>NC_132784.1:89199763-90506013 GCF_048418805.1 Vulpes vulpes | reverse complement strand
GTCCGGATTCAGAATATATAAAGAACTCCTGACAACTCAACAATAAAAAGACAACTCACTATTAAAATGAACAAAGGAATTCCAGAGATATTCATCCAGAGAAGGTATACAAATGGCCAAAAATCATCAGTAGGGAAATGCACAGCCACAATGACAATCTAGTTTGGCCACAATTTTTTAAAAAAGAAAATGGAAAATAACAAGTGTTGGTGAAGATGTGGAGAAATTGGAGCCCTATTACACTGCTGGTAGGAATGTAAAATGGTGCAGTTGCCCAGGGAAACAGTTCAGTGTTCTTTAAAAGGATAAACATAGGATTACGATGTGACCCATTAATTCCACTCCTAGGTATTACTCAAAAGAACTGAAAATAAGTATTCAAAGAGAAATTTGTTGATGAATGCTTGCAGTCACACTATTCAAAACAACCAAAGGTGGAAATGACCAAATGTCCATCAACTGAAGAATGGATAAACAAAATGCAGTCTAACCATATAGTGGAATATTATTAAGCCATGAAAAGGAATGAAGTACAGACATATGTTAAAATATGGATGAACCATATGGATGAACGTTATGCTAACTGGCGGATGCTGGATACAAGGATCAGAAGCTGTATAATTCCATTTATTCGAAACATCCAGAATAGGTAAATCTTAGAGAAAGAAAGATTAGTGGTTGCCAGGAGCTGGGGAAAAAGGGATGGGGAGTGACTGCTTAATAGGATATGTTGTTTCCTTTTTGGTGTCACAAGAATGTCCCGAACTAGACTGAAGTGATGGCTGCATAACACTGTGAAGCTACTACGCTTCACTGAATTGTACACTTTAAAATGGTTTATGGTTTATGTAATGAGAATTTTACCTCAATTAAAAAAAATCTCCTTCAAAAAAGTTAATAAAGATTAGCTTTTTACCAAGGGCTAGACCAGAAAAGGAAAAGAAATTCCTATTTCTCTTGCTGCATCATCCACTGAATTTTGCTGCATTGTCCCCTGAATTTAGGAAGCAAAAATCCAATCAATACATCATTCAATTTATACAACAGAATACACAGGAACCTAAGTTTGGACAGAGAACAGCCCCTTTCCATGTATCTAATACTGAGTGCCTAATATGTGTCAAACACAGTAGCAAGCACTTTAGAGACATTATCTGTTTTAATTGTCCCCACACGCTATTAGGCACAATTAGTACCTGCCCCAGGACTAAATGACGGTTACAGAAAATAAAAGATTACAGCATCTAGTTGACAGATAAAGAAAGCATCTCAAGCCAATCGTCACATCACCCTGAGTCTACCTGCCAGAACATGAACCCACTACACAACAGAACATGACTTACGAACTTGGAACAACCTTCAGTACTCACGTTAGCAATCATGCATGCTGCATACACTCCAAGGGGTCCCTTCCTCATTAATCTGATAATGTAAAATCCAACTTTATTTTTCACTATTCCTTAACCAGCCTCTCAGCCCAAGCCAGTCTGTCTGATGGTTCCCAAATATAACACACTAGGGACTCGGCTCCATGTTGTGCCCAAGTCAACCCTCATATTCAGGGTGACATTTCTCTTCACTCCCCACTGCCATCAGCCAGCTTTCAATCACCTGAACTTCTAAACTTAACAAATCACAACTATCACTAGGTCTACCTATGTGGCCTTCAGGAAACCAAAGCCCTGACTACTCTCCTATTAGTGGAATGTATACAAATTCAAAATAATTGGAACCAAAGGAATAGAACCAAAATTCCCTGACTTTTGGTCTGGTTCTTAATCCTAATGATTAATTAGATCATGAAACATGGCAAGGAAAAAGTTGATGGTATAGTTACAAGAGTCTTATCTCTGATATGTTATGTAATCTTAGCTTTTACTTTTTTAAAGATTTTATTTATTTATTTATTTATTTATTTATTTATTTATTTATTTATTTGAGAGTGTGTGTGAGAGAGAAAGAAAGCATGAGCCGGGGAGGAGCACAGAGAGAGGGACAAGCAGATTTCACGCTGAGCATGGAGCTCTAGGCAGGACTCCCAGGAGTCCTGCCCATGAGTCCCATGATCCATGAGACCATGACCTGATCTGAAACCAAGAGCTGGACCCTTAAACCACTGAGCTACCCAGGTGCCCCTCTGGCTTTTTTTTTTTTTTTTTATGATTTTATTTATTTATTCACGAGAAACACAGAGAGAGAGAGAGAAAGGCAAAGACACAGGCAGAGGGAGAAACAGGCTCCATGCAGGGAGCCCGACATGGGACTCGATCCCGGGTCTCCAGGATCAGGCCCTGGGCTGAAGGCAGTGCCAAACTGCTGAGCCACCCAGGCTGCCCTAGCTTTTTCTTTTTAATGTGGATGGAGCAGCTAACATTCAAATGATAACTGCCTCTTCTATGCAACTGCTTTATGTTTAACATAAACCATAACATTCCCTTTACTCCTGTGTAAGATTTACTCATAAAGGCCTATAGACTTGAAGTTCCTTAAACAAATCCAAATTGGAACAGTCCTGTAGCTCAAAATAAGAAATATTAGTTTTGGGGGCATCTGGGTGGCTCAGTTGGTTGAGCCTCTAACTCTTGATTTTGGCTCAAGTCATCATCTTAGGGATCCAGCCCCAGGTCACGCTCAGTGGTCGGCTCAGAGTCTGCTTGAGATTCTTTCTCTCCCTCTCCCTCCGCCCCTCCTGCTCATGCTCTCTCTCTCTCATTAAAATAAATACATAAAATCTTCTAAAAACAACAACAAAAAAGAAATATCAGCTTTTGACACATCTTATGGTTGTACACATTTAACTGGTAGTGTCAACTAAATCAAACATTTCCTTAGCTTGTAAACCGTAAGCAAACACACTAGCAGGTCAATAGTGCTTGCGACATGAGTGTCCTTGAAACATACAACTTAAGCCTGATAAAAGTGAGAGTTGTAAGGAGATCTATGTGGTAATTCCAGTAATTAACTTCTTCTGAATGGTCCAAATTCATATACAGCAAGGTAGATAAATATCCAGACAGAGTCTAGTGTAAATTATCTGGCTTATTCCAACCTAACTCAACCAGTTTAAGCTTTTAACAATATTCTTCAGCTAGAAGTGGGTAAAATCCTCCAGAACAAAGAGACCTTGGATTTCAATCACTCTGATAGGTAAGTCCCTCCTCACTAAGAAGCCAATCTGCTTTTAAGTCACTAGGGTTATCACAGTAACACTATAATAAAGCCATAGTTTGAGCAAGAGTCTCCTAGTGAATAATTTCTTCCTCAAGGAATAAATACTTCCTGAAAGACCTATATGTTAATGCTTTAATCAAGGAGGCCTCACCACACCCCCTAGGTACTTCATACCTAGGAGAAATTAAATTCATCTACGTATAGTGCCTGACTCAAGTCCGGTCAAGAACTTCAAACCAGCCTCCCTGAGACACAGTCTGATGAGCAATTTATGATATGTACCTCAAAGACTGAAATAAATAACATGATATCAACAACAAAAAAATTTTTAAAGGAGGTTCAAATTTATCTATTTACTTATTTATTAGTTTTATTCTAGTGAGCTCTACCCCCAATGTGAGGCTTAAACTCACAATTCCAAGATGAAGAGTCATATTCTACGAACTGGACCAGCCAGGCACCCCTCAACAACAAATATGAGGTAGGAAATGAAGAAATCTATTCTCTCAAGTGTTTTTCTTTTTTTCTTTCCCCCTCATCCCTCAAGAGCCAAAACCATGGAAGCACAATTCCTGCCTGTCAGATAACATCTGGCTGGATCCTCATTCTACTTTTGAGGAAAAACCAACACTGCCAATGCAATTATGCTAAGCATCTCAACGACTATCACATTTTTCAAAATGAACACTCAATGAGATACATTTCCAACAGAATCTTTTAAAGGAGCTTCATGTAATCCAATACTACTTTTCTCAGTTATTGAGATTGTATTCTACATAAAATAGTTGTGAGTTGACCAGCCGTAGGGAAGCCTATGATCTAGTCCTGGCTCTGCTAGCTAAGTGTCCCTGGCCCAGCAATTAACATTTCTGAGCCTCACTTTCAGCATCTCTTAAAGTGCAGTCACAGATTAAATGCGTGGCCAAGATTCTGATTCCATGACTATAATGAATATAGTTATAGCAATAATTTCTCTCTCAACTTTAATTTCCAAAACAAACATCCAGAAGCTTTAGAAACAGTGTAAGTCAAGTGAGAGCTGTGATTTACTTAAAATAATAAAGTGGACCCTACAGCTAGCTCATCTTCAGAAATCCAAGGGAGAAAGAACATGAAAAATTAAATTTTAAGAAAATCTTTTAATTATTTTCAGCTTTTCTTCCACAGATCTCTAACACGAAAGGTAAAAAAATGTGATGCCTATTTCTGCAACTTTTATTTTACCTGTGAACCCTTGGGTGGGACCAGTGAAATAATTTTCTCCTTACCATTTGAAGTCTACCTCATTCAACTTCACAGATAAGCGACTATTGCAAATGTAGTGGTTAGGTACAAATGTAGTGGTTAGGTAGCAAATACAGTTGATTGGGAGCATTATGGAATCAAAAGAAGCATCGTCTCCTTCCTTCAAGATCCCACCTCTTAAAGGCAATCTTATGTTATCTTTCAATGGTCTTATTCATTTACTCTATCCCTTTTTATTCTACAAAGGAATTATAGAAACTCACTAGTCTAGCCAAAGTTCCCATAACTTTTTCAAATGTAAATGATTTAACAGTTCCATTCTCAAACTAGACTGAAAGAGTGAGGTCTCTGATGCCTTAAGTTAAAGTCGTCTTGTTTATTGACCTACTCCCCTACCTCACAGGTATGCTGGAAGGATAACACTACCTGCTATTTAATGTTCTGAAAATACCTTCAATACCTCACAAGATGAGGACAGTGCTAAATTTATAAATTTTAGTGTTCTACTGGATTCTGTGAGACACAGAGTAGCCCTGGTTTTTCTTAATTGGTCGTTGATCCTTAAGATACAAGGGCATCTGAAGCAATTCTTTATTATTTTTTTTTTTGAAGCAGTTCTTTAAATGTCACGCGCCTTTCCCTGCCATCTGCTGGCCCTCACTAACTTAATGCTCCACTGCCTTCCCTTTTCAGTTTTTCAGAATGAGCATGACCTTTAAGATGCTGGTAAGTGGCAGCAATGTTTGCAATAGTAAAATTGAAACCATTCCACACTAAAGGACCACTAAATAAATTATAATATATAACCAAAGAATATATCTAGTATATATACACAGTGTATGTATAGTTTATATATAGCACATATGGAATATAATGATGGCATATATAGCAATATAGAGTATACCCATATCTATTATTATATATAGGATATCTATATCATATATCATAGTACATCAATACAACAGAAACACAGTGCAGCTATCAAAAATTATAGCACCAAAGAATAGCTGTTGGTAGTAAAAAGTATCTGTAATATATTGTTATATTAGGCAAATCAGAGCAAAATTGTGTATTGTGTGTATTTCTTTTAACAACATTTCTCCTGAAGACCTTTAATTGGAATTTCTTTCTTTTTTTTTTTCCATCAAAAGATCTTGTTTAAACTCTGGTTAGTTAACATACTGTAGTATTGGTTTCAGGGATAGAATTTAGTGATTCATTCATATAACACTCAGTGTATATTACAAGTGTCTTCCTCAATGCCCATCACCCATTTACTCCATCCTCCCACCCCCTTAGCTGGAATTTCTTTTTTCTTTTTTCTTTTTTTTAGTTTTTATTTATTTATGATAGTCACACACACACACAGAGAGAGGCAGAGACATAGGCAGAGGGAGAAGCAGGCTCCATGCACCAGGAGCCCGACGTGGGATTCGATCCCGGGTCTCCAGGATCGCACCCTGGGCCAAAGGCAGGCGCTAAACCGCTGCGCCACCCAGGGATCCCCCTTAGCTGGAATTTCTAATGACCATTATTTAATGATAAGCCAAGTTTACCAATAATCTAGCTTATAAATAAGCCAATTCCCAGATGCCACTGGAGTAACAAGTCTAGTTGACATCTTTTATAGAAAAAAAAAAGATTTGTATACACATATATGTGTATGTTTGTTTGTACACTGGAGAAGGCCTACAAAGTCTAAAAGGTCATACATAGACCAAGAAGTTGATGGGAATTACCTCAGAGGACTGTTAAGTACTTTCCTTTACTTAGTGGCATTTTCTATTCTCTAAATAATAACTAAAGGCATTTCTTGGATAATATTTTTATAAAGTTTAAAATTAAAATAAAATTGTATTCTATAAACGCTAACTTAAACAGAATTACACTATGGAAGCCCCTATATGGCTATTGCCACGGTGAGATGGTCTTTTTAATTAGTTACCATTGAAAGCCTAGGACAGAAAAAGCATTTAATAAATTCAGGCTTTCCAGAAAGGAAGCAAAAAAGGGCACTGGACCTATTTTACCACTTCTGGAAAAGTGGGCACCTTTTTCAAGTCCACCTCCCCTGGTCTGAGACCAAGGGGTACAACAGGCAAAACACGGAGAAACAAGACTGATCTTATTCATTTGCAGAGGGAGATTATTCTGGATTTTTCCTGCTTTACCCTAATACCTGTACTTGAAAAAAGAGTTGTAAAACAGCAGTAGGAGATGGGGGTATGTTCTATGAGGGTAACTTACACGAACAAAGTGCCTTGTAATCATGAGTCACGCCTCTAGCATGCTAAAATTCAAAGAGTCTCAAAGTTCACATAAAGTTCCTTCTAAACGGGGTCTTCGCTAGACCCTTCTTATTCAGGTTTGATTTAAATATGACAGGGCCACTTTAGGTGAGTTAGCAGATATCATATAAGAATACTCAGGGAGGGGTGCTTAGGTGGTTCAGTTGGTTACGCACCCAACTCTTAATCTCAACTTAGGACTTGATCGCAGGGTTGTGGGTTTGGGCTCCACATTCAACTCCAAGCTAGGTATGGAGCCTACTTGAAAAAAAAAAAAAAAGAATATTCAGGGAAATAGCTACTGAAAATGAGAGCTGCTGTAATATTTTACAGTGAATTTGTTGTCTGATAGAATCTACATATTCCTTCTAACAAGGACTACTCAATCAAAGGGAACCAGGAAGGCCGCCCTCAGCTTCAGTGGGCCTCTCTATCATCTACTATCTGCCTCTCTGTCACCTACTATCTGTCCCCGTCACTGAGAATGAACCTGATCTTATACCCTAACCAAGTCCTCAATATAAAGTATATTTAAATAAGTTTACCCTTAAAGGAATAGCTGTGGCTTCACATTTATATACTATATAAATAAAATCTATTCTTAGAATCATTACGTAAAGCACATTCCCCCCAACTAGCTTAATAGAAATCTGAAGAATCTTTTTAGAATGCAAACAATCCCTCCAAACCCAACTTTCACTATTTTTATAAATTTATATTTTCTTACACCAGGTTTTCTTAAGAGTGGATCACACCTGTATTCTGACAGGCTAGCAGCTTCTAATTTGGGACAGAATATGTACAAGAAATCAGATGGAAATTTAATAGACAGACCATGTCATAACATTTGTTCTTGTAAGAGTGTTTCAGATACTACCTAAATGTGTTTAATCTTGGAAACTCACCCATTAGGAGGCCAGTAATGAAGTTGGGAAATTCCTCTTTCATTCATTCAATTCATGAGGTAACCAAGTGGAGAATCAAATGAACAAAAAGACACTCTCTCTCCATGAGCAAAGGATTCTAAGAGTACCTGTTGAGTAAGGTATGTCCCTGGGGCTTGGCACTAGGAAGCTCTGACATAGGACAAAGCTCTGGACCAAATCACAACCAAAGGTAAGCCTCAGACAGAGCTGCAGAAATCATGAAACAGTGCTTACATGGGCCACCTCAGGCCTGACGCACACCCTCAAGGTCTCCTTTCTTCCTCTGCTCAGGCTTTTGGGATTCAACCTGCTAGCGCCTCCATCAGCATTACTCTCACCCATCCTACCCCCTTCTTGTCCTCACAGACAACCCTGGTCTGAGTTACTTAACTAGCTCAATTCACTCATCCATAAAATGGCAACATTGGTAGTATTTAACTCAGAGATTACGGTAGGAATATGGATATCAAATCCTTGCAACAGTTCCTGGCACACAATTAGAGTGATGGGAAGTGTCAGCCATTATATGTTATTATTACTGCTGTTTAGAACAATGTTTGATATAACAGCACTATATATTAATATTATTATTTGCTTTAAAATATCTGGTTCTAGTCATTATAGACAGTGAGAATAGTAATAAGAACAAAGGAAATGTTTTTAAATTTAGAAATCTTACCCAAATCTTATCTTATATTCATGGTTCCTGATTACTTGTGGACCAAGAGTACTCTCATCAAAAGTCCACTGAGGATGACACCTCCATCCTTTCTCACATCTGTACCTCCATTGTGCCTTTCTCTTACTGAGCCTTCGTTTACTATAACTTAATCATTCTCTTGTAGCCTAATTTAAATGGCCCTTCTCTATGAAGCTTTCTAAGGCCCACCATCCAATATGCTAACAATTTGCATTTTCCTTTTATTTTGCCTTTCTCCTCAATTAGAATATAAGCCTCATGAGGATAGAGATTGTTATGCTTTATTTATGGACGAATCCCTCTTATACTTTATTTATAGAATAGTACCTGGCATATATATTTTCAATAAATATTGTTGAATGCTGACTATTCAATCTGGCCTACCCCAGACTCATCAAATAAATCTTTGCTTGAACCACCATACTCAGGTGTTCTGTTGCTTACAGCTGAATACATTCCTGACTGTCAAAGTACCATAGAACACGGTAAAATATTTGTCATTATCCCTGCTAATGTATTACTGTTACTATGAATTAACTAGTATTTATATGTGCTTACTATTTCTAGATATGATATTCCATATTTTTGGCATATTGCTATATAACAGTAACTTTTGAGGTACATACCAATGTTTCAGATCAATAAACTGAGGTCGAGGCTCAGGAAAGCTAAAACAGCTTGCCCAAAGAAACACAAATAGGAAATGACAAACACAAGTTGTAAGCCCAAGTTTCTGGCTCCAGTGCCTATACTTTTACCTAGTTTAACATACTAGGTCTGTGAAATAGCCATATATAAGTCTTCTTTCCTTAAAATAATTAAGTTTAACAAGTAAGGAATCCTATTATCCAAGCCATGGTATCCACCAAAGCAACTACTGTTTTAACCCCTTAAATATCTACTCTGTAAAAAACATTCGTTAGAAAGATGGACAAGTGAATACTAAGCCTGCTTGGGAAATTTAAGCCCTTGTAAAAATAAGACCAGATTAAAAAAAATAAGACTGTTTAAAAGTTAATTTGCTGTATTTATGACTTTGCCTTGCTTTCTCTTGAGTGTGGGGATTCTCTTTCTTTTTGGATTATTATTTGCTACTCAAGGGTTAGAAGAAGAAAGACAAAGAAAAAGAAAAAACACCATTAAATGATTGGTGTTGTACGTATTTAGAGATAATGATGGATTTGATGGATGTATTTTCAATGCAAACCAGCAGGTTGTCTGCCACATATGGCAACCCCTTGGCCCTTGTGCAACCATTGCTCATACAAAATAATGTCGTCCCTAGGTGGGTGAGACAGGGAAACACACACACACACACACACACACAGAAGGAGATATCTGGAGGAGGTAGAGCCAAAAGCTAAATGGACCCATGAAGAGAGCCTGCAATGCACGCATTTCTCTTTTCCTCTCCTTCAACTCAGTAATCTGTGACAGTTCCCCCTAACAGACAATAAGTAGAGATGTGTAAGCAGCTGCAGATAGATGAATGAATTCTGTGACACTGAAAATCTGTGAATTGAAGTACCTAATACATGAACTGAAATAAAAAAAAACATTCGCCTCCTCCAAAGAGTTGTATGAACAAATCAAAGGGAAAAGAAAAAAGTTGGAAAGACATTGAGACAAAGAACAAAATCTGGTCTGTGTGACACATTTATAAAACTGATGGCCTGTCAGCAAGACACTGATGAATATTTTTTCAGGATAAAAATGGCAACCTAGTGTCTAAAAATAAACCACTGTGCTGCAGACCTGTCTGCTTCAGCTACACCACTGGAATACAAACACTCTCACTCACTAGTACATCTTGACTCAAGGTTTCACAAAGAGAGAAAAACTGAACGTTTTGCTAGCAAGAGAAGATATTTTACACAGTTTTAAATCAGTGATGTTCTCTATACAGTATACATTTGAATTTAAGTTCAAATGATTTTCATTTACTAAGAAAGGTAAAATAAATGGTAACAGCAATAAACCATTAACTCATCTTAAGTAAAAGATTTTCCCCCAAGCCAATTACAGTAAAACAGAGTAGTATTATGACCATCTTGTGATAATATCCTAAACTTGCAATCTAAAAATAAAATTATAAATTATTTCTAAGGTATGCTGATTGGAATGGCAGATCTAGTCAAAATGCTACGTCCAAATGACTCGAGATGGAGTGAAAGCCTATTATCTCATTTTGCAGCTAAACTCTACAATAAAAAGCTGCTAGCTAAAATGCAAAAGTAAATTTCTGTCCTTTACAAACAGCACTTTTATTCATCAAATCCATTCGCCTTACTCAATCCTGCCTTATGTGTTATGATTCTGGTCTCAACTGAATGGTAATTTCTTTTTTTTTTTAATTTTTTTTAAATTTTTATTTATTTATGATAGTCACAGAGAGATAGAGAGAGAGGCAGAGACACAGGCAGAGGGAGAAGCAGGCTCCATGCACAGGGAGCCCGAAGTGGGATTCGATCCCGGGTCTCCAGGATCACGCCCTGGGCCAAAGGCAGGCGCCAAACCGCTGCGCCACCCAGGGCAGAGTTGAATGGTAATTTCAACTCTAAGAGTCACAAATCTCTGAGAAGCTCTTCCAGAACATTTTGATTACTATCATGCCACTATTTTTAATAGTAAAGATGAATTAATTCTCCCGAACAATATAACACGAATATTTACACTTGATCCTTTAAGACCACACACACCCAGTTCGAATAAAAAGCGAAAAAAAAATCAGATCAACATTTCAGGGACCAATGACATTTTCACAACACAGTACCCACATTGCCTGATTCTAAATGGTATTCAGTTCTGCTACTCACTGCACACTAAATAGTTACACATTAAGTAAATATATCCTCCAGTAGTCATCCGTATACTCCCTCCATTGCAGCTCACATCTCAATGTAAAAAATAGCCAAGTTTCTTAATGAAAAATGTATGAATAAAGAATCATAAGATAAAAACAATGTCAACTTTAGGAGTTTTAATTATCATTGATCTCACTTTCATTAGTAGACCTCACAAACTTAATAATGGTCTCACTTCAAGCTTGTTTCTCTGTCAGAATTCCCGTTGGGACCATCCATTCATTCCACTGACACCAAAAGCCTGGTAGTCAGCTTTGAGTCCTTTATGCCCACATTCTGTATCTAATCCACCTACAAGACCTGGCTACTCTCTCTCCAATACATACCATATACAAGCACTTCTCATTTCCTAAAGCACTGCTCCCTAGGTTCAAAGCACCATCATTCATATCTAACCTAGATGACCATGAGGCTTCTCAATGTCCATCCTACTTCCATCACTGGCCACTACAGTCTATTCACCACGCAAAGCCAGAGTCATTTTTATAAAAAGCAAATGACATCACATCACTACCCTCCTGAATTCCTCCAGTGACTTTCTGCTACTCAGAACAAAATCCAAAGTTCTTCCTATATCCTACAGGATCTTTCATGACCTCATCCATGCTCACCTCTTGTACTACCATCTTCCCCTTGTACACTCTCTACCTATTTATGTAGCTCAGCGGAGGCCTTGCCTTTTCTCAAACACATCAAGCCCAGTCCTACTCTGCCTCTTTTTACTTGCTTTTCCCAGTCTAAAATCCTCTTACCCTTCAGAAAACTGTCTCTTTCTCATCACTAATGTTTCCACCCAACATGTCTTCAAAGAGTCTCCCTACCTCCCCTAACACACACCAGTTGCTCTCTATCCTCTTTATCCTTGCTTTATTCCATTAGAGCACATATCACCATCAATGATTATATTATTTATGGGTCTAGTTGATTATTGTCAATCTTTCCCTACTTGAAGTTCTTTATCTGTCTTACATATATCACTGTATCCCCTAAAAATTCTAATATATAAATCAATCAGCTATAGCAACAGAGAATACAAACTCAAATACCTATAGAAGCCTGACAGGTAATGTGAGTAAAGCAGGCAATTTCCAGCTAATGTGGAAATGCAAGCCCAATACTATTACTTACCATTTTTCAAGAGAGGTCAGATACACAACCTTCTGGATAAATCCTAATGTTGGCAACTTATGCTTTTTTTAAAACTAAAACTCTGTACCAAACATTGCCAAATAAACCATGTCTGTAAATCAGATACATACACAGGCCATCACGTGTTATTTTTTCTCCTATAGTAAATCTCCTACATTTAGACTTAGTAGGTGTGATAGATTATTCGAAAGGTGATTACAAGAGCCCCTTCCATCCTACATGAACTTTTATAATGTACAACTGTCATTCCTCCTATCAAGAGAGGGAATCTATTTTCCCCTCCCTATGGATATAGGACTTGCTTTGATTAACCTGCTGACCTAGGCCTTTGGGAGACCTTGCAGTCATGTAAGGAAGTCCAGCTATAACTATAACCACTGGTGAGAGAACTTGTGGAGATCCAAGACCCCAAAGATGAGGGAGGCCATCTGAGATTCTCTGGGCTCCATCAATACTCCAAAAGCAGCACTAGGGCCCCAGACATGTGAGGTTATAATCTCTAATCCTCCTGCACCAGCAAAGCCATCTTCACGGACTCCACATGGTATCAAGGTGAGCCATCCCAGCCAGCCCTGCCCAAATTCCCAACCCACAAAATTGTAAGAAATGAAATGATTGTCGTTACAAGCAATCATAGTTTATGGTAGCATGTTTCTCAGTAATAGAGAACTGAGAGAGAAACTGATACCCAAAAATGAGGTGCCAAAAACAAAAACCTAAAACATGTGGCGTTGCTTGGGACCAACTGACAGGTAGAGGCTGGAGAAGTGGCAAGTAAAACGGTAGCAAAGGCCAGAGGTGCCATTAGAATGCTATAAGAGGCAGGAGAAAAAGCAAGCCAGGTCACAATAGTGGTAGGATGTTTGGCAAGGATGTTGCCCACAATGATGTGAAAGCTGGACTATATAATGAACTGTGAAAGCTGGACTATATAATGAACTGGTGGATCTGGCTAAAGATACTTCTGGGTAGAATGTTAAAAGTGCCAACTGGCTTCTTTTAACTGCATGTGAAGAAAGAAATAAAGACCTGTTTAATTTTCAAGCTGAACTTAAAGATATAAAGGGCACAGGACAGTCTTGCCAACTAGCATAAGATTCTCCAATTAAGAAATGGCCTCAGGGTAAGTATCACATTAAGAGTTTGTCCATAAAATCTTTTGTTGAGACCTTGGAAAGATGTAAGTATTGCCTAACAAACCCTTCTCAGCTATACAAAGGGACTTGTAAGAATCTTAAGGGCTTTATCTTATAAGCAGCCTGGTTGCTCCAAAGCACAGAGGTTTGCCTTGGAAAGGACTTACAGATGTGGCCTTGGGACATGGAATCAACCCCCAATAAAATGCATAGAAAACTCTTGATGTTTTTAAGAAAATTACAGTACTAAAACTACCACCAGGTTGGATTAAAAAAGAAACAGTTCAAAATGGAAAAAAAAAAAAAAAAAAAAAGACCCTGAGGGGCTGCAACTTCACATAGAGGAAAAATAGGTTGAAAAAGCTACTCAGCTGTGAATAAGACTCATTTCTTATGAAAAAACAAAACAAAACAAAAACAAAAACAAAAACAGCAGAGAAGGAAGCCAAGAGCAGAGTACAATAGCCTCAAAAACAAATGTCTTAGGAAATAAATCAAAGGAGCAAAACTCACTTACACTCATGATTCCCAATGTGTGTAGTAAGAGAGCTGGCAACAGGTGCCCAGATAGATTTCAAAATTGCTACGGACCAATGCTGGCTATATTCTTCCCTTTCTTCTCCTTGTTGAATGGACTGTCTATGGCAGTTTTCCCATCCCTGTCTCACCACTGTGCACTCGGTGCAGGCAGGTGAGGTGGAAGGGTAGGCAACTCCTTCTTTTTAGTTAACAGATTCCAGATGAGAAGGTGCACCAAAGCAGCTGTGCCCAAGAAACTTCATATGCACTGGGTCCTTACTTAAATAAGGTCCCAGACTTCAAGTTGATGCCATAATGAGAGAAGACCTCTGGGAGAGGGAAGTGCATGCTGCACGTGGAAGAGATGTGACCTGTTATGTTCAGAGGGCTGGCAGCAGCAGAGATTCTAAAAAATAGCTGCAACAACACCTCCCATCTCACCCCACTTTGCAATGGGAATATGCCATTCTTCCATCACAGGGTGGAATCTTTTCTCCTCTGCATTGCTTCTGGGCTGGTCCCATGACTTGCTGTGGCCAACAGACTGTAGCAGAGGTGACACGATGGGACTCCCAGGTCAAGGCTTTAAGATATCTTGCAGTTTCTGTTTTTACCTTCTTGGAACAATCTCAGTGCAAGTATAGCTCAGTGTAGTCTAGTGAATGACGACAGACCCTATGGAGAGGCCACATGGAGAACTAAGGTTCTCCAGTCAACACCTAGCACCAAGGCCCCATATTGGATAATACTGGATCCCCCAGCCCCGGTGGAGCTGCCTCAGCCAACACCACGCAGGGCCCCACTGAGCCCTGCCCAAATTCCTGACCCACAAATTATTAGCAGTTAATATATCTGGTTGTTTTTCTAAGCCACTGAGTTTAGGACAGCTTATTATATAGCAATAGGGAACTGAAACATTGAGGGAAAAGCCAGTCTGAATAATGGAAACATCTAAATGTTTCCATTTTGAAAAAAACATTTTTAATGTAATGTTTTTAAACATTCACAATGACTTTTTTTTTTTTTTAAAGATTTTATTTACGTATGAGAGAGACACAGAGAGAGAGAGTCAGAGACACAGGCAGAGAGAGAAGCAGGCTCCATGCAGGAAGCCCAATGTGGGACTCACCCCCAGGACCCCGGGTTCACGCCCTGAGCTGAAGGCAGATGCACAACCACTAAGCCACCCAGGCATCCTTCACAGTGACTTTTATAATGTAGGATTCATTTCTGAATTCACCAAATATTTACTGAGCATCTAATATGTGCCTGGCACTGTTCAAGGCCCTGGAAAAAGAGCCATGAATTAAAGCCCTGTAAAGCCTGGTGAGAACAAGGAGAGGCCTTTAGGGAGCTGCTTTAATAAATAAAGTGATTTTTAATTAGCCCATCAATATTGTAAGTAAGTGTTTGCCAAATAACTAAATCTAGTTTTAACTTTCTCCTTGAAATTGTTACTTGGATATTTTATCACTGTACTAGGAGCTATTTTTAGCCCAGCCCTTCTTCAGACTGAACTAGAAGAAAAACAAGGTCAAGATGATATAAGAACATGAGTAAATTTTGTGCATCTGAATTTTCAGATATCTTCAACATACTAAATTTATTCCCTGATTTAGAACATTAGCACTTTCACACCTTTGCCCCTGCTGTCTCCTCTTCCTGGAGTGCCCTTCCCTTGCCTTCTTCACCTGGAGGACTCCTGCTGCCCTCATCAATCACCCCCACTCCAGGTGCTTCTGCCCTCCACTGCATCCCATGCACACACATAGTAGTCCCCCAACACACACACCAGCGCCTCAGCGGATGCCTGAAACCACACATAGTACAGAACCTTATACGTACTATGTATTTTTACTATACACACATACCTATGACAGAGTTTAATTTGTAAATTGTGCACATTAAGAGATTAACAATAGTAATTAATAGTAAGATAGAAAAATTGTAACAATATACCGTAAGAAGCTATGTGAATGTGGTCTCCCAAAATATTTAACTGTACTATACCCATCCTTCCTGTGATGATTTAAGATGATAAAATGCCTATGCAATGAGATAAGTGACTGACAATTACATCAAAAGGAGAATCATCTGCTTCCAGAACCATAGCGAATCGCAGGTAGCTGAATGCACAGCATAGTATTGGGCATACCATATTATAATTTCATAGTTTTTTGTTTAATTGACCCTACTATACATTCCCTGCTCCTCCAGGGAAGTAACTGTTTTCCATTCTCAACCTAGAAACTTATATGTAACAGTAAGCGACAAACGTCTATTGAATGAAATGAGTGTTGAAACTTTGATGAAAAACCATGGTTCTCTCATCTGTAAAAAGAGACAAGTAATCCAAGCACAAGATGAAATTGCAACTGCCTGGGAAACTATAAAGCATTATTCAAACTTTTTATCATTATTTACCAGACATGAGCACAAATTTCCTCTTTCCAATACTCAAATATACTCTCAAAATAGGAAGACTGGTTACACTTGAGGACCTTCAGAAAAGAGTATCAACTCCCAAATAAAGTTCCTACACATGTACAAATGATTTCTGGTTCGGGGACGAATTGGGTGGCTCAGCAGTGAAGCATCTGCCTTCAGCTCAGAGCATGACCCTGGGGTCCTGGGATCGAGTCCCATGTCGGGCTCCCTGCGGGGAGCTTGCTTCTCCCTCTGCCTGTGTCTCTGCCACTCTCTCTCTGTCTCTCATGAATAAGTAAGTAAATCCTGGGAAAAAAAAAAGGAATCTGGTTCTTTTTTTTTTTTTAGTCATTCCATTTGCAGTCACCTATTCTATCCTATTTATATGTATTTTAATCCAAAAGCACCAAAGAAAACCTTCAGGGTTTTAGACACACCAAACAGGCAAACACAATTTAATTGGTGAGTTTTTAGAGTCACAGAATTTTAGACCTATTTAGGTCTATTTAGACTTACTAACTTAGTTTTCAGGACACAATTCCTCTCCTTTTCACATAAATGTAGTTATTTGAAAATAAAGTGCTTACATATTACAGTATCTCAAACAAGATTATAAAAATGCATAGAAAATTCTATTGGATAATACTCCCTTAAATGAAAGAAACACACTCTCAAACCAAATTGCTGAGAGACGTCTTCCAATATAGCTTTCAGCCCGCAGTAATGAAAACATTGTGATATTTCAGAAGAAATGTTAAACAGGGGGGCATAGTCTGGGGAAAAGGAAATAACCATTTTTTCATAGGTTGATAGGATGCAAAAAGCTTACATTAAAATTCATCCTTTGACATGACTAATATTCCAATTAAAGACAATTCATTTTGTTTAGCATAATACTCTCCTTGTAACATAGACCTTTTTCTTAACCTACATCTTCAACATCACCACCTCTAGAATTTGAAATAAGGGAGTGATTTTCTAATCAGCCTTCCCACCCTAAAAGTCCGATCATTTTCTTTAGATTAATATACACACTATAGTTTTAAAGTATCCTACCTGTTAAGATATACGAGGCATGTGTTATGTGGAACCCTAAGAGCTAAAGATACTTTTCAATCGATGATGCCTCCAGAGAATATTGAAGGAACTAAGGCTGTTGGTCTCTGTACTAACGTCCTCAAAGTGGTGTGTATTACTGGTTTAGTATACTCCATGAAGGTGGGTAGAGATTTAAGTCTCTTTTGTTCAATAAGGTAGTTCAAGCACCGAGACCAATACGTGGCACGTAGTAGCTGCTCAGTAAACATTTGTTTAGTGACTGAATAAATGGATGAGTATTTTGCTTTGTAATAAACAAATGTTAATTTTCTAAAACCTAAGTTTAGCATAGCATATACTTTTGAACAGCTCTTTCTAAAGACAAAATAAACATCTCTGTAAACTTATCTGAATTTCTATTTTTTAAAAGATTTTATTTATTTATTTGAGAGACAGCACAAGCAGGGGGAGGGGCAGAGGGAGAGAGACAGACTCCCGGCTGGGTGGGGAGCCCAACTCAGGACTTGATCCCAGAACCCTGAGATCATGATCTGAGCCAAAGTCAGACACCAAACTGACTGAGCCACCCAGGTACCACCACACGTATCTGAAATTTAAAAGATGACAAATTGGGGCACCTCGTTAAGCATCTGATTCTTGATTTTAGCTCAGGTCATGATCGCAGGGTCGTGAGATCGAGCCCCACATAAGGCTCCACACTGGCCATGCAGCCTGCTCAAGATTCTTTCTCTGCCTTCTCCCCTGCCAATCCCTTCCTTAAAAAAAAAAAAAAAAAAAAAAAAGACAAATTTATCCAGTACTAAGACTTACATTTTATAGTCATGAATTAGGTCTTTTCTTTTGAAACATTCAGCTTTCAAAAGTGGGATCCAAAGATGGTTTAAAGAAAGTGCACAAATTCAATGGCATTTTCAAAGAATTTCAAAGTACAAGGGTAAATTATTTACCCAACTAAAAACAACCACAGAGTATCTTTGTTTTGGAGTCTCCTGGGAGGCAAGCTGTGTGTTTTCAAGCACTATATTAAAACCCAGAGGAAACTTTACTAATATGAATCATCTTCAATAAACTTGCAGAAAGTGTTCGGTGCTCATCAGCACCCTCTAGAGTTCAGTTATTACAGTTATGACAGATCTTAACACATAGTAATTCATTATTTAAAATAAGTGATAAAACAAAGGTAAAGAATTTTTAAGAAATATAAATCACATTCTTTTTTTAAAAAAAGTTTGTTTATTTGAGAGTGAGCGAGCATATGAGCAGGGGCAGAGGGAGAGAGGGAGAAGCAGACTCCCTCCCCTGCTAGGCATGGAGCCAACGCAGGACTTCATCCTCAGATCCTGGGATCATGACCTGAGCCAAAGACACTCAACTGACTGAGCCACCCAGGTGCCCCCATAAATCACATTCAAATTATGATTTTCCTTCAAAAATTTCAAAATTCCCCTCTAAAATTCCACATATCATGTTTTAAAATGAGCTGTTTGGTAGTATCTCTTTAAGAAATTTATGTTGTTCTGCAAGATGGTTCAAATGAAAGACACTATGCCTTTAAACTTTACTATGCAGGGGCCCCTGGGTGGCTCAGTAGTTGAGCACCTGCCTTCAGCTCAGGGGGTGACCCCGGGGTCCTGGGATGAGTCCCACATTGGGCTCCCCACAGAGAGCCTGCTTCTCCCTCTGCCTATGTGTCTGCCTCTCTGTGCCTCTCATGAATAAATAAATAAAATCCTTAAAAAATAATAAAATAAATTTGGAAAGATTCTTGCTTAAAAGCTTATAAATTAATTAGGTATTTTTATTTCTAATTGTCTTCCATACATATAAATTTTAAGACTCACTCTAAATGTAAAAAGGTTTATATAACACATACTCACTTAAGATAAAGAAAACTGCTTTTATTTCTTGGATATATAAAAAAATTCAAATGATAATTCATTATAAGGACATGTGGCCCAAGTTTTATAAGAATCAAGAAAAAGAAAGCCTGTGTTTACTATTTTTCAGATACCACTCACTAAATTATTTCAGCAAATTCTACCTTCAATTTGCACCAAACACCAAATTACTATCAAATCTTTTGTTTCTGCTTCAACTAAGTCATCTGGTTCTCCCACCCTTCCCCTGGCAGAGACAAAGGAAGCCTGCAGGTACAATGTGCACATCATCATGCAGCAAAATTCAGCAACCCCTAACCCTGGTTCCAGTGCCCAGGCCAGACCTGCACGTGTACCAGCCCGTGCTCTGAGCATGAGCCACGGCAGTGCTCTCAGGGGCTCAGGCGTGTGCAGTCATCATTCCCACAGACACCAAGAGACCAAAATCAGGCCAGGCGTCACAGCACAAGAGCAGTCCTTTCTATTTAGAAAAGAGGAGACTAGTGTTAAATTTCCTGAGTGCTATGGTCATACATAGGTGCTGCAGCAAAACGTTTCCTGTTTATACCCACTAAATTAATTTGGGGTATTTTTTGTCTTCAAAAATTAAAAAAATAAAAATAAAAAGTTATCATCTGAGTTCATTCTAGGCGGAAAAAATCCAATTACTTCCTACTTTCAACTCTTACTAGACTTACCGAATGTTTCATAAACTGAATACGTCATTATGGAGGGTACAAAACACAGCAACGCACTGAATCAGCTACTTTGTGAAAGGCAATTATGTCAAAGCAGTGCTAATAAACCCCTTTTTGGATCTTCAACAAACTCACACAGTACTCATGCATAATATTCTTGTTTCTGAGGAGTGAAAACCACCTCTTTTGTGCAGAAAATAGTTATGCAGCTCAGATCTTACCTGGATGCGTTACATCCTCTCCTCCCTGCTGCTTTTATTACTTAGGCTACTTCACTGCCCTGTGTTTTCTCCACTGGAGGGCACAGTTAGCTAAAAGAAAATTTGGTAAAACCTAATTTGGTCTGTTCGATAGGTCCAGAAAAAGTATAGGTGAAAAGAGGTTAAAGCTGCTATCAGAACGCATCTTTCAGTAATATATCTGAATTTCATTTCTCTGTTCTCCTTGAAAACCAATTTAAAAGATAATCACTAATTGACTAACAGCTAAAACGAAAAAAACTGTTCCAAACACCACTACCTATAAAGCATCCTTAAAAAGAAGATGGAAAGCAAAGAATGATTTTTTTAAAAGTGGAAATGACCGACTCTAGGTACAGAATAACCTGAAGAATAAACACAAATTAGAAATTCTCCTCTTCAACAAGAGTATACACAGCTACTAGAGACTCAACAAGGCATCTCCAACGTGTTGTTGAATCACTGTTTGTTTGCTATGACATAAATCATACGCTTGGCAAAAATACTTGTTTTTATTTTCTTTTCTCTTAAGATTTTACTCATTTGAAAGAGAGAGAGAGAGAGAGAGAGAGAGAGAGAGAGAGAGAGGGCTCGCACAAGTGGCAGGGAGGGGGAGAGAGAGAAAGAGGCAGACTCCCCACTGAGCAGGGAGCCTGATGCGGGACTTGATCCCAGAACCCTGGGATCATGACCTAAGCCAAAGGCAGACGTTTAACTGACTGAGCCACCCAGACATCGCTTGTTTTTATTTTCACTGATCTTGGCCCGGAAGGGCCGAGAAGTGATTGTTATTTTTATTT
Organism: Vulpes vulpes; assembly: GCF_048418805.1. NCBI lineage: Eukaryota > Metazoa > Chordata > Mammalia > Carnivora > Canidae > Vulpes > Vulpes vulpes. The sequence continues at coordinate 90,484,915 of NC_132784.1, read as the reverse complement.
TCTATTTTGGCCTTATCATTTTAGAGATAAGCCAATAGGAGATGCTATTTGGCAATTCATTCACAGCTCCCTTTTCTTTATAAACCTAAGCAATGCTAAGAGTATAGTCTAAAATATTTTCAAGATATTCAGAAAAAAGATCAGTAAAGAGACATGTAAATATTGCACTTCTAGGTAAAGTCAATAAATATACAATTTTCAGAAGAGCTTATAAAACTTTGTTTTGTTGTTTTAAAATTGCTTTTGAGGAGAGCCTGGCTGTCAGTTGACTCTTGGTTTTGGCTCTGGTCATAATTTCAGGGTCAAGGGATGAAGCCCCACATTGAGCTCTGCGCTCAGCATGGAGTCTGCTTGTCCCTCTCCTTCTGTTCCTTTCCCTACTCCCCCTTCTCTCTCTCTCAAATAAATAAAATCTTTTATAAAAAATAAAATTGCTTTTGAATGAAACTGTTAAGCTTCAACTTACCAGTAAGCTTTCTAATAAGCTTTTGTTTCGTTGAAAAGTAATGTGATGAAGAATAAGTCTATGGATATTACCCAAGGGCATCATGTTTTATTAGTTCAACTGAAAAAAAATTATAACTTCATTTGTTATGATAGTCCATGTTAATTTTTTTAAAGCAACAAATGGAGTAAAATAACTTGGGTGGGATTAAGTCTCCAAAAAGATGACCTAGGGGTGCCTGGGTGGCTCTATCAGTTAAGCATCCAATTCTTGATTTCCACTTGGGTCATGATCTCAGGCGTCATCAGGCTCCTCACTCAGTGGGGGTCTACTAAAGATCCTCTCCTTCTCTCTACCTACTACCCCCACACATGCACTCTCTTTCTCTCAAATAAATAAATAAATCTTAAAAGAAAAACATCATCTAGGGTGCCTGGGTGGTTCAGTCACTTAACCGTCTGCCTTGGCTCAGGTCATGATCCCAGGGTCCTGGGGACAGAGTCCGGCACAGGAACCCTGCTGAGCAAGGAGCCTGCTTCTCTTTCTACCCCTCCCCCTTGCTTGTGCACTCTCTCTCTCTCATGCTCTCTCTCAATAAATAAAATCTTTAAAAACAACAAAAAAGAGATCATCTAAATATCATGTATTTTTAAATAAATTATTTGTTATTTTAAAAGTGATTTGCTAAAAAAAAAAAAAAAAAATCCCAGCTAGGGTCTTCAACATAATTCAGTGGTAGCCAGACTCACCTCTGCCATTCTCTCTTTTTTTTTTTTTTTTTTTTTTTTTTTAATTCATGAGAGAGAGAGAGAGGCAGGAGAAGCAGGCTCCACGCAGGGAGCCCCGGTCTCCAGATCACGCCCTGGGCTGAAGGCGGTGCTAAACCACTGAGCCACCCGGGCTTCCCACACCTCTGCCATTCTAAGAGAAGGAATTCCATTTGCTGGATAACACAGTTGATCGCTCCCAATCCTTCCCCCTACTTATTTAAATCACTGCTCCTCGTAAGAGTATTCTAGGCAGTGGAGTAAGCTAGTACAAAGTTTGTGCTGTAGATGCACAAGGAACAGTAAGAAGGCCAGTAGGGTTACAGTGAAGAGAGAAAATTCCATTCAAGTCTGAGTTCAAATGTCACCTTAATGGGAAAATCTTGCCTGATTACCTTACGTAAATTAGCAGAATACAAACTTCCCTCTGTCCTCCTTAGTTATGCTCTATCATCTACCTTGCTTCATTTTTCTTCTTAGTGCTTCTCACCACCAGAATTACCAAATATTTATTTGTTTGCTTATTGTCCATCTTTCCCTATTCAAATGCAAGCTCCATGAGAGCCAAGACTTGGCCCATTCTGTTCACTGCTATACCCCCGGCACATCCCAAAGTGTTTGGCACAGCAAAGGTGATCAAATATTCATACATGAAAGGATAATTATGGAAGTAGTGAAAGGGCTCCAGAATAGAAGGTACAATCTCTCTGATGATATCTTATTCTTGATATTTCCACAATATGGGTCATATGCCCAATACGAGGTACCAATCCCGAAAAGGAACAGAAATGGTAGTCACGTTAAAAAATGTAACTAAAGAGCTGCCCTAGTCTTCTTGTACTTGCCTTTGATCTATTACCAAAGAAAGAAATTCTTTATTAATCAATAATACCCTACCTTAAATAATACTTGTTCCTTAAATACAAGAATAGTCATCTCTCCAAGGCCAATGAGTCTTTCATATATAAAAGAGGAAGGCTGCAAAAGAACGCAGAGTCCATGTCCCCAAGTTCCATATATTGTTGCTCTAGCTCTCCAGTGACCCAGATGGCACATTTCCCCCACACTTGGGACTTTAAAAATAAAGGAATATAAATAACACTGAATCTCTAATTTTACACTCGATTATCTTCCAAAACAGGAATATCTGAAGCAGATTTCATAATTTTTTAATTTAATAGTATATTAATATGGGGAAATGGCAAAGCTAAATATATGACAGCAGGATAATGAACACTACTGACTTCTTATTAGCTTTGGAATGGATTAGAGAGAAATATGCACTCAGGATAGTACAGACAGAGACCCACATGTAAACATGCTCACATCACCTTTACCTCTTCATACAAAGTCCTCATCTTTTTCTAATTCAGTTAACTGATACTGGGTCAAGGTTCCCAGATTATCAGGTACTCCCTAAAAATAGTTACTTAGACTAACTTAAAGTAGACTATACTAAGAATTTATGTCAAATTAATTAAAAACCCAATATTCTCATCTGGTAACAGTTCTCAAAGAGTACTGGCAATAAGACAATCCTTACACACCTATTGTCTTGGGATTTATAAACTGTAAACCTGGGCACTAAAATAATTTAAAAGCCCAATACTCAGGGGAACCTGAGTGGCTTAGTCAGTTAAACGTCAGACTCTTGGTTTCAATTCAGATCATGATTTTAGGGTCTGGGATAGAGCCCTGCATCAGGCTCATGCTCAGCAGGCAGCCTGCTTGAGGATTCCCTCTCCCTCCATGGCTGCCCCTCCTCCAGCGCATGTGCACACTCTCTCTCTCAAATAAATAAATTTTTGCAATAAAAAAATAAATATAAATAAAAGCCCACTATTCAACGACCAGCATAATCAGGAGGGAGATTTTATTTAATGAGACTGCAATCACGGCTCATACCAAAGCTGGCCTCCTTTCGTCCATTTCAGTATCTGAATGGACAGCAACAGGGTCGACCATACTCAAAAGGAAATGAACAGCAATACATTACATTCACCCAAATCTATAGGATTTTAATGATAAAATATTCAAAACAAGAAATTTCCCTCCTTTTCTTTTGAATCTACAGGTCGAGATGCTTTTAGCTGCAAGTAACAGAAAATAGCTTTAAGAAAGATGGGATTATATCTCAAAGTAATGGTCAGGATAGGCACCTCCACAGGAGTCATCAGAAGTTCAGTGAGGGCGCCAAGTCCCAGGTGCTTTCCATTCTTCCGTTCCACAGTCGTGGGTGCGGGCTCCGCCTGATTTGCACCTCGGGGCCCCAGGGGGGCTGCTGGCCCCCATGTCACATAAGCTCTTTCCCTGGGCGGCCTCCTTGGAGGCCTCCATCAGGAGGGTCACCCCTTGGGCCCGGGAGCATTCACCCCTACTACCCAGTCCTAGGCCAGCCCCGCCAGGGGACAGGGCCACCGAGAGAGCTGCAAGCGCCCAGGCCGCTGCGGGCCCAGGAGGGCTACGGTCGGGCGCCCCAGGAACAGAAGTGGGGCCTCGTTGGCAGGCAGCTGCGTCCGGGCACCCAGGACCCACGGGCACCCCCTGCCCTCGGCAGGCCTGGATGGGACCAGGGAGGGGAAGACGTCGCCTCACCCCAACCTGTACCCTCATCAGGCCCAGTTGGTATTGATTCAGTCTCACTGGTATTTTTTGATGCTAAAATACTGAAAATAGGCCAGAATTTCACCCTGAGAACTCCACCCCCCCAACAGATCTACTCTATTTATTTTATTATCTCCAGGAATTAGCTCCCTCTCTCTTCCTCGGGCTTACTCCGTTTGCTTTAGAGGAGAGGAGACGGAGCACGGCCACTGTGGTGGGAAACCCAGCTCCCGAGTGCCCCCCCGCCCCGGGCAACACCACCAGAGGCAGGTGCCGAAACCAGGACACCCAAATGCACAGTGCACAGAAGTGCGTTCAAATCCAAGTTCCCCCTCACCAAGAGCCCTCAACCAACGACAGTGCCATTGGTGCATAAACACCTGGGCTTCCTGGACCTGCAAGTGAGATAACCCTGAAACGTGCCCTCTGCACCAGCCCTGGAGTTCCGCGCAGGCCCAGGTTCAAGTCTACCGCGGTGCTTGAAAATGTCCCCTGCACTGGCTGTGCTCCCTTTCCTGTCTCACTCCCTACTGGTGTTTCTGGGAATCACCTTCCAAATAAACTGACTGCACCCGATTCTTGCCTCTCAACATCTGCTTCTGGAACAACCCAAAGACACGAATAGAAAAGGAGAAAAAAAACAAATGTTTCCAGTTGCAATAATATTAACAAATAAATTGTCAAAACATATATTAGCTTACGAATTGCAAAGAATTAATATATCTTGAAGCAAATATTATTAAAACCTTTGGGTATTTATATATAGTCCTAAACTTTTCTAAGTTTAAAAAAAAATAGATTCCAAGTACATTCTGGAAAATATTCCCTCATTTCCAAGATAATACCTTTGCTATAGAGATCTAAAAGGTACTGCTTTGTCATCAACCTTGTAATTCATAAGAATCTAGCTGAAATAAAGATGAGAACAATAGAAAATCTCTCACTAAAGAAAAAAGAACTCTCTAAATATCTTTAAGCCTGAGACAGGAACAGTGAGGTATTGAGTAAGAAATGACAAGAACTTATAATCATCTTTTATAATGATGCTTATAATACAATAATGGGACTTTAAACAGTTATGTCAAGTTTGAAAGTCTTCCAATTATATCACAGTTGAAATAACATTTTGCTACCAATATCTCAACGATATCGTCAATCCACTATACGTAACCATAGCTTTGGCATATATTAGAAATAAGGTTGTAGTTTAAGATACTTCTTTAAAACTAACACAATTTGTGCTTAAATTAGTTTCACTTTTAATACACATAGTTGTAAAAAAATTATTTTAGGTGCATTCTAAAATTGACATATATTAGATAATCACATCGAAGGAGATTCAGGTGTTGATCACAACAAAGTTGCAACAGATCTGAAAATAAATCTGAAGCAATTTGAGCCTCACATAAACAATTTAATCAACTCCTGGGGCAATTCTATTTCTAGATTTCTAATTGAAAATGGAAAGGAAAAAGGCCAATGTCGGACACGTGTAAAATGCCTTGAGCTGTCTGAGAAGGGGGCTCAGGGGCTCAGCCTCTGGGAAGGCGGGGTGGGTGCTGTGGCAGCTGTACCCCCCTCCTCACTTTCTGCGCTGCTGCAAGGAAAGGGGACGGGGACAGGGACCAGGATGGGACGGGTCCCTGGCGCTCGGCGGGGCTCTGCCCCCCGGCCTCCCCGCCCTAGGGGTCGCGGGCCCAGGCTGCACCACCACCGAGGCCAAGAGCGGGAGCGTTAGGCTGGGCCCGCGCTCGTCTCTCCAGGGGCGGCATGTGCAGCACCCAGCGGGACCCGACCCGGACTGCCCCAGGCCGGCGCCCAGGTCTAACCCAGGTCTGCCCCCAGGTCTGCCCCAGGTCTGGCCCCAGGTCGGCGCCCACCCTGCCCGGGGCACAGACCATCAGGCAGACGATCAGCGGGTCCAGGCTCCACCACCTCCTTCACCCCGCCACCTGCTGATGACAGAGGCCCCAGCCCGCGCCTCCCCCCACCGCTCCCTCATTCCTACACAGGCTCCTGCCCAGCTCCTATCTCCTCAGTTACTCCCCCTGCGTCCACCCCCTAGATCTCAGTTGTCCCAAATACAAATGTGATCATGACGCCCAACCGCTTACCTTTTTTCAAGGGCTTGCTCAGAGCCCCGGGTCCCCCAGGAGCACCCAGCCTCCCCACTCGCCCCTCTCCTCCAGGACTTTCCACCCAGCGACCTCAAGGCTCCCCTCTGCTCCTACTGGCTCCCTAGTTCAGCAGGGCAATGGGCAGAGCAGCCAACAGGAGTTCAGGACAGGACTCCAGGCCCAGAGCTGCCTCCGCTCACCAGCTATGTGACTGAGCAAATCGCCTGCCCTCTCTTTCAACTTAGCTTCCTCTCAGTAAAATGAGGACATTAATAGAACCTACTTTATCGGATTATGTGAGGATTAAATAAATTCATTGAGGTACATAGAAAAGTATCTGGTTCATGGTTAGCTTTTTTATAAATATTACATCTCATTATCATTATTAACACCATCATCTTCTTCCCTCCACTCTTTTTCTTCTATACTTTGGATTAAACATTATTTCTTCTAGTAAACCTTCCCTAAGTCCCTGAACTAGGTCAATGCCCCCAAAGCTGGTTCTCTTACACTTTCTGGAGCTGCTTAAGTAATGATCTCTGTCCTCTGCTACACCAATGGAGGCAGAGACTATGGCTTTCTTGCTCACCACTATTATTCCCATACTTCGTACTGAGTTTGACACATAGCTGAGTAAAATGGAAATGTTTTCTGATTACACTTCGGCCCATTTTCTTTCTTCATCATTTGGTGGACTTAACATTTTTTTTTAATTTTTTAAAAAGATTTCATTTATTTGAGAGAGAGAGAAAGAGAGCGAAAACACAAGCAGGGCAGAGGGAGAAAGGGAGAGAAGGAGAGGGGGAGACAGAGAGAGAGAGGGAGAAGTTGACTCTCTCCACTGAGCAGGGACCCTGATGGAGGGCTTGATTCCAGGACCCAGGGTTCATGACCTGAGCAGAAGGCAGACGCTTAACCAACTGAGCCATCCAGGCACCCTATGGCCTTAACATTTTTAAAGAAAAAAATGGGGCACCTGGGTGGCTCAGTGGCTGAGCGTCTCCCTTTGGCTCAGGTCATAATCCCAGGGTCCAGGAATCAAGTCCCACATCAGGGTCCCCGCATGGAGTCTGCTTCTCCCTCTGCCTGTGTCTCTGCCTCTCTCTCTCTGTGTCTCTCATGAATAAGTAAATAAAATCTTTAAAAAGAAAAATAAAAGAAGAAAAAAATAATTAGAATATCTTCTCTAGTTTTTTGGCCCTTTAAGAATCATCAGTATGTATCACTTACGTTAATTTCACAACAAAGATAACTTTTTAAAAATCCGCCTACAATGAAAGAAAGAAGACTTAAAGGTTTCTTTCCTCTAAATGTAATAAAAATAAACTTAAAAAAAAAAAAACGAGGCCACAAAAAAAAAAAGTATCACAAACAGAAAATAAGAAAATATTATTCTCTCAATTCTTTCTAGTTAAGTTTTCAAAGTCGTCAGCCATCTTTCTAAGGTCCCACTTAAATTAAACTTCTATTATTTGCACCTCCCCAAAATCACTCTTGTTGACACCCCTATTCCCACCCCCAAATCTCCAATTAGTAAAGTCTGGGAATTACTGGGTGTGCTGCTGTGGTTTTCATTGTATAGCAACATACTTAAGTTCCAAGTGGTTGGATTTTCTTTTCCCCTAACCTATTTCAAATGCAGAAACACAGAACTAGCCTTAAATAGAATCTCTGTTTCACTGTCAAAATTATAAGTAAATATTTAGTACAGAAATCACTGGGAATTTTAACACTATTATAAATCAAGCCGTGGTACCAAGAATAGACATCCAGCTAAAAAGTATGCACATTTAAGTCCAATGTCTTCTTCTAGGAGTAGCTTGACCATAGTCTGGTGTTACCCGATAAGCATGATCTTAAGGATCACCTTATTTGTTAAAAATACACTTGCCCATGTTCTTTTCTTAGAGATTTTGATTTAGTAGGCCTACAGGGAAGCCCTAGACTCCATATTTTTAAAAGCACATCCAGTTATTTTTTATGGTCCATGTGAGTTTGGGTATCAGCACGGCAAAAATAGACCTTCATTTTCAGACAAATTTGAGGAAGTCTCCAACTTAGAAGCTCTTGTGTGGGTATTCCAAATTGCCTTAAAAATCATTTTTATCAGGAACTTTGGCAGCAAAATAGAAAGAACATGGAGCCTGGAGCCCCAAAACCCAGATTCACTTTCTTCTGCCACTGATTGTAACCCTTACGCCAGTCACAGTATCTCCCTCTGATCCTGGCATATTAAGTAGAAATAATAAAACCAATCCTAACCGGTTTCACCGGTTGTTGTGGAAATCATTTGAGAATGCTTGCAAAATCACTTTGCAAATTAAGATATGTCATCATTACAGTAAAATTTCATTAATTCAGCCTCCTCTAATTTAGAATGTGTGAACACTATTGTCTAACTCACTGTGGGTTGTTTTTTTTTCACATTATCTATAAAGAGATCATCACCTCCTTTCACATGACAGGCAATGGAAGGTATTGGAAAACACAGATAAGCAGCAGCTCCCTGTTCCCTAGCAAAATTATTAGACTGAATGTGCAAGATTAGAAAAGCTTGTTTACTGTATTAGCTCCATTTATGTGACAAGTCTGGAGGTTGAACTATCATTAAAGCAAGCTTGGCAATATTTCTACTGGAGTTAGCTTGGTCGTGAGCAGTTAATGCCAGTCATTACAGTAAAACCAATCTGGAGAATGAGTTTTCTACATACTAGGAATGTTAAGGGAGCACTAAAATTGGCATTTAAACTTCTAAAAGATACTGTTGCCTTTCCTGGCCACCTTGAGGAACACATACTAAAACAATACAATATTTCCTTGGCAATTCAGTGTTATCGACATAATCTGTAGTTGAGGGGATAAGCAGAAGTGAGACAGTAGGTAAGAGATACTGGATCAACTCACTTAGCTTATACCACTGTACACATGAAAAAGACATTCCAGGGACGCCTGGGTGGCTCAGCGGTTAAGCGCCTGTCTTCCATCCAGGGTGTGATGCCGGAGTCCTGGGATCGAGTCCCACGTCGGGCTCCCTGCATGGAGCCTGCTTCTCCCTCTGCCTGTGTCTCTGCCTCTCTCTCTCTCTCTCTCTGTCTCTCATGAATAAATAAATAAAGTCTTAAAAAAAAAAAAAAGAAGAAGACACCCCAGTCTAACATGGTGAAGCAGTGTTCTGAGAGCATGGCATAACACATGTGTCATTTCTTCCAGGCTCTTGCACAGTGAAGGCTGTTTTGCCTCATACCAATTGCAGAAATACAGAATGAAGTCCAGTTCCGCTGGCATCCTCATGGCTACCACTGATCACAAATCTCTTCTACTCTATGTCAGAGCCTGCTGCTCATCACTCCCACCACTGCTTTTACTCAGTTTACCAGAGAGACATCCACCATTCTCTGCCCTTTGCCACTGACCCGCCTTGCCTGGCCATTCTCTAACTGGATGTATGAGCTTGCAGCATATTTCTGTAACAGTCTGACTGAAGAGGTCACCAACAGCCCTTCTGGTTTCATTACTCCATCATTGTTCTCTTCTGCCTCCTAATGATATTTCAATTTTCTTAAGTCTCTCAAAAAATGACTGACTAATGTTTTGTAAAGATTATCAGGCGAGGGATCCCTGGGTGGCTCAGCGGTTTAGCACCTGCCTTCAGCCCAGGTTCTGATCCTGGAGTCCTGGGATCGAGTCCCATGTCGGGCTCCCTGCATGGAGCCTGCTTCTCCCTCTGCCTATGTCTCTGCCTCTCTCTGTGTGTCTCTCATGAATAAATAAATTAAATTAAAAAAAAAAAAGTATCAACCGACTGTTATATTCATTCCTTTGCATGAAGCAAATAAACTATATATATCCAACACTCTGGGGTTAACTTTCTAGAAGTTATTGGCTATATACATGTACAGCCAAGGCTTTCCCACCCAGAGATCTTCCAGGGAATTTAGCTCAATATCTCCAACAATTCAAAAAGTCTGAAGGTTTAGAAGGCATGGGAGTATTTTATCAGGCCTTCAAAGTAACAAGACTACATTTTGGTCAACAGATCCTAGAATTCATTTTTTTTTTTTCACTAATTCACTCAACCTTACCAATTAGCAGGGTTTTGCTGAAACTTTAATTGGAAAAGTCATTCTTAATAAAATAAAGTCTATTCCCAAGAGTTTCGTAAAAATGTGGAGATAAATAATCTATATATTACCCAAATTCTATTAATACTTAAATGTTTATTAAATGTGCAGAGTGATTGCCTTCCTGTAACAATCACCTAAAACCACAGATGAAGAAAGGTTAGCTTATTACCAATGCTACTCAAGCACATCTTTCTGATCTCACTGCATTTCATACTCTCAAAACTGTTATCCTCCCTGCTATATTATAATAATTCTGTAACCAATCTTTATGTAACCAGCCTTGGTTTAATTTCATTCTAGCTCCTTGGTGTGTATCACTTGAAATTTTAAAACAAAAAAGAGAAAGGATACACACATTTGCAAAAACAAAACAATACAAAACCAAAGCAAAACACCCCTCCTCCAACTGAAATACACCAGCACCTTAAGGAAAAAAATATTTATTCAACCAATATTACTTACTATGCACTCCCAAGGGGCTTATAGCTTGGAACAAATGCGGTAGTGCATGCGTGTTCATGCACACACACGCAATAACAAGGTAAAGCGTGAAAAAGCCCACAAGACAGAACAAAACAAGCACTATCAGAGTTCCAAAAGTGCATGATCACTTCCACCTGGGCAGCCAGAAGAATTCATAATCTGGCCTCTGAAAAGTAGATAAAACTTCACAAACAGGAAGAGTGAGGAAGGATGTGCAATAGGAGGAGAAAGAACCCTCTGGACAGAGTGAAATCAACATCCACCAACCAATGAAACCGCTACAGGTCTCGGCACAAACTCAAAAAAGCCGAAAGAACCTGAAAATATAAGCATGTCAGGACACACACTCAAGGGCACATCCAAGGAAAGATACAGAAAGGGCCATGAAATGAGACCAGAAATAAGCATAAGAACATGAGGAGAGAGGGCCAAGGAGCTTGAGATCTGCATAGACATTAGGTAACTTGAAATTTTGGTGGAACATGTAATGGGTAACTTGTATGGAGACTTTTTTGGAAGATGAAACTTGCAACAGAGTGTAAGATTCAATCCGGAGGCGACACACCGGGGAGCTTGGAAAAGCACAGATGGGAGAAAGCCTGCCCGGGTACATTCCGTGAGATCTGGCCAGCTCCTCTAGAGGCGGAAAGGAAAGTGTGATTGGAAGACGTAGAGATAGAGGAGCAAAGTGGCCACTTGCTGCGCTTGGCCCACTGGCGTAATTTATTTGGCCCACAGAGTAAACTTGAGAAATGTGCATCAATCTTAAAAAATTAAGAAACTTTCTATGTGAAATGGCTATCTGTGGCTTCTGATGAAAAATCCAAGAGGACAAGGCCAATGTTACGGAAGGGTCACAACTGGAGGAGAGTCCACGCCGCAACACCACGCAGTATCCACACGCGTACTTACAACCTGGGCCATTCACTCACTTCCTTTACCTGCTGGAGACATCTGAATTCGCCATCCTGATTTAAAGGCTGGGTGACTCTAAAATTAGCAAAAATAAGGCAGTCCAGAACAAGCTAAGGAGAGCAGAAAAGCTGTTTATAGGCACACTAGGATTGAGATCTTTGTTTTTTTTTTTTTTTTTAGGATTGAGATCTTTGATAACCACCCAGAAGGGAATATGCAGTAAATTATTAGAAATTTGAGACAAAGTCTGGGAACAAGAAGATGGACAGCAATGGGAATAAGAATTATGCCCACAGGGGGTGCCCTAAGTGGCTCAATCAGTTGGGCAGCCAGCTTCAGCTTGGGTCATCCTGGAACCCCAGATCGAGCCCTGCATCTGGCTCTCCGGGCTCCCTTTGCCCGTCATCCCCCCCCATGTTCGTTCTCTCTCTCTCTCTCAAATAAATAAATAAACAAACAAATATTTTTTTAAAAAAGGAATTATCTCCACAAATAAGTGAGAGCAGACAAACATCAGCTAACATTTATATAGCATTTAGTACATAAACACTAAAGACTGCAATGTATTTTATAAGTATTTTTATACCCTAAGTATTTTATACCCTTTAACGCATTTAATCATTACTTCAAACCTATTATTATCCCAGTTTGACAGAAGAGGAAACTGAAGCCCAGAGGTTAAGGTGACATAGTTTGTAACTGGCGGAGCTGGGGTTCAAAAGTAGGTCGTCTAGTTCCAGAGTCCATACTGTGAGAACTTCTTTTTGATATTAAAATCTGCATTTTGTTTTTATACTAAATAATTTCGTTTTAGAGTCTGGGAAGCTGCTAATATTTCTTAGATTTATAACTAAGCACTTAAGAGAATACAGAAAGAGACTAGAACCCCCCCTCCCAGTACATTAACCCTTAATCTCAAAAATTCTGGAAAACCCTAAGAGGTATTTTCATTCATTCAACAAATGCCTATCAGCATTTACTATGTGCGGGCACTGTTCTAGGTGCTTGTGATACGTAAGTGAACAAAGGCAGATGTTTGCCTTTGTGGTGCTTCCACCATAACGGGGTAGACAAACAAGAAACATCGTAAATGAGCAAAGTATACAGGATGGGAGACAGTAGCAAGTGCTGTGACAGAAAGGACCAGGACAGCAGGGTAATGGGGATCAGAAGTGGAGTCAGGGTGAGAGGACTGTGAGTTCAAAGGCAGGAAGTAAGGTTTCATGGACAGTGTGATATTTGAGGAAAGACCGGGAGGAAGTAAAAATTAGCCACGTGGCTATCTAGGGGAGGAGCATTCCAGGAGGGGGAATAAGCAAAGGCTCCAAGGCAGCAGTGTCAAGCATATCCAAGGAACTGAGTTCAAGGAGGCCTGTTCAAGGAAGAAGTGAAAGTGACAAGGAAGGAGGGAGGGAGGGGGAGGAAGACCGAGAGAGAGGAAAAGTGGACAGAGATGAGGTCACAAGGTAAAAGAAGGCAGGAGGCAGGTGGCTCACAGAAAGAATTCTCGTTTTTATTTTTCATTTTTTTTATTTTTTAAACAAAGCCCCTTCTATCAGAGGAGGTTTTTTTTTAATATTTTATTTATTTATTCATGAGAGAGAGAGAGACACAGAGGGAGAAGCAGGCTCCATGCAGGGAGCCCGATGTGGGACTCAGTCCTGGGACTCCAGGATTATGCCCTGAGCCGAAGGCGGTGCTAAACCGCTGAGCCACCCAGGGATCCCCAGAATTCTGGTTTTTAATATGAACAGGATGAGAAGCCACTGGAGGGATCTGGGCAGAGGATCACATGATCCAACTTGAGCTTTTCAAGGATCACTGGCTGTTGTTTAAGAATCGGCTGGGGGGTGGGGGGGCGGGGTGGAGCAATGTGGAATCAGACAGGAGGCTGCCATCACCTCACCGCAAGGCAGGAGATTTCAGCGGCTTACACCAGAGTGCAGATGGGACTGGATTCTGAATATTGTGAAGTTAGAGTCAATGGGATTTCCTAAGGACTGTGCACGGGGTGAGAGAAGAGGATCAAAGATCATTTACAAATCTAGTTGGAAAGGTGCACAGAACTGAATTTTCCTAAACCTCCAAGCTTAGGCTCACTAAGGGGAGCCACAGTTCAGGGAAGCACTTGATGAATCTTTTCACAAAAGCAAGAAAGCCTGCTCAAGTAACGCTAATTACCTCTCAGCTGATGTGTTCAGAACTTCAAATGTCTAAGTTTACCGGCTGAGTGAACTATATTCTTGGTTTCGGGGATCCCTGGGCGGCGCAGCGGTTTAGCGCCTGCCTTTGGCCCAGGGCGCGATCCTGGAGACCCGGGATCGAATCCCACGTCGGGCTCCCGGTGCATGGAGCCTGCTTCTCCCTCTGCCTGTGTCTCTGCCTCTCTCTCTCTCTCTATCATAAATAAATTTAAAAAAAAAAATTATATTCTTGGTTTCAAGGACCCCTCTTCATCAAGAGTAACGGATACAAATAAAAAAGGTCCTTAAGTATGTTACTTGGTATCCACAAAAACCACAGAGGACTACGCTGGCGCCTCAGTCACCTGTCCCTTCAGGTCTAACACTCCTGAAGAGTATCAGCCCCACTGGGTAGATGAAGGAAGTTCCTCTCGGAGGTTAACCATCTGTGCCCGACGTCAAACATTTTAGCCGCCGGCAGAGCGCACGGTGCTGCCCTGAGCCCAAGACGACCCTCCAGGAGTCCCCAGCGCTAACCCCCGGAATGCTCCGGGCCGCGGGCTCCGTCCCAGTCTGGCAGCCTGCCTTCCCGTCCCCCGCCGGCTGCCTCATTTAAATAGAAAATAACCTCATTTGCCGGCGGTACAGAGACCTCTGGAAGCTGCATAGTCCGCCGGGAACCGCCGGTCAGAGACCTGGCAAAGTGCCACTGGGCAGGATGAGTAAGCTCAGCGGAGCATCCTCGTGGAGCATTCCTCGTGGAGCATTCCTCGTGGAGCATCCTTGTGGAGCATTCCTCCCGCCAGGCTGCAGCCGCCTCCCACTCCCGCTCCTGCTCGCCCGGGTCTGCGGCCTGGCCTCACCGCGGCTGGACCGCTCGGGCTCAGCAACAGCCGGGGCCCGCAGGCCCTGAGGGAAAGCACCTCCCGCCCGCAGTGATCCGCTCTCCCCTCCTGGGGAGAAATGGTGTCTGAAAGTGGATAAACAGGAGGGCACAGCGGCAGCCTCCATGGTCTAAAACATGAATTTGCACTTGGGGTTCTTTGGGTTTCTTGATGGCGATTTTGACTAATTATCGAATAACTTGCATTGGTCCATCTCTGCGGCAACACAGCAACGTCAGGAAGGTCACAGAAACCGGGAATTCTGTCTAAAGCGAAACTCAACATCCTCCTTCTGCTTCAAATCCCTTCCCCTGCTCTCCCTGTCCTGGGGGAGGTGAAACAGCCCTGCTGCCTGGCTCCTTCCCCAGCCCCTCTCTCTCCTATCACGCCCACCCCCTCGGCTCAGGCTGGCTCTAGTCACTCAGGCCACTGCATGAGTTCTCCAACCCCGACTCAGCCTCGGAGCCTCACTCCCAAGCTCTCACACAACCAGGCGTGTCTTCTTTCCACCACTTAATGCAGCACAACTGCTCATGTGACTACGGTCCATCTAAGGTCCATGGGCGGCACTCACCAGTATGTCTGGCTGCGGAAGGACAGATGAACAGTGTTGTACCACACTCTCCTCCAAGCACAGGAAGCCTCTGCTTACCCAGCCTCCCAGCCTTAATCTCGGTCTATCTCAGAAGACATGGGAAAATGGCTCTATTTTTATTTTCACTAAATATGAGAAAAGAAATGGAATAAAGGATCCACTGTGCTAGAGATTCAGATGGTATAAACAAAACTTCGGTTGAAATCCTAACCCCCAACGTGATGGCATTAGGAGCAGGGCCTTTGGGAGGTGAGCAGGTCAAGAGGGTGCAGTGTAGTGAATGGTATTGGTGCCCTTGTAAAAGAGCCTCTGGAGGGATTCCCTGGTCCTTCTGCCATGTGATGACACAGCAAGAAGACAGCTCTCACCAGACACCAAATCTGCCAGCACCTTGATCAGGGGCTCACCAGCCTCCAAAACCAGGAGAAAAATTGTTGTCTAAACCACCTAGTCCAGGGTGTTTTTGTTATAGCAGCCCAAATGAAAAAGATACACTATTTTTTAAAAGTTTTTTTTAACATACCTTCTCTACAAAGACATTTAATGGTACTGGAACTGATCTATTCAAATCCACTTACCCATGTATTCTAAACTTATAAATCTCATTATTTAAATCTTTTAACACATTTTTTTTCTGAAACGGAAAAAAATTATCCTCAATTCAACCACGCAAAACAACCAAAAAAAATTAGTCTTGAAGCTCAACAACTTCAGTTGAAGCAGCAATGGTCATCTTCTTTCCGAAGATGTGGTCATCCATATGGACTTGCTCTTATTAAGCCTTACCTTGTCAATTAACTCAAGTAATTAGTGCAGAATGCTACTACAGCTAATATTACTAACAATGTTATTAAGCATTTGTGTGCCAGGCACTGTACTATCTGTTTCTTGTTTACCCTTCACAACAATCCTATGAGACAAACACAGGTATTATCCCATTCTGCAGATGGAGAAAAATAAGGCTTATGAATGCTTCATACATTCCTCCGTGTGACAGTGCTAGTAAGCAGAGGAGCTGGATTTCAAGTCCAGGTGTGAGTCTCCAAGGGGGTTCAGGTTTGACTTTTAATTGGGAAACTTTAACAGTGCACAGAAAGGAAGGGAAGAAAAGAAAGAAAAAAGAAAAAAAAAACCAGAGTGGCAGGAAATAATGAGGGCTAATGAGAAGGTGTGGGGAAAAGATATTCCAGCTCAGAGTACACAGGCTGAATTTCTAATTCCACGAAACCATCTTTAGTTTCCCCTCCACGTAAGATGAAGGGAGGCTCTTAGCTCTGGTTCTCCAGATACACCTGCTTCGTCTCACATAGCTCTAGCCCTACATCTTTAAGGTTGCCCTGCTAACTCCAACCTGGACAGCCTGCTCCATTTAGGCCCATCGACTCCCTTTTTGGAGCTAATGTGCAAGATGAAAAGGTATCTTATCTTCCAAAACTTTTATGACTAAATTCATTTGTTTCTCTGCCCTCATCCACCTGCTCTGCTTTAAAACAAAAAACAAACAACCAAAAACACAGCTTAAAAAAAACAAAACAAACAAACAAAAAACATGGCAGGACTGTCATTAACAACTCACCAGCAAGACGAGTTATACTTGAGTTTCCTGAATGTCAACAGGGAGCATATTATGTTTACCAAGCTGGACCTCCAGAGCATCACTAAATCCACAAAGAATGCCAGAGTGATAAACAGGAAAAAAAAAAAAAAAAAAAAAAAAAACAGCATTTGAGGTCCAATCCACTCACAGTGATGACGGCCAAACTTTGCTTCATTAAGGCATCTGAGCGCCTTTCCAATGTTTTTGCATGCAAGAAGATTCATTGATTACAAATCTGAAGAAAATCCCATGCTACTTGATTCTAAAACATGCTACCTAGACCACAATGCTTCCAGAAACACCAAGCATGTGCAAATTTAAAAGTGAGCCTTCAATTAAAAAGCAGTATATTCCAGGGCACCTGAATGGCTTGGTTGGTAGAGCACATGACTCTTGATCTCAGGGTCGTGAGTTCAAACACATGGTGGGGGAAGAGATTACTTAAAAATAAAAGCATCAATATCTGACTTTGGCTCAGGTCATGATCTTAGGGTTCTGGGATGGGCCTGGTCAGGCTCCCTGCTCAGTAGGGAGTCTGCTGCTCCCTCTCCCTGCTAGTGCTTGCATGCGTGAATGTTCTCTCTAGCTCTTTCACTCTCTCAAGTAAAATCTTTAAAAAATAATAAAAATAATAAAAGCTGTAAAAATAAAAAAATAAAATAAAACCTAGTACATTCCTAGGATATAAAGGAATCCACCCCCAAGTACCCATGCAGTCTATAAACCAATCACCAACACACAAGAACATGCATATTGCAGAATGGACAAACTGGCTTCAAATCTTCATCTTCCAACTCACTGGCTATGAAGCCACAGACAAAGGAAGTCATTTACCTAAGCCTCCGTTTCTTCCTCTGTACACTGGGGATAATAGGGCATAGCTCAAAGGCTGATTTAAGCTCATCTATGTCAAGTGCCTGGAACACTTCAAGCATTCAATAAATGGCAGCTATTAATATTTCTTCTGGGCTTGCCAATTTAAATAATTAACATTTCATACATAATTCCTCAAATCATGTGATACTTCAAAGCCTAAAGAAAGGGACCTACTGTCAATGAGCCCTGGTTACTCAAGCAGCCTTCAACCCCTGATGTAACTAGACCAATCCTGTGTAGTTATTCAATGTAAAAACAGCAATCATGCACCACACCCAATTTTGAGAACCCTTTGATTCTTGGAGCTTGGCTAAGCAAAGCCAGTTTGACTAATGGTTTTACCTACAAAAGAACCCCACACCCTATGACCTTTCTAAGTCTTCATTGTCCACTGAATTAGGAAAACCTTGGAATACACCAGGCCCAAATGAGTTCCATCAGCATCCACAGCTGCAAAATCTCAGGGATCTGCTAATATAGATGCGCAGACAGCAAAATGCAGAGGTAAAGACCCTTTGCAACATCTAAACCCACTCCACAGAATGGAATATTATTCAGCAATAAAAGAGAAACAAAGCACTGTAACATACCACATGGGGGAACCTTGAAAACACTGTGAAAATGAAAGCCAGTCAAAAGTATCTCATATTGTAGGATCTCACTTCTAGGAAATTTCCAGAATAGGCATATATATAAATGCATATAGACAAAAAGATTAGTGGCGGACTAGGGCTCGAGGAGATAGAGCATGAGGAGTGACAGCTAATCGGTACAGGGTTTCTTTCAAAGAGGATGAAAATGTTCCAAAATTAGATTATAATGGTTGTGCAACTCCGTGTCTAATAAAAGTCTTGAACTGGACACTTTAAATGGGTGAATTCCATGGTATATAAATTATATCTCAATAAAGCTATTTTTTAAATCTAACTGCTTAGTGTATCCTTTATTCTTTGCTGCGTGGAGCAATATTCTCTCCATTAAAAACTAAAAATACGAGCTCAGAGTGCTGTCTTGGGCCTAAGGTTATAAAGTATTTGGGCTTTAGAAGTATACTTACCTTGCCTTTCCATCTATCACCTCCACCTTATTTCTGTATCAATCATTTTAGATGAATTGCAATGATGGAAACTGCTCAAATAAATGCAAAATTTATCTATGCTCAAACCAAAGCCTACAGATTACATTCTTTATTGCTCCATAGTAATGACTGTTCTCTCCTTTATTTAGTACAAACTGACCACTTTTGTCAGCAATCTTCTTCCCGTCACTTGCCATAGTGACCTTCAAACAACTAAAGCTCCAGTTAAACAGGAGCTCTTTGTTCTCCTAAGAAATACAGGCAGTATCCCCTAACAATGACAGGCAAAACTGGCAAAACCCATCTGCTAGGAACCTGGTGAAATCAGTGTAACTCACTGGAGTGGGAATTGTACTGGACAGAACCAGAGAAAAGAGAGGACTTCCCTCTGGATTACATGAAGGAGATAAACCTGAGTATGGGCCAAGTAATGCATGGTCTTAAAACCCTAACTAGATTAAATAATATGTGGTCTGAAATATTTTTACTGATTGCAAAGCATCTCCGTTTTCAAGTTTTTACAAGTTTTGGGGGTTTTGATTTTTTGTTGATGAGGACATACAACATTATACTAGTTTCAGGTGTACAACATAATGATTTCATAGTTGTATATATTGTCAAAGGATCACCACAGTAAGTCTTGGTAACATCCATCACCATACTTATTTACTGAATTTTTTTCTGGCCAATGTGGGGCTTGAACTCACAACCCCAAGAGCAAGGGTCACATGCTCTACTGACTGAGCCTGCCAGACACCTCTTGTGATGAGAACTTTTAAGATTTAATCTCTTGGCAACTTTCAAATTTGCAGTAAAGTATTATTAACTAAAGTTGCCATGCAGGGATCCCTGGGTGGCTCAGCGGTTTAGTGCCTGCGTTTGGCCCAGGGAATGATCCTGGAGTCCCGGGATCCCTGCAGGATTCCCGTGTCTGGCTCCCGGCATGAAGCCTGCTTCTCCCTCTGCCTGTGTCTCTGCCTCTCTCTCTCTCTATGTCTATCATAAATAAATAAATAAATCTTTAAAAAAATTAAAAAATAAAAAATAAAGTTGCCATGCTGTCCATTACATCCCCATGACTTATTTTTCCAAGCCTTCGTTGTTAAGTTTACAAGCACTTACATCAATGCACCAGTTACTGTGGGAAAAGACCAAAAAAGAAAAAAAAAAATTGGGGACCCACACTCCCCTCCCCTTCAGATTCTAAAATCTGAGAACAGGGGCTCCCTGGGTGGCCCAGCGGTTTGGCGCCTGCCTTTGGCCCAGGGCGCGATCCTGGAGACCCGGGATCGAATCCCACATCAGGCTCCCGGTGCATGGAGCCTGCTTCTGCCTCTGCCTATGTCTCTGCCTCTCTCTCTCTCTCTCTGTGACTATCATAAATAAATAAAAATTAAAAAAAAATTAAAAAAAAATAAAATCTGAGAAGAAATTAACTAATTAAATTAATACGCACACGAAGAAACTTAACAATAATAAATATATATTATCAACTTAATGAATGTTACTATATCAAACTTAAAATATCTTATTGGTTATGGAGAGGAAGATGTTAAACACTACTACTACAAAGTAGAAAATGCCTCCCTCGTACTGCCTGCTACCACCATTTATTCAAAGAAGGCTGCACAGGATTAAGATACCAATTTTATAGGGGAGAAAACTTGTGAGTGCTAATTAATTAATTAAAATTTATTAATTTAATTTAAAAATAATTCTTAAGTCCTAACTTTGGGTAAACAATTATCTACCTAATTTTAATCACAATTTAACTCTATTCAAGCGTCATCTCTGCTGCTTTGCTTGTCAAATTATTTCAGTGCATCCCTCCAACAGATACAAAGCTGTGGAAGACTTTGTTTTTCAAAGACTCCTTGAATTTGGAGAGGTAAAGTAAATATTTTTAAGTTCAGGCCACCACATATATGTAATGTTACAAATAACAACTTATCATTTCTTCTGCTTAAGTACCTAAAGAACAGATTTTTCTAACAATCCAGGATAGACTGAACTCAACAATCACAAAGTCACTTTACAACACTATGATCCTCTTTATTCTATCTCAGCATTCTGGTCCAAATTTCTTTTCTAAATTTTTTAGACATTTCCTTCAATTTAGCAAGTATCCTTCCTCTGGGATCAAACCTTTTCAATGATTACTTAGACCATCTGAGTTATTAGTCACTGTGGCCTATTATATTTTAGTTTTTTTTTTTTTAAGTTATTAAGGGACACCTGGGTGGCTCAGTGGTTGAGGTCTGCCTTCAGCCCAGCGAGTGACCCCAGCAGTCCCGGGATCGAGTCCCACGTGGAGCCTGCTTCTCCCTCTGCCTGTGTCTCTGTCTCTCTCTCTCATGAATAAATAAATAAAATCTTAAAAAAAAAAGTTATTATCATTACTCTTTGCTGACAAATCACAAAACTTCATCTTGATATGCAATTTCCTAATGCACTGGAATCTTGTGTAACTATCTCAAAAGTTCATAAGCAAGTTTTCCAAATCAAGAACTTAGGCAAGTCAATTGTGAAATCATAAACTCTATTATAATCAAGTTGAGCACTTAACTTCTTTTTCAAGGAATATCAGAAAACACTAAGAGACTTTTAAAAATAAGTATTATAATATGGGATCCCTGGGTGGCTCAGCAGTTTAGTGCCTGCCTTCAGCCCAGGGTCTGATCCTGGAGTCCTGGGATCGAGTCCTGCATCAGGCTCCCTCCATGGGGCCTGCTTCTCCCTCTGCTTCTCTCTCTCTCTGTCTCTATGTCTATCATGAATGAATGAATGAATGAATGAATGAATAAATAAATAAATAAAATACAATATGTATTATAACGTGAATAGTTGCTTCACATCCTGGACAAAGCTCTTACACATCCATCCATCCCTGCTTGAAATCTCTTTACGTCGCTGTCCAAAAGGTTAAATTTCTTATGTTTTTTTCCAAGTTCTTTAAATGTTTTTGAATGAATAAAGTGAGGACTGTGGAGTTGCCTTATTTGTGTACTTACTTGAGCCTAGTCTGACAGCAATCCCTAATCACTCCAAGATTCAATCAAAATGCTTAGTGAAGTGAGTATACATTCAATCATGAAATAGCAGGATAATTGCAGACACAGAGACCGACCACAGCACACCACTTGGTTTAGAAGAAGAAGAGGAGGAGGAGGAGGAGGTGGAAGAGGAGGGGGAAGAGGAGGGGGGGAGGAGAGGAGGAGGAGGAAGAAGAGGACAAGGAGGAGGGGAGGAGGGGGAAGAAGAGGAGAAGGAGGAGGAGGAGGAGGAAGAGGAGGAGGAGGAAGAAACAAAAAGACAGAAAAGCAACAAAAAAGAAGAAATGAAAGACAGAAAAGCAAAAAAGAAGAATGAAAGACAGAAAAGCAACAAAAAAGAAGAAGAAGAAGAAATGAAAGAAAAGCAACAAAAAAGAAGAAGAAACGAAAAAGTCAGAAAAGCAACAACAGAAAAAAGAAAGCAAGCACAAAACTTCGGTGCAGGTGATTTCCCCACTTCTCCCCCGCGACCTTTCCCTTCCACCTCTAAGGCCCGCCAGCGGAATGGAACGAGGCCTTTTCCTATAAACCTCCTTCCGCAAAAAAAAAAAAAAAAAAAAAAAAGTTGCTCCTGACTTCTACCTGGAGAGCAGCCGTGTTGCAGAAGCGGTGGCTCTGTGACACCGCAGGACTCCAGGGAAGTTTAGGACAATCGAGAACAAAACAAAACCCCGTAGATCCTATGAAACAGACCGAATCCAAATAACTGGGAGAGAGGCAAGTTTCAAAAAAAAAAAAAAAAAACACAGCAGGAAGACTTGTGAAATTCCACGTCCTCTTCGTCCATCCTCATGCCCCCCAAGTCCACAGAATGCCTTTCGTCCTGCGCACGGGGCCACTATTCAAATCAAGCGAAAAACTTTATTAAAACACACACACACAGACACACACACGCGCGCCGTCCCGGGGGCGAGCCGCGGAGCGCAGGGCACCGCCGGGGGGGCCGCGAGGTGAGGGGTCCAGGCCCCGCCCCCCACCAGGCCCCGCCCCCCGCCGCGGCCCCTCCACAGTCGGCCGGGCCGAGCCGGGCCAGCCGGGGGCGGCCGGGGTCCAGCGGGCCCGCGGGGAGCGGGTGGGGCCCGGAGCGGGGCGCCGGGCTGCACTCACCTGCCCACTCTCCGAGCTGCGGCCCGACCCCTGCCTCGTGACTCAAACCCCAGAGCCGAAGGGCCGTGAAGAGCGAGCACGAGAGGCGCAGGGCCACGTAGGCCACGGTGCCCGCGCCGACCCAGTAGAGGAGGCCGGCGGCAGGAAGAGCGCTCTCCATGGCTCCAGCCGGGCCTTACTACCTCCGTGAATGGAGCCGCGAATGAATGAATCCAGGAAGAGGCGCGGGCCGTGACGGCGAGCACTACACCGACGCGCTCGACTCCGGCGCCGCTTCGGGCCTAAGCCCCGCCCACGGCGCCATAGCCGCGCCGCCATTGGCTATCCGGCGCGCCCTCTGCGCGCAGCGCGTCAGCCATTGGTTGGCTCCAGCCTCGCTCCCCACCCACGTCGCTCCCCCCGCCCCCCGGCGCGGGTCCCCTCGGCGCCGGCTGATCGCCCGCCTGCCAATCCCGCCGCAGCCCCGCCCCGCGCGTCGCCACGCCCCCGTGATGCCGCTCGGCTCACCCCACCGCGTCGCGCCGGCCGCTGATTGGCTGTGGCCGTGCTCACGCCTGCGGGAGGCTGCGCTCCGATTGGCCCGCGAGACCCGGCTGGGCGGGCGCCCGGGACTCCAGGGGGCGGGGTCCGCGATGCTGCGAGTGAATGGAGGGCGGTAGTAACAGGTGGGCGGGGAGGCGCGGGCTGGTTCCCACCCGGGGCTCTATCCTGCGGTCAGGTGCACGTGCCGCCGTCGCCCTCGTGAAGTTTCCCGGGTCGAGGCTCGCGTCGCGCGCGTCTGTGCCTGCCGCGGCGCGCACCTTCCCCCGCGTGAAGCGCCGCGTCTCCGAGGCCCTGGAGTTCAGGGCAAATAACTCCATGAACCCAGGTAAGGACCATGGACCATTTAGGACCACGCACGGGGACATAGGAGCTGGAAGATGAACGAGAAATAGAGGAACACAGGCTGATGAATAAGGAGTTTGGGGAAGAGACTCCATGACGATAGAAAGGTTTCTTTTACTCTCTTTTAAAAAAAAATTTTTTTTTGGAGGGGGTGGGGAGATAGAAAAGTGTATGGACCTAGTAGAGATAAGAAAATCAACCTTGGCAGAGCTCCACAAGGTAAGCGCGAGCACCTGTGTAACGTAATAGACTGCTTCGCCCTCCCTCTCTCGTCCACCCAAGAGTTTTTGTTTCCTTTTTCGGGCATGGATCTGGGTTCATATAAAACCCCTAACATTTTCTTAGCCGGTAGGGACTGATGATTTCGAGGCTTTTTTAAAAGGCACGAATTGAAGGGTAGTAATTGTAAGAATCAACAGCCCGACATATCCTGAAGCTAAGGTAATAATGTCCTGATATATGTGGTTTCAGAGCCTTAACCCTCTGCCCAACCCCCCTACTCTTTTTCCACCCTCTCATCAGATTAATTAACTATAACCCTGAGGCTGTTACTGTTCTTTATAAACTGTCAAGTGTCTAGCAGAAATCAGCCGTGTGAGTCGAGCAGGCACATTGTGTTTTGATTGAATTTGACACCCCCAGCCGAGGCTGCCTGTCCAAGTCCATGAAATCCCACCATTGTTCTGTCTCAACCTCGCCCTCCAGCCAGTCTTCACCGCAGTATAGCCCCTGATGCATGTATCCTGATTCATCATCGCTCACCAACTAAGGGCCCTCAAGATATCTGCGCTCCTTACAAAAGGGCAGCGGGAGGGGAAGAAAGCTATCATGAACCAATAATGCAGGGAGGGTGCCTGCTGGCTCTGTTAGGGTTGAGTTGGAGCCCCACGTTGGGTGTAGAGATTACTGACCACTAAAACCTTAGGGGCGCCTGGATGGCACAATCAGTTAAGTGGGGTCCTGATCTGGGGTGGTGGGATGCACCCTGCATGGGACTCGGTGCTGGGCGGGAAGTCTGCTTGAGGTCCTCTCTCTCCTTCTGGCACTTTCTCTCTTTATCTCTCTCAAATAAATAAATATTTAAAAGGTAAAATCCTAAACAAATAAATAAGCTAAGAATATGTGTTTTTGTGGCATTTGTATGTATGTCTATGCCCCCCCCTAGAACTTATGATTATTGGGAACACTATGCTGTGAGTCCATAGGACCTAGAACAGTGCCTGGAACCCTGAAATAATAAAAATCTGGCCGAAAAATGGAAGTCAAGATTCACTCATTCAACAAATATTACTGTGCTGTAAGTGTGTACCAGAAAGTGAGCTGGGTACTGGATATCCAGGGGTGAGCAAGTGGTCAATTCTTAGTCTCATCCTATTGTACCGTTCCATAGTGAGTGGCCTCTGTTGCCCTCACCAGCTACTCCTTCCCAGAGTCCTTCAATGGCCCCTCCCCATGCTGGCTTCTATACGATCCAGTGCCCTTGGACTCAGACCCCTGCTCTTTTTACTTCTCTACACAGTCTCTCTACATGATTGTATCCAGTCCCTTGGTTTTAAGTGTCAACTGTAGGTTGATGAATTCCAAACGTCTCTGGCCAGGCCCAGCTTCTGCACAGAGGTGTGCATGAATGCATCACCTCTACCTGCCTACTCAGCGTCTCCATTAAGATGTAAAATAAATACCAACATCTCAAGTGAAACATGTTCAAAACAGGCTCTACTCCATCAAACACACACACACACACACACACACACACACACACACACTTCTCTTCTTCCAACTGTTAAAGGTACCACCATTTACTGACCTTCTAAGGTTTAAAACCTTAGGGGTCGGTTGTTCTTTCCATTACATTCCCATATTCAGTACCACCTCCCAAATATATCGTTCACACTGCCTCCAAAATGTATCCCGACTGACCACTTCTCTCCACCTCTGCTACTTACCAACCTGATCCAAATCACAAACATTTCTTCCCTGAAATATGGCAATAGCCTCCTCACTGGTCACCCTGAAATGGTCTTGGGGTTTGTTCTCCATGAAGCAACTTGAGTAGGTTTTGGGTTTTTTGGGTTTTTGTTGTTGTTGTTTTATAACTCAATGAGATATTATTTCTCCTCCTCAAATCCCTTCAAAGACTTTATAAATCAGATTAAGAACAAAATCCTCCAAGACTAGTTTATCTGCCCTGACCTCTACAGCAGCATCAACCATGCTCTCCTGTGCTCACTTGATTCCAGCCACACGTCTTGAATTTCCTGAAATAAGTCAAGTTCATTCCAGTCTCAAAGCAGTTCTATTTCCTGTTCCCTTTCTAGAACCTCTTAACCTCTATCTCCCAAGGCTCACTCCTTTATATTATTTGGGCTTCTGTTCACACATTCTCCCACTTAGAGTGGTTTTTCTCTGATGGACCTACCTAAATAGACCAAGTCGCCTCCTCTCCTTTGCCCTGTCACTACTTATTCTTTTACCCTAATTTATTTTCACACATTATAACACTTAATGCCTTCAAATGGTTTAATTATTTGGTTTTTGTCCACCTTACCAATAGAATGTAAGTTCATGAGAACAGTGACCTTTACTTGTTCACCATTGTATCTTCACCTAAGATGTGCACCTAAGAATAACTCACCCTTAGGAGTGTGCAATAAACACCAATAAATGAATGATGAATAAATGGAAATAGTCTAGCCAGAGAGGCAGACATTAAGCACATCCAACGAGTTATATGATAAAAATTGTAATGAGTAAAAAGAAGAAAAGAATAGGGCTGAAGAAAAGAGGACCTAGTTTAGATGGGAAGTGGGGACTGCCCTGAAAGGCCTTTCTAAGGGAGTAACATTTGAGCTGGGATCTGAGGCTAAGTAGAAATTAAATCAGGCTGGGCAGAGGAAGGAGAGAACAGCAAATGCCCACTGAGGGTTTTGCTGTGATTTTGAAGAACACATGTGCTTCTAGCACCTACCACAGCATCTGCCATAAAAGTAAACAGGCAACAAAAAATAATTCTTGATTTTGGATTTTTTTTAATGAACAAGGATAGGTACCGTAGAGATGGTACTTTCAACTGTTGTTAGTATTCATATTGAGTATGGTATTTTCACTCAAGGAATATCGAAGATTGAAACCATCTCATTTTGGTACCCATTTTCTTTCTGTAAGGTCTGAGGAGAATGCTTACAATTAATAGGAATAATCTTTATTAAGAATGCACACATTAATTCTGATCACCTCGGCCTTTTAGGAACATTATTCTATTGACTAAAAGAAAAAGAAAGCAGCATCACAGAGTGAAATGATCTGTGCCAGAGAAAGCCCTTTGGGGTCCAGATGGTTCTATACTTTGGGAATTGAATAGCAATCCTCTGTCTATGGAAAAAATTTATGAACCACTGAGAACCTCTAATGCAGGGGCACGTGGGTGGCTCATTGGTTAAGTGTCTGATTTTGGTTCGGGTCATGACCTCAGGGTCCTGGGATGGAGCCCCACATGAGGCTCCCCGCTCAGTGGGGAGTCTGCTTGTCCTTCCCCCTCTACCTCTCCCTTTCCTCCTGCTCATGTGCTCTCTCTCTCCCAAATAAATAAAATTTTAAAAGTCAAAAAATTAAAAAAAAAAACCTTCTAATGCGTACAGAAACCTACAATGATTCAGCAGTATTCTGTACTAATATTTAATGTACAGACCAGGATCCCCAGGGATTGGCGGAACCATCCTAACCAAACATATGAAACCATTAATGGCTCTCTAAAGAGGAAGCAATACTATAAAACTCTGGGCTTTGGTGTCAGGTAAATCTGCGACCAGATCCAACTCTAACTCTTATTAGCTGTATGATCTTGTATGGATTTGGCTACTAAGCATCCAAATTTTACATCAGTAAAATTGGACAATGGAATATTGAGCATTTAGCAGTGATTGGCAAAGAGGCATTAAGTGTCCAGTGAGAAAAATGAGGCTTAAAATATCTAAGTGACTTTCCCTATGGACGCAGAGCAAGTAAGTGGCAGAACTGAGATTTCAGCTAAAAAGGTGTGTTTATGAAATTGTGTCTCAGTAACTAGCTCAGAGAAGGCAGCATAAAAAATGATTAACGGAGAGGTGAGGAGTCTCTGGAAACGGTTGGTTGTTAGACAAGTAACATGCTCAGACACAACCACATTAAATTTTAGTCTCATTTATTTAAAAGATTTAGAGTTCAGAACAGTCTTTAATATGGAAAAAATGTGAATCAACAATATTACATCATATTAGTATACAGATGGTCTCATTTAATTTTAGATTCATTTTTAGTATTTCCGTAAATTGAGTTTCAGATCAGATTTTCATGATGAAATCAGGAGTAGTTCAATATAATGAAAGAAAATTCCATAATTAGGGAATTTTACAGAAGCTAGGAATTTTTAAGAATATCATTACAACAGAGCTGAATCCTTCATTTGGCTAAATAATAAGACTTACATGTTTTTAACAGTTCTGTCTTCTTCTAGCTCATCTTCATTTAAACACAGCTCGAAACATTGCACTTAATCTCTCATTTAAGTTCAGTTTAGATGGTGTTCAATCCTGGATTAAAAAGAAAAAAAAAAGGAACCGTGATTAATAAACAGGTTTTTAAAAATCTGAAATTTTTGGCATTAGAAATCAGGTTTCCAAAAAGTTAATATTTCTTTAACAATATTGCACATTAACATTTATTATGCTTCGTTATTACATTAGCATTTTCAAAGTTGACTTCACATACATTATCCCATTCAAAGGTCGCAGTAGCACTCCCATCTTTCCAACAAGAAAACAAACCCTTGGAGATGAACTCTTGCCTAAGAAAACTAAAACCAGTCATCTTGAAATACGTGATTAAAAAACATGTTTTAGGGGCAGCCCGGGTGGCCCAGTGGTTTAGCTCTGCCTTCCACCCAGGGCCTGATCCTGGAGGCCCGGGATCAAGTCCCACGATAGGCTGGCTCCCTGCCTGGAGCCTGCTTCTCCCTGTGCCTGTGTCTCTGCCTCTCTCTCTCTCTCTCTCTCTCTCTGTGTCTCATGAATAAATAAATAAAATCTTTAAAAATAAATAAACATACATTTTAGTATTTTATTTTTTAGTTTCAAAAGCTCACAGAAGTATATAAAGTGAACAATTATCCCGCCCCATCTCTGATTGCCACAAATGGCAGCTAGCAGTTTGGGGTCCATTCTTTAATTTCTTTTTCTATGTAAATATAAAGCTATATGATATATATAAACATACACACTCTTTTAGTTTTATTTTTTTTAAGATTTTATTTATTCATGAGAGACACACACAGAGAGAGGCAGAGACACAGGCAGAGGGAGAAAGGCTCCCTGAGGGGAGCCCGATGTTGGCCTCAATCCCGGGACCCCAGGGTTACACCCTGAGCTGAAGGCCAGTGCCCAACCACTGAGCCACCCAGGCGTCCCATAGACATATTTTTTTAAAGTTAAAACTGTGATCGTACGAACATTATCCAACAACTTTCTTTCTCCATTCAACAGACCATTACAAATATCCTGGTGAGCAGGGCCTGGCCTGCTCAGTTGGATGAGCACGCGACTCCTGATCTCGGGGTTGCAAGTTTGATTCCCACATTGGATGTAGAGATCACTTGAATAATAAATGAATACACTTAAAAAATATACCATGGTGAAAACTTGAGATATCAATATTGTGCATTAACTGGATTTATTTATTGCACCAACAGATCTATTAATCATTCTAACAATCTTACCCCAAATACTCTTTCACTTTATTTTTTTTTAATTTTTATTTATTTATGATAGTCACAGAGAGAGAGAGAGAGGCAGAGACATAGGCAGAGGGAGAAGCAGGCTCCATGCACCGGGAGCCCGACGTGGGATTTGATCCCGGGTCTCCAGGATCGCGCCCTGGGCCAAAGGCAGGCGCTAAACTGCTGCGCCACCCAGGGATCCCTACTCTTTCACTTTAAAAAAAAAAATGAGTGCTAGGGTGAATAAGTCAATTAAAAACTAGGTAAAAGGAAAAGTAAACAATGTATTGCATCAACATCATACTTCCAGCCAAAAATAACCAAATTTCAGGATAGTTATGTAAGCAAACTGAAGTAACATTAGGGAATTAGGGGGAAGTTTGTCTTCATCTGAGTGCTTACTTTAGCAATGGACTCAGGATTTGCTATGTTTACTTATATTTTTCTAAAATTTCTAGCTAATTTAATTGCTATTTTGCCTAGTTTCCTTTGTTCCTTTTATTATATTTGTAAATATATTTAATACAGGGGTATCTGACTAGCTCAGTTGGTAGAGTGTGCAATTTTTGATTTTGGGGGTCATGAGTTTGAGTCCCATGTTGAGTGTAGAGATTATTTATTTGATACATACAAAAGATTACATTAAATACATAAGCTAGTTATAAATCATAATATAATGAAAAACTATAAACTCATCACCCAATGCAAGAGTCAAAAAACCAAGAACCTACCCTATTCTGTAGTTCTAAATGTTCTGTATCATTCCACTGCTTATAGGTATAAATATTTGATATATATATATATGTATATATATCTACATGCATGTACATACTTTATCCACATTTATATGAAATAATAATATTGTACACTTTTGCTTATTTTTGATATCTATTGAAAAACATAATAGAGTGGATGCTGGAGTATGCAACCCCGATAGCCTCTCCAGGACCAAGACAGTCATTCGCAGAGAGTGCTAGTTGCTGAGGGCTCCCAGTTGTGTCCCCCATGGGAATTGTTCTTGGCGGAAGGGAGCTGCTTTGCTCCCTCCCATGGATAGCCTGCATCCAATGCCTAGTTAATGCAGGACTACAGATGCCTGGCCCACTAATCTCAATTATGGACATCTGTGTGGCCGTCCTACCTTCAGAGCTCCCTGTGGGATCAGCCCAGGCTTCTGTTACTCCTGCATCACAGCTCAACTACTCCCTCAGCATAATCCTCCTTCTCTCACTCCCTTACTGATGCTGCTCCCCAGAGCACTCCATAAATAAGTCCCCTGCAAGCAAATCTCAATTTCAGAGTCTGTTTCCTGGGAAACCTGACCGTATTGGTTGAATTGTGTCCCCCAAAAGATATGTTGAGATCCTAACTTTCCCTCACCAACGTATGAATGTGGTCCTATTTGGAAATAGAGTCTTTGCAGATGCAATCAAATTAAGATGAGATTAGCCTAGACTAAGTTGGGCCTTAAATTCAATCACAGAAATGTTAAGGATTGCCAACAACCACCAGAAACTAGAGGAGGCACGGAATGATCCTTCCCTAGGGCCCTCAGAAGGCCCTGCCAACACCTTGATTTGGACTTCGAGCCAACAGAATTGTGAGAGAATAAATTTTTGTTCTTTAAATCTACCTAGTTTTTACCAATCTGTTATAGTAGCCCTAAGGAAACTCATATATAAACCTAAGACCTATACTTGGGTAGTCTTCTGGGACTTGCTTTTTTACTCAACATCACGTTTCTAAGATTTATTCTTGTTTTACTGAAGCTGTAGCTAGTTCTTTTTTCTTTGATATCAATGGCAATATCTCATCAGAGACATATTAATAATATACATATGAAAAACTACTTTGTCTAAAATGATTGTGCCTGTTTCAGGGGGCCGTCTTTTTGTTTACATTTTATTTCCATTTTTCTGATAAAAATTTCCATATAAATTTAATATTCATTACATAACTACCTTTGTATGTATAAGTGTGCATTTGGCAAAATAATGATCCTCCCCACACGTAAAGAGATACACATCCTAACCTCCAGAACCTGCAAACGTGACCTTATAGAACAACACATTGTGATGATGTGACTAAGTTAAGGACCTCAAGATGGGAAGATTATCCAGCTGACCCTAATCTATGTCACATGGGTCCTTAAAATTGAAGAACCTGCCCCAATTTGATTAGAAAAGGAGATGCAACTATGGAAGAGTGGTCACAGAGATGCAGGGATGCTAGCTGGAAGATGGAGGAAGGGGTCAGTGAGCCAAGGAATGCAGGCAGCCTCTAGAGGCTGAAAAGAGGCAAGGAGACAAACTTTTCATGAGAAACTCTGAAAGGAATACTTTACCTTTAGTCCAATGAGTCCCATCTTGTAATTCTAACCTCAAGCCATAAAGGTCTGTCTGCCCTATAGTCTTCAAAACCACCAAAGTTCATCCACCAGCAACCATAAAGGTCTATGTGTTTCACTCATCAACAGAGCCCTGGTAAACAGTAGACTCTCAGAATGCACTCATTAAATGAACAAATGGGTTATTATGGTTGGAAGAAAGGGTAAAAATTAGTGACAGGGAGCAATAACCTCCACTTGAGAAAAAATCAGTCACAACTTAAAACCATGTAGTTTGTCTGTTGGCTCTACTTCTCTCTTCAGTTACATATAACTCATGATTTTTTTTTTCCTATATAGAACCAAGAACTGACATTGTGTAATAATGGAAAGAGTCACATTTTATTGTCTCACCTACTCCAACCCAGTTTGTTTGCTGTCTGAGGTGGAAAGAGCAAGCTTTTAAAAGAGTGAACAATTAGTGGGTTACTCTTTGACATCCCAGTTGGGCTATCTGGTGTGTCTGCAACTTCGTTGTCCCCTCTTACTCAAGAATGATGGGCTCTTAGGAAAACCATCTCATGTTACCCAGTTTATAGGACATTAAAAAAAATGCTGGTTATGCTTCTGTGAAATAGATATTGTTAGTGATAATTATTGTTATCTGTAAAGGGGAATCTAAATAGATTTTCCTTTTTCTAGCTCCCTTCTATTTTACTTTATTTTGCATTATGAGAATTTTAATAAGCCTCCTCAAATCTTGGAAACAAGGTCAGAATAATGGAGAAATAAATAGCCCACCTTTCCTAGCATCCCAGTATTGAGGGAACTAAGAGAAAAGCATGCCTAATGGCTGTAAGGTGAGAGCACTAGGAGGGAAGCAACAGTAGCAGGACTACAGTGTAAGGGCAGTCGGAGGGCAGGGAGGTGAGACCTCAGGCAACATACAACTGCAAAACCTCCTTGGTGTACAATAAACTACATTTACTTCTCACCCCCACGTCTATGGGTAGGCCAGGGTTTGGCTGACACAGGCTGGCATCAGCTGGGCTTTGCTCCTGGCCATGGGCTGGGCTTATCTCTGCTCTGTTTCTCAATCATCTGGGAATCACGTAGGTCAGAAAATAACTCTAGAGAACTCATTATCATATATATTGCAAAATATTTCATCAACAGAATCTTCTTTTCCAGTAGTAGAAGGAAGAAAACAAGCCCTCGGTTGTGTGACCTTGGATAAATCTGGTATTTCGTTAGCTCTCTTGTAAAATGGGAACGGCAAATAATGCCCACCCTTCGGAGAAGATGGAGATGTCAACCAAGAAACTCTAAGGACCAACTAGATTTACTCTCCCACCAGAGAGTGGCAAATGGACTATTTGCTTTACCTCATCCTCTTCAATAATTCTCATTAAACTTCTTTCTCTGTCAATTATACAGGTGAAAAAAAATATCTCCTTTGCAAATGTGTTTTCTAACACCACCAAGAAATTAAGTTAACTCAGTTTGGATACTACCTGGTGATAGCATTTTACCCCATAGGCTTAGTCCCACAAGACTGTCCCCGCTTCAGATATGCTACACGTCCAGATTGTTGCCTGTGCTCCTGACCAACGGGCTGTATCTGGAGGTCCCCACGACTTCCTCCTTGGGTTCTATTAATGTGTAGAATGGCTCACAGAACTCAGGACGACAGTTTACCTGACTGGGTTACCCGTTTATAAGGAAGGATACACTTCAGGATACAGCCAGATGGAGAAGATGCAGAGGGAAAGATAAGGTACATGGGAAGGGACGCGGCAGTTCATTGCACTCTACAGACATGTCCCCTCCCAGCACGCCCACGTGTCCAGCAACCTGGAAAATCCCTGAACCCCATACTATTGGGTTTTTATGCAGGGTTCATTACATAGGCATGATTGATTAAATCATTGGCTATTGGCAATTGATTTAACCTCCAGACCCTCTCATCTCTCCAGAGGTAGGGTGAGGGACGGTACTGAGAGCTCCAACCCTCCAGTGCTGGCTGGCTCTCCTGAGTACCAGCCCCCATCCTCACGAGTTTTCTAAAACATTAACATAAACTTAGACGTGATTGAAAGGGTCCTGTTATGAATAACAATACGCTCCTTCCTCCATTTTTATGGCCGTGGAGCTATTTCAGGAACTGATGACATAAGGCTGAATATTATAACCAAAGATGCTCCCATTACACTTTTTCCTTAGGAAATTCCAAAGGTTTGGGGAGTTGTGAGCCAGTTAGAGTGGACGAGGACCAAATATATGTTTCTTATTATAAATCACAATATCACACATTGTCCTAGTCTGCATAGTTTTGGGACTGAAATTTTCTTCATATGCTTATTTGCCATTTATATATGTCTTTTGCACACTGCCTGTTCATATCTTTCCCTCCCTTGGTATATTTCTCTTTTCCCTAATGATTTGTAAAAGGTTATTATTACAAGGTTATTTGCATGAGATTAACTTTTATTTACTTTTTTAAGATTCTTTTTTTAGTTATTTTGAGAGAGAGAGAGAGAATGCGTGCATGCATGAGGAGAGGGAGGGGAAGAGGGAGAGGGAGAGAGAGAACCGCAAGCAGACTCCATGCTGCCTGCAGAGCCTGACGTGGAACTTGATCCCACAACCCTGAGATCAGAAACTGAGCCAAAATCAAGAGTGGGCCACACCAACGGAGCCACCCAGGTGTCCCTACTAACCCTTTTAGAAATATGTTTACTGGGACCCCTGGGGGGCTCAGCAGTTGAGCATCTGCCTTAGGCTCAGGGCGTGACCCCGGGGTCCCGGGATCGAGTCCCACATCGGGCTCCCTGCATCGAGCCTGCTTTTCCCTCTGCCTGTGTCTCTCCTCTCTCTGTATCTCTCATGAATAAATAAATAAAATCTTTTAAAAAATGTTTTTACCTTTTTGTTTTTACCTTTTTGGGATAATTTCAAACATATAAGAAGGTAGCCAGGATAATATAATAAGCTCCCATGTATAATTAACTTTCATAACTATCAAGTTATTCCCGATCTTATTTATACAACTACTTCTCCTTTCCTATATTACTTTTTAAAGTAATATCTATGCCCTTTGTGGGGTTCAAACTTATGGCCCCAAGATCAAGAGTTGCATGCTCCACTGACTGAGGCAGCCAGGTGCCCCCTTTCCTGAATTATTTTGAAGCAAATCACAGAAAACAATAATTTTATCTGATTACTTCTGCATATATCTCTAAAACTATAAGGGGCTCTTTTTCAAAAACAAAACATAATACCATTATCCCACCTAAAAAATTAACAGGATTCTTACCATCAAATTAGTGTCTTTTGTTTAAAATGGTCTCTTTGCAATTGTTGATATGACTAATGTGCTTTTGTCTAAAGCACATCTAGATCAAATGCCCCTGAAATCACAGGCTGCATTTTTTTTTTCTCTTTCAAAATTTTCAGCATACTTTCCATCTGTGAAAAGTAGTAAAGCAAATCTCACTGAAAATGGAGTTGGGAAGCCCTAATGGGGGAGCGCTAACATGTAAACCACTGGTTGCAGCCTGCTTGGCCACTAAGAAGGAAGGTTTTCTTTCTGCCCGGGCAACAGCCACAACCTCAAACTTGTGTTCTTCTCCAGTGAGCTTTTGTTCAAAACAGCCCCACCTAATTTCTTCCTAGAACCTAATAAAGGCTTACCTTCCCTTTGTCTCTTTAGACGTACTAATGGTTTTTCTAGTTTACTTGTCCTGAATTGCAATTCATCTGCTATTCCCGAATAAACTCATTTTGCTAATAAAATAACTGGTCATCTTAAAGTTGACACACATGGAAGATTCATCAAGTTGAGAACATTATGATGAGCAGGAAAAACTAGCAAGAAAGTAGGGTTATTGAAAAAATGTGTTTAAGTAAGCTGCAAAAATAGGTAGAGGGCGCCCTGGATGGCTTGATGGTTCAGCGTCTGCCTTCGGCTCAGGTCATGATCTCCACGTCATGGGATCGAGCCCATGTGGGGCTCCCAGCTTATGGGGAGTCTGTTTTTCCCTCTCCCTCAGCCTCACCCCCTGCTCATGCTCTTTCTGTCTCTCTCAAATGAATAAATAAATCTTTTTTTAAAAAAATGGGTAGTTAGGTTGGCAAAACAAAGAATGACTGAGAGTGAGCTGCTAAAAACATGTGAAATCAATAACTAGACTCACCCAACGAATAATCACCAGAAATATGTACAAATGGTCTATTTAGGAAATAGCATTCCACTTTCTGAATACCGAAAGAGAAAAAAAGAGAAAAAGAATATGTGAATACAGTAAAGGTGAACTAGCTTCCTTCTTAGAGCACAAACCTTGGGGGCCTGATTCGTCGTTGGATGCCGTGTGAACAACTGCTCGCTGGGCTCTCGCACACCTGTCCGAGGTGAGATTCAGAGTGAAAGAACATGTCTGGGTATAAATGACAATAACTCCTTGATACCAGTCATCTGGGAATAAAAGGCTGACACTCCAGTTTTAATTAGGGAGAAATGAACTTATGCAAGACACGAGTAGTTCAAGCATTCTCTTTTCTATTCCTAATCCACACATTGTCTTAGACATTTCTTCGTAAGAATTGTCTTATTTATGACTATATTTCACATTTTATTATATGTGTTTATATGTGTGTTTGGTAAAGATAGATGAATGAACACTCTTACTGTAAGATCCTTAATATGGGTTGCTTTTTGGCCTGGATTTGTAGATACCAAAGTTCCAACTTTTAATATTTTCAAAAGTTCCCCATAAATAAGTTACTCATTCATCATTTGATGAATGAGATATTTTAACTATTTAAATGGGAATGTTAAAAAACAAACAAAACTTGCTTTCTAAAACTAAGAATATTTATTTACACAAAATTTTGTGTTTTAAAGATTTTATTTATTTATTCATGAGAGACACACACACACAGAGAGAGAGAGAGAGAGGCAGAGACACAGGCAGAGGGAGTAGCAGGCTCCATGCAGGGAGCCCGACGTGGGACTCGATCCCAGGTCTCCAGGATCACACCCTGGGCTGAAGGCAGATACTCAACCACTGAGCCACCCGGGTGCCCTACTCAAAATTTTTAATCAACTGGGCTTAACGTAAAATAAGACCTTGTGTACAGAAATCCAATTAATTGCAAACTTACAGATAAAACAACAACAAACAAATTGTGGACAAGCTTATAATTTTTGATTACAGGTTTCTAAGTGTAGAGAAAACATGATTTAAAATGTTCAGGGGATGGGGTGCCTGGGTGGCTCAGCCAGTTAAGCATCCAGTTCTTGATTTGTCTCAGGGTTGTGAGATCAAGCCCTACCTCAGGCTTCACACTGGGCATGAAGCCTGCTTATGATTCTCTCTCTCCCTCTCCCCCTCCCCGCTACTCTCTCTCCCTCTTAAAAAAATTTTTTTTTGAATACTGCCACAAACCTTTTTCTACTTTACTTTCAAAAAATTAATGGACACTGGAAAATATATCCAATTTTATTTTATTTTTCCAAGATTTTTATTTTTTAAGTAATCTCTACACCCAGCGTGGGGCTTGAACATACAATGCTGAGATCAAGAGCTGCATGCTCTACCAACTGAGCCAGCTGGGCATCCCAAAATATACCCAATTTTAGATAATTCCATACTGTTCTAGGGTCTGTCAAAGTTGGAGATACAAAACTAGAGATTTCTGAGTTAATCCATTCTTTCTTTCAATCATGAAATGAAAATTTCAGGATACCAAGAGAGAGACTAATCAAAGCCTTTCACAGGCCCTTTATTCCCTAGTTGACTGTATATTCAAACACCATTTACTTTACCTTCCCTGGCTCAAGGTGGGAAAAATTTTTTAAATTTTATTTATTTATTCATGAGAGACACATAGAGAGAGACAGACACACAGGCAGAGGGAGAAGCAGGCTCCCTGTGGGGAGCCCGATGCAGGAATCAATCCCAGGACCCCAGGGATCATGCCCTGAGCAGAAGGCAGATGCTCCACCCTTGCCACCCAGGCATCCCTGAAGGTAGGAAAATTTAATTGTTTGAATGTCCTGAACTCCTGTTCTGGGCTGTTCAACCAGTATATGGGATATTTTACCGGCAGGTTTTAGATGGGATGAGCTATTTTGATCCTTAATATATCCCAGGCAATGTACTAAGGGTCCATGTCTAATTAATCTCATTTTAAAGCTCTTCTGGGGGATCCATGGGTGGCTCAGCGGTTTAGTACCTGCCTTTGGCCCAGGGCACGATCCTGGAGTCCTGGGATCGAGTCCTGCGTCGAGCTCCCAGTGGAGCCTGCTTCTCCCTCCTCCTGTGTCTCTGCCTCTCTCTCACACACATAAATAAATAAATAAATAAATAAATAAATAAATAAATACTTTAAAAAAAATAAAGCTCTTCTGATTTTTATTATTTTTTTCTCTTCTGATTTTAGATACAGATGGATAAATGTCTTCTTAAGCTAATTCAGGGAGATTTTTTTTATAAAGTCAAAGCTAAGGGTATCACCTCGAAGATTCGTAAATATTAGTATCTTCAGGGTACATATAATCTCTGTTTTATAGTAAGAAATAACGAACTTGGCCTATCTTGTTGCTAAAGAACATTGGTCTAAACATTTAATCTCTTCCATTTCCCATTAGAAGAAAAAAATATATATGGGGGCAGCAGATTTTCAGATTGTATTTGCATAATATCACAAAAATCCCACTTGCCCCTCATTTATCAATGACAGTGAAAAATGTTTTGCTCTATTAACATAAAAACAAAAGTAAAAAACTAGAGCATGTACTGCATTGTAATCTGTTTTCTTACTTAAAGTAGCACATGTTTCTCCAACTCCCATTTTCTATGTAATTTTTAATGGCTTGACAAATTCCCTGTAGGAGCATCATAGACAGACCTAAACAGCATTGTATTGCTGGGTATTTAGGTTGTTTCAAATATTTAGCTATTATAAACAATGTTGAAATGAACACCCTAGTATATTTTAAACATATCTGATTATTTCTTTAAATTCTTAGAAATGCGGTGACTGGGGTACTAGATGGCTCAGTTGATGCAGCACGTCACGCTTGATCTCAGGGTCATAAATTCAAGCCCCATATGGGTGGGGGGTAGAGATTAATTAAATAATTTTTTAAAAAACTTTTTAAAAAGTAATGCAATTACTTAATTAAAAAGCATAAGTACTTTTTTTTTCTCAGCCCATCTTATTGAGAGATAATTTAAATACAATTCACAAATTTGAAGTGTTTGATGACTTTTGATAAAAGCGTAGAGTTGCATAACTGCAATGGTCAAAGCAAGACATTTCCTCATGCTTTATAGTCAATCCTCTCCCAGATCCTTCATCCGTTGTAACCAATGGTTTTGTTTACTGTCACTCGGGTTTTTTGCCTTTTCTAGAAATGCATATAAATGGGATCATACAGTATATAATCTCTTGTGTCTGGCTTCTCCATGAGCATAATGTCCTGGAGGTTAATCCACGGTGCAAGTATTGGTAGTCTTTCCCTTCTCATTCCTGAGCAGTATTCCATTTGGCTGTCCATTCTTCAGTTGATGAACATTTGACTTTCCAATTTTTGACACTATGAATAAAACAACTATGAATGTTCACATACAAGTATTTATGTGGACATATGCTTTTATTTTCCTTGAGTAGATAATACTGAGGAGTGGAATTACAGATTACATAGTAAATTTTTACTTTTGTAAGAAACTGGCAAGCTGTTTTCCAAACTGGCGGTGTACTTTTGCACCATGTCTTCACCACCACTTGGTATTATCAGTCTTTTTCATTTAGTGGGTATATAGTGGCAACTCAATGTGCCTTTAATTAGTGTTTCCCTAAAGAATAAAGATAATGAGCATCTTTTTCCATGCTTATTGGACACTTCTTTTTTTGTAAAGTATCTGTTCAAGTCTTACAGGGGATTTGAGGGATTTGGGGATTGATCAAGATAACACGAGAAGCAATAGCACATGGGCTTACTAGGCAGCACTTAGAGTTGCGGAGGCTGACAGTGAGGGGGTTGCCACCCAACAAGGGAGGAGCGCAAGGGAACTCCTGGAGGAGGGGGCAATCAGACAGGAGGCTCTCATGTCCAGGTGATGTGCTCCCGCAGCACAGGCAAGGTCTTTGTGTCAGAGCTTTGAAAGGCAGCAGCAAAGCCTCAGGCCTTTATGGCTCACAGGTTATCTTATTGACAGCAGGTGTGGAATTAGGTTTCCTGGAGTATGCAAAGCAGAGGCAGGTTCTAAATGGCTAACATCCATTTGTTTGGGCTATCTTGTAAATAATGGAATGTGTAAAAATGTGAGTTAGGCACTGGTGGGCTCTTAGCTAAAAAGTTTGAGACTGTAATAAAGAAATAGACTTGAAACCAATACACAAAGGCCCGACTTTGGTTCATTTATTTAAGAAAGTTTTGCTCATTCTTTTTTTCTTAATTTTTATTTATTTATGATAGTCACACACAGAGAGAGAGAAAGGGAGGCAGAGACACAGGCAGAGGGAGAAGCAGGCTCCATGCACCGGAAGCCCGAGGTGGGATTCAATCCCGAGTCTCCAGGATCGCGCCCTGGGCCAAAGGCAGGCGCCAAACCGCTGCACCACCCAGGGATCCCTGCTCATTCTTTTTTAAAAAAATGTTTTATTTATTTATTCATGAGAGACCCAGAGAGAGAGGCAGAGGGAGAAGCAGACTCCCTGTGGGAAGCCTGAGGCAGGACTTGATCCCAGACCCCAGGATCACGCCCTGAGCCAAAGGCAGACATTCAGCTACTGAGCCACCTAGGTGCCCCAGCTCGTTCTTTTAATTAGGTTGTCTTACTACTGAGCTCTAAGAGTTTATATATCCTGAAGAGGAATCCTTCATCAGATGTGTTGCAAATATTTTTTCCCAGTCTATGGCTTATCTTTTTATTTAACAGTATATTTTGATGAGGAAATTATTTCAATGAAAGCCAATTTATTAACTTTTTTTAAAAAAAGATTTTAAGTAATCTTTTCAGCCCATCTGGGGCTGAAACTCATAACCCTGTGATTAAGACAGTCGCATGCTCCACCTACTGAGCCAGCCAGGCACCCCTAGTTATCAATTTTTTAAAAATGCTTCCTGATTTCTACGTTTAATCTAAGAAATCTTTGCATTATACAAGATAACAAAGATTTTCATCCTGTTTTTCCTAGAAGTTTAATCTCATATTTAGATTTGTGACCCCTTTTCAAGTTAATCTTTGTATATAGTCTCTTTGAGACTAGGAACAAAGCTCATCACTTTGCCATATATCCAACAGTTCATATACATAATTTGTTGAAAAATTTCCCCCTAGTGACCTACCTCAGCACTTTTGATGATAATCAGTTGATGATACAGACACCACTTTGTTCCACTGATTTATATGTCATTATGTTAAAATTACATTCTAGATTACTATAAAGTCTCAAAATCAGATAGAGTATGTTCTCATTCTTATCTTAGCTACTCTAGAGTCTTTGCATTTCCATATAAACTTAGCCTGTTAAATTCTATAAAAACAATTCAAAAACCTGCTGGTATTTTGATGGGAATTTTTTTGGATCTATTTGATCAATCTGAAGATTGGTGAAGTCTTAATAATATTCAGTCTTCCAATCCATGAACATAGTATCTTTCTCATTATTTGATATTCTTTAGTTTCTCTCAGTAATGTCTTAGAGTTTCTATATACGGGTCTTACACACTTTGTTAAATATATTTCTAAATATTTTGTTTGTAGTGTATGTTCTCATTCATTTGGGGAATATAAATAATAGTGAAAGGGAATGTAAGGGAAGGGAGAGGAAATGTGTGGGAAATATCAGAAAGGGAGACAGAACATAAAGACTCCTAACTCTGGGAAATGAACTAGGGGTGGTGGAGGGGGAGGAGGGTGGGGGGGGTGGGGGTGAATGGGTGACGGGCACTGAGGGGGACACTTGACGGGATGAGCACTGGGTGTTATTCTGTATATTGGTAAACTGAACACCAATAAAAAATTAATTTATTTAAAAAAAATAAATATTTTGTTTGCTATTTAAGTGGTTTGTTTCCTAAATTTCATTTTATAATTGTTTGTTGCTAGACCATGAGCATTTTTAAGGCTCTTCACAAATACTGTCATTTATAAAGGTCATACCAATTTATATATCCAACAAAATATGAAACTGCCTGTTTGATCACATTTTTATTTTATTATTTTTTAAAGATTTTATTTATTTATTCAT
Source organism: Vulpes vulpes (assembly GCF_048418805.1). Classification (NCBI taxonomy): domain Eukaryota; kingdom Metazoa; phylum Chordata; class Mammalia; order Carnivora; family Canidae; genus Vulpes; species Vulpes vulpes. The sequence continues at coordinate 90,442,864 of NC_132784.1, read as the reverse complement.
GAGAGAGGCAGAGACATAGGCAGAGGGAGAAGCAGGCTCCATGCAGGGAGCCCGACGTGGGACTCGATCCCAGGACTCCAGGATCACACCTTGAGCAGAAGGCAGGCACCAAACCGCTGAGCCACCCAGGGATCCCCTGATCACATTAAAAAAAAAAAAAGATTCATTTATTTATTTGAGACAGAGAGCACACATGAGCAGCAGGGGCAGAGGGAGAGGAAGAATCTCAAGCAGACTGTGCTGGGTGCAGAGCCTGACAAGGGGCTCCATCTAACCACCTCGAGATTACAACCTGAGCTGAAACAAGAGTCAGAGGCTTAACCAACTGTGCCACCCAGGTGCCCCTTGACCACTTTTGTACTGTTTTTATTTAAACTTCCCTCCCCTCTCCAAGGGTGGCAGATTTAACAAAGAGTTCCTTTTTTTACAAATTTCTTGAATCCTGGAGAATTATAATCTTTTCTTGAGCAGAGTTAGGTGTTGTTAGACCTCAGGCACAGAACATTGGTCCACAGCATGCCATCACCTCTGGCCTTTAATTTCTTTTTACTTCATTCCCCATTCTTTCTCCCTCTATGTGCAACTTTTTTCTTGCCCTTGAGAAACCATTCCAATGTGTCTGACATAGGTTTTTGAAAATATTCAAAAATGTCTTAGAAGACATTTTTGTGTCCATGTGTTTTAAATGTACCCAAGTGATATTATTACAGGCTCCATTATTATTTTCACCAAACTATATTTTTAAGACATATACAGAAGTGGCAGATATGTGTAGTCCTTTGCTTCTATCTAATATATAACTGTGTGTGCTTCCACCATATTTTACCTAGCCTACTCAATGATTAAAGAAACCCAGATTGGGGCATCCCAGGTGGCTCAGCGGTTTAGCACTGCCTTCAGTCCAGGGTGTGATCCCAGAGACCCAGGATCGAGTCCCACGTCAGGCTCCCTGCATGGAGCCTGCTTCTCCCTCTGCCTGTGTCTCTGCCTCTCTGTGTCTCTCATGAATAAATAAATAATCTTAAAAAAAAAAAAAGAAAGAAACCTAGATTGGTGGGGTGTCTGGGGTCAGCTGGTTAAGTGTCCAATTCTTGATTTTGGCTTGCCCTGTGCAAGCCTCTATGCTCAGCATGGAGTCTCCTTGTCCTCTCCCTCACCCTCAGGTCCTTCCTCACCTCACTTGCCCTCCTGCTCTCTCTCAAATAAATAAAATCTTAAAACAAACAAATCTAGATTAACTTGAAGTTTCTGCCACCAAAATCCCAATGTAATTAATATTCTCATATTTGTTCCTTTAAAGACCTATGTAAGACTTCTTGAGGACATATACCCAGAAACAATTACTATCTTTATTAAATTATGACAGATGGCTCTCCAGAACCGCTCCACTTTACACTACACAACAGTGTATGAAGGTTCCTATTCATCCTCATCTCCATCAACACTTGACTTTACCTATCTTTCTAATTTTTGTTAGTCCGTTGGGTAGTAGCAGATATTTTATTGTGGCTTTAATCCAAACCTCCCTCATTACTGCTGAGTCTGAACATAGCTTCCTGTCATTAGCCTGTTCATATCCTTGGTCCATTTCTCTATTGAAGCTCTGGTTTTTTGTTTGATGATCTTGGCATTCCTTATTATACTGTAGATACTAGTTCCTTGTCAGGTTTAGACATGTAAATATATTCTCCTATACTGCCATCTATTATAAGTATTAAATCTTTTTTCCCAGTATTTCTTACAGATAACTATCGACACATACAAATCTCAGAAGCTTAAAACAAACCATTTTATTTTGTTCACAATTCTGTGGGTCCAAAATTGGGAAGGGCTCTACTGGATGGTTCATCTGATTTACACAGCAACGGCCATGGCAGGTGGGGCTGGAAGATCCATTTTCAAAATGGCTTCTTCACTTACATGTCTGGTCCCTTAATGTCCCTTGGCCTGTCCAATAGATGTTTTATCCTGACGACCTCGTTAGATGACTTTGGCCTTCTTACAACAGTGATTGCAGGGTAGCTGCATCTCTTATATAGTATCTGGCTTTTAAAAAGGCAGAAAGAAATTGCCAGGCTCGCTAAGAGCAACACCTGGAACAGGCATATCATCCACTCTATCATGTTCTCTTGGTCTAAGCAGTCAAAGGGCCTACCTAAAATTAATGAAGTGGAGATAGGTTACCATGATGTCAACATCATATTGCAGGTGAGCATATCAGCTGAGAGATATTGCTGTGGTCATCTCTGGAAAATGTAGCAGACAATCTGCTACATTATGCAATGATATTTTTATTTTTTCTTTTGTGAACTGTGAAACCATGGCTTAGCTTTTCTATCTTCTTTTACTGATTTGTAAAATTCCATATTACATACCTCAAACCTTTGCATTTCTAAAAATTATGTTCTTTCCAAGTTTTTCTTCTCAGGTAGAAGACTACAAGTCAGTTTCATTTACTTTACCATTACTTTTCTTTTTAAAATCTTATGTTAGAATGAAAAAATTTAGGGCATCTGGGTGGCTCATCCAGATAGGCATCGAACAACTCTTGATTTCAGCTCAGGTCATGATCTCAGGGTTGTGAGACTGAGTCCCATGTCAGGCTCCATGCTTGGTGTTGGGTCTGCTTAACCTTAGATTCTATCCCTCTCCCTCTGTCCTTCCCCCACCCTGCTCACATGCTCTGGCATTCTCTCAAAAAAAGGAAAAAATTACTTAAATCTATATATCTGAAAAAAATATATATTATAGAATCTTATCAAGGAATAAGCCATTTCACAAATATCTTAAAATTAACTCCACTGTATTATAAATTAAAATTCTATAATTATAATAGCACAAAAAGTTTAAAATCACTGATATCTTCATTTTAACTAATACAACGGGCCTTTTCTCTCCCTCTGATAAGGTGCACATACTCTATACGTTTGATTAATAATAAAATATAAAGGAAAAAGCTAGCCATTCTTTCAATACAACTTCACTGAAAATACAGTTCCTACCCTCTCAAAAAAAGACCCCAAAATCCCACATCTTTAAAAATGTTAAATCCAGAAACAGGGATTTAAGTTAAAATACATGAAAGGAGTTTAAAAATAATTTTTTAGATTAGTAAACATACACAACTGCTCTCTTCTATTCTTTCACATGAATTAAAACATTTCTTCTTGGGATCTCTGGGTGGCGCAGCGGTTTAGCGCCTGCCTTTGGCCCAGGGCGCGATCCTGGAGACCCGGGATCGAATCCCACGTCAGGCTCCCGGTGCATGGAGCCTGCTTCTCCCTCTGCCTGTGTCTCTGCCTCTCTCTCCCTCTCTGTGACTATCATAAATAAAATAAATAAATAAATAAAATGCACATTCATTTAAAAAAAAAAAATTCTTCTTGTACGGTCTTAATACAAATTTCACAAATACGTATGTCATGAGTGTCAGGCAAAAAGTAATACTGTCTTCAATTAAAACTTGTCTGAAAATGGGGATCCCTGGGTGGCACAGAGGTTTGGTGCCTGCCTTTGGCCCAGGGTGTAATCCTGGAGACCCGGGATCGAATCCCACGTCGGGATCCCGGTGCATGGAGCCTGCTTCTCTCTCTGCCTGGTCTCTGCCTCTCTCTCTCTCTGTGGGACTATCATAAATAAATAAAAATTAAAAAAAAAAAACCTGTCTGAAAATGACAAATCCTGCGTCTCTTCATTAAATAAAGACTTGATAACAGAAAGAGACTAAAGACATACACCTTAGATTTTTTTGCAGGCCACATTCCAGCACTTAGTAAGTCATTAACTCATTTTTCCCCAGAATATAGAAATACAGCACGTATAGCATTTAGTTGTAGAAATGTAATATGACAAGGGGCACCTGGGTGGCTCAGGATAGTGCCCAACTCTTGATTTCAGCTCAAGTTGTGATCTCAGAATCGTGGGATCCAACCCCAAGTCAGGCTCTGCATTGGGCTCTGTGCTGGGGCATGTGGGGAGGGGTCGGGTCTGCTTGAGATTCTCTGTCTTCCTCTGCCCCTCCCCCTGCTTGTGCATGCTCTCTCTCTCTCAAATCTTGTAAAAATGTTAATATGGCAAGAATGCTTCATTAAAATAATTTTCAACAATTTGATTTTGGTTTGTCTGGTATGGATTTCTTTGAATATATGCTGAGATTCATTGACCTTCTTGAAATTGTTAAGTGTCTATCTTTCACCAAAAGTGGGATGTTTTCTGCTGCTGTTTCTTCAGATGTTTTCTGCACTCTTCTTTTGAGATTCTGGTAAAATGAATAGAGATCTTGTGATATTGTCCCAGTGGCTCTGTTCATTTATTTTTTTCTATCGTTTTCCTATCTATTCACCAGATTGGATAATTTCTATTGCTCTAGCTTCAAGTTGGTTGACTCTTTTCTATATGATCTCCATTCTGCAATTGAGCACTTCCAAGGAATTTAGGGCTTTATTGTGGTTATTGCATTTTTGAGTCCCAAACTTTTATTTTGTTTCACACACACATATATACTATAATCTTCTCTTTCTGCTGAGACTCCTCTTTTTTTTTCAAGGATATTCTTCTTGACTTCTTGAAGCATGGATATTTTGAGTGAATATTATGGATATTTTAGGGGGGGAAATGGTTTTTAAAAGTTGAAGCAAATAATTTGGGAAAAAATCCAAAATAAATAAAAATGTCATTTAAGTTCTGGAGCCACAAAAACACAGTGAAGGAGAAAGTTGAACAAAATGAAAAATAAGGAAGGCAGAGGACAAAGCAAAATCACCTCTTAAGGTCTCTTGAGGTTTTAAGATATAGACAGAATCCTTTAAGAGTTGGAATATACTCATATGATCATGTTTTATTTCCAACAGGAAATGAAGCAATATTTTTAAATCTAGATATAACCTTCTGACGTAACCATTGGTATGTTGTGCCTTGCCTGTAAAAATCCTATGACTAATAAATTGTCTTCAAGATACAAGGCCCAGCAAAGCAGAGATAATTAAGAAGCAGCAGAAAATAACATTCATTGAAAGGCATGAAAAAATTCAAAAACTTTTCTCTTTCAGGCAACTTGTCCTCCAAAAAGGTGGAGTGAGTGGGTGGAGATGCACTCCATGTCTGAGGGTACTGTTATCTGTAAACAAAATACATAAACCAGTGCACAAAACATGATCAACAAGTCTTCCACTTCAAATAACATAAATGAAAAATAAGGGCCAAATTCTGAGTGGGTGGTTTGCTGTCTTCTAAGTGGTTTTATCACTCACAAATGTTCACAGATGCAGAAACACATTAATTAAGAAATGTGTTTTCAGCAATGTGAAGAGTATGGTACAGGGAACCAAAATTAGAAAGGACTTGTGTAAAGCCCTCAAACATATTCCTGCTCAACCCTTCCTCCCAAGTGTTTCCAAATTTTGGTTAAAATTTAAATAAAAAACTTAATTTTTTGTTATCTTCCACACTGTATTATTTGGAAGTAAGTTTGTATTTATTTTTGAACGAACACCAGAACTAAAGGCTTTCAGGACGCCTGTGTGGCTTAGTTTTAGTCAGCTAAGCATCTGCCTTCAGCTCAGGTCATGATCCCAGGGTCCTGGGACTGAGTCCCGCATCAGGTTCCCTGGTCTGCTGGGAGCCTGCTTCTCCCTCTACCTCTCTCTCTGTCTCTCATGAATAAATAAATTAAATCTTAACAACAACAACAAAACAAACAAACAACCCACCCAAAACTAAAAAAACCCAAAGGCTTTCATTTATAACACCTGTGTCAAGAATATTTCCAGTAGGGTGCCTGGCTGTCTCAGTCAGTAGAATGTATGATTCTTGATCTTCAGGTCATGACTTTAAGCCCCACATTGGGTGTGGAGCCTACTTTAAAAAAAAAAAAAGCAAATGTTACCAGTTACACTTTGGTTCTATAACTCACGGAAAGGAGTTTCATCAAAACCACACAAAGCCTAAGTTTCAAAATGATCACTTTTGACACACTTATCAAATACATAGCCACAACCTTAGTAATTATCTTCTCCAGAAGGTAGTGGATCTTACCAATTTTTTTTCTGAATGTATAGTTGACTTTGGTGTATTTCAAGACACCTCACACCAGCAGAAGAATTCAAGTGATGAAGGTAGAAAGCAGAGTACAAAACGGCCTCAGGCACTAAATGTGAAAATGCTTGGGTGTAAAATCTCACCATTTCAGAGATGTGGCTACTCACAAACATCCAGAAGGGCTCTCTGAAAATACAGAGATACGTTTACTTCTAAACGTATCTAACTTATCAAAGCAAGTACCTATGTACTCACCAATCACCTTCAAATGAATCATCTGCTGAGTACCTGAGTCACAGGTAATTTGGCCATTAAAAATGTATGCATCTTCTTTTTTTTTTTTTTTAAAGATTTTATTTATTTATTCATGAAAGACACAGAAAGAGAGAGAGAGAGAGAGAAAGAAAGAAAGAGGCAGAGGGAGAAGCAGGGAGCCCAATGTGGGACTCCATCCCGGGTCTACAGGGTCACACCCTGGGCCAAAGGCAGATGCTCAACCGTTGAGTCACCCAGGCGTCCCTGTATGCATCTTCTTTAAAGCGAATTGTGGCTGTCGTTGGTTCTGAGAGCTTTTCGACAAGTTTCATGATTCCATAAATCTACACGTTCCAGCCATTCACTCTTCCTGAGATACAAAACCAACTCACCCGCATTTTACATCACCAAACAGCCACAAATATGAACAATACAGACCATCTGAAAGTACCTTTTTCAATCTTCTTCAACTGGCAAGTTAGTTAATATTCTGCGATACACTGGGGGCAGGTCAGGGTGAAGGAAATACTTTCCTGAGACCTGACTAGCGAGCCAACAGCATCAGTCTATCAATCTGTTTTCCAAAATCACATTCAACAGAAAGAAACCCATCCAGCTTTGCCACCCTCTCTACCATTACTAAATTTCCAAATACTCGGGATCACTGGGTGGCGCAGCGGTTTGGTGCCTGCCTTTGGCCCAGGGCGCGATCCTGGAGACCCGAGATCGAATCCCACATTGGGCTCCTGGTGCATGGAGCCTGCTTCTCCCTCTGCCTATGTCTCTGCCTCTCTCTCTCCTTGTGACTATCATAAAATTAAAAACAAAACAAAACAAAAATTTCCAAATATTCAAGTACTAAGCAAACTCAAGACAAAAGGTCGGTTAGGAAAACTCAGTCGGTCACAAAACATCATCTATGAAAGCAGTCCAACAAACTGACACAGAAACAGGTTTTGCGGGCTTGGAAATACCAAGAAAAAGAACAACTTTTTTTTTTTTTCCACTCTAGGAATCTTTTGTGTCACACGGCCAGCCCGCAAAACTAACCGTTGATGGATGATTTCCAAGACCACTTTACACCACTGTCCCTTATTTTAAATCCCCGGCTTCACCAAACTTGAATGAAAAACTTTCCAGATGCCAATTCGACTTGGAGGGTGGGGGTTGGGGGCGAGACTGGTGTGTGAGCAGCAGCTTCTCCGGGCGGCTGGGCCCCTGGTCACACAGACCACGACCAGAGGGTCGGAGTACGCGGCTCGGATGTTGCGCTTGCGCAGGGTGTTAGGACAGGCACTGACCTGCGGGGCCAGCCGGCGGCATCCTGAGGTCCCGATTCCTGCGTAGCATCCTGAGGTCCCGATTCCTGCCGTGACCCGTCAGTACGCCGCGTTCCCTGGACTCAAGCGCGGAGATCATGCAAAAAGAGAAAAAAAAAACAAGTCACATCAAATGTCCCAACACGCCAAGCAGACACAACCAACCTCAGAGCACCTCTGCGGTGAAGAGCCTGCCCCAGGGCTAAAGCTCATTATGCGGGCGGGGCTGGCTTTCAATGCATTTTTTTTTCTTTTTTGCACACAATACTGTTCTACAAACGCGTGCAAAAAAAAAAAAAAAAAAGTCTTCCGGAGGCTCCCAAAAGTTCAGGGACACGTGCAAGCGGTCGGCGTCCTGCAGGAGGCCGTGCCCGAGGTTCCCCCGCGAGGGAGGTGCGGGGCAGGTGCGGGGCAGGTGCGGGGCAGGTGCGGCGCCCCCCCCCCCCCGGCAGCACGCGGACTAGGCTCAGGCACCGGCCGCCACGCTCCCCCAACCCCAGCGGGAACAGCGGCCGCCCGGGCCCCAACAGGGCGGGGGAGCGGGGCCTCGGAGCGCAGAGCCCCGGCGCCCCGGGGAGGCGGCGGGGCGGGGTCCACACAGCGGCCGAGCACGCACGCTCCGGCGCTCGGGCGCTGCGCCCCCCGGGGTCTCCAGGGCGGAGGCCGCGTTCCCGCAGGCCCCGCCGTCAACGCAGCCGCTAACGCACCCCGCGCGGCGGGCCCTCGGCAGCCTGGGGGTTGTGGGCGGCCTCCCGACCGCACCGAGAGCCCCCCGAGCCCGCCGCGGCCACAGCACCCCGACTCCCGCCTCGGCGGCCGCCATCGCGCCCGGAGAACGAGCTTTTACGACAGCTCCCACAATGCCCGCGGCCTACAACTCCCACAATGCCCGCGGCCTACAACTCCCAGAGTGCACCGGGCGGCGCGCGGCGAACTCTGTGGGGGCTCACGGTGCCGGGCCGTGAGCCCCGCTGCCCTCTGCGGGGTCCCAGCTGCTGCACCGCCCTGCCCCTGCGCCCGGCCGGCGTGCCCGCTGTGCCATGCGGCGCGCTCGTGCCCTCTCGCTGCCCTCCTGCCCCCCTCGAGCCGCCGCAGCTGCCCCCCAGGTTCCCGGCGGCCGGCTGCTTCCCTGCGCGGTCCCCGGAGCCCTCCCCGCGGGGCCAGATACTGGGGGGCGGGGGGCGCGGTTAACATGCCCCTTCGCCTTTTTAATTTTCTGGCATTTTCCTAGGTTGTGGTAGCACGGATATTCCGGTTCTCAACACTTATCAACTCAAAAACCTGTGCTTCTAAACTCTGGGCACCAACTACAGAGGAGGGCAGTCCTACAGTTGGCTGCAGTGGTCTCTAACTCCACGTTCCCTAAGATGAATTCCCCCCCCCTCAAAAAAATGTATGCAACTCCAAACAAGTCCCAATAAGAAACGTAAGGCATGGGCAATCTATCTTTTCGATTTCAAGTTCTTTTTTTCCCTTTTTTTTTTTTTTAAGGAGAAACTCTGTTGTGCCAATATATACTTTGTTTTCCCTTTTCCTTTCGATTGATAGAAAAATAATCAGAAATAGCCTGCACTCCTACTTTATCCCTTTCTGACCTTAAAAACTAGCAAGCAATCAGCCAAAAGACAGTTTCATATAGTTTGAAAAGAAAACCCAGAGTGCATTCTTTGAGAAAACTGCACAATCACACATTTTGCTGATGAGAGAACCCCTTTTAAAGTTCCTCGTTTCAACTAAAAATAAGTTTTTAAAATGCACTTCTTTTAAATACACTGCCCATAATTTCAGTAAAGATGATAATCGTATTTAGGGGTCACTGTATCATCAATATAAGTTAAATGTGTAAGATATTCTTTACACAAACTGTAACTTGCTCAGACGTGTAACCGACTGACACACAGAATAATTGTTTGGTATTTGATGCATGCACGAAAAACAAAACTAGAATTCTCCTACAGTACCTGCTTTTTTTCTCCTACCAAAATATAAAATAAAATGTACATAAGGTCTGATTTTAACACGGAAAAATTTTGCCGTTTGAAAGGGCACTCAAAATGTATCATGGATTTCAAATCACAAAACTTAGAAATCCTAGCACACACACACACACACACACACACACACACAAACCCAAAGTCTTTTAGGAAAGATACGTCTTCAGCAAAACTCAACAAAATCTAATTTTAAATTTAAACATGACCCTTAACATTACATTTAGCTTATTAGTAATTTTTTTGATCTAGTAAACTACAATAAGAAAATACTTCTGCATCATTCATTTTTTTTCATTCATGTTACAGTATATGGTTTCATTAACAATTAAGATAAATGTTATATGTCAAGACACAAAATATATATGTATTTATATATTTTAAATATTAGTTTATTATACTATCTTAGCTTCTGTATTTTTCTAATTTTAACAACATCTTATCTTGGTTAGAATTTAGCTAGGCAAAGTTGCATTTTTTTCTATTTTTAAATATCTGCTAGACCATAAAAATATAAAGCATATTTTATATATTATTCTTCTGATGTTAAAATATACGATTCATAAAAAAGTCTCAAAAACAAGTCAGAAATGAAACTGATCTCTTCATATATTTATAAAATGCTTACAACTCTTTTCTCAGTACTATAAAATTATATTTTCTATTACAAGGTTTGTTTTTTCCATTTTTTATCTTTTAAAATATAAGATTTAAAAACTGACATATTAAAGGACTTTATTTAAAGAGTACATTAGAAATGTTAGAATCTTTTTCAGATTACCAAAATTATTCTTTTAAAAATAACTTAGAAGTTTAATATATTCTAATTAAGTAATTTAAGTAAGTCTTAACCTATATGATTGATATTAATATGAATGTCTTTATAAGGAGAAAAATTTATTCTTGAAATGAATTTTTCAAATCCATATAAAAAATGTAGTACTTTTCTCTCAAAGTTTTTAGATTCTATTTAACCACATGAATTTTTACGTGTATTTCTTAAAAACCGAAACCTCTATACTGTGTCTCTTAGAAATATTTATATGTAGCTGTTTCATGTATTTAAAATCAGGAGAAGTCTTGTTTACTCTCCAGAATATAAATTAACAGAAGACAAACATTGCAATTTATTTCTTTTTCCAAGTGTGGTATTGGTGAGAAGGCTAGAATGTACAGATTTGCATATTTTACAACAGATTCTATATATAATTTCTCTAACTGCTTCTTTCGTTCTTTTAACTTCATAAAATACTTCAAAGCATCTCTAAATTTTGTTTAGACGTTTTAATTGTATTTTTAGTTTATCTGCTTTAAAACATCTAATTTTCATAAATGTGATTTATACTGTTCATGCAAGTAAACTGCACTAATAGAATTACTGCCAAAAATAGAGTGAGTTGCTAATATTTTAATATGCTTAAAAAGTTAGCTGTCTTTTCATATGTTACCAGTATGACACAAATAGAAAGTGAAAAGAAGTTACACACAAAGGAAAGGTTCTTGCCTGATTAAACAAATTGTTTATATTTACATTTTGACCCTACAAAGCAATATTTTCCTAGCATGTGAGTATATCCCAGAGTTTAAACTTCTTTGTTACTGCCCAAACCTTAAATAACTTTATTTCACTGGCCTGCTTTTAAAGCAGTGACCAGTCTTTCACATTTATCAAAATAGTCTATTTTTTTATTATCACATACGTTCATATTTATGTTTAGGGATATTCTCGGTGTCCCTAGATTTTGCAAAATATAATTTTAATTTTGCTATATCTTAAATACTTGGAAAAGATCCTGATGGGAATCCTATTATAATGTCCGTCTATTAGAAAATGCAAAAAAGGGGACTTTTCCCCCCAGCAAATGAATTTTTTTTTAGTGAAAAATTTTCAACTAGTTTGTTTTATTTAACTTAAAAACCCAGCTCTCTATCGTCTTTATAATATCTTATATCAGTTAGCATAGGCAAAGCTTAAGTTCATGATACTTCTTTCCTCTAAATGAAATGTTCTCTTTTCAATAGATGGATAAACAATAGAAAACGTTTCCTTACCTAAAGATGAAAAGTTTCACCTTTAAAAAAGTCTCCGAGGTTCTTTAGAGGATAAAACTTGACATTTCCTATAGAAATAAAAAAGATACAAGTTAATGATTATGATCACTCTAAAAAATCATAATAGGATGATGGATATTTGAATTTTTTGAGTCCTAATTTTAAACAGCAAGGTTTAAATATAATTAAATTAAATCAGTGCTGCCAATTAAAATATCATCCTCATTTTAATTTAAAATTTTGCCACAGAACCATCACGAGGTAGTAGTTTCCTATACTTAGTTGTCCCACACTTTATTTTGCTATTGACATATCATGTGGATCTTATTAAAGACTCCATAATTGTAATACTCCTTGATATACATCATTAACTATCCTAATCCGTTTTAATATGTTTTCTAATACATAATAATGTCTGTTTTACATGTAGTTTCTAAAGGCTAAATTTCTAAATATGTGAGAGAAAAAAGTCCAAATCTTAAACTTTGTAATTTTCAAAGGCTTTTCTAGCTTCAAATCAATTTCCCAAAAAAGAGTATGACACATGACATACTCTAAGAAACAATAAATACTTTAAGACAGAGTAAGACTTATACCGAATATTTAAAAACAATTGTCATGCTCCTCCCTCTCCCTCTTTCTGCTCATAATATTTTCCCCCATTTTAATACAGGTTTACATTCATTAACTCACATTCCTTCTTTCCAAAAAAAATTATCTTCTGCCTAGAAAAATTTCAGAATCTTTACATTTTCCCTTAACTGCATGTAAGGATCTACTATTTCCAATTCCAGAAGGGGAAAATGAGTATTAATTATACTATTTATCCCCTAAATTTCTTTTCATAGAGCTATTTTGTAATGCTTCCCTCTACATGACTCTGCTATGCCCCACTTTGCTCTTTTTTTCTTTTTTTTTAACAGACCGAGAAGATTTGTCTGACTTTCCTCTCAACATTCGAGGGCACATTCTAATTTTGTTTTTGTGTTTTGATACATATACCAGTCCGGCTAATGCCACCTCTCCACACTCCAAACATGACCAGTGTTCACTCATCTCGAGGGACTGGTGGGCTTTCGTTCACCAGATCCCCCATTTCCTGTTCTTCACCAGGACATCCCATTTGGTGTCCTCATAGGGATGAATAAGGTTGGAGAGCATGGGGGGTTAGAGCCATGGGCAAGAAAGCCAAGCACAGATGCCACCAGTCACGTCACCAAAAGTATCCGGCTCCTAGCCTTAATGCTTTCCAGCGAGAGGGAACCTATAAAACTCATATGCCCAAGCACTAAAATGGTCCTTTTTGTTACATCACCTCTTGACTACCTTTGACTTCCTAAGCCATCGTTTGTTTGTTTTTAATATGTCCTTTGTGGTTCGAATGATCGTGCAGGTGCAAAGCAGAGGTTTCTTTTGAGGGTCGGAGAACTGTGCAGGGTCCAACCAATTTCTAGGTCAGAAGCAGCTCGACCTACTGGGCCTCCACCCAGACTGAACGCTTGACTTGGGCCTCTCATTTCGCCTTCTCATCTGCTCCTGATAAGCCTGTAATCATGCAGTTTCTTGGTCTCCAATTTGATTTCATCACACAATGTGACAAGACCAGCAGGTCATCATGTGGGAGCCCAATTAAAAGGCAGAAAAGACTTAGACTATCGGGCATTCGTGCCTCAGCTCTACCCATTTCCCTGAAGCCTTTCTCCCAGCAATGGAGGCGGGCTGTGGTGTTGGGCAAGGTGCAGGGGCACAGTATGGAGAACCTCCAGTAGCCCCAAACCCCTCCACAGTGCAAACAGTAATATGGCCGGGAACAATGGCAATATTTTTCCTTTTTAATTAAAAAAAAAAAGCCAAACTAAAAGCCTCTTTCTAAAATACTGACATGGTAGGTGAATGCTTTTTGTAAAAAATAATACACAAATGGGTACATAGTCATAAAAATCCTCTCCTTACTTCAGCCTTGGTGCTGTTGGCTTCTTTTCCTCCACGTAATCAGAGGAACTGGTCCTCATTCAGTAATCTCCTGCTATTGTAACTGGGGAGCAAGCACAGTGGGGAGCCTCTAAACCCCTCAGAGAAACTCCCTCCAGCCCCACCTGGCTCTGTGAACTGTAAAGGGAGCCCAGCAGAGCATTGCAAGTCTTCAGAAAGAGGATTCCTGCCCCACTCCCCTGCTCAGAACTCCATGCCAAATTAATCTGACTCATTAGTTCCTATTGAGACGCTCCGTTATTTAAAAGAAAGCACTAAGCATAAACTTAGTGAAAAGTGATTTTTTTTTTTTTTAGAAAGCCAAGCTTTATTCATCCTAAACAGTAAGAGATTAACGTTAACCACTTCCCAGTTTCAACACCAGCTGCAAATGGATTAATTCATTTGCTGGAACAATCAACACTGCCAAACTCTCTCCCAAACTTCCTTTCCATTTTAGGAAACCAAGTTCTTAGGAATAATAAAATAAGAGTTTTCCTTATTACTGGGTTTGAAACGTTAACTACAAATCCAATCTAAGACTGTTTGGCATAAAATTAAGAGTATCCTCTCTCTCCCCCTTCTTCTCCTTCTTCCTCCCTTCTATTCCTCCCTCTTTTAATTAGGGGGGAAATCCTAGTCTTCTGTACCCTGCCTTCCTAGCTGGGTATGACTCCAAATGGAAGGAACTCCCTCCCTCTTTCTCTTCCTCCTTACTTGAAATCCCTCTTTAAACACACCAAAAATTTTCCTGGTTCCACTGTACTGTGATGCTGGCTAAATTTCACCAAACTCTATCTTCACAGAAACTGCAAAATGTAAAATGAGGGGGTTGTGCAGGACAATCTCCAAGGTCCCATTTAGCACCAGCATTCTATATGTGTCTCTGATGATCCAGAGAAATTGGAATAACTCCACAGAAGCACCCAAACTGGGGCCTCACTTCTGTACGTGCTGCTGCTGTCACTGCGCGCCTGTAAACTTTTTGCTGAATTACAACACAACACACGTTTTTCTGCCTTTTGGGGCTAACGGTCCCCTCTTCACTTTGCTTCTTCAACCCTAATACTTTTCTTCCTCTAAGAAACCATTCTGTATCACTGATAATGCTAACTCCATTCTTTCATTAAAACCATCACTACCACCAGCAGACTTTTCCGGACCTAACTGGGGAATCTCTTAATAACACTGTAACACATTTTTCTAAGAAAACTTCAATGTTCACTTACTCAGGCCTACAGTCCTCACCCTCATCTATAGCATTCCGGGAGCTTCCTAGGCGACAGGCACTGTTCTAAGCACGGCACGTTTAATCCGAACACCCAGATAATGCGGATTATATTATCATCCCCATTTCACAGATGAGCATATTGAGGCAAATAAAGCTTAAGTCATTTGCTTGAGGTTTATTTCTAATGAGTGAAGGATCCAAATCTGAAAACCACACATTTTGGATACAGGGCTTGCACCCTCAACCCCCTGATGCACTGCCTTTGCTTGATGATTTCCATGGACCCTCCCACCTCTAAAATTCTCTGATCACCCAGCACTTGATTCTCTCAGTCTCCTAACAGATAAGTTAGGCCTAACCAGAATATCCATTTTATAGTGTTGTGGGGGGGGGGGGGATATAAAATAAATGTAATGTAAGGCACTCAAAACAGTGCCTGGTACAGAGTAAAGAGTTTGAGGAAATGTCATCAGTTATTTCATGGGAGAGCTCTCAGTTTGCAGATGAAGACACAGAGGTCACTAGTTAGTGGAAAGACTGGGACCTAGGAGTAATGCACGTGCTTCCTTCAAAAAAAAAAAATACCATTTATGAATGCAGTGTTAACTTCAGAGACACTTAAATTTTAAGATTTCAAAAAACGATGTACATCTTGTGTTTCTCAGGCTGGGACTTTACTTACTTGAACTGGACTCTTCTTGCTGAAAGGCAAATTCCAAGCAATCAAGGATTCTGGACTTGCCTGCATCCGCCTCCTAACCCATGGCTAGGCTTTGCTGCCAGTAAACCAACAACCTCTAATAGCTTTGGGAAGAGCGAGCTTTCCAGAGGCTTCCTGTCTGTTAAAAGTCACCCCCACATTGGGGCACCCGGGGGGGAGGGGGGCTCTGTGGGCTGAGTGCGTTCTCTGGATTTCAGCCCAGGTCGGATCCCAGGGTCGTGGTGTTGACCCCACGGTGGGTCTGCCCTGAGCACACAGTCTGCTTTGGAGTCTCTCTCTTGCCCTCTGCCACTCCCCCTGTGTGCTCTCTCGTTCTCAAATAAATACCTAACATCTTAAAAAAAATTGCCTCCGTACTGAGTATAGGTTGAAAGTCTTTGCAGATGGTGACAATGACCTGGTGGGATGCATTTCTCACCAGAGGCCCCATGCTTGAGCAGGAGCCCATTTTATATTTATTTATTGAGAAAAATAGCGGCACCTGTCCGGCTCAGTCAGTAAAGTATGCAAGTCTTCATCTCAGAATCATGAGTTTGAGTCCCACATTGGGAGGTAGTGTTTACTTAAAAAGAAATATGGGTTCAGGAGGAAAGATCTCCTTCCCTGTATAAAGAAAGCTGGGGCTTGCAAGGGTTGTGCAGATAATATTAATATTTTCAAATCAGTGTGATATATTAAGTGTGATAACAGTAGATCTGAGTATGCATTTGTGTACAGTAAAGAATCAAAGCGCATAACGTCGACACAGCTGAGGCTGGGCTCCGCACTAGAGTTCTATACAGAACTACTTCTTCACTGTTGGGGGTATATTTTTTTCCTACGTCTTCATGGCAGTAGATCAATAAACCACACACATTTTGTTATCAACAAGTGCTATACTAACACATCAAAAAAGTGTTACGTTACTCGGGTACAACTCAGCCACTGTCGTGATAACATAGTTAAATAAAGTATGTAAAAGACAAAAGAAGAATCTGTAAGAAGTGCGTTAACCTGGTAACTCCAAACAAGAATAGAATGAAATAATCTTGGCATGATTTGTATCATTATCTTCGGACTTTCAGTTAGCTTCTAGCATCACATCGGCTCCTCTCACTGCTTCTCAGGTTCTTATCGCAGAAGCCAGGGCTTTCAAACCCCTTCCCTTCTATGGTCTTCTTCAAGGAACATTGTCCTGAGGTCAGTGCCCCAAACTTCTTAGCATTTAGCTCAAGCCAATAAAAAGGAGTACGCCTTCGTTTGTAATGTCTGCCACATGCCTTTCTTCTAGCTTCAATCCTAGACTTCTGAATGCATTCAAAAAATAAAATAAGTGGTGTTTTTGCCCCGGACTCTCATTTTGTACTGGTTTGTGCATTAATGGCCACACTCTTAAGAACTAAAGCACCACCTGAGAATGTTCAATCTGACTATCAGTCCGGAAAAATTTCAAATCTGTGGTCCACTTTGGTGCACACACAAATAATTATCTCAACAAGGTTTTATTTTATTAATATGTGTGGTATTTTTTAACACTAGGAGATTGGATGTCAAGTTTTTTTTGTTTGTTTGTTTGTTTGTTTGTTTTTTTTAGATTTGTTTTGGAAACTTTCAAGCAAAGAAAAGTAGAAAGAGTGTAACACGCATCCACGCATGTTATCTATTTAACAGTTAACAGTCACATTTGCTTCGTCTTTCTTTCTTTGCTGAGGTGCTCGAAAGGAAATGACAGACACCACGGCATTTTACTCCTAAATACCCCGTTGTGCGCATCTCAGAGGTAAGGACATTTTCCTACGTAACCAGAATGCCACGGTCAGTCCTACAAAACTGACAAGAAGGCCCCGCTTCTGAGGCCATGTCCCACTTGGGGAGGCCGGGGAGAGGCAGAGAGAGAACCTGAGGCAGTCTCCATGCCCAGCTTGGAGCCAACCCGGGGCTGGATCTCATGACACTGAGCTCGTGACCTGAGCCAAAGTCAAGAGTCAGGTGCCTAACTGACTGAGCCACCCAGACGCCCTGGCCAGATTCTAATTTGCCTGTTGGAGATGTTACGATAAATCAAACACTGATACACACTGGGTAAAAGAGACGGTGGGATTTCGAATATATATTTTCCCTCCATAATCAGCGTGCATTGGGGAGCAAAGGGAGTGGGACAAGGGGCCACAAAACCCTAAATACAGTCACATAGTTTTAAATGGGCTTCTTTTGTCTAATTATTCAGTACAGGTCTACACAGTCCAATCTGCACAAGATGCAAAGGTGGTAATTTTCTGTAGAGTCCAATTCATTGAAACTCAGAGGGAAAAAGAAATCACTTCTCCTTCACTCATTTAGTTAAGATTACAATCCATCGGAGGAGGGGATAACTGGATTAGCTGGGTTTTTGAGGAGTAAGAAATAAAGAGGATTTTTTTTAGAGGGTGAGGAGAGGAGAGGCTGGGAATTGACCTGACATAAATTTTAAGTCCTGCTCAGTCATAAAGACCAGGGTAAAAGGTCTCTCTTGTCCTTTTGTAGGAAATAATCAGAAGGAGAAATAGATAAGCCAAGATTATCTTTTTGCTTCAATTCCGCCTGCAAACTACTTGCTTTTCTAGTAATGATCATGTATATAGGAGTCTCTCAAAAATCGATGTAAACAAAAGGAGACAGTCAAGGGTTTTGCAAGCTCTGACACTTGAAACTATCTCGGGGGCTATTCCTTCACAGTACTGAGGGGGAGAACACTGCTTGGAACATCCTGTCTTAACCTTTACGTTCCGCATCTTCCCCTTGTCCCTGAATCCACAAAATCACCTTAATAATGTGTGTGACGTTATTGTTTTAAAATTATCATTTTAGGGGCGCCCTGGATGGCTCAGTTGACTAAGTGGTTGCCTTTGGCTCAGGTCATGATCCTGGGGTCCTGGGATCGAGCCCCTCATCGGGCTCCCTGCTCAGCTCCCTGCTTCTTCCTCTGCCCCTCACCTACTCGTGCTTTCTCTCTCTCTCTCAAATAAATAAATAACAATCTTTTTTAAAAATATCATTTTAATTGATTTATATATGACTGCAATAATTAAGGACACACACACATTTTTTTCCCCACAGAGGTGAAACTGTATGGGGAACAAGATAAAGGTGTCTCTTCCTTCCATTGTAACCAAAGCACACCATATTATCCTTTTCTCCATTTCCCCCCGCTTTTTAAAAAAGGAACTATAAGAAATGTATAAGGAGACAGTATTTAAATCTGATAGTGTCAGAATTGAGGAAGGCATGGCCATCAACACTCAGCCATATGCCACCCCCTTAAGAACCTCGTTCTGAAAGACACGCCAACATGCCCATGTGCCCATTTACAAAAATACATGCGTAAAAATGTTTACACTTGATATGATAATTTATGTAGAGGAAGTCAAAGTGAGCTGCTTCCAAAACAGGACCAAAGGAAGTGTCGGAAACCAGAACTGGAAAAGAGTCTTCAATCTTTTCCTTTAGTCACTAAAAACTTTCCAGAAAGATCAATAGATAACTTAGCTGCTGACCACCTCCCCTTACCACTCTCCTGAATAAAGGCCTCAACGCAAGAAAAAAAAGGTAAATACGCAAGAAGTAAAAAGAGCTGTAAAAGATCTATAGTGATCCTAAAACTCAGAAGTCTATCCCTGACCAATGACACTGGCTGCAGAGCCCCCCAGGGCTGACCAAAACGGACAGCCAGCTGTGCCCACATCATCTCTGCTTGCCCGCACTCGGGGATGTTACAAGAAACCACCTCTAAATAACACATACTCATACATACACCGACACTACAAAAAACTTTAAATGCCTCCCAGGAAAGGGATTTTTTTTTTCCTCTAAAGAGTTACTTTGCCAGTGAAATTTACAGTACAAGCAGGCATCCCACTGCCCAAAGAACAGAATATCTGCCTCACCTACTCATCTATTGAACACACCGATTACCTCTACCCGCCTGGTACTAGAAACATTGGTATTTAAAGTCAGAAGGAGCCTTGGAGATCATCTAATTCAACTTCTTCAGTCTGCGGAGGGAGACAAGAGAAGTAAAATGACTTACCAAGGCCATGTGGCTTTCTGAACTGATTCTCTTCTCCGATAGATGACAAAGAGCTCAAAAGAAGGAAGTGACAACTAAAAAGCCAGGGATAGGGTAGAGAATACCTACCAAAACCAAAAGACTGAGGGTTGACCTTTTGGACAACTTTTCAGAAGAAGAAAAAGAGGCTGCCCATTTGCCCCGTCCTTCTTTTCTCAGGTCACTTGCTGACCACACACCCTGCGGAAGTGGGGGGGGGGGTGGTCACCCACCTGCCCCCTGAATGGTCTCCACCTGCCTGGGGTGGTGAGAAGGCGGGAGGAGGGACAGAGCAGGACATGCTGCGGGAGGTGGAGCCTCGCCAGAACCCAGGATCGTGACTGGATCCCTACAGAGGCTCAAGTATTGATAAGGGGGCTCCTTTCTCCTGGGGCCCAGAGCTCATCGCAGTGGGTAGCTGCAGGGTACCTCTAGGCAGAGCTGCTAAGAGTGACAGAACAATTCCTACAGTGAAAAGAAATGGAGGAAAGAGAAAAAAAATGTATATAATTTTTCATTGTTCATTCAGTCTCCTGACATGGGGCCTTCCTGTCTTCTGGTATTAACTTTAATGGTCTCGTTTAACAGAATAGCTCAAAAGGAGCTCAGCTGGTGCCTATTAGGATTGACCACACTCTGGACAAATTAGAAGCTGCCTTTAGAAATTCTGAGGGAAAATGTTTGAAAGGTCCCCCCACCCCCTTTTTAAAAAAGTCATGTTATAGTTGTTAGCATGTATTTAAAAAATTTTTATAGTATTAAAATCCTTATTCTAATCTCTTAAAGTAGTTGCTAAAAACAAAGAAATCTTAATGTGTAAGTTGTGTATTTCTAAAATATATTTTAGAAAGTTCTCTTGCTGCAAGAGGACTTAGAGCTCTCTTATTAAATCCTCATAGACACCTGAGATCCCTTACTTTCTCCTCAATCTGTATCTGTTCAAAAAACCTTATAGATTTTTTTTTTATCCCTGCCACACGGTCAATCATCTGTTTTCTGTCTGCACGAAACTTAAATTTCCTTTGAAGTCTAAATCGTGTGTCCAAGCATCCAACAGCCCTAACTTTTGAGAGACAGAGGTACTCTGTGTTTTGTTTTTTTTTGTTGTTGTTGTTATGTTATTTTATTATTTATTTATTTAGAAGAAAAGAAACCCACTAGACTATTAGGATTTCATTTGGGGGCATTAGGGCCAATGCGAAGCTTCAACAGAGGCGACATTAATTAAGGCAATAAAAAACTTGAACATCTTTTCACCTATTAAGTTAGGTTCTTAAAAGGAGATGAACTTTTAGAAACACAGAAGTTGAGATAGCCAAATATCCAACCTTGGCCCACGCCCACGTCTACACGTTGGCAAGATACCTCATTGCAGGGCATGAAGACAAAAATCCTTCTGGCTGTCAGAGATACCTGGACACACATCCAGGTGTAGCTTGGAACCGTGCTATCTTGTCAGTAAATACTTCTCTAATGTTCATCATCATCCCAAAAGACAGGTTGTCAATGCTTCAAGATGACTTATAGGTTACATAGGCCATTTTTCATATATTGTAGATATGGGGACAGATCCAGAAAAGAGAAGTGCCCAAAGTCACACAATCAACAGGCTTGAAAAACCCAGAATGTCTGCCTCCCATCCAATTCTCTTCTATGCCCTGGAATTTCACCTTTCCAAAATGTTTAACCACATACCACACATACCACCTCATTTACTCCTGTTAGAAATCTCTGCAGTAGATCGAGTGCCATCCTCATTTTCCAGACAAAGAAATTGCTATAGAAGTTTACACCAAGTCACTGCCAGATTCAGAATCAAAATGTGGTCTCTTGACACCGAATTGGTATCTGAAAACAACAGTTTCTGTTTAACTAACATGTACATTTGTACTTTATATATTATGATTTCTCTTTGGTTATCCCAATTTTTTAAAGAAGCAAACACAAATAAACATATAGTATTTGATTTGGAGATCAGACTAAATACAGTTACCATAAAAAAAAAGTTCTATCACTGTATCCTCCCTACTAAGTGTTTCTGGAGAATGTATTGATAGGCAAAGTCCCTTCGGGACCTACCATCAGCTGTAATCATGGCTGGGAAGTCCAACCCTGTGGGCTTTCCTATTTCATAGCGATCATTCAATACAGAAAAAAAAGCTATATTCTGAGTCATTAGGAATTTACCAAATGAAATTGGTGCTAAGGCCCACTGAGCCTGCGGCCAAGGTCGTATGTCCTCCATGGAGATAGAGAAGTGACACCTGAGGAGGGAGACATCGCCGTGCAGGCTTAATAAGCTCCACGAATGCGGCCACTGAGGGGTTCCAATCATTGACCATTGATCTCTTCTAGACTAAATATCCCATAATCTATGTTGGTTTGCCTGACATTGAAAACTCAGAAGCAGAGAAAATTGAGCAAATACCAAGGACAAACAAAAATACAATAACAGTAGCTTTCTTGAGGTACATTTAGAGATAATGAGCCAGACTAAACTGTTGCAAACAAAAACACCGCACGCGACCACAACTCGAATACCGAGACATTGTAGGACTCCATTAGAATCACTTGACACAGGCACCTGGGTGGCTCAGTGGTTGAGCATCTGCCTTTGGCTCAGGTCGTGGTCCCGGGATCCCGGGATTGAGTCCCGCGTTGGGCTCCCTGCATAGAGCCTGCTTCTCCCTCTGCCTGTGTCTCTGCCTCTCTCTATCTCTGTCTCTCATGAATAAATAAATAAACTTAAAAAAAAACAAGAATCACTTGACACTGCCCATTTGGAAAATTGTGATCATATAAAAATTACTATATTTTGTCAAGTAGTCTGGATAATTTGTTCAATGCAAAGGATTGCAAATAGGCTTTATCAGAATTGGCAATTACCTAGATCTTTTCAAGTTTGTGGACAGACCGAAATAAAGATGTTTCTTCACCCCTTCCATTTCTCCCACCCACACCCCCCGTATATGTTTCCCTCGAAAAATATGCCTGAGTAAATCAACTCCCAAATCCAGTAACATGGGAAAAGATTGGTAGGGATGGGATCATGTTTGGCCAAATAATTGCTTCATATCAATTACAAACATAGACTCAGACATTGGGTGGAATGTGGTTATGATATGAATGGTATGGGTTATCGTATCAGTAAAGATGAGTGACATCCTTAAATGCTCATACTGTATAAGCCCTTAATACTTTTGATTAAGCCAGTCAAATGGCATTGCAAAAGTCAACAATATTTGTTTGAAATTTTTTTAGACGAATCTCGGAACTTTTTAAGACAGGTTTGAGATAGCTCTGTCAATGGTGCTATGCAGTATCACAGTGTAATTAGAGCCATGAATACAATAAATATATAAAACCAAAAGAATGTAAATGTACGTTTCAATATATTCATTCATCTCTCATTTCTTCAACCATGGCTATCATACAGGTTAAAAAAAAAAAGGTTTAGAAAGTTAACACAGCTCTGGAGACTAGCTGTAACCCAGACAAATCTGTATTAGGACATAATGTTTTTAAGTGAAAGTAGCCTGAAGAATTGCAACAGGGAAGTGATCTTCTTGTACGTTTTTCTTGACATTTGTATTTGCACAGCATCTTTTTGGCGGGGAGAGGGTAGCTGATTTTTTTTCTACCTGTTAAGTTGTGAGTCAGTGCTCATCTGAATGCCTAACAAATCTTGAGAATTAAAAATGATTTTAAAATTCTAATCAGTAGTGACAGTGAAAAGTGATCAAGTCCAGAGGCATTGTTTGTTTTTGTTGATGTTTTGGTAAATATATAGCCAGTGAAAGAGATATAGTTCATAGTTGCCGGGCATAAAGCAATAATGATGTTACTGAAAATGCTTAAATCTTTCTTATTTGGGGTAAATTTCATATACAAAGTTATTTAGCAAAATGGAATATCACTATAAAAACAAGAGAAGCTGACAAAAAAAGAAAAAAAATTATTTACCAGATGAAAGAAAGTTTCATTGAGATGGGATCCAATTTCTTTAGCAATTAAAAAAAAATCATTACTTTGGGATATTTATTTTATGTGGCATGTTGCAAACGTTTTAAAAGATAATTTTATATGTCTTCTTATTTGGCATTTTTTGAAAAAAAGTCATAAGACAAAAACTTCTGGAATAATATTGGGAGTTTAGTATGACTTAAATTAAAACTAGTAAAGGGAAAATTTTGCCAGTGCTTTCAATTTTCTAATAATAATTTTAAAATACAGATAAAAATTTATTAGGCAAAATAAAAACTTCTTGAAAATTTATTTATCATGAGCAAGATTTTAAAGTTTAGCATTATATCAGAATTATGTGATAAAATTCTAAAGAGAGGAATATCATTTAGAATATCTGAAAATACATTTTAGAAATGAACTGAATTTATGTGTTAAGCTTTCATTGACAAAATGGCAAATTCTTTAAGGGGCCAGAATATCAGTTTTTTAATACTATGAAATTTTAAAAAGTTAATTAAAAATTACATGCTAACAGATATCACTATTAAAAATGTCTTTTAATATCTAGTGAATGCATAATGGTAAATAGTAATAAAACAGTAAAATGCTATTTTACTTTCCCTCTATGGCTCTTATTTCATAAGATGTCACTACGGATTTTTTGTGAAGTCATGTCATTTTATTTTAATTCGTAAATATATATGTATATATTGTTTTTAAAATGCAACTCATTGTGATCAAGTTTTTTTTTTTTTTTTTTTTTTTTTAAGCAAGGTCTGATACTTAAACATTTAGATAGCAATTTCAGGAGATACCAGGGCTTATCCCAAACATTTCTTTTAATGTTGGTATAATTCCATATAATCGCTATAAAATCAATTACTGTGTTTTTATAATGTCAGTACATCTGTCTGAAAAACCAAAAAACTTCACAGGGCTATGTTGCCTGGGTGATGCCTGACAACTGGATGGATGTTTGCAAACATCAGGTAGCTAGAACATATAACCTTTTAGCACCTTCTAAAACCAAGCTGTCCCTCTTTAACTTTCAAAACTCGTGAGATTAATTCATTAAGAAAGTAAAGCAAAGTAAATGCAACTTGTTAACCATGGAACTGAAGGTTCTAAAGCTGTATTAGACTCTCCCTCTTTACTGATTCTTTCTATGATAATTTTTACGTTCTGCAAAATACCCCTTATTATTATTATTATTATTATTATTATTATTATTGCCCTGTAGGATGTGTGGTATTTATTTCTGTATCAATGCAAATACTTAGTTTAGTAAGATGTGATTATGATCCATGTTTTGAGTTACATTTTGCATCAACACTGTAATCTGCTGCAGCTGCTTCATGTAAGTCTATGAGTTGGCAAATAGAAAGTTTAAAAACAGTGCTATTATTTTCCTAACGTTCTTGAAAACGTTACTTAGTATACTACAGGTCTTAGATAAAATAAAAATAATCCTTTTCCTTAAATCATTGTTTTAGCAATCTTCAAAAAATAAAATGTGAGAAAAGTTCAAATTCCCATAGTTTCTGCTTCTTGCTACTAGTTTATTTGTATGTAAAAACAAAAATGCACTATTTTAATATGCATTTTAAGAGCCAGTAAAGAAATATGTGACTAGTTCTCAAATGTATATTCTATCTTTAGAATTTACAAATAAATTGAAGTAAATTAAAGGTTTATATTCCTAGGAAAGGGGACAAAAATCTGAGCAGTAGGATACCAACTTTCTTAAATGTTTGGCATTCAAATTAAAAAATGTTATTCTGCTTTACAATTTTAAAAAGAGATTAACTAAAATAATTGAAAAAGTTTTATATATAGTTAAGATTGCTTTTGGTTTTTAGCAAATGCTTTTAAATAGAATTTCTATCCAGAATATATACTTTTCTATTGTTTTACAAATAGATATAATGCAGAGTTTTTTCAGTTCAATTTTTCAAAAATTCAAATAAAAAGTCCTAAGCAATTAATGCTTGCTTAGCAGCTCTTTGCTTTTCATGGAAATAAAACTTTTAACTAATGAACTTAACTCAGCTTTCTTTTAATATTGCAAATATCGGTATTTCAAAAATCAAGAATTTAAGCTGTTTTTAAAAACAAAAGAAGAATATTAAATATTTACAATAATTTTATTCCTAAGTAAACATAGTTATGAATTAGAAATAATTCATGTTAAAAATCAGATATTGCCTGTGATTCCTTATGGGAGAAAAATAAAAAATTGTATTGGTTTTTAACAGTATCATATGTTAACTATTAGTCCAAAATTGCTTATTTTGGTCTTTTTAAACCTTTTTTGAATTATTAAAGACAGATTTCAGGACTAGATTGACAGTGAACTCCTGTAGTTATCAATTTGCCTTCATCAAAATGTTTTACTTGGCAAGAATTTAAACAACGTAGTTTGTAAGGGTAACATCTTTTCTCTGTAACTAAGCTGTTTCTTTTAAAATAATGTCCCCATAAACATGTGATAAACTATCTTGCAGTCTTACAACATATTTATAAGATATGATTCCTATTTCCTTTATCTGTGAACTATAAATTAATTGCCAAAGAAATGGGTTATTTGTTAAGAATCAAAATTTAGTTTTTCAGATTATTTTAGAATGATCTATTTTTACTTTTATTTTTAAAATACATGAAGTTAAAAATATATAATTACATCATTTTTAAAGTAACCATTAGTGTTGGCATTTAGTGATTAAGGCCAATATTTTGCTACAGGCTTTATTAAAGCTTTTGTTAAGAGTTCAAAATATTTAACTAGCCATCTTTAAAAAAATCTTCAAATATAAAATTATACTGAAAGATCTTAAAATTTAAATTTGGAGAAATTTTAGTTTTTGGTTTTGTTTTCTTTCTACATTTTGTCAATCTAATATCACAAAGTTTAGGCTTTTTGTAAATAGATAACAGCCATTTCATGTCTCCTACTTGGAAACATTGTTTTGATAATATTTTTATTTGTAGAAGAACTGTCTTTTCAATTTTGCATGTGCCTGGAACTTTCTTATAACAATACTGGAATTAATGTGATTTTGTTGAATGTATTCCACAAATCTATATTTGCAGAACAAGTGAGATAAATAATAAGCATTTTAAAAAATATTCATTTAACTATTTCTGTTTTAAATATTATGCTTCTAATTTTCTAATAGGGCATATGACAGGTCTTGCCAGTACTCATTTCTGGCTTGAATGAGTTTCAAATTTTGTTTTAATTTAAATATCTGATATATTTCAGGGACTATTAATCTATCTGACTTTTGCCTTGAAATTTGCAGTCCAGTTCAGTTTTCTGTGAATATTTATTTTTTAAAAAATTTAAAGATATTCATACTGGGTTTAAAAAATATTTTCAAAAGATTATCTATCTTTAGCTGACTAGATCAATGTAATTACTTTTGAATTTCTGAACCTTTTTAATTTCAAAGCTTTGCTGTTACTTTAGCATTTATCAATAACCATCCCCGTGTGCACTAGACACACAGGTAATAATTCCTTTCTTGATTTATATTGTGTAATTCACAAGAATATACAAATACCACGTGAACAAAACCATAGGGTATCACCTGCAGTTGACAAATAGCTTAATGAGCTTCTTTTAACTTGTGTTAAATCTTGTCATCTCATCTGGAAAAGAAAGGGACTTGCAGGGTTAGTGTTGAGAAAACTTTTCTAGGGGTGAGAAGGAGTATTACTTGATGCAACATTTGTCTATCCTTCATAAAAATAACTTTAGATTTTCTTGAAAGAAGATTCTCTAAGAGTCTTACTTTCTTTTCCTTTAAATTACACACATTTCATTGAGGTTGAATGCACAGAAAAAAAAAAAAAAAAAGAAATGTTCATGAAATTTCTCCCTGACTTAAATCCTATGGTTTTCTTCAAACTCTCAGGGTAAAGAGCAATTATCTGGTGAGTTGATCAGTGAGGACAAACAATCCACATAGTTCAGTCTCCTTGAATCTTCTGTTTTCAGTGAGGGGATTTTTTTCTTCCCCTTTGAATTATCTGAATAATTGGTCCAACTCTTCAGTTCAATTTGCATGTCTAGACAGGAAACTAGACTGAATAAGGCTTGGAAGGACTGTGATTGTGGAAACTGCTTTTTTTTTTTTTTAACTGTATTTTGAATTGTAATTCTTACTATCTTCCACATGTCATCTCACCGGCTGCTTGCATCTGAAGCCTTCCAGAAATCTTGTGACATTTTTAAGCAGTCGTTATCTAGAAATATGTATATATACATGTTTTAAAACTTGCCAGGGTCTGTTTTACTTTTCCTCTTCTAAAAGCCTACCACAGGCACTTAATTTGTCACTTTTAGGCAGAAAAATATAAATTTTCTCACAGCCCCACCCAGTTTTCATGAACAAATAAAAATAACTCTTAAAAAAAAAAAACCTCTTTATATGAAAAGAAAGTCTTTATTTGTGTTTCTTTGAAACACATTGCTGAATGACTACTTAAAGGTAACTCTTTTTAGAAAAGAACAGAATGGTTTCATTTGTTAAATATGGCATTTATTCAATTACATTTTGGTGAAATCCCTTTTTAAAAAAGTTATTGATCATTTCATAAGAGAAAAATAGGCTGCTCCCAAAAATCATGTTTTTGTAGGAATACGCAAAAAAAAAAAAAAAAAAAAAAAAAGCCTAAAGCTTTATTCATCATTCTTCCAAATGGCTAATGGCAGACTGGAAAGAGTTAAAAATGTGATTGAATAAAGATGATCAAAAGGTGCAAACTTCCAGTTGTAAGATAATCACAGGGGGTAATGCACAACGGGATGACTAGAGGTAACACTACTGCATGCTATGTTTGAAAGTTACTAAGAGAGTAAGTCCTAAAAGTTTTCATCATAATTAAAAAATATTTTGGGGGTAACTATGAGTTGCCTCAGATGAGTTCAATCCCCTATGAAATGATGGATGTTGACTAAACTTATGTGGTAACCATTTTACAAATATATATGCCACGTGTTTATGCCATACACTTAAATTTATGTAGTACTGTATGTCAATTTTATCACAATAAAACTGAAAAAAAATCCAAAGTAAAAAAGAAAATATGATTGAATTAAAAGCTCTAATAAATGTCAGCTTATTGCTCCAATAATTGCTATTGCTTTATTGATAAAGCAAGACCATGCATGGAATACTTCATTTTCAGACATTTTAAATAAATTATGCTCCCTCCAGATGAAAATCTGGAAAGAAAAGCTTTAGCCACAAATCCAAAAACCATACACCTCTTTGAATTTTATTAATTAACTGAGCTTAAAACATTACTCAAGGAACATTATTTTTCTTTGCTGTTATTGTTGAGATCCACGAAATGGCTGCTGGGAAATACACTTTTTGGCATCACAAATGGGACCTGTTCACAATTAATCAAATTGAGCTAATCAAAAGACCAAAAAAAATTTTGAAACCAAAGAGGTTTTGATCATAAATGTCATAGAACTGTTAGACCTCATCCCGATGTTAAAATTCATGAGACTCCCTTCTGAAATGGTCCTATCTTAAAAGCCATTTAGGTTTGGATGCATCTAGATAAATTCTCATCAGCTTTTCCCCGACAAAACATTTCCCCAAAGGGATGAACGTCTTCATTTCTCATATGAGGATTCCTTATTCATGCCCTCTTTATTTCTCAAAGTGCAAAACTAGTACAATTAAGGAGAAAGGAGGGTAGGCTAGGAAGTCTGCAACATCACATTTCAGAAACATGGCAAATTCCACCAATTAGTTGCAGTTCATTTCTTTATAAAATCCGGTCACTTTCTTTATCATATATCCTCTTCTATTTATTTTAAAAATAATCCTCGGGACGCCTGGGTGGCTCAGCAGTTCGGTGCCTGCCTTCGGCCCAAGGAGTGACCCTGGGGCCCCAGGATCGAGTCCCGCATTGGGCTCCCTGTGGGGAGCCTGCTTCTCCCTCTGCCTGTGTCTCTGCCTCTCTCTCTGTATCTCTCTTGAATAAATAAATAAATAAATAAATAAATAAATAAATAAATAAATTCTTAAAAATAAAAGTAATTCTCAACGATCTGCCTAATACAATGAAAGTGATCCTCCAACTTCAGATAATTAAAGCTATTACTGAGTAGTTGGGACCCACAGGGCTCTGAGAAGTCAATAGGGTTTACTAGGGATTAAAAGAGTAAAAGAGTAAAACTCCTATCCCCCAAATGTTGTGCCATGCACTGAGCTGCCTCATCCGGCATCTCCCTTCCTAGGATAACCCATCTCAGGTTTACCCTTTCCAAGGACAGAGCCCATACAACTTCATAAAACCACTTCAAACTGTTTAGAGTGCAAACTCTTTCCTATTTTTGGACAAAAGGGGAAAGACTAGAGCACGAGCTACATAACTGGTTCTATGACTCAACTAAACCTTCAGCCAGAGGCAGCTTTGGTTTTCAGAAGGGAAGCCTTTACAATTCAGCAGATGGAGATCTGCTAAGATAACCCATAAGTAGGGAGATCATTCACTGTGGATCTTCTAGTGCAGCCCCAATTTCAAAAAATGTTATTCTTTTCAATAAAAAAGTATTAAACATGCACTGTAAGTGGTGCAAATTTATAAGTCCAAAAGACTTTTTTTCCCTCAACAGTCTCAATATTCAGGAAAAAAAGACATTCATCAGATAAAATATCACCATTTCTAGTTGGGGAATTATGTCACTATCAAGAATTTGGAGAATATCGCGACACCTGGGTGGCTCAGTGGTTGAGCATTTGCCTTCGGCTCAGGCCGTGATCCTGGAGTCCCGGGACCAAATTCTGCATCAGGATCCACACAGGGGGCCTGCTTCTCCCTCTGCCTGTGTCTCTGCCTCTCTCTATGTGTCTCTCATGAATAAATAAATAAAATATTTTTTAAAATTTGGAAAATTTTTCTTTACAATGGCTAGAACCATGAATTCTAAGTCTTCAGTCCTCAGGGTCCCCAAAGGGTACAAAATTGAGTAATCAGGGTATGAACTTAGGCGTTCATTTTGAGACACACTCTTGATTACGGTCTCTTGAATCTTTTTTTTTAATGGTTTTTTTTTTTAAGATTTATTTATTCATTCATGATAGACATAGAGAGAGAGAGAGGCAGAGACACAGGCAGAGGGAGAAGCAGGTTCCATGCGGGGAGCCCGACGTGGGACTTGATCCTGGGAGTCCAGGATCGTGCCCTGGGCTAAAGGCAGGCGCCAAACCGCTGAGCCACCCAGGGATCCCCATGGTCTCTTGACTCTTGATCTATCTGTTATTATATATTCATATCTATTGCATAACCCTAAAATAACCAATCAGTTCAATCAATTCCATCAGTACTATGGGAACTAGAACAAGGCAAGCTTGTTGTTTGACCCTAGAAGCTGTATGTACAAGAGACCCCATCTAGCTGGCCCATTTAGCCATGGCCTTCCTGCTGAGGACTGAAGGAAGGATTCTTGTTGATAGGCCAACAGAAAGAAGGGAAGGACCTCAGCCTTCTCATCTGTCTCACACACCTACCTGTCAACAGAGTTCTGACTATGGACATGAGTCCATATAGCAAAAGCAGAAAGCTCACAGAAGGTTTTCCCCTTCCGAGGAACCTACAAATCCAGTAGAGAGGGAATGTATGTTTGGACTTTGTGGCCCAGTCGGGTTTTATACATTTCTTAGAAGAACCGTATGAAACTCAAAAAAATCTTTTGAAAATCCTTGTTTTTTGTTTTTGTTTTCGTTGTTTGGGTTGTTTTTAGCTGAAAATCTACAAAGCATTTTGATCACCATGTTTCTAAATTTACTGTTTGTAAGGTCCCTTTAAATTTCTGTTTGAGGGACATGGGTGGCTCAGTGGTGGAGCGTCTGCCTTCAGCCCAGGTCACGATCCAGGGGGTCCTGGGATCGAGTTCCACATCGGGCTCCCCACAGGGAGCCTGCTTCTCCTTCTGCCTGTGTCTCTGCCCCTCTCTCTGGGTCTCTCATGAATAAATAAATAAAATTTTTTAAAAAATTTCTGTTTGAAAATAAAAATAACTCTGTATCGTGTATATTTCATTGTGGTGGTGATTTAAGGAACATTATGTCTCCATGTCATATAGACTCTGATCCTCTTATGTCCTACAAGCAAACAAACAACACTTTCTCGATTATTGTTAACCTACATTATTGTTCCTGGGGCGTTTGAGCTGAATTTCTGTGCAAATGTCTTCATAACTTAAATAAATAAGCAAACCAGTGCTGCTTGGCTCAGAGGTAACAAATAGACCAGGGCCGCTTCTTGTCTTATAGCTTGCCCCGCCTTCCAAAAACTGAAGCAGGATAGTCAGACCTGATTTATGTAATATACCATGCTTAATATTTTGATGGGATGTTGTTGAGCAAAATTATGTATTCAGGAAATTCTAAGTTGGTTTACAAAGAAAAAATATGCTCCAGTTTACAGACATTTGAAAATCCTTTTTCATGACCTTGTCAAGTAACTATTTTTTCATTTTCTCTTTTCTTAAATGGTCTCCTTCTAACAATTATACCAAGCGTAGGTGACTTCAGTGCTTTTACAAATATGATTTCTTGATCCTCAGGGTTAGTCCTGGTGGTGTTACCAACCCTTGCAGGGTTATTAAAAGTTCAGACCCTGAATTGAGACTGATGAGAATGTGTATCTCGGGCCTCTTAATTCTCTAGCTGTGTAACCTTGAGCAAGCTTCATGGCCTTTCTGAGCCTCAGTTTACTTATCTGTAAAACGGGGATGATAATAATACTTACTCCACAGGATTGTTGTGAGGTTTCAAGGAATAAAAGCTCTCAGTATAGTGGTTGGCACATAGTAAGTGCTCAGTAAATGTTGGTGTTTAAAGAGAAGGTGAACAAAGTTTAGAGACATTGATGGGTGTGCCCTCAATACGGCCAAGGCCAGGACCCAGGTTTGCTGCCTTCAAAGCCAATGATGAAGCCCTCTTGCTTTGTTTGCAGTGCAGCTGTTTTAAAGTGTGACTCAGCAATGTTCCTTACTACCTTCTGCCTACATTCTGATCAAACGATAAAGCACTCTTTCCTCTTAACCAGTGGACTTCAAAACCTTCCATAGATGCCTTTGTGAAAGTTAATGGACAACTGGGTGTTGTCCTGGTACGGGAAAATGCAGCAAGGTTAAGTCATAAAGGCGAATCACTGAGAAAACATATTCTACAAAGATGAGCTTCAGTAGTAGCCCATTGCCTGAGCAGGAGGCTGTGCTGAGAAGCAAGCCAGTGAGACTGAGGCAGGTCTCAAGGTCTTTACACCAGCATATTTTGGTCCTTTATAACGGACATTCTTAGTACACACGATCCAGCTATTCTGTTCATTTAAAAGGAAAGGTACCTTGGCTTGAACGTATGGCAAGTGCCCAGAACTCGCCAACACATATACCAGCCCCTTACATCAACAGATATATATTCTTTTCTCTGTTGAGAAAGCTTATAAATGAAGCTCCTGTTGGTACCGAGGTTCTTTGAGTTTTCTTATGAGCCTCTTTCTCTTGAGTTCTGAGTGGGGCTGTTCTCAAGAACAAAATCCCTCGTTACTGCTGTGCATCTCTGCTCCCAATGTGCCTTCTGAGTCACTTCAGTTTAATTTATTTACCCTTTGGCTGCCTTCAATGCACGTTTGAGCCTTACTGATGTTGGTGGGGACTATGTCATAATCATACGCAATAAAGCTGTGGTCCTCTATTTTTAACCTTGGAGGCAATACCATTCCATTTTAGAAGTTAATGTTCTAGGCTACTGAGCCCTAAATCCTAAAGATTCTGGTTGAGTTCTGATCCTGGAATCATCAGAAACTGATGGGGATGTTTCATGATTTCAAGTTCAGCATTTTCTTACATGGAGCTTTGCAAGTGATTTGCCAGAGGAGGGATGCTCTGTTTTGTTTCTGGAAGAACTAAAAGAGAGAGAGAGATGGAGTATAAGTGTACAAACAGAGCCAAAATTTACCTGACCCTTCAGGAGGACATTTTTTTTAGTTGGATATTATTATTATGGGTGACTTTCAAAACAATAGTTCCCAAATATTTAACCAAAAATGGATGATGCAAGGTGACTGGATTTTTTTATTTCATGAAATGTCAGTTGGAAGATATCTTAATATATACAATGTAAAAAATATTTTTTGGTTTTATAGGAGGCATAAGTTGTCAAGCACTATCTTAAATTCTTCATGAAATAAACAAAAAACAGCATCAAGTTTTGAGGTTTTTCTTCAATCAGCACAGGGGAAAATTTTTTAAAAATTCTAATCCAGGATCTCTGAAGATGACACAGATTTTAATGGGGAAAAATAATAAATATAAATAAAATCAAAGCTATTTTGATGTTATTTGTCTTACGGGAAAATTCCCTGGAACTTAGGCATCTCTTTAGATTCTTCCTTCAGTGGGAGACTCCTTCCAAAAAGAAAAGAAAAATAACAATTATATAGAATAATCGCAGAACTGTAGTTGACAAGAGAAAAAGGATATACTAGTTTTCTGGTTTTAAAATGGACCCAGGTGGGCAGCCTGGGTGGCTCAGTGGTTTAGCGCTGCCTTCAGCCCAGGGCGTAATCCTGGAGACCCGGGATCGAGTCCCACGTCGGGCTCCCTGCATGGAGCCCTTCTCCCTCTGCCTCTCTCTCTCTCTCTCTCTGTTTCTCATGAATAAATAAATAAAATCTTTGAAAGATAAAATAAAATAAAATGGAACCAGGTAGATCTCTCCAAACTCAGGTCTTCCTAGTAATTATGATATTATATTTCCAAATACAAACTCCACCTATTTTGTTTTATAAACTGTAATGTCTAATGCCGTTTCCATAGACATTACAAATAAAATATGATCTTCCTCGTACATGGCTTGATCCATGTAAAAAGATACTTAGGGAGATGATTCACTATTCAGAAACCTTGCAGACAGCAGAGAGAATAGACAATGGTCCCTCCTATCTGCGAGGACATGAGATTTTATGACCTGGAAAGATGTCAGTGGAATGGACACTTGAAGGTCCATACTAGCTGCCTGGCATGGATCCTGGCACTACTTTCAGCCCTATTCATTGCTGTCTTCCTGCTGGGCGCTGGGTGACTCAGGGGCTTGGTTTTGGCACACACAGACTTTCTCCTCTGAATTTCAAAGGCAGTTTAGTTCGACAGCCACTGAACAGAGTGGTTCATGACTCAGGGAACAACTGTTTGGTGGCCAAAGAGAAATGATCTTGCCATAGTAATTGCCTGCAATCTGCTATCTTCTTCCTTCCTAAAAATCTCAAAGACCACAGGAAGAACTCAGCCCAGAGAGACAGCAACTCTCGGGTAGAGAAGTGGAAACAAAATCCTAGAGAGACCCAGTGCCTCTAGTCTGGATCAGGATCCTCACCTACCCTTCCAGTCTGACCACTCCCTCCTCAGAAACAGAACTAGTCCCAAAGTCTCCTGATACAAATTACTAATGATCTAGGAAAGTGACATTTTTTTTTTTTTGCAACAACTTCCTATAGCTCAGGGAAGATGGGTCATCACGATCGTCACCTGGTTTCTCAAGCAGTCCAGATTAAGAAGATAGGCACTGAAAATCTCCATGAGTCACTCATCAACTTTTGCCCATATTTGAAGGTCAAGTGAATATCAAAAGCGATACTGACGGCCAGAACTGATGAAATGGACGATGCTAAGAGTCCAGGGTGGAAAAATGCCTGTCTCTTCTACTGTCAAGCATCTCTCACCAGCACCAAATCCCAGTGAGTTGTTTATTGCTCAGCAAGACTTAACATGGAATTGTTTTTCAGTCTGAGGACAAGGGAGGGAGAGAGGGAGTAGGGGAGAGACAGAATTCTTCTCTAATATGAAAGCAACATAGAGGTTAAAAATGTAGTTTGGGGGACACCTTGGTGGCTCAGCGATTGAGCATCCGCCTCTGGCTCAGGTCGTGATCCCAGGGTCCTGGGACTGAGCTCTGCATCGGGCTCCCCACACGGAGCCTGCTTCTCCCTCTGCCTGTGTCTCTTCCTCTCTCTCTCTGTCTCTCATGGATAAATAAATAAATAATCTTTAAAAAAAATGTAGTTTTGGATGCAGACCACCTGGAATCAAATCCCAACTTCTATCTATTAGCCTTATAACCTTAGGCAAGTTGTACAATCTTTCTACATTTCAGTTTTTAATCTGTAAAATAAGGACAGTCCAGGCACCCATGACAAAGGGTTGTTGTGAAGACTAAATATATCGAAGTATATGAAGCACTTAAAACAATGCCTTGACACATGATAAACATCAAAAATGTAGCTAATAGTGCAAGAAGAGTTAAAACTTTTTTAAGTTTTAAATTCCTTTAATGCTGAGTACAATTTTTTAAAGAATAAAGGTTTTGACCCTTCCAGCATGTCTTCCCGTCTATTCTATTAACTTGATCTCTTTTTCTCCTTTAAATATTTTCTCTCACTCTTACTCCTTTACACACAAATACACAAA
This sequence comes from Vulpes vulpes, assembly GCF_048418805.1. Lineage (NCBI taxonomy): Eukaryota > Metazoa > Chordata > Mammalia > Carnivora > Canidae > Vulpes > Vulpes vulpes. Next base: position 90,406,763 of record NC_132784.1, on the reverse strand, counting down.
AGCACACAGTCACACTTACAGGAAAAATGTTAAACCAGTTTGTAAACACCATCTTGAATTCCACATGTCACCTTGGTCATGCTATCAGTCTATTAAAAAAATATATATATATGATATAGCTTCACATGCCTTTTCAGAGATATCTCATTTCTCAAAGATAAAACTATAACTATCTAAGATGGAGGGGAATGAACAATTGGATATGAATCATTTGGTTGTGCTACAGACTTCCACCTTTAGCCATGATGGAGTAATTAGAGACAGACTAGTCCTCAGGCTGTAAACAAATATAATACCAGAGTCTTCACACTTCGGACAACAATCCGAGAAGGAATGTGATTCCTGAGCAAAGGAAAACACCGATGTCAGCTTCATAATCACCTGCAGCTTTCTATCTACAAATACCTTCTGCACTCTGGTGCACAAAGGGATAGTTTAGGCAAAGCAAATGATCTCACTGAGCTGATGGGGTAAAGACTGGAGTTCAGGGTTGCTTAAGTGGCTGAAATTTGTGCATCAGGTACCAGAGAGAAAGAGGCTGTAGATAAAGAGAGAAAGAGCTCCAGAAATATGCATAAAAATGTCCTTGAACACTAAATTACCGCATTCATGGAAAAAAGCCTGTGAGCCCTGGCAGAGAATTACCAAGAAACTGAGCTGACCAAAGATTCCACAGATTGCATAAGGCTTGGGGACATTAGAGATCTGACAAGACAGAACAGAGAGACCTTACTGCACATACTGGGCATTCTGCTGAGACCTCAGAAAGGCAAAGTCTTAGGAGGAAGGCTATTCTAGCTCTAGAATACAAGTTACTCTATACTCTCCCCAAAAACTTTAAGAACAAATCTCAAATGATCAAGCTCATCTGTGAGTAAATTAACCACCTGACAGAACACAGAACAAAAGACAACATTCTTTAAAGGAAGACAAATAAATCTACTTGCAACAATGCAAAAGCCACAATGTCCAGTATACAATAAAAACAAATCACTAGCTATTCAAAGAAACAGAAAAATACAACCAAGAGCAAAAAATAGTCAAAACAAAGAGATGCAGAGATAACAACTGATGCTGGAATTGGTAGAAAAGGTTCTCAAAACATATTAAGAACTTTAAGGAGAAAATAGACATAATTGGTGAACAGATGAAGAATCTCAGTACAGAAACAGAAACTATAAAAAATACCAGATGAAAATTCTAAAATTATGGTATCTGAAATAAAAATTTACTGAATTGATTTAATAGCAGATTGCACACTGCAGAAGATCAGAAAACTTGAAGTGCAGAAAGTTAAAAAAAAAAGAAAGAAAAAGAAAAAATGAAGAGATCTCAGGAACCTGAGGGACAACATAAAATAGAGTAATATAGGTATGACTGGAGTCATAGGAGAGAAAAAAGAGATTGAGTCAGGAAAAGTATTTGAAGACCCAATGACCAACTTTCTCCCTGTCATTTGATCAAAAATAACAACTCACAGATCCCAGAAACTCAAATCTCAAGAAGGAAAAATACAAGCAAAATCATACCTAGACACATTGTAATCATGTTGTTGAAGCCAAAAAGATAAGCAGAAAAAAAAATTTTTTTAAGTTATTTATTTATTTTAGTAATCTCCATGCCCTATGTAGAGTTCAAACTCACCACTCTGAGATCAAGAGTCACATCTTCTTCCAACTGAGTCAGCCAGGCACTCTGAAAAATCTTTAAAATACCCAGGGAATCCAATATGGAGGAACAAAAATTTAAAATATTGCTGACTTCTCATCAGAAACAATGAAAGCCGGAAGACAATGGAATGACCTCTTTAAAATACTCAGAAGAAAAAAAAAAACTTGCCAAATGAAAATTCTATCTCTTTCAAAAAAGTAATGGCCAAATAATGTCTTTGTTTAGAAAAACAAAAGCTAAGATAATTCATCACTAGCAGATTGGCAAGATTTGCACTATAGAAATGTTAAAGGAAGTCCTTTGAGCTGAAGGTAAATTGCATGCACAAAGGAGCAAAGAGCATCATATTTATGTAACATATATACATATATGTGTATATATGTATGTGTGTATATATATTTTTTATTTCCTAATTTTATAATTTCCTTAAAAGCAATTCTATAAAAATGTGGTTTATAATATATGTAGAAGTAAAATATATGAAAATATCACTTTATAAGATTCTTACAATATACAAGAAATAGCATATTAATTCATAGAAAAATATGATAAGTTAAGAATGCAAATAATAATTCCTAAACCAAACAGAAAAAAATAAAAATCAAGTAGTTTTATTAAAAGCTAATAGAAGAGTTAGGACAGCACTACAGAATACTAAATTATTATAAAAGAAGAGGAGAAAAGGAACAAATACTGATAGGACAAATCAAAACCAAATAACAAGATGGTAGACTTAAACCCAACTATATTAGAAATTCCATTAAGTGGAAATTGATTAAAAATTCCAATTAAAGGCTGTTATTTTCAGACTGAATAAGAAATTAAGATCTAACTATGTGCTAAGGATTCATGCTTTAAACATTAACAAACAGAAGAGTTAAAAGAATAATGAGAAAAGACATAATATATATATATGACACTAATTATAAGTAGGCTGGAGAGTGATATTAACATCAGGTCTTATTAACATAGATAAAAAAGAATATTTCATAATGATAAGAATCACTTTATTAAGAAGAAATAATATTCAATGAGTATGTGCCTATTACAATGCTTCAAAATACATGAAGCTAAAACAAACGGAATTAAAGAAAAAATAGACAAACCCATAATTATTGCTAGATGTTAACTCTCCTGTCTCAGAAATTGTAGAATAAGTAGACCAAAAATTAGTGAGAACATAAGATTTGAACAGTTGTATCAATCAACTTAACCTAATTAACACCAACTGAACACTGTACTTAACAAATGCAGAATATACTTTTTTTCAAGTGTACAGGGAATGCTCACCAAAAGAGTGCATATGTGGGGCCATGAAACAAGTTCAAAGGTTTATAATCATATATGGTATGTTATCTGACCACAAGAGAATTTTTTTTTTTTAAATTTTTATTTATTTATGATAGTCACAGAGAGAGAGAGAGAGGCAGAGACACAGGCGGAGGGAGAAGCAGGCTCCATACACCGGGAGCCTGACGTGGGATTCGATCCCGGGTCTCCAGGATCGCACCCTGGGCCAAAGGCAGGCGCCAAACCGCTGCGCCACCCAGGGATCCCACCACAAGAGAATTAAATTATGAATTATCAACAAAAGTTCTAAAATAGCTCCCAATTGAACTTTAAATGAATAATAATTTTAAAAAATCATATCTGAAAAGTCGTGGAATGCAGCTAATGTATGCAGCTAAAGGAAAGATTTAAAGTAAAAAAATGTAGGGCACCTAGGTGACTCAGTCAGTTAAGCATGTGACTCTTGATTTCAGCTCAGGTCATGGTCTTGAGGTCATGAGATCAACCCCTGCCTCAGGCTCTATGTTCAGCAGGGAGTCAGCTGGAGATTCACTGACTCCCTCTCTCTCTTCCCCAACTGACCCCTTTACCCCCTACTCTCCCTCCTTCTCTCTCTCTCTCTCTCTCTCTAGAATACATAAATCTTTAAAATAAATAAGTAAATAAGTAAAGCAAGAAGCTAGAAAAAGAAGAGAAAATAAAGCCAATATGTAGGGATAAGTAATACTACTACTACTACTAATAATAATAAAGATAAAAACAGGGGCACCTGGGGCTCAGTTGATTAAGCATCCGCCTCCGGCTGAGGTCATGATCTCTGGGTCCTGGTACCCAGTCTTGAGTCAGGTGCCCTGTTCAGGGGGGAGTCTGCTTCTCCCTCTCCCTCTGCCCCTCCTCCCTCTCATGCTTACTCTCCCTCTCAAATAAATAAAATCTTTAAAAAGATAAGAACAGAAATCAATAAAACAGAAAAACATCAATAAAATAAGAAAAATTTTTTTAAAAGAACAGAAATTAATAAAATAGGAAAAAATCAGAAAATAAAATATTAGTTCTTTGAGAAGATCAATAAACTTAATGGATTCCTAGTTTGATGAAGAAAAAAAGAGAGAAAATACAAATTATCAACATAAATAGTAAAAGAGGGGCATCACTATATATCTTTCAAACATTAAAAAGATAATACAAGATTATTATCAATAACCTTATGACAATAAATTGACAATTTACTTGAAATAGAATTTGTGTCCTAGATACTGATAGAAGACAAAACAGAAAATCCAAATAATTCTATGTCCTTTACCTATGGAAGAGAATTGAAAACTTTCCCCAAAGAAAACTCCAGAGAGGGTCTCACTAGTGAATTCTACCCCAAGGAAATAAGAACAACTTTTGTAATTCTTTCAGAAGATAGAGAGAAAGGGAATACTTCCCTATTTACTTTATGAGGCTAGCATAACCCTGATAATAGCCAAGGACATTACAGGAAAAGAAAATTATAATTAATATCTCTCATGAATGTAGACATAAATATTTAACAAAATATTAGCAAATCACATCCAACAGTATATAAAAATGATGCCATATTGTGACCAGTAGAGTGTATTCCAGGAGTTCGATATAGGTTAAGTATCTGAAAAATCAATGTAATTCACCACATTTACAAAATAAAGCAGAACAGTAACACGATCATTTTAATATACGTCAAAGAGAACTTAAAATTCAACAACCATTCATGAAAAAAAAACAACAACCGTTTTAGTAAACTAGGAATTAAGGAAAGTTTCTCAGCTAATAAAGAGTATTAATGAATAACCTACAACTAAGGTCCCTCACCTCACTAAATTCAGAAACAAGACAAGAATGTCTATTTTCACCATTTCACAACATTGTCCGGAATATCTTAGCCAGGGCAACAAAGGGGGGAGGGGAAGGAAATGAAAATTTAGGGGGGAAAAGAAGCAAAACTGTTGTTATTTATGGATGACATTTGTACCAGAACCAAGGATCAGTCCCCAACATATTACTGACCACGCCACCAATCACCAAACCACACGACCATGTAGACAACTGTCAGGAAATCTCCCTAATATTCTGGGCCTGACCTTTCAGGATTTGGGCCAAAACGAGGGCAAGCAACATTGCTAGGGAGGGACTGTTTCCTGCAATGGAAAGAGCTCTGGGCTAGAAGTGCCTTATTGCCTTATTGCCAGTAAGAAATTGCGGGACTTTGATCCGTTGCTTTCCTTCATCTTTGCCTCTATCTTCACCTGTAAGATGGGAAAGTTAATCATTTCTAACTCTGAGATTCCGATTTTGGTCCTAAAGAGGCAAATTTTGTTCATTAAGCTTCCAGCCCTAGACAAAATAAGGGAAGAGGGAGCAATGCTCCATCATTCCAGGTTCCTGAGAGAACAGACAGCCCAGACTCCAGGAGCTGTGTCACGAAAATATACCAAAGATACATCTGCTTCTCACCATCTTCCCTGTCATCTCTCACCTGCAAGAGGCTTTTAATTGGTTTCCCTTCTGAAATCTTGCCTTTCTTTAATCCACCCTCCACTAGCAGCCAAAGAGATATTTTTAAGAATAAGTCAGCATATATCATTCTTCTGCTTAAAACTCTCCAGTGGCTTTCTCATTGATCTTGGAATTAAACCCAAATTTCTGATGGGCTAATGAGGCCTAAATGGTTGTGGCTCCTGACTACTCTGACCTCACCTCTTACCCTTGTCTCATCTTGCTTACTACACTCCAGCTACATTGGGCCGAACTGTGCCCCCTTTGTGTCAGTCTTGTTTCTGCTCCATGGCCTCGGTGTTTATGGGGAGACTCTCCCCCTTATTCGGGGCCTGGCTGACTCCGCTTCCCTCAGGCCATGGAGGCCTCTCTCACCCACCCTGTACCAGGTGCTTGCCTCTCTGCCCTACTTCTTAACTCTCTCTCTCACTTCAGCTGTTTCCATTGTCTTCGTTGCTCAGTGCAGTCGGTAATTTTCCTACTTAGGCTTTATCTGCTTCCTTCACTAGGACTTCATCACTCTTGTTCACAGCTGTTTCCCTTTATCTGGAGAAGTGTCTATATTAGACGTTCAATACACCCTTTTTTTAAAAAAGATTTTTATTTATTTATTCATGATAGAGAGAGAGAGAGGCAGAGACCCAGGCAGAGGGAGAAGCAGGCTCCATGCAGGGAGCCTGACGGGGGACTCGATTCTAGGTCTCCAGGATCACGCCCTGGGCTGAAGGCAGCGCTAAACCGCTTAGCCACTCAGGGATCCTCTCAATATACCTTTTTGAATGAGTGAATGAACTCTATGTCTTGCTTGAGTTGTCACTGAACCAGCCAGCTTCTGGGTCAGCCCAGACCAACCCAGACCGTTCCAGTCTACCTTTCAAAGAAAACCAATGCAAATTTGTATTATGCACAATATACTTATTAAGCATCACTTAAGTCCTTGTTCTCTGGATGTCAAGAACAAAACAGGATTCCTATCCTGCAAGGAACACAATCTAATGATGATGACAGGCCAATCATAATAATCAGTATTAGAATATTATGATGTCCTAATCATTATATGACTAATAATTATAATGCCTCAAATTTTATGTATACTTTACAGTGTTCAAAGTATTTTCCTGTGAATTATATCATTTGATACCAAGAGAGTAGCCATCTTTTTCTGTCATTGTTTTCAGCCAGAAAGGAGTCAAACAAAGAAAAGATGATAGACATATCCTGACATAGCAGAAAGAACATGGGGCTTGGAATTCCCTAGAAGACCAATGTTCATCACTTTAAAATATAATGACAATAATAACAAACACTGCTTACAAAGAACCTACTATGATCCCAAATAGCACTACATTATGTCATACAATTAATTCAGGATCAGTATATAACAGGTGGCCTCGGGAGAATAACCTAGCCACTTTAAATCTCAATCTCTTGTCCCTAAAACAGTGAAAATTTATATGGTTACTGCCAGAATCTAAAATACAATGGGTAGTTGGTATATGTAAGAAATTGAAAATATTTGTGTTATTTTCAATAATTACCCCACACACATAGATCAAAGAAATAGTACAGAAAAACCCAGAAATAAACCCACAATTATATGGTTAATTTATCTTCTACAAAGGAAGAAAGAATATCCAATGGGAAAAAGACAGTCTTCAACAAATGGTGTTAGGTTTTTGTGTGGACAGCAACACACAGATTTATTCCTCAGTTACAAGGGTGGTTCAATATTTGCAAATCAATCAATGTGATACACCACATTAATAAGAGAAAAGATAAAAACCATATGATCATTTCAATAGACACAGAAAAAGCATTTGACAAAGTACACATCTATTCGTGATAAAAATCCTGAACAAAGCAGGTGTAGAGGGAACATACCTCAACCCAATAAAGGCCATATATGAAAAACCCACAGCTAACATCATCCTCAATGGGGAAAAACTGAGAGCTTTTCCCTTAAGGCCAGGAACATGACAGGGATGTCCACTCTCACCATAGTGCTGGAAGTCCTCACCTCAGCAATCAGACAAAACATAGAAATGAAAGGCATTAAATCAGTTAGGAAGAAGTAACTTTCATTATTTGCAAATGATGTGATACCATATATAGAAAAGCCTAAAGATTCCCACAAAAAACTGCTAGAACTGATGAACGAATTCAGTAAAGTTGCAGGATACAGAATCAATCTACAGAATTCCGTTACATTTCTATACACCTATAATGACACAGCAGAAAGAGAAATTGAAAAAACAATCCCATTACAATCACAACAAAAATAATAAGGTACCTACAAATAAACCTAACCAAAGAGGTGAAAGATTTGTCCTCTGAAAACTACAAAACACAGATGAAAGAAATTGAAGATGACACAATGAAATGGAATGACATTCCATGCTCATGGATTGGATCAACAAATATTGTTAAAATGCTATATTACCCAAAGCAATCTACACACTGAATGCAATTCCTCCCAAAATACCAACAGCATTTTTCACTGAGCTAGAACAAAGACCCTAAGATTTGTATGGAACCACAAAAAAACCCCCATATAGCCAAAGCAATCTTAAAAAAGAAAAGCAAAGCTAGAGGCATCAGATTTCTGGACTTCGAATTATATCACAAAGCTATAGGTTTAAAACAGTACGGTACTGGCACAAAAATAGACACATAGATCAAAGAAATAGTATAGAAAACCAAGAAATAAACCCACAATTATATGGTTAATTTATCTTCTACAAAGGAGGAAAGAATATCCAGTGGGAAAAAGACAATCTTTAACAAATGGTGTTAGGTATTTGTGTGGGCAGCAACACACAAAGGAATGAAACTGGACCACTTTCTTACACTGTACACGAAAATAAATTCAAAGTGGATTAAAAACCTAAATATGAGACTGAAACCATAAAAATCCTAGAAGAGAGCATAGGCGGCCAGAGCAACTTTTTTCTAGATATGTCCCCAGAGGCAAGGGAAACAAAAGCGAAAATAAGCTATTGGGACTACATCAAAATAAAAAGCTTCTGCAGTGATGGAAGCAACAAAACTAAAAGGCAACCTACGGAACTGGAGAAGTTTTTTGCAAATGACATATCTGATAAAGGGTTAGTATCCAAAATATATAAAGAACTTACACAACTCAATGCCTGAAACATAAGAAATTCAATTAAAAACTGGGGAGAAGACATGAACAGACATTTCTCCAAAGAAGGCATCCAGATGGCCAACAGATGCATGAAGAGATGCTCATCATCACTTATCATCAGGGAAACGCAAATCAAAACCACAGTGAGATATCACCCCCCTCACCTCCCCCACCCCCATCAGAATGGCTAAAATCAACAGCACAATAGGTTTTAGGGAGGATGGGAAGGAAAAAGACCACTTGTGCACTATTGGGGGAAGTAGTTCATAAACTGGTGCAGCCACAGCATGGAGGTTCCTCAAAAAGTTAAAAATAGAGCTTCCCTGTGATCCACCGATCTCCCTACTGGGTATTTACCCAAAGAACACAAAAATAGTAGTTCAAAAGGATACACGCCCCCCATGTTTACAGCAGCATTATTTACAATAGCTGAGATGTGGAAGCCACTCGTGCCCACAGGTAGATGCACAGATAAAGAAGAAGTGGTGTATATACATATATGTGAGAATATTATTCAGCTGTAAAATGGAAAGAAATCTTGCCATTTGCAATGATGTGGCTGGAGCTAGAGGATATTATGCTCAGCGAAATAAGTCAGAGAAAGACAAATACCGTATGATTTCACTCACATGTGGAATTTAAGAAACAAAACAAATGAGCAAAAGGGAAAAAGAGAGAGAGAGAGAGAGAGAGAGAGAAAGAGAGACAAACCAGGTAACAGACTTTTAACCATAGAGAACAAACTGAGAGTTACCAGAGGGGCCGGGGATGAGGGGGGGGGGTGTTGGGTGAAACAGGTGATGGGGATTAAGGAGTGCACTTGTCATGATAAGCATCAGTGATTAAAATAAAAACTTGAAAACACTAATTATCCCCAAATCAGATATTTTCGAGAAATCTGTTGGCAGCAAAGGCAAGTTGTGGCCATAGCCCCACTGTCACCTGCTCCTGAGTGGAGCTGCTGGGTGGCCGGGAGATCTGTATCTGTGCTAGCCCAGGATCAGTGAGGCCCCACACCATCCCTGGGAGTCTGCAGTTCTGATGGATTAAAAAATAATCACCATAAAATCACTAGCAACTCTTAAACATAGATTTCATACAGTACATTCTTAATTGCGATATTTTATCCACTTATTAAACAAATTAATGTCACTGAGCTGCCACAAAACTGGCCCTGAGCAAGAACTCATCACCAATCTGAAATCGGGGAAGGGAGGGCTTCATAAAAAAAAGTGTCATCTGAGCTGGACCTGGAAGGATGGGTAAATTTTGCCTATCAGTTAATGAGATTACTCCTATGGGATGAATAATTTGAAAGCAGAGGATAATACAAAATATTTGGGATCCCATCTACATGTTTCTAAAGTAGGTTTATCTCCCTGGCACTGTTTTCTTTGCTGCTGCTGCTCTTTTAAAAAAATGATATTAAAGAAACTTGCGTTCCCTGAGCAATTCAATTAGAGATTTTAAAGGGGTTTGGGGGAGTTATTTTTGGTGTCAGGAAGGAGACCCACTGGACCCACGAGCACACACGCCGCCGATCGAATAGGCAGGCGCTGTGCGGATAACAGAAAATCAAATACACCAGGCTTTAGGAAGGACCAAATTTCAAAGCCTTGGAACACTGGACTTCCCTAATGAACTTCCAAGAAAATGTGCTCATTGTCTGCCAAGGGGCAATCTCGGAAGTGCTAAAAGTGTGCCCACAGGAGGAACAACACCGTGTTCCTCCAGAAGGCCTGTATTCCCGGGTGGGCCCTGCACAGGGAAGAGGGCCGCGCCACTCTCCTGCAGGCCCAGCACGCATCCCGCCGCCCGGCAAACAGGAGAAAAGACCGCTCTGTTGGCGGCACTGATTTAAAGATGCCCAAGAACAAAAGTTTCTAGATTTCCCCTGCCGCTCCTGGTCCCCACGAAGCATCCTGTGTATCTGCTTCGACAGGAGTCCCGGTGCCGAGCCCCTGCCACAGGCCAGCGCCTTCTGTAACCAGGGCAGCGAAGTCGGCATCACCATTTCCATTTTCTAGTGAGAGACTGAGGTGCAGGCCCCTCAGCTAGTCAGGGCCCGAGACACAGCTTCAACGTTTTCTGCCTCCACCAGGCTTCCTTCTAAGTTCCTGTGTCTTCTAAGTGCTTCTTAAGGCTCCTGCTGAAACCAAGACTTGCCTAGACATCAGACCCCTCACACTGCATCTGCATCCCTGTGTGCTCCCCACTTCATCTTTAACAACAATAGTCATTAATCATCAATTATTTGCCAAACATTATGTCAGATGCTGGGGGTAGGGAAATGCATAAGACGTCCCTGGTCTCAAAGATTTCCTCATGTAGCAAGGACTTCAGTTTCATGCTGGGTACCTGTGACACCATATGTATTTTTTTAAAATTCCTTTATATCCGAATCAACCTAGCCAACAATAATCGAGCAATCCAATTGGCTAAAAGAGAAAAATACTTCAAAAAAGGAATCTTCTACGGGAAAGAGGTAGAAAAACCATAATCCAAATGGTTCTTTCTAGTAACAATTAGGAATCACAAACTCTTGCTACCAGCGTTGCAAAAAGGAGCAGATGAAAACATGAACTATGCAACAATAGGTAGTGGATTTAACTTTGCTGGATCTTGTTTTCTTTATGGGACTAATGGTCTTATTGTGGGCCCATCTTGGAGTTGCCATTAAGGATCATATCAAAATCTTGCTGATGGCAGCCATGTGGCTCCACCCTCCATTTTACAAATAGTTCCAGAAAGAGAGAAGGACGCGCTTAAACCCTCAGGGCTAGGTACCAGCAGTTCAGGATTGGAACGCTTGCCTCCTGGCCAGGCCGGGGGTCTTCTTCCTTAACCAGGGGTGCAGGGTGTGCAGGAGATTGTATACACCGAATGATATTCGTCGTACCTTACACATGAAAAGGTTTTCATTGTTCTAAAAAGGGAATGCACATATGTTACCTCTATTCTGAGATTCTAACACGCCAAGAGCCCCTACGAGGCAGATTCTATTATTTCCACATTACTGATGAGGAAGGTGTGACTCAGAAGAGCCATAATATTCCCAATATCACACAGCATGCAGCAGAGAGACAGAGCGTCATCTGGGCTTTTAACTCCAATCCACTACTCTTATAATTCCTACACATTGTGTGTGGGGCAGGCAGAGAAAGGGAACTACACACAAAACCTGCTTTTTGACGCCTCAGAAAACAGCAAGACCATCCTATGGAAGGTCTGGCTTCATGTGGAAATGGGATTCTCCCCCACAGAAGGGCTCTCCCCATTAACCGAAGTCGACCCCATTTCTGCAGCTCCCTTTCCTCTCCTTATTTCCCTTGCTCTGGCTCTCATGTCAAGTGCTTTTAACAGAAGGCCTTCCAAAGTGCTTTCCTACTTGGAACAACTTTTTTGAAAAGTAATTTGGCCATTAAGTTAGCCAAAGAAATAATTAGGGATATTCATAAAATTTAGCTACAGATATTTTCATTGCTGAATTGCCTGTAATGGCCAAAAATAAATTTTTAAGTTGAGAAATTTTCCAACAACAAGAGATTGGTTAATGAGCCTGTTTTTATAAAACAAATAAAACTCTACACAGAGGCACACACTAAGATGCTATCTCTGAGCAGTAGGATGATGGGTATCTTGTCTTCTTTTTGATTAAGTGTACTTCCTATGATTTTTTTAAGTTAAGAAAATTTCATTTTAATTTTTTCAAAATGCAAATGCCATACAATTCAATAGCAAAATAACAAACAACCCAATTAAAAAATGGGCAGAGGATCTGTATAGATATTTCTCCAAAAAAGACATACAGATGGCCCACAGGTACATGAAAAACTGCTCAACATCACTAATCATCAGGGAAATGCAAATCAAAAACCACAATGAGATGTCACATCACAGCTGTTAGAATGGTGATTATCAAAAAGGGAAGAAATAACAAGTGTCGGCAAGGATATGGAGAAAAGGGAACATGTGCATTGTTGGTGGGAATGTGAATTGGTGTAGTCGCTGTGGAAAACAATACGGACATTCCTCAGAAAATTAAAAATAGAACTACCATTTAATCCAGCAATTCTACTTCTTTTTTTTTTAAGGAAACAAAAACACTAATTCAAAAAGATATCTGCATCCCCATGTTCACTGCAACATTATTTACAATGGTTAAGGCATGGAAACCACCTAAATGTCCACTGATGGATGAACGCATTAAAAAATGTGACATATTCATATATGCACACTTAGGTATCTACACAATGGGCTATTACTCAGCCATAAAAAGGAAGGAAATCTTGCCATTGAGACGACATGGATGGACCCAGAGAGCATTATGTTAAGGGAAGTAAGTCAGACAGAGAAAGACAAATATCACGTGGTCTCACATGTGGAAGCTAAAACAAAAACAAAACCCAGAAACAAAGGAAAGCAACCTACAGAAACAGACGTAGGGGTGCGGGGTGGCGGGGCAAACAGGAGGGCGGTAACGAGGTACAAACCCCTAATCATAGAGTGTGTCCTGGGGACCCTGTGCAGCAGGGCGACTGCAGCTACTGGTACTAATCGTGTGTCCAGAAGTTGCTAAGAGGGTCGATCTTAAAAGTTCTCATCGTAAGAAAAAAACAACGTAGAACTGTGTGTGGTGACGCGTGTCAACCAGATTTCTGTGACCATCTTGGGCACCTGAAACTGATGTGATGGTCTGTGTCAATTGTATCTAAATTAAAAAAAAAAAAAAAAAGACCTGTTGACAAGTTGAAAAGAGAGCATGTGCTCCTGGTCATCCTCAGAGGAACGTCGCCTCACGTCCTGATGGTGCAGTCATCAGCCCGACCCGGGCCGGGTGGAAAAGAGAGCAGTGGGCTGAGCTGTGAGCTGTGGGAGCTCAGAGCTGTGGGCACGTCCTGGGCCAGGTGTGCCCCCAAGTTCTCAGGCCTGCACTGTACGGTGCTTCTACTATCTCACAACCAGCTCCTCCAGCTTGTCGTCCGTGTTACAAGCCTCACCCCAACCTGTGGCCCACGGCTTCTAATCTGACACAGGCTGGAGACTGGACTGTGAAGGTTTAGAGTCACTTACAAAAGAAATGCTCCTGAAAGTCACCGAGGAGGTCTACGGGACTGCGCAAATGTGCAGGCTCTGACGGCTTCCCACTTTTCAGAGTATTTTACACACGCATTGATTTTTGTACTATTGCTCCCCAGTTTCCACATCTGTGAAGTGGGTGTCTTCTCACACCTGCCTCCTATAAGCAAGGAAGTTACTATCTGTAAGGCACTTGGACCCATGTCTGGCACGTACCAAGGAATGAGTAAAATGCTTGTTCAAGAAAAAAAAAGTGATTAGAGTTCAAATAAAAGCACAAGGGCTCTGAATCAGAGCTTGAAGGGCCTTGACATGAATACACTGCTTGAGCCTTGGGGAATAACCTGCAAATCTATTCCTGTCTTATTGGAAACTTGTCTGGTTTCCTTCATAGTTCTCAGGACTGTTGCACCAGGTGGGGCCACACACACACACGCACACACACGCACACACACATGCACACACGCACCCCAGTGCGTATGCCCGCACACCCGTCACCCTTCCTCGTCTCTGTCTTCTGATCCCCTGAGTTCTCACAGTCAGAACATTCACAGAAGGAAGCAACGCACCTTGGGATTTGAGATCACTTTTCTATAATGAATCAAAGTCTCTGGATATCATAACAGCACGTGAATAACTACTACGTGTTGAACGTGCTCCTTTCTGAGCCAAGCGCTTTACACAGCAAGTCATTGAACCTGTGAGCGATGGTCCGCAGTAGGGCCCATCGCCGCCGTAGGGCCCGTCGCCTTAGGGCCTGTCGCAGTCCTGCCGGAACAGATCGTGAAAGCGCGGCCTGGAGACGCCTGGTAAGGTTCCCAGGGTCTCGAAGCGCAGCCACTCCGGACCGGTGCAGCGGGAGGAAGGCCCGAATCTGCAGGTCCTCCTATGGGGCCCCGACGGGGAGATGTTGACTAGACTCAGTCCGGGAAGGATGTGCCCACTGCGGGGCCTTGCATGGGCATCTCGCAGCCCGCGTCCTGGTGTCCCTGGCACAGCGCTGTGCTCCTCGGGCTGAGTGGCTGGCGGGCACTGGGCCTGCCCGGCTCTGCCCCTAGAGCCCCAAGTCCTGTGCCCAGGCGGCGACGGCGGAGGCACAGGCTGGGGAGGGGCCGGCCGCCCTCACGAGCCGCAGGGACGGAATCATCCCTGCTGTCCTCCAGCCGGAGTCACAGGCTGCACTGGCCTCTGCCACCCCGAGCCTCCTGCCTGCGGGCACCCGGGCTGCAGACACGTGCTTGGACTGTCGCGGCCGGTGGGCGCCATTGGGCAGGGCGGGCGAGGGCAGCGCCTGCCCTCAGCGGGGCGGCCGGGCCGTGTGAGCCCCCGAGCCTGCCCCTCACCTCGGCCCTGCCCCTCAAGGCCAGCTCTCTCCCAAACAAACAAAATCTTAAAGCAGAAAAGTAGGACTCGGAGAGCGGCCTTCCTGGGATGCTGACAAGCAGTAGGCCCTGCTCCCTCGAGGGGTTCGGAGGTGCCCGGGGCAGGCCGAGGCCTCAATGTCGCGACCCCTCCCCACCTGGGTCCTGCCCAGTGTTGCCGGCAGCCTCCGAGGCACACTGGGGCACACGGGTCCCTGGCCATCTCCCAACAGCAAAGACAACCTGAAGGCCGCCTGCGCCCTGGGCCACCACGGGGCGACACAGTCTGCAAAGAACACGTGCCTGTGCACACACCTCAGGGTGCAAGGCCCGTGGCACCCGGTTTCTCCAGAGGGGCCTGTAATTATGACAGGAGAATGAGCACCTCACATTTACGTAGTGCTTCATACCCTCCAACATGCTCTGCTTTGTTAGATTTCAAAGCCACTATTATGATCCCGAGAAGCATTTATTACAGTCCATATTTTATAAAAGACAAAATGGAGACAAAGAGGTTTAACAAGCTGCTCTAGAGGACACAGCCAGTTAGCCCCTGAAATGACCCTCGGAGGGGCACTTGGGGGGCTCAGTGCGTGAGCGCCTGCCTTGGGCTCAGGGGTCCCAGGATCGAGTCCTGCATAGGGCTCCCTGCATGGAGCCTGCTTCTCCCACTGCCTGTGTGTCTCTCTCTCTCTGTGTCTCTCATGACTAAATAAATAAAATATTTTTAAAAGGAAAAGAAAAGAAAAAGAAATGACCCTCAGATCCAGAGCATTTTCTACTACTCACCAAAAAATCAATCAATCATTCAATCCACTTCCGTCCCATGGGCCACCCAAGACAGAAACAGGATAAGAAGTGGCAAGGGATTCCAGGCCCATGTTCACGCGGCTATGTAATCTTCCAGTCCCCAGAAATCCCAGGGACTCCCAGTTCCTTCCTGTAACAAGACAACCTGCCCATTCTGACCACAGAAAACCCAGCCAAGTATGACGGTTGCCCTCCCTGGGAATCTTCCATATATGGCAGCTCCCGATAGCAAATCACGAAACTTCTTGCAAAGCCCACCCTCAGACAGAGCACCTGACTTGAGGAAGACCAAGCTTCCATTCTGTCTCAACACACAGAATTAAGGGCCTGCTAGGGCTTCGGCAGGGTGGGGGGTGTAGTTGTAATTTGCTTGTAATAGAAAATCGCATCGCAACTTCTAAAATGTTCCTGAAAAGTTCCCAACTTTAAGAAATTTTCAAATCACATCTAAGAGATAGAAGGAAGTTCACATAACTCAATTCAACACAAAGTCCAGATTCCTCTTGCAGTGTGAGCTGGTGCACATCCTGGATCCAGGAAGCTTGTGGAATCATGACAAGAAGGGTCCTGTATTTGGTGCGGGTAATGGATGGTGATGGAAACCTTAGCTTTAACTATTTTTTCCATTTTGGGTTTCAATTTTTTTGACTCCATCATTTTATTAACAACAGTAGCCACTTTCAAATGGCTTTTGTGCTCCTTAAAAAAATAAAAGCATGTTAAAAATCACAAAAACAAGCTAACGTACACAATTTTCAGGCAGGTCTATATTGACAAAATAGCAAAATTCCAACAAAAGTAACATGAAATAAAGTGGACCTTTACCCATATAAACCCATTAATGCTATTTTAACATTACTCTCTTTTGCAGAATAAAGGATATCTAGTTTAATTGAAGATTATTTGTCCAGAAAATTTTGAGCATCACAAAATTCAACCAGTCTAGGCCAAAATAAATATCTAACTATATATAATAAATTCTCAGTAGTTTCAAAGAAGAGAAATAAGAAATCATTCAACATTCAGAATTATTGTTTATTTTTAAATAATACATATTAATTTTTTTCATGTACAGTGTATATTATAAGGTAAGATGTACCTGGGAATTAATAAGGAGGATGAAACATGTAGTTGCAATATTACAATTCAAAATAAGCCTGTGTTACATAATAATGAGTTTTAAACACAAAAGCTTCACATTATTTCATTTATTTCAAGTATTTCTCCAACAGCATCACAATTTTTAATTGTTGGTCACGAAATTATCAGGTTAGGACATCAGTTACATGTCTCACTCTGTATTAACAGATTATGTCTACATTTTCAGAGGCAAATTTGGATTAAATTCTTATATAACTTTAACACTGAGCTAAAAATAAACATGGAAAAATATTGGTCTGATTATTTGAAGGATTTTTTAAGTTAGAAATAACATTAAAATAAAGTTTTATGTAAAACTTAGTATGGCATAATTGGGGCATAGATTTTATGTGATCCAAAAACCAAAAACTCAATCACCAAAAACCAGAAACAAAATAAAATAAAATAAAAACAAAATAAGCTTTTAGTTTTTAAGATTAAGCCATGAAATTTTGGAATATCAATAATAATTCTCCAAGTTACTTTCTATAACCCATCACTTACACTATCTTTCTTCAAGCTGGCCAACAAATGTGTGCTTTAGGAATACCAACAAATTTTTTGTTTCTCCTTCTGTATGCATTCTCCTACTTGGAATGAAATTTTTCCCAAATTAACATAAGTCCTTTATGTTTTTAAAAGGACAACAAAATACACAGCACCCTAACAGGACAAGATGCTTGGAAGCCACATACCAAATAACAAAATTACAACCTAAGTTTTTGGCGTTTTGTTTTGTTTTATTTTTTACTGCTAAGGGTAGTTTTAAAAATCACATTTAATAGCATTTTTCACTCAAGATTTGAAAGTTCACCAAAGTACGATTTTCTTCATTCATTATTGATGTGTATTTATCTCTGCAGAGGAAACATGGAATCTGATTAATAGCGAGGTATATCTCAAATATTATTATCCTTTGGACCAAGAAGTAAAAAAAAAAAAAGTCCTCAGGAGAAAGTATTAAGTGGTGTCGAGTAGCTGCACCTCCTTACATTGCTCAAACTAGGATTCTGCTAGTCTTGATGCCGAGAACTTTTCTACATCAGTTTCCAACAGTGGAGCTGAGTGGGCACTAAGCGTTCCACAGCCTCACATCCAGCCTCAAAGTAGCTGCAGAACAGCTTCCTGAAGGCTTTGATGACGGAAGTCTTATCTTTGAGGGATGCCTGAGCAGCTCAGTCAGTTGAGCATCTGCCTGGCCACCCAGGGTCCTGGGATGGGGCCCTGCATCATCGGGCTCCCTGCTCAGTGGGGAGTCTGCTTCTCCCTCGCCCTCAACCCCTCCCTCCTCCTCATGCTCTCTCTCTCATAAATAAATAAAAATCTTTAAAAATATTTTTTTTAAAGAGAAAGTTTTATCTTTGAAATGAAACAACCTCTCTAGGGGTGCACCTGTAATCTTGACCTTTCACAAGAATATTAGAACACAATGAACCTAAAGACTAGGCCAGAGGGGAAAACCCCAGATCCAGACTCAAATCTCTTTCCAGATACTGGGCTTCTACCCATCTACCTCTTGGTGCACAAGCCCACCATGACCACAGTCACGATGATAGAGCTGGAGGGATACATGAACTCAAATAGCCTAGAGCGATTCCTATATCCCAGTCTTTACCTATAGCTCTCAAAAGGTAATGGGTTGAATATTTGTGTTGTCCCCAAATCCAATATGTTCACATGTTGGAGCCCTAAACCCTAGTGATTAAGGAGGTGGGGCTTTTGGGAGGTGATCAGGTTTAGATGAGGTCATGAGGTAGGGCTTCACAGTGGGATTAATGCCCTTATAAGAAGAGACCCGCACTCACTCCCTCAATGCACATGCACTGAGGAGAGGTCATGTGAGCACACAGTGAGAAGGTGGCATTCTTCTACAAGCCAGGGAGCTGGCTCCTACCAGGAACAGAATTAGCCAAGACCTTGATCTTGGACATCTAGCCTCTGGAACGATGAGGAATAAATGGCTACTTAAGTCACTCAGTCTATGGTATTTTGTTATAGCAGCTCGAGCTGACTAAGACAAATGGTATGAATCCCTTTCAAAATAAAAATACCTGAGTCCTGTTATTCATTCATTTGCTGATTTATGGAACAAAAATGCACTGATGCTGCTATGTGCTGGGAGCTGCCGTAGGTGGCAAGGACACAGCAGTGTGTGTTGGGTGGGGGGGGGGGGGTGCACGGAGAAGGTGTCCAAGTCCTTGTTCTCAAGGAGCTTACATGCTTCCTCAAGTTATCGCCTCCTGAGACCACAGGGAACATCACACCAAATTAACCAGTTGTACAAAAAAACCCAAATGTGTGTGTGTACATTAATGATATAATAGATTCACACTGTACCTTGATTCTAAAGGGTGCTTGTGTTTTTAAAGGCATAACCTCCCACACTCAAGCTGTTATCTCACAGAAATGGAAATGGGGCACTTGCTGGGAGGAAAATATGAACTTTGTAATGATGCATCCTTGTATTTTTTAACTGGTTGAAATGAGCATGTCTTCATTTTGTAGCTAAATATAATTCCATATTTTTTAAATTTTACTATCAGCCCCTCAATATTCCTAAGAGATTTAAACAAGACAGATGGAAGTACGTGAGGTCCAGAGAAAGATCATGAGTTAAAAGAGAGAATCACCTCGCAGAAATTCCTTCCCCAATATCTAATGAAATAACAACAAATTTCTCTAGTAACAACTAACAAGGAGAGGGGCACAGCCAATACTATAAGGCTCAAAAAGTAGCAGCTGAGAAAGAAATCAATTCTGAGGCAGAGTCAAGCAGCAAAATGGCAAGGCTCCTAACCAGCCTGACTTCTTAAAAGCTCTGGTGATAAGTCGAGCCAATCATGAGAATTCTCACTTAGAATTCCAAACCAAGTGAGAAGTAAATTGAGGATATGCTAGTATTTTTCTTTCTTCTTCACAGGGAAGTAGTAGAAACAGATGCAAGCAGCTGCTTGAGAGAAACAGAGGCCAAGGAGGCTACTTCTGGCAGAAACGGCCACCACAGTACTCTGTCCTGAATGGGGCATCGATCTGAAGCCAGAGACCATTGATCCATCAGAAGGAGATCCACACCCCCGCCCCACAAATCAGATGCTGTGAATTCCGGTATAGAACAACTCATAAAATCTCCAAAGAGGGAGCAGACCCCACACCGTCTAACAAAGCTTGCCTTAGCCGAGTCCTCTCCGCTCCCTTGATCTCGGGCTGTAGGGAAAACTAGATAGCTCTGAAAGTATAGCCCCTAAGGAAAAAAATAAACGCTACTGTGAGGTGGTAGGCAAGACATCACTCACACTACAAGACTAGAGAGAAGATACGATATGCATGGAAGGGTCAAAGCATGATCAAGATAACAAGAAATAGAATGACATCAATGGAAGTAAATGCAAGGTCCACACATGCACGCATGCACTAACACAGCACGCAAGACACACAAATAACCAGCCTGGAAAATGTAACTCAAGAAAGAAAAAAATTCTTCGCATGTGTGTTTAACAAATAACCTAATAAGAACATGAGTTCACAACATAATAAAACAATGAGGGATGCCTGGGGGGCTCAGCAGCTGAGCCTCTGCCTTTGGCTCAGGTCGTGACCCCAGCGTCCTGGGATTGAGTCCCACATCGGGCTCCCCACGGGGAGCCTGCTTATCCCTCTGCCTGTGTCTCTGGGTCTCTCACGAATAAATAAAATCTTAAAAAAAAACTAAAACAGAATGAGATGAAAAAATCAGATCTAAGGAAACAAATGGATGCCAAAACATACCATTAGAAATTAATAAATAAAAATACCAAAGAACATCAAAGACAGAGCTGGAAAGAATAAAGAACTGAGATCATTATAATATATGCATATGGAAAAGTATGGTGAAGATAAATTAAAGCAAGTCAGGGAGAGAGGCCAATAGGCATAGAGGAGAAAAATGATTAATAATAATAATAATGATGATAATAATAATAATAATAATAAAATTGGTATCTTTAAAGCAGCAAACTCAATAAATACAGTGGGAAAAAGTATTAAAAGACCTAACACAAGAAAATTTCTTTAAAAAAGTCATATCCTTGAAAATAATGCCTATTATGTGCCAGGCACTATTCTATGCACTTGATACACATTAACTCAAATCATTCCGAAGGTTCAATGAGGTAGGTATTGCAATTATTTCCATTTTACAGATCAAGAAATGGAGGCATAAAGAGATTAGGCAACTTACGAAGGTTTTACAGCTAATAATATAAAGCCAGGAAGAATTTAATCTAATAAAAAGTATTTGCTGGGTTCTAGAAATACTGAATGTAAAACTCACAACACCAAAATATAACATCAAGTATAAAGAAAACACTTCTCAGACATTCAGTCAGAAAATGTAAATTACTTGCAAGGAAAAATAATCACGCTGACAGCCATCTCCTCAATAATATTCAATGCCAAAAAGATAATGGAGAAATAACTACATAGTTCTTTAGAAATAAGGTGTAACCCAAGAATAGAACGTGCCTTCAAATATAGAGGCAACATATATAAAAGAACTCAATGAAACAGTACCAATGAGTTATTTGGAAAGAAATAAACATGCTTTCAGTGAAATTTGGCCTATTAAACAATAAATTCAAATAAAGAACTCAAGGATGGAGAAGCTATGGTAACAAAAGGAGCAAACACTAGACAACAGCTATGAATCACGGCTATAGAGTAATACAAAACTTGATGATGTACAAACAATAATAACACAGCTAAATAACAATCACATATAACGTAAATGATAAAACTATAAAAATCAAAACGAGGGAAAAGGAGGTAGGAAGAAGAAAAAGTGCTTGCACGGCAGGGCATAAATCAATACTGCTTAAAATGAAATCACGTAGGGTAAAAAGTAATGGTGGCAACATGTTGAAGTACTTCATAATTTCTTCTTGGCCTTAGAAGGGATATTTTAAGAAATGATATTTCCCGTGAAAAATGAATGCTTCATTTGAAGTTTAGTAATTTCTTTTATTTATTTTCTTCTTTTAATCTAGGTAAAATTAAATGTAATAACTCTGTTTAAAACAGTCATATGATCTCATTTTGTACGAGAGGAATAGTATCTTTAGTGTCTATCTCCATCCATCCATCCATCCATTCATCCATCTATTATTCTATTTATATATGCCTAGGAAATATTTAAAACCACAAACTATTTTTATTTTTTATTTATTTTTTATTTTTGGGGGTGGGGGAGAGAGCAGAGGAAAAGAGAGAGAGAGAGAATATTAAAGGCAGGCTCCACTCCCAGCACAGAGCCCAATGTGGGGCTCAGTCTCACAACCCTGAGATCATGACCTGAGCCAAAATCAAGAGTCAGACACTTAACTTGCTGAGCCACCCAGGTGTCCCCAAACCACCAACTATTTTTAAAAAGCATATTCCATCTTTAAAAGCAAGAACCATAAAGTGATTTTTATATAAAGAAAGAGAGTTATGATAATAGATTTGGGGAGCTGGATGGGGCTTTTAAAATCTTGGTTTTTATATGGTGAAAAAAATAAACAGAAAGAGATTAGGTAGTAAGGGACACATAAGGGTTATTGTGATCTGAGCCAACGTTCCTTCCATTCTGTTATTCTGATTTCCTATTAGGAATTTAAACAATGCATGAAAGCATCAAAAAAGGAAGTTTATTTTTTTTAAGATTTTATTTATCTATTCATGAGAGACACAGAGAGAGGCAGAGACACAGGCAGAGGGAGAAGCAGGCTCCATGCAGGGAGCCCGATGTGGGTCTCGATCCCGGGACTCCAGGGTCACATCCTGAGCTGGAGGGAGGCACTCAACCGCTAAGCCACCAGGCCGCACCCCCGCCCCAAAAAGGAAGTTAAACAAAATCACACCAAGTCCTACCATCTAGAAATAACCATCATTACCAGTAGGTGAATAACATCCCAGAGAATTTTATCCAGATATCCAGGTATAAGAATCAGTGAATAGATGGATAGTTAAGCAGATAGGAATCATATCATAAAAATGAAATGAGATTGTATGTGCTATTTACTAACAAAAGGATTCTGTTTAATTCCTAAACCACGACATTAGCCAAAGTGATGTGAGACGGCAGACGCAGTCTTTCAACAGCCGGCTTAGGGCCCTCGCCCTGAAGTACCTTGCTTCCCGAGAGGCCTACACCGTCAGGCCCACGTGTCGACGCGACCCCGGGGTCCCCTCCACACACGGACACACGACTGGTGCCCTGATGCCCTACCTCATCCTGGGGTCTGGCTGCGTCTTGTCTACACCTGCAGAAGGGGCTTCCCTAGGCTGACTGGACAGCCCCCACTGTGACACGGAGGTGGCCGCAGGCAGCAGAAGCAGGGGGCTCCTCAGGCCCAGTGACGTGAGGACAGAGGAGCAGAAGCAGAAGGCGGCAGGCCCACGTAGCCCCAAGGGAGGGGAGCCGGGGGGTGGGCGGGGGGCCAGGTGGGGGAGACGCGTCACCTCCTGTAAGCTCACGGTTGGAGGGGAGAAAGGCCGCAGCTCAGGAAAGAGATGGCTCAGTAAACAGGTGGTGGAAACTGAGACTCACGTGGGGCTTCCAGGTGGGGCATCGGAGGGGCTTCCAGGGGGACGTTGGAGGGGCTTCCAGGTGAGGGGTCGGAGGGGCTTCCAGGGGGGCATCGGAGGGGCTTCCAGGTGGGGCACTTGGGGCTTCCAGGTGGGGCGTCGGAGGGGCTTCCAGGGGGGTGTCGGAGGGGCTTCCAGGTGGGGTGTTGGAGGGGCTTCCAGGTGGGGCACGTGGGGCTTCCAGGCGGGGCACGTGGGGCGCAGCAGCGTGCCCGCCGGGGCCGGGAGCAGGTGCTGTGCCGTGCGCCCGCAGCCCAGGAGGAGCGGACGGGCCCAGCCGCACCCCTGCCCCGCGGGGACACCCGCACCACCTGGCTTTCTAGGGAGCGCGGTGGCAGCGCCTCCCTGCCCTCGAGCAACAAAGAACGGCCTCGCCTAAGGACCCCGGGCACCTGGGCCCGCTCCCTCAGGGGCTCTCCCAGGCCCCCTTCAGTCTCAGCACCAGAGCTCGTCGCCCCGGTGCAGAGCCCTTGCGGCTTCACGACGCTCTGGAAACAGCAAAGTCCTTTGCTCAGCACCCACCTCCCTGCAGCGGGGCCCTCGCCACCTCCGGGAGGCCTTTTCCCTCCCCGTCGCTGCAGCCCCGGCTGCCGCCGCAGAGCATCTCCTGCCAGCTCTGCGCACCGTGCACCTGCCGCCGCACACCTGTCCCGTGCGCCTCCCGCGGCCCACACGCCTGCACTCACTGCCCACCAAGACCCTCGTCAGCCTGCGAGGCACGGCTCACACGTGTGAACCCCTGGGCGCCCGTCAGGCTAAGCGTCCCTTTCTTCCAGTGCCACGGCCATTCGTTTGGAGCTCTCGTTAAATTTAATATATTTTGCCTTACATTAATCGCTGTTTAAGACTTTCTTGATTTAAATCTGTCCTTACAGATAGTCAGTGAATTTACTGAACAGCTACTGTGGATGCCAGGTGTTTCCGTAGACATTGTCCCATTTACCCTCCTGTTGCTGACACGTGGCCGCGTGCTCACATGGCCCCACACGTGCAAGGTTCCTAAATGTTTGTTGTATTATTCTATGAAGGGGGGGGGGATGGTTTGATTTCTGAGCTTGGGAAGGGAGGTCCTAAATTACTCTCCTTTTGGAGAGTTAATGAAAAAAAAAATGGGAGAGAAAGCTATCCTGATCGACTCTGTTGGATGACACAGAGACAGGATGAAAAATACTTAGTCTTTGTGATAATTCTGTCTCCAAAAAAAATGCCCTAACTGGAAAACACCACCTTCTCTTTTTCTCCTTGTTTTCCTTTCCCTGGAAAGCTCAGCATCACGTCTCTATTCTACCCAGAGCCAGACTTCACTAGACTCGCTGGTTCTAGCCCTAGACCAGCAACTAATGCTCTGCGGACTCCAGGCAAGACAGTGTCTCTCCCTCTGCCTCAGTCCTTCCTTGTGTAGGATGCACAGTTTGGGCTGGATGATCTTGAGCGTCCCTACTAGTTCCATAAAATCCTAAGGTTCCATGTTGATGAGCATATACAAGATGACTTGGGAATTGGCTCATTCTTCAGGCCAACCTACAAACACCAAAATGTGGAAGATTATGTAAACAGAGCAATAGATTTCTCCCTGTGTGTGCATGCTTTGTGGATGTTTTCTGTGTGTGTGCACTGTGGGTGAGAGGTAGGAAGCTGTCAGTCCATGCACGTACATTTTCAAGGAATTTTAAAATTTATTCAATGAATATATAAATAGCAAAAACATTGCTTGGTTACTCACCACTAAGGTTTATCATCTTTGTTGCTGTTCTTAGTAGGAAACTAATGAGGATTAATTGTATTTAAAATCCTAGGTACATTACTCTGACCCTTGAGGATCACTTTAAAAATCCACAGACCTATAGAACTCAACGATCAACGTTAACAAATAAGTTCTCCTCATTTACATCTAACATCTGACTCATCATCCAGAAGGATCTTCTATTGAATAAATGATTGAAGATATCAAGTGTTGATTCAACTTCTGCATAGGGAGAGGGAGGATGTAACAATCGATTTTAGCCAGATAATCAATGAAAACATATCACTCACTGATTAATAGCCAGTTGATCTGGATTCAACTATTTTTTGTAAAACCATAAATTAGACTAGACCAAACGTCCTCTCAGATGGTTTTGGGGGGAAAGACACAGCTCATAAACATATACACAGAACAACATAAGCCCGAGAACCTTCACCTTGATTTTGGAGAAGGCCACCGCAGATCCCTGCCTCCCCCAGGATACACACGCAGCCCTCCGCCCCTCTGTTATCAGAGACCACCGAGAATCAACAGGGGCGTCAGCACTGCTGGGATCCAGGTGGGACTCCCACCTTTGTTATCACGTGTTTACTTGGGATAGTTTACAAGACTGTTCGACCCAAAGCTGCATCATAATGGGCCTCAAATGTACCACAGTGGTCTCAATAAAAAGGCTCCGACTATATGAGGATTATTAATTTGCTCTAAGTAAAAGGTATTTACTCTGCAAAGGAAAAAAAATCTTAAAAAAGAAGAAAAAGGAAAAGAAAAGGAGACAACACATTTTTTTGTTTGGATAATTTTGGATGGGGCTAGGTCAGCATAATACAAGATTCTGAAGAAAAAGGAACTATCTAGAAAGCAAAGAGAAAAGACAAATAAGTGACTCAGGTACCCTATTGGTAAAACATATTCTTAACACAAACCTAAGAGAGGCAGAGGTTCTTCTAATACAGAACGCTTCCAGCTATGAATTCATTCATTAGTTCATTAGCCCTAAGAAGCCCAAACCAAGCCAGGCCACAAGAAGGGGAACAGTTTTGAGGTCAATGTAGTTACATTGATAATGATTTAAGTTTTTCAAAAATAAAAAGGAATATAAAAATTAAAAAAAAACTATCAAAAAGAAAAACTAAATTGGTCAATAAAATTTTGAGCAAAAAAATCCAATACAGTATTTTTAAGACTCAAATTCCTCATACATGTTACTATCTTTTTAGTCTATTCAATGCCTTCCTAAAATCAAATATGTGTTGAATTTACTGAAAACTTCCCCCAAAAGAAAATTTGCTCTAAATATGGTTTTAATATATTAATAAAATAGGTTTGACCTTTTTGTTTGTTTTTGTAGAAATTGCTAACATTTATTTTTCCTGAAAGATTTCTTCCCCAAAGTTGTATTTTCTTAAACTTCAGATATTTAAAAATGATTACTACTTTTTCAAGGATTATGTCATTACGAGGGAGTAATTAGGATTTTAAAAAGTTAACCATCGTTATGACTCAGAAGGCCCTTAATCCAATTATCAGGGTGAAGGATGAATAGACCTTTTCCCCTTACGATTCCTGTTTCCAGTTTGGAAAAAAGAAATCTCTTTCAGAGAATATTGATTCCTAAATTTACCGAAATACGATGGGCAAATTTGACAGCAGTAAAATTTTAAGTAAGCTTGAATATCAATTTAAAAATACTTGTATAAATTTTGT
Organism: Vulpes vulpes; assembly: GCF_048418805.1. Lineage (NCBI taxonomy): Eukaryota > Metazoa > Chordata > Mammalia > Carnivora > Canidae > Vulpes > Vulpes vulpes. The sequence goes on along the minus strand of NC_132784.1, from coordinate 90,379,696 downwards.
TTTTATGTACATGTGCTCCTGTAAGAAGGCAGTGAGAGAGAAGAATTTCATATATTTATTATGTGTTTAAACGTAGCTCCAATGGTTCTCTAAATTTAATTTCCTATCATCAAATTTTTTTCTTTCCTTTTTAAAATATTTTACTTTTTCTTTCTTTATACTGCTATATATATTATTTTCTTTTTTTGGTCATTGCAATATTTTTACTAACAAAATCAGTAAATAATGGTGGTTAGAATACCGAAGGTCATAATTATATTCCCTATCACTTTCCTTCTAAGGATTCAAGGTGGTTTACTAGGAGAAAATAAAATCAGTGTTCTTTCTCTTTTTATAGGATTTAGAAATTTGACAGCTGTTTGTTTTTTTTTTTTTTTTTTACCGATACTGATGCCAAACCATTTTAGTTAGTGGTTATTCCCACATTATTGATGGGATTTCCCCCATATTCAAGGTTGGAGATTAAATTTTTATTTATTTAAAGATGTTTTGATTCAGCACTGTCAGATGCTGACAACTGCACAAGTCCATGATCAGTTTTTTTAAGGAGGCAAAAAGGGTTCTAAGGTTTAATTCAGAGTTGAGGGTAACTTTTGAAAAAAAGACTTCCCTGTGTCAAAAATAATGTCAATACTTAGCTTATTTATAGGGTAGACCCCACTTTAATTTTAAATGAAACTTAAAGGAATTTATATCTTCTGAGATACTAGTCAGACTAAGCCAGCATGAGACTATGTTTTAATGTTAGATACAAATGGTTAAGTTCTACCTTCTAAGTGAAAAAGATGAGCTAGTGTCTGCTTGTGATAGCGCACACGCGCGTGAGCATGTGCATACCTACACATACAAACAAAAATACCCTAATGAACTTAACATGTGGACGGATGTTGAGTCTATGATTTCAGGGTTTTGATGACATCACTGAGCTAAGATGTGGCAATAAGCTCCCCGTATCTTTCCTTACCCCATACTCTCCATGTCACTTATTAGCTGGGGACATTTCTCCCTTATCCTTTGAGAATCTTTAAGATCATGGCGTCCCTTCCTTACCTTCAGTAAATGTACATTAGCCTCAAGAGTGATGGCATCAAAAATACAATTCTGACCCCCTCAAAGAGAAAGAATTAACAGACATAGACTTCTCTTCCTGACTTCCAAAACCTCCATTCAAAAAAAAAAAAAAAAAAAAAAAAGGAGAAGAAAAGAAAGAAAGCTCTCCTAGCCATATTTTTTCCCATACAGGTGCATATTAACAGGCAACAGGAAGAGTAGGAAAAAAAAAAAAACCCTCATATATATGGAAAGATTGCCCTCGGGCTGTGCCTGTCAGACCAGAAAGTGGCAGTGAGAATGAAGCCAACAATTGCTCAAGAAATTTATTTTAATCACTTCAGGTCTCCTCTCTTTTCTGCAGCAGACACAGCATCTTTAAATGCAACAGGTTGGTGGTCACAATGCAAGGTATGAGAAACAATGAAAGACTTGTGAAATCTTTGAAAAAAAATTAATTTGGAGCAGTTCTGTGACCTGGGTTTTTATACTTTTCTTTGATATATGATTTTTTTGAGTTATAATCATTTCTGGATATTTCCATAAATTTGATTTAATTCTATAATATGACTCCTCAAGCAACTATCAAAATCTACTACTTTGACTTCTTATAAGGCTCTCCATGCAGCCTTAAATAAAAAATGAAAACCACAGCAAAAAATATTTTTGCCAAAAAGCAAAGCAGTAAATAACAGTCTCTATCCAGTGTCATGTATAATCCTTTTGTAAGTATAAATATCACAAGTGAAAGAACCTATTTTGATGTGTTATATTAAGATCTATAAATTTTGCAATCTATGAGCATATACAGAAAGGAAAAAGAGAGATGAAATCATCTTAGTGCTAAAATAAAAACCTACAATTTATGTTAGTTAAAAAAAAAATGCTCTCAGTTTAAAATTGTACCTGGAAAAATATCTTGATAACAATTATATTTCTAACTAAAAAGTTAACTCCAAAAAAGGTCTTATTTTCAAATTAAGGAATTGATTTATGAATAGTAGAAGACTGGCACACCTCCCAAAAATAAGCATATTAATGAATTATCACATATCTCTCTGGAAAGTTATATTTCCTTTGTGCCACATGAAAAATTGATGTTTTATATTCATAAATAAAATATATTAGATATTTGAGCTTTTTTAAATGATGATCTTCATTGGGATAAATTGTCTTTAGTTGTACAAGTTGACTATACAGAAATCAAACAAAAAACACGAAATTTCACATTAAATCTTAGATTAGCTGAGAGGTAGCTCACTGAGAAACAAGATTTTCAATCATAAAATGAAAAAAAAGGTATAGTTTATTTTTAAAAGTCCCTCTTCTTTTAAAAAGATTTTCCTTTCTCTCAGAATTCTAAAGCATCATTTAAAAATTTTAAGAAGCTAGTAGCTAATCCTCAGAAAAGCAATAAACTTTGTATTTTTAAAATACCACTTGTTATTTGAAGGGATAGCAACAGTTTTCATGACCACTTCATATTTAAATGTAAATATTTCTTATATAAAGCTACTCAAAACAGCTTTTTTTCTAGACAAACTCTCTAAAAGGTAATGTCAAGGGGGAAATATCTATGAATTGGAGGATTCTGTAAGCCTGCAAATACATAAAAAGAAAAAAAAAACCCAGATGAATCCTACAGCTTCAAATGTTTTCTTAACATCCTAATTTTTTTTAGCATTTTAATGAATAAATTTTAATCCAGGAAGCTGCCCATCAATAAGTATTTTTTTCTTTTCCTTAAAAATTTTATAATAAATGACTACCTCTGTGTTCCGTTACTTACATATGTTTTAAAATTAAAAAAAAAGAAAGTTAGGCATAAGGAAATTCACCAGAGGAAAATTATTTTCCCCTTTTATTTAAACAGTATTTCATTAAATGTGGGTTAAGGTTCAGAGGTGGTGGGAGTCTAAAGGATAAAGTTTGCAGGGCTATATCTAATTCACCCTTCCTTTTAAAAATTAACTTAACTTTCTGCCCCATAATCAGCTAAGAATTATAGAATTTTCCAGGCAATTTCATTTTGGTTCATCAAACCTCTACGTCTAGCAAGTAGGTATTCTTATCTCTTTTTCTTTTTTCCTAACCCAGTGTTCTTGCCACAAATTCAGAGGATTGAAGAAGACTCCTTAATTAATTAATTAAAAAAAAAAATCACTCACTCCACTTTGAAACAAATAGTGAAACTATTTCTCTACTTGATTTTTTTTTTTTTCCTCCTCCTAACCTAAGATCTGGGCCTGACAGATGAGTCGACCTGGGGATGGTACCTCCTTTACAGAGTTGATCTAAGTTACTTGCCTGTTGCGCTATTAAGGGTCCTCGCAGTTTGAACGACCAGCTCTCCTTAGAGGCTGGGAGGCCCTCAGCAAGATCCCCTCATGCCATCACTACTGGTTGAGCCCCGGATGGGTTCACAACTTCTGGAAAACCCCGGTATGATCCGAAGGTCTTTGACTTGAGACTCATTTCCTACTTCACGACACTTAGTGACTGAAAGGTCACCGCTTCCAACTTGTGCAGAGTGACATCTGGTCCTGGGTCTGCATGAGTGCCCGCGGGGTCTATACTACATTCCGGAACTACAAGGCCATGTGGTCACTGACATTTCACCTCCCCAACAATGTCGTTAGGAAGTAGGTACTTTAATATCCCCATTTCACAGATAAGGAGACTGACTTGGAGGCACAGGTGCTCAGGGGCACGCAGCAGGAAAGAGCAGAGCTGGGTAGTAAAGCCAGGTCTCAGCAGCCTCGAGGCCCATGACTCAACCGTTAGGTTTTACTGCTCCCTCAAACTAGGCTGCCTTTATCCTCTTCTTAAAAGGCTTCAAAGAAGAGGTGTGTAGACTGCGTGTGACATATCCCTGAGCTTTTAATTATGATTTTTTTTTTAGGGCAGCCCGGGTGGCTCAGCAGTTTAGCACCTGCCTTCGGCCCAGGGTGTGATCCTGGAGACCTGGGATCGAGTCCTGCATCAGGCTCCTGCAGGGAGCCTACTTCTCCCTCTGCCTGTGTCTCTGCCCCTCTCTCGGTGTCTCTCATGAATAAATAAATTAAATATTTTAAAAATAATAATAATTATGATTTTTTTAAAAAACAAAAGAGAAGAAAAGTCACTGAGTAGAAGCAATAGGTAGGCTCTGAGTTGAAATGGAGAGTCTGTGCAGGAGCCTCCAGTTTCTATGAAAAATTGGTAAAAAATAAAAACAAAAATATCTTCTTCTTTCTCATTGGGATGGCCTAAGATGTGCTTCGCAGGTTTGGGGGAAAGCTTTGGTCCTTCCATTCTAGTGCTACCCAGAAATATAGATACTACATCCCATTCTTCCTATAATCACCCCTCCAGTTTGCAGCCAAGACTTAAAAGAAATGCCTAATGGGACATCAAGTGGATCATAGGGAGGAAAGCAAAGATTTCTCCACCCCCCCACCCCCACCATGGCATAAGAAGAGACAGATTCTAAGACCATGAAAAGTGAAGCTGGAAGAAGAAAAGAATGAAGATAAAATATGTGTGAGAAGGAAAGAGAAAACATGATTTACGACAGCAAGTGGTGTCATCTGGTCCTGTCCTTCTGTTTCTCCTTTACTATGTCCTTGGTGGGTATCACCTAAGCCCCGAAAATTTAGGACCAGATAGAAGCTGAAAGTAAAAGGGGAATGGCAAGCATCCTAGGTGAATCGCTCATTCTCACTGAACAGAAAGTTAAAAAAAAAGAAGAAAAAGAAGTATAAAGAGAATGACTTGCAGGACCCCTGGGGGGCTCAGTGGTTGAGTGGCTACATTCAGCTCAGGGCATGACCCCAGGGTCCTGGGATCGAGTCATGCATCAGGTCCCCCCAGGGAGCCTGCTTCTCCCTCTGCCTGTGTCTCTGCTTCTCTCTGTATCTCTCATGATAAATACATAAAATATTTTTTAAAAAAAGAGAATGATTTGCAAAAATAATTGTGATAAATTCAATAGATTAAAAAAAAAAAAGAACTTGAAAGCAAGGAATTAAAGGGGAATGAAACCCCAAAGAGATAATCTTTGTGTAGGAATGCATAAAGTAGAGAAAAAGATTTTCCTATCAGCCCTTCTGATTTGCTCCCAGCCGGGTAATCCTGGGCACTGGCAGGCTGTGGGGCAAATGGACAGATGCTTCCAGAAAAGATTATCTTTTATCTGTCACTCAGGGAATAGCTCTGTCTCTATGACGGCTGTTTCTAGGATCTAAGCCTTATATGCCATAGCTATATGTGTCAAACAGAACAAAAAAAATCCCAATAATAATAATTATAACAACAGTAGCATCAAGAACAATGACCATTTATTGAGCACTGAGCAGCTATGAGGCACTTTCCATGCATGATCTCCTTTCATCTTCACCAGAACCTCAGGGTTGCCAGCACTATCCCCTTTTACAGATGAGGAAATGGAAAAACCGAACAGGACCAGTTTGGATGTAGACGAATTTTTCTCTAGTTAGCCTCAGCCGCAGCAACCTGCTGCCGTCCTGTTGGAGTAGCAACCGGGCCCTGCGGCCACAGCGTCCCCTTCCCAGGCTTGCCCAGGTCAGACCCTACTGGGCCCAGCCTGAGCCTTGGGCGCGCCGAGGAGCAGCATCTATGTCTCCCTGCGTCACCTTCTGGTCGCTACTGTGGTCACTGAAGGCCCCCTCCCCTAAATGAAAAAGCCGAAGACCTCCTCAGGGTGAGGAGGGATTCCGAGGGCCCCCCAAGGGAGAGGCCCTGAAGCGGTGGCAGCAGGAAGCCTCTGCCACTGACCCCTCCACGTCCCTTCTGAGGGCCCGGGCCTAGAGACTCCTGAGCTCCCCTCCCCGAAAACCTCAGTAACACTGGCTCCGGGAGGGAGGGGCGCCGGAAGGCCTGGTCGTGACCCCGGGGGCCTGGGGTCAGCCCCTGCTCAGTGGGGGCCTGCTTCTCCCCTTCCCTCTGCGGCTCCCCCAGTCGTGCTCTGTCTCTGTGTCAAATAGGTACATAAAACCTTACAAATGAAACAGCCTGCAGTAAGTGCCTGGACCAGATCCTATGCCCGGTGCTCAGAGCGCCACCGAGGTCCACTGTGGGCATTCAGCCCTTACCTGCCCAGCTCCAAGCCAACCTCCCTCCCTCTCCTCCCAGAGGACTTAGCCTAGAAGATGGGTACCCCTTAGAAGCCCTACTGGTCCTGGCTGGGCTGGGGGTGAACTTCTCCTCTGCTCCGTCCCTCAGCTCCACGCCTGCCCTGCCTTTTGGTCACTGTCTTTCTGTTCAACATCCGTCTAGCTGTTTGCAGTATTAAGAAAGTAATAGATATTTGTCCTCCAACAAAGGGGAGCCGAAGGTCGTGACAAAATGCCACAGTGCGCTACAAGGAAAAGAAAGTAGGTGCCTACAAGTCAAGTTGTGATGATGCAACCTAAGCCTCAACCCTTCGTATTGCAAAATGTAGAGAGACTAGCTAGGCAGACACATTTTAACTTGGGGTTCCTGGCGCCTAGGGAGGTCATGAACCCCCTGCAATTATGTGTAGGATATCTGTGTTGTTTTTGTTTCCCTTTTCTATTCTTGTTTTTCTGGGAAGAAGTTCCTAGCTTCATTGAGTTCTCAAAGGGAGAATAACTTATTTCTATCTCCAACGCCTGATGCGTAGTAGGAACTCAGTAAACCTTTGTTGAATAAATGAATGGATGAGGGAGTCTGAGCTCTACAGCATCTAATTTTATAGATGGAGAAATTAAAGCCCAAGAAGGGTACAGCTGATGTTCTGTGGGGTCCTGAAGCTGAGGAGTCAGAACCAGACAGACCGAGCCCTTTCAGTCCTCCGCACTGCTAGACAGTCCCGGTGCTTTGCTTTTGAACCTAGCTGTAACTTGTGTTTCATTTTTCTTCCTCTCAAACCCATTGCTTTTTAAGCAAAGCATCTCGTTTCCTAGCCAGAAGCTGCCCGCCAGTGCCTGTCCCAAAGGGGAAGATGCGGTGGGGGAGCCCACGGTGTGGGGAGGCCAGGAAAGGAGCAGCAGGGTGGTGTCTTGGGGAAGGCGCCCGGTGGCTGCTCTTCCTGGGTGCTGGGGCCCACTCCCCACGTCTCAGACCTGCTGTCCCTGGCGGAAGTACGGAGAGCTGAACCAGTGGCATCAGCTCCGGGCTGGCAGTAAGCCTTAGGCCGAGGCCGACCAGGCCCTACAAGCAGAGGAGGTGCAGCATTCTGAAGATGTCCGAGGAACAGGATCACAGGGTCCCGGCCTGGTCTGGAAGTGCCTTCTGAGGGTCCTCCTCACTTGGAAAGTGATTAGGAGACCCTGGCAGACTTGGAACTAGACCTTACTCCCCCCCCCCCCCCCCCCCCAGCAGCTCACAATCAGGCCCAGCAGGCAGGAAGGAAGAGAGCCCAAGGCCACCCAGAGGCAAGGACAAGGTAGAGGGGCCTGGGCCCAGAGTCCCTTCACTCTGGGGCAGTTTGTGAAAGGGACCAATCCCTTGAATCCTATGACACAGCACATTTCTCGTGCTTCCTCAGCAGACGGAGGCCAACATGGAGGCTCTGAAGAGCAGGCCCTGCCGGCAGAGACAGAGGGAGGAGCCCTGCCTGGCCTAGGGATGCCTCCAGAATGCTAATGGCCAGCAGAAGAAACTTTCGGTAAACTCTTCTATGAACCCTGGCTTCCTAAATGCAAGTCATTTTGGAAGGGAATCGTTACAATGCCCTGGGTTGTGTTTATTGATGACCTTATTATTTGGCAATGGTAGGAAAGATTTAGTAAAAAAGAAAGAACCCAGAGTAGACCATAAACAGTCGGAGTGCGAGCCCCAGCTGTGTGACCATGGTAAAAGCACCCAACCTCTCTGAACCTCTGTCTGGATTTATAACACAAAAGTATTGGTCTGTATACCCTCGATGGCTCTTGCTAACTTTTGCATGCTCCAGATTATATCTAAGCAGGAGATTTAACCCACTGACAGATTTTTTTTTTCAAACATGATCAGAAGAGGTTACCCGTCAGGCAAGAAAATCCCATCCCTGTATTATTTTCTCAGCCTTCTCTGCAATGCAACTGAAATATCGGTGGGGGAGGGGGATCTAATAACCATTTGGAGTGAACAACAACCCTACTGCCCAAAGACCGATGTTGTTAACTTCAGATCCTTACATTAAAAGGGGAACTTAAAGGGAGTTAGGGTCAGGGAAGGATTTGAAGACCTTGCCCTCACTTTACAGGGTAGGACTGTAGAGGATTCCAGTCAAATTTATTTCTTCTTTGAGTTCCACTTTCAAAATGTAAACATTCCAAACAATCCACGTAGCAGTCATTCAATTCATACAGCAAACAGGCCTGTCCTATAATCAGCTGAAGGTCTTGCATGCAATTTGCTTCTGTTCTGCCCAGAGCCTCAAGTCCCCCTCAAAGATTTCCGGCAATTTCCTACATTTTGCTCACGTAACATCCAAGGATTAGCCAGGTAGCTTGCTCTCTCCCTTACAAATCCAACAGCCTTGGACTTCCAAAATTCTCTGCCAAGCTCTGCACTGAATTCCCCCATACGAATTCACAGTAGGACTCTGAAGCTCAGAAAGGCAGCTAAACAAGAGCTCGATAGCAGAGGACTGTGCTGGTTAATAGGAAAAGTAAATGTATCGAGAGTTTAAAGCCTTACCCCTCAAAAAAAAAAATCAATAATCTAAAACTTTTCTTGCCTGTCCTATGCTCAACTTCAGTGAAGGAGAAAGAACTCAACACTTCCATTTCTTCAGAGAAACTGGGCTCAGCAAATAACCTTGCCAGGCCGTACCTCCCTGGGGCCTCGAGAGGTCAGAAATAGCCCAGGAGGTCGGGGGTGGCAGGGGACCATATGCCCCACTGAGAAGTCCTGCACCCCTCAGTGCTGGGGGCCTGCACACACCCGGGCCTAAGTCCTGCCAGAGGATAAAACAGGAAGGGGGTCGTCTCGGGGGGCACTGTCTTTCCTAGTGGCCTCTGTGATGGGTGGCTTTCTTTGCCAAAAGAAGCTACTGAGGACTGTCCCCAAGCACTGGATCCCTGACTTGCTGTGTCGCATCGCCAAGTGAGCAGAGTGTGTGGGTCTCCTCGGTTGTGCCCAGGCCAAGGGGCCCTGGGCTGGGGTGTCTTTCACTCACCTGGGACTCGGGTGCTCATTCGTTCAGACTTGCCAGTCCCTGAGGCCTCTGGGACTCCCTCCTTCCATGGCCAACCCTCGTGTAGACCTCCGGCTGGCTGGCTGTCAGGACAGGTCTGACTACCTGAAAGGGAAAAAGATGGGGAGGGTTACTCTGCTGGCTCAGGAGACGAGTGACAGAGCTGGGGGGCAGGGACATTTCATGGGAAGTCAAGGAGGGAGCTGCAAAGCAGCGATGCTGATGCCCCAGGAGAGCTCTCCAGGGATGCCTGACAAGCACCCGGGTTGGAGAAGTCTCTGGGACAAAGGAGGTCTTGGCCTCAGGTTGCAGCAAGTGTGCCCAGGATTCTTGGATTCCACCTCAGCCCCTTCCTTTGCCTCCAACCTCAGGCAGCTGGGCAGAAGGACTCAAAGCAACCTCAGGTGTTGGGAAGAGGACAGAAGGGCCAAGGGGGAAAACATGGTTGTGGTCACAGGTGCCGAGGAGGGCGGAGGACTGCAGGTGCACCCTCACCCCCCCCCCCCCCCAGCCACTAGAGGGCACAAGGCCGGAGTGGGGTGGGGGTGCCTCTCCGTGGTGCCTGCACTCCTTCCTTAGCTCCAGAGACAACCTCTGGCCTTGCTCTTCCAGCACAGCCAGAGACTAAGCTGGCTGAGGGCTCCCTGGGGGGCTGCGGGACCCCTTGGGCAGGGGGAGGGGACGGGGAGGAAGGGTCTCCCGCAGTCACCCGACCACCCGCTTCTCCATAGGGGCGTGAGGCCCACATCAGGTGGCAGGGCCTGGAAGTTTCCATCAGGCCCCTGGCTCACCGGGTGACGTGGCTGTTTTCAAGAGGGGTGTGCATCAGCCGGTCGAGGGCCCTAAGCTAGCACCCCCCCTTCCCAGCAAGGCGGGGTGGGGAGGGGGAGACCCGGCCTCGGGCTACGCCTCCGCCTGCAGGAGGAAGCAAAGCGGCCCTAGGCCCCAGACTAGCCCTTACTGCGGGGGGCGGGGGTCCTCCCCTGGGCGCCCCGCGGCCGGCCCAGCCCCCCCCCCCCCCCGCAGGCCCCCAGACCGGGCGGAGGGCGAGCAGCGGGCGCGGGCTCGGGAGCTGCGGGCGCGGCCGCCTCGAGGCAGCAACAGTTGTCGGGCTGAGCGGGGAAGCCGGGCCTCGCTGTGCGCACGACGCCGGCCAGCCGCGGCTCCCGAGCCCCCGGCCCCCGCCCTGCCCCTGCCCCTGGCCCTGTCCCGGGGCGGGGGGCGCGGGGCCTGGCCGCAGTGACCCCGCAGCGCGGCCCGGCCTCCGGGGCAGGTGCGCTCTCCAGGGCCGCCGGGCCCAGCTCTGCGGGAGGTCGCGCTCCGGCGGGGGGGGGGGGGGGGGGGCGGGGGCTTCGGGCCGGGCAGGGGGCGAGGAGGGAGCCGGAGCCGAGGGGGAGCCCGGGGGACCCGGGGCGAAGCTGTCCTTAGGCTAAGGCGGCCCCTGCGCGCATCGCTCCGCCGCAGCCATCGCTCCACAGACGGCCCCGGCGGAGAGGCAGGGGGGAAGCCCCCAGGGCTTTTGCTCTCGCTCCATCTCCTTTGCACATCTTAGGGCCCCTTTTACTCTCTCAGGAAACGCAAGCAGGGAGGGAAAATCTCCTTTATCTGGGGAGAGGGGCTCTGCGGCAGCCCTGGAGGCCGCCGTCCTCGCCCGCGGAGCCTTCCCGCGGCGCAGCCGGGAGAGGGTGGCCTGCCCAGCACGCCCGGACTCCCAGCCCTCGGGCCTCCCGGCACACGGCGGAGTCTGGGTGCCCGGAGCGGCGAGGGGCACGGGGCTGGGCGCTCGAACCGCGGGGCAGCGGGGGCTGGGGCGCGGGGGCGGCTCGGGCCCTCCCCGAGAACGCGAAGCTTCGCGGCCCTCGGGTCTCGGGTTCCCCCATCCCTAGACTCATCCTCTACCCGTGTTCCTCCCTGTGGGCGCCGGCCAGTGTCTGTGTGTCCTTCTGGCCCAGTCCCTAAGGGCGTCTAGCACTGTCTCTAGCTGGCGAAGGACACGGGGCGCAGAGCACGGGGAAGGCCTGATTTGTGCCACTTGTACCCCAAGTGCCAACGACTGCAAGGGGAGGAGGGGGACCCCCAGGCGATCCTCAGCCCTGCAGCTCCGCTCCCCTCCCCAGGACGGGGCGCCTGGAGAGGCCAAGGCAGGGCTGCTGCTGCTGCTGCTAGGCTGCGGAGTCGGGTGCAAGCACATCTCTCCAAGGCGCCTTCTCTGCGGGGCTTTCCCCAGCTTTCGCCTGTTTTACCCCCTTCCGTGCTACTTAGTTTGGAAAAGGATGAGATGGAAGAGACCTGAGGCTGCCAAACGCCCCAAATTAGGTTGGAAGCAGGTGCGGGGGGTAAGAAGAGTGCGGGAGCGGGCGGCGCCTGGGTGTTCTCCGTCTTTCGGAGCTGCCCAGTCCCCGGCGGCCGCCGCACCTGCGGGTCCCCCACGCCGGGGCAGAGGGCGCCGAGGGCCTCCCGCCCCTCGCCAAGGGCTTCCCCACCCCTACACTGCAGACCCGGATCATCAGGGCGAAAACGCCCAGGACGTGTCCCAAACTGGTTCGCATCCCAGCTACTGACTTGGCCTTCAGACCGGGTCCCTTTTCTTGCAGGGGGTGGACAGGGTTATGCGGGGCGTGGGCAGGGGCGGGGGTAAGACACAACTTCTGCAAACTTTTATTGTATTTTAGCTTCTTTCCACTTCTCGGGAAACACACGCGCACCGCCTGCTTCCCATTCCCCCTATGATACAAAGTCGATGTAGAAGTTGGGGGCGGGGGACCCGCGCGGAGGACGGGCGGGTGACCAGTGCCCCCCGGGAGCGCGGGGAGGACGCGAGGGAAGGAAGGGACCGTGTCTTCCGTGGAACGCGGGGAAAGGGCCGGGAAGGCTCGGGTCGAGCCGCTGCGGGAAGGTGCGGGCTCCGGCCCTCGCTGCTGGCCGCCGTCCTCTCGACGAGCGCGCCCTCCGCGAATGCTTTTTGGGGTAAGGGCTTCCGGCTATCGAGTTATGTACAGCAAGCCCAGACCGCAAAAAGATTCGCGAAGGGCAGAGTCTGCCGGCGTCTTCGGTCCGCCGCCGCCGCCGCCGCCTCCAGCCCGGGGTGGCTCCGAACCCGGCGCCGAGCCCGCCGGCCTCCCCTGCGCGCTCCGCCGCGGTTCAGCCTTCCCGCCCCGCGCGCGCCCCGCGCCCCCCGCGCCTCCTCCACGCCGCCCGCGACCCCCGGCTCGGCCCGCACAGGCGCGAGCCAGGCGCGTGGAGGGCGAGGAGCGGAGCGCGGAGGGGAACCAGGCACCCCGGCGCCCGGCCTCCACCCCGTCCGCGCGCGCGGCGCCCCGAGCCTCCCCGCTGGGCCGGCCCACCAGCCCGCGGCCCCCTCCGGGGCTCCGCCAGCCCCGCTGCAAGGTCGCGCATCTCCGAACAGGTACAGTTCGGATTCCCCCTGCGCCCGCTCCGGTCCCTCCTAGTCCCCCAGCCGAGGCTCCAGCCGTGACTACAGGCGCTGCGTAAAGAGAAAAACTCCCCCAGAGCACTAAATAAATACAGACCAGGCCGCCCGCTCATTGGTGCGGACTAAAATCGTCACCCACCAATCAGAGCAGAGCTCACATTTCCCTTTTTTTTTTTTTTTTTTCCAGAAGGGGGAGGGAGGGGAAAAAAAATATTTCCATTTCTAATTATTCAACAAAACCCAGACTGGAACACGTTAAAATCTTGTTGTTGCAAAAAAGCTGGCCGGGACCCCTACCTCCCCCCCGTATCCCAGCCCGAGTGAGGGGAGGGGTGCAAGATACAGAGCAAGGGAGGGTGAAAGAGAGAGAGAGAGAGAGAGAGAGAGAGAGAGAGAGAGAGAGAGAGAGAGACCTCTCCCAACGGGATCCAAGCCAGAAGATGCAGACAGAAAACGACAGGCAAAGATGAACATAAAATAAATCCAAACTCCACGATAGTCAAGCCTATTTCTAGAAAAATGAGAATGTCTCAATCTCCCCCCCCCAAAAAAAAGTTCTGAATGCTCAAAAGCGGTGGTGAAGCTCCTCCCTCTGCACCCTTCCCCAGACCCGTCTAGATATGGGGTGTCTCGTGGCCCACTCGCCTCAGCTGCCCTTGCGCTGCTGCAGCCCCCCCCCCTTCCTCCCCATTCTGCAGATGGCTGAGGGGAACAACAAGGGACGAGCCCCTCGCGGGTCGCCGGCTCCCACAACCTCGGGAGATTCCGGCCTCTGCAGAAGGAAAGAGCGGGGAGGGGCGGGGAGGTGGGCGATCTCTGGCGTGCGTCCTCCCTGCTCCCGCTCCCCCTCTCCCCCGCGGCCCCCGCGGCCCCGCCATCCATCCAAACTTTGAGGGGCTGCCCTCCTTCCTCCCACCGCAGCGCCGCCCTTCCCGCGTCGGCTCCGGCGCGCCCCCCCGCCCCCTGTATCCAAGAAGCGCGTGGGCAAGGGAACGTTCCGAGCACCTCCTTCCCCAACGGGAGTCTCCCTCCGCCCCCGCGGGGGAAAACTCAGCCAGGGTGGGATGCTGCAAACAGTGCAACAAAGTTGCCATATTTGTCCCCTGCCTGCCCGGGATCGACGTGCGGCGGGCGCGGGCGCGCACACACTCCTGCTCGGCACGCCGGGGACGGGCGCCCCTGGACGGAGTAGCCCGCGTCCCCCGGCGCCTGTAGAGCCCCCTCCCCGCCCCTCCATCCTGCTCCATCCTCCTCCATCCCGCTCCATCCCGCTCCATCCCCGGCCCAGCACCCCGGGCACGGCCGCGGGAGACGCGCGCACACACGCCCCCCGAGCGCTCGGGGGGCTCCCGGGTCTGCGCCCGCCCCTGCGCCGCGGGCCCACGCGGGGAAAAGTTGCGCGCGGCCCGCCTGCCGCCGGCGCGCCCCCCCCCGCCCCCTGCCCCGGCTCCTTACCTGGGCCCGGGGCCCCGGAGCGCGCCGGTCCCGTCCGCACTGCAGCCGGCTCCGGGAGTCCCTTCCGCGCGGCCCGCTCCCCCCGGCCTCCCCGCCCCCACGGGGCCCGCCCGGCGGCGGACCGGCTCTCCAGGTAAGTATATAAGTTACTGTACTGTGTGGGAGGGTCACGATCTCGGTAATTGCCGCTCCCCGAGCTTAACCCCTGCGTTCCTGCCTTCCTCCAACTTGTTGAGGACTCGTCGGGCCGCGGGCGAGCGAGCGAGCGAGCGCGCCGGCCGGGAGGGGGGCCGGGGGCAGAGGGGGAGAGGGGCCCGGGCCGGGCCGGGAGAGCGAGACGGCGGGCGGCGCCTCCAGATGCCCCCCCCCGGCAGCGGTTCTCATTGGACAGGTCTTCCCCCCACCCCCGGCTCCCCCAGCTCGCCCCCCCCCCCGCCGTCTCCCATGTAGGGGACGTCTCCAGGCAAAGTCACGATTCCTTCTCAGTTCGGAATGAACTGTGACTAGAGCCATGACGCAGCCAGCGCGCATTACTCACTTTTTGCAGTCACGACTTGGGAATCCGTGCTGGCTCCAACCAAAATTACACCGCTGCCATTGAATTATTTAATAGGATCCAGTCCGGGGGTAAACTTGTGCGTTGTGCCGAGGGATGGGGGAAACGAGGACAAGAGGCATCCCCCCCTCCTGCTCCAGGACTCCTGGACCCCCTCCCCTCCCCACCATCACCCCTGCTCCACGTGCTGCAAGTGTTTTCTTGCGCTACTACCCCTCACGGGCCGGCTGCTCCACCCCCCCCCATCCCCACCCCCAGCTAGTTTCTTTGCAAATGTGCCAGAATTTGTAAACACGACCACGCAACTTTGGGGACCGAGAGGGGCGAGGCTTGGGGGGGAGAAAGGAGTGGGTCCGGGTGAATGACGAGGCCGAGGGGTGGGCCGAGAGCTGCGAGCAGCTGTGGTTGGAGCTGAATTGCCCAGGCACCGTGTGGGCTGCAGCGTTATTTGTGTTATTCTCTGCAACATCAGTAACAGCCCTTGTTACTATTGTGAGTCGACGAATACTCAGTCTCTCTCGCCGGGGAGCCTTGCAGAGAGGGACTGCTCCTGGACTAAAAATAACTGGACCCACCCTCTTTATTTTCACCCTGAGGGCTGCGCCTTGGGTGCCCTGCGTGGGGGTCAGGTCACGGAAGCCAGAGACTTGCTGCTTTAGAGCGGGGCAAGGGGAGCGCAGAGCATCTGGGCTCTCCTCCTCTCTCGCCTGAGGGCTATCCCCTCCCCAGATACTTACCTCACCATCCCGAGTTTATTTTTTTTTAATTATGTAGAAAATATCCCTGTATGCAAACAAGCTTATTGCAGATCTGCAAGATTCATCCCCCCCTAACGTGTATGGCCCACCTTTGTGGGCCAGTTAGAGGATGCATTCTTTATTATTCCTGGCGGAGGACTTAATCAGTATGAATGTCTTTGTGTGCGCGTGATATTCATCCCCCCTCTGGCCTCTGATAACCTTCCTCCCTCCTCACCTGTCTGGCTACAGGTTTGGTCAAAGTGTCTGGAGCTGACTGCAATGAATCTCACTCTGGGTCAAGCCCATAACCCCAGGGACTTGACCGTCTCCGCAATAACATTTGGCGACTTGGGGAAGAACCCCCCCATTCCCCAGGTTCCCTCGGAGCCGGTTTCCAGAAGCCCTTTGGCTTTTGACTTTAAGGCGCCGCGCGTCGTTCCCAAGCCTGGATTCTCTGCGTATCGCACCAGCAACTCCTGTGCTTTGGTTTCTAATTCATTCATTCCACAACTCATTTGGGGCTCCTGTGACTAGGACGCGAAGGAAGGGGGGATAGTAAGAAAAATGCCATAATGCACAGACATATCTTTACACACCTTACGGGGGAACTGCAGGATGTGGGGGACATGAAGGGGGAGGCGACGAGGGTCCGAATATTGCAACCTATAGCCTCTTATTTTGAGAGTCACCATCACCGGAGAGAAATCTTTCAAACCCACTGGCGGGAAGGTGCGGGAGCCTGGGAATGGAGACCCAGAGAGGGACTGGCCTTTGCGAAGAAAGCTGGTGATCAACCGGCTTTCGGTTCCTGGAGCGCTGGGCCCTGGCTCATCCTCGAATCTAACACTTGGCTCCCCCCTCCTTTAATTTTTTTTTCCCTTTCCTTCCCACTCACCCCTCCTTTTCCCCAAAGCTCTCGCCGAAGTCACGACTCTCCCCTTTGAACATCCTTAACCCGCTCCTTTCCGCATCCCTCTCCCGCAGCCGGGGCGGGTCTCCCCGCAGCTGGCGCCAACCCCGCCCCCTGGCGCTCGCAGCCGGGCTCGCTGCGGACCGAGGGATTTTCAGCACCTGCTTCGGTGGACAGCTGCCGCGCCCTGAGCCGCGGGGCCGGGCTCCCGGGCCTCGGCTCCCAACCCAGGGAAGCCTGTCCAGGGAGCAGAGGTTGTCCCCCTCTTTACCTCCCGGCCCCATCCATGCAATTTTAATCTATATCACATCGCCTCCATTAATCTCGCAGCGAGATGGTCCATTAAGTGGGATCTGGGCACCCTTTAAGACTGAGAAAACCGGGAGGGGCGGGGGGCAGGCGAGAAAACCGGGCTCAACAGCGCCGACCCATAAAGAGAGAGGGAGTTGCAGCAGCTATTGATTCAGAGATTCGTCAGGGTGATTCCCGGCTCTGCAAGAATTCCCCCTTTCAGTTCCTTTGCATGCAGCCCCAAATCCATTATGTACACACACACACACACACACACACACACACACACACACACACAGCTATGCCCCTCACCCTCCACTCAGTCCCACCCTCTTCTTCAGAAAGGGGTAGAAAGGCAGCCAAAAAAAGAACCCCAGAGCATGCACAAAGTAAGCCTCAGCTCATACTCACAGTCTGCGGCATGCACATGACATAATATTACTTACCCAAACGGGAACTCCTTAAGAGAGGGAAAGAGAAACATAGAGGGAGGGAAGAGAAAGTGGAGACAGAGAGGGAGACAGGAGAGAGGAGAGGAAAAATCCAACAATTAATTTCCAGACATAGTTGGGGGGGGCAATGCGGTGATGTCCAGGTTTTCTTCCACCCGCGCTGGCTTTTTATCCAGTACAGCCCTCGGTCTATTTCTGGAACACGATCAAACCCTGATGCTATTTTTAGCAAGAACTGAAAAAACCTCCACACACAAAGGCATTTCGCTGGAACGTTACATCCAAAACATTAAATGTGCATTAAGCGCCCCCTCCCCACTTGTTTCTGCACCACCAGACTCGCTTGCATTACTGCAGGTGATGTTTTTCAAAGCGGAAAAAAATACCCAAATATTATGTTTTCCCACCCTCCCGTTAACTCCCGTCTGCCTCTGCCTGTTGCAAGCTCCTTGCAGTCTCCCCAGCAGAAGGCTTTGGAGTGGTTGTATTCTTTTAGAGCTGCCTGTCTTCATTGACCAGATTCCCTGATTGCTGGGGGGCGGAGGGGGGGCGGGGAAAGGGGGTGCTTAGGCCCCTTCCCCAGAGGAGCTTCCCAAGCAAGCTCTGGAGTCTAACGCTATCCACGATGGAGATTCCCAAATGAGGGAAAGGAGAAGAAGCAGAAGGAAAAAAAAAAAAAAAGAGCTTCCATACCCTTCCCACGTTTCCCACCCATGCTTTGCAAAATCGCGCTGTGTTTGCAACACACCGCCTTTGGAAATGTATATTTTGAAAGCTGCATGTGCGTGCGTGTGTGTGTGTGTGTGTGTGCGTGTGTGTGTGTGTTTTGCGTTCTAGTAAATTCACTACGAGAGGGCTGGAGAAAATAGACTCCTGAAGGCAGCGCGGAGCAGCCGCCTTGAGTCTCCTCTGCCAGCCTGCGTCAGTCAGGAGCTGCTGACGTCACGCGCAGATTCTCCTCTTCGGTGGGTCGGCTTCGGCCGGGAGGAGGCTCCCGCTCGCACTCGGCGCTTTGTGCTCAGCGCGGGCGGCCGCCACCCGGGCGTGCTGGCTGCTGCGGCCCGAGGGCGGGCCCCCAGCTCGGCGCCTCAGCTCGCCACAGCTCAGCCCCAGCTCGCCCTAGCTCATCTCCAGCTCAGCACCCAGCTCAGCATCCCAGCTCAGCATCCCAGCTCATCCCCAATTCATCCCCAGCTCGCCCTAGCTCGCCCCAATTCATCCCCAGCTCGCCCCAGTTCATCCCCAGCTCGCCCCAGCTCATCCCCAGCTCGCGCCCTAGCTCATCCCCCAGCTCATCCCCCAGCTCGCCCCAGTTCATCCCCAGTTCATCCCCAGCTCGCCCTAACTCGCCCCAGTTCATCCCCAGCTCGCCCCAGTTCATCCCCAGCTCTCCCCAGTTCAGCCCCAGCTCGCCCCCAGTTCAGCCCCAGCTCGCCCCCAGCTCGCCCCCAGCTCATCCCCCCACCCGCCCGGGACCCCCCGCAGCCCCGCGCGACCCGGCGGCGGCGTCCTTTCCCCGCCCTTCGCCGGCGGCCGCGCCCGCGCAGGCAGCGAGGGCTGTGACTCGGGTGGATCTGGGCGCCGGTGGGGCAGAGCGCCCCGGCTCCGCGAGTGACGCAGGCGCCAGCTCCTAGGGCCGCGCGGTGCCCCCGCTCTCGCCTCCCCCCGCCCTTCCCCCTCTCCGGCTCCTCTGCCCACGCATCCTGCTTGGTCTCCCACGGAATCGGCCAGCTGCAGCCTCCCAGAGCTACAGACAGACAGACTCCTGGGCAGGGACAAGCGAGCCTGCAGCTGCACGCGCACACGCACACGCGCGCACACACTCCCCTTTGTAAATGGCCAGCAGCGTTTAGGGGCTCCCCGGGATGGGGGGCGGCTTCCCAGGCCCTGGGCCTCAGGAGTCACGGGGGGGGGGGGGGGGGGAGAGGGGGGAGGGCCGGCTCGCTGCTGCAGCCTCACCCCCTCCTCACCACGCAAAAAGGGAACCCACCTCCGCAGATATCCTGATGGCAGGGGAGTCGCCAATAAACAACTTTTGTTGAATGGTGAGGGAGGAGAAAATTCAACAAAGATGCAGATGCTCAGTCCCCAGCGACATGACCAGAACTTTTAAAGACTAGGTGATGGCTTACCCTTTCTCTCTCTCAAAGACCCACAAAGAGACCTTTTATTTTTTTCTTCTTCTTAAAATAATATCCCTGAAAAAGGAGCCCAGTAGATCAGTGCTATTTTTAAACCTATCCGAATGGAGCTTGTTTCCTGAGGGTGACAAAGTGTGTGTGTGTGTGTGTGTGTGTGTGTGTGTGCACTCACACGCCTCGGTGTGTTGGTTCTGAATCTGAAGGTTTCAGCAGAAGACCTGCCACACCTCAGTATGACAAAGGGTTTATGGATTGGCGGACTGATGGAAGTGGGAAGAATTCCTGCAAATTGAAGGATCTGAACAAAATCACACCCTACAGGGATTACCCTGCCCAAATCTACACAGCATCCTAGACCCAACTCACATAACCCTTGCCTGGACAGGCAGGGGGGACACTGGAAAGGAGAGACCTGGCTTGGTACCTGGTTTATCACCTTTATTCACCCTCATCCTTAACAAACCACTGACAGTGGTTTCCCTTGATGCCCATAAACAGTCTTCCAGAGGTTGGTTACCGCTACAATCTGGGACACCAGGCCTGGGAGTGATCATGGGTGGACCTTCCATCAGTGTGACCTTTAATACCCTATCTTCTCCCTCTTCACACCTTCCTAGGCTTCACCCTAGCTTGCCTCAGATATTTTGATTTAAGCTTAAGCCCATGGTGTACCCTCAATTCCTGTCTGTGGATTAAGTTCTGCCTATGAACAGAGACAGAGGGCAGCAGCCCATCAGCAGCTTCTTATTTTTAGCTCCACGAATGCATGTATGAATGCAAGCTAGAATGGGGCTGCAGGGGGAGGTGTGCAGTCAGAAGAAGTATCAATGGGAGGTAGGCGGCCCTGGGCGTTGCACTGAAGGTGGCTTATCACATGGTATCATGACATGTGGCCTGATGGACAGGAAAGCTTCCCTATCACGTGGCAGCAGCATTTCAGGGCAGCCCTCTTGGAGTCATGAAAACGCCAGGCTAAGGATGATTCTAAAGGCACAAGAGTGGGTAATGTTTCTGGAGACAGGAGACTAGGTATGTGCAAGCATTAATTCATATAAATGGGCACCTTCACAGAGACCATCTAATTCCTATGTAGAGAAGAGACCACTTAAAATAACGTGACCTACTTACTACGGTGGTTGGATACCATCGTGTCTATGTTGAGATCAAGGCAGGTTCATTTGAGGTCACGGCGGGGGTCCCTTGACATCTTTCAGCAAACCCTGACTCTAGCTCTACCAGACAAGGTAGACTTGGAAGTAGAGGAAATGTGCTCAATGTAGCAACCAAAACTGTACTCCTCGAGCTTTAGTGGACCTGTGGACTCAGTGTCTCCCCCTGCCAGAGGGCGCCCCTCTGCCACCACCCGGTTTTGCTACTGGGATCAAGCCTCCTGGTCAGACTGCAGGTGGGGGTGTGCCTAGGAAGCTCAGCAGAAACGTTTGCAGAGACTTAGTCCTCAGTAGCCAGCCTCCTCCATTTCTCCTCCGCGTCACTCGAGCCCCTTTGGTACACGCCTGGACTAGAGCTCGTTGGTGTCCTTGGCTTTCTGAGCTCTCCCACCACCTTTTGCTAAGTGCCATGGTGGCCAATGCCTGTCCGAGCATTCGAGCTAAGCACCTAGGGAATTCATGGACTGATGTGGAACCTCTGCACACGGAAAACCACCTTCTGCACCGCCAACCCATTCCTGGGCATCCCAAGCATGAAGACGACTCATTTCCCCTTATTCTCCCAAGAGGGCCGGTGGGGAGGCTGTTGTCACCAAGCCCTTGTAAAGAACCAAGTCTCCTTTCTTTCAGGGTCAGTGAAGCCCAGAAATGTCCTGCCTGTGTCTCTTGTCTCCTCCCCAAGCACCAAGAAAAATGCCAGTAAGTAAAGTACTAGGTTTAGAGAAGGAAAAAACTGCAGGTCCCAGGGGATGAACCAAGGGGAGTGATTCAACACCTATTTGCCTAAAGGTGTTTCCCCGTGAGGGAGTAGACCTATTTGAACCTAAATAAGGGATGGAGCAGAGGAAAAAGAAGCCAGTGGGTTTTGAGCACCAGCACTGTGACAGACACTGTGCTGGGCACTTTTACATAAATGATCCAATACTTGAGGCAACTGTATGGGTGTCATCACAACAATGTTACCAACCCAACTGGGTTTGTTGAGTACAGAAATCACTCCAGAAATATTAGTTATTATTCTTCCCAATTTAAAGCTAAGGAAATGGAAACCAGGTAGCTGAAGTGACTTGTCCAAAAGCCTTAAAGCTTGGAGTTGGTAAAACTTGGTATCCGATAAAAGTCATATCTGCGTGGCTCCAACACTCATGCCTGTACCACTCCATCATGGGGCCTCTATTCCAGGACCTGGTCTCTTATATCCCAGTTCTAGGCACCATTGCATAGAATTGCAGATGTCTGGGACTTTCTTAGCAGTGGCCTGAATAATGAAACTGATTCATTCTCCCTTTGCCAGGAGAACCACCCCCCTAAAAGGCCAATCTGTGCATGAGAAGAAACCCCCTCCAAGTCTACCAAGGAAAGCACCTGCTGGCTCAGCCTCATCCAAAACTCAAGAGATCTGTCCAAAGCCAGCCAGTGTGGAGAGGAGATGCAGCAAACTTTACGTCCACCCAGCCATGTTTACTCCTCCACTGAGGAAGCCCTTTGCGTGGCCCTCGGAGGACTTAGAAACCCCCCAGTCCAGTCTTCCAAGAAAGCTGTCTTTAGGGGATAACAGCAGTAAATATGCATTTGGGTTGGCCAGTGATCCAAGTCCTCCTTCCCTCCTTTAGAAACTGGCATCCCTGCTCATGTTTCCGATTCTGAAAACTTCAGAAGCTAAGGCATTAGCACCATGGGGGAGATGAGCCACAGCATGTGTAATGCAAGCTGTTCTACGACCCCCTTCCCCTGTTAAGTACGTGTTTTCATCACTTACCCTGATCGAGGTACATTCAGTCTTGGGAAATACTTCTTAGAAGCCAGCATATTTGGAGGTCTGAGAGTGACATTTTTAGGGACCACTTGCACGCTGGAAGAAAGGGACTAGGATCCCACCACCAACCCCCATTTTTTGTGTTGCCACCAGCATTCAAAATTCTCAGCTCTCCACCTCCAAACAATTGCAGTGTTCAACTTCAGAACAGTTAAGACACTATCTCTTCTTCGCACACCTTCACTATCAAGGAGCAAGCTCTTTCAAATGCCTTCTTCCCTCCCTACGCTACTCTGCTAGACACCCCGGAGAACCAGATGATAGGGTTTCCCATGCCTTGTCAGATGAAAGGCACATTTGGGAGAAGGGACTCAGAGGGTCACCCAGGAATATCTAGAGTGGGTTTCATGGTGAGGATCTAAGCAAAGATGAGGAAGCCAGAGCAAGCACACGATAGGTGACTAAAGCTACAGAAGTAGTGTGGGGTAGGGCTCAGGATGCCAGCATGCTCTAGTTTAGCAGAGGCTAAATAGAAGAGGACCAGAGCTTGAAAAGCACAGACTATAGGGGGGAAAAACTCTCTGAGGGGTGCTTCAAGATGCCTCTGTGAGTTTGGCTTTAATTTTGTGGTTGATAGACCGTTGCCTACCATACGTGAATTCGGTAGGTGGGAAGAGCTCAATCACGAGTTCATGAATTAGCTACACTTTTTATCTTTTCACCATTGAAAATGCCTTGAAACTAGCTGCTTGGATCACTATATCTGATAGGCCAACAGGAAAAAAATGGGCTCCACACTTCTTTAATTGGTAGTCCAGTAAATACAGGCTGTGGCGCAGAGCAAGAATGCACTAACATATTTGCTGGACTGGCCAGTTTTTTTGTACTTATTGGCAAGGCTATGAGTTAAGTAACAGATTGAGTCTGAATCATGTCATGAGACGAGAGATTTGCAGCTCACCTGTGAAAACCCGGCATCTTCCATTAGCTCTGGTTTACCAATAAAAGTGGAAATAAAATGAGGTGGATATGATCTCTAGGTACGGTGGGTTTTCCAAGAACCACACTTTTTGTAGTGATTGTCTTTGAGAGGGAGAGCACAATGACCTCAACAAATTCTGATTTGGTCAATCCTGGGGTCTGTTTTATGGATGAGATTAGCATTGTGAGGCTGGACCAACATCTATCGCTTGGCTGGGGATCCCTGAAGGGCATTTGGGTCAATAAGAAGCGACAGCAGACAAATCTTACAGCCTAACAGGGTGGATCTCATGACCACTGGGCTTCTAGACAGTGCTGGCAAATGTCACTTACCTCACCATCCAGGAACCTGTGGTTCAGAACCCATGAAGAAAAGCCTTGGGCCTCAAATGAGAATGTCTAGAGTGAAGCCATCACAATGTGGTAAAATGAAATGCAAATTTAATTGGAGGGGAAAAAAAAGTCTAGATGATTCCATCCTATGTTCAGGGGCAGTCCAATTCTGAGAACCTTTTTCCTTCTTTTCTTCCTACCTCCACGTTCTCAGTCAGTCCACACAGTCTTTCACTATAAGCTCTTTCACTATATCTGACTGAGATGAAGGGATTTCTGGTTTTTCCTTCTAGTTTTAACTACGTCACACCCCGATACCTTGAGTACCTTCATTGAGTGTGACTGCTCGGGCAGAGAGTCTTGCACCTTCACATTAGGATGGGCTGTGACTTTCCTGACCTAGGGACTGACAGCTGGGCTTCTGGGCATGAAGCGGGGGTAGGAGAGAGGGGAAACTAACGTGAGCCATCTGAATACAACTCAGCAGGGAACTTGCCAAACAGTGAGCAAAGCCGCTGCCCATGGAATGGGAGCCTGGGAGAAAGCAGGGTGGGTCGTGAATGGAAGAAGAATGGTGATCAGGACGGGGTAATTATGGCGAAGGGTTAAGAGGAAAGTGAATGTAAGCGGCAACATTGCAGAAAGCACGAGGCAAAGGATGAGGTGGGTCCTGGGTGTCTGAGGACTGCTTTGAAAACTCATCTGGTCTCCTCTTGATCGCTGGCGCTCCTACAACAAGCAAGAATGAAAGGGATATGGTATCAGCAACCTACAGTTCATCACTCACAGTTCCCTGTGAGCACGCAGTTCCAGGCTCTCCCCTCCCCTCCTTCAGTGATACTAGTTTGCCTTCCCTGGAAGTAGCCTGGTCTGGGGTGGGGGGTGAGGGGGGCAGATCCTCAGGGCTACAGTTAGATAAAGGGATACTCAGCCTTACCAGCAGATGGCCAAATAGGAGTTCGCTTCAGATTGGCAGGTCGGGACCAACTTAATCACCAAGAAGTCACATTTCTGGCAAAGCAGAGCTTGTGGTAGTAACAGGCCATCCAGAGAGACCTGCTTCCACTGGTAGCTCAGGGCCAGGAAGTTACATCACCGACAAATATTTTTAACTGCACCAGTCTCTTTAAGACAGTGACAGCACCCAGAAGGTGCTGCGGAAACCCTACTCTTGGATCTGCTGCATTATCACCAGGTACCATTCTGATCCCATTATGACATCAGTCTGCCTATGGGAGAAGGGGCAGCCGGCAGAAAATCGTGAGGCAGGGGTAGAGGAGGCAGGTAAACTGGGAGTGGCTGATGCCCCATTATGGAGATTCAGAGATACAGCAGTGAAATTGGGGACCCAGCACCCCACCCAAAGGGGAACGGGAATCCTGTGACTCACCCACATCTCAAATCCCCAGAAGGAACCAATGTGGAAATGCTTTGAGTTTCTTCTGCATTAAGTGAAAGAGTTTACATCTTTGCATGGTACAGGAGAGTTGAAATAATATTTGGGATTCTCTCAGGGACCTAGATACCTTTGAAATGGGTGTTGGTGAGAGACAAGCCTTAAGAAAGATAAGTGGCCATGGAATTTCTAATTCCCAAGTGACTCAATATCAAGGGAGCTTAATTATGAGCCAGCTTGAAACAGGGAAAGCAGTGACTCAGGCCAGGATCTATATGTAAAGATCAACGACGTGGCTCCACTGTCTTTATTTTTTGCAGTTAAAAAGCCCAGTCTGGACCTCGGTTTCAACCTGCGTCAACCAGAAAGTCAGAACGAATGCTGTGAGTGAAGGTCTGGTCCTGACTCTGCCATTTGCTCCTACCCCAAATCTGGAACATGTCACTCAATATCTTAAATTCCCAACTTCTATAATGAGCATCCTGCTACCTGCCTTACCCACCTCACAAGATTTTATTTCTAAAAATGTAGGTGTGAACATGTCCCACAGATTTAAAAAGGCCTCACCGCTGTAATGGGAATTCTTCTCAGGCACCGTGGTAGTGACCCCGAGTTCTTCAGTCCGGGCATCACAGCGAGA
Organism: Vulpes vulpes; assembly: GCF_048418805.1. NCBI lineage: Eukaryota > Metazoa > Chordata > Mammalia > Carnivora > Canidae > Vulpes > Vulpes vulpes. The sequence goes on along the minus strand of NC_132784.1, from coordinate 90,354,247 downwards.
GCATGGACTGGGCAAGCACCGTCATGTACTCAATCGTCTCATGCGCTGAATTTTTTTTTTTTAAAGCCAGGTCGAAATGCTCTAGAACCCAGGGATTTTAGGGAACAATCCCATAGCCAGGTATCCCCTATTATATTGGGTGGTGAGAACAAGAGCCACTTCTAATTTCCCGTGGGTCCCTTGGTTCTCGCTTCTCTTTGAGTTTTCACTCAGGAGAATCCTAAGAACAAGGAGGGCCCCTCAGGACATCTGCTGGGCTCTGGTGGTGCCAGGAACTTACTTCACCTTCTAGGTTGTGGCTGCCTTATTTGTAAAAACCCCGCCACACGTGGTTGTGGTATTAAATGAGGTCATACAAGTAAGATGCCTGAGCACTGCGATGGCACCCAGGGAACGTTAGGTGAAATTATTAAGGCAGCAGAAGAGGCCAAGCTCTGGAGTCTCATCTTCCTTGGTGCCTCAGGATACCTTAGTTTCTCCTGGGTTCAAGGTTCCGAGAAGCTCAGATGCCTCAAATGGATCCCCACCCACAGGGCAGGGCTGGAGGACCGCTAAGGAATTTCTACCAAAGCGCCAGTAGAGGGAGCTCCCAGGTAAAACTGCTCTTCTCTAGTCTACATTTGCTTCATTTCTCCCTAAAACAAATCTCTGCCCAGAGGCCACAGACTTTTTCTCTACCAGAGACCTTTTTACTGAGAGAAAACTAGAGTGCTCAGCAGAAGACCCAGGCCCAATCCTGCTCTCAGAGAGCCCAGGAGTTCTTGAACTTGGGAGGCACATTGAGTCCCATTTGGCAAGGTTCAACTCTTGGGCTCCAGGTACAACTTGGAATAGAAAGGACAGTTCCTGTTGGGGCTGAACCAAGGAGATCTGGGGCTGAGACTTTGAGGCTAACACTTCTCTCACCCTTGGAATTTGGAATGTGCTCTAGCTTTCCAGTCCCCCTCTCTCCACAGATACCTAGAGTCATAGGCACTGAAGGACCTTTATATTAAACTTGTTACGAGGCCGTCATGAAGCCTGGTCACTGTTAAGCAGCAGGGTGAAGGAAATAGTCCTTGCCTGCTATTAGGAGCCTTTAGACCCAAGTAGATGAGAAGCTAAATGATGGACACGGCATGTCTTTCAAAGACCTAAGGTGCTGCCGGAAAGGGGCAACATGGATTCTGCTGAGGATCTGAGCTGAGCTTTCCCCGTCCCTTCTCTGCTCAGATTCTTCAAGTCAACCAGGTGGCCCACTCTCAGGGCACGAGACCTTTCTTCCTCACACTTAGTTTCTGGCTCACAGTTAATCAATGCAATAGTAGGAGCCCCAAGAGATAGTGGGAGATATTTCTAGACTTTCTTACAATTAACATTTGCTCACAGCCTGATTTTGATTAGCAGTGGCCTCATTTCTTTTAGGGTACCCACGGGGCTCTGTGCCTCACCTACTTACAGGATGATACATAACTTAGGAGGAACCCAGAATGAGGCAATGAGACTTGACATATAGGAAGGTTACATATATATGAGGGCTTCCTCTCCCTCCTTCTGCTGGCGTGATATCAAGATTAACTATAGCTAATATTTATTGAGTATTTACTAATCTCAAGTACTGTGCTCATAGGTAAGTAGACCCCATTCAATCCTTACAACAACTGAGTGAAACAGTTCTTATTGCAATTTTATACCATTTTATAGTTGAGGAGCTGAGACTTAGGCTAAATAGCCTGCCCTAAGTCAAACAGCTGTTAAGTGTAGTAGCTGGTATCCTGAAATACAGGGCAGCCCCTCTTTGAGCCCTACCTGGATTTTCCAGAACAGACAAGAGTGGAGTTCCCTTTGGTATTAGAAGTTTCCATGAGTACGGGGAACCTGGGCACACCTTAAGTCCCAACCAGGACTGATGGAAATATCTGATGTTCCTTCTCATTCCATTGTTTCCTTTTCATAGGCCACGTATGACCTGTCTCACGAGGAAGAATTACCACCAGGCTGAAGCAGTTCACCTCCTCTTCCCTTTCTCAGATAATCCCTTCGACACTGGACTAAACCGTAGAGGACAACAGGGACTCGTTACATCTTTGGCAGATGCGTCAGACTTCTATAACTTGGGATGAACTGAATGACCAACATCTGGGGACCTAGTTCAAGGATAGAATTCTTTAGGGCTCATGCCTGTAAGGAAAAGGCTCTTTGGGAACTGCCATTAAGAATAACCTGGGGGAGAGAGAGGTAAACTATGGATTTTATCAGCAGCTCTCAAATCATGACTTCATCAATCCTGATCTGTAACTTTGTTGGGCTCTATTTACCCAACTCTGCTTAAGGGTTAGTGTTGGCCCCTTTGACATAGGGGCTTGGACCATGTAGAGCAAGTGCAGGCTGCAGAGCAAACATCACAGGAGGTACTTCTCATAATCCTAGATGACAAAGACCCTGCCTTCAATCACCCCATACGCTTGGCTGCTACTACCCACCCTCCTCTTGAAGTCAAGACAAGGAAGCTGTCCAGTGAGAAGGTAGGCTTCTGATGACATGGAGGAGAAAAAAATGAAGGAGCTACTGCCTTAAAGAGCCTGAGAACCACTGGCGACAGGAAGAAGAGAGGACTCAGGCCCAGTCTTGTCCTTTCAGCTCCATGTCTCTAGGACTGACACCAAATGTTTTGACTCATGGAATAAGTTGCTGCTGCCGGCCACCAGTAGAAGCAAATACAGAGGTTCTAATGGGCTTCAAACGATATGATAAGTTGCAAATCGAAACACAACTTTGGTCTGGATTGTAACTCGGGAGAATTATTAATGTTTTGATTGGGTCTCAGACTCATGCATACAAGGGGCTTATTACGATTAGGGATTTATGGTCTGGTTGACTTCCAGGCCTTGAAATGGATGCACCAAGCCCTCAGCAGGGACCAGACCAGCCTGCATCATGCTGCAACCTGGCTTCATGTGCATCCTGCTTAGTTAGAGAGTATTTATATTTTCCTTGAACTCCCCTTCAAATGCCTAACAGTCCCCCACGAGGGATTTGAACAGGTGGGATATTAGGGACAGAGATGCCTTAAGAATAGAGGAAACGCTAATAAGAGCAAGAATCCAACTGACCGCTTTTCATACACCAGGCAGTGTCCTAAGCTCTTCATATGTATTCATTTACTTATTGTAACCACAGGAGGTGGGTACGATTATTATCCCCATCTCATAGATGGAGGAAACAGAGAGGTTACTGAACTTGTCTGAGGTCTCCGAACTATTTAGTAGGCAGGGTTTGCATCCAGGCTCCCTGGCTTGTGCTCTGAGCCTCTCTTCTTAACAGAAAGATCTCCGAAGTGCTGGGAGGGGCTGGGCATGTATAGGTCCCAGGGGAAAAGGAATCCTTATTCAGTCTTGCATTGTATTTGCTGTCAATTGTCTCTGGAGTGCCAGACATCGTGGGGACAAGTGGGCCCAGGGAAACCTGTTGTCTGAGGTCTGAACAACCACTGACCCCCTGCATCCCACAACCATAAAGGAAGACTGGTAACAAGGACAAACTTTACATTAGACTCATACATGCTTATTCTTCCAGATGCCTTAGGAGCTCCGTAAGGACAAGAATTCTTCAGCTTGCTCTGAGCAGCACTCATGATATTGCATAAATTATAGGTCTGGTCAACTCTGACCCTTGCTTCAGAGATGAGGTCATGAAAGGCCAAGTGAATCACCTAAGTTCTCTAGGTTAGGGCAGCAGAACCTCGACTAGAGCCCAGCTGACACCTGCTTCCGCCAATTAATCACAGAGTCTCTGAAGACCAGGGGACAGACAAGATAATGTAGTGGTCGCTGATGAGTACTGAAGCCCCTACCTTCTAGGGGGGGAAAAACCCAAAGGTGTTCCTTTAATCTGTGTAACAGAAGTAAAACCTGGAGGGAGGGTCACCTTGCCCCAGGTCACAGGCCAAAGGAATGACCTCATTGATTTCTGCTCCCAAATGTTCAGCTCACCAGATTCCTTGAACACAATATAGGTGGTAAAGCTTTTAAAATTCTGAGAGTTTATAAATGTAGGTTAATGTAGAGTGGGAGAAATCCTCATGCCCTGGTGGAAATGACTAACAAAGGAGTTTTCAGGGAGGGCTAGTGGCTATTTTACTATTCCTTAAAAAAAAAAATCCTCTCCCTAAATGATTCATTTTCCGAATATGTGTAAATTCAATATAGAAAAGTAAGTAGAATCAAATATCCCTTGTAGTGAACTGGGATCCTAACTCCTGTCCTAGATTGAGGCCCCTCCTTGGAAAGCAGATCTTCCCAGGCTCAGTGGTTCTTTAATACCCAAGATGTAGTGGTCAGGGTAAATCCTATTGTTCTGAGACCCATGAACCCTAATGTAATCATCTCATGAGCTTCAAATAGGATGAACTGCCACAAAAGCCTGGCTCCCCTCACCAAATATACCAAGCGTCTGGAACAAAAAAAAATCAGGGTTTTAATGGATGGAACTTCTTCTATTTCAAATGATATATCCACACCAATTAACATGCTCATATGAACACATGGATGAAAGGATTCCTGACAGAATGAGACACAGGACAGAGGAATCTGGAACAGGGAAAGGAAGCCTGTGGTGGATTATTGGTCAAGCAAGGGCTTTGTAAGTTCCTAAGAACCTAGGGTTGGTAAAGGTCTTACCAAAGGAAGAATGTGAATTGCTAACAGCCTTTTTTTACCTTCTAGACTTGCCATGATGGCAAGAGGGATCCATGTCTTAATTATCTCTGTATCTTCAGAGCCTAGTATATGACATGCTGTCTAGTGGACCCTCCATACATTTTTGTTGAGTTCCCAATTTTTCATGAGGCCAAGAGGACTGGGTAAGGGGTTACTTTCTTCTGTTCTCCACTAGGAATGAAGCCACTGAAACTCAAGATCTAGAAGAAGAGTAGAAGGTCATACTTGCCTCCAAGGCATCCCTGAGGGACACTCACAATGCCCAAGGAGGACTTGGAGATTTGCCCCAGCGGATAGTAGGAAACTCAAGTCTTGCCTCTGGGCTCCATCGAGCCAAACACAGATAATCTTCTCACATCTATACTGTTGAGGTCCAGATCTGTGCTAACCACAGACTGAGCCCCTCTCCCCCTACCTGGATGTCTCCTCTTTCAGGACTGGGGAATACTGGGAGAAAAGAACTTACGGGCTTGGAGTTGAAGCGAAAAGTCCAGGAAAGTTTCCCAGGCCTCTCCCTGCCTTAGCAGTATCAATGGAGAAGAGTTCCTTTGGCTATCAGAGGGTAAGGTGGGGAAAGATGGATTTTACCCAGCATCTCCCAAGAAGAGTCCCAGCGTATGTGGGCAGGTCTAAGAACAGCCCTGATATCTTCACAGAAGGAAGAATCCACCCAGGAAAGAAAAGCACCTGGTGGAAATGCCACAGCACAACACGCCATGAGGAGATGCTCCCACCACTTCTCTGATGTTTCCTTGGCTCCACCAGGGACCAGAGGTACGATCATGAAAACAATAGTAAAAGAAATAACACTAACTCAGTGAGTCAGCATCATACATTATTTTTTTGTTTTTGTTTTTTTGTTTGTTTGTTTGTTTTTTTTATGATAGTCACACACAGAGAGAGAGAGAGGGGCAGAGACACAGGCAGAGGGAGAAGCAGGCTCCATGCACCAGGAGCCCGATGTGGGACTCGATCCCGGGTCTCCAGGATCGCGCCCTGGGCCAAAGGCAGGCGCCAAACCGCTGCGCCACCCAGGGATCCCAGCATCATACATTTTTGAGGTAGGTACTGTTATTTCTCAAATTTTAAATGTCAAGAAACCGAGGCTTAGAAAGTTTAAATAACCTGTCATAAGTCACATAACCAACCAAATACAGGAGCCAAGACCTGAACCCAGGTCTGTCTGCCTGCAAACCTAGACTGTATTCAGGAAACTGTGAGAGTCCAGCCGACCAGGGACTACCTCCCAGAGTCTACCTCTGCTGAGATGGGAGAGAGAGGAAGACATGATTTAAAAAAAATTGTAACCTCTGCTTATGGGCACACACAGCCCGGTGCAACGCCTATATCACATACGTGGAATACTCCAGAGTGCTCTTGGACAAGCTACCTAATGTCTCACTTCATTCTCGATGGGGTAGGTATTACAGTGTGAATACTCCCATTGTTCAGGCGAGGTACGCAGGCCACAATGAAGCTAAATAATTCGTCCAAGATCACACATTCCCTTGCTTGCTTGAATCTATGTGGTCTGAGGCCGAATCCTTGGCTCTCTCAACTGCAGCACATACCACATATGCCATAATCACGAGACATGCTCAGAGTCAACTAGTGTTTATTAAATACGCACCATGGCCCAAGCACTGTGCCGGCCTCTTTCACAAACAGTAAGTAATTATTCATCGATTGGCCTTCCCGTCCACTAACTGGGCTGTTGCTGTAGCAGCTTCCAAGTCCCATAAAGGTCACAAAAAGCAGAAGAGTGATTCCTTTCCCTCTTTTCTCTAGGTACTCCTAGTAACTTAGTCTAAGCTAAATGTCTCACAAAGGGGTGTTCTCTCACCTAAAGGACCACGCAAGAACGAAAAACTAGATTAAGGCTGAAAACACAATTCTCAAAGCCCCTGAACCCACGATGGAGGGTCAACGGTGTCTTTGTTCCCTAGGTTGGATGCATTTTTAATGTCATCTGATTTCCACTCTAGTCCACCTCACATTCCTGAGGTGTCCTCTAGCTTTGCTCCTTCGAGGGTAAGGAGGCAGTTGACGACAGAAGGGAAAATTTCCTTTCCATTACGGTCCATCAGAATAACATAGGACTATCTCCCTCTTGACTCTTTGAGCCTTAAGCCCGACTTCTACATCGACGTCAGTTGAACCTACTGCCGAAGTCATTTTTGAGAACCTGCCGTTAAATGATTAGCACCGTTATTCATGAAGCAAGCTAAGTTTTATTTTATTCATTTGTAGACGGTGAAATCTAGGTACATATCAGGCAAAGGGTCTGCTTGATTGGAGCCAAGCTCAGAAGTGGTGGGGAGGGACCGGATGGCTACTTCATTTCCAGGCCGGGCTCTAACCCAAGGCTTCGGCAGACTCAGAAGGGATCAGCAGATGACTTCTGTCTTCCAAGCTGTGATACTGTCACCATGAACTGGTGGGCTTTTCACAGAGTGGGACTTGGTTAGAGGAGAAGACAATCCCAATGCATCAAAAATGGAGGCTGCTGAAGGATCCTGTTTTTTGTTTTTGTTTTTTTTTCTCCTGCAGATGGGATTATTGCCTTGATGAGGGAGCATGAGCAACAATGTTCTCGGTCCAGTATCTGGGTTACTTCTCACCTCCTAGGCTGGCTTCTTGGGTGTGCAACTTGTGTGGTCATACACGGCCCTGGGCTCACAAGAGCTTCATGCTTGGTTTAGTACTCTAACGTCATTGTCTTGAAGTTGATAATTTTGCCTTTGAACTTGGGTTTTGTAAGTCAAGTCTGTGGGACAGTGGACAGTGTGCGGGTGGAGAAGATATGTGCCATGGACACGCTCCCCGTCCCTTGCTGCCCGATAGTGCTGGCGGTCCCTCGAGGGTAGAGAATTCCAGTGGGAGCTCAAGAGACTCAAAGCCAGGGAGACGCAAGTCTGGATGTAAGTGGGGGCATTGACGGTACTGAGACGTAGGGCCGCTTGCTCCAGAACTCGCTTCAAACGCGGGAAGACGGCAGAGGGGTCCTTTGCAACACTAGGGGACAAGGGACCCTAACACATAGTTTCTTCTTCGCATCCCCCCCCCATATTTGTCAACCATCTATGGCGGAAATGATGATGTAGGAGGAAAGGGAAGGACTGGACAGCTAATAGGTCGTTTTCCCCATCAGGGAGCCCAAGTCAGAGAGCATTGGTAGAATGTTTGCATTCAAAAAGAAATAAAACCAGTTGAGTACATTTTGTTCAATGTTTCCGTCACTCAGGTAAGAACAGGATACTTATGCATGTACGACCGATGAAATACGAATTGCATAATCCTGGTGAGTCTGCAAAGAAATGCTCTTGTGTAGCATGCAACAATATAAAGATGGATGGTAAACTTCATGCTGATAAGTTGCATTTTAATTTTTTATTTAGCACAGTAAACAGCCAATAAAAAACATGACAAATTGAGAGAAACACTCGAGGAAAAAAAGTTTTATGTTTTAGCACCTCTGTCAGCGCTTTTTTTCCTGCTTTTTGAGCAAGGAGCCCTACATTTTCATTTTATACTGGGCCCCACAAATTATGTAGCTGGCCTTGCTCCTGCCCTGATTTTTCTTTTGAGAAACAAAGGTGAAAAAGACCAAAAAACCCCCAAAGGTGAAGCCCCGGGGCTCATGCAAAGCGCTGAAGGGAAAAGCTGCACTTGGTTCTTCTCCTGATGGGCAGACGGGCGCTCGCGGCGGGGCCTGCAGCGCTGAGGGCACCGGTGCTCCTGAATGCGTAGGAGACCCAAGGCCGGCGCAGGGTCACCACGTGCACTCAGGGACGTCAGACCCGCCCTGAGCGGGGACAGCAGGTGGAGGCAAGCGCATGGGCAGAGAAGTCCGTGTGAGGCACACACTTGCGCCCCTGGGGGTTCCGGCCCCGCAGGCCCCGCAGGCCCCGCAGGCCAGGGGGCACCTGGCACCTGGGGGACCGCGACGGGCGGCTGTGCCTGAGCCTCTGGGGTCCCTGGGAGGTGCCGTGGGTGGCCGGGGACACCGAGGAGTTTGGGGGCCCGGGAGGACCCGCAGGGCTGCCCTGGCCACCCGCTCCTCACCCTTCCCAAAAGGGGACATACATTTGATACATTTGCTGACTTAGGTAAAGAACAGAAGTGACTGCCTTCTGAGAGGAATGACGCCAGGGACCCTAGTGGTCTCCGCGGCCGTCGAAGGCTGTCCCTCGTCTTCCCTGGGCACAAGATGGGGGGCAGTGCCCGGGCCGGGGCTTCCATGGCCGTGGGCAGTGGGTGGGGCGCACTGGCCCGCTCTCCCTCCTCCCGAGGGGGTCCTCAGGGTCACAGTCGGCGCCCTCTGCTTGCTTAGCCCGAGGCCTCAGGCCAAGAGCTGCGTACCCCGCCCGCCTCACCTGCCTGTTTCGGGGTCGCACGGGGGGCGTTGGGGTTACCCCAGCTCTGAGGGCTCGCTGGCCGGGGTCTGACCTCCAGGCACCCTCCCCCAGCCTCTGCGCCACCCCTGGCTGAGGAGACTCCCTCCTCGGTGGCCCAGCCCAGCGCACCCTGTGCTCCAGGCCGCTACTCGCCGCTTGACAGGCAATCGGCACCCAGACTCCGGCAGCGGGCCCAGTGCAGAGAGCCACTGCCCATCGGCCCCCGTGCTCCCTGGTGCACTGCCCGCCAGCCTCCGTGCTCCCCAGAGCACTGCCTGCCAGCCCCTGTGCTCCCCGGAGCACTGCCCACCTGCCCCCATGCTTCCTGGTGCACTGTCTACCAGCCTCTGTGCTCCCCAGAGCACTGCCCACTGCCCCCATGCTCCCCGGTGCACTGCCCTCCGACCCCCGTGCTCCCCAGTGCACTGTGGCTCCACAGTCAAATGGTGCCCCCACGTCTGTACTTAAAGGCTGTGTGGGGGTGCATCCCCCCCCCCCCGGAGACTTGTGTTCCACCTCCCAGAAGTGGCTGCTCTTCAGAGTGGAGGTGATTCAGCTTTCCTAGAAGATCATTTGTAGGGAAAAAAAAATACAGTACTACCGCTGAGAGTGCTGCCTGCTTCCCTAGATTAAAAAAAAAAAAAAAACAAAACCACCAGCCACCCTGCTCTCGACACATGGAATTCCCATTGACGAGGCTCGGCCAGCACCAGGCACTGGATTTTTCCCATGAAACATAAAGCGCGGAATGAAAGGTGCGGGGGCGCCCAAGGCATGACCTCCTTTTCAGCCTTTTCTACTCTCCGGAGGATTTGAACCCTGGCCCCCAAGGTCAAATGGCTGATGTTCAAAAGTGACCCCCCGGCTCCGCGTCTCTCCCCCAAGCTGCTTCCTAACAAAGAAGGGCTCGGGCCGTACAATGAAGCCCTGCTGGATTTACCCCGTTAGAGAACGCCTGGAGTCTCGGCCCAAACTCGTCTCCCAGGAGAGCCACCTGTTGCCGGCCACCCTGCGGGGGGCGGGAGAGCGCAGCCGGGCCTCCCAGGCACCCCCACCCGCAGGCCCTGTGCCCCGGCAGCAGCGGGTCCCCTTCGCGCCCGTGGGGACCCTGCACCCGAGGCAAGGAGGCCGCCTGTGCGGCTGAGAGGCCCTGGCCGGCGCCCCCCCCCCCCCCCCCCCCCGCCTGCGCCCCACCCCCACCCCCCGCGCGCCCGTCCAGCCTCTGCGGTCCTCAGGCTGCAAAGTTTGCCAGGCGCCTTTTCAGGCGGTTTTCCTCTCCCCTACCGGCCCCAAGAAATCATGCATAAAGATTTCCCTCTACAGGTGGTTGTGAGCTGTAGCAGGTTTTGCTCTTGCAATGGAAATGTGTTTTGTTTCTGTTTTTTTAAATTTCATTTTACCCACTAGTGGGGCTTTAAAATTTTTTTTTTCCGATCGCACCCATTAAAGAGTTAGCATTTTCCCCAAATCATGAGAAGAGAAATTAAATTCTCTATGCAAGAAATGTTACCACTACCATCACCACTGGCGGGCCCTGCCTGCCTCTCCCCACGCTCCCCCACTTTGCTCTGACTTCATGAAGCCCTTTTTTGCAACTAAATTTTCATGGGCAAAATGATGACAAGAATGAAGACACTTGGTGAATGAGAATCAATCCAAAATCGGACAAAAGTGGGAGAAGCACCTGCCCACTACAGCATCCCCCTCCTCGACACCCCCCCCCCCACAAAACATTAGGATGGGGGGGTGCGGGGGAGCATCCTCTCCTCAGTTTAACACCACAGGCTCCTCTTCCAACTGGTCTGCCTCCTGCAAAAATCACATACACACAACCACAGAAATCCTGCCTGAGAAGTCTAGGCAATTGGTACAAATATAATTGTTCAGTGAAAAAGGCAGTAATCATGGCCAGTCACACAGACCTACTCCTCCAAACATCCACCAACTGACATCATAAACTTTGCAGAAGCCAAACACAAGACAGTGCACGGTAGAACCTACCTTGGCGAGCTCCTTCACTTTTTGTGCAAATGTTCCCCTCCGCGCGCTCTACATAGATTTCTAGGGAAATTTGGAAGGACTGGTGAGGGGGTGGGTGGGGTGGGGGAATGAGGGTAATATAAATAAGGAAGCATTCTAAATGCACCACGCAAAAAGCTCGGGATTTCACGTTCTGTGTCTGCACTCTTCCCGGAGCAAAGCAAAACAGTTCGCGTTCAGTGCCAGACTTGGAGGGAGAGGGAGAAGGGAGAGGGAGGGGGAGGCAGGGAGGGGGAGAAAAGGAGAGGAGAGAGGGAGGGGGAGAGAAAGAAAGAAAGGGTGGGGAAGGCTGAAGGAGGGAGAAGAAAAGGAGGAGGAAATGAGAGGGATGGAGGGTGAGGAGAGGGGAGGTGAGCGAGGAGGGAGGGGGAGAGAGGAAAAGAGGGGAAAGGAGGGGGAGCTGGAGGGAAGGAGAAGGAGGCAGCCCCCCGCCCACGTGCCCACCCCCACACCTCCAGGCACCTCCCGAGTAACTGATCAGAGCAAAGAACTCATCGCCCACGTTCAAAAACCGGGCTTGGGGACCGAGTCCCCATGCACACGCTCCCGGGATCTATTTATAGACAGACCCTAATAATATGCATTGCATTCTGAACGTAAATGTGTGTGTGCACGGATCACATACAGTCCCTTTGACAGGTATGATATTTTTTTTTTTTTTTTTGGCACTGCAGTGCGTCTGATTGTATCTGTGTGGATTTTCTTCTTTCTTTTTTTGCATCAGGAAAACATGCATCAATTCCGAAGGCGTTGGGTGGGGGCAGTGGTGGGGGTCTCCGTGCTACTCAAACCCTGGCTTCCCCCCCTACCCTCGCCCCCCCCACCCCTGCAAAACTGGGATATTTGCAGAGTTGGGGCTGTTTGAAAAGGCTCCAGCTCTGGCTCCGTGTAGCACGCCCAGTTCCAGCAGTGTGTGCTATTGACCTGCATTGACGTCAGTGCGTCATTAGGTCTCCCTTAGAAACACTGACTTTCAAAAATAGTATCAAATTAATTCAGTTGGAGCCTGGTGAAGAAAGGCTACTAGCTGGAATCAGCCATAAAACTCCAGAATTTTCAGCCCTAGATCTCTGCTTCTTTTTCTAGGAGCCAAATAGGAATCAGATTGTATGGAAAATGCCATTGATGGGATTTTTTTTTCCCTTAAGAAAAGGGACCAAATTAGATTGCAAAACCCAGAACTCCTTTTTTTTCCCCCTCCCCTCCTTTCCCCTCTTTTTTTTTTTTTCTGATCTAAAAATAACCCCTTGCTTGAGCTGACTGCGGTATCTTTTGTGTTGCAGCTCTCTAAAAACTGTTGTTTGGAGAGTGTGGTCCCAGGGAGGGTGAAACTCAAGTGCAGATATCGATCTATTGTTATTTGCAAAGCCAGGAATTAATTTTAATAAAACAGGTGCACCTTGCGGTGGCAGTGGGTGAGAGGGAAGAGGGGGCACCGTGGCAGAGATTTATGCCATTCACACTTCCCTGCTTCGTTTTTTTTCCAATTCATCTTTTTAAGATATAATTCCCACCCCACGTGTCTCACGTGGCCTTTGACCAGCACATGCAACCCCCATTCATACAAACACAAAGCACCAGCACATCCACACTTGGCAGGGACAGCATGGTCATGGGCAAAGGCTCCTGGACGGTCCTTCCCGCGGCTGCTTGGCAGAGGGGACCCAGCCGCGGCCCACCACAGCCGGGATACACGGCGCCAGGGGGCTTCACGGCGGTCAGTGACTGCATTATACGATTCTGCATTTACTAAAAAACCTCCCTTTTTATGGGGCACGACTGCGCCCTCCGCAGAGCCAACCATGCCGCTCCCGCGTCCGACCGCACGGTTTTGTACACACCTGTGAACGGTCACATACGTGACTGGAGAGGGGCCGCCCCGACAGAAGCGAGGTGAGCGAGGCTTAGCGACTCGCAGAGCTTTGGCGCGGCGCGGGGGGGCGTGGATATTAGATTTTTCTGTTCTCGGAGGAGGTAGTTTACGATAGTTTTGCAGAGTCTTCGTTCCCCACATTTCTTGCTCCCCAACCCTTTCTCTCTGACCCACTCTCCTCCAAGGAGCTGCACTTGGGCCTCTCGGTAATAAGAGGATTTGGTTTCTCTGACCCATTCAGTCTTGGGCCTCTGCTGAGACTGTTAATGAGGGGACTACTTAGGACCATTGTGCACAAGGGCCCTCTGAGGAGGCCACTTGGATGGCAAGGGACGAGGGGGGCCTTGGGTGGGGGACAAAGAGAGCCCAACACGTATTTAAATCATTTGACCTAAAGCTGAGCAGGCCTTAGATATTTTTGGGGGTACACCCACCACGTGGGGTTTCCATTTCGTGATTACTCAGTCCTCTGTGCTTATCACGGTTTCCTACAAGACTGAGGACCTTTCCCTGCAGTGTGGTTGACGCAGAAGGGGGTAACACGTTGTCGACCTCAAGCGTGTCCAGACCACACTCCTACCACGCTGGGCTGGGGTCAGCGATGCGGGGGCCACCCGGGAACCACCCCCTGCCTGCGACTCATCGGCCCCTCGCTCAGCCCCAAGGAGGAGCGTTAAGGGCAGGTCAGGAGGCTGTGGGGCTAGAGTTTATCTGAGGACACTTTGTGGTGTCTGGAGGAACCTTCAACTAATAGCAGACTGACCACGTGCCCTTGTCTTCCCCTCCTTCCTTTCCTGGGGGTTCAGGGAAGACAAGGCAACAGCCCGTGGTTCATGCTGTCGCAGCAGCAGCAGCAGCAGCAGCAGCAGCAAAAGGGCGGTGCTCTGAGCAAATCCAGGGTTCCCCTTCTCCCCCAGCCCGGCACTTAGAGACTGTGGTGTAGACACTGATTGCTGGATGCTTCCAGGCCGCCAAGCACCTGCAAGCCACCACCCCAGCTCGCGAGGGCTCCCATACACACTTCATCTCAAATGCATTCATTCACAGAAACACACAGTCATTCATGCACCTGCACACGACCACACTCATTCATATTTTAGCCACAACTGCAGCCCCACATTCTCCTGCAAAGGCCGGGCGAGCGTACACAGCAAGGACACGCCTTCAAAAGGCTGCGCTCCACCCTCCCGGTTGCACACGCACACATGGCCTGCTGCCTCCTTCCTGGGGGGGGGGGTGGGGGGGCAGTTCTGAAGTGTGCAAAATCCTGGCAGGAGTAGGTTTTCGCCGACACGGTAGACTCCCCGGCCTGTATACACACCCGCTGCCCTCGTCCACGACTAGCTCACAAAAAGATGCCCAAGCGCTGGCACAGCTGCAGCCACCCAGGTGGACGAGGGGCCGGCTCTGGCCCTGGCCCGGCCTCCCCCCGCCCCCAGCCTGGAGAATAGGGGGCCGAGGCAGGGGCTCGCGGCGCCACCTGGTACTGCGCAGGCCCAGCTGGTGGCTCGGAGCCCGTCCTCTGGGCCCAGGAGCAAGCCCTGCGCAGAGCTGTCAAGCGGCGCCGCGCCAACACTTGGCCTTTCGAGGTCATGAAGGTCCTTGCTGGGCTGCGCACCAAGGACGAGAAGCTGGGGTGCCCCCTGGCCCCTCCAGAACCACCGTGACCCTCTGCCCCCAAGGTGACCTCTGTGGATTATCGTTAAGACTCTGATCTCTGGTTCGGCCATGGCGGGGAGGGGGGGGGGGCGGGGGTCCCTGGCGGGGAAACTGAGGACGGGAGGGAACACAGTAGGGTGTTCAGTCCCAGTCCCGTACCTCCCCCTCCTTCGGGCTATGGGTGGTCTGTGGCCACGGGCCGCCACTAAAAGCCCCAGCTCCTGTGGGGTGGCCCTCGCCGACAGCTACGGCTAGAGCCCTAGGCGGCAAGTGTGAGCGTGTGTGAGTGTGTGAGTGTGTGTGGATGCCTCCCGACCTGCCAACACCCTAAATCCACATGCTGCACGGGCCCTGGGGGCGGCCCGCGCACACTACCGTGGGAAGGCCTGCGGATGCGGGTAAGTGGGGCTCGCCTCACGTGCCCAGCGCAAGGTGGGCTTTCCCCGTGGGCTGCGCGAAACTAAAGGCCAGCGGGCCGGGATGCTGCGGAGCGAGCGGTCCTCAGGGGCCCCGGGAAGGAGCCGCAGGTTAGCGGCGCACCAGCCTTGTCACCGTGGCCAAGTCGCCGGACTGCTCCAAGCCTCAGTGGTCCCCTATGTAAAGTGGGGATGAAGCAGCGCCAGCCCATGGGGTTGTTTCGCCCAACACAGCACCTGGCGTCAACCGCAGCAGGTGTCAGCCGGTCACCGAGAGTGAGCACGCGTTCTACGAAGAGCCCACGACGGGGCACCCGGGACTTCCAAAGGCTTTGAACCAGGACCACCAATAAGACACTCACTTTGTGGCACAACCTGCAGACAGACGGACAGACACACACGGGTCTGCGCACAAACTGAAAGGCAGTTGGCCTTGCAACTTGCAGCGCACTTTGCTATTTCGTTCGTTCTAGTTCATCCAAAAAAATGCGGGTCATTGCAACGTAGGGGGCAACAGGGATCCGGGGGCCTTCCAGGGAGCTCTGTAATGGACACTCACTTGAAGGTGACCACATAGAGACGGTCTCCTGCCATCTTCCAAACATGTGTGGTCACCTTAGCAGCGGGACACCAGTCGCAGACGCTCCGCAGACGGTGAGGCTCGCTCCAGGAGCACACTGGGCAGGGGCCGGCCGGGGAGCCTAATGCGCAGAACCCGGTGCTTGCTGTGCGGCCCCCCTGGTTGGCCAGCACCGTTGGGGTCACCCCCGTCTCAGGCGGAGCACCCAGTGCGCAAGAGACAGGTCTGCCCTCCGTCAGTAAGCAGGACACATATTCCTGGCTTCAGGAACCTTCCCTTCTCATGATCTTGACAGTCACCAAATAAACGTGCTGAGCCTCAGACGATGATAACGCATCTTAAGAAGAAAGGAGGGAAGGGAAGAGGGGCTGGGAGGACCACCTGTCCGGGACCAGGCAGTAAGGGTGCCTGCAGGCTTCCGAGCAGAGGCCCGACGCGCGGTGACCCCGGTGACTCCTATGGGACCCGCGCCCCTTGAGAGGGCGGGCAGGTAAAGGCTCCGGGGCACAGGGAACGAGTTCCAGAAGCAGGAGGAGAGCCAGGGTGGCTCGGCCTAGCACGGGATAGGCCGACGGGGCCGGATGACAGGGCCCGAGGAGTCATGACAGATGTCACCATAGGTCTTCACCTGCTCCTGGATGTGATGGAAAACCCCTGGAGGGGTTTGTGCTGGAGGGAGACACGGTCTGATACAGGTTTTGAAAGAGTCGCTGTTGGGGCTCCGTGGAGGACGGGAAGGGTCAAGGCGGGCAGCGAGGCTGGCCGGGTCCCCTAGGGGCGGGGAACGTGGGCAGCCCAGGCAGCGTACCCGGTGCGGTGGCAACTGGGCAGCAAACGACATCAGGCCGCGGGCCGAGCTGGCACAGAGCTGCGTCCTCAAGGACGGCGGGCGGGCAGGGCGAGGGAGGAGGGCGCGCTCCGGGGGCCAGGAGGCAGGGGTGCGGGGGCGGGGGGCAGGGGCAGGCCCGGCTCTGCAGGGAGCGTCAGGCCCCGAGGGCCGCAGTGGCCACAGTGCCTTGGGCCCTGCTCGCTCCTGGGCTCCGCCTCCGGTTCCCTCGACCCCTTGCACCGCGGCCCGTGGGCGACCCCGAGCAACCCCGGCCTGCACCGCCACCCCAGCGCCCCGGGGTGTTCCCTCCCCACGCCCCCCCTTCCACCAAGCGCCCCCCCAGGTGGCCCCTGCGCCTCTCGAGGAGCCCGGGGGACGCCCCTACACCCGCTTGGGTGCCCCGGGTCGCCTCTCCGCCCCCAGGCCTGCGTGCACCCACAGCGGAGGCGCTGGGGGGGACCCGGGTCGCGGGTGGGCGAGGGCGCTGGGGGTGGGCGAGGGCGCTGGGGGGGGACCCCGGGCGCTGGGGGTGGGCGAGGGCGCTGGGGGGGGGGACCCCGGACGCGGGTGGGCGAGGGTGCTGGGGGGGGGTGACCCGGGTCGCGGGTGGGCGAGGGCCCTGTGGGTGGGAACCCCGGGCGCGGGTGGGCGAGGGCGCTGGGGGGGGACCCCGGATGCGGGTGGGCGAGGGCGCTGGGGGGGGCTCGGGTCGCAGGTGGGCGGGGGCGATGCGCGGAGGGGGGAGGCCGCCTTGCACCACCCGCGCCTGCCGCACGAGGCCACCCCAGGTTCGGCGGCAGCCGGGCGGCGAGGGCGGGGGTCCCAGGGCCGGGGTGCAGGGGCGGGGGGGGGGGGTGCAGGTGCTTCCAGGCGCCGACGGTCCCGCCTCGGCCTCCCTCCCACGCGTGGAAACCGCGCGGCGGGGGCGGGGGCGGGGGCGGCGGTCACGCGGGCGGCACGGGGCCCTGCGCCGCGGGCACGTGAGGGGGCGGGGCCTGCGCCCAGGATCCCCTCTCGCGGCCGCTTGCGTAGGAGCCCGGCCCCGCCCCGCCCCGCCCCGCCGCGCCGCGCCGCGCGCGCCGCCTCCCCAGCGAGCCCCCGCGGGGTGGGGGTAGGGGCCCCCCGCGACAGCGCCCCCGGCGCCCCCGCCCCCGTGCGTCCCGCTCTCCCCTCCCCGGGTGCTCGGAGCCGGGGTGTGTGTGTGTGTGGCGGGGGCCCGAGAGCCCCTCCCGCCGCCCACGCACCCCCCCCCCCCCGCCCGCCCCGCTGCTCTGGCTCCGCTCGTGACTGTGCTTCGTGCCGGCAGGTTCCGCAGCTTGCGCGGGAGGCGGGGGTGGGGGGCCGGGCCTGCGGGCTCCGCTCCTGCCCGCCCCCGCCCCCACCCGGGCCCGTCCTCTGCGCAGGACGCTGTCTCCGTCCTGCACCCGGTCGCCCCCCGAGGGTGAAGCGGGCCCGTCCCTCCTCCTGGGCTGCCCCCCCGCCCCCGCCCCCGCCCCGGTGCCCACGCTCGCTGGCAGCGGAGGGGACTGGGCGACCCACGGCCGGCCCCGCAGCCCCTTGGACGCGCACGCTCCGGGAACAGCAGTGGAAAAACAAACAGGAGCCTGCGGGAGACGAGCCAGCTCCGCAGCCTGGTGTCCCCCCCCCCGCCCCCGCCCCCGCCCCCGCGGGTCCCCGGGCACGTGCACCCCCCCCCCCCGCCCCAGGGCAGCTCTTGCGGTTTGGACGCACTCGCTGGCCCTGGTACCGGGGACCAAGGCCGGCTCGGTGCGGCCGCTGGGGCGCGGGGCCCCTGATGCAGAGCTCCAGAAGGCAGCGTGGGACCCGCGAGGGGCAGGGGGAGTCCATCCTGCTCAGTGAGGCGGGGTCGGCGCCCTCTGCGGCGCATGGACCCCCTGGAGAGAGCACCTCGCCCTCTGCCAGCCGGGCGGACGCTGCAGCCCCGCAGACGGACGGAAGACACCCGGTCTCCCAAGTGCCAGTGGCCTGGGCTGCAGTGTCCCTGGAACCGAGGCCACGCGGCCGCCTCGTGACCTGGGCCTAGGGAACCCCGGGTTCCAGGGACACGTCAACAGGCTGCGCACCAATGCCTCGCGGACAAGCTGGCTCGGCCCCCACGGGAAGTCTAAGCCGCCGGCTGGGCCTCCCCGGCCCCCCTGTGCCAGTGCCCGCTGGGTGTTGGAATCTGGGTGCTTTTAACATTTTTAACATTTAACATTTTTAACATTGGAAACGTGAGGACGTTCTTCAAGCCAGTGACGCTCCGGGCCGACTTACTCGGATTTCCCGTTTCCCTGGATAGCACAGCAACTTCTTTGAGTTTGATTTCATGACCTGGCACCTGCTGGAAGGGGGGCTTACGTGCAAAGGGCCCCAGGAGAGAGCTTCACTGCGTGGAGAGCAAAGGACGGGGTGAAGCTTTAGGATCCTTTGACCACGTGTTCGTTCATTCGTGATTTTGGGGGGGGGGGGGTCACCGTTCCTAGGTGTAGGGAAGGAAAATTTTTCTCCTACCTTTTAAGGTTCCTCTGCCTGGTCTAAGAATCAAATTGACATGGGACAGATGAACGGGGGGAAATCACATTTAATTGTGTACACTTCGGGCGTCCACACAGACCCAAGGTTCCAAGACAGACAAAATGGGGCGTCTGTGTCACCTGGAAGTAAGGAGACCGGGGTAGGGGCCTGGGGCCTCAAGGGGGAAGGAGTGCAATTCACAGGAAAACAAAACGGAGTACATGTTTGCTGAGCCAGTGTGTGCTAGAGCTTCCAGAAACAGTGGGACATGGACTTTGATGAAACAGACGTGGCTAGGTTCTTCCTGGCTGCCTTCCTAGGTCGTGTTAGGATATCCGATATCCCGGGTGATAGCTCTCTTCTGCGAGCAGGTCCTCCCGAAATTCCTCCAGGCGGTGGGGGAAGGTCGAAGTTTCTTCCTGAGTCTTTTTTTTTTTTTTTTATTTGTGATAGTCACAGAGAGAGAGAGAGAGGCAGAGACACAGGCAGAGGGAGAAGCAGGCTCCATGCACCGGGAGCCCGACGTGGGATTTGATCTCGGGTCTCCAGGATCGCGCCCTGGGCCAAAGGCAGGCACCAAACCGCTGCGCCACCCAGGGATCCCCTCTTCCTGAGTTTTTAGGCCCTTTGTGTCTCCAGCTGGAAGTACTCTGCGTAGTAAAGTGGCACCTTGTGGGGCAGCCTGCCCTTCACGCCTACACCTGCCTCGTGCAAAGCACTGGGGAAACCTAGTTGAAGTGACATGAGCTCTTACGGGGGGGAGTGTGGGGGCCACTGGAACTACAGTGAATGATTATACCGCAGTGAGGCCACTGAGATGGCTAGGGTGCTCCTGAGATGCGGTAAGGGCAGAAGCTGCTGACCTCTGCCCTGGGGACCGTCCGCACAGCTCGGTGACTGGGGCCTGCAGCATCACCCGCAGCTTCCAACAGGCGAGGTCCACCAAGGTCTCCTGCAGTTCTGCTTCATTCTGGAACTGCAGGTAAAGGCGCAGCCCTGTGGGACTGGCTGATCCCAGGGGTGGAAGGAGAACACAAATGGGAGAGGCAAGTAGTGGTTTCTGTTCCAGAGTGTCCCCCATCCTAGTCCCACTTCTCTGGCCAAGGCAAGTCGTGATTAGGCTGCCAGTAAATGGAGCAAGACTACACTCTTCCGCTCGGGGAGGCCAGTGGGGAGGAGCGCTGAAGAGACGGGCCAAACACACAACCCGCCGCAGCCTCCCAGGTTGGCGATGCTTAGGCTGAGAGCAAAAGCACATTACAGCCGGGCGGTGGGCCGACAGGCAGGAGGGGATGGTCTGCGGTCACGTAGGCCACAGTCTTAGAGTGACAGCACTTCGAAGTGCATTCAGGGCAAGCCGGTCACCTGCCATGCGCACTTCCTCCTACATCTGTGTAGAGTAGGGCAGTATTCTTCACCTACCCTCCCTTCCTCTGTGTGAATCTCTTCTTAGGGGCTTGCCCCCCTCCCCCCGCCCGGCCCTGTTTCAAGGATTGTCAGTGGAGAAAGGTGCTAATTGATATGGTGTGTCTTCCTGGAAAAAAAATGGGCCCAAATTACATTCTGGAACTATTAAACCGTGTATAGTAGTTAGACCTTGGCCCAGAACCGGCGTGCTGTTAGGTCCCCCTACGTTCCTTTGGCCAAAACAAGTCACTAGGCCAAGTCCAACACCAATGGGGCAAAGAAATATACTGAAAAAAAAAATCCAGCTCTTCTCGGTGTTGCAAAAAAAGCAAGATCAGCAACGGAATTAGGGCCACTCCAAATTTCCAAAATTCCATCTGTATGGCCTTAGTTACAATCGTCCCATGCTCATGTGAACATGCATGAAAAGGTTCTGCTGGGAAAAAAATCACGTATCAAGTGCTTTCCTCTAACTTCCCATTTTCCTAGTCCTCGCCTTCAGATTTCCTCCAGATTTTTCTAAACTATCTGATTCCCTCCCCCCGTTTTTGAACCTGTGAGGGCTCATCCAAGAGCTGTGGCTGGTGTGTATCCACAACAGGTGCGTGCCCACCTGTAGGGAATATCGCAGAAGGCGTTCTTGCTGGGTATGGAAGACTGGGTACGGAGAGATTATCTCTCGAGCTCGTTCACATTCTAAAATATCCAGATTCCGGGTACCTTATGTTAATTTCTGACCTAGGTAGTTGATTTGTGGACCCAGGATTTGATCCGTGAATCTTTGATCTCCCTGTTTCCCACGCCCTCATTTTGGGATCCATCAGGCATGGGACCCTGGGCTCATACGCCAAGAAGACCACTGTTCTGTCCTCCCTGGGGGAAGCCATGCGGAATAGGAACTGCAAGCATGCAAGTTTCCTAGTCTCCACAGTTCTTTATAACACTTCTCTTTGCCTCTGCACAGCTTCAGGTGCGAGAACAATTCCAGAAACAGTCTTCTCCATCCTTTCTTTGGAAAACATACATTTATCTAAGAAAGAAAGCACAACTCTCTATTCTCTATTCCAGGGGCTCAAAGCCCTCAATGGCAGGAAGTTCTGCTCAGTATCTAACTCTAGCCTCCGTGGTTAAAGGCCATCCTTTCTCCTTTCTCATCTTTCACATCTTTGCATAGAGTGAAATCCATTTCTCATGTTGCTTTTATGGAAACCTATTTGTTTTGTGGTCCCAGAAAAAAGAGCTGGTATTGTTTTCTCTTATTTCATATTTACAAAGAATCACAGAATGAGTGTGATCGTCCCCATAGGCACGCGTGGTACCCTGAACATTGCCTTTGGAGCCAGGCTGTCTGGGTTCCAGTTCCAGTTGTTCTACTTACTGGGTGTGTGACCTTGGACACGTCCTCAGGCTCTCCTGTCCACAGTCTCCTCGTATGCAAAGTGTGACTATAGTAGCACGTGTCTCACAGAGTTCTCTTGAGGGATGAGTTCATACGTGGGGGGCTTGGAATAGTGCCTGGCACATACATGCTCAGCAAGTGTTACCTATTATTATCCTTCCTTAGCGATGTAAGACTTGGTCATTGTCCTCAACCCAGACCCCAGGGAGGAACGTGGCACTGACCACGCTGGGGGCGGGGGGTAGCTCTTCTCTTGTCTAAGGTGGTGAGGGGATATGGGCACTTGTCGGAACACACGGAGAGATGGGTATAAGGGGGTGGATTAGTATTTAAGATCTTCCTAGCAACTAGAATTTATCAAAAAAACATTAGTTAAGTAATGGGCTCCTCTGCCATCAGAAGCAGGCAGGCATATCCTGAATGCCCGGCCAGATGCGTGGCATAGGAAATTCTAGAATTTGAAGAACAGACGTTGTAAATGGTTAGTCCAGGGACTGGATCTCACTGCAAAGGTGTTTCATTTGGGTCGCAAAGTAGTTCTTAAATGAGTTGCCAACAGATTAGGAGATTTTTGCTGAACAATTTAGATTTTTTTTGTTTTTGTTTTTGGTTTGGTTTGCAGAGTTGGAAGGCCTGGCAACTTGAGCCTCCAGTCCTGCGTGGGAGTCGTGGGGCTGAGCTGTGGCTACTCCCTTAAGGAGCCCGCTTTGCAGGTACGCAGGCCGCCACCTCCGTCTGGGCCTTCCTCTCGCACTTATGGGACTCCCTGGGCTCCTGTGTATTTTTGAATTTACGGCACCTGTGGCGGAAGGTTCGCAGGGGAGGACAGATGGAAGGCTGTCACCTTTGGGAGGGGCCGACCCCGGTGACCCCGTCCTACTGCTGGACTGTGCGGCGCGGTTCCCACCGCAGCACACACCATCCCTTAAACAGGCCTGCCTGCGCCTTGCTGAGCCCGGAGATTAGCACTAGGAGCCCCGAAAGCAGACCTGGGCTCCGGGCTCCTCTGTGACGGGCTGAGGGAAGGCGTCGGTGTCCCCTCCTCACTGTCCACCAAGCAGCTCTCGCTCCCGGCCCCCGTGAGCCTCGGGCAGCCCGGCCCCGTAGGTGAAGGCCCCGTCGTCGCACGCCGGGAAAGTCCAGGTCCCCTGTGCTGCCGGCCCTCCAGCTCGAACAGCCCTGCCTGTCGGCTCACAGGCCGGAGGCGGTGTCCTCCTGCCCGGGACAGTGCCTTAAGGGCGAGCGTGCGACGGGAACCCCATACCTTGGGGGTATATCTTTTTGGAGGGGCGGCTTCATTTCACAGGCACAGTTGATTCAGTCATTGGCCCCAGGGATTAACCCAAATTCCAGCCCCGCAAAGTCCCCAGAAGTCAGGCCGGAGGGTCCGTTCCAAGCCTCTGCATGCACGTCGGTTCCCCTGGCCGTCCAACCTGGCCCCGAGCGGCCCTCCCTGAGTCACCTCAGTAGCAAGCTCACGGGGGCTTCTAGGGGGCCTCGTAGGGATACCAGTGCTCCTTTGACATTTATTTTTATCACTGAGGAAATTCCAAGGGTTTTAGGAGCTCTGTGCCTAAAGTCCAAATACAGCTCTCTTATTGTCAATCACAGTACCACATCAACATTTGAGTTTTTTTGTGGTAAGATACACGTTTATCATTTAATGTACGATTCAGTGGTATTAAGAACATTTATGATGTTGTGCGACCATCGCCAGCATCCATTTTCAAAACCTTTTCATACCAAGCAAACTCCGTACCCATTAAACAGTAACTCTGCACTTCCCCTGTCTTCCAGCCCCTCCGGGCTACTGTCTATTGCTTTGAGTTTTCTATTCTAGGAACTTCAGGTAAGAGGAGCCTTGCAGGGGACCCCCGAGTCAGCGCCGCCTTCGGCCCAGGCCGTGACCCGGGGTCCCGGGATTGAGTCCCACGTCGGGCTCCCTGCATGGAGCCTGCTTCTCCCTCTGCCTGTGTCTCTGCCTCTCTCTCTCTCTCTCTCTGTGTGTCTCTCATGAATAAATAAATAAAATCTTTAAAAAAAAAAAAAGGAGCCATGCAATATTTCATGTTGGACTTATATTTCATTTAGCATAATGTCTTCAGAGTTCATCCGTGTGGTGGCAGGTATCAGAATTTTATTCCTTTTTATAGCTAAATAATATTTCGTTTTACCTATGTACATTCGGTTTACCCGTGCACCTGTTGGTGGACGCTTGGGTTGCTTCCCCCCTTGGCCATGGTGAATAATGCCGCTGTGAACATTGGTGCAGAGCCATCTGTTGGAGTCCCTGTTGTCAGTACTTTGGGGTGTTTATGGCCCCAAATTTTTTTAAAATTAAAAATTTTATTTATTTATTCATGAGAGACACAGAGAGACAGAGACACAGGCTGCCCAGGGCAGTGGAGCGAGAGGGAAGAACCATCACGTAGAGAAATAGGGGGAGAATTCAAGTCTATTAGTGACAATTTGTGAGGGACAAGGGGAGCGGGGAATTTAGGATGACTCCCAGAGAGCAGGGTTCAGGGTGTGAGTGGACCTTAGTGACGTTCGTAGGACAGGGACATGGGGAGGAAGAATGGATGTCGAAGATTAATTCTGTTTGGACACGTTGAGGTGGAGATGTCTGTAAGAGCCCGGCAGGAGTACGGGGTGGAAAGGACCGTCCGTGCACCCTGGAAGTCAGGGGCGAGGGCCGGTCTCCAGTCGGGTCCGGGACTGGCAGTGGTTGAAGCCTTGCGCTTGGATGGAGTGACCTCGTATGGACTTTGAGTGGGAAAGAACATAAGGCTCACAAAAAGCCTTGAGGAAAGGAGCTCGTCCATGTGCACGAAAGGAGGAGCCTCCTGAGGCGGCGGTGCAAGACCGAGTCGATGGTCCCGGAGAGGGGTGCGGCGAAGGTGTGGTCGCGGGGTCACGCGGGACAGAGTCACAATATCGTAGGGGACAGCGGTAACTTGCCGGCCCCTAGGAGACCAGGGTAGAAAAGGAACAGGAAGGACGCACCGGCTGAGGCAGTCGGGCGGCACTGGGGTCCCTCCCCGGGGTCCGCTTCACAGAGTGGGGGCAGCGAAGGCTCAGGAGCTTGGGCCGGGGAGCGATGGGCCGGGTGGGGCTGGGGTGGAGGACGTGCCCAGGACTCAGGAAGGTCGCTGGCCGGGAGACCTCAGCTGCAGGGCCCGAGGACTGGCCGGCCAGGGCTTCTCCATGGGAAAGGCCTTGCAGCGTCCAGGTGAGAGAACAGTGACGATCGGGAGAGGCCAGGGGTACGGCAGGGAGAGGGGTGGCAGGGGACCACAAGGCTGGGGTCAGCGCAGGGGGAGCGCCCCGCGGGGAGGCTTGCAGGGCGGTGGGGGCGGCTGGGGGACCCGAGAGCCACCTCGGGGCTGCTGTCCAGGGTGTCCTCCCCCGGGATGTAAAAGGTGCTCCAGCTCTGGGGGCCGCGAGGGGTGACCCGGCCGGAACAGAAGGGGGCTAACTGGGAGCTTCCAGAACAGTCGGAGTGAGTGATGGCGGGCCAGACCCGGGGCCGAGGCACCAGGGATGGATCCAAGGCGTCTGTGAGGTCTTGGGTTTCCACGCCCCGCTGTAGAGGAAGGCACATTCCCCTTCCACGCTGCAGCCTCAGCCTCATCCCTTCCCATCAACCCACTCACCCTCCCACCCCCTCCATCCGTCAGTTTATCTAGTTGGAATCAGATTTATGCCCAACCCAGAAGTGCCGATTCCGACAAAGCTAACAGGTAGTCACAGACTTTCATCCTTGAATGATGGGTAACTGGCAAGAATCTGCATTTTAGTCTTGAATCTGGAAATAACAAAAAAAAAAAAAAAAAGAATCTGGAAATAGCCGAGACGCTACCTACACCGTCCACCTTCCGAGGAGGGCCCCGCGACCACAGCGCTCTTTCACGCGTGCGGCTTCGTGCGATTATCCCAGCACCTGGTGACCCGGGCGTACACGGGGCTACGCTGTCGTTCCATAGCTGATGTAGGTCTCAGTCGGTCCCGTACCACTGAGACTTCAGTTGTAGTTACAGGAATTTCCAAGTGCTTCGGTACCGAGTGTATTCACAGCCCACCAGAGGGAAGGCGGTACATTCAGTAATAATACTCGTGACGGTTGTGGGCAGTCAGGCCCGGGGACAGCAGGCTACTCGGCTGGGAGGAGGCCAGAAGCGACTACCTTAGCCTTGGTAGTAATTCTTTCCTTCAGCTCTACCGGGGTATAGGTGGCATAAGAATTCTATATATGTAAGGTGTTCAGTTCGGTGTTTTGCCATATATAGATGTTATAAAGTGATCGTCACGATCAAGCTGATGAACATATCCATCCCCTCACAGAACTAGGATTCTCCTTTCTTTTTTGTGAGCACACTTCATGTCTGCTCTCTTAGCAAACCTCAGGTATGCGATACCATGTATCATGCCGGCCTTGGCCTCTCCGGAACTTATGTATCCTGTACGATTGAAACTTTGTACCCTTTGACCAACATCTTCTTATAATCCCGCTGCCCCCCAGCTCCTGGCACCCACCGCTCTACTCTCTGCCTCTACGATTTTGACAATTTTAGATTCCACATATAATTGTGACCATACAGTATTTGTCTTTCTGTGTCTGCAGTATTTCATTTAGCATGATGCCCTCCGGGTTCCTCCATGTTGTCACAGATGGTAGGATTTCCTTCCTTTTAGGATTTCCTTCTTTTATGGCTGAATAATATTCCATTGTGTGTCCCACCTTTTCTTTAACCATTCATCTCTAGTCAGACGTTTAGGTTGTTTCTGTATCTTAGCTATTGTGAATAACATGCTTTCATCCTGCATCCATCCATCCATCCGTCTGTCCATCCAACCATCCACCCATCCATCCAACCGTCCATCCAACCAACCATCCGTCCATCCAACCATCATCCATCCATCCATCGTCTGTCCGTCCATCCGTCCATCCAACCATCCATCCAACCATCCACCCATCCATCCAACCGTCCACCCATCTGTCCAACCATCCATCCATCCAACCATCTATCCATCCGTTCATCCATCCAGCTGTCCACCCATCCAACCATCCATCCATCCAACCGTCCATCCATCTGTCCATCCAGCCATCCATCCATCCAACCGTCCATCCATCCAACCGTCCATCTATCCATCCACCCATCCGTCCATCCAACCGGCCATCCATCCGTCCCTCCGTCCATCCCTCCATCTATCCAACCAAACATCTAACCATCCATCCATCCATCCATCCATCCATCCATCCATCCATCCATTCCTCTAACCATGTTAGGCATCAGAAGTTGGCCAGATATGGTACAATGGAGACACCAGATCTAGAATAACACCTGCAATTGAAATCACAGTGTGATTTCCGTTACACAATCTGCCATTGTTCTCCAACCCTAAGATATACCTGCGGGAGCCCAACAGCTAAGTCACTGAGGATGAGATGGGGACCACCAGCAGCTTGCTAGTAAATGGGCTCTCAGAAAAGAAAAAAAGGCCTGATTTAAAGTGTTTGCTGGTTCCGTGGTTTCAGGATTCCCGACACGGCCAAGTTTAAGCTCCCAAAGTGACGTCCCTGAAGTTGAAGTTGGGAGGTGATGTTAACAATCATCACAGTTCTTAAGAATAAATGAGAATGATGCCAACTGGTTCCTGCGGGCTCCTGTGAGCTGACGCCAGCGCATCTGGCTCCGAACTCGTTTTCCAAGTGTTGTGTGGGGCACTCACTACCTTGCGGCTCTCCTAGCAACTGGCTCTGGTCTGGGCACTGTTGTGTGAGCGAGAGGCCCAGAGGCCCGGCGGGGGTCTCCCCTCGTCCTTCCCGCCGCCGGCCCTCAGGCCGCAGGTCAGGGGGCAGGGGTGCCGGCTCTTAGGCCGCGGGTCGGGGACAGGGGACAGGTGCTGCCTGTCACCGAGTCCGGGCCTATTTTCCTGTCTGCGGTCAGGAGGGAAGGAACCGCCACCAGGTGGACGGAGTCCACGGACCCCCTGGGAAATACTTCGGCCTCAGACTCCATCTATTTCCTGACTTCCACAAACTATCCCCCCCACCCACCCCCAGCGTACTTACGGGGCACCTGCTGTGTGCAAGCCCCTGCTGACCTCTGCAGGCTTGGCTGCAGGACGAGCTGACTGGGCCAGGCTGGCGGTGAGCAGTACGGACTGTCGCCTGGGCTCGGAGGCGGTCACGGTGGAGCCAGGCCAAACCCACATCGGGTCCTGCCCCCGACGGTTCACGTTTTGGGCTGCATGCCTTTTTGGTAAGAGCCCCCTTCCACGTGCGGCCGGGCCCAGGCAGCCGGGGTGCTGATGGCCGACGGAAGTGGGGAGCTGGGGTGCTGACAGCCTCCCCGGGCTGGCGGCACAGCCTGGTCCTCGCCTGGAGCCGGTCCACCAGACACTGAAGGGCGCGGGCGCGGGCATGGGCTGCAGCCTCCAGCTCTGCTTCACCAGCAAGGATGGAGCAGCCAGAGACGACCGAGTGCTAGTGGAATCCCCCCAGGCCGGGCCAGCAGCAGGGGCCCTGCGGCGGTGACCAGAGGCGGCCCAGCCAGGTCCCAGGCCACCCCTACCCCGGGGATGCGGGCAGAGCAGTCGGCAAGGTGACCCCAAGGCCTGTGTCCCCTCCTCTGCCTCTTGATGATAGAGGCCCCGGGAGGCCTCCTGGGGCTCTTGGCTGAGTCTGGGAAGAGGTGTCCTGGGGAGGGGGGCCTGCTCTTGGGGCCATCTGTCCCCGGGGAGGGGACCAGGGCCTTGGCTGATGGACACTCTTCCCTGGTGCCCTCTCCTCCTCTGCAGCCTCCGCAGGCTGCCTTGGGGTGGGGTGGGGTGCTGCAGGCACAGGTGAGGGCCGTGGGGGGGTTGCTGCCGGTACAGGTGAGGCTGTGGTGCTGCGGCTCCAGGCTGCCTGCCTGGGCCTGGGCGCTGTGACCCGCTCTCCGTGGGCGACGGCCCCCTCTGTCCACCCGGCGCCCACCTGTCCGTGCACCGGGGCACCCCAGTTCCTGGGAGCCCCATGTCCAGGGGATGATCCAGGTGCATGTGCACGCGAGGGACAAGGTCGCGAACGTTGCCGCTGGGAGGGGCCCCTGGGAGCAGTGGCGGTCCCAGGCCTGCAGACGGTGACACCAGCGGGCACCTGCCCAGGCCTGTGCTGCTGCGCACGGCTCCCCGGCCCAGGAAGGGCCCCCAGAAAGGGCACGGCAAGCGGAGCCCAGGGCCCAGCGGCCCATCCACTTGGGGCCCCCAGGGGGCACCTGTCTCGGTGCCATGACCTTGCGCTTGAGGCCCTTGGGATGCGCCAGGTAAGGGGGGGTAGAGGCTCGGCGGCCCTCCCCTCCCCTCCCCTGTAGCGGGGCACCCTGGATGGTGGCCAGTGACCGCCCCAATGCGCTCTGCTCACCTCGGTTGGTCCTCAGCCTGGTGTCCAGCTGCCACCTGCAGGACTTGAAGGGTAAGGGTGGAAGCTGGCCTGGTGCCTGACCCCTGGGGCCCGGGCCTCCCCGGCCGTTGCCGACGGAGGATCCGGGGGGGGGGGGGGCCTCTGGCTTCCTGGACATGCCCGCAGAGGCCCCAGGCTCTCCCCCATTTCTACGATGGTGCACGGGAAGGCGGTGCTGGGCCCTCCTCCCGAAGGGTCAGCGCCTCTTTCCAGTGGGAAGCGGTACCTCCCTGAAGGGGCTGGGCACCTTGGGACCCCCGGCTCCCTGACAGGCCTGCATACGAGCAGGGAGGGCCTGCCTTCCCCGGAGGATGTGAACTCTGCACGAAATGGGAGCCCACTCCAAGCCAGTGCGCCTGGAGGCTTCCCCCCCCCCCCCCCCCCCCCCCCCCCCCCCCCCCCCGCCAGCCCTCGGGAAGAACAGAACTCCTGTGTGTTGGTAGGTGTGCGGCTCCCGCCAGGGCCCCGTTCCCCGGGGAAGCCCCTGGATTTCCTCGGGGAGTGGTCACCTGCAGTACAGAGCTGCTGTCTCCCCCCTCCTCGCCCTGGGAGCCGTGGAGCACTCCCGGGGGCCCCCACCCTCCACCTGTCACACGGCAGCTCACAAAGCCTGAGGCCTTCAGGCCAAGACGCAGTGCTGTTCAGCTCCATAGAGGGCCGGGAGCGGGGGACGAGGCCCTGTCCCCCAGGTTAAGTATCAGGACCCTGTCCCCCAGGTTAAGTATCAGGACCCTCAGCCGCCTACCTGTGGGACGGTAGGGCCCGAAATCATCCTCCACAGTGTGGAAACCCCTCAGAAAGTGACAGGAGGGTGTGTTGGACCTTGTAGAGGTCCCAGGAGAGACCGGCTCAAAAACTTCCTTTATAGGGTGGTGTCCTCAGCCCCAGGTGCTTGTGGGATTACCTCAGATGTTAATTCCTGTTGAATAAAGACACAAGGGACACCTGGGTGGCTCAGCAGTTGAGCGCTGCCTTCAGCCCAGGGTGTGACCCTGGGGTCCTGGGATCGAGTATGGCATCAGCCTCCCGCAGGGAGCCTGCTTCTCCCTCTGCCTCTCTGTCATGAATAAATAAAATCTTTAAGAAAAAATTAAGGACACAAGATATGAAACATATGAGGAAGTCTAGCACCACTCATTAATCACCTCAACAGCTTTCTCTGCTCTACCGTGTATCAGGGGTTAGAGATACATCAGGGTACAAGACAGTTAAAAACTTACTACACTGTATGCTGACTCCCTTGGATTTAAATTAAAAAAGATAAAACCTTTGCAGTTGGAGCTTACTTTTAGGTTGGGAGAGATAGACAATAAATATGCACAGCAGACTTGGTAATGATTCAAGTTATGGAGAAGTAAAGCAGGAAAGGGGATTAGGACATAGTGGAGGCCGAGGTCACAATTTAAAATATCATGACCTGGGAAGGCCCACATTCATGCGGAGGTGAGTCAAAAGGGGTTTTTGGTTTTTGGGGGAAGAGCATTTCAGATAAAGGGAAGAGCAAAGGCATATGCTCTGAGGCAGGAGCATGATGGAAGTTTCAAAATAGGAGGTCAGTGTGGCTGAAGAGTAAGAGGGAGAATAATAGATGAAACCAGAGAAGTGAGCAAGATCGGTTTTTTGGGTAAGGCTTTATGTTATTGCAACTCATTTTTTTTTTAAATATATTTTTTAAATTTTACTTATTTATGATAGGCACACAGTGAGAGAGAGAGAGAGAGAGGCAGAGACACAGGCAGAGGGAGAAGCAGGCTCCATGCACCGGGAGCCCAACGTGGGACTCGATCCCAGGTCTCCAGGATCGCGCCCTGGGCCAAAGGCAGGCGCCAAACCACTGCGCCACCCAGGGATCCCCTCATTTTTTTTTTAAGATTATTTATTCATGAGAGACCCAGAGAGAGGCAGGACAAAGGCAGAGGGAGAAGCAGGCTCCATGCAGGGAGCCCGATGTGGGACTCCATCCTGGGTCTCCAGGATCGCTCCCTGGGCTAAAGGCAGGCGCTAAACCACTGAGCCATCCGGGTATCCCCTACAACTCACTGGTTTTAAGAAGAGTAATGACAAAATCTGGCTTATGTTTTAACAGGAGTTATAATTACTCTAGGATTTTTTGGACCCGATTAATTAGAAGCAAGGAACTCAGATGCGAAGACCAAAGCTAGACAAGAATCTTTGGGGAGCATAAGGAATGGTTTGGGACCATGTGAAGATCTGGGGCAGGCAGTTGGATAATGAATTTCGGGCTAGCAGAGGCGAGCTGTGCTTGAGGTAGGATCTTGGAGGTCGTAAGCGTGGAGACAGGATCTGAAGCCGCGTAAGTGGATGAGATCACCCAGGACGTGAGAGGATACAGAAGAGCAGAGATTCACCAACTGAGAACCAGGGATCCTCAGCGTTCTGAGGTCGGCAGTCCACATGCCCAACAAGCAGAATTCATTCCTGATGAACAAGAAATAATAGTGATTTGAAAAGTAAGAATCTGAAAATGTGTAGGTTGTTAAAGACTCGCGGCCACAGAACCAGGCGAGGTCACAAAACACAAGCGGGTAGAGATGATGAAAAAGAGCCACACGGAAATCCTACGAGTGAAAGACACCATCACTGCCACAAGCATCCCAAGGGACGAGCAGGAGACTAGACACAGCTAAGAGCTGGTGAGCAGGACGACAGAAGGGAAGAAATCCACCAAGGTGACAAACAGGTAAGTCTCTTCGGGTGGCATCTCTGTTAAATGCTCTCAAGGGGCTAGCTCCTCACCTCCCAGGCCAGGACTCCCTGTTGGAAGCAAACGTGAATCAGGGTCTAGACTTGGAATAAGACTCTTAACATGAAGGAAAGAGGAATTTCTAGATCTGGGCGGATTTGCTGGCAGGACTGAAGACCTCTGCTGACAAGGGCCGACGTCCACCAGCAGGTTAGCATGCCGGCCTCCACAACGCCTACCTGGATCAGCTGCGCATCAGTGCCCACCCAAGGGGCGGGGCCCCGGCGCTCAGACTGCTCCCCATCCCGGAAGGTCGGGCATGCACCGACCCTGAGCACGTGCTGACCGTGCAGCCTTCCCAGGCAGACGCAGTATGCAGACAGGTCCACCAGCCACAAAAACCAGGGATGGGCCGTTTCTCTGCTCATCCTGCGGTGGTGACAGAGACCACCTGGGACTCGAGCGAGTCAGAGCCGGAGCATCGTTGGCTTCTGGGCTGTCCACCTTAGCCGGGTTTGAGATAAAAAAACACGCTGTGGACCTATTTTGCTCATAAACAACTTTTATTTTTGTTCTCAGTATGTGCCCTTGAAGATTCCAAAATGTCTGGAGTTTCTGATTCTCCTGGGACCAGAGGTAAAAGCCTTGTGCGGAAACACTCAACCTTGGCGCATCGCTCTCTCCTGAGGAGCTAAGCTGGAAGGCCTCAGGGAGAGGAAGCGGACACTCACACCGTATTCCAAGATGGGTAACACAGCGAACAAAGAATTAGTAAAACATAGACTCAGTCTGTAGAGGGCTTCAAATATACATATTCTATATATATAAACCTGTTATATAGGATTTCAACTTATTGTTTCCTTGTGACTTGTAATTAAAGTACAAATGATATAGATGTTGTACACCGCTGATTTCCCCTTCTCGGCCCCCCTCCCTCCCCAACATAAATAACATTACAAAGGTCACGTGATCCTAAGAGTTTTTGTTGTTGTCAATATTTTGTTTTAAAAATCATTTCCCCTTCCTCCCCTGCAAACTACCTCTGAGAGTTTGTAACACAGCAGCCGGGAACGGACACGACTGGGGACGGCATGGATCTAACGCACAGAGCGCACGACGCGGCTTCTCACTGGCACCAGGCGGGCTTTGGCAGGTCCCACGGACAACAGAGGCTAGGCGGGAAGTGGGGCAGGTGCGGCGCTTTCGTCCTCCGCCAAAGAGGCGGCGGCGGCGGGACCACCGAGAGAAGCCCTAAAGGCATCGAGGTTTTGCACAGCTCCAGAAACGTCCTGGCTCAGTATTTACACGGTTATCTTTCTGCTGCATTTTTCTTTTGAGAAATTTGTGTGTCGGAGTTTGGCTGGGGGAAAGAAGCAACTTAAAAACCCAAAACGAACCAATTCCCACTTATGTAAAAGTCCCGTTGTAAGTCTTACCCAGTTATTTTCACACACATCATTAGATACTGACAATGACTGGGTTCTTTTCTTACTCTTTTTTTGAAAAGCATGAGAAGAAAGAGGAGAGAGCTAGGGAACGAGGGAGGGAGGAGGGAAGGAGGGGTACCCTAAGGGGAGCGCCGTCCCTTCTTCAGCATTAGGTGACACTGGATGGTCTGGATTCGGTTCTTGGCCGGGACGAACTCAGGCTGCAGCTTCAGCGTCGATTCATACCACACCAGGGCCTTCTCAAACTCTTCCTGTGAGGAGCAAGGGACAGACATGAGACATGCTGCCACTGCCCGCCTCTGAACGCCACTGTTTCCTCCGCGCTGGTAGCGACCCTGCAGCGCCTCCTCAGCAGGTCCCTATCTCTGAGGAAGCCGAGGCCCGGCAGGAGCACCACCTCCAAGGTCCCCACCACACAGACAGTGAGGCTGGAGCCCGGGAGCCCGGGGAGGGGGGAGCCATGCACAGGCTGGACGCGGGGGGCAAGAGTGGACCAACACTACTGAGCTCTGGCCGCGGGCCAGGCCCTGTGCCTCCGTCTCATCTGCACAGAAACCCCGAGAACTATGCCTGCCAGGTGCTCCTCGTTCATCTGCCTGCGTTCCCTATTATAGCTAGGGAGCTGGAAGTCAAGTGTCTCAAAGTCACTTACTGTAGAGTTTGAAACTGTTTTCGGTTCTCCTGAGCATTTAAAAATATGAGCATCATTTGGAAATGATCACTGTCATACTGAAGGTGTTCATGTTTGGCTGAGACCAAGACTTTTTTTTTAAAATTTACTTCTGCCATTTTGCTATTTCTTTTTCTTTTTTCTAAGATTTTATTTTATTATCCATGAGAGACACACAGAGAGAGAGAGGCAGAGACCCAGGCAGAGGAAGAAGCAGGCCCCATGCGGGGAGCCCGACGTGGGACTCGATCCCGGGTCTCCAGGATCAGGCCCCGGGCTGCAGGCGGTGCTAAACCACGAGCCACCCGGGCTGCCCCGAGTCCAAGACTCTCAAAGAAGAGCCCAAACCAAACGGTTAAATGACTCCTTCGGCAGAATTCCTCGTTCATAGTAGCAACTTTCACATTTACTGGAGACAAAAATAGATTCTTCAATTTTAAGCAGCAGAGGGAAATCTGCACGTTCAGCAGCACCTACCTGGCCAAATTATACTCGCTGCCTTTCAAGTCAAGGATGACATGTAAACTTACAGCATCAAGTCACTCATTCTATTAACCTTTATGGAGAGAACCTTGGGAAGAGCCCCGTGTGGGACGCAAGCTTCAGATGAAAGTGCGTGGCACGATTCTCATGTTAAATTCAGCTGTGACAGCTTCTGGGGGACCCCTGGGGTTTTAGATTCTGAAATCAGGAGCTGTTCCTGACCAGAATGAGGGTTCTAGACGAGGGCTTTGCCATTTTCTCTGTAGTATCGCCACGAAACTAGTGGCACGTCATCGCTCATTACATGTTCATACACACACCTCGCGTGTGCCGAGCCCTGTGAAGGGCTAGGAACAGAAAGATGGAAGGTGTCTTTTTCCTGAGGTGCTCAGTGTCCGGGGGGAGAGACAGATACTTAAAAAATTATAAAACAAGGTGAAAATATGGTGGAGACATGCACAGGGCCTTGAAAGTGCAGTGACAGGTATGAAGCCGAGCCTGAAAGCAGGAGGGCACGAGTGCTGACGTCCACGCGGAGTGTTAGGTAAGGCTTTCTGGAACAGGTAATGTTTCCAGAAAACTAGGTAAATCCGACTCTCCCGTTAGTGTTCAACTTACCGGGAGGAGCTACACAGTTGCAAATACTTAGATTTCACTAAGTGAAATAAGTAGTGAATTTCATCACTATTTTCTTTTTACTTCACAAACCCCTCAGCCATAAAGTGCCCTTTGGTGGCACTGACGATGGACAGACACAGGACACACAGGAACCTGGAGGCTGTGGACAAGGTCACGAGAGATCTGAAAGCAGAGGTGCGCCCAGGGGACAGCAAGTCCCAGGACCAGGGGGACAGCCAGACCCACTATCGGGGACAGCCAGGCCCAGGACCGGGGGGACAGCCAGGCCCAGGACGGGGAGACAGCCAGGCCCAGGACCGGGGGAACAGCCAGGCCCAGGACTGGGGGACAGCCAGGCTGAGGACCGGGGGGACAGCCAGGCCGAGGACCGGGGGGACAGCCAGGCCCAGGACCAAGGACAGCGAGGCCTAGGACCGGGGGGGGGGGGGGCGCGAGGCCCAGGACTGGGGGGACTGGCAGACCCAGGACTGGGGGACAGCCAGGGCTGCCACACGCCCCTCCACGCTCACCATCGCCACGTAGACGTTGCCCAGCGTGAAGTGGTTGACGGCGAAGTGCGGCGCGATCTCCACGGCCATGGTGGCTACTATGACAGCGTCGTTCCAGAGCCTGGCATTGTGCAGGATGTTGGCCAGGCTAATGAGGGGCACGTCCTGCGGTGGGAGGACAGGGGCGAGAAGGAAAGGACGTGGGTTTTGGGCTCTTGTGGCCGGGCGTCCTGGTCACAAAGAGCACGGCCAGCTTTCCCGGGCAGCCTCTGTGGTCCGCTTGCTCGGGGCCCACGCAGGGCTCACGTGGGAGTAAACCGGCGTGTCACTCCCTTCAATGGGCAAGTCCTGCCTCAAAATACAAGGCAGGAGAGTCAACCGAGTAAGGAAGCTGCTTAGTGAAGGCGCTGGTTTGCACCGGGGCAGGCCGTCCCCGGCCAACACCGTCCCGGGCCACACTGGGATGCCTGCTGTCGTACCGAGTGTCTGTGTTCACCTGTGAGACACAGAGGCAGACACCCCGGCGGAGGGAGCAGCAGCTGCCTGCGGGCCCAATGCGGGACTTGATCCCGGGACCCGGGGGCCCAGCCTGGGCCGAGGGTAGAGGCTGTGCCGCTGGGCCCCCGGTGCCCCTCAGAGCATCGAGCGCAGGGCCCGGGCATCCCGTGCATGAAGCGGCCTCCGGGCCCCAGCCAGCCTGCGGACCCGCAGCGACAACCGGCATTTGTGAAAAGGTCGAAGTGACCCGGAGCTGCAGGGCCTTTGTTTTTGTGGAGAAGGATGAGTCAAGGGCCAGGAGCGGCCGATCACCGGACGCCATGGAGGCTGCTTCGGGTCTGGACGCGAGCGGCGGTGGCAGCGAGGCCCCCAGGCCCCGGGACAGGCTGCGCGGCCGGCATGCCTACAGGGCCGGGCCGAGGTGGGCATCCTCAAGGCCCCCAGGCCCTTCCCACTCGGGCTGAGCACAGGAGCGCGGGAGCGGGGCTGCAGCTCACCTTCATCTGGTGTGGCGCGTAGTGCAGGGCCTGGCGGAGGCAGTCGATGGCCTTCTTTCCTTGGCCCTTCACTCTCCAGTAGAGGGCCGCCATGCTGGAGAGCACCCAGGAAGTCTGGTTCTGCGAAGGGACAAAGGGATGGGCGGCGAGGCCGGGGCTCAGCAAGGGGCCGGCGAGCCCCGAGGCTCCGAGCAGGAGCACCACCCGGGGCCGCCGGCTGGCTGCGTCCCCCCCAGCGTGAGGACACTGCGGCTCCGGGTCTGAAGGTCTGGCCCGAATTCACTCAACTGCACATGGCAGCTTCCTTCCCGCGCGTGTTCTTTTGGATTTAAATTAACTTATTAAAAAAAATTCACTGAACTTTTTGAACAGGTAACTCGTTTGCATGTTTCAAAGACCAGAAATTACATGAAGTTGTAAGTGAAAACTCTCCCCCTCTTTCCTGTCTCTATTGGACACAAGGAAACACTATTTTACTTTTTGGTCCTATGGAACTTTCTAGGATTTCTTTACAGGTTATGTAAGCAAATATGAATATAGGCTTATAATCCCCGCTTTCTCTATGAGGCAACGTATTACTTTTATGTAAGAGGTAACAATCATTTGCACTCTGTTTTTTTTTTTTTTTTTTTAAGATTTGAGGGACAGAGAGAGAGGGAGAGGGGCGGGAGAGAGGGAGAGAGAGAGGGAGAGAGAGCGTGAGCCCGAGCAGGAAGGGCAGAGGGAGAGAGAATCTCAAGCAGCCTCTGCTGAGTGCAGACCCAGATGCGGGCTCAGGGCTCGGCCTCCAGGTGCTGAGATCGTGACCTGAGTCGAAACCGAGAGGATTCAACTCCAGATGCAGACACGGGGATACGCGTGTCATCAGCACACACCGCTCCCCATACGCTCACGACAATTTAATCACCCACCAGAAGTACCTGGGTCCCTGTTTCCTTACAGCCTCACCACAGTCTGTTAAACCCTTCGACTCCATTAGGAGATAAAAAATGGGGTTTAAATATGCATTTCTCTTACGAGTGGAACTGACCACCTTTCATGTTTGACAGCTCTTTGTATTTCTTTTCTGTGAAGTATCTGTTCTTACATTTTGTTCGCTTTTCTGTAAGGTCTTTATTTCATCTATTTAAAAAAGTTCCTTATATACCTATACGTACTAGGGAGATTAGTCCCTTGTCTGTGGTATGAATCACAGATACAGTCCCTCAGTTTCCTGGAGTCTGCCTTTGGACCTATGGTTTTTTTGTGTGATGTAGGTTCTGATTTCTACATAGTTCAGCTTATTGATTTTTTTAAAGAAGATTTTATTTATTTATTCATGAGAGGCAGAGACACAGGCAGAGAGAGAGAAGCAGGCTCCATCCAGGGAGCCCGATGTGGGACTCGATCCCCGGTCTCCACGATCAGGCCCTGGGCCAAAGGTGGGTGCCAAACTGCTGAGCCACCCAGGGATCCCCAGCTTATTAATTCAGATCGCTTCTGGATTTTCAGTTGTAGCTAACAAGATCTTGCTTACTTCACAGTTATCAAGAAATTTTACCATGTTTTTTCCCCTAGAAATTTTTATAGTTTCATTTTTTACATTTAAATCCTTGATCCCTTTGAAATTTAACTCGGTATAAAAGACAGAGATCCAATTTTAATTTTCCCAGGTTACTAGGTTGTCTCAATGAGACTTAACAAATAATTCATCTCTCTTCCCCCAGTGAGATGCTACTTTTACCATATACAAAATTTCAGTACTTAATTTAGGTCTGATTGTGGATTTTCCCGTCTATTTCATTTGGATGGGTGGTCTTTTACTCCCAGCCATTACAGATGAAGCAATCAGAAAACTTCCCCTGCTTTCTACCTTCTTTCTTTCTTCCAATCTAATTTCTTGGTGATTTAATCATTCTTCCTTGTCAGGGCATACAGTATTTACATTCTGTTCTATCACCCTATTCCCCACGTTTGTTTTCCTATTGGTTGTGCACTTAAATACATTAATTGATCACTGACATTACTTTTGGGTGGCTTCCCCAATCATCTCGTGGTTGGTTGAGGTTCAGCCCAATACTGTTGGCAGGAATGGTACTCTGAGATTGTTGGCATGGGCTGCACTGCGCTCCACCAAGATTCACAGGTTGAAATCTCAGCCTCTCATACCTCAGGATGTAACTGTATTTGGAGATAAGGTCTTTAAGGAGGTAATTAAATTAAAATGAGGCCACCAGCGTGAGGCCTTAATCCAGTAAGACTGGGTTTATATGAAGGATTTATAGAAAAGGAAGAGACGTCAGGGTCCTGGGTGCGGAGGACAGTGGGAGGCTAGCCACCTGCAGCCGAGGGGAGCCTCAGAGGAAAGCTACCCCAGGTCCCGGGCCCGCGGGCTCCACAATGGGTGAGAACACATTTCCACCATTTCAGGTACCCCGTCTGTGGTGCTTTGTTATGTTAGCCCTATGTGTTCAAAACTTTGTCTGCGGCCTTCGTACCTGCAGGACTGCTGGCTGAATGTAAAGCCACGGCTCATTCTTTCTTTCTTTGAATAACGTGTTGGCATCGTTCCCTCACCTGCCTCCCAGCATGGAGGGCTGCTGCGGAGCAACTTGAAGCTGCCCGATTTATTCCCCCTTCTTAGGGACTTCGTCCTTTAGACTGGCTTCTCAAAAGGATTCTTTTTCAAACTAAAGTTATCTTTTTTTTTTTAATGCCAATATTTCATATATACGAAAGAGCATATTTATATAATTATCTACACACATAATAAACGATTACATAAACATACTTATGCTGTAAAACATAAAATGACTGTCCCAGAAGCTGCCACCCTAGTCAAGAATGAACGTTCTTACACTATTCCCACCTCTTGCCTTTTCTCCAGAGGCACACACTGTCCTAAAAGCTGTGTTCATTATTCCGTTGCTTTTTAAAACACTGTTCCATCGCTCACACACATGCACACAT
Source organism: Vulpes vulpes (assembly GCF_048418805.1). Taxonomy (NCBI): domain Eukaryota; kingdom Metazoa; phylum Chordata; class Mammalia; order Carnivora; family Canidae; genus Vulpes; species Vulpes vulpes. The sequence goes on along the minus strand of NC_132784.1, from coordinate 90,314,610 downwards.
ATTTGCTTCAACGGTGTCATACTCCGTGTACTCCCTTCCTGTGCATTACAGAAGTCATGTAATAGTGTGAAGGAGTCTTCTGGGACTTGAAGTTCTTACTCAACACTCTATTTCTAGAATTCATCCATGTTGTGTGTACCTTTAGCTCATTCAATTTGCTACACAATTAAATGTCCACTAAGTGAACATACTGTAATGTATTTATCCATTTTCCATAGATGGGGGCTCTGAGTTACTTCCTGTTTTTAGGTTTCCTGTTGCAAAATAATGTGCAGAGTTTCTCTAGTCTAGAGTAGATACCTGGCGGTAGGTAGGACTGCTGGCTTACAAGACATGCAAATGTCCGACTTAACGAGGGAATGCTAAGTTGTTCCCTAAAGGTACCGGAACAGTCTAGCATCCCGTCGGCAATGCTCCTTCTTGCTTTGTAGCCTTTCTACTTCTTGGTATCATCAGTTGGAGTTAAAATAGCATCTTAGTGCAGCCTTGGTTTGCATTTCCTGATCATTAGTGGGACTGGAAATTGTTCCTTGTGTTTATTGGCCACACATATCTTTTTTCAAGGGAAACCTCTGTTAATATTTTTTTAGGTATCTTTTTATTTTATTATTTATCTTTCTTATCAATTGGTCTATATGTTCTGCATGTTAGTCCTTGTATGTGGAACGTGTTATACATACTTTAACTCTGGCTTAGCTCTTTCATTTAAAAAATGTCTTTAATTTTAAAAAGTTTAAATTTTAATGTAATTGAATTTATTCACATTTTCTTTTCTACTTAGTACTTTAATATCCTAAAAAATCATTTTATATTCCAGGGCCAGAATCTCCTACATTTTACTCTAATTTTTAAGGTTTTTGTTTTTGATACTTGAGTCCTTGGTTCACCTGGAAATCCTTTGTATGTGTAAGCTATGAGGTGAGGATGAATGAGCTCAGCAATCCCCTCTCCCTATTGGTCTCTCCATAGTCCTGTGAATGTCAGAGTATGCTTCAGGGCTTTCTATTTAGTACCCCCTTGTCACTATTTCTGTTTATCCTTGAGCACATGGCATAATGGCTTGTTTTATAAGTTTTCATAAAAGTAAGGCAATTCTCACCACCTCATTTTTTTTCAATAGTGTCATGTCTGTTTCTTACCCTTCCTTGTAAAGGGTTTTTAAGTACCCTAAAAAAAAATTGTTGGTATTTTGATTATAGTAGCATGGACTCTATAAATCAAATTGGGGAAAACGGACATGCTTATGATGTGTGTCATCTTATCCATGAACATTATAGATCTCTTTATTTAGGTATTTTGTAATACAACTTTCAATAAAGTTGTATCACTTTATGCAGACAAGGCTTACAAATTTTTGTAACATTTGTTACTGGGATCTTTATATTTTTATGATGATGGAAATTCATTTTGGAAATTATGTTTCCTAAAACTTTTTGCTGCTGTATAGAAATTTAACTTACTTTTATTGACTTTATAGGCAGCCATCTTGATAAAAATGTTATTATTTCTAAAAATTTGGGCAGCCCGGATGGCTCAGCGGTTTAGTGCTCCCTTTGGCCCAAGGTGTGACCCTGGAGACCCGGGATCGAGTCCCACGTCGGGCTCCCTGCATGGAGCCTGCTTCTCCCTCTGCCTGTGTCTCTGCCTCTCTCTTTCTCTGTATCTCTCATGAGTGAATAAATAAATAAAATCTTTAAAAAATTTTTTGTAGTCTTTTGGGTTTGCTATGTATAACATAATTTCTGAATAAGATTTTGGTTTTTTTCTTCCTAATACTTATGCCATTAATTTATTTTTCTTGATTTACTGTACTTGCTAAGACTTTTGGTACAAATGTGAGGAAAAAGTCACGTAGGCATTCTCTTTCATGATTTCAAAGAATTATTTTAAATATTTCTCCATTAAGAATCATCTTTGCGGGACACCTGGGTAGCTCAGTGGTTGAGCGTCTGTCTTTGGCTCAGGTCGTGATCCCTGAGTCATGAGATCGAGTCCCACATCGGGCTCCCCGCAGGGAGCCTGCTTCTCCCTCTGCCTGTGTCTCTGGCTCTGTGTCTCACATGAATACATAAATAAAATCTTAAAAAAAAAGAATCATCTTTGCTGTAATATTTTATTGATTCTTCTCATCAGATTAAGGAAGTCCTTATCTATTCTTGAATTTGGATTAGCTTTAACATCATAAATGGTATTGTATTTTATCAAATGCAATCTACTGCATTAATTTCATAATTTTAATCCTTTAATTTGGTTGATGAAATAAAGATTTTCCTAAAGTTAGACCATTTTTGTATTTCTGGGATAAATCCAACTTGATCAAGGTGCATCTTGTAAAAGAAAAACAGACGCCATTGGATTTAGTCTGTTAAAATCTGGCTTATGGTTTTCACCTATGTTCATGAATGAGTTTAGAGCATGATTTTTCTCATAATGTCTTTGTCTAGTTTTGTTTTCAAGGTACACTAGTCTTGTCTCAAGCAATCAATTGGGAAGTTGTTCCCTTTTCTGCTGTCCAAGAGAATCTATTTATATTGAGATTGTATATTTTTTAAAAGTTTAGAATTCACATGTAAAATCAACATGTGAATTTTAATATTCTTTGTAAGAATTTTTTTTAGCCTATTTCTTCAACTTATTTGAGTTATAATACCCAAATCAATTTGGGTAATTACATTTTTATAGAAATTTGTCTTCTTTACATTTGTTTTCAAATTTACTGGCATAAAATTGTTAACTGTATCATTTTCTAATTCTTTTTAGTTTTTTAGCTGTAGTTTTGCTTCCCTTTTCCCTCAATATTGGTTATTTGTGGTTTATTTTTTTCTTGATTAATTCTGCCCAACTAGTGCTTCAAAGAAACAATTTTTGGATTGTGGATCTCCATTCTATTTTTGGTTTCTGTTTCATTGATTTCTGCACCTAACAACACAACTCAAAAAAGAAAGAATCAAAAACTGGTAGAAAATAAAATATGCACAAATTCAGAATTGTAGTTGTAGATTTCAACATGCTTCTCAATAACTGATAGAAGAAATACACACAAGAAAAAAAATCAGTAGAAATAAAGAAGAAACAAACAATATTATCAAACAACTTGACCTAAATGACATCTCTAGAATACTCTAACAGTAGTAGTACTCTTTTCTGAAGTACATGGTACATTTACCAAGGCAGATTATATTCTATAATATATAAATATATTATATATTAATATATTATATAACTATTAATACTTAAGATATAATGTCTATATATAACAAGTATGAGTAAGTTTTAAAAAATTTAAGTCACACAGATTATGTTCATTTACTGCAATGAAATTAGAAATCACTTAAAGAAAGAGATCTGGAAAATGTCCAATAGTTGGAAACCCAAATAAAACACTCCTAAACAACTTACAGATCAAAAAGGAAGCTAAAAGGAAAGTTATAAACTATTTTAAGCTGAATAAAGATGGAAATATGACAAAATTTGTTTTATATACTAAAAGTACAATTTAGAGGGAATTTTTAGCATTAAAGACCTACCTTAGAAAAAGCAAGGGATCAAATCAATAAACTAAGCTTCCACATCAAGAAACTAAAAAAACCTCAGTGAATTAAATCCTAAGCAAGCAGAAGACAGGAAATAATAAAGATATGAGCAGACATAAATGAAAGAGAAAATAAAAACAATGGAAAAATCAATGGATCTAAAAACCTTGAGTTCTTGGTTCTTTGAGAAGAACAATAAACTGAATAAATTTCTAGTCAGTCTGATCAGGAAAAAAAAAGAGAAAAGATAACAAACTATCAACACCAGAATTACGAGAGCATGTTACTACAGATCCTACAGATCTTAACAGAATGAGGAAAAAACTATGACCAACTTTATGCTAATAAATTCAACAACTTAGATTAAGTGGACAAATTTTAGAGATACAACTAACAAAACTCACTCAAGAAGAGATAATTTGACTATGTCTATTAAAGAAATTGAATTTGTTGTGAGAAATCTCTCACAAAGAACAATCCTGGCCCAGATGGCTTCACTGCTGAATTCTATCAAATATTTAAGGAAGAAATAATATTACTTCTCTATAAACTGTTCCGGAAAAATACGGTGGAGGGAACACTTCTCAATATACAGAGTGATTATTAACCTAATAACAAAACTAGACAAAGTATTACCAAAAAAGAAAACCACAGGCTAACACACTTCATGAATATAGATTCAGACACTAATTGGCTTATCAACAGTGGGGAAAGGTATTTATTTATTTTTTTAACACTTTATTTATTCATCAGAGACACACACACACACACACACAGAGAGAGAGAGAGAGAGAGGGGGGGGCAGAGACACAGGCGGAGGGAGGAGCAGGCTCCATTCAGGGAGCCAGATGTAGGACTCCATCCTGGGACCCCAGGATCATGCCCTGGGCTGAAGGCAGGCACCAAACCACTGAGCCACTCAGGATCCATGGGAAAGGTATTTATGTTGGTATCTATTAATTTTTAAGATTTTATTTATTTATTTTTAAAAATACTTTATTTCTTTATGAGGACACAGAGAGAGGCAGAGACACAGGCCGAGGGAGAAGTGGGCTCCCTGTGGGGAACCCGATGTGGGACTCGATCCCAGGACCCTGGGGTTACGCCCTGGGCAGAAGGCAGTCGCCCAACTACTGAGCCCCCCAGGTATCCCGGTATTTGTTAATTTTTCAGTAGATCAATGATTTTTGCTTTATATATTTTGAAGTTATTTTATTGGGTATGTGTAAGTTTAGAATTGGTCTTTCTGGTGAATTAAATCTTTTATCATTACATAGTCCTTTTCTGCCCCTAAAATTTTTTTTTGTTTTGAAATAGATGTTTTTAGGTAATTAATATAACTATACCTACTTTCTTTTGATTAGTAAGTATTGGGTGCAGCTTTTTCCATTTTTTTCAACTTTTATATTATGTTTTTGGTATGAATTAAAACGTGGTTCCTTTTAAAAATTTCCAATTTGACATTTTGTGACTGTTACATTACAGAATTTTTAAAAAGATTTTATTTGAGAGAGACCGTGTGTGAGCACATGAGTGGGGAGAGGGGCGGGAGGAGCAGCAGACTCCCCACTGTGGGAGGGAGCTTGATGCTCTATCACGGACCTACCCCCCTGGGACCATGACCTGAGCTGAAGGCAGATGCTTAACCAACTGAGCCACCCAGGCGTTCCTTGTTACAGATTGTTTTTAAGATTGTTTACTTCTTGACTTCTACTTCTTATCTTTTTTTGCTGCTGTTGTTCTGATCCTTAAATGTTGCTTTTTTCCTATCTCTTGATTTTTTTGGGTCCTCTTCTTCCTATCTTCATTATTTTATCCTCAAAGGTTTGGGATCCGTGCTTTCTTTTTAACAGTGAACCTTAATTCTTTACTCAATATTTAATGTAAAATCCAAGCAATATATTCATTCATTCCTCCTAAACACGAAGAGGCCTTTTGAACACTGTAACTCAGATCAACTCACCCTCAGATACATATTGTTTTGCATGGTATTCCCCCCCCCCCCGCATGGTATTTTAGTTCAGTCATTTCTCTTAAAAATCCCACAAATTATCATTTTCTACAGACAATGTTTGTTTGGGTTTGCATGCCTGTATCACTATTTGCTTGGCAAATCTTCTTCTGTCTCAGACAATCTTTCTTTGGCTTTCATACAGAAAAGTTCCTCTGGACAGGGCTCTTGCTAATAAACTTTTTCCAGTTACCTTTATTTTTATTTATTTATTTATTTATTTATTTATTTATTTATTTATTTTTAATTTTATTTATTTATGATAGTCACAGAGAGAATGAGAGAGGCAGAGACACAGGCAGAGGGAGAAGCAGGCTCCATGCACCGGGAGCCCGATGTGGGACTCGATCCCGGGTCTCCAGGATCGCGCCCTAGGCCAAAGGCAGGCGCCAAACCGCTGCGCCACCCAGGGATCCCTCCAGTTACCTTTAAATGTCTTTATTCTTCTCTCATTGTAAGGTACGCAATTCTAGGGGGCCCAGTATGCTTTCAAAACTATCATCTGGCTTAGACGGTTGCTATGAGAGAGAGGCTATCTTTTTAACTATCCCTCCTCTGTAGGTAATCTGTCCTTTCTGTCTCCATATGGGCAGAGATCTTTGTTGAAATTTTTCTTCACTGATCTATCCTAAGCCCTTAAAAATATTTGGCACACAGCAGGCCTTTCTACATATCTGTTGAATGAATACATTCATGTACTCATGTTGTGGTGTTTATTAAGTGATCAGATGCAAATCCAAAATTCTATAACCTGCTTTGTGGTACTGTGGCTGGAACTCTGCAAACCGTATTTCTCCTTTGCTAGCAGGCTTCCTGTTAAGGTCTGCAAACGTGCACACAAGGAGACTGGAGGCAAGAGGAGAAGGGACTATGCTTTCTGCTGGCGTGGTGCTCCTGTCAGTGTCACTGCACTCCCAGGCTCAGCCTCACTGTATCCCATCCGCAGCCAGGCTACGTTCCCTCTTCAGAAGCAGAGGCTCCACTTGCCAGAACTCCTGTGAATGCCTAGATTTAGAAGACCCCACTGCCTGCTCATCCTAGGGGTGGGACACAGGCCCAGCAGTTGGCACCACTGGCTTACCCCAGTCAGGTGTTTCCTTTTCTCCTGTTCACCCTTCCACAACAATGTAATCAATTGTCTATTTACTCTTCTACATCATACATACCTGATGTCCTTTCTGTTTTCCTGACAGTACCTTGACTGAAATAGGTGCTTTTAAGATAGCTTTGTCTTTGCTGTTTTACTATGATGTAGCTAGGTACGGGTTTGTTTTTATTTATCCAGCTTAGAATACAGCATGCTTCCTGAATCTGCTGATTCACTTATCTTCTTGTCTCTATAATATTTTAGGTAATTTTTTTATACAAAGCTTGCAATTCACTATTCGAGTCTAATTCACCCCATGAATATTTGGCCTAAATAAATAAATATATTTTTAGTTTAAGATGTGTCAATTTGTTTTTTTAACTTCCTCATTTCTGATATGCTATTTTCTCAGCTGTGAAATAACATTTTAAAAATATTTCATAATGAGAAATTTCAAATATATACAAAAGAAGACGACATTGTTAGAACTTCTATGCACTCATCATCCAGCTTCAATGCTTATCCACTCATGGCCACTTCTGATTTTGTCTAAACTCTCATCCACATTAATTTGAAGCAAATCCCAGACTTCATATAATGTCACCAGTAAATTTTCCAATTGTACTTCTAAAAGACAGAAACTCACATTTAAAATATAAGATTAATAAAGTTTGCTTACATTTTGAAAATTGTTTAGTATCACCAATATTCCTATTTTCCTTTGGTTGTCTTATACAAGTTCCTTTGCTCTTATAATGTTGCCATTGGTTAATGTATTCCTTAAGTCTCTTTTGATCTCTAGGGTTCATCCTCATCTATCTTTAACATTTCTATAGAAAAATGGGATTATTTATCTTGTAGTTTTCCACTGACTGGACTCTGCTGATGGCATCCTCGGAGCTACTGAACAGGCTCCTCTGTCCCCTGCATCGTTAGTTGGCAGTCAGAGGCTTGGCTGTCTCGGATTTGACTTACTGAGAAGGGGTGGTGGCCAAACACTTTCACAGGTGGTAATGTGAACTTCCAACGGTACCACACACTGTCTGAGCGTACTGGTGAGGTAGCAGCGAGTGATGATCACTGCCAGATTAGTTGGGAGCAGCAAAACTGTACTATGCTAATTTCATCATTTTCAGTTAACTAGTTGGAATATTACTATAAAGCGTAAAGAGATTTTTTTCCTCTCATCAACTCATCATTTACCCCAAAGTACAGTTCATTTAGAAAGGAAGGAAACATGCTTGTTATTTTCTTTTTCCATTAAAAAACAAAAACAAATCTAAGTTGTTCCCATGCATCATCCAAGACCACATCCTTCATGGTGAATTTGAGGGTATAAATATCATTTAATATAGTTTTATAAATGTGATGTGTTTCACCCACTCAGTTGCTTTGAGTTTTGCTGCTCAAAGTGATCCATTTTTGGCCAATAGGAGCATATTCCAGTTGGCTCAGAGTTCTTCTGACACAACGTTTGTTGACTTTGGGAGCTTCTCTGCTTTCCCAGACTTGGTAGAAGCCATTTCTCCATGGAATTCTGGTTCCTTTTAGTGCAAAATGGTATCTAAAGATCGACATCTGGGTGCCAAGTGTGCTTATAAATACTGGGTTACTCACTAATACTAGTTTTTTCAGCAAATTAAGGAAATGTGTAAATATATGAGAAAGTTTTACCAGTATTTCTAATTCACAACTATAAATGTTTTCTTAACATCCTCATTCTCACACTTTTCTGTCCTTCACCCATACCTAACCTCTAGTTCTCAACATCACCAACAAAATTACTCGTTTATTTTGCATTGCATACACCTATAATCTCAGGACAATATCAATATTAACAATACTATTACTGAAAACAAATAAGGTTTTCTTTTGTGCTTAGAGTAAATCCCATTGGGGGGATAGTTAAACAACTATCTTTTAAAGTCACTTGGAAAATTCCCCTTGATGTGGTTAGACCACCAACTGGATACAGAATGGGCTCATTTAATTTTACTTTTAATTACGAATTGCCTTATTAAAATACACAGAGTATTTGTTTCCAAAGTCAAATAGAAAAGATAATGTAGACTCAAGGAAATCTAGCTTCATGCCGAGTCTTTCTGATCCAATTTCCTTCTTCCCTCAATGGAAAAATCACTTAAAAGTATTTTTAAAAGTTACTATTCCATTTTAAAATGTTTCTCGGGATCCCTGGGTGGCGCAGCGGTTTGGCGCCTGCCTTTGGCCCAGGGCGCGATCCTGGAGACCCGGGATCGAATCCCATATCAGGCTCCCGGTGCATGGAGCCTGCTTCTCCCTCCGCCTTTGTCTCTGCCTCTCTCTCTCTCTGTGACTATCATAAATTAAAAAAAAAAAAAAAAAAAAAAAACCGGAAAGAAAAAATAGAAGAACATGAATTACCAATAAATCTGGAATAGTGCTTACCGCTGGGAATAGGGCATTGGGACAAGAAAAATAAACATGGGAGGGGGCTTCTGAAATATATACAATGTTCTATTTAAAAAAAAAAAATAAAAAAAAAAATAAAATGTTTCTCTACATATATCCCTCACCTTGCCATTGTTTAAAAAGCAAAATAGTAATCAGAGATAATGACGTTTTCCACTTTTCTTTTTTCCCCACTAGGTATATCCCGGAGATTATTTCATAGAAGTTTACAGAAATCGTCTTCATTCTTTTCGACAGCTGTAAAAGACTCCATTCTGTGGACCTTCACACCCAATAAACATCCGCGGAGGACTTTTTATTTAATCAGTCTCCTGTTGCACAATTGGGTTGTTTCCAGTCTGCTATTACAAATGAGGCTATAACCAACAGCCTTATCCATAGGCTTTCTTACATTATTTTTTTTTTACCATCTTAGAACTAAGATTCTTGAAAGTTGGCTACATGGGTAAATGAACGTATAATTTTGCTAGATATGGTTAATTTTCTCTCCATAAAGGTTATTCCATTTTGCATGTCCACTACCAATGTATGTATAGCAGTTCCAATTTCCCCACAGCCTTACTGAGTCTACCAAACTTGTGTATTTCTGCCAATGTCATTGACAAGAAGTATCTCAGTGTAGTTTTGATTTGCTCTTTTTCTAGATTTTGAGATAAAAGCATAGATCATTAACTTTTTTTTTTTTTTTTAAACTAATATGCCTATTTAAGAGCTAGAAACTTTCAGGGCGCCTGGGTGGCTCAGTGGTTGAGCATCCGTCTTCAGCTCAGGTTGTGATCCCAGGATCCGGGATCGAGCCCCACATCAGGTTCCCTGCAGGAGCCTGCTTCTCCCTCTGCCTGTGTCTCTGCCTCTCTCTGTGTCTCTCATGAATAAATAAAATCTTAAAGAAAAAAAGGCTATAAACTTTCCTCAAGCACTGCTTTAGCTGCATCCCACAAGTTTTAACATGCTATACTCATTTCAAAATATTTTCTAATTTTGCTTGGGCTTCTTCATGGGTTATAGAGAAATGTACTGCTTAATGTCACCAAAATCGCTGAGGATTTTCCATCTATCCTTTTGCTTCTGATTTTTATTTTAATTCCACTGGGGTCAAAAAATATACTATAAATTATTTCAGTATTTTAAATTAAAAAAAACATTTTATTTATTCATGAGAGACAGAGAGAGAGGCAGAGCCACAGGTAGAGGGAGAAGCAGGCTCCCTGTGGGGAGCCCGATGTGGGACTTGATCCTGGGGCCCCCCGATCATGACCTGAGCCACAGGCAGATGCTCAGCTGCTGAGCCACCCAGGTGCCCCAGTATTTTAAATTTTAATTGAGGCTTAATTTATGACTCAGGTTATGATCAACCTGGTAAATTGTGTGCATTTTTTAAAAATGTATTTTTTTAAAGATTTTATTTATTCATGACAGACAAAGAGAGAGAGAGAGAGAGGCAGAGACACAGGCAGAGGGAGAAGCAGGCTCCATGCAGGGAGCCTGACATGGGACTTGACCTCGGGTCTTTAGGATTACACCCTGGGCCGAAGGCAGGTGCTAAACTGCTGAGCCACTGGGGCTGCCCTAAAAAATGTATTTTAAGTAGGCTCCATCCTAACTCGGGGTTTGAATTCATAATCTAAGATTAAGAGTTGCATGCTCTACCAACTGAGCCATATGCCTTTTCTAAAATGAGAATTGTATTAGTTTAATGCAGCTTTACATAAATGTTAGGTGAAATTTATTTTATTAGCAAGATGGTTGGGGTGCCTGGGTGGCTCAGTTGGTTAAGTGTCTGCCTTTGGCTCCGGTCTTGATCCTGGAGTCTTGGGATGGAGCCTCGCATTGGGCTCCCTGCTCAGCAGGGAGCCTGCTTCTCAGCTCCCACCCACGGCTTGTGCTCTCTGGCTCTCCTTAACTGTTAAATAAATAAATAAATAAAATCTTAAAAAAAAAAAAAAAAGCAAGATCGTCCTCCATATATATATTTTTAAAGATCTTATTTAAGAATTTTATTTATTTATTCATGAGGCACACACAGAGAGAAGCAGAGACACAGGGAGAGGGAGAAGCAGGCTCCCTGTGGGAAGCCTGATGTGGGACTTGATCCTGGGACCCCAGGGTCACGCCCTGAGCCAAAGGCAGACGCTCCATTGCTGAGCCCCCCAGGTATCCCAAGATGGTCTATATTTTTACTTTTTTTTGCCTGCTTAATTCTGCCATCTACTTAGAGAGGTTGGTATCTATTATGACTGTAGATTTATTTGTTTCTGGTTAGATCTGCCGATGTTTAATGCTTGTCTTATATAATTTGAAATTATCCTATTGGTTACAGAGTTTTACAATTTTCTATATTCCTGGTGGACTGACCACTGTATCATTATGAATTGTCTTTATCTGTAGTAACGGTTCTTGCCTTAAATTCCACATCGTGTGATGTTAGTACAGTTAAGCCAGCTTTCTTTTGATTAGTGTTTGTATATCTTTTCCCCATCTGTTTAATTTCAACCATTTAATATCTTATATTAAAGTGTGTTACTTGTGAACAGCACATAATTGGGTTCAGTATTTTAACCCAGCCTGATAATGTTGGTACTCTAATTGGAATACTTAGTTCTTTGTATTTACTGTCATTACTGATATATTATACTTATCTCTATCACTTTATAATTTATATTTTATTGTACCCATTTTTATATTTTACATATAACATATATTTCTATCATATTCCTTTTGTCTTCCTTTCTTGCTTCTTGGCTGAATTAATCAAATGTTTATTATTCCCTTTTTCCTTAACTATACATTCTTTAACTGTTCTTTTAATGGTTAGCCTAGAATTTCCAATATGGATCTTTAAATTATTCCAGACTAAAAATATAAATTATGACTTTAATTTTACTACTTTCCTGATAATGCTAAAGCCTAACACCCTGCTCATGTGTATTCACAGGAAAATTAATCTCATGTTAATCTTTTAGCTGTGTTCCCCTGGAAGTCCAATAAAGGCAGCATGTCAGCTATGTTACCAGGCAACACGGTTAGGGTACAGATGACCTGACCACTGCAGGTGGACTGGGAGGACTGTGACGCTGCTTGTCCGCTGATGGAACTCTTGGACTCTAGGCCCATGAGACTGTTGAAAAAGGTACTGGTTCCGACATGGAACTTAGGAATTCTAAACCAGGGTTGTTCCCATACTCACTCATGGGGTCTTGATCCCTTATCCCTGAGCTGTCACTTGGGGCAAGGGGCAGATAACTGTCTCTGGGACTGCTGCCAGGCTGCTAGAGGGACTCTTGGAAAAACACATGAAAGGCTGTACTGCTGGCTTACTGGGTTTCTATTCCACCCTCCTGAGTGAAGGCGAGCCCACATGTGCCGTACTGAGTTATGCGAGTATAAAATACTTATCTACTGGCCCTAAATCCACTGGCAGTGGATACTGCAAAGTGGTAGCAGCAGCGGAAGGGACTTTCACATCCTTGGTTCAATGTGGCCCAGGCACTGTGACATAAAAGAATGCTCAGGGGGATGCAGATGAACTGAAGCCTCAGTGGGAGCCAACTTTCTCTGAGGCTGATCGCAGAAGTTTGACAGTGGTGTGATAGAGGACAAATCTTTCCCTTGTGGGACTGGATGAGAGCAGGGTCAAACTTAGGCAGAGAAAAACTGCCCACTCCCCCTGCACCGGTCCATGAAATGGAACTGACCAGAAGCGCAGCTGCAAGTGGGCTGGCTGGCAAAAATGGCATTGCCTTGGGGTAGTTGATGCATTTGGGTCAAACCAGGCACTGACGCCTGGCAGGGGGTGGGGAAGAGCTTGAGCTGGACTCCGTGTTTGTGACTGGGGCGGGACTAGACAAGAGCGTGGAGAGGCTGGGTTGGCCACAGATCTAATCAGCATGGAGTGGTGCCCACGAGCCCCTAGCTGGGGAAGTGGGGAGAGAAGGGGGAGAGCTACTCTGCACCAGCACAGAGGTCAAATAGGGCTATGTGGCAACCTGGCACACGAACCAGCTGCACTGGCAGTGGCAGCTGCATGGTGCACATGTGGGGTGACAGAGGTTTCTGAGCATCACATGTGGCAGTGACCTCAGTTGCAACCTGGGGCAGCTTCCCGAGGGTTCTGATGGTGCGTATGGATTTAACCCTAACACAGGGACTGACCAACATCCTCTGCTGACACTTAGTGCAAACTAAAAACTCCCCAGGGAGACAATTATAGATGGGCTTTTGAAGAAATAACAAAGGATAAGGACTATTTTAAAATAAAAAAGCAAAAAATAAAGCAAAAAAAAAAAAAAAAGTTGGAAGCAAAGAGGATATGGATATGTCCTTGTTCTTCTGTGAGCAATAAATGAGAAAGGGGTGCTCTGCTTTGTCACCTCTGTCATTTTCTAAGGTCGTAGTTTGAAAATGTGATCTTTGTTCCAGCAGCATCACCCCAGCAACTTATTAGAAATGTCCATTTTCAGGCCTGACCCTAAGCCCTACCAACTCAGGAAGCTCAGCAATCTGTTGAGTCTAAGAAGCCCTGCAGTTGATTCTGGTGTACCCTAAAGTCTGAGAGGTATTGTATTAAAGTTAGAAACTCAAGGTCATAAAGGTTGGTCTGTGAGCCCCAGTAGAAATGGTTTCTAGATTAGCCTTCTAGTTCTATTTCCCTGAAGACCTAATAAAGGGGGGATGTTAGCCATTACCAAACAGGAGAGTTTATGTAAAAATGATCTCAGTTGATAAACTGTATCTGGATGAGAAGAACTGGAAGTAAACTGTAAAAACCTCACGGAAAGGCAGTTTTGAGTTCTGAGCGTCACGGTTCTTATAAACAGCGATGCCCTTTCCAGGACCCAAGGGGTTTTCATAAAAGATACTCAATTTTGTATGGAGCTCAGGACATCTGAGCCAGGCTTGCTCCCACAACGTATCATTTGACTTGTTCCCTTGCACCTGAACTCTTCCCAGCCAGAGGACACGGGCACGCACTGCAGCTTTCTGGTCATTGGATCCCCCTTTCCTAGGCAGCTGCCTGGCCTTGCCCTCTCAGCAAACCCTCTCTGCCCTCAAGGACAAAAGCAGGGTCTCGGTGTGAAGGCCCAAGAGCGGGGATGCCCGCAGGTGCTCCAGGGGCCGGGCCTGGGCCAGAGCAGCTTTCCCAGACGGTTCAGTCCCAAAGGCCTCAGGGCAGGCTGCAGGCCAGGCCGCTCTGCCCCCCCCGGCCCCGTCCACGCGGGCTCCGACCAGGAAGATGTGCTAGCACATGGTAGCCTAGGCGGTGATAAATACCTCAGACGTCCTCTTGCAGCAAGTGTCTGTAAATGTTGTGGTTATTTTCTATCTTACATATTCTCGAATGTTTATATTTCAATAAACCTCTACCTCTTCACACACACATACACACACACACACACAAAAGGCAGGGAAGGGTGGTGGGCAGAGAACGGTCCCTGGACTACGTAAGGCCTCACTCTGGAGGTACACACTGGATGCTGTTGCACTTTCTTATCGGAAGAAGCTACTGCTGTTGCCCTGTGTGGTCATACTCATTTGTATTTAATATTTACCCTTTCTGTTCTTCTTTGCTCTTTCCTGTTTCCATCTGGGATGGCTTTCTTTCCACCCGAAGAAATTCCATTAGTGATTTTTAGGACAAGTCTTGTTGGTAGCATTGCTCAGCTCCTGGTGGTCTAAAATCTTTATTTAACCTTCATTTTTAAAAACAAGCACAATTTCCATAGAGAGAAAAATGCTCAGATTTTAAGTAAAACACTCGCTTTTGACTACCAAAGACATGAATAACTTCCAACACTCCAGAAAGTCCTTCCAGGCTGCTTCCCAGGCAACCTCTGCCCCCACGAAGCAACCACTGATCTGACTTCTATCAACACAGGAGAGTTTTGGCTGTTCTAGGATTTCATGTCATTGGGAATCGTACACTATGCATGTTTTTTGTGTCCCACTTCTTTTATTTGCAAGTGAGCTTCATCAGTATGGACGTTGGATCCCTCCAGCTGAATTCATCGTGTAAATACGGCACGCTTCATCCATTCTACTGACTGGCGCTTCACCGTTTCTTGGCTATTATGAATAAATCTGCTGTGAATGCGTTTTAACAAATATTTTATGGACATGTATTTTCATGTCTCTGTGATAAGTATCTAGTGGTAAAATCCCTGGATAGTGTATGCTTAACTTTTTACTAGCCTACCACACTTTTCCAGAATGTCTGGACTATGCTACACGCCCACCGGCGACACGAGAGCTCTGGTTGCTCTGTGGCATCTTCAGCCTTTGCCGTTACCACCAACCTTCCTCACTTTTGCCCTTCTAGCACTAGTAGTGCTTCCTGCTTCAAAGTCCCACTATGTTTTCTGATGAGTGTCACTGTATCACCTTTTTTTATTGTTTGCTGTGGTATATTATTTTCCATCTTCACACTTTCAATACTTTTGTACCTAATATTGAAACTGTTTCTCTTATGAGCAGCATACAGTTGGATCAAAAAAAAAATCCATTCCATACAAAATGCTTAAATTATAAAATCTTTTTTACTTAACTACTGATATGCTTGGGTCTATACTTCCTATTTTACCATTTGTGTTCTATTTTTATGTGCCTTCTCCTTTCCTGACTTTCTTGAGATTAATCAAACGTTTGTATTATTCCATTTTCCTTCTATTAAATTACACTGTAAAACCTTTGTTAGTAGTTAGCCTAGAGCTTAAAACTGTATTCTTACTTATCACAGTCCCATGCAAATTATTACCTATAGTACTCGCTGACACCAATTAAAC
Organism: Vulpes vulpes; assembly: GCF_048418805.1. Taxonomy (NCBI): domain Eukaryota; kingdom Metazoa; phylum Chordata; class Mammalia; order Carnivora; family Canidae; genus Vulpes; species Vulpes vulpes. The sequence continues at coordinate 90,298,749 of NC_132784.1, read as the reverse complement.
TTTAGAACTTTTAAACTGCATTTATTTCCCTCCCATCGTCTGTTATTGTTACCATGAATTTTAAGTTCCACGTAAAAGTGAGGCGCCCCAGGGTACTGCAGGTATGATTTTGTACAGCTACTGTTCATTTACATTTTGGTTCTTGGAGTTCTTCATTCCCTCTTGCATGTCGACATTTCTATCTGGGATATTTTCCTGAGAACTTTTTAAAATTATTATTTCAGTGCAGGCCCACTGGTGCCAGATTCTCTGAATTTCGTTTCTTTGAACTCATCTTTATTTTACCTTAATACCTGAAGGACTCTTTGGCTGGCATAAAATTCTAAGCTTGCAGTTTTTCTTCTTCCAGCTTTAAAGATCTTGTTACACCGGCCTCTGGCTTCTATCATCTCTGTTGAGATGCTGTCTGTCTCACTCTTCCCCTGAAGGGACCCATGGTGCGTTAAAGATGGCCATGCATTCTTTGTCACTACCAGCAGATGGAGGACGTTTCCCCTGCCTTTGATTTTGAGCAGCCGCTAGCACTTGCTTGGACGGAAGTGGTGCTGTTGGTAGTTCTGGCTACGCACAGGCTCTACGAGGCCTGCGGGCTTTTGCTTTCACCCTTGTGGAGTCTGGAGCCCTCAGGTAGAAAGATCCAGCTACCCTGCCGGAGAGATAACCTAGAGAGACACTCCCAGCGGCGCCCAGCTATTCCAACCACTCCAGCTGAGGTATCAGACCTGTGAGTAAAACCTTTGGTGGCCAGCCCCTGATAAGTCTCCATGTGTCTGCACTTGCACGAATGACTCCAAGTCAGACCAGAAGAAATGCCCAGCTGAGCCAACTCAGACTGCACAATCTTGAGCAAGTAACAGTTCTGTCTGAAGCCAGTAAATCTTGGGGGTGGTTTGTGAGACAGAAATGGATAACTGAAATAGTGTTTGCTATCCAGAACGGACTGCTGCCATAATAGAAACTTAGCACCTATGGTGTCAGTTCCAGGCCTGGGTTGAATACAACCACTGAGCAGCAGTGAGACTCTTAAGGGAGGCTGAACAAGCATGGAGGAAATCGCTGTTGGAGGCAGGAGAAGGGGCAGGCTTATCTATTGACAAAACAAATGGTGAGGCTTTATCTTGGAATACAGAAAAAATACCTAACAAAGTTGTAGATCTGGCCAGGAAGACTTCCAGGAAGAATGCTAAAGTGACAAAGAGTTTTTTGAAAAATCCTCTCAAGTAGGGTATTAAAAGAGAGAACTTAAACAAGAAACTGTGCAGTTCAGAAATCTAGAAAAAAAATATTTTCAAGCTGGGACTTGCAGGGTTTGAAAATGAAACTTTTCAACTGCCAGTTGCCCCAATCAGCACGAGGTTTTAAAGTTATAGAAAAAAAAAAATCCAGAATGTTACTAGTAAAACTATGGTCTTGGGGTCAAGTTCCAACCAGAAGCACGGCAGTAAGACTCTTTGTTCCTCCTGCCTCAGAAGTATGTAAGTCCAGATGTAAGCATCTAAGACACTCTCAGACAAAAAGTATCTATAAATCTTAAGGGTATTTACACCCTGGACTCCTATTCCAGGCAGAGAGGGGCCTTGTTGAAGAGACATGGGGTGTGGGTTCTGTCTGGAGTGACTTACGGTTTGAAGGTCCACAAAGTTTTTTAAAGGAGTTGTGCCAGTTTGGACTATAAGGGAGAGAGAGAGGTGGGACGCGAGATGAGTGAGCTCTTCAACTGCAAACACAGGCCTTTCTTACGGAAAAGAAAAGACTATTCTGAGAGAAGGGTCAAGTATTGAAAAACAGATTAGGGAACAAGACTATTCTGAGAGAAGGGTCAAGTATTGAAAAACAGATTAGGGAACGTAGCCCGGGAAACCAAAATGGGCCATTATCAAGGAATATTCCTTGTAACTCAAGTCATCAGGGGAACTGTTGACCTATTGCCAGATGGGGTTCAGAATCGACAGGGAACAGTGGTCACTCTGTCTTTCCCATTTCTTCTCTTTTAGACTGTCATGACTACCCTGTTCCTGCCATACTATTCATGTCGTGTTGGAAGCTGAATTGATTCTCTCAATCACTAGATTATATTACCGCTTTAACATTATATACTAATAACATGGTTAAGAGATACTTAACCATAAAGTAATTCACTTTAATTAAGAAAAAACCTAATTACATAAATATCACACAGAAACAGATGAATATTCTTAGAAACTGTGTTATATGTTCTCTAGGCTGTATGAAAATGCATTCGCAGGTATTTTATTTCATGATTTCAAGAGAAGACATTTAAAGTTGTGTTTTCCACCCACAATCTGAAATACCAAATATTCTTCACCACCAGAGGAACATGTGACTTATATCATCTACTGAGATGCCATGGCTCCCAGTACTGCCACCTCTAGGTACCCATGCTAGAGTAAAGAAGGCAAGCCTGATTAGGTAGGTTTGTTTCATCATGGAAGGTAAACAAAGCAGCCAAAGAGAGTACTAGCCAAGTGATGGAAAAAGTAATGGAAAAGTGATGGAAGCTTTCAGCGTGGGGTTATTCGACGTCATCACTTTAGCTACCAAGTGCTGTGTAACTAACGGAAGAGGTAAGAAGAGTCACTCAGTGGCAAATATTTGGGGAAAGTTAGAAGGTGGACAGTAGTTTCCAGCTTTCCTACGGGGTGACTTACCTTTTCCAAAACTTTGGCAATTCGCGTGCCAATCTGTTCGAGTGACTGCTGTGGATATTGGTCTTTGCCAAGGTTTTGCAATACCTGGTGTAGGGAAAGATGGCAGGTGAGAGCAACGAAAGGAGCAGGATCTAGGTGACACTGCTGACGCTGAGCTGGATAATACAGCACAGAAGCAAATGGTTGCTCTGGGGGGTACGTGCTGTGGTCCTGCTGGAAGGACACTTTGTTGAAGACACGTGTCAGCCATTACAGCATCCTTTCGGTCCCCTCCCACTTAACAAAAGCTACAGACACGTAAAACACAGGCACTACAACATTAGAAAATAGAGTAAATAAAGAAAATTAAAACCATCTGTAATCCTGTCACCCAGACGCAGCCACCATTAGTATCTTACACTTGTCTTCCAGATATTTTTCTGAAATACTATGTGCATACACATACTACTTCTCACAGAGTATGGGATCCCAGTGCATACTATCACCTATATTTTCACATAATCTGAAGAATTCTTCATGTCAATACTACATTTTCCTTGGTAGCTCCACTATATACTATGCTGTATCTGTACGTTTATTTAATAAGTCCTCTATTCTTAGATATTTGTGGTATGTTTCTCCAATTTTCCTTCTTGGCATACTGCTTGCTAGGTATATGCTGGGTCTGCTCACCTTCCTTGCCTTCTTAAGAATGCCAACAGGATGAATAAGCCGACCTAAATGTTTCTTACAAGAGCACCAGTCTGATGGCAAGCAGAATGCTATCTACCTTGAGCTGCTAATCAGAATTAAAATTTGCTGGCCATTAAAAAAAGCATAACTCAATCCCATGACCTGAAAGAAATTAGGCCGGGCCTAAAGCCTCGATGGCAGTCGGCTGAAAAGGCAAAAAGAATATGGCCTGGGCACTGGGCTGCCCTGCACCATCACTGTGGGCCTAAGACTACAGACGGGCTGAATAAAGCTGAGCACTCACCTCTGTTAACTGACTCTCACCCGTGTAGTGCAGGCTGGCTCGGTTGGAAACCCCGTGTAAGTGGTCCAGCGTGTGCATGCTCGTGGGAAGATTGCCGTTGCAAAGAGGCTCCATCGCTGGCTGCTGTATTGGAGTGGCAAAGTCTATGTGTTCTGTGATGCTGAAAAACGGAGATTACCCCATTAGCCATGGAAAATTTGGGTGGGTGGGGGCAAGAGTTTTAATAATCAGCTGATCGTAACTTTAATATGTTACCAGGACGGTCTGGAACCACAGAATCACACAGTGAAGAGACTTCAGATGTCATTTAGTCTGATGTTATTTACTACAAGCGTCCAGTGCTTAGCAATAACTATTTGTTGAATGAATGAGCAGAGATCACAGCCCAGGTCAAAGGAGCGGTGTTGGAATCTGAGTCCTGAACTCAGTGATTTCCCAGTCCACTCAAGCTGCTTCCTTACTATGTACCATCTGTCTGGTTTGGTCACTGCCACTGGCCATGTTTTCTCATTGAGGAAGATTTAAACCAGGTGGGTTTTATTCTAGGACTTCTCCTTCCAGGGTACAGACAAGTGATAAATACCCACAAGTGGTTCCTATCTTTTACTTTCCCTTTATGCACAGAAGCACACCCCACAGAAAAAGTTACCTAAAATTTAAATAGTAAACTTGATTATTTTTTAAAGATTTTATTTATTTATTCATGAGAGACAGAGAGAGAGGCAGATATACAGGCAGAAGGAGAAGCGGGCTCCCTGCAGGGAGCTCGATGTGGGACTTGATCCCGGGACCCTGGGGTCACGCCCTGAGCTGAAGGCCGATGCTTTAACTGCTGAGCCACCCAGGCGTCCCTAAATAGTAAACTTTAAACAGATGTAGCTGTTCAATGCATCTCTGCTTTAAGATGTAAGTCCTTTTTGTCATCCCAAAGTGGTCATTTTCTTGCTCTATGTAGGCTAAATGTTACACGCTAGCATATATGCTGATATGGCAAAGTGGCATGGCCAAATTTTATTTCTAACTATTTAAAGGTTTCATATATTAGGCAAACATTCATTCGTTATTTACTCAGAGCCTACTATCTGCCACACACCAGAGCTATAATAATTTACAAGACATACCCAATCCCTGCTGTTACGGTATTCATGGTCTAATGTGTGATTCAATTATTACAGATGATATAAAAGATGCAAACAAGGTGCAATGTCAGTACACTAGGGGTGGGGGTTGTATATATTTCCCCTCTGCTGATGGAGGAAGGAGGTGGTTAGTGAAGGATTCCCTGAGGACATAAGATTTAAGTCATGACCAGAAGGAGGAGTGTGAATGAAGCAGGTGGGAAGAAGGTGGAGGGAACATCACCGCATGCAAAGGGACACCAGGTGTGACGGCCCCGACAGGAGGGAAGGTGGAGGTGAGGACAGAAAGACATGTAGTAGCAGATCACGAAGGGCTTTATGGACTATGGAAAAGAGCAATAAGAAGTTATTAGAGCATTTTAAGATTTGACTTGTATTTGAGGAAGGAGTCTGAGTACTGTGGGGAGAAGGGCCTGACTAGAGTCAAGTGTGAATGAAGCACGAGGCCCAGCCAGGAGGCTCCTGAGTGAATCAAAGTGCAGACGATGGTGATCTGGTTTAAGGGGGCAGCAATGGAGATGCAGAAAAGCCTAAGGCTTTGAAAAACACTCAGAGGGTGGAAGTGGTAAGAATGGGCAACAGACCGGGTCCAAGGGTTAAGGGACAGGGATCCGTAAAGATGACTCCCAGGTTTCCAGCCTAAGTGCTGCTAGAACTATCCACTAAGAATAAGAAACAGGAAACACACAGAACAATGATTTTTTTGGAAGAAGAGTGGACAAAAAAATTAGAAGTCTGGTTTTCCTGAGCTTGAGGTGTCTCACAGGTATTTAGGCAGAAGCCAGGAAGATAACTGGACAGATGCGTTGAGGAAGCTGAAGAAAAATCCAATCCGGAGATTCAAATTTGAGAGTTGTCAATATACTGGTGGTGATACAAGTTCTGGAAGCACGTCGGTCTGACTGGGAGTGATTCCAAGATAAGAAGGCTTACAGGTAAATCCTGGGGAGCTCTTAAAGGGTAGAAAAGGAGCCAGCAAAAGAGAATGAGCATCCATGGAGGAAAAAGCAGTCTTGCTCAGCACGTGTCTTGGTAGGTATGTGTAAATCTGGGTTTGCGCTGGCTCCCCTTTGAAGTACACAATGTCAGTGAGAAACCACAGGTTTTTCTGTATCAAACTAAATAAGTCACACATTTCTGGAGAGCTTACAATGTGTGGGTGAAGGCACCGAGGAAGGAGGGCACATTCAGCATTTCCGTACAGTGAGCCGCGTCCACCTGCAGCCGGTGGTCGGCCTCAGAACCACCGAGCCTAAACAGGACAACTCTTCTAACAGCTGCTGACCAGGAAGGGCAACCTGAAGTCAACTGAGGCCCAGTGGGTTCGCTGGTACACAAATGCCATGAAGGAGGGAGAGGTTTAAGATACTCACTCAATGTTTTTTGAAGAAACTGCAAGCCAGGTACTCACGATGGCAGTCAGTTCTACCCAGCGGAGTTTGAGGCACTCGTCGGGGCTGGGCCATCCCAGACTCTGGTAGTCACGCTTTTTTCCTAGAAGGAAAGTATGTCATCAATTGACACAACTGCAAAGGAACAGAACCCACAGTGTCATACGCTGGAGATTACTTCACCCAGGCTGGTGTACTTGGAGGTGCCATTCTTCTAGTCTTTGGGATTTTCACCACCTAGAGAATTAAAATCCTGTCATTCATGGCAAAGGGAAGAAGATTATCTGAATCAAGTCTTGTGCTCAAAGACTGATGATGAAGTCAAAATAAACGAGTCCTTCGTTGGATTTAACACCGATCAACGTAGAAGCTAAGATATTCTTCAATGTTAACATCTTACCGAATTTCATTTTTACCCCTCTATATTTTGATTTTACAAAGACAAGTCCAACTGAGAAGGGGCATGTGCCACTTTGATTTTATAAAGACAAGTCCAACTGAGAAGGGGCATGTGTCACACTGCCAGGTTCTTCATCCTGGCAGTGTGGACACTGAGGCTGGTAACGCTTTGTTATGGGGACTGCCCTGTGCATTGGAAGATGTTTAGCAGCATCCCTGGCTTCTACCCTACAGGACCAGTAGTGCCCTCCACCCGAGATGATAACCAAGCTGTGCCCTGGGAAGACAACAGGACTCCTGGTAGAGAACTACTGCTGGAGAGAAAAGTGGCAGATGGGGAATAATGATGATACTGAAAGGTGATCATTTATTTCCAGAGCATTGCTACGTACTGTACATCCACAGCCTCATTTCTCAGGTGGGAAAATGAAGGCACAGAGAGATCACCTGGCTAGTAGATGGCAGAGCTAGGCTCCAGATCAAGGTCTGCTGGAGTCTAACATGTATGCTCCCAATCACCACACAGTTTAAAGATACACTGGGCTTTTAAAGCTCTGTTAGTTGATACCTTTCACAGGTACTACCTTTTGTGTGTAGGTCCTTTACTTAGATGGAGTCCTCAAGAAAAGAAGAGAACCAAGTCTTGTCCTGGAAGGGGTCTTCTGCAGGACTTACAATTGAATAAATGGACAGGAAGGAGAACTTTGGTTCTGTGTGACTTTTTTTATAATGTAGGAATTTACCAGTAACAGAAAACTGAGGTATAGGCAGGGCTTTATTTTTTTTTTATTTTTTATTTTTTTAAAATTTTTATTTATTTATGATAGTCACAGAGAGAGAGAGAGAGAGGCAGAGACATAGGCAGAGGGAGAAGCAGGCTCCATGCACCGGGAGCCTGATGTGGGATTCGATCCCGGGTCTCCAGGATCGCGCCCTGGGCCAAAGGCAAGCGCCAAACCACTGCGCCACCCAGGGATCCCTAGGCAGGGCTTTAGATTTAAATAAAATAGAAAAGAACAGTTTGGAAGAGTTTCAAATGAAGCCCGTTTAAATGAATTAACTGAAAGAATGAATCCATAAGTTTCACAATAAAGCTTATTTTTCTATTATGTTTAAGAAATTCACTTGAAAAACATTTATTGGGCATCTACCATAAGGGACTGGGAACTGTGTCAAGACACTAGGGATGGTGGGGAATAACCCAGCCTGCCCTTGGGTTCACAGTCTAATGAGGAAGGTACACATAACCAAATCCTAAGATACAACAGGATGATGCTAGAGTGAAGGTACAGGACAACTGCAGAGGTGGAGAGCAACTAATTCAGCCTGACGGTACCAAGGAGGGGAAGGCATGCGGAGTCTGAGGTTTGGAAAGAGTGATATTTTAGCACTGCTGAGGTGGCAGGAGGGCATTCCAGCAGAGGGAACAGCATGTGCAAAAGCAAAGGGTAAAAATAACAGCATGAGGGCAGCCCGGGTGGCTCAGCGGTTTGGTGCCGCCTTTGGCTCAGGGCCTGATCCTGGAGACCCGGGATCGAGTCCCACATTGGGCTCCCTGCATGGGGCCTGCTTTTCCCTCTGCCTGTGTCTCTGCCTCTCTTTCTCTCTGTGTGTCTCTCATGAAAAAATAAATAAAATCTTAAAAAAAAAGAAAAGAAAAAAATAACAGCAATGAAGGACAGAGACAGGCTGGGTGTAAAGGGTCTTATACACCACAAGAAGAAGTTCGGACTTCATTCTGTGGGCAACAGGGAGCCTCTGAGCCCACATCTCTCCATCTTGTCCTCAGGAATATTCTAAGAGACTCTGTTAAATCTTTGCTGAAATCTAGATAGGTTTTATTTATGGCACTTCTTGGTCTTTTAGTCTAGCAGCCCTCACCAAAAAAGGAAATGAAATTAGTTACACATTATTAGTTTTGATAGTTTTTAGTAAATCTACAATAGGCCTTATTGATCTCCAGTCTTCCTCATAGGCTCACAAACTATTTGTTTTATAATTTGCTTTAGAACTTTGCCAGGATTTATCATGAAGCTTAACTCTTGGTAGCAAAGAGAATCCAGATTTATTTGAAAACCAGGATACTGAACCTCTCTGGCCATCTGTCATCTCTTCCCAGCCTTAGAACTTTCCATGTTAGTGATAGTAAGTACTTCCACGATGTCATTTGCAAGTACATTCAATGTCCTACACGGGCCCATCCACTTGAATCCATTTAAAACCACATAAGTGCTTTCCTAGCTTCTGAACTATACCGAGCTTTATTTTTCACTTTTACAAGAAATATTTAGTTTTTTTTTTGCTTGTAAAAGTAATGCAGGAATATAAAACATTTAGAAAATGGAAAAGCATATAGAAGGAAAAGAAATCACCCATATTGCTATCAGCATCCAGAGATGACCACTTACATTTTGGTATATTCTCTTCTATACTTGCATCTATGTACTTGTTTACTTTAGTTTCTTTCATCAAATCTAAGAGGTTATAAACTGTAACATGTACATTATTTTATATAGTTTAAGAAAGAAAAACACCACCAATTATTTAAAATCTCATCAGTTGTGGGATCCCTGGGTGGTGCAGCAGTTTGGCGCCTGCCTTTGGCCCAGGGCGCGATCTTGGAGACCCGGGATCGAATCCCACGTCAGGCTCCCGGTGCATGGAGCCTGCTTCTCCCTCTGCCTATGTCTCTGCCTCTCTCTCTCTGTGTGACTATCATAAAAAATAAAATTTAGATTATTTAAAAAAAAATAAAATAAAATCTCATCAGTTGTAAGATCTCAATTGCAAAGATATGGAAACATGAGCAAGTGTAGTCATAATGTGGTCTATTTACTATTTTACAAAAACTGAAGTATTCTCTCTTTCTGCTTTTTTATAAACTGCTTTTGTTCACTTACTAAATTACAAGCATCTTGGCTGCACAGTACATAGCATGGACATTATGTAATTTATTTAGGCAATTGCCAACATTTAGGTGGTTTACAATTTTTTATTATGATAAATGACCCCGTGATCAATTTTTGCACTTCTGTCTTTGGCACCTTTAAGAGGATTGACCCAGGGTAAATTATTGGAAGTAAAATCCTTGGTATATTTTTAAGTTTTCTGATATATATGGTTAAACGATCCCAAAATTCAACTCATTAACTCTGTGTATTGCACATTTAAATACAGTTTGATAAGCAAAAAGGGCATGTTGCTGTTTGTGTTTGCATACCTTTACTAGTGAGGCTGAACATTTTCTCACATTTTCAGTGGCCAACTATATGTATATGTATATTTGGCGGAATGCCTATGTACTTATACATATCTTCCTGAAATGCTGCATTTTTCTTTTTTGTTTTCTTTTTCTTTTAAAGATTTTATTTATTTCTTCATGAGAGACACAAAGAAAGAGAGAGGCAGAGACACAGGCAGAGGGAGAAGCAGGCCCCGTGCAGGGAGCCCAACGTGGGACTCGATCCTGGGACTACAGGATCATGCCCTGGGCTGAAGGCAGGAGCTAAACCGTTAAGCCACTCAAGCATCCCCAAATGCTGTATTTTTCATACTGATTTGAAGATGTTCTTTATCTTATTTTTTAAAAAAGATTTTATTTATTTATTTGAGAGAGAAGAGCAAGCGAGCACACAAGCAGGGGCAGGGACAGTGGGAGAGGGACAAGCAGACTTTATGTTGACTGGGGAGCCCAATGTGGGGCTCGTTCCCAGAACCCTGAGATCATGACCTGAGCTGAAGTCAGGCACTCAACTGACTAAGCCACCCAGGTGCCTCTGTAGGTCCTTTTTAGACGATATTGATATTCTGTGCTTATCACATATTCTATAAAAATATACAAATAATCTACAAAAATATTTTGTTTCGTCATTTGCCTTTCTATTTTATGGTGTTTTCTGGTGCTGGAATTATTATTTTCTTTTTCTCTCTGCTTTAGGAAGTCCTTTTCCACCTGGAAAGTATATAAATATTCATCTAAATTTTCTACTTTTATGATTTCATTACATTTACTATTTAATGGAATTTTCATTTCTATAACGACGTATTACATTTTGAACAGCCTTTTCCTTGCTACAGAAGACAGATTTAGTAGAGGAAGCACTGCTTTCTTTCTGTAACCTGTTAACACATGCTGTCACCCTTAAATAGTAGAGCTACTGCATACTGTCAACTCCAGTCATGACAAAACGTCTTTTTTGGTGTCCTTTGTATTTCTCACAAGTAACAGATCACTCTGGGATTTAGCCAAGCTGAACCCGTTCTTTATATTTTATTATGTGCCCCCTGCTTCCAGCTTTGGTAAGTACACCAAATTGAATAAGAAATGTCTTCATGAAGTTATCTTGAGTTTTTGAAGTCTAAGATAATGAAAATATCCTTTAAAAAAAAAAAAAGGTATTTTTTAAAAAGAAATTTGATCACTACTATTTCATTGCTAGAAAGGAAAGTCAACTGGGTCCATGGCAATGCGCCTGAACTTAGAGTCCCAAGGTGCATTTCAGGACAACTATGAATCCTAAAAGTACATGACAAATTTTGCTATATATATTTTTTTTCCTGGGAGTAGTTTTAAAGCATTTATCCAATACTTAAATGAAATATTAAATGTTATTATTTATTGAGTCCTCTGTGGCCAGTTCATTTAAAGCATTTTACATGTATAATTCCTATAGTCCTCCCAACAACCCTGTAAGATGTGATCATTATCCCCATATTAAATTAGTCAAAAATCAAAAGGATATTTAAGCTCAAGATGATAAGCCCAAAAGGCAATGGCAAAAAAGTCAAGTAATGTCAAAACAAACTTTTTATACAAATGATTGTTTCTTTGTTCGCTTAGCCCCATTACCTTCTCATCTGATATCCCTCAAGTCACAAACACATCCTTAGTGAGAAAGGAGGCAGTCAACTCTGAAAAAAGAAACTGGCACATTAAATACTCAAATTTACCTTGTGGCCCAGGAGATGCCACCTTTGGGCCAGTGATCTCCAGGTTTGCTTGGTAATGATGCACATTTTCTGCTTGATTTGGTTCTACCTTTTTCCCAGGAGTTTTCTTATGATCCCCTTTGGGTTTTTTTACACGTTTCACCTGGAATGTTATCTGGAAAATGGAGACATGTTGGGGACAAGTTAGACCAATTATCAAATCTGTAAGGGCTGTGGATACTGGTGGCTTTATAAGTAATCCTGGGGCGCCTGGGTGGCTCGGTTGGTTAAGCATCTGCCTTTGACTCAGGTTGTGATCCCAGTCCTGGGATCCGGCTCTACACTGGGCTCTCTGCTCCACGGGGAGTCTGCTTCTCCCTCTGCTGCTCTCTTTCTCTCTCCCTCACGAATAAACAAATAAAATCTAAGGGGAGGAAAAAGATTAACCAGTCCTAGGGGCATCTGGGTGACTCAGTTGGTTAAGCGTCCGACTCTTGATTTCAGCTCAGGTCAGGATCTCAGGGGTGTGAGACTGAGCCTCGCATTGGTCTTCACACTGAGTGTGGAACCTGCTTAAGATTCTCTTCCTCTGCTCCTTCCCACCGCCTACCCTACCGTACCCGTCTCATTTGCGTTCTCTTTCTAAAAAAAAAGAAAAATGAAGAGTAACCAGTCCTGTGCTAGAGCTAATTCTCTCCTTCCGTTTAACTCTTACAGTTCTAAATGAAAAATGTTTCGTGAAATAAAATAATCTAGCCTTGGAAGGCGTATAGAGGAAACCGAAAATGAAGATGTCTCAACTGGGCAGTTCCAAGGGTGCAAGCTTTCCGCGCGGTTTGACACCCTTCCACTTCTGCCTCCTGCAAGAGCCAGCAGTACACAGGGGAAAGGCTTCCTGCAGTACAATGCCCATGTGAAGGCTGGCCAGGGGCGGGGGGGGGGGGGGGTAGGGATTAAAGCGATGTCACCCTCCTAAGAGAAACATCACACTTTGAAGCCCCCACCTCCACCAAGACCTGGACTACAGTTTGGTATGAACTGAGCTGGCCAACTCTCACCCATTCTGTGGCTTCATCATCTTCACTTCTGCAGTCTCCGTAGCAAGAGCTCCTGGCCACTCCATCCTGGGGCCCCTTCTTCAGCACCCGTATACCCTGCAAGTCCAGACGCCGTCCTTTCATCTCCAGTGCACCCCCAAAGCCTTCCAGGGGCCATGCCTGTTGAAATTCGTCCACCAAAGCCAGTATCTCTTCAGACATTTTTGTTTCATCTGAATTCTCCATCTCATCAGAACCATTGCTCTCCTCAACCACTGTACCTGAAATTCAAATGCCCGCATATCATTAAAAATTACATAGTCCTCACTCGAGTGACTCCAATCTTGCTGTTTGAGTACCTCTGGCTCCGCTCAGAGGAAATTCTATAGCCCACCTTCACAAAAATGCCAATCATTACCCTCACAATGCATCATAAGACATTTTTGCTGTGTAGCTTTGTGAAAAGCTTGGATGAGAACAACAGGAGCAGCGAGGTGGCAGGCAGGCACTGATTATATCACTAGTGGGCACAAGGATGGCTATTTAATAGACGTATTATTTTGGGGAAAAAAAAGACCCACTTGCTTTAGATGTAAGACAGATGGCAAAAATGAAGTTTATTATGATGTTTTTTATTGACTATGTGGGATTCTTGAAGTTTTATTCAAATAGCATATGACATATCATAGCTCCATGTGCAGCCCATACAGTCTATCTGCCTTAACTGAACGATGATTTGCTTAATGGGAAATTATCCGAATTCTACATTCAGGCTCCAGTTTTCATTAATAGCTGGTATAAGAAATAGTAATGGAGCCATATGATGTTTTTCCTAAAATGGTCATCAAGACATGGTTTGTTATGTTGCTCAAGTTTCTAATGTAAAGACTTCTACAGATGTTTCCCAGTGCAATGGCCTAGAAAAATTATTTCTCCTGAGATGTCAGTGTTTCCGTTGTTATACATTAAACATCATACAACCCCACAGGTTTCCCTCTATGCCTAGATAACTAGAAAATTTAGGGCAAAAATCTGTCTGAATTTCTTAATAGAATGTTTTTCCTTTAAAAACAACAACAACTTTATTACTTAACTTTTGCTATTTTGAGTTAATAGCTGAATCTTATATTGTGTGTTCCATGAAAGTCATGTCCAATCCTTTCTGGAAGTAGACAGAGTAGAAAAACAAATAAAATGGAATGCCTCCTTTTGTGACATGTATCTACTGGACCGCCTGATTGCTCACAAAATGCCAGTCTACATTATCCCTTTTGAGTTATCCCAATACCCTTCAGTTGGTAATTCTGGCTTGTTCAGTGATTTAGAACCTGGTAGGAATAAGGCCAAGGTCAGGAATAATCTCATATCCGTGTTGACAGACCGATAACCATAGTGAGTAACCCACCTTACAAACGCATAGTGCTAGTCTCTGGGGCGGCATGGGGTCAGAAAGGTGGCTGGCCGGCAGGGCTGAGAGCAACAGAAAGCTTTGAGCCCTACTCATGGAAGGTCTGCTGTGTCACTCTTGGCTCTGGTGGCATCTCTATCTTCCAACCCACTTTCTATTCCAGAGTGTGAAGGTCAGGCTGGGAGTACCACTAGAAATCTGTTATTCTTTCTTAAAAAAGCTCTAAGGCTCCACCATTTGTTAACAAGTGACTTTGAAATGTACTGCTGTTCTTTCAAATAAGTTTCCTTTTAGGTTTTTTGAACGAACCTGCTGGTTTTTCCTGATTGTTATCATTATCATTACTATTAATGAAGTTCTGAAACAGCCTAAAGTAAAACAGGAATTTGCAAAAACATTTTCTTTAGTATGTTCAGATAAAAATGGTAACTGTCTAAATTATGTGGCAAATAATGTAAATGTGGGGTTGACAAAGAGTTCTAATTTTCAGTTTCTGTTTTGTTTACTACTATATCCTGAATGTCCAACACTGTACTGGACACTGAAGAGGCACGACTGTACAATGAGTTAATGGAACTTGGGAATAATTTGGTTTGTGAGGTTCCTGAGGATCTGCTGCTCTTACCTTTGCCTTGTCCTTCTGGTGACTCAGGACTGTGTAAGCTCTAAGGTTTGCCTTGTCGTTTTTAACATGGTGTCTGATACACTATGTGATTTACAAACTCCTCAGTAGCTAACTCAGGAAAACAGCTGGACAAGGTTGCTATAGGGACCCCAAAATGCAACTTAATTAGAAGAATTGCCTGCTGTCTGACTCATAGCAACAGAGTTCTAAGTTTTCCTGTTATTTTAGCTTCCTCTCCTTCCTTCTCCTGTGGCCACGATGGGATTCCTTTGCACCTGGTTCTGAGACAGGAAAGGTGTTTTGATAGATCTGGCTGCAGCCAAGAGTGTGGGCTTAAAGGAAAGTGGCTTTTGGCTAAAGGTAGACTGCAGGTAACTAATTCCCCGGTGTACAGTTAGAGCCACATACAGATGCTGTGTTTGGAAGCCTTATTTCCATTCAGTAACTACTACTATTTACAAAGCATTCTAAATACATAAAAGTTGTTCAGTTGCAAAGAGTTCTGTAAGCCCAGTTCCAAAGGTTAATGCTCCCCTACACCTATACCATATGGAATATTTATACCATTACTAAAAAGTTCTTCGAAAAAGGGCCTTTGATTGATAAAAACTGGTATTCCAATCAAGAGAGACTATGGAACTTGCTGCAGGCTTTTGCTGCTGGCAGCCACTAGTCCTTTCAAAGGCTGTAGGGGTTAGGGTAGTAGCAATTTCTAAAGAACACCACTAAATAAAGGTAAGGAATGAGGAGATCACAGATGTCCTATGAAACAATAAACCAAGCTTTATTAATTTAGAACCTAATTATGTGCCTATCTCCATGCTATGAGCTATTTGGTGGTGGTGGTGGTGGGACAAACAGACTCTGAGGAATTAAATACAGTTCAACAACGAGGGGTTTAGGGACGCCAACCCCTGCACAATTGAAAATCCACATATAACTTTTGTTTTTCCCAAAATTTAACTACTAATAGCCCACTGTTGACTGGAAGCCTTACCAATAACATAAACAGTCGATTTACATGTATTCTGTGTGTTATAGGTATTATATACCGTATTCTTATAATAAAGGAAGCTAAAAAATGTTATTAAGAATAAATAAGGAAGAGAAGATATACGTCAAGTACTGTATTGTATTTATAAAAAAATCTGCATAAGTGGATGTGTGCAGTTCAAACCTGTAACGTTCAAGGATAAGTGGTATAATCAAGTTGGAGACACAAAACTATATACATTAAACAATCAGAGAACAATTACATTTAAGTGTGTGTGTGTGTGTGTGTGTGTGTGTGTGTGTGTTTTTCCCAGAGGAAAGCACAATGGAGTGTGGTTGCAACATGCTTCCTAGAGGAAGGCAGATGAGGCAGGAATTAGACAGGCAGAGAGCCTAGGAGGGCCCCCCCCCCAGAGGGAGGAGCCTGAATACGTACACTCTCATACCTGTATGTACACACTGATGTGTGCATAAGGAAGGCAATATGTGAAGGCACGACTAATTTCACATGAACTAGAACAAAGAATGTTTATAGATGATGTCAGCAAACAAGATACTTAGGGAAGGTGGGTGACATTGAGAATGTCTGGGAAAATCAGGAGAGGATTCATCATAAAGGGAACCTCTTGTTTGCTGGGCAGAAGAATAACAAGATGAGAGCCATAAAGTGGTATATGAAGGCCAGAGTGGTAAATCAGTTGGCATAGTCGGGGTGGAGAAGGAAGACGGAGGACAGAGACCAATGAGAAAGGTATTTTAACAATCTCTATATAAAATTAGATAAAGAGAAGTTGGCTTAGGGTGAGGATTATAAAAGGGGGATATTAAAAAGGGAGGAGAAAAAGGTACATGAAGAAATCTCAGTGGAGAAAAATAGAATTTGGTGGTTAAATGGATATAATGACAAAAAACAGGGTAAGCTCAAAGATGATTTCAAGATTTCAAAGCCTAATATGAAACAGGGACTTTTTTACTATATGAAGTTTTAGAATCTGTGAAACTGAAAACAATGCTATCTACAAAGACTATGGAATTAGGAGAGAGCAACAGGACATATCATGTTGGGGTTTCAGACCCTCATTTATTCATGGAAGCACTTGTGGCACGGGTCCAAAAAGGTGCTGAGGGCTCGGAATAGAACAACCCATGGAGCTTATGGCCTAGGATAGAATGGATGAAGGAACGTATCTCCATACGTTGTCTAATTCTGGAAATATGAAATTCAAGTTTGGAGAGAGGTCTGGACTATAGTGGGATCTAGAAGGTTTTACATTATACTTGAAGCAAAAAGAAAAAGCAGAATTATTAGGATTGTTGCTTGTGGGACAGATGGTATAATATAAACTGAAATCAGAAACCGAGATCCATCTCTCTTATTATTTTATCTTCTTTAACATGTACCATTTTTACACTGGAAAAAGGAGAATAAATATTATGATGTGAAGAGACTGTGAGCACCTACAGTGAGGCTTAGATGAGTTCGTGCTTTTTTCACTTGGATGAATCCTATCTCAGGGTACTAGGAAAACTTATAGTTGAGTTTGAGTCCTGTCAGGTAATTTGTCAAGAATCACAGGGACAGGAGAAGTGCTGAGAGATGGTGAGAAGCATATGCAGTCCTCAAAAAGGAAATGAAAAAAAAAAAAAAAAGAAAGAAAGAAAAGATGAAGGAGGAGGAGGGGAAAGTGGGGGGAAACAGAAGGAAAAAAAAAAACCCCAGCATAATCTTGCGATGTTCCAGACACACCTGGAGATTCATGGGTAAGTCTGGGTACCACAGTTTAAGAGATTTTCAAAGCAGAGCACACTGACAGAACCGTGATGTGGTCAAAGTGTCCAAAACCATATTAAATGAAGAACTGAAGAAACCAAGGTGATCCCATGGAAGGAATAGTAGCTGATATAGCACAGAAAAGAAATCAGGCTTGAAAATTTTTTGATAGAAAGATTTTTCTTTCTTTTTAAAACATTGTATTTTATTTTTTTTACAAAGAGAGAAAGACTATGTGTGAGTGTGGGGGGAGGGGGAGAGAGTCTCAAGCAGACTCCAGGCTGAATTCAGGGCCCGATGTGAGGCTCCATCTCTCCACCCTGAGATCAGGGCCCAGAGATCATGACCTGAGCTGAAATCAAGGGTCAGATGCTTAACTGACTGAGCCTGGAAAGATTTTTTTTAATTCTAGAGAGATTACTTTGAGATTGGAGAAGGTCCTAAAAGCCCTAACTGAAGCTGTTCAAGAAAATAAGGACATTTAGCTGAAGGAAGCAAAAACACATGGGGTAGGGTGGGTAGGAAAAGAATCATCTTCAAATGTGCTATTAACGAGAGAGACAAGACTGACTTTGTTACCTTCAGAGGGCAGGACCGGAGATGAGAAGTCACACTCTAGCTCCATATTAGGAAAGACTTGTGAACAGTCAGGAAAGAAAAGAAGAAAGACTGAGCTCCCTGTGCCTGGAGCAGAAGCCAAAACCCACACAATGATTTGTGAGAGTGCTACTGAGAGGGGATGGAGCACCGAAGATGGGTAAAATAAAGTGACTGTATTGGCTAAGAAACAGTATTAATAATCTCGGAAGAGAGGTTTGAATCTACAAGAGTTTTAGGAAGCAGAGAACGAAATGAAAGGTGAGTCCTACATTCAAAACAAAACAGACTGACAGTAAACAGAGGTAAAGATCAGACGTTTGGAGAGATGACCAGAAAAAAAAGTCCTTCCTTCAAAATTTGACTCAAAACATCTCCAGAAAGTCTTATCTGATTAATGCCAACAGGCTTGAGTTCTAGAATGTGGCTGCTGAAGGCAAGCATTGCACATTCTACCTTTGAGAATGACACCACAGAGAAATACGTCCCTGTCTCACAAAGAAAAAGAAAATCTTTTGGGATTTGACAAATTTGGTTTCAAATAAAGACTCCACTACCATACTACTATGGGCAATTCTGTCTTGAGTTCTAGTATTTTCTTTAAAAGGCAGTGATGTGGTTTTGAAGTCCCAGCATAAAGCTGTAGACTTCCCTAAGATTTCATGCATAAACAATGGCACACTGTTTAAAGCCAGTAATCACAAAGCACAAAAGGCTTAAATGAAATCACTCAGACTAAGGTGCATAAGAAAATGATTCACTTTGGGGAAGAAAACAACAAGTCATCAGTTCTCATTTGCACCAGTGGTACTTTTAGCTGGGTTAGTACAGTAAGAGAAAACTGGGGATTTTGAGAAGATAACCCAGAAACACAAACAGATCATCTTTTCTGTAACAGCTCTTGTGCAAATGTCAGGGTTCCCTTTAAGTGAACAGATGTTTATCGAGCAGAATTTGTGTATGTGTACTCGTGAGGACTGTAGCTCACAAGCTGCCTCTAAGTCGGGAAGCGGAGTCACGCCTACGTGTGCAGAAGTGAACATTTACTGAGCTCCAACTGTGGACTGGGCTCTAAAAAAATGTTTCCCTGTTATTTCACTTAAATACTAATCACTGGAGGCTTTTTTGTTTGTTTGCTTTTAAATTAATGAGGTAAGGGAAGCTCAGAAAGATTAAGTAACTTGCCCAAGACTTAACAACTAGTTGGTGGAGGTACAAGGACATGGTAGCAGCACCTCCGACTAGAGAACCTATGCTCTTCCTTCCACATCTAAGGTTAAGTGAGGAGGAGTTTTGTACTGTGTGATGAGGTAGTAAAGCAGTGGTTTTTCAAATGTTAATCAGTGACAAAGTACCAGTCTTTAGCAAAACGAGAAACAAAAAAATGTATAAAAAGTTATAATAAACACACACACACACACACACACACACACACACACACGTCCAGATACGAATTTCTGGAGTAAGTTTGCTGACTGTCCATTTTT
This sequence comes from Vulpes vulpes, assembly GCF_048418805.1. NCBI lineage: Eukaryota > Metazoa > Chordata > Mammalia > Carnivora > Canidae > Vulpes > Vulpes vulpes. Next base: position 90,279,328 of record NC_132784.1, on the reverse strand, counting down.
AAAAAAGACTTGACCTTTATTCTGAGATCACCTTTGCACTTTTTGACATTAAATTTTCTTTGCTTTATAAAATAATGTAACAGGAGTTGCTAGTTTTCTTTAAAAATGACCTTACCAATTAAAAAATAAAGTTCTAGTCCACCAACCTCCTATTTCTGAGACCCACAAGGCAAAGCGCACAATGCACGGGGTTACAAGACCTGAGGATGAGTTTTAGTTATTTTATCTATTGACAGTCTTGGACAAGGGACTTAACTTCTCTGAGTTTCAATTTTCTCATCTGTAAGATGGGCTTGATAATAATATCTATTTCACATGCTTAACACATAGTTCGTAAGTTTGTAAATTATATGTAAGTGCTGCTGAAGTGAGCATATGTTTGTAAGTTGTAAAGTATCACAGAAAGGTAATGACTACCATAAGTTTATGGTTACTGGAAAGGGCTTAACTATTATTAGTATTCCTTTAAATTTTCCTCCAAAAGTAGAACTTTCAAAAATTCTTTAATATCTATACATGGCTCTTATTTGTAATACACGATTTGCATTGGGAGTTTTTCTCACTCTGATAACCACACTACAGAAAGCCCGCTGGTATGAACACACCCACATACGATGAATGTAGTGCCTGTGGACTTGTTAGTACCTAGGGGACAGAATTTAGACCTACGGCGGAGGAAAGTGAGTACTGGAGAGTGAAACTAGTAAGAGTCATCATCATCCTCTGGATTGCATTAGCCGTCTCTAGAGGAATCCATCCTGAGAGACAGTCCTCCTGATGCTGAAAGGACCTGGAAAAGACCCCGTCTCAGCCAGGGCAACCACACGGCCTTTCCGGTACAGGGATGGGATGGAGCTCCATGGGGAACATTGCTCCATCTCATCTGTGGCGATTCTGAGTTAATCAAGCAGCCTCATGACGTCCACTCAGTTGTGTGGTTACCTGATGTCTGACGGAGACATGAGGCTGCCAGGCACCAGGGAGGAGTAGCTCCCTCGTACATGTACAAACTGCTTATCTAGTCTAAGAATCCCTCTCTTCAGAATTGGTAAATGGAAATTAGTTTCCTTAAAGCCCAACGATTTCTGACAGAATTGATGAAACCACTCCCCCCTTTGAGGTCTAGCTTGCTTCTCTTAGACATCATTTTTTTTTTTATATATACAATACCACTTAGAAGGAAACATAGACTTTTAATTGCTAAATATGCTAATCCAACATACACAGGAAGGCAAATGCCACATTTGATTACTTTAACAAAGATTTACTGTACCCAGAAATATAGTTATATAGGACATGATATGTAAGAAGTTCACAGGCTGATGGGAGACAAGACACACAAGCACTCACACTGCACCAAATATGCCTTGACAAACAGTGGGAACTGACAGTGTACTGGAGCAACTAAATGCCCACAGACCTTTGTGAATGCTCCACAGAGGAGATGACATGTAAGCTGAACCCAGGAGATGCGTAGGAGCTGTCCGCATAAAAGAGTAGGCAGGGGCCATCCCCAACCTGTGCAGACACGGAGGCTCAAAGGGCATGGCGTGTGCGGGAAATGGTGAAAGGTTATATATCCTGCTCTGTAGAATACCAGTAGATGGTACACTTGGGGACAAAACAAAGGGCCAACCTGCCTCATATCCCACACTATGATACCTGGACTCTTCCTATAGGTAACAGAAAGCCATGGAAAATTTTAAACATAGGCCTTACCTGATCAGATTTGATTTTAGAAACAACTCTTTGGACACACAATATATTGGTAACAGGGGTTGCTTCTGTTTTTAAAACTGTGTACCAATTACATGTACTATCTCTCTCTTACACATACACACACACACACACATACTCCCCTCCACACACAGACTGACATAAAGGACTAGATACGAGGACCTCAATTATGAAGCTACTGCAATTGCCCAAGCAGAAATGGAGAAAGTCTGAGTTCGGGCAGTGGCAGAAGGAATAGATGAAGAGATAAACAGATGCGACAGGTCTTGGATAGAGTGGTGACTGGGTGAGTTGTGATGCCATTAACAGATAGCAGAGACAGAGGAATTAGAAGCAGTTTAAGAAACTGGGTGAAAATGAAGACAAGTTTAATTATGGATATGTGAAATTTGACATGCCTATGGCCCACTGAGATGGAAACTGCTAAAAAAGTGGAAATAAGAGTTAGAGTTGTAGAGAATGTCCTAGCTAAAAATAAAGATTTGGAGTCATTGTTATACTCGAAAGTATCTGACACATCAAGAGAGAACACGCAGAGGGTTAAGAAGACGGATAAGAAAAAAAAAGGCCAAGGTTAAGATCCTGGGTAACCCAACAAATAAAGGGCAAAGTAAGGAATGAGTGAAAGACATTGAAAAACATGTGCTGAGGATAGGAAGAGAGCCAAGAGCAAGTGACACCCTGGAAGCCAACAGAAGGAAGAGAGTTTCAAGGAGTGGGGAGTTGTGCAGAGATCCAAATAGAGCAAAGCGGTGAAGCAGGATGAGTACTACAAAGTCAGTCATTTTGGCAATTATGCATCGACTGAAAACGTCAAGAACTGTTTAGCACCGCACAGCTCTAAATGTGGTCATAGAATGGAATTTGAGGAGAGGGCCTGGTAGGTATGTCTGTTATTCCAAATCTATAAATATTACTGGCTTAGTGTAAATACAAGTTATTTTGCTTTTTTCACTGACTTACTCAGTAGACTCCTGATATTGAGAAGAAAGACTGGTATGTAAACGAATCAAATTTGTTCTAACAAAAGAAGACATGGAGGCGAAAGAAAAAAAAAAGTGTAAAGAGCTTTTACACGACAGCCTGTCTTCCACCTCACGCCTGTGGGTCACTCCTGTGACCCTACAAATATAATGTATGGCTGTTAAAAGAAGGAAACTACTGAGAGTAGAGAAAGGCCTAAATTCAAAGCTTGAGAGTTGATTTTACCCCAGAAACACAGCTCAGGTCAAATCAACTTACTTTCAAGTCTAAGGGCATCTGAATCCCTCCCTGAATTCTCAACAGAGAGTACGGGCTCCTCCTCTGTTCCTGTCTCTGGGGGTTCTTCTTCGGCAGCATCCAGTGACTGTGAGTTGTCAAAATATTTCTGTTTGTCATGGCTGTTGTCCAGGGTTTTCTCATGACAATCACCTCAATGACAAGAGACACAGAGATAGCATATTAGAAACATCTCTCTTAGGCAGTCCCAGGGCTCAAGGTCTCCAAATATCAGGAAAAGCAAAAAGATGACAGGGTCAGTTTTTCTCCAGCAGAACACACAAAAGTCAGTGAGCTGGAGCACCTCGAGCCAGATCATAATTGTGACTCAAGATTTCACAGTGAACTTCAAGTGCTACCCTGCTAGGCTATGGTAAGAACCAAGTGTTCGGGAGTGGGGAGGAAGATTATGACAACAAAGATCAAGTCCCAAGATCTCATTTCCTTTATAACGAACGACTGTGAAATGTTTCTTTAAAAGTGTGAAATATCACAAAACAGTAGTTTTCCTTCTATTTGCCTTTCAAAGGTGGAAACCGCAGGTTAGTGCCCGAGTAAGCTGGAGACAGGTGGCCTATAGCAGAGAAATGGAGCATCCACTCTTGCACCGCAGCTTACAGTAGAGGTGTATCAGAAGGCAAAGGTCAGAAAATAAAAAGCAACGACTTGAAGTGGGACGGGGTGGCAGGGACCGCAGGTTTCTGGTGCAGTATCACAGAGACATGGACTTTTCTTTTGGAAAACAAAATTCTGCTCAGGTAAAGAGCTACTTTAGCGTAAAACGTCACACGTGGAAGGTAACCGCCGCGCTCTCTGGCGCTTTCTGACGCCTGTCACGGCCTGGCCGGGGAGCCGGGCGCGCAGGCCCTACCGGGGCTGTGTGTTCGCGCGGACCGAGAGCCGCTAGCCCGCGCGCGGGGATGTGCTACGAGGCTGTGTCTGGGGTGGCGGCGGCTCGCCGGCTGCACAGGGCTCCCGGCCGTCCTGTCTTACGTCCGCCGCGCGTCACCGACGGTGCGCCCCACTGGCAGCCACAGCTCTCCTCTCACGGGACAGTCTCCGGTGTCCGAGTCACTCCCTCCTTCACCACAACATTCACACGTGCTCGACCTGCTTATTTTTAATAGAAAATGGTCTCAAAGCAGTGTCCGCGCCCAGTTAAACTCGCCCGCAGTGATGGCCGTGCGCGGAGTCCTTGGTGGATTCGGAGACTCCCTTTCAGAGTTCTCCTCCAGGAAAGCACTTCCCACGTCACCCCTGCTGCTGCGCCAAGAAACCACAAGGGCCTCCGCCTCTGTGCCGACGGACCGCGTCTGGAGGAAGGGGTCCCCTGCACTTCCCGGTCCCACGCGGCGGAGGCAGCAGGCGGCCGCGCTGAACAAGGTCACGTCGGTCACGTGGGAAACCGCAGTCTTGGTTTCCGAGGAGCGCCAGCTCCCAGCTCCCAGGCTGGCGAGCGACTTGGGAAGAGGCGAACACAAGACAACGGGAATGGGAGGCGGCGGACCGTGACGCGACGCGCTTCAGAGATTAAGCTTTGAGCAGTGACACCTGAACTCTGAGGGACTTAAAAACAGGGAGGTACAAGGAAGGGAGCCGGTCTCTGTGGGGTGCTCCGGATTTTTCTCTTCTCCTTACCCTTCAAAGATGCCTTGGAAATGACGGAGCGTCATTCCACGGATAAGGAAACAGTCTCGGTGAAATGAAGTAACTTGCCAAGGTCAACCCGTCGGTAAGCGGTGGGCCTGGGAGGTCAGCCACCCTGTCGCCTCCACCGGTCAGTGCTACCTCTTCAGCAGAAAAGAGGAGGTGGCACCGTCCGGGGGCGGGGGGGGGGGGGGGGGGATGACGTGCTGAGCAAAGCGACGGGCACGGGAGTTCTTATTTGAGTTTGGGAGATGAAGAGCAGCGCAGTCTGCAAGATGGAAGGCGTGTGTGTGTGTGTGTGTGTGGGGGGCGCCCCTGGAAGCCTGACACGTAGGACGCCGTGAACAGGCACAGTCGCTGTGGTTTTCCAAACTCCTCTGTGAGAGAAGAGAGGTAGAGGATTGGTTTCCACTAAGCCTTCCCCACCCAGTACGCGCAGGCCAGCACGGGAAGCTAAGCACAAGAGCATTAAAATAAGGCGGTGACACCAAACAACTGTACACACCCAAGTGACTAGAATTTACTATGTAATTGGGGTATAAATACGCATCACTACCAAAAACACAGAGGAAATGATGACAATGATTTTCAAAGCGATGTTATTCCCAGTGACTGTTCTCCACTCTCAGCTTTGGGGAGTTTGCCTCCAGAGCATCGTGCACCTGACACAGGTTGAGAGAAGCAACGTTACAAAAGCAAAGGACAAACCTTTGACACCAGGACCCAGTGAAATTCTGTGTTTTCTGCAGCTGACTTCCTCCTCCAACCTCTGCCTCTCCTATTTTTCTCTCTCACTCGCTTCCCATTATAAAAATTTAATTGGTTTCATCTTTTTAAATGTCTGCAATATTTAAAAATGCCTCATAGGTAATTTATAAGCTATGATGTGCATAAGATCCTGAAGCTAAAATTAGTCCTCCTGCATGACCTCAAACCCAGACGCCCTCTCGAAGCAAGCCTTGTGCATTCTAAGAATGTCTTGTCCTCCAACTCAGGAAATTGGGGCCAACATCGCAGAGAGAGAGGGCAAGAGAGGGGATGGGGGAGAAGTGGGAATAAAAAGGAAGAATATGACGTTTACGTTATATTTGTTGCAAGTAGGCAGAATCAAAATGATCGAGTAAAAGCTACGCACATTAAGGAGTCACTTTCATTTTCATTAACAAGTCCGAATTTAATATTCTTAGGCTGACACTTAAAGACATACTAGTTCAGTGTTCTGTTGTGATTTACGTAATCATCTAGGCCAATAATCAGAAAGTCAAATTGCCTATTTTTAAAATTGCTCCTTACGGTTGTCTGAAGAACGGAAGCACTTCACAAGGAAAGTTTCTATTCTGTGAGCTGCAGGAGAGGTCTACTCTAGCTCAAACGGGAACTAAAAGAGTTGCCTACATGGAAAAATGTCACTTGGCTTCCCAGCAGAGGTGGAGAGGATGTCCTCATTAAAGAAACACAAGAAAATGTTGGAGAAAGAAAAATGGAAAGATACCTAAAAAGTAACAAGTCATCTTCCATGCATATGACTCTTAGTTTTTGCTGATGCAGAAATGAGGAGATTCTGTGGCTTAGACTAACCTTGAAAGGTACAATCTTTTCTTTTTTTTTTTTCCTAAAGAACTACATGATTTAAATGAAATGCTTTAGATAACAAGGTCCCAAGTGAAAATGGAAACACTTTTCTGTGCTTAATGCTCTATACTTGCTTGCAAAGCATTCAGCATCTAATTCAAATCCTGACAGTTTGGTTTTTCTTGGAAGTAGGCGACTAAACAGCAATACCAACAGAGCATAAAAACTCTGAGTAGGGTATTTCTGATTCTGGAATTGCTAGGAGATCTTAGACATACCAACATCCTTTTCTGTGGCTAGAGTATCACCTGCATAAATTGAATTATTAATATTAACCTATCCTACAAGGGTGTTCTGGAAAACAACTAAATATTTAATATATTTTGTCAAAGGCATTAAGCCTCCTAAGGCAAAGGCACAATTTATCCTGTGGCTAAACAGGTTTTCAGAGTAAACGAAGTTCTTAGGAACTCCTAGTATTATTACTAAGGCTATGGAAATCTCCTGTTTTCTGATCATTCTGTTTACAGAGGTCCCCGAATACTTATTTTCTAGAATTGGGCAGCCACTTACTCCTTAAAAAAAATCCTTACCTTCTGAATCTCGTAAGTTGGCAAGACATTCCTGGTTGGGTACTTTCAGACCCTTCAGGATTAGTTGTAACAAAGAAATGCCACAAATAAATTCAGAGGCATCAGAACTTTGGAAGAGCCAAGTAATGAGAGCTACTCAGCAGAACTAATGAAGGGTCATGTTCTTTTCGCCTTAGAGCACAGAGGAGCCAGACTAAGCAAGTTGTGATCCATGTTCCACTACTTTCTAGCAGTATACAGCAGGGCAAGGTACTTTTACCCTTTTTGTATACCAGTTTCTTCATCTGCAAACTGAGCTTCGTAGTAGTCTCCACTCCACATTGTTGCGGAGATTAAATGTGAGAAGCGAGACCATGAACTAGCACATCGTGAGCTATTACTGTTCTCTGGAAAGCTGCAAAGGAATAAATTATCCCACTGTCATCTCTTTCACCAAGGCCTTTTAGCTGCAGCCTAACTCAATGTCTGGTATGAGCAACTGGCTCTAGAAGTTATCAGGGGAGCTGCCTAATTTCAACTGTCAACATTCGTGTGTGTGTGTGTGTGTGTGTGTGTACACGTGCGTGTAAGAGATGATGAAGGCAGCAGGCAGCACAGGGTTCATTTCCACCCGGCTTTTAGAAGAAAACAGCAGTTAATTCAAATTAAACTGCCTGGCGTATCTGAATCCTAAAAATATTTAACACACTTAGAAATTTGTCTCAGTCTGCTTTGTGCTCTCTGAACTCACTGCCTTACAATGTGAAAATGGATCATAGATTTTATGTTCAGTTAAATCAGCGCTCACTCTCCACACTCCACAGTTCGGGTTATGTTGCGACATTTTAAGAAGACTTGCTCCAGTTTGCCCTCCAATTTTTCTTGGTCGAACATACTTTTTCCCCTTACAATAAATGAGTCTAAGATTCCTATGCTTCCTATTACATGATGATTTTTCTAAGACATAAATAAACTGATTTGTAATGGGAACTAGAACTTGAATTTGGTGTGGCCGAAGGCAAAGCAAGAGATGTTAGAAAAATGGCCTTTGTAAACAGTGGAAGATCCTAAAGATATTCCTACTATCCCTGTTCTAACAGGATTATATTATACTCCGAAGTCTCCATTCTTAGGCTTGTAAGAAAAGTTACTTTATAGGAGGCATTCTGGTACATTCAGACAAATATAAGGTACCTTGGTGGAAAATACAGGTAATACTGTCCTCCTAATAGACTTGAGTGACTTTTTATAGTATTTTTCTTTCTCCTTACCTTTCTACTCAACTGCACTCAAATTATGCAGCTATAATAACCTTTTCCCCCTATATATAGGTAAAACTGTGAGTGTTTTATTATAATTTTAGATACCTCATAACTTCATGGTATTTATTTCCTAGTAAGATAATCTTTCAGAAAAGGTAGTAAAATACATCATGAAGTGAACAAAAGTGTACCTTTCAGTTGCTCACCATGCTATGCAAAAATCACTTTCAAAATATTAGCAGGAAATGTTAACTGTGGGTGACAGGTGGGGTTTGGTACCACACAAAATAACAGGTCTATTTGATGAAGAAAGAAACCTTTCTGGGAACAAGTATCTTTATGATTTCTACCTCCAGAAGTTGTGACAGAGGTCCTGTAGACCTAGTTCCATGAGGAACATCCCATGGTATGAATTCAAATCCGACCTTCGTTGCAGCTTTCCCGTACACACTTGAGCAATCAACTTACTGCTCTGTGTCTAGGTTCTTTATCTGAAATAAGAGGACTCCTGGGACACAGCCCTAGTGAAAGCACCTCGAAGAGGGGCACCCAGAGCTCCTTGGGTCTGGCTGAGACCTAGCTTGCTGATGACTGTGCCTGAGGCAGCAGTGAGGCTGCCTCACCTTCTCTGCCTTGTGCTGCCCTCTACTCAGCAAAGACAAGAGAAATCACTTCAACAGAAGTACTGGCTCCTTAGACTTGTTCTCATTCAGCAATTACTGCCAAATGAAATTCGTTGCAGGAGGTTTAAAGTAATGGTTATGTACTGGTTGACCTTAAAAGTGCAATGCCAGAAAGAAAACAGACCATATTAAAGATCTGAAATCAGCACCTTCAGAATTGCACAGGCTTTCCCTCCTGGTGAGGTGAAGGAGTCAGAAGCAAGTTTAAAAAACTAAGAAAAGTCTGTGACCTCAGATACAAGTCAGTGTGTGTGTCTGTTTTCCTTTTACTAAGTATTACAGAGCTGAACGCTATCGTGAGGACCACTCAGCCCACATATGGAAATCCACATTCAGAGCTGCACCGGCTTCTGCAGACCTATACACCAGCCTCCCTTTAGAGGAGAAAAGGAGAACAGGGTGTAAACTTGGCCTCACTGTCTTCCCACGTGGCCTTCACTTTCTTAAGTGACTGTGGCAGAGAGGGCAAAGTCAGGGCCAGCTGAGGCACAGACACCATAACCTGTGGTCTGTGGAGGAAATGACTCCAGTGAATGAATCCAAACTCTTGGCAGATACCTTTTCCTCTAGAAATGTGAAAGATCAGACTGGATCTCTAAATAAGGGAACTGAACCTTTACCACAAGTTTACTGTGAAAGATTTTCCCATGCAGAAGGTATACTGAAGAAGAAAGCAAGTTAACTGCCACAGCTGCTAGTAGTAGTAGCAGTAGTAGCAGTCGTCGTCGCTGTGGTAGTCACAATATTAAATTGAAATCTCTGGTTTAGTTAAGCCAAGGCAAATTTGTTTCAAGCAACTGTGCAGGGGGGAAATAAACCCAATAGGTTTTCTCTAACTTACTGATTTACCCATAAATGACAGTTTTTCCACGAGGGTCAACAAGGACATTTGTGACTTTCGTTAAATAGAGTGCTTACAGAGAGTGAGGGAAGTCAGGCTATAAGACGTGTCAGCTTCTAGTGGACAAGAGACAATGTAATTCCTTTTGTCTTCTCCCTCCTATGGTATGGGAACTGCAGACCTTTAAAGAGGATCTATATCTAAATATGTACATTGAGTGGGGGTTTGGTGTAAAGCATTCTGGGTAAACAGTGGGTAGACACAAATTGCTCTTTATTACTAGGTCTCCTTAGCAGTTCAAACTTGAAACAGCACCAGCTAACCTGCCATTTAAGTACATTCTACGTGCTGAACAATTGGGGGGGGGGGGGGCGGGTTGCAGACTGCATGGTGGGCCCGAGTATGAAAATGAAAAAAGGGCTGGTCCCTGCTCTCACTGAGCTCGAGAGGCCTTGTAGGAGAGCTGCCTCTCATACACAGATGACTGTAATGGAAGACACAGGAACTGAAGGAGGGCAGGTAGAATGATTAGTTATGGATTACTTATAATCAAGGGATCCGGCAAGGCAAAAGTGGGCCTTGAAGGATGGGTAAGATTAGGGTTTTTGTGGAGGGGAAGGGCAAGATGGAGGGTGAGGAGAAGAAGCTGGAGAAAACATGAGGAAACTCATGGATTGAGGAAAGCGGGATGTGGGTAGTAAAGAAAACAGGCCATCCACACTATCATCCTCGCATATTATGGTTTGTTACGATTTCCACGGACTTTGCCAGAAGCAGAATGATATTAAAGTTTCATGTGGTCACTGAGCTTAAATTCAGCACATCTATTTGAGTCAACCACACGCACTTGAGTTGGTTTCACTCAGCTTTTAATACTTAGAATAAACCTACAAACAGGTGGTAGGGGGAGGGGCTTAGATTACCTAGGTCCCCACAACCTTTGGGGTTTATCATTTGCCTCCTCATTCTCTTGCTCCAAGTGAATGGTCACCTGCTGACGTCAAGGAAAGGAATCTAGCAGGAAAACTGATCGATCTTAACTCTGGTCCTCTTCCTCAAACTACAAATGGGGTCACAGAGACATGCATAGTGGGGAAGGGACCTACTGGCAGAAGCACTTACTTGCTGGGCATATCAGCTTGGCGTTTTTCCTATTGCAAGGGTACTGGGTTAGGTCGAGGCTAATAAAATCTCAAAGCTACTTGGTCTTTTTTTATTCCTCAGGGTAAGTGAATTATACTGATGTCTTTCAATGAGAACTCAAGACCCTAGTTATTCCAGAATCAATAAGGACTTGAACCTCATATGTGAAAACAAAGAACGTTAGCAACTGTCATTTTCATTGGTTTGGGTAGTGAGTAGGACATTTAAACCAAGGTTATTTTTTTTAAAAGGCCACTTCAGTTCCTCTACCATAGAGCATTTTAAGTAGGGCCTTGTGAACTCCAGAAACAAAGTTCCCTAGTTGCCTGACTACAGATACCACTTCGTGGGGATGTGATTAAGACAAGTCCCCTGAATAGAGCATGGCTAACTCTAAGTATAGACAGCCAGTGCACTAAATCAAGTAGAAAGCATAGAGAAATAAATGGTGGTTCATACTTTTTCCTTTTGCTTTATGTTACCAAATGAAAGTCACCTGGAGGCATTCACCTTGGCGGCCACTTTGCACGTAATAACATGGTTTCTAAGACTTTACTGTTTTCCAATTCTTAACATTTATGCTTTTTAGGCAGTGAGAGAGGTGGTGAATTAGTTTCATTTTTTTGTTCATGTTAGGTTTTTCCCTAGCTATATTTCACACGGACAAGGGAAACATGGCTAGGTTATTATAGGTGCAACAGGAATAGGAACGTTTGATCAACACCTGGTACACTATCAACTGCTAGTGACCTCCAGCTCTTTTTCCTGAAGTTTGATATGCTTGTTATTTTTTTATAATAATCACTTTGGATATATGATCTGACTGGGTTATTAATCAATGCCTGATAGCTAAAGAGATTTAGATTGCTTTGAGTCTGGCAAATTTTAAGTGGCAAATTTAGGCTTGTTGTTATAAAAAGTAACTGAATGAGAAGACAAATCCAAAGCTGTGATCTCTTCAACAGCCATGAAATTTTGATTTAAATTTCTCCTGCATTTTCAAGATCATAACTACATAAATCTTGGTGGTTAAGAAAAAGTAAGAGATTACTGAAATTCTCTTGGTGAAAGAGCCTAGTATGTTAGTATCAAGTACTTTTGACTCCTAGTAATAACAACACTGGAAGAAAAAAAGAGGAAAAAACCAAAGCATTCCACGTACACATACAGATGCCAGGTATCCTCAGTCACATGTATTTCAAAACAAACTAACGTTTGTTTCTAGTGATTATCAGGTTCAACTGCTTTATTTCCATTGGGCCATGAAACTGAGTAGACATCATTCAGTGATTACATTTGTAAAGGGGTTTAAAGATTTAGTGCTCATTGTGTGAAACAAAAATTTCAAAACTCGGAATTCATTTCAACTAGTTAGCTCATAGAACACATAAGAACTTACTGAGGCACAAATCACTTAAAAAAAAAAAAGCGCCCATTCTACCAATGCAGAATGGACGGGAGTGTGTGTGTGGGGGGAGCGGGGGAGGGAGAGAGGGAGAGAAAGAGAGAGAGAGAGATCTGCATTTAGAATAATCTTTTTGAATGGGGGAGGTCATGCAAACGTTTTGCTGTATGATTCGGCAAAATCTCTCTAAAAACATGAGCAACGATGAATGGAAGTTGAAGATTTAAAAAGAAAGACAGCAACCAATGAAGTATGCCAAACTTAGGACTATGAAGTTCCTATCAGGAGACTGATGTACAGCTGCAGTGACAGAACATATTAAAAATGTCTTGTTTGGGGATCCCTGGGCGGCTCAGCGGTTTAGCTCCTGCCTTCGGCCCAGGACGTGACCCCGGGGTCCTGGGATCGAGTCCCGCATCCGGCTCCCTGCATGGAGCCTGCTTCTCCCTCTGTCTGTGCCTCTGCCTCTCTCTGTCTCTCATGAATAAATAAAATCTTAAAAAAAAAAAGTCTTGTTCAACACTTAATAAGGGTTCGATAAAACAGACCCCATCTTGCTCATCCTTCGTATGTTCTTGTAGGTGTATAATCACTTCGTCCATAGTGGCATGGGCGCAGGAAATCACAGTAAGCTCCTGATGTAGAATGGAGCCTACATACAAAGAAAGATGTTTATTTTTTTTTAAACAACTGTTTTTTTTTTTAAGATTTTATTTATTCACAGACACAGAGAGAGAGAGAGGCAGAGACACAGGCAGAGGGAGAAGCAGGCTCCATGCAAGGAGCCCAACGTGGGACTCGATCCCGGGTCTCCAGGATCACACCCCACGCTGCAGCTGGCGCCAAACCGCGGCACCATCGGGGCTGCCCCCTCCTTTTTTTTTTAAAAGAAAGATGTTTAAATATAACTTCCAACCCCATCTGTAGATAAGTGATCATAAAATATGATTAATGACGTCATCAGTGGGTATTCTCACACTACGCACAGAGCAGAAAGGAAGCAGAACTGTGCTCTGAACTAAATTTAGTACCCAAAAAATATAACTGACTTCCTTTTGGAGACTCAAGATAGTCACCCTAATACTAGTTGAGACCATTTGCACACCTCAAGTGTTAAGCTCTGTAATTCAGAGATATTATACATTTATTTTTAGATCAATGAATAAAAAAGTATTCCATAACTGAGTAACAACCTCCAGCGCCATCCCATCCTCTCTGACATCAAGAAGTGTTACTTAAGTGTCTATAGTGACAGCTCCGTTGCTACCCTTGGTCTCGGTCCTCCTGGAACATCAGACAAGACTGCAGTGATTCAGTTCCCACAGGCCACTGAGAGTAAAATCACTTGCTTTGTGTGCACTCCATGCTGAGGCTTGGAATACCCTCCCGATGGGTGCCCTCTTGCTTCACTCACCTGGCAAAATTTTCTATTTTATTCCAAAAATAGTTATTTTCAATATTTCTAACAGGTGAATTTTTAAAAATCTTCCTTATTTGCATCCTATTATTAATGTGTTTCTAAAGAATGTTTGTTGGTATCATTAACTACTTGCTTTAAAGTTATTTTAGTCACTGACTGACAGGCTGAAACATGAGGTATAGTTTAGAAACTGTGCCAAAGCTCTAAAAGTAAGAGCTCATTTTAACACTTCTATTATCCTAAGCTTTATTCTTGTTTTAGTGTAGCTATCTCCCCATTTACAAAAAATACTTTTGATAAAATGAAGTCACCAATGACTTTCTAAACTGTTAAACCCAGAGCCTTCCACACTATTCATCTGCCAACTACTGCTGATTTTTATGTAGGTACCAGCACATTGTTTACATAATGTTTCTCTTTAGAGGGACTCTGTTTAATCTTATATTGTGTTAAAAGGCGAAAAGTAGCACTTTTCATAAACCAGAGGTTTGATGTGCTAGTTATGTATTTTTCCTAATGCCCATCAGAATAAACCATAAATATTGGGACGCCTGGGTGGCTCGGCGGTTGAGCATCTGCCTTCAGCTCAGGGCGTGATCCGCAAGTCCCAGGATCGAGTCCTACGTTGGGTTCCCTGAACGGAGCCTGCTTCTCTCTCTGCCTGTGTCTCTGCCTCTCTCTGTGTCTCTAATAAAATCTTAAAAAACCCATAAATATTAAAATTATTTAAAAACGTTAACCTAAGTCCCACCTGAAAGCTGGTGCATTCTTGTGATATCTATATGACACTTGGGGAACCGACATGGGACAGACTATCAATTTCTTCTTCCTTCCCAAACTGTTCTTCTGACCTTCAGGACCTAGCTGCCCCCTGGCTTCTCAATACCCCTCTACTCCTTCACTAGCTCTGCTCCTTAAATGCTGTATTTTCTAGGATTCCATTCTTGGCCTTTTCCTCTCACCTTGCACATTCTGAGGGAGCAGAGCCATCTCTAAATGAACCTGTCTATCCAGCCTTATGTCAATGTATAAATGCTTTCTTTTCCGTATTTTCTCTTTTAATTAATGACACTGACATTTATGCAGTTACCAAAGCTAGAAACTTCTCTGGTCAACTCCCATTTGGGGCCCACTGCCAGCATTATCCACAATACCCTCTGCCTCTCTTCACTCTGATCTGACTACTGGCCTCTTGTTTCACTGAGAAGCAATCAAAAGTCCACACCTATACCTATATATTGCCCCTGCTCCTACCTAAAGACAATCCCTACCCTACATTTGTGCCTCGGATCCCACCTCCCAATCTACTCAAGAATTCTGCTTCTACAGTTGGCTTCTCTCTGTTTTTGAGTCTTTAATTTCTCCCCCTTTACTGGATCAGTCCAATGCAAACATTCTGCAAAATTTCTGTTTTTAGAACAAAACCAGAACCAAATTTATCTTTAATACCACATCCCTCTTTAACTTCCATCCCATTTTTCTGCTTCTCACTACAGCAAAACTTCTTGGAAGAGTTGCTGGCCCTCTCCACCTCCTCACCTCCTTCATAACCCATTTCATACAAACTTTTAGAAGACTGCCAACAACCTCCATGTTCCTAAATCCAATGGCTTATTCTCTGTCCTCATCCAACTCAACCTCTTAGGAAGCAACTGTGTGGTGCAACAATAGTGATATAATCGACTACTTCTCAAAACACCTTCTTCATTTCTGGGACAAGATACTTGCCTGATATTACCAAGGTCTAGCTTTCTCTTCTCAGCCTCTTAATGTTGCCTGGAATGCCCTGGTAATTCAGTGTTGACCTACTTTCCTTTTTATACTAACCACTGAGGTAACTTCATCCAAGCTCATGATTTAAAACACCACCCATAGGCCCATGGCTCATAGATTTTCATCTGTAGCCTGGGGCTCTTCCCTGACCATCATGACACTCATATATCTAATTGCCTCCCTAATACTTGCACTTAGACATTTAATAAGCAATGGAAACTTAACACTTATAAAACCAAACTTGTTTTTCTCCCTAAACCTGCTCCTTCCTCAGATTTTACTATCTCTTTAAACAGCATCAATGGTGATTACAAATCTTATTAAATAGCAACAGTTGCTTAGGTCCCAAATTTAGAAGTCACCCATGACTTCTCTTTCCTTCATTTCCCACATTTCCTCTGGTAGTGTCTTGTTGGTTCTATTTTCAAAAATGCATCCCAAATACAATTATGGCTTCTCACCTCCACTTTCACTTGGCTGATCCAAGGTAATACTATCTTTCACCCATATTTTTGCAACAGCATCTTAACTGGTCTTCCTGCTTTTGCCCTTACCCCATCACTATCTATTTTCAATACAGCAGCTAGAGGAAACCTGCTAATATGTATATCAGATCGTTTTTCTTCTCTGCCCTAAACCTTTCAAATCATGTATCTTTATCTTAGAATAAAAGCCCAAATTATTAGAATGGTCTGCAAGGCAGAAAACATATGGTTCTCTCCTCCTCCCATTCATCTCTGCTTTCAGAACTCTTACAAGTCCGCTACAACCATACAGGCCTTCTTGCTGTTCCTTGCAAAAGCTTTTGCAACAACTACTCTCTGCCTGCAATGCTCTTATCCTGTATGTCTGCATGGCCTAAACCCTCACCTCTTTCAAGTCTTTGCTCAAATGTCACTTTCTCAGTGGGGCCTTTTTGAACAGTCCACTTTGAATCTCACTTGACCTCCTGCTCTGCTTTCCCCTTAGCACTATCTTCTAACATATTAAATAATTTCTTTATTATATTTATCATCTGCTCTCTGTTTATCTCCACTATAATGAAGCTCCCTAAGACCTGGAGGGTTTTTTTTCTGTTTGCTTCTAGTTCCTAGAATAGTGCCTGGCACACAAGAAGTAATAGTTGAATGAATGAACAACTAAGCCACACTCAAGTTTCCTCTAGGCTAAAAGAAAACATTCTCTTGCTTTAGAAGGTTATATCTACCATCCAAATTCATTTTTTTCTTAAATATTATTTGGCCGGGTTAACAATGTATAATAACTGGAGGATAATTGTGAAAAGATCTTAGGCAAGGGCCATAAGGCTCATTCCTTAAAAGAAAAAAAAAATTTTTTTGTATATAGGACAAAAATTTCACATCAAAAACCAGAATGTACTAAAATGAATAAATATATATATCCAATGTCTTTCAGAAACTGAAGTGTAAAGCCACTGTTTATCAGAATTTGACTTACTGTCCTAAGTTCTTATGAAAACCAAAGGTAACCATGTTGTTCATGAAAGCTAAAATGCTGGGAATCCCAAAGATAAATATTACCTACTGAGATAATAATGCAAATACAGCCACCAGATCTGTGTACAATCCAAGGCTATAGGGCAATCTAATGACACAAAATTCAAAGATGACTTGCCAAACTGAAAGGGACTGTTTCAGGTGAGCTTTTAGGATTATGACTGCCCCCATAATCTAGTTCAGGTTCATGTTTTATACAGGGATGTATGTATCTGTTTTGAGTGATGATGTAAAAAGTACAGTGATTATACCACTTTTATAAAAATATCTTAAGAATCTACAAGTACAAATTATTTCAGTCATAGCAGTGGCATAGTTATGACTTGTTGGGAGTAACAGAATTATGCGCAAGAACCACACTGGCCTTGGAAGGCAAAGGATTCAGATTTTAGTCTCAGCTCTACCACTGAGTAACACTTGAGTAACTCAGAATCTTTGCTTCTAGATTCATAAAAAGGGACCTTTTCTTCTTCCTCCTTACCACATTGATACCTGTCAAAAGATTATCTGTGAACCAAATAATTAAAGCCCTTTTTAGTAAAGAAATATAAAAACCTAAACAAATTACAATACGTTACATTTGGCTTTGTTCCAGAATATGCTTGCATTTTAGGATTTTGAAATCTGTAGTAAATTAAAGTTTTAATTCTTTATACAGAAATAAATGGAGTGATGTCAACTAGGAGCATATTAAAAATGCTATAAAAACTGGATCTTTAAGATTATATCTTGTTTTTTAAAGCAGACACCTTCATTAATTTTTATGAAGAATGTCATAAAGCAAAAGTCCTTAATTGCAGGTAGCATATGCTGGATAGTCCACAGGAGGGCAGCAAAATGCAAGGTTTCTTTTTCTTCAATATCTAAACTCCAGATAAAATTGCTTTAAGCTACAAGTTATAAATCTATAGATATTTAGGTTCAAGAACAGATTAAAACCATAGATAATGAAACAAATTATAAAAGGAGATATGATCTAGGTAGATACTACCATACAGAAACACTGCAATGACCACACAGGACAATCCTTCTATACACTGCAACAGATATTAAAGCTCACATACATGATTTGGAAATTCTTTTATTTTTTTTTCTCTAGTGGTGAAAGTTCTCATATAAATAATTATAGAAAAACCTGCATAAAATTCTAAGTCTAAGCATACTGGATTAAAGTCTGAGTTCTACTGTATAACATTCATCCATCATTTCTACACATCTGGGTCAATATTTTTAAGGGGGTATGTGTCCTAGTGAATTATGAAAAGACCAGGGAAATTGTAGATTAGATGCTTAATTATATTCAGCAAATATCAATACCATTGCCAGTGGCATACCTGTAAGCATCTCATGTAAATGAAATCTAATAAATATGACCTACCGTTGGTCTTATGTTTTCTAACAAAAAAACATAATACTGGATGAAAAATACTAAAAATAAAAGTAAAATCATACATACAGAGATATAATAATAATAAAATAACCTAGACTACCTAAAGAGTAAAAAAAGTCTTTGTTAGATATAACTTTTTGATTTGCAAATTAATGAAGCTGAAGGAAAAGTATTTAGAAAATATTCTGGAGTGATAAATACTTGGAAAATCCATTACATGTATTTCTGGACTTCTCTACAGATTCAATATTTAATCATTTTGCTTATATTGTTATTAAAACTTATTTTCCATTTTCGGTCCTTAGAGAAGATCATCATCGTTACTTCATGAAGTTTCATTCTTTGTGACATCTTTATTTTTTTCCAATTAAAAAGAAAAGTTCCCTATTTTTAGTGTTGGGCACTGAAAAGAACTTACATATACTCAAAAGCACTGGAAGCTTATTTAACAGATTTCATATTACTTTAAAAAGAGCCAAGTATGTTGTTATTGAAGAATGAGTTTGTTAATAAAGTGGCACATTCAGTTCTATTTAAGTTAAATTGTAAAATAACAAACCAAGAAATGTGGTAAAACAGCATGTATTTCATAACTGCCAAGAGAAATGTTTAATCAAAACTGAAAGTGCTGGCTTCTCTTTTAATAGTCAACTCAGGAGGAGACAATTTAAAAATCAATCTATTAAGTTTTCCTCCCCAGCCTCTTTGAAATTGGGGTAGTGACATAAAACTACCTATAAAACAGAAGAATTTCTTAAATGCTATTCAAAGGAGAGAGAAAGAGATTATGTCAAGGACATGCTATATAAGAACATAACACAGCTCAACACATGGCAGTCAGTAAAATGATTTCCAGATTAATAAATTTTTGGAAAAACTGTCAGATTTTTAATTATGCATTGACAAGTTTTGCTAAAAGTCTTTATAAGTGGAAACATTTTATAAGATTATGTATTTTTAAGTTGAATGAATCAGTATTAAAAAGGTAATAGAATACATGACCCGTGCAGACATTCCAAGAAACTTAAACTGAAAATCTATGTGAAAAATTCCAGGATCACTTATGAAAAGCAGTAAAATACTTGCTCGTGTTAAACCCACTGCCTACAATTTTATCATGAAGTTCATACTACTCAGGCAGCCCTGGTGATGCAGCAGTTTAGTGCTGCCTGCAGCCCAGGGCGTGATCCTGGAGACCCTGGATCGAGTCCCACGTCAGGCTCCCTGCATGGAGCCTGCTTCTCCCCTCTGCCTGTATCTCTGCCTCTCTCTCTCTCTGCATCTCTATGAATAAATAAATAAAATCTTTAAAAAAAAAAGTTCATACTACTCAAGAGATTATACTATATTATAGCTGCTATAAAAATAATTACTAACATGGATCTTTAAAGAAAACAATTTGTTGAGGATTAACAATAGCTGTCAGAAAAACTAAGAAAGGCTTTCTACGAGTAATTAGTTATTTTTGATCTTGAAGAAAAGCTTATCTGAAAAGCTTTTAAACTGGTAGCTTTTCAAAGAAACTTTCACAAGAGAGTGACTTAGGTTGGAAGGGAGTAAGGGCAGCTGAAATTCGTCTTTAATACAAATCAGTATGAATTCCTTGATTACTATATGGAAAAAGAATCATAAGCCTTGTTAATATCTTGAAAACTTTATACTGTCATAATAAAAACTTCAGACAGATAATGTGTCACACAAGTAAGTTAACTTTATGAAGCTTATTTCAATATTGCAAAAATGAAAAAACAAAAGGTAGACAATCATCTGAGGATATAGAAATGGTCATTATTCAGAGGTTTTCCTCTTTTTTTCATCAACCATTTAGTAAAGCTCAGAGATAGCTAGAGGACATGAAACTGTTTACATTTTCAAATATAATTTGTTCATGGTTTCTGTGGAGATACTTGTTGCTTTGAAGTTGCAGCTTTTCAAGGCTGGAACTTGGCAAAGCAACTGTGAATGCACAGGATTCTGGTGGAAACAAGTAATGCAAAAACACTGTCAAAGAAAAAAATCAATATTGAAATGAACTCAGTATTATCAATGAAACCGTAAACTTAGAAAATGCTATCGCATACATTTCCATCCATCAGGGGGTACCAGTGTTTACTGAGGTGTTAGCAGACGGTAGATTATCTTCTAAGGTAATTAATTGAAACATAGAAGGGCTAAATTAAAAAAAATATTAATGAGCTTTTGCTGAAACAACTAAAAAAAAGTATTCCTTCTTCCCTAGTCAAATTATTTTCTTTTATTGTACTGGATCTAATAATAGTAATAACTGTGGGATACGTGGACAACCAAAACTACAATACTACAACTTCATAGATTTGTTTCAGGTTATTAGGTTCCTGAGCTAATTGAAATTATGCTCTGGGGAAAAAGCGCAAGACAACTGAATTTTCTCTCTTGACATGAGTGACATAAAATGAAATCCTAAGCAAAAGCATGTAAAATATTACTACAGAAAAGGCTTTTTAGAAAAGGATCACTATATCTATATCTATATCTATATCTATATATAGCATGTAAAATATTTTAAAAAGCATGTAAAATATTACTACAGAAAAGGCTTTTTAGAAAAGGATCACTATATATACACAATTTTTCTTTTCAGTAATAAGGAAATCAAGAGAGGCAAAGGAGATGACAGCATGTAAAAAATATAACGGACTCTACTAATAAAAGCAGCTCATCAAAAAAAGTGAAATTCTGCTTACAAGGCTGTTGTTACATCATCTAAGGAATTTAAAAGACCATAAAATATTTTCTGAAATTATGTGAGAAGATAAAAGATCCATAACTCGCTCCTTTAAGGCTGAAGTATTTTGTATCTATTATGAATTTCTAATGGCTTACTTTTACCCAACACCTATCATGTGATACGGATCTTACTAAATCCTACCAAGGTCTATGGGACAGATTTTCCCTTTCATTTTATAGATGACACAAGTCAGACTGGGTTTTGAAATACAGTAATGGCAGAGCTAGGGCTCAAACATGAACGTGTAGGACTCCTGCACTGCTAACACACTGTCTTAGGCTTTCAGCATTCATGCAAGAACTCTAGTTTAGATTATGTTCAGTACCCATCCACAACTGAGCTACAGAGTTATGTTGCTGCTAGACTTTTTTTGGTGTCTTCACTAAAGAAATCATGCTCTGATACTTAAAAATATAAGCACTGCTTGTCATTTCATTAAAATCCTAAGGCAGTCTTGTACAGTGAATCTGGAAAACCAGTTTGAGGGATTTTTTTTTTCCCCTTAAATGAAGGAGATGGACTGATGGTGCTCTGCTTGAATATTACAATCTTACTGGAACATTAACAAAGCACCTGCTGTGTGTGTTCTATCAATGCAAGGTTCTGAGGATCCCCATTTATGTAAGCCTTACCTTTCATAATTCACATCAAACTTTTTTTATTCTTATAGAGTGAAAGTTAAGTAAATAACTAAATATAATGGCACCTTTAAGGAGTTCTAACTGATGAATTTACAATAGTTCAGATACTAACTCAAAAAATTTTTTTGACCCAGATGGACACACTTATGCACACACATATACCATGGTGGCTGTGGGACAAAGTGGAAGAATGCAAGAAGAGACCACTTAATGTCAGGGGCTACTTGAAAGGTGCAGTCAGGATCTGGATCACTTTCAGTGAAAGGCAAAGGGGTGTATTTCAGTGAAGGAGGAGAGAAAATCTGCTTCAAATCTTACTGTAGACTGTCTTTATGTATAGAAAATATATCCTTTATCATTAATATTGGTCATCAAGAAACACCACAGATTTTGGGGAGCAGAAAAAAAAAGTCACAGTCTATCAATCTCAGTTGAATCTACTTTAGTTAGCCTTTCTCAACTAGGCTTCTGGGAGAGAGTTAAGCACAATATCCTAAGGCATCTATATGGTAAGTAATGAATTAATTTCCTCCCATACATCTAGAATTATGCTAGTTATGTAAAATCCCTGGGGAAAATGGAGAAAATCATTTTCTGTGTTCTGTTGATCAGAACATGACCCCTGGTTAAGCTCGTCATTTTGCCAACATTTACC
The DNA here is from genome assembly GCF_048418805.1 of Vulpes vulpes. NCBI lineage: Eukaryota > Metazoa > Chordata > Mammalia > Carnivora > Canidae > Vulpes > Vulpes vulpes. The sequence goes on along the minus strand of NC_132784.1, from coordinate 90,257,043 downwards.
AGTTGCTTACCACTGCAAACAGAAGAGGTGATGTTGTATAGGAAAGGATAAAACTGCATACAGCGTATCAACTTCAGGCTGTTTTCACATTCTGGGCATTTGGTGGTTAATTTCAAAGCCTGTCTAAAGGCCTCAAGTGCCCCACTGATATTCTTCAGAGCAAGGTAAGCATTTCCTAGGCTTAAAAAGGTCAGGGGCTGAAAAAAAAAATCAGAAAAATGTTAGTGAATTAATGTTTTCTGAAAGTTATAAAGCTTTTAAAGTATATGTCTTTTGGTTTCTTTTAGGTTATCCCATAATAGTTAATGGCTGACTGTCCATTTTATTTATATCAGCCAATTCTACACTATAACAATTATTTTTACCTTTTCACTAAGATACATATACATGTAAATGGTGTATAATATACACTAGTCTTAAGTGTACAGTTCAAAGAATTTTTACATGTGTATATATCCCTGTAACCACCACCCATCTCAAGATATGAAACATTTAGAATGTTTCTAATACCCCAAAACATTCCCTTGGGCAACCCAACCCTAATCCCAGATGTGACCACTGTATTGATGTTCTATCATCATACATTAGCTCCACCTGTTCTTAAAATTCATATAAATAGAATCAACAGCATGTTCCTTTCCATGGATATATAATCTGTACCCTCTTGCAGATTCTTTCACTCAATACAGTATCTAATGTTTAAGAAACTGAATGTTTTTTGTGTGTCAGTTTTTTTTTTTTTTTTAATGATGGGTTACTTCTATTACGTGAACACACAGTTTTGTTTATCCGTTCTCCTATTGATAAGCATTTGGACTGTTTCCAGTTTTGGACTATTTTGAACAAAGCTACTACGAACATTCTTGCAACTATCTTTTGACAGATGTATGTACTCTTATTTATCAGAGATATCAGTAAGAGAATAAAAGGCAACGATGCACAAAACATTCCAGATTACAGAGGCACAATCTAAGTAGCTCTAAGATTACATTTAAAATTTTACTTAGTGGCTTATTCCCAGATGCAAAATTAAAGCCCATACTTAGATTTCAAAGTGTCTTTAAAAGTGTTTACTCCTATGGCTAGAATGATGGCTGTGCAAATATCTTGAGATAAAGCTAGTTAGTATTTTTGGGAAAAAAGTGAATTCTCATCAGTTCATCCAGAAAATAACTACTGAGTGTTTACCAATGTTATAGGGACTGGGGATACAGCAGAAAATAAGAGAGTCCCTGCCTTTGTGGATGTTTTAGTCAAACGTCACAAAACCATCGGGGTATCACACAAGTATGAGAAGAATGTGATGGAGAAGAGCATAGCAGGGAAGAGATGTTAAAAGACCAGAGTGGGGAACGCAGTACCATTTAAAATAGATTAGGAAGCAAAAGACTTACTGAAAAGTTAGAATTTTAAAGGATTTTAAGGAGATGAAGCAAATTATGAAGAATCTTGGTGGAGTATAGTATTCCAAACAGAGAGAACAGAAAATGCCAAGGGGCTGAAGTGGGAGCATGCCTAGTATGTCCAAGGAACTGCAGAGGTAAGCAAGGCTAGAACAGAATAAGCAAAGGAGTGATTTCATGGGGATGAGGTCAGAAAAGTAAGATGGTCGAGCGGGACCTTCTACACTAATATAAATTCTTGTCTTTTACTATGAATTATGTGGAGAACCATTGTGGAGATTTGAACAAATGACAACATGTGACTTTTTATGAGGATCTTACTGACTGCTGTATTACTAATAGACTACAGGGGGACAAAGCCAGAAGTAGAGAAGTTAGGCAGGGGGCTAATGAAATAACTCAGAGAAAAGATAATGGTGTATTGGATCAGACAGCAGTGGAGATGATGATAAATAGTACAATTCTAGGTGTATTTTGAAAATATCAGCAAGGTTAGTTAATAGACTGAATTTACTCTGGGAGAAGGAGAAGGAGAAAGCTCAAGTTTTCATCCTGAGCTACTAGCTTTACTGTTTCCTGAAATGGGAAAGACTGAGAAGAAAAGACTGGAACAGTATAAGTTTAGTTTTGGCCTTTAGTTTTAAAGTGTGTTTTAGACATTCACATGGAGATGGTCAAGTAAGCTGCTGGATAAAGCAGTGTGCAGTTCAGAGCAAAGCTGACAGGTAATTCAAGAGGGAAATGCTAGGGCTTTCAAGATGTGCTGGAACAACTGGGTATCTATGTGATATGAACTTTGATCCCCACTTCACATTACAAAAGATATTAACTTGAAATGGATCACAAACCTAAATGTAAAAGTTAAAACTACAAATCATCTAGAAGAAAACACAGGAAAATATTTTAGTCCATTTGAGTCAACTATCTAAAGACAAGTAGTACAGGGGTGCCTGGATGGCTCAGTCGGTTGAGCACCTGCCTTGAGCTCAGGTCACGATCTCAGGGTCCTGGGACTGAGCCCTGTGTCTGGCTCCCTGCTCAGTGGAGTCTGCTTCTCCTTTTCCCTCTACTCCTCTTCCCCCTTCCCCAACTTGTGCTCTCTCTCACTCACTCACTCTCTCAAATAAATGAATAAAAATCTTAAAAAAAGACAAGTGGCAGACAGCAAAAACAAAATAGAATTAATTGTTCTCAAATTTCTTGTAAGGATACCTTAAACTTAACAATAAAAACCAAAAAGAGAAATGATGGGCAAAATTAAGGGTATTTTTATTTTTAAAAGACAAAAAGAAAATATTTTTAATGTATGATAGAGTTAAAGACTCTGTATAAAGAGTTTGCATCAAATTTTAAAAGTTAAAAAAAAAACCTAAATTCTAACAAAACAAACGAAATGCATACACAAACTTTTAATTTAAAAATACAATTAAAGGGATGCCTGCTGGGTGGCGCAGCGGTTTAGCGCCTGCCTTTGGCCCAGGGCGCGATCCTGGAGACCCGGGATCGAATCCCACGTCGGGCTCCCGGTGCATGGAGCCTGCTTCTCCCTCTGCCTGTGTCTCTGCCTCTCTCTCTATCTCTCTGTGACTATCATAAATAAATAAAAAATTAAAAAAAAAAAAAAAAAAGGGATGCCTGGCTGGCTCATTTGGTGGAACATACAACTCTTGATCCCAGGTGTTATAGGTTTAAACCTCATGCGGTAATCAAAAACTTATATTACAACACAGAAGTGAATTTTTTAAAAGTAAACTTGTTTTACAAGTGTTAAGTCAGAGCCAGTAGGACATGGCCAAAGAATGTGAGCTCTGTGGCCAATCTCCCGGAGTTCAAATAAATCCAAGCTCTGAGACTTTTGGTAAATCTCTCTATTGTTTCTTTATCTATCAAATGGGTAAATCCTATCTCACAGGGTTGTTGGGAGGGTTATGTGAGTTATCACACGTAAGGTGATCAATCAGTATGGTGCCTGGCTCTAATAAACAATGTTAATAAAAATTAGCAGTTAATTCAATTGCCCAATTCTGGAGAAGCTACACATGAAATGAATACTTTCCAACCTTGATGATGGCAACATATATGGTCCTAAATCTTTTGGTAGACATCTGGCATTTTGTGTCAAAGCCATCAAAATATTTATTTTCTTACTGACTTAATAATTCCACTGCTAGCAATCTTTCCTAAGAAAATCACCTGGAATTCAGAAAAAGCCTTATGCAGAAAACCATTACTGATAATAGCTAAGCATTATCAGCAACCTAAACATCCAACAGCAGAGGAATAAGCTGTGATACATAAATTCATAAGCAGCCATTATTGATGGCTAATAAAAACTATGCGGTACACCTTTTTTATATGGTGAAGTTTTAAAGATCACCAGTGCAATAGTGTTGCAACACTATGAAAGATCTGAATAGAAGAAAAACTGACAGGAATTATTTCCAAATATTGAGAGTTGGAAGTGGGGTGCTGATTAAGGTGTATTTTTGTGGTATCTATTCTGATCCACTGATTTATCTTTTTATTATTACTGTAGCACCACAGTATTTAACAACTAAAATTTTAGTGTAATTTTCAAATACAGAAAGGCAACTCATCTCTAAAGGAGCTCTTTATTCTTCAGAAGAATACTGCCTCAGTGCCTTGGCTGGTGGCAGTGGAAAATGAAACAAGTATCGGGGGAACACAGCTGTGTTGAGCCTTCCCTTTGGGTGCCCAATCATCACATCCCATATATAGCATCTGTTACCACTGTACCTGCACCTGGCACACAGCAAACATTTGATAAATATCTCATATACTTCTTTGGCACCGAGCCTGCTGTACAGTATAGCAACTGTAAACTTTGGCTTAAAATCTACTAGTGAATTTGTGTATTTCAAGGGAAACTCTTCACAGGCAGTATTTTCTTCTCATACTTAAAAAATTAGTTTTGAGATATCACAAATAAACCTCAACCACTCATGCACACTTCTCCTAAAGTTTCTTTGGACATAAAACTTATAAACATGTAAACACCAGGTATAAGAGCAATTTAATTGTATATTTATTATAACTGTATTTCATCAAACCTAAGATGTCATCAGTTGTAACATGTATCCTTATTTCAGAGATTTTAAATTTTGAAAAAAGAAGTTGTACCTTAGAAACTGTGAACTAGAGTAATTAACTACACAGCAGTGATTAACTCCACCGGCTGCATGTGGGAGGTTTGGGGCACGAACATTAATTCAACTATCTATTCTTATCAATGCAACCTTTAAACTGTGTTCTGGCTTGATTGGTGTAAAGATATCTATAAATTAAAGTTGTAAAACAGTGTAATATTAAGCAGCAGGCATACTGTGATGAGTAGGATAAAGAAAGACCCAGATGTTTCAGACTGACACAAAAAAGTGAGAGTATATTTTAGCAGCTATGCCATTCCTATCTAAACATAAGTTCCTAAAAATAAATTAACCACATAATTATCAATTTCACTCATTTAAAATAAAGAAATGACACAAAAAAGAGAACTACAGGCTAATATTTCTGATGAACATACATGCAAAAATCCTCAAAAAAAACTGAATCCAACAACAAATGAAAAAAATCTTTTCCCACAATCAAGTGTGATTTATTCCTAAGATACAAAGGGGTTCAATATTCACAAGCCAATCAGTGTGATACATCACATCAGTGAAAGGATAAAAACTGTATGATCATTTCAGTAGACACAGAGAAAGCATTTAATAAAGCAAGACATCCATTCATGATAAAAGTCCTCAACAAAGCAGGTCTAGAGGGAACACAACCTGAACATAATAAGGGCCACATATGAAAAAACTCACAGCAAACATCTTTCTCAATGGGGAGAAACTGAGTTTTCCCCTAATATCAGGAACAAGACAAGGGTGTCTACTCTCACCACTTTAATTCAACACGGTACTAAAAGTCTTAGTCTCAGCAATTAGACAACAACAAAAAGAAATAAAAGGAATCTAAATCAGTAAGGAAGAAGTAAAACTATTTACAGATGATTTGATATCATATATAGAAAAGCCTAAAGACTCCACCTAGAACATTACTAGAACTGTTAAATGAATTCAGTAAAGTCCTAGGATACAAAATCAATGTGCAGAAATCTGTTGCATTTGAACATACTAATAATGATGCAGCAGAAAGAGAAATTAAAAAGACAATCTCATTTACAACTGTACCAAAAATAGTAAGATACCTAGGAATAAGTCAAAGAGGTGAAAGACCTATGCTCTGAAAACTATAAAACACTGATGAAAGAAAGTGAAGAGAACACAAACAAATGGAAAGACATTCCATATTCATGAACTAGAAAAACAAATATTGTTACAATGTCTATATTATCCAAAGCAATCTACACATTGAATACAATCTCTATCAAAATACCAATAGCATTTTCTGCAAAACTAGAACCAAAGAAATCCTAAGATTAACATGGAACTACAAAAGACCCTGAATGGCCAAAGCAATTTTGAAAAAAAAAACAAAGCTGGAGGCGTCACAATTCCAGACATCAAGTTATGTTACAAAACTGTAGTAATCAAAATAGAATGGTACTGACACAAAAACAGATATATAGATAAATAAAACATAATAGAAATCCAGAAATTAACCTGTAATTATATGGTCAGTTAATCTTCAACAAAGCAGGGCAGAATATCTAACGGAAAAAAAGACAGTCTTTCAACAAATGGTGTTACGACAACTAGTCAGCAAATAATAAAACCGGACCACTTTCTTACATCATACACAAAAATAAACTCAAAATGGATTATAGACCTAAATGTGAGACCTGAAAAAATAAAATTCCCAGAAGAGAACACAGGCAATAATTTCTCTGCCAACAGCCAGAGCAACATTTTTATAGATAAGTCTCCTGCAGCAATGGGAATAAAAGCAAAAATAAACTACTGTGACTATATCAAAATAAAAAGCTTCTGCACAGTGAAGGAAACAATCAACAACACTAAAAGTCAATCTATGGAATGGGAGAAGGTATTTGCAGATGACATATCCGAAAAGCATTAGTATCTAAAATATATAAAGAAGTGATAAAACTCAATACCCAAAAAACAACCCAATTACAGAATGGGCAGAAGACATGAACATATATTTTTCCAAGTAAGACATCCAGATGGCCAAGAGACACATAAAAAGATGGTCAACATCACTCATCACGAGGGAAACACAAACCAAAACCACAATGAGATGCCACCTCACACCCCTTAGAATAGCTAAAATCATTAACACAGGAAACACTAGATGTTTGGCGAATATGTGAAGTAAGGGGAACCTTCTTACACTGTTGGTGGGAAAGCAAACTGGTGCAGCCATTTTGGAGAACAGTATGGAAGTGCTCAAAAAGTTAAAAATAGAACTACCCTATGAACCAGCAACTGTACTACTAGGTATGTATCCAGAGGCTACAAATACATGGATTCAAAGGGACACATGCACTCTGATGTTTTCAGCAGCACTATCGACAACAGTTATGGAAAGAGCCCAAGTGTCCATCAATAGATGAATGGATAAAAAAGATGTATTTATATTCAGTGAAATATTATTCAGCCATCAAAAAGAATGAAATCTGGCCATTTGCAATGACATGGATGGTGTTAGAGAGCATAATGTTAAGTGAAATAAGTTAGAGAAAGACAAATACCATACGATTTTACTCATACGTGGAATTTCAGAAACAAAACAAGCAAAGGAAAAAAAGAGAGAGAAGCCACGAAACAGACTCTTAGCTATAGAGAACAAACTGATGGTTACCAGATGAGGAGGTGGTCGGAGGGATGGGTGAAACAGCAGATGGGGATATTAAGGAGTGCACTTGTTGTGATGAGTACCTGGGTGATGTATGGAAGTGCTGAGACACTATACTATTCTATACAACTATAGTTGTACACCTGCAACTAATATAACACTCTATGTTAACTACAGTGGAATTAAAATTTTAAAGAAAGAAATTAAATATGCTTAAGACATACCCAGGAGTAAAAAAGGGAAGACAGAAAAATATGATCAGCATGATTCTACATTTGCACAAAATAAATCAATATAAAAAAATAAACACATCAAAAATAAGACAAAACAAAATCTGTTTTATGCCATCTCAAATTATGTAAACTCTACTCTGATAAAAATATGAGATTTTTTCATGAGTTTTTTTTATGCCTTCCCCAGAAAAATAAAATTGTACCCTGAATTAGAGTTACCCCCACATAGTACATGGAACTACAAAGAAACATAAAACCTCACCTCAGAGCTATTAATGGCCAAAGCTTGAAGTAGTAGCTTAGTGGCATCAAGATGGAGGCCATAGTGAATCAAAAGGTTGGCCAAGTTCACAAGAGGAATGTCTTGGTATTGAAGTGGAGCCAAATTCAAAGCCCTCTGAAGACAAGCAATAGCAAAAGTGCTGTTTCCTACTGCTCTCCAGTAGAGTCCAGCTTCATTGAGTATCAGCCAGACGGGGGCATTTGGCTGAAAAACCCAAAATACCTCCAATTAATACAAGAATATGGTACTAGTTCTAACGAGGATTTTTAATGCATGCATTTTAACTTTTTATTACAATTACTAAGCATTTAAATTTCAGATGTCTAAAGTAGGTGACTTACCTTATTAATAGCGTGAAATAAGAATGACCCAATTTCTTCTTCTGGGATAGTATAGTTATTAATACGGGAAAGTAAAATCTGAAAACATCAAAAGGAATACTGACTCAATTGAAAATAGTAGGGAAGACATTTGAAAGAATTCTATAGATAGCAGTCTTTACTTGAGCTCCTTGGGAACACCTAATTTGAATAGGTATTTATAGTCATCAATATATATAATATATGAGGTCATCAACATACCAACAGGTGTTGACCTGCTTGCATGAATGCCCTAGTTTCCTTTAACTAAAACATGTTAAGGATGAGCACTGGGTGTTGTACTATACGTTGGCAAATTGAATTTAAATAAAAAAATTAAATAAAATAAAACATGTTAAAAGATATATACCACATATACTACTATTAAGGAAATATACCATATCCCATTAAAGTCAACCTAAGTATCCGAAATTAAATGAGAAATTATCCAGAAGACAACAGCATGTAATACCTGATGAACAGAAATCTTCTATCTTTCCTAGCTGGAAAAGCACCAGATCCTTAATTACTCTATATTCTAACAACATGTGTATAACTGTGAGCAACTCTAAGGTAGGGATCATGGTCTATTTATCTTTCCTAGCATTCCAAACAGTGCCTGGCACTTAACATTTTTTGCCTCAGTAAATGTTTGTTAACTGTAAGTAGTAACTGTTGAGAGTTTTAAAATTAAGTTTTTAAAAAGATGGTTGTGATGGTTTGTTTTCCCTGCAAAAAAGTAATTTTTTCATTTGCATCTGTAGAATTGTATCCAACGTAGAATTTCTAGTCAGTAATAAATTCCCAAGGACCTTTTACAAGGCCAAAGTGGGGTTGGTAAGGTCAGAAAGAGAATCTTCAAGCTTTTGATTTATACAAACTCCTGGAGGCTTAGAGGATGCAAAGCTAAACTGAAGTGCTCAGAATGGCCTCCATTATGTGTTGCTCATCTCTGTAGCGCTCTTAGAGAGTGCTCAGGTGGTCTGCTTAAACAGCAGCCCTGAAGCACACGTTCCTGGCACTCCTTCGATAGCATGAATGTCTTCTTAATGATTCCACCAATTCTTTAGCTCTATCCTTGGTTTTAGAAACTTCAAGTTCAACAATTGCCTTCTATCAATTTTTTGTTCCACCTAAGAGGCTTGTGAAGTCACCCAGAATGGACGGCAATAAACACCAGCCTAAGTGAGCCTTACTTTTCGTGCATGGTCATCTGGCATTTTGGCTTTCAGATCCATGCGGACCTCTAATTCTTTGACTAAGTAGGACAGAGTCTGGCTTTTTCTGAAGTCAGTTATGGAACAGTCAGGGGTTTGGGCCTCTTCTTCTGAAGAATAATCATCACTGTTGAGTTCGTGGATCCTGGCACAAGAAAAAGGAACAAGATTCATATTTTCAAAGTTTGGGTGATTTCAAGATAAAGACTTAACCTTTCAAGTCCAAGGTTGGTGCTCTCAAAGAACTGCCAGATGACAATCATGCAGAATCAAGTGCTTTGCCAAATCCATCAGCACTTGCCTGAGTCCTTTGTTTTCCGGAGGCAGAAAATACGTTGGCAGTTCCCCGCCAATAGGGACTCTAGGATAGCTTTCTGCACAATCTGTTCTTTTAGGCCAAAGAATATGCTGTTTGTCCTAATAAAGAGAGAAAGTGTCTCATAAATTTCTTTGGATTCAATATTTCAACATGCTAAATAAACTTTTAAATATAAATATAGTAGCATAACTGAACAATGTAGTATTTTAAGATAACGTAGACACTGTGGTAGACTCTAGAATATTCCTTCTACTGAAGAGTATTAGTCGAAGTCAGTAATTCTACCTGCTTTACCATAGACTGGATCAAGGCCGGGAAGGCCTAAGTTGGCTAAATATAGTGAGATATAAGGAAAGGCTTGCTTGAGGCTTCTGGGAAAGAGTCAGTCTTAGTCTCTTATGCCACATAGCAACAAAGAACATGGTGCTCCAGCTGCTGCTGGCTGTCACCTCATGACCATGAGGAAGACAAGCTTTAGGATAAAACCAATACTATGGATGGCAAATTGAAGAAAAGGAAAGAAATGGGTCACTGATGACATCACTGATGCACTGAGTCAACCAAACCCAAAGTTTGCTCTGATCTCTGGACTTCCTGTAGTATGAAGCATATTTTCTTTTAAGCCAATTTGAGGGAGAGTTTCTGATTTATACCTGAAAGCATACATAAGCTTATAAAACTGGCACAGAAAATTACTTTTCCCTGAACTAAGACCTTTTCTTTGCCAATGTCAAAGTTTATCAAATGTTTTGATTTGTAAAATGTTCATTTTCTAAAAAAAAGATTTTATTTATCCATGAGAGACATAGAGAGGCAGAGACACAGGCAGAGGGAGAAGCAGGCTCCTTGTGGGAAGCCTGATGTGGGACTCGATCCCAGGACCTTGGGACCCCGGCATCATGTCCTGAGCCAAAGGCAGATGCTCAACCACTGAGCCACTCAGGTGCCCCAAAATGTTCATTTTTTTAAACATAAGTAACACACATCAAAGGCTTACTAAACTTAAATCTTGAAGCTATCAAACTTTGGGAATTTATATTACACAGAATTAAATCTAAGTGGCTATATTAATTGTTAGAACAAAACTCAATTAAATTCTGAAAATTTAAAACTAAATAAAAAATACATGGTATCCCCATGGGCTGACATACAATTATTTCTTAGCTAGCTCAGAAACACATATTTATTGGGGCACCTGGGTAGTAACTCAGTTAACCATCTGCCTTTGGTTCAGGTCATGATTCCAGCAGGGTCCTGGGATCAAGCCTAACATTCTCTCCCTCTGCCACACCCTGTTTGAGCTCGCTCTCCGATAAATAAAATCTTAAAAAAAAAAAGAAATACATATTTATTAACTTATTATCTGTATCATCTGATAGAATGTAAGCTCCAGCAAAAAGCTTGCGTACTATTTTCACAGCACCAGCCTGACACACAGATGGGGGCTCAATAAAAGAATGGTGATTAAAAAGTGAAATATAGCTGACCCGTGAACAGTACAGCATTGAACTATGCAGGTCCACTCACACGTGGATTTCTTTGATAAATACAGTGTAGTATTATAAATGAGTTTTTTCTTCCTCATGATTTCTTTTTTTTAAAGATTTAATTTATTTTTCATGAGAGACACAGAGAGAGAGGCAGAGACACAGAGGAGAAGCAGGCTCCATGCAGGAAGCCTGATGTGGGACTCGATCCCGGGTCTCCAGGATCAGGCCCTGGGCCGAAGGCAGGCGCCAAACCGCTGAGCCACCCAGGGATCCCCTCCTTATGACTTTCTTAATAACATTTTCTTTTGTCTAGCTTCCTTTATTCTGAGAACACAGTACATAATACCTATAACATAAAAAATATGTGTTCACCTACCGTTTATGTTCTCAGTTAAGGATTCAGTCAACAGTAGGCTATTAGTAGTTATGCTTTTGGGGAATCAAAAGTTATATGCAGATTTCTGACTGCATGGGGGGTTGGCTCCTCTAGCCCTCATGTTGTTCAAGCATATACTTAGGTCAAGTTTAGAAACTTTCTAGGGTTGGTAATTATACTCAGAGCTCAAAGTTCTGGACTAAAATCAGTGTCTATATGCCCCACTTGATTGGGAAGAAGACCTCAAGGCAGATCCTGTGTCTTGCTAATCTACTATCTGGCAGAATGACTTCTGTTTAATAGAAGTTTAAGTGTCTGCTGAATTAAGCCAAAAGGTGAGCCATATTAATGAAAGTGAGGGCCACTACCTTCAGAAATCTTGTCTGAGAAAACTCCCTCATCATCCTCTATTCACTTACCCTATATGCATCAGAATCCCTGCCCCAGATCCAGAGAATGGAATGGGCTACGGGAGAAGACTTGACCAAATCACTGATATCACTCTGATTTGCCTGGACATCAAAATTCACAGACATCATACTGGAGGTTGATGAATCCTCACCAAACTAGAAAATGAAAAGACAAGTTTAATCAAATTGGAAGCAGAAAAGAAGTTGTGACTAAGAGTTAACCCAACCCAAAACATCAGTGAATACTCAAACCCAGTAGGAAATCTGAAAGTCAGTAATAAAGCAATCAGATCTTTGCATTTTCAGAACTAGGCCCCAACCCTATTCTCTCAGAAAATACACAGTTAGCAACCGTCAGTCAAGTGTGCCACTGGAGTACGAGAAAAATGCTATGGATTTCCCCCTCTTCTTTACTTTTTTAATGCCCCTTACTTCCTTTCCGTGATTTAGTCTCTTTTAGGTTTAAAGATGAGGTGATTATCCAAGAGGTTTGACTCATTATTCCCTTCCCCTATCTAGACTAAAGTGATCGCTACTCTATAGAATTAATGTGCTGTGGTAGAAGCAGGGAAATTTGAGAAAGGGCTTTCAGGAGTTTAATATAGCTATGTTTCAGGTACTATAACTATTAGACAACCAACTCCAAATATAAATCTAGCCTTCCTCCAAACGAAGGTAAATCAATATTGGATACTGTTTCGGGGATACCACAATTCCTGTGTATTTCTAAAACTTTGTTAGATGGGAGGGAGTAGATAAGAATGGATTCTTTGAATATATAGCAGAGATGCAATTTATGGAGGATATATAATATTAAAGTTACCCTGGTACAGGGGAGTCTTCCATGGTCTCTCTAGAGATCATCATGATATCCAGGCGTTACCTTGGTTTCAGTCTGTATCATTTAAAAATATTATTCCTTTTTTTTCCCCTTAAAATAATGCTTGGATAAAAGACAGGGAGCTATAATCTCAGAGCTAGAAGTCTGATCTCCTTTTACTGTGTTTGAAAACTAAACATGGGATATTCCTAGTTGACAAAAATCATGGGAAGCTTATGGTCCCTATTACTACTTTCCCCCTCAATGTCCTCCTAATTTTTGCTTCTTTTTCTCAATGAGGTCTGGTTTTTTTTTCAGAATAAAGAGTACTAATTCTTCATGGTTTGTCCTGCTACAAAACCTGTTCTGACCTAGTAATTATTTTAACTACTTAGCTCTGGAAATTCCAGTATCTATGATTAAAGACGTGATAGGTTTCAATAGGATGGGATAAATTTTACTTTATTTCCAACATCCTTTTGGATGATATTTGGAACTCTGGTTGTGCTTACTATTTATATCAGCACCACTTAGATACTATCTGGTATCATTATAAATACGTATTATTTCTTCCCAATTGTTTGGGCTAGGATTGTATGTGTGTGTTTATGACTGCATGCAAATATATGTATATGTACACGTTGTATATGTATGGGTATACACAGAGACAGAAAGAGAAAACACCCTTGGCTCAGAGCAGTAGTGCTTAATAAAAATTATCCATTGATCATGATCATTTTGTTAATGTTTTCAGTTGAAGCAACATAATTGGACTGATGACTTCAGGAAAGAACATGGCTACTCTTTCCTAAATTTTGAATTGCTAGTGTTACTCTAATAAGTTAAAAGGGAGAGGAAGGCTTTGAGTTAAATACTAGTAACAGCCCAAGCTAGCTCTTATGGTAAAGGAGAAAAGAAACAAAGACATATGCAGCTAGTTCTTGGGGGAACTAGAAATGTCATGCATGAAGTAACTGAGTGCTATACGAAATCTGACTTCACAAACATACTCAAAACCTTAAATTAGTTACAAATTTTGGGGATCAAATATACAAGGAATCAAGGAGGGAAAAGCAATATTACTCTTAGATGCAAAGTTATAAGAACTAGAAGAGACCAAGAAAAAGACCTGAACGTAATCCACATTTTCAAAAATATCTCCACGATGGTAGCGCACAGGTTGGTCCCATTGGCAATGTAAACTATGCTGCTGGTTGACCAGACGACATATCTGATGATTTCCTGGAATAAGGAAAATTAGAATTGTTGGGAAAGGACAGCACTGCCAACACGATTTCTTTGGTCTGAGTCATTTAGTTTCAGAGCCTGGCAGAGAGCCTTTATGAGGTAGGGGGAGAGGGGGAGAAGGGTGGCAGCAGGGACGACATTCATTAATCGTTAGCTAAATTAAATCATTTTAAAGAAGCCTCCATTTCTCCACCTATAAAAAACAAAGGGGGTTCACTAAATCACCAAAATATCTTCCTGTAAGTATATTCTGGTTGTAGGGTAGTACAGAGCAAGAAGTAAATAACCCCAGGAACTGAACATACGCTTTACACTCAAAACAGCCAAGAATGCCTGTTAGGTAGATTGTAAATGGACTTTAAATGTTCACAGCTAACGCTCAAAGATTTAAGAGGCCTTCTAGATCAATATATTTATCAAGGGAGAAGTATATAACATAAAGGATTCTATTAATTTATTATTTGGTGTCAGCTGTTAGATCGGCTCCCTTAGGGTTTTATCAGAAATGAAACATTCTGGATATAACCAAGTCACTGATATCCTGCCAACTCAAGTGCCCTTGGACAATGGTTCTATTTCTAAGTCATGGACCCTAAAATATTTTAATAAAAGCTAAATGCCCTCTTCCAGAAAAAAAATTGTGCACATACATATTACTTGCAGGTAACTTTGGAATCAGCCTGAAACTAATCTATTGACCTAGGTTAAGAATTCCTGCTTGAGACAAATTCTAGCCTAAAATCTTACTTCTAAAATAAAATATTTGTTTTTTAAGGGAGCAAGAAAAATAAGAGAGTCAGCCTTACTGCCAGTGTTGGCTTGACAGTGTGGTTGCTTTGTTTCTAGGGTGTGTCTGGCTTGTTTACTTGGTGTAAGGCCATGTTACTCACATTGTGTTTTCAGACCAGCAGCAACAGACATTAAACAGGAGCCTGTTAGAACTATATAATCTCAGGTCCTACTACCTCAGACCTACTGATCCGAATCTGCATTTTAACAAAATCTCCAGGAGAATGGCATATATACTAAATCAAAGTAGGCCGAACAACTGTAGTTAAGAACTCTAGGATCTGGTCAGCCCTGGTGGCTCAGTGGTTTAGCACCACCTTCAGCCCAGGGTGTGATCTTGGAGACCCAGGATCGAGTCCCACATCAGGCTCCCTGCATGGAGCCTGCTTCTCCCTGGGCCTGTATCTCTGTCTCTCTGCCTCCCTCCCTCTCTCGCTCATGAATCAATAAATAAAATATTTAAAAAAAAAAGATTAAAAAAAAAGAACTCTTAGGATCTAAAAGATTTAATTAAAAAAAAATTTTTTTTTAAATTTTTTATTTATTTATGATAGTCACAGAGAGAGAGAGAGAGGCAGAGACACAGGCGGAGGGAGAAGCAGGCTCCATGCACCGGGAGCCTGATGTGGGATTCGATCCTGGGTCTCCAGGATCGCGCCCTGGGCCAAAGGCAGGCGCCAAACCGCTGCGCCACCCAGGTATCCCTAAAAGATTTAATTTTTACTTTAAAATGTGAATTAAGAAAAAGCTAGAGATCAAACAAGCTCCCCAGGCCTGCTGGTTTACCTGCTATGATGACTCAATTTTAAGACCGAGGGAAATCAAAAACATAACTTTATACTGCTTTAGGGCTACACAAAAGTTATGAAAGCAGAGCATGCTAGAAGTGAACTTCCTAACCCGTCTTTAATTATTTGCAATCAATACTTACCTAATTGTGCCTCTTTTGCCATCTGTGTCTCATGGATGATATTTCTTAAGATTTGTTCCTCCTGAATCAGCTTATGTTTTTCTAGGATCTCCTGCTGTCTCAGGTAGTGGTCATGCTGTTTTTGGTATTCTTTCAACTCATTCAGTGTTCGCTGGAGGGATCTTAACATTTTTAACACCAGGAAAAAGTTATAGAGCTTTAAAACTGAATTTTTAAACCCAACTTACTGCATACATTTTCTGGTCCTTAGCAATAATTGCGATTTTTTTCCTTTTAACATACAACACAAATTTAAAAATAATGGGGCAAAAGAAATCTATTGTTTTGTTAAAACTTAGAGGCAAAAAGATGGATGCAAAATTCTTCCCTTATATATGACTATCTTGATATTAAATGCTGTGTTGGACTGGTCAGGTACCCAAAAGATACATAGCAACATACTATAAATCTTTACATATTCAACAACTACTTCCCTTCACAAAGTCTGTGTTAGTTCCACTAATATTCAAAGCCACCTTTTCATCATTTCTTTTGATTCTACGTAAAGACAAGGTTAAGAGAAAGGGCCAAAAGTACCTTGCTCCTTGGGTTTGTGGATTTGGGGAGAAACCACAGAAAGCTAGCTTAGAAAGAAATATTCTCTACCACCTGCTATCAGTAAATCAGCTGCCTGATTATATATAGTCACAAAATCCTTTCGTCCTATTACATTGTAACATATGGAAATTTAGGAACTGTACAGATGATGTAAAAACCAATTTGCTCAGCCAGGACAAGTTCTGATCAGGTGTAACAGAAGCCAGGCATAAACAAGTAAGCGGTCATTCCTTCCTTTTCACATTATGCTTTAACTTGATTGGAAAATAAGCAAATGCAATAGTTTAGTGAGTTTCAAATCTCCATTTAATTCTTTACTAATCAAAGTTGCCTCAAAACACTGAGGCTAATTCCATAAGAGAAGAATAATTCACTGTGAGTTATGTGAAGTTTCCTAACTACCCCTGCTATTTATGGAATCAAATACATTTTTTTTTTATTAAATATACTATAAGGATGAAGTTCAACAGAACTTCATCACTGTGCAATTTACAGAAATCTGATTAAAATATGGGCCAAATGTTTCTCAATGTTACTTAACTAATATAACATTAGTCCAACCCTAGCAGCTAAAGGGGAGAAAGATCAACTACAGCATGTAGAAGTGATTTTACCAACAATGTATTATATGGAAATTAAAACGTAACGGAATTACTGAGTACCAGGCAGTACACCCACCCCAACTTACTAAAGTAATCCATGGTCAAAGCGTAAAGACCTAAATGACAGAGTTTCCTGCAAACATGCTCTAGTTCTGGAATTCATACTATTAAAAGATTACTCCACACAACCTCTGAATTGTGCTAACCCTCCTGGATCTGGAGAAAAGGGATAGGATTAGCATAGTAAAGAGGTATTCCTAATTCTAAGGAACCAACTGACACTTACTTATATCACCTACACAGGTCTAACCTAAGGTTCTACAGTGCTAGGGCTTCAGTGAAATTTTGTCTCCCAATTACCTATGTTGAGCTTCCAATTTCTGCTCGAGTTTCTGCTGACATAGGACAGCATGCTTCCTCTTTATAGCTTGCTCAAACCCAGGTTTGGCCTGCAAAGCATGGTCATAACAGAGCACTGAGTGGTTATACTCTCCCAGCATCTGAAGAGACAAAAACAAACACACACACATACACACACATAAGAGAAAAAACGTTAGCCACGGCGTGGTTGGATCGTCCAAACCCCCTAATGGCTTACAAGACCATATTTATATCTCATTCTACAGTGAACATTATTTTTGATCAGTGCCCAATTCCACCACATAAGATATACTATAGATCGCTTAACTAGAAAATATTGTTATCTTAAGAGGTGTACTCTGCACGAATTTAAGACTCCTATCAATTTAATTATTTTTCTTTTTTCTCAAGAGGCTAGGACAATTAGGCTATATTATTGTGTTAAGGTATTTTCCCCCTCATCATTTCATTTCCATTCCCTTTTCCTTGTTCAGACCAAAAGAGGAAGGGAAAAAAGGCATTTTTTAATTGAAAATAAAATTTTTTAAAAAGAAAGGAAAATAGCAACTGGTCTGGCTTATGAAAACAAAAAGTTGTATTTACTGCATATATATTTCCCAAAGTGTAATAGCTGGTGAAGAAGTCACTGTCGTCCAGAGCTGCGTGGACCACTACAGCAGCATCTGCAGAGAAGTGCGCTCTGTGCAGAACATTTGCCAAGTTGACCAGGGCAATGTCTTTATTGTGCCTAAAAGAGAAGGAGAGGCACCAATTAGATGTTAGGAGAAAAGCACGTGCTCCATGATTCTGTGTAACTATTTGACAAGGGAAAATTACATTTGAAGTTATTGAACTTAGAAAAATAAGTTTGAGTGTACTGACAGATGGAAAAAATAAGTTAAGAAAAATCATACCGTTACATTTTTATAACTTATGCTGCTTATTCAATCTGATAACTACAAATTTTGCCACAAAAATAAGGTCTGGCAGGCATTTTATGACTTTAAAATGAGCCCTAAATGGGCTCATTATTTGCTTTGAGAAAAATTTAATTTATGCTAATTCCTCCAGGCAAGGTCCTTATATTTAAGTCTCAAGTGAATCAGAGGGCGTCTACATTATATATCCTTTCCTTAATGGAAATCAGAAGAATATTATGCTATTATCACTGTAAACTCTTTGACATCTGCCATTTTTTGGTGATGGGACTAAATTCTTTCAACAGGGATAGAGGAGAGTCTAAGTACAACACAATGCTTCTTCATATCACTTTCTTATGTGGAGAATCAGAAGTCCAGAAAGGGAGAAATCTTACCTGGAAGAAAAGTGAAGTGCTCTCATGGCACATTCCACTACTTGATATGGCTCATTCTTTATTCTCCAATAAAATGAAGCCATGTTATACAGTACCCATGAGGATGAATTCTAGAGATTAAACAAATAAAATGACAATGAAACACAACTCAACACACCTTCTTTGATTTAGAATGTGCAAAATGAGCACCTTTACTATTCTGTCTCTTCTGAAATTTAAGATAAAGAACAAGACATTCCAGCAGTGAAGAAGCAGGGGACAAAGTGCCAATAAACTACACTTGTCACAAGAACATCCTGATCATCAGTTGAGCAAGTAAGCACCTTCAGGTGTCATCTCCACAGAGAGACCATTCCACTCCAAGCTCTTGTTCCAAGGGGGGAAATTAAGCTGAAAAGCCCACCGAGTGGCCCAAACTTGTTGGTTCCTATTTCAGGACTTTAGAAGTTATGACCTAACCTATTTAGAAATGCTGTTGTTCTAACATGAAATTCCTGAAATTGACTAAATTTCCTATTTATTTAAGTATCTGAATGAGGGTACATATATAAATAGCAAATGACAAGCTATCCGTTTAGTAAAAGATGAATTTTCTTTTGTCATCTGTATTCACAATACAAATCTTACCTGCTAAAAATTATGTCTTTAGTATAGAGTAATAAGTGTATTATTTAGTGAAGTTAAATAGGTTTGTTCCTTCTGCGCCTTGATTTTTCATCTCATAACATATACTATTTTTCAACCACACAGAGGTCAAAACAATGAACTGGACCACGACCACATAAATAGTTTAAGCCCATGCAGAGAAGTTTCAAATTCAGCATGGCAAAAAAAAGTCATATAAAGTTTTTTAAAAGTCATAAAGTTTAAGATATACTGAGAAAAATATTTATGACACCACTGTTTACTATTTTTAATACATAAAGAGCTTTAAAAAGAAAGACAAAAATACAAGAGAAAATATAAGAGAACATGGGCCAGAAACATGAACAGACAATTCAAAAACACAGAACAATGGTCAACTAGCACGTAAAAATGTAAAACTTAACAAAGAATATAAATCTAAAAAATACAAATTTTCCTTTTACAAATATGCAAAGATTATAAAGAATGCCAAACACCATATTAACTTCAGATATTAACTGTAGAAATGTTAGGTGAGCACAGCATTTCTGGGGGACAGTTTGACATTTATGTAAAAAGCCTTAAAAATATGATTACCCTTTGATGCTTACAATCCCATTATTAAAAATTTATCTTAGGGGTGCCTGGGTGGCTCAGTGAGTAGGTTAAACACCCAACTTTTGATTTTAACTCAGGTTATGATCTTAGGGACATGAGATCCAGCCCCATCACATCAGGTGCAGAGCATGGAGCCTACTTAAAGAATCTCTCTCTCCCCCTCTCACTGCCCACCACCTCCTTACCGTCCCCGTGTTACTCGTTCGGTCTCTTAAAAAAAATTATAAGATTAACTAAGTCTTAACTATAGAGATGTGTAAAAATAAAAATACAAAAGACTACATTATAAAACAGTAATTATCTGAGTTTTTTACTTTCTCTTTTATAGATTTTTTATATAGTCTGATTATTTTTTCACAAGGACAAATTGTTTTCTTTAAAAATAGTTATTTTAAAGATTAAAACGAAGTGTAAATCTCATTAATCAGCCCTAAGTATTCTACTTTCAAGGGATGTATACAATTTGGAAGTGATGCAGATGAAGGTGTAACAGTATGTGCAGGTGGTTAAGGGATATGTCACATCCTTTCAGAACTGACTTATGACTTGCTTTTCAGTCTGTTCTGATAACCTTTGAGAACGTTTTTTTTTTTCAAATCAACAATGCTTTGATTTTTATCTCTTATGTTCAGACTTTCTATCATGAGTTGGGTCAAAAAAATTGAATAAAAATTCTATATGAACAGGTGATAACACCATCATAAGTAGAATATTCTGTATATTATAGTATATTGGAAGTAAAAGAAAAATATATCTTTAAGGAAGAATTTTTTCTATAAGATTTCTCATAAAATTTCCCCCACAAATCTATAGATGTTTGAATGTCACTGTTAATACCTTCACCTTCTTTTGAACACAGTTTTTTTCCTTGGCTCTTAGGACACCACATTCTTCTGGACACCCTTCTGGATCTCTTTGCTGGCCTCTTCCTCTTTGCTTGACAGCGAACCATGTCCTGACCAAGGACTCAGACTGGCCTCTTCTCACACTTCACTTTCCTCCGGATGATCTCATCCAGTCCCATGGCTGCGAACAGTCCCTACGTCATTGTCCTCTACTATATATCCAGCTCTGGCTCCTTCTGGAGTTCAAGTCTCTCTCACCTAGCTATTTCAAATTTAATGTGGCCCCAACAGACTTTATCTTCTCTTCCTGCTTCCCAACCCTGCTCCTCCTTCAAGTTGCTCATGCCAAAACTTCAGGAATTATCCTTGATTTCCCTTTTCCCTCATTCCCCACATCTAACTCATCAGCTTCTAAACGTTTCCTAAAATAGTTTAAGTCCCTCCCTTTCTAATGCTAACCACTTAGTCCAAACTATGTCATCTCTTTCCCCAACTACTGCCAGCCTTAGAACTGCTCTGTTTTCAGTTCTGGTCCCTTCAGTCATTTTTCTATACAAGTTTAAGGGTATGTTTTAAAAAATATGAATTGAATTATGTCATTCCTCTGCTTTAGCTTCCCAGCACTCAGGTCTCAGCCCACAGAGTCCTCACCCTAACTTTCAGAGCCTACACAGTCTGGCCCTGGTCACCAGGCTCTAACCTTATGGACCTGCATTAATTTTAAGTCACCTGTTACAGACGAATCTTTTGTGTCTCTCCCTGCCCCCCTCCCACCATTTTTATGTGGAAGCCTTACCCCCAGTGTGACTGTATGTGAAGACAGGGCCTGTGAAGATGTGGTAAAGGTTAAATGAGGTCATAAAGGTAGGGCCCTAATCCAATAGGGCCAGTTTCCTCATAAGAGGAAGACACTCCAGATCTCTCTCCCACTACATACAGAGAAGGGGACATGGGAGGACACAGTGAGAAGGTGGTCATCTGCAAGGCAGGGAGAAAGTCCTCACCAGGAGCCAATCAGTCTGCACCTTATCCTGGACTTCCCAACCTCTAGAATTATGAGAAAGAAGTTTCTGTTGTTTAAACCACCTAGTCTGTGATATTTTATGATGACAGCTTGAGCAGACTACACTACTGATCTCATTAAGGCTTCAGAGCCTTTGCCTTAGCTTAAGAATGCTCTTCCTTGATCTCTAACTTTGGTCCCTGTCATTCAGATGTTAGCTTAAACTTTACCTTTCTAGAGATGACTCCAACTGTTCAATCTAAATCAGCCACCCAATTACCCTGTATTTTAATTTTCTATACAGAACTTACCACTATGATTTTTTTTTTTAAGATTTATTTATTTATGATAGACAGAGAGAGAGAGAGAGAGAGAAGCAGAGACACAGGAGGAGGGAGAAGCAGGCTCCATGCCGGATGCCTGACGCGGGACTCTCAATTCCAAAACTCCAGGATCGTGCCCTGGGCCAAAGGCAGGCGCCAAACTGCTGAGCCACCCAGGGATCCCCTATGATCTACTTTCAACTTAACCATCCTCTGAAAGATATTTTATTTTATTTATTTATTTTTTAAAAGATTTTATTTATTCATGATAGACATAGAAAGAGAGAGAGAGAGGGAGGCAGAGACACAGGCAGAGGGAGAAGCAGGCTCCATGCAGGGAGCCCGATGTGGGACTCGATCCCGGGACTCCAGGATCACGCCCTGGGCCAAAGGCAGGTGCTAAACCGCTGAGCCACCCAGGGATCCCCTGAAAGATATTTTAAATACTACATCAGTTTTACCCTCTTACTCATCAAGTTCTGGGGATGAAATGTGTTACATTATCTTCAGAAAAACAAGATGAAGACAGTAACTTAGCTACAAAAATCATCAAATACATGTATATATAATGTATTTGAATAAACTCTATGCAAATGTTAGCTTTCATTTTATGTAGTACCATTACAATACTGCTTTGTGGGCGCCTGGGTGGCTCAGTCAGTTAAGCATTTTGCTCCTGGTTTTGGCTTGGGTTGTGATCTCGGGGTTGTGGGATCGAGTCCTACATCTGGCTTTCACAAGGGGTATGATGTCTGCCTGAGATTCACTCTTTCTCCCTCTCCCCAGCTCTCATGAATTTGCTCACTTGCTCTCTTTCAGATAAACGAATGAGTGAATGAATAAGTGAATAAATAAATTTAAAAAATCTTAAAAAAAGAAACTAGCCTGCATTTCATGGTACTCTTCAGGTGCAGAGTTAAACAAAACAAAACAAAAACAAACCCTGTTTTCTAAATTTCTGTTATGCTGAATGATATACTTAATTTTTTGGGTCCTGTTATGTAATTTCCTATTACATGTTTTTATTTTTTTAATTTTTCTTAAATTTTTTTTTAAGATTGTATTCATTCATGAAAGACACAGAGACACAGGCAGAGGGAGAAGCAGGCTCCCTGTAAGAAGCCCAATGCGGCACTCAATCCCAGGACCCTGGGATCACGACCTGAGCCAAAGGCAGATGCTTAACCACTGAGCCACCCAGGCATCTCATGTTTTTAGAAGTATATAGTACTTTAAAAGAAGATTATAAGACTTTATTGTTGGTGGTGATTCTTTTCTTATCCAAAGAATAGCGATGATCTAGAAACTGTAGATAGGTATTTCTTTTTTTTTAATTCAGATTTTTATTATCATAAATTTATTTTTTATTGGTGTTCAATTTGCCAACATATAGCATAACACCCAGTGCTCATCCCGTCAAGTGCCCACCTCAGTGCCCGTCACCCAGTCACCCCCACCCCCCGCCCACCTCCCCTTCCACCACCCCTAGTTTGTTTCCCAGAGTTAGGAGTCTTTCATGTTCAGTCTCCCTTTTTGCTATTTCCCACTCATTTTTTCTTGTAGGTAGGTATTTCAAAGGCGCTAACGTTAAATTTTCTTTCACATTCAAAGTATACAACCTACCCTACAAGCTCTGTTGCTTATGTTGGCTTATAATTTGTTTTTTCACAAGTCAATTTAATAAATCTTTTGGCATCCCTTCCTAAAGGGGAAAGACGGCCAATATTTCTCCTTAGCTTTGAACCATACAGTTTATATTAATGTAATCATATTTAAAATCACTCTAGAAAAAACAATCTAGGCAGGTTATTTTCTGAGGAAAAAAAGACCTGCGCGCAAAGAGTCTCTGGCTGTTTCAATCACTGATGACGTACCTTCTGCAGGCCTTCGTGAATGAGGTGACCTATGTCATCTATACTTCTTCCTAGTCGTTTAGATAAATATGTGAAGATTGGATCTTCTTTAGGTAGTAGAGGTGCAGAAAGATTAACTCTTTCTTGTACACCCTGAAGAGAAGAAGAAAAAAATTGGAAAAAAACAAAGCACAGATACAGAAAATGGAGATCATAAGACAAAAGCTCACAATTAACTCAGTATCTTATAGGATTTCTTTTAAAGGAGTTTTAAAAAGTTGGATCTGTTTATAAGATTATAAAGCTATTTGGAAGGGGAGAAAAAAGAAAAATATTAACAAGCAAGAAATTAAATTACAGAAAAAAATGTAAAAAAAAAAAAAAATCCCAAATCTCTCTACTTACTCGCAGGTGTTGAAAAGCATGTATGCTATATGGCAGTTCTAGAATTTTGGTACAATCAGGTTGCTCAGGGTCTGGAGGGACAGGAGATTCTGTGTCTATATAATCTTCAGGGCTAAAATCAAGAAGCCGACAGCAATAAGTGAACAAAAGGTGAAAAAATGTCTAATTTTTCCCTAATTGAACTATGCCATCATAGCGTCTCATCTTTACAACCATTAGTCGTCAACATTCAACCTTCTTCACACAGCTACTCCTGGAGTCAATATTTTAGGACTTTAACTTAAGGAAATAAATCAAGAGAGAAAATGGGAGACCAAAGAATGTTAGGATTATGAACTTTTTAAAAGCTTTTTAATATTCTTCTTAGAAGGGCAGCTCGGGTGGCTCAGCGGTTTAGCGCTGCCTTCAGCCCAGGGTGTGATCCTGGAGACCCGGGATCGAGTTCCCCATTGGGCTCCCTGCAGGGAGCCTGCTTCTCCCTCTGCCTCTGTCTCTCTCTCTCTGTCTCTCTCATGAATAAATAAAATCTTAAAAAAAAATTCTTCCTAGAAATTTAAACCAATTTACATTTCTGTTGACAGCCTCTCCAAATTTTTACCAGTTATTGATTTTTAAATATTTTTTCCAATTTGATAGGTGAAAACTATCTAAATGGTTTACTTATTTGATCTTACTGAGAGGTTTTCCACATGTTTATTGGCCATTTCTATTTCTTTTACTATAAATTGTTCAACCATCTACTGTGGTATTATTTTAAGTTGATATTTAAGAATTCTATGTGCAGTGTATTTTGAACTTTCAAATTTCAATAAATTCATTTGTCATCGAAGCTTATTCTCATTAGATACACAAATTCCTGTTGATCTGAGAAAGGTCTATTCAGGAAAATGTTAATTGTATTTTTGGAAAGAGATTTTCTTTACCTGATGTCTTTGCTTTCCAAAGTTATGTATGTGCCATCATACAGATCGAGGTCCCCTAAGGGCACCTTAGCTTTGATGCAGTCTGGATCCTCTTTATTATGTCTCTGTTCCAGTCCTGTATCTCTGTCCTCATTCTCTTCTATATGAATTTTTTGAGCAACTAATTGCTTCTGTTGAGAAGACAACAAGAACACAATGGATTTTTCTAATATTTCATTCTAGATACCACATAAGAGAAATGAGAATTTAATGTGTTGAAGTCAGAGAATCCTCTCTGAAGGAAGACAAGGATTGCGAACACAGCAGTCTCCCCTTATCTGTAGGAGTATATTCCAAGACTCCCAGTGGATGCCCGAAACTGTGGATAGTAGCAAGCCCTATATATACTGTACTTTTCCCCTATACATTTATACCTGTAATGAAGTTTAATTTACAAATTAAGCACATAAGAGATTAACAACAGTAACTAATAATAAAATAGAACAATTATAACAATATACTGTAATAAAAATTAAGTGAATGTAGTCTCTCTCTCTCAAAATATCCTATTGTACTGTACCTGTCCTTCTTGTGATACTGTGAGATAATAAAATGCCCAGATAAGATGAAGCGAGGTGAGTGATACAGGCATCGTGACACAGTGTTAGACTATTATTGACTTTCTGACTATAGGTCAGAAGGAGGATCATCTGCTTCTGGACCGCAGTTGACCCGGGGTAGTGTAGTAACTGAAACCACAGAAAGTGAAACTGTGGATAGGGGGAATTAATTAGTTAATATAAATAAGCTTCTCTAACAGGTATCCATATACAGAAAGTTACAGAATATGACATTTACTACAGAATTCATAATATGATCTCTGACTACCTATAAGGCTGCATCTGTCTACTTAACTTCCCTGACACAGAATGGCTCAGCAATTAAAACTACGTTCAATTGTCCCCACATATTCAGTCATTCAAGACATCCAGCATGTTGATACTGCTGACTGGAAAAATTTCCCCTAATGCCTTGTACCCAGGTGAATTCCTGCTACTCACATTTTTTTCCCCAAACATATAAAGGAATTACTTAAAAACCTATGTTTCCATTAACCACATCTATCATATGATAACATTTGCCACACTCATTTCAGATTTTTTATAAAGGAAAAATAAAGTAGTTGAAACCTTTCTTTACTGCCTTCAAAACCCCCCCTCCCTTCCCAAAGTTACCACTATCCTGAATTTGTTTGATGTATCATTTCTGTATATAACTTTACAAAATATTACTGTATTACCCTTATTCTCTTAAAATATATCTATATGTATCAATATATATATATACCTCCATACATGTGTCCCAAATCAACATCTAGCATTGCTTTGCAAGTTTAAAAATATTATGTAAACAGTATCACACTATGTCATTCTACTTCTTATTTTTTTAACTTTACATTGTGGTTTTGGGATTTATCTGCAGTGATCAGTATAGCTCTAAACTTTTCATTTTAGCAGATGTATAAAAACACATTTCTCCATTCTTCTATAAACCTTTAGGTTGCTTCTTTTATATCTTTTTGCTATTAAAAATGCTGTGACGTTCTCTTATAAAAGTCTCTGAGCACACGTATAAAAGATCCAGCAGGGGTAAAAATGTGGGAAACAGGGGTCATTATAGGATGTACATTTTCTGACTTGTGCATTATTAATCAATTACTAATCAATCTGCCTTTCAAAGTTGTTATAACTGCTAAAATTCTACCAGCAAATTGCAGTAACATCCATATCCCCACAAACTCAGCAACATCATACTTTTTAATTTATGTGAATTTGATGGGCATTAGCTGTTACAATTATTGGGGTAGACTGTATTTACTATTAATGAATTTGCTGCAACTCCTTCCAAAGGGTTGTACACTCACTGTTCTGCTGAACTCCGGTGTGGCCAGTATAACTTACTTTGACAAACGCTAACTTGAGAAGTGCCATTTAATCCTCTGTTGGGAAACATTTTTAGCACCAGTGTATGCTTTACTATGTTCTTTTTTTCCCTCAGGTACTGAGAATGGCAACATGCCAGGCAGTGGCTGTTGTGTCAGCCTGGGTTCTGGCACTTGGACCAGAGTGACATTTAATATGACCTTATTGTTTTAAGCCATTAAGATTACCGGGGTGTTATTAAATGATCTGTTTCCACCTGCTCATTCCCTCCGGACTCTTTTCTTGTAGGTAGGCTATACTACATACTGCCCTATGACTTGGCCATGTGACTTGATCTGGACAATGAAATTTGAGTAGAAAGGGTGTCACTTCTAAGTAGAAACTTTAAACAGGTTTGTGTGCTTGGTTACTCTTCCTTGAGCCTCCACTTTCCCCCATGACATAACACTGAGATTTTTGGGGCTGTTTGTTGCTAATGCAAAAGTTGTCATATATTGCAAAATGTAGCCTATCTTAACCAATCCAATTATTAATGTAACTGAACATATTTTCATGTTTGAGATATTTTATAACTCAACCTTCTAAGTCTGCCTATTTTTCCCGTTTTTTTTTTCAATGATTTCCATAAATTTATGAAGAGTCTGTAAACTCATTCTTTATCAGTTATATGTACTGCAAATATCTTCTCCCAGCTTACAGCTTATTAATTTTGTTCATGGTGTCACTTGCTAAAGAGAACCTTTTAGTGTTAAGATGCTTAGAACTATGAGTTGTTTTCTTCTGATTTGTGTTTTTAAGGAATCCCTCCCTATTCTAATGTCATAAATAAAATATTGATGAAAAACTTAACAAAAAATAAAGAAAGGGCAAGCACTGGAGTAACAGAAACGTAATCTACAGTTCTAATTCTTGTAGTTTATTTGTTAAAGAAGTTGGGTTATTTGTTCTGCAGAGTTTGCCAATCTACAGGATTTTGCTGATTGCATCTCCTAGGTTCATTTAACACATCCCTTTCTTTGTCCTCTGTATTTCCTGAATATTGATAGCACAATCCAGGGGTTCTTAACTTTTTTGTGTTATAGATTTCTTGGCAGTCTGATGAAACCTGTAGACCCCCTTCTCAGTCATCTTTTAAATATGTAAAATAAAATACATAGGATGATGAAGAAAACTAATTATACTGAAATAAACAACACTGGAAAACATGATGGTAGATTCATATTTCTTTTGGCAAAAGTACTTGAAAGGTAGCAATACTCTTAAATTTCTAGTATGTTTGCCCATATATTTTCCAACAGGATTTTAATTTATTCAGTTACTTTTACCTTCTCCTAAACATGACAGAAGAGTCTAAGCTTTTAACTAATCACTGAACGTGCCTCAACTCAACTATATATTATTTTTATTTGGCTTTACCTTTCAAAGTGCAAACAATAAGTAAGTGTAGCAACTTCTTTATCAGTACTTTTACTCATTATACAGCCTATGCACATCTACTGGGTTTACTTTTTCTCTTGTAGAAGTACATCTTTGATTTTTTTTTTTTTTTAAAGTGAGAGTCTGTGGTAAGTAAACTCCGTCTTTGTCAGAAAACATTTCTGCTTTGCCCTCACTCTTGAATGATGGCTTAAAAGAACATAAAATCCTAGTTTGGTTGTTTTTCCCTTAGGACTATTGAAGCCATTCCTCCACTGTCTTCTGGCACCTTAAGAAGTCCATCTAGTTGTCACTACTTTGTAGATAAATAATATTCGTTTCATGGCTGTAAGTCTGTATTTCACTGACTAACAAATTTATATCTCCAGCCTGTACCTTTATCCCAGAGTCTCTACTACCTTAATCAAAAACTGATGGGGTCAACATTTTTCATTTTTGTTTTCATCAACATGGTGAATGGCATTTTCCCCCTTCTCATACTCCCATTGAAGTCTTTTTATATTATATCATACTGTCTCTTAAAATAGAATGGCAATAAATATATACAATGTGTATATGCACCTGAAAATAAAAACTATTTTCTGCACCACTGCATTTTTTGAACACTGTGTTTACATAACAGATAAAGCTTCCAAACATGAAGCTGTATAAATATACTTATTGTCTTATTCCTAGTTTTTCAAAAAACTAATACTGTTTGTTATTAAGTGAAATCTATGATAGAAAAAAATAGGTCAGACTTTATTAGTACTAAGAGATTTCAAGTTTTCAAGGCGCAAAGTGATTAATGCTTTTGCTTCATCATAAAAACACAAAATAAGATGACCCTACTTGGGAATTAATAAAAAATACATCTTTAGAGAGTACTGAAACCATTTTCTTTTTGTATTTACCCAAACTCTCCAAGCATATGCACAGAGATTATTCCTTTTCATAATTGATGAAAAGCTTATACATGGAATCTCTGGTTCAAGGATATAGTCAGTCAACAATCAGGCAAAATCCAGGTTAGTCTGTTTCTCTTACTTCTGCTCAAATGTCACTCTAATTAGATGTTTTTAAAAATGTGATTTGAAAGTAATATATTCCTATGAAACTGAGAAGAACTGGGCTTAAGAAACAATGTGCTTTCATTTTTCTTTGAATAAATAGCTCCTGTGAAATGCAACAAGTTTCAGCTGTATGTCACATTCCCATTGCCTCACCTCCAATTCTTTGAGGTAGTTAACTGTTGTTTCTTGTCTCATTAATATGACTAAGTCATGGGGATGCTTCAAGTTCATTGGTGAATCCACCTGCAAGCAAGCAATAAATAAAGCTCATATTTCATCAACATTTGCTTGGATTCATAAAGTTTCCTTTAATATGCTTTAAATTACTGTTCAACCACCATTATAATCAGTGTTAGGTGCTCAGTAAAACTCAAGGAGTACTTCAAAAGTGACCGTGCATAAATTAGAGCAAAGAGAATGATACGTATAATAGCTGCCCCTTGAATTCCAACATTAAAGAGTAAGCTTTTGAAGCAAATATTCTAACTTGGTCAGTTATATAAAAAAAATATTCAGGAAGAAAAGTATTTGGCAATGAATGATAAGGTAAATTCCTCAAAAAGATAATCCACACCTAGAATAATAAAAAAGGAATTGTCTTGACAGAATATTCCATTTCTGAACAGGCTTGGAGTGATAAAAGGAAAATACTAAAAGCACCTATTTTTGAAGGCTATCTGTAGAAGCCATAAATCAAAGTTAATATAAAATAATCTTGAGATTTATTATTTACAACTCATGTTCTCTGGAACATAAACAAGTGACTATGTTGTGGAAGATGTAGGGAAAATGAACCTCGTGCTAGTAGCAGGCTTATAAATTTGTTCTTGTTGTCTATCAATAAAGGAAAAGAGAAGGGTGCCTGGGTGGCTCAGCTGGTTAAGCGTCCGACTCTTAATCTCAGCTTAGGTCTTGATCTCAGGGTTGTGAATTTGAGCCCTGCGTTGGGCTCCACTCTGGCCGTGTAACCTACTTAAAAACATAACAATAAGGGAAGAGAGAAATCCACTGTCTAAATGGGATACAAAGGGCATCTGGGCGGGCTCGGTTGGTTTAGTGGCTGCCTTCAGCTCAGGTCATGATCTCAGGGTCTTGGGTTTGAGCCCTGTATTGAGCTCCCTGCTCAGCAAGGAGTCTGCTTTTCCCTCTCCCTCTGCCTGCTGATCCTCCCTGCTTGTGCTCTCTTTCTGTCTGTGTTAAAATAAATAAAATAAAATAAAATAAAATAAAATAAAATAAAATAAAATAAAATAAAATAATAAAATAAAATAAAATAAAATAAAATAAAATAAAATACAGAAAGACTAGATCTATGGTCATGGAAGGATGTTCACAATGTATAATTAACTAAAAAGAAAGAATAATAAGTATACTATGATATTTTAAAGAAATTGCATGTATATATTTTTATAGAAATAGGTATACACATGCCTCTATACACACAAAACTAACTTTACAGTGGTTTCTTTTGGGAACTGGGATAAAGAAGAGAGGCCCACTCATGTTTTATATACTTGTATATTTTTAAACTGTTTATAATGCATACATAATACATTTAAAATAAAGAGAAAACAACACACGTGTGCACACATATACATGGGTTTTTGAATTTCAGAAAAATCTGACAGTGGCCTTGGCATCTAAGGGATGAGATAAAGTTCCTGCTATTCCATGGTGCTAGACTGGAGCTGTCAAATTACATACCAGCCCTTCAGGAAGTTCCACTTTGAGAAAAAACTATCTTTTGGTAACCTAAGAAACTGGTATCAGCTTAACTAATCAAATTGAGAAATAGTTTTTAAAAATTTATTTATTTGAGAGAGCAAGCATACAAGAGAGCCAGTGGAGCAGCAGAGGAGAGAGAGAAAATCCCCAGCAGACTCAACGCTGAGCACAGAGCCCAACACCGGGCATCATCTCATGACCCTGAGATCATGACCTGGTTTAACAGACTGAACCACCCAGGTCCCACTACAGCTAGTTTTTTAAGCAGGGAAGGTAGGCTTGCATAGATCTTGGTGATACAAGAGCCTATTAAAACAAATTTTTTTAAAAGATTTTATTTATCTATTTATTTAAGAGCTGAGCCCCTCTTCCCCCCAAAAAAATTTTTTTAAAGAGGTAATAAGAACATGAAATAAAGTTGGACAGTTGTTTTAATAATATGCATTAAATTGTACAATGTTAGGCGACTACAGATAAAACTTATCTGCCTTTGCTCATTCAACCATCTCACAAATGCCAGGGGAAAAAGAGATGCTAGTCCAGAGTAACTTCCATACTTTCATTGCAATTATTTGAACTACATAATTATTATTATTTAGTTATGAATACTTATTATAGCCCATGGTATTGCTTTTAAGATGAGATCCCTTCACCCCTCCCCTTGGCCTTCCCATTATATATTGGAATCTATGTCAGAACTAGACTGAATATAAAAGGCACTAAAAATAAAATAGCAAGGCCTATAGTATTTGACCACCTGAGATGCAAATCTCCTTTATCAAACAAAGCTAGCAAAAGCCAACAAGCAAAATGCTACGTTTATCTCAATAAGAAAATTTTGCTTTTCTTTTCATAGTATTTGAACATATGCCCAACAGTCAAATGCAAGTGGGATAGGGAAAGCTACTATATATAATGGGTTGAATATGGACCGATTTAATTCCAAAGCCTGTTGATCTTTTTTACAACACGGAATATATTACACCACACTGTAATTTTTACAGAGAAGATGTAAAAGCTACAGCCAGTGGCCAGAGTGCAAAAGAACTTTTCATAAGGAGGCCAAAGAAAGTCTGCTTACTTTGCTACTTTGTCCAGAACTTGAAGAGGTAGCTATTTATACATGATCTATAAGTATTTCTCAACAAGATTTTAGGGAAAACAACAACAACAAAACCAAAACAAAAAAAAAACAAAAAAACAAAAAACAAAAAAAAAAAACGGGGTAAGGGAAGGAATGCTGGAGTATGATATCCCAATTCCAAAATACCTAAACAATCTGTTCACCTGATATTTGGAGAAACTCAAGAAGAATAAAAGAATGAGATAAATGAAGATTTACACTGAAGAAATACTGAACGCACAATCTTAGTTTTAGATTAAAAGGATACTAATCAGGGCTTTATCATATTTGCATAGCATGGGATTGGCCACCATTCAATTGTGAGGAAGTTCTTTTCATTTCCTAGAAGCTTTAAGTTGAACAAAGATACCAGAGCTAAAGGAGGTATAAAGATAAGATTATTAGCAGAAGGAAGGAAGGGAGCCCAGACAGCTGTGCTTCTCTTTTTGACATGGCAGCAAATGGCATGGATCTTTGCCAGATAGTGTTGGTTGCAGATTTATAGCCTGACATGTATTTTTACTGAGGTAACCTCAAGTTCTTAAAATTTAAGACTTTAAAATTATCTTTGGCAAATGCCAATCAGCTTGAATTTCTCCCGTCTTGAATAGTTCCCCTGCTTAGGTTACAAAGAGAGTTTATTTGTGAAGATTACAATGTCCATTCAACCAATAAAGGTTTATTAAGCCTCTATAAACCAGGCCCACTATGTCAATATTTGA
Organism: Vulpes vulpes; assembly: GCF_048418805.1. Lineage (NCBI taxonomy): Eukaryota > Metazoa > Chordata > Mammalia > Carnivora > Canidae > Vulpes > Vulpes vulpes. The sequence goes on along the minus strand of NC_132784.1, from coordinate 90,223,932 downwards.
AGCCTATGTATTCCAATTTTATACGCAATGTGGATGCCTTCAAAATCTTCAGCATTTAGAAGAGGCTGTTACCAGCCCAGGAGCAAAAAGTGACAGGAGTTAGAGAGGTAGGTTAAAAAGGACATGACACATACATTAGATCTCAAAGCACCTTATTAGGGTTTTTTTTACAAGGGACAAGCAACCCTGCAAACTTCTGTTACTTCATAGTATAATAAATGATGGTTGTAATGACCTGAATCATAAAGAAAAAAGGAATTATTTTCAATTTGTTCTACTTAAGATGGTGAAAAGTATGAAATATATTTTAGAGCAAAGTTTATACTGCAGAGAAAAACTGACCAAGTATTTGAAAATTGGCTAAATGGACTTGTATTACACAGAATGATTCATTCTCTAAGAGTTCTCAACTCAATTTCATTTTCCTCTGGATACATTATATAAGTACATGTGTCCAATTATATATAATGGCAGTAAATATCTTACTAAGTTCATTTGCATAGATTTCAAAATTTGCTGCTGTCTCTATCACTAATACCTACGTGTCTAATCTGAAGCCCTAACTCTTGTGAATTTAGGAAATTCACATGGTAACAGAGGGAAATGTTACAATATAACAATGATTACTTCACTGCCAAATCAAATAAAGGGTGAATACTTTAAACTTAAAATAACCAGGCTAAGGATATAAACATTTTTGAGTTCTATAAGAGCAAGAGTGAGTCCCTCACCACTGGTCCTTTATGACAGGAAATTGAGTGTTTCCATTATATATTAATTCCAGCTCTCATATGCAACTTATTCTTCACATATGCTGGACATTTTTACCTGTTTTTTTTTTAAATACTTTATTTATTTATTTAATTTATTTATTTATTCATGAGAGACACAGAGAGAGGCAGAGACACAGGCAGAGGGAGAAGCAGGCTCCTTGCGGGGAGCCGGATGTAGGGCTCAGTCCCAGGACCCCAGGGTCCCGACCTGAGCCCAAGGCAGATGCCCAACCACTGAGCCACTCAGGTGTCCCTTGCCTGTTACTTTTTAATGGTATTCAAATAAGTACATGAGTGTAGCATGACTGAAATCTTATAATACACCATACCCATTTTTTAATCATTCCCCGTAATTAGAAAGTAGAGATGGATTATTTTATTTTATTTTATTTTTAAATTTTTATTTATTTATGATAGGAACACAGTGAGAGAGAGAGGCAGAGACACAGGCAGAGGGAGAAGCAGGCTCCATGCACCGGGAGCCCGACGTGGGATTCGATCCCGGATCTCCAGGATCGCGCCCTGGGCCAAAGGCAGGCGCCAAACCGCTGCGCCACCCAGGGATCCCGAGATGGATTATTTTAAATCTTTTATTCAGAATTTTTGATTTATTGAGACTGTATGATGGAAAACATAAATAAAAATCTTCAAAGCAATGAAGATTTTACTTCTACCTTAAGTGATCCCACTAAGTGGGCATTTATTGTTTTTGCATTTTAGTATCTGCAATCCCCTTCTTGTGGCAAAAGCCTTGCTTGGGTGGAAGCATCCTTCCCCACATGGGAAGCCCTAATCAGTGGATTCCTTTCCCTTGGTCATAGTGATTATTTCCGAGAAGGGGCATCAACCCAGTGGTCAGCTGGTTCTAAAGAAACTGTAGTCTAAAACTTTTGTTTGACTTATGGGAACTAGCCATCTTGTAGTCACAGGGTGTCTGGGAATGGGGTTAAAGAAAGAGAGAAATGAAGACAGAATAAACCTATCATGGCTATAGGCTGTTTCAGCCCTGGATCAGATTATCGGCAGCACTTAGAATCTGTTCAAACATTCCAATAAAAATTTTCAATACCAAAGTCTTGATGGTATTTCCAAACTTTGGTGAATTTTCTTAGGCCCTCTACCTAGGGTATCTTCTTACCCTTGTGGCTCTTTTCAGACTTCCTATCCCTTTGCACGTGCTAATTATCCTACTTGGAACACACATCAATCCTTATGTTTTTGGTGAAGGCCAAATGACTGGGCTCAAAGGACATTTCTTTTGTGAAGCCACATCCTTTTCTTGAGTTTCCACAGTACTCTTTACACACTTCTTTAAAAGTATTTATTACATTGTTTAATTACTGTATGCCTGTCTCTCCAAAAATTTTTTTAAAAAAATTTCTTTCTACTTCCAGTACTTAATATGCTTTCGGGTACATGTTAGACATGAACACTGTTGACTGCTTGTTGAAGTTGTCTGATGTCACATTTGTTATAGAATCCATCTCCATTGGGATTATCATTCAGTGATGACTATCTGCAAAGGAGGCAAAGTGGCTAGGCCTCCAGGAATCATGAAAAAATAAGTCCTTGACAGGTCTATGACCAGCTGTGTGACCTTAAGCGAATCACCTTCCCTATGCAGGCTTCCATTTCCTCATCTATAAACTGAGGGAGGATCTAACCTGATGACTCTAAAGTTCCTTATACCTTTTACATCCGTCCTCCATAAAAGATTTAACACTACCATAAAAGCGTCACCTTTTGCCAGTCTCACATCACTGAAGCAATCTAATGTTCAAATGAATGAAATGATCATTCTTCCAATTTGCCCATATAAATTTGCACTCACTGTAGGTGGGGACTCTTTCCAAAGCTGTAGCTAAAACCTTCCTTCCAACTGTCAATTTGTCAAATTAAACCAAGGTTCCAATTAGCAGTGGCTATTTATTTGAGCAGTTAGGTTGTTCATTGTATCATAAGCAAAATTAGCTCTCCCTCTCCTTATGCCACTTAAGCCTAACAAAGTTCAATTGAAAGAAAAATCTCTTTTCTGATCATAAGCTAAATATATATGTTTTTACAGTAAAAACAAACACATTATGGGTAATTTAAGGAAGGAAATTAAAATTACTCAAAATGTCACCTTCCGAGATATCTGCTGTCATATAATTATGTCAGGATAACTTCTCTGCCTGTTCACACACACACACACACACACACACACACACACACACACACACACATAGTAATTTCCTGGCTAACCAGGAAATTACTTTGCTATTTTATGCTAGAAATCACTGCTGTAAAACACCACTGAATAAAGTTCAACTTGATTACACACACACACACACAGAGCTATGTAGATAAATATTTTTACAAAAATGGAATATTTACTATATCCTTCCCTTTTCCACTCTTTCCTAAATTTTATCAGATTTCTTTCTCAGGAATATAGATCAACATCACCCTATTTAATGGTTAATATCGTAAAGTTATTTATCCAGTTTCCTACTAATTAAAAGTTGGGCTTTTAGTTATTCTGCGTTTTTAACAATATTGAGATGAGTATCCTTATAAATTTTTTTGATTGCTGCCTAATTATTTCCTTCCTAGAAAAGGAAATGCTAGGTTCACTTTTAAGTTTATATTTTTTTGCTAGGTTTTCTCCAAAACAGCTGAATCAACTTAAATTTCTAACAAGTCACGGAGTTTCTAAACACTCAAGAACATAGGGAAAAGGGTGAATACATTTTAATATCTTTGCTGGCCATAGATTTTTCTTCTTTTGTGTGCTTATAAAAAAATCTTCCTCATTGGCTCACTTTAAATCCATCTCATAGTTTACATCACAATTTTATGAATGATGGTTTCTAGAAGGGCAGACTCTAGGTGATTACCTTCTTGTGTTTTCTGACTCCTTCAGCAAACACGTATTTTTTTTTTTTTAAGTGCTATTTACAGATCTTGTTAAGATCAAACTTTTGAGTGCTATACATGTATTTATAAACAGAAAATAACTGTAATGACAAATAAGCTTAGGTCTGAGGAACAGTCTTGTAGCTTTTCCTTATATATTCATAAAGAAAAAAACTCTTCTCCCATACGTGGGGAGGGGGGGCAGGTAAAACACTTCAAACAGGTAATTTCTTTTGTATTTTCTTGTTCCTTACCTTACTCTCCTCAGATTTTTATCTTTTTCTCAAATCGAATTCACTACCCTTTTCAAATGACTGCCCAAAGAACCCTCACCTTTGTGACCCCTGTCAGGCGAATGCAGGGGCAGGTAAGATGAGTTCAGAGGGATGGAATGAGGGAGACAGAAGTCTGGTGCCTGACTCTGCGTGTAATTCTTTCTTCGGGATTCAAGTCTAACCACCAAGAACCAGCATCTCCCTCCTGGTCAGGAGAAGTTCAAGTTCACAAACAAAATACTAGACCAGCCTTGGCTCTGGAGAGGGACTTACATGGGCTCCTGGCTATAATAATTTTCAAAACTTTAATATATGAGCAGATCTTTTACTAGAAATACTTAATATCAGACCAATAAAACATTATCATTATGAACTGTCAGGATTTGGAAATATTTTTGTTAAAGATGACATTTTTGCCATTAGGGTACTTGTATAATATGGTGTTTTTTTTTTTTTTTTAAGATTTTACTTATTTATTCATGAGAGAGACAGAGAGAGAGAGAGGCAGAGACACAGGCAGAGGGAGAAGCAGGCACCATGCAGGGAGCCTGATGTGGGATTCGATCCCAGGACTCTGGGATCATGACTTGAGCAGAAGGCAGATGCTCAACAGCTGAGCCATCCAGGCATCCCTATAATATGGTGTTTTAATGAGAAATTAAAAACAGCCTCAATTTTTTAATCAGATACCAGGTTATGAAAACTAATATAAACTTTAAACAAATGAAAATACTGAATCTTGACCATCGCATGATTTTTATGGCCTTATAACTATATTTTCTGAAGTTCTACCCTCAGGTTTTAACTTCTCATTTCCATAGCTCTTGGAAGATAAAGCTGTAAATGCTTAAGTGCACTTAAAACAATCTAGGTATTTGATGTATATCATACCTAGATTGGATCATGTACAGTGTTGCAGCCAATTTTTTTTACACACTATTTACTTATTTATGAGGGGGGGGAGGGAGAGAGAGAGAGAGAGAGAGAGAGAGAGAGAGAGAGAGAACAAGCAGCAGAGACAGAGGGAGAGAGAATCTCAAGCAGACTTCATGCTGAGCACAGAGCCTGACGCAGGGCTCGATCTCATGACCCTGAAATAATGACCTGGGCGGAAATCAAGAGCCAGACACTTAACCGACTGAGCCACCCAGCCCCACTTTGCAGCCAATTTTATGAGAACATTCATATCACACAATCACCAGGTCCTAAACTGAAAGCGAGTTAATAACCATTTTCAACATGAACAACTTCTTATAAAAGTGCTACCAGTCTACATGTTCTGATTTGTGTCACCAGGAAACATACAAATGACAAAATGAATAAAGTAGACAATTTAGAACTTTACAAGGAAAGAAAATGAAATGCTGGATCAAGACTCAAGAGTCATGGATATTTCTCATTGGTGTATTTATGATATTCTTGTAAACTTAAACAGAAAAAAGTTGCTGTGCAGTTAGAGCTATTTTATATTTAACTCAGAAGTGACTCTCATTCCAGTAGCTGATATTTATCAAGTGCAGAATAATGGCCTGACAAAGATGTCCATGTCCTAATCCCAGAACCTGGGACTACTCAGGATACATGGCAAAAATTAATTAAAGTAGCTATTACTTTAATTAAGACAGAGACTATAACCTGGTTATGCAGGTGGGCCCAGTGTAATAATCACAAGGGCCCTTAAAAGTGGAATAGTTAGGTCAAAGAGAGAGAGAGAGAGAGAGAGAGAGAGAGAGAGAGAGAGAGATGTGCCTAAGGAAGAAAGGTTAGAGAAGGGGACCAAGAGCCAAGGAATATGGGTGGCTTCTAGAATCTAGGAAAGGTAAGGAAATGGACTCTCCCCTAGAACTTCCAGAAAGATATGCAGCATACTGTCCCCTTGATTTTAGCCCAGTGAAACATGGTTAGACTTCTAACCTACAGAACTGTAAGATGATAAATTTGTTGTTTTAAGCCACTAACTTTGTCATAATTTTTAACAGCAGCCAATAGAAAACTAACACAAGTACCCACAAGTTTCAGACATAGTGCGAGGCTTAATGGTCATAAATAAAACATGTGAGAGCCTGAAAATTCTTAGATGGATACTGTGGACTGAATTGTGTTTCCCCAAAATTATATGTTGACGCTGTAACCTTCAATGTGATGGTAATTGGAGATCGGGCTGTTGGAAGGTAATTAGGTTTACATGAAGTCATGAGGTTGGGCCTTATGACAGGATTGGTGGCCTTATAAGAGGAGACATCAAAAGCTTGCCTTCTCTTTCTGCCACGTGAGGACACAGCAAGAATGCATCTGGTCTGCAAATCAGAAAGAGAACTCTCACCAAAACCTGATTACTCTGGCACTCTGACCTTGGACTTCCAGACTCCAAAACTGAGAAAATAAACTTCTGTTGCTTAAGTCACTCAGTTTATGGGATTTTGTTATGACAGTCAAACTAAGATTTGTTAATTAAATATTGGAAAAGGGACACTAAAATGAGTGCCAGAAATTGAACCTTAATTTTATCATTACTCAGGTGATGGCAAATTCAACAGCCAGGAATTTACTTTGTTTTTTCATGCTAGAAATCACTGCTGTTAAGTCACCACTGAATAATGTTCAACTTGATTATTCATTACACAGTAGTAGTATTAACACGCGGGGAGGGTGGGATGGGTCAGCCTGACTAATCTCTTTTACTGCAATCCCAACAAGTGTGAAGTAAGCATTAATGACAAATGTTTAATGTTTCTATGAAGATAACCAAACTAAAAGTTCCTTTTTGTTCATACTTCCACTGATGGCTACAATACTGTTTCACTAAAAGCGATGGATGAGGTAAAGGGTCTTTCACTAGAATGGGATTATATAAACAAAATTTGACGTATCCCAAACACTGTTGGGTATGTTCAAACACTCCTGATGCAGTCCTTTAAAAGGAGGATTTAACAATATCTAAGAAAATTAAATATATATTCTCCAAACCAGGAAATTCCATTTTAAAGAATTCATCTTACAGATACACTCAATACACTCACAGAAGTTCACTCACTGCAGTATTGTTTGATAGTAAAAGTCTGGAAATAATCTAAATGCCTATCATTAGGGAACTGGTTAAATAAACAGCCATACAACCAAATACTATGCATTTTTAAGGATAAAGAGAGTAGCTTTTCATTTCTGACAGATGTCTACCTCTTATCAAGTGAATAAAAGCTAGTCATGAGACAAAATATTTCCAGTTGTGATTTTTTAAAAAATCTATATGAGGGTTTGCACATGCATGGGAACTTTCTGGAAGAATACACAAATAATTCTGTGATTACTTCCAGGAGGAAGAACTGTGAGTAGTTATGAAACTTTCACTTTCCATTTTATGTCATACTAAGTAGCTTGAATAAAATATTTTGAACTATGATCATGTATTTTATAGTTTTAAATTCAATTATAAAATAAAAAAATTGGTATTTTATAGGTAAAACTAAAGGAATATTTTTCTTTATATTGGTAGTAATGCTTAGCAGTAGAGATGCGATCTGAGCTGGAGTTTACACACTGCCACTTCCTATCTGCATGGCCTTGAGCAAGGAGTTTAACCATACTTAGCCTAAATTGCTTTACTTTAATAGAGAGGTCAATACCAATACGTCTTACTGGGTCTCTATGACAATAAAATGAGATGTGATTATGAAAACACTTGGTCAAGTGTTCAGTGAAATAGACAAGAAATTTTATTACTATTAAAGTTAACTGTTCTCTTCCTGTAAGTGGCCTGAGGTGATCTCTGAAAATGGTTCGCTATTCGCTTGACCCAGAAAACCCTTCAAAATCATGCAAATTAAGAGGTTCAAATCTTCATGGTCACTTTAAGAACACAGGTGAAGCTGCCCAGGCCATCAAGGGTGTGCATATCTAAAAAGCCACCGAGTATGTGAAAGACATAACTAACAGAAGCAGTGGGTGTCATTCCATCACTACAATGCTGGAGCTCGTAGGTGTGCCCAGGCCAAACAGTGGGGCTGCACACAGGGTAAATGGTCCAAGAAGAGTGAATTTTTACTGCACATGCTTAAAAATGCAGAGAGTAATGCAGAACTTAAGGGTTTAGAGGTAGATTCTCTGGTCATTGAGCACATGGGGGTGTTAAAGCCCCCAAGACGTGGTGTAGAACCTAGGGGCTCAGAGTCAGATTAACCCATACATGAGCTCTCCTGGCTGCATCGAGAAGATCCTTACTGAAAAAGAGCAGATTGTTCCTAAACCAGAAGAGGAGGCTGTACAGAAAAAGATATCGTAGAAGAAACAAAAATTTATGACCCATGAGTAATTCTGCATAGAACAAATGCAAATAAAAATAAAAACAGGAAAAGAAAGTTACCTGTTGACTTTATTCTAATTAGAGTCTCTTCCATGTGACTCCAATGCAAACTCTGTGAAGGCAGGGACTGTATCTCCCTCACAGCTGTATCTCACATACCTAACACAGAAAGCATTCCCATATGCGTTTAATGAGCTAGCTAAGCCTGCCAAATGTAATGACACACAAAAAGCTCTCGGCAAATTCTTGCTCAAATAAAAATGTTCCTGACTCCATTTGACCACTTTTGGCATGTACCACTCTCTTTGAATTTTACTAAAGATTAACAACCCTCTCAATTCCCTACCAAGCAATTAGACTCAAGGTAGAAAGGCTGATGGGGGAGGGGTCTTGCCAGTCACCTGATTTCAATTTAAATAACTAAGTGCCTCACTGGGTAAGTGAAGACTGAAATAAAATGTTAGTAAAAAATACATGAGTTCTTTTCAAAAGTTAGACTCATGAACTAGTTAAATAAATATGGGAAGCTCAATTTGATCTGTCCAGTGAGAATTCCTGGTAGCAGGTCTTGAAAACAAGTATGTACTTTATAGCTTATATAAAGCTGTCATGACGGTATAGACTTTTAATAAATGCTTCTTTTGTACATGCTTAAAGAAATGTCTTTTTAAAAAAAGATTTTTATTTATTTATTCATGAGAGACACACAGAGAGAGAGAGAGAGAGAGAGAGAGAGAGAGAGAGAGAGAGAGAGAGGCAGAGACACAGGCAGAGGGAGAAGCAGGCTCCACGCAGGAAGCCTGACGTGGGACTCAATCCCGAGTCTCCCGGGTCACGCCCTGCCTGGGCTGAAGGCGGCGCTAAACCGCTGAGCCACCGGGATGCACTAAAGAAATGTCTTAATGTTAAATGACTTACCTAAATTTATACAATATTCAATAATTTAAATAATGCCACAATCTCAAAGTTCTTTGAGCATATCATCAAAGGTATGTATGTTGAAGAGATAATATATCCAAATAGCCAATTGGAATTTAGGTTATCTGAGGCACCATTTTACAACTCTGGTTTAGAAATGTTACATTTTCAGAGAAGTCTTAGTTTGTCTAGACCTTTCACTTTTAACAAGGAGAATGAAAGAACTGCCCTGCCCCCTTTAAAGTAAATGCACTGTGGAGCGCCTGGGAGGCTCAGCCCATTAAGCAGTCAACTCTTGATTTGGCTCAGGTCATGATCTCATGGGTCATGGGATCAAGCCCCAGGTCCATGCTCAGTGCATAGTGTGCTTGGGATTCTTGCTCTCTGTTCCCCAGCCTCTGCTCACACACACGTGCATGGGCGTGTGTTCTCTCTCTCTCAAATAAGTAAATAAATCTTTAAAAATGATTTAGAGTAAATGCACTGTGCTTTCTCCAGACTACTAAAAATGATGGTGGCTCATCATTGTGCTGATATGCAAGAGCTACTACTAGGGTGAATAACTGCTTGCACACATACATACCCGTACTCTCCCCTTCTTTCATGTATTCAATATTTCCTGAGTGTTTATGGTGCTGTAGGCATACGGTTTCCTCACTGAACATAACAAAGTTCTATGAAAGAGTTAATATTCTCATAGAAAGACCGGCAATAAAATATATATTATGATAGAGTCATTGGTGCTATGAACAAAAAGAAAGCAGTGTAAGATGATGTGCTGGAAGGAGATGGTGTTTTAGATAATGTCAGAAGATAGGTGATATGTGAACAGAGACTTGAAAGAGAGGCGATGAGCCATGAGGATGTCCACAGAGATTTTTCAAGCAACGGAAAAGAGCAACTGGGTGCTCTATAGAGGCCAGTATAGCTAAAGCGCAGCACACAAGAAGGAAAGTGGTATTTGGGGCAGAAAGATGGCCAGGGGCCAAGTCCCAGATCTTGCAAGGGCCTTACAGGCCGTGGTAAAAACTCGTAAGTTTTATTCTTAAAAGTATAATGGGAAAGCACTGAAGGTTTTCTGATGCTCTTTGCTTCTCTTCCTCTACAACCCTTGAAGGAATGACAGGACCAAACTTACAATCTGGGGAGAAGAGACTCTATGGGGCAAAAGTGGAAGCAAGAAGACTGGTTAGCAGGCTACTATGCTTAGGTTTAAGAGGAGGATGAAGACAGTCGAGACTAGGGTTGCAGAAGTAAGGGTGGAAAGACATGGCTTGCCATAGGAGACATTCTGCAAGTCAAGTTGGCAGGTTACTGGTAGAGTAGGTATGAGACAGAAAAATCAAGGAAGATTCTGGACCTGAGCAATTGGGTAACAAGTATGGTGGGGTGGGCAATATAGTTCAGCTTAGGATGTGATGTATCTGTGATGTCTAGTAGACAGCCAAGTGGAGATGTTGAGTGGGCAACCGCATAGGAGTCTGGCGTTCAGGGAGAGATGCAGGTATGATCTGGGAGAACCCTCAGAACACACAGATCCCCTTTTATGCCATGAGACTGCATAAGATCACCTGGTGAGCACATCAGTACCTAAGACTCATGAAGAGAAGAGGAATTCAGAAGAGAATGAAAAGTCATGGCCAAGGATATAGAAGGAAAGCCAGGGGGGTATGTCCCGGAAGCCACAGAATAGTTCGTTAAGGTCTGAGGACAAGTACTGGCCAGGGTGGGAAGTGGTTGAGAGAGAGAACGGAGACCTGAGCACTGAATCTAGCAATAAGGCAGGCCCTGGGATACTGTGACAAGAGGTGTGTGGATGAAGGACTGCCTGCAGTAGCTTTCAAAGAGATCTATACAGAGAGAGCCCATGAGCACAAACAACCGCCTGGAGGTGCTTGACTGTAAAAAGCCACCCAACAGGGGCATTCCCCTTGCTTTGGCCTCCATGGAGTCTAAGAAGCAGGTAGGGCTCACACCCTGCTCCCTATGCTCAGGAGTGCAGAGCTGTTCTAATTTTTGACCTGACATGCTGGCAAGCCCTCTTATTTCTCACTGTCAGAGCGCCTTCTGTTCATTTCCACCAATGCTGCTTCTAAACTGCAACAACTGCTGAACCCCGCAGCTGATCCTAATCCTCCCTCAACAATGCAGCTGCCATTTCTCATCCATCTCGCCTCTGCCCTTTTTGATGATTATTTTCTTGTCTCTTGTCACCTCTCCTCATTTTTCAATGCCTGAGCTATAAAGCTGACCTTTTAGATAGATCATCAGTGATAAAGGATGATTTCCTTTGCATACACAATCTTTTTTTTTTTTAAGAATAATTTTTTTTTTAAATTTATTTATGATAGTCACAGAGAGAGAGAGAGAGAGAGAGGCAGAGACACAGGCAGAGGGAGAAGCAGGCTCCATGCACCGGGAGCCCGACGTGGGATTCGATCCCGGGTCTCCAGGATCGCGCCCTGGGCCAAAGGCAGGCGCCAAACCGCTGCGCCACCCAGGGATGCCCTGCATACACAATCTTACCACAGAAGACAGGCCAAGAGTGATCTCTCGAAGTATGGCTCCTCTCATGTCCATACGGCATCTTTTCTGAAGGCCTAATGGCTGACTCACTGAGGAGTTGCTTGGAGCTTTAAAGATCTTCCAGGAGGCTGAGGCCTCCACAGAGAAGACGGATATGGCCTCTCCAGGCATGGAGCATGTAGTAGCCCAGCAGGGCATTTACATAAGTAAAGAGACATATGGCATGGCAAATGCCTTTCTTAAGGAAATAGAGGATATTATGAAAGCACATAGAAAGAACAGCTTATTCAAACTTGGGCATTAGAAGCTTTCCTGAAAGTGATGTTTAAGTTGTGAAGAGTAGTGAGATTTCAGGGGAAGAATGTGTGCAAAGGCCCAGAGGCAACTGAGAACAAAGCATAGCTGGGGACAGTGACAAATGTTAAATATGGCTAAGGTGTATGTGTGTGTATTCTCTGGTGAAGGTGGGGCACTCAAGAATGAGCAAAGATAAGGCTAGAGAGGAGGGGCCAGATCACAAGACACATTACAGAAGGACCATATCCTGGGATACCACCAAACTAACTGCTCAAGGTAGCTTCCCTTGGGGAGTGAGAATGGGGAGAGGTACTTTGTTACTTCAAATACTCCCATAACAATAGGCATTTATTTTTACAATGCCACACATGACTTCTGTAATTCAAATCTGTAACTAAAACAAAGAAGGCTTTAAAAGGTTAGTCTAATTGCACTGAGGAGAATGGATGGGAAGCAGGACAAGACTAGGGCAGGGAGGGCAATTAGGAATCAGGTGGCCTGAATTAGAGCCACAGTGGTACCTTATTGGGAGGAAAATGTAATTAGAATAAAATGGAAAGATATTAGTAAGGAATAAAGGAGACAACCAGATTTCTGACTTGGGTGAATGGGTGGATGGTGAACAGTGGGATCTTTCATTCAATTTGGAAAAAGAGGGTACGACACAGGTGTAGGTAGGGTAAAAATGAGTTTAGGTTTGGTCATATTAAGCTTGAAGTACCGAGAAGACATTCATACGGAATTAAAATTATAGAGGTACTGATCTATAACCCTGGAGAAAAAAATGTGAGTTACAGAAAGAAATGTGACTATTCTCTGCCTATATATGGTAATTTAAATCCTGAGAAAAGACGAGATTGCCCAGGTATATGTAAAGAGTAAACGGCAGCTCCGGTGGTGCAGCGGTTTAGCGCCGCCTGCAGCCCGGGGTGTGATCCTGGGGACCCTGGATCGAGTCCCACGTTGGGCTTTCTACAGGGAGCCTGCTTCTCCCCCCTGCCTGTGTCTCTGCCTCTCTCTCTCTCTGAATAAATAAATAAATCTTTAATAATAGTAATAAAGAGTAAAAACAGAAGCTGGATATAAAGAAATATATAAAACTGAATTTCTCAGAATGATCTGTGACCCATCTGTATTAAATAATCTCCGGAAGGGTTTGATAAAAATGTAGAATTCTTGGCCTTACCACCATTTTGTGGCCTGGGAATCTGTATTTTAAGTAAGCACCCCAGACTACTTTTGTGCAAAGTAAAGTTTGAGAACTGCTGATCTAGAAAATGAGTGGAGGAAGAAGAGCCAGGGAAAAGGTGGGGAAAAAGGTTAAGAAGGAACTGTGTTCTGCTCACCCCAATAAGAAGTGAGAATTTCATGTCACAGCCAATGGAAAAGTATGTATCTATCAAAGCGCAGTGGGCTGCTGAAAAATAAGCAGTCAATAAATATTTGTTCAATAAATAGTTGTTCAATAAATATTTGTTCAGGGACACTTGGGTGGCTCAGCAGTTAGTTGAGCATCTGCCTTTGGCTCAGGTCGTGATCCTGGAATCCCAGGATCAAGTCCCACATTGGGCTCCCTGCATGGAGCCGCTTCTCCCTCTGCCTGTGTCTGTGCCTCTCTCTCTGTGTCTCCCATGAATAAATAAATAAAATCTTAAAAACATAAAAAATAAATATTTGTTCGATAATAAATAACTGGGATAAGTACAGTTATAATTTATCTCTGTATATTTATAAGCACCTATTAACTACTAGAAGTTTAAACAAAGTTAACACCTGGGTAATTTATAAGAAAAAAATAACAGTGGGAAGTCTTAAAAAAATGAATGAGAATCACTTTGATGCCAACATGTGGGACAAATTGCAAATGCTTAGCAGGTGCCTAGGAAGTTAGTGAATAAACCACCATTACCTCTCAGGTCCAAGTAAATCTCTGAAATGTATAAACATGGAAACAACAGTCTGTGACAAAAAGATGGGCTCAGTTTTGAAAAGTACCAGAATAGGGCAGCCTGGGTGGCTCAGCGGTTAGGTGCTGCCTTCAGCCCTGGGCGTGACCCCAGGTCCTGGGATCGAGTCCCATGTCAGGCTCCCTGCATGGAGCCTGCTTCTCCCTCTGTCTGTGTTTCTGCCTCTCTCTGGGTCTCTCATAAATAAATTAATAAAATCTTGGAAAAAAAAAAAAAAAGAGAAGCACCAGAATAAACTTGTCAGCTTCATAGTGTCATCTGGATGCCCTCTCCCAGATTAAGTAATTACTTAATGTCAGATCCAAATTAAACCACTCCTTTACTTATAAGCTATTGAGGACCAAGAGATAAAGATTTAGCCTGTTTGTCCAACTACATCTGATAGCTCTTGCTCAAGTCACATTTGCTGAAATAATTGCCTATCAAACACTTCTTCTGCCAAGGTTGCTAGGGTTTAGGGCATCAGTTTTGTTAGAAATTTCATTTGTTCTAAGCAGTTAAAAGGATCTGTACTCTAAACACATCTGCTTGACAGAAGGCAAAATGATTAAATAACCCCAAATTAATTCACACCTATTTTTGACCCTCCCTCTCCCAACCCACTCTCAATTTAAAGTCACTAAACATTCTGCCGAGGTAAAGCAAACTAGACAAGACTTTTACTTCATCATTCATGTTTTTCCTTTTCTTTTCTTTTTATTCCTTCATTTCTAGGTATTATGAAAGGGGGGGGGGAGCACTTTGAACTTACTGAGTACAAAGTGCTCACCTGCAAGCTCCTGCAGATTTTTACTTACTGCGATGCTATTTATTAGTTGTGTGACTTTGAGTAACTTTCTCTCCTGAGTTATACTATATATCCCTTAAGAATTTTTTCCCAATCTAAAGTTCTATGGTTTTAAGATTAGAGAAGAGGGAAACAGTAGCCAAGAAAAGAAATATTAGGATGTTTTAAGAGTTGATAATGATTATACTCTTTATTTAAAGTTTTAGACCTCCACTTATGAAGAGAGACTATCCAAAGGCACAATTTTTTTACTCAATTCAAGTACTACTTCTTGAATTCAATAAATCTAAGACAAACTGGTAACATTTCAGGAATTCATCTGTTAGCTGGTAATTTAGCACATGAAACACTTTTTTCCCACAGAAATGATGTAATACATAATGGTTAGGCTCTTAGGCTAATTCACAAAAGTTCATTTAACCTTCTATTCAAGTGACTTTCCAGACAGTTTTGATAAAAATAGAAAATAAATGTTGCCATACTAGTAATGAAGAAAAAAATAGAAAAAAGGAAACGAAAAAAAAAAAAAAAAACCCCACAAAATTTATCTTAAAGCCTATTCTTCACAATGAAATCAATCAAATGATCCATTGACCTGGTTACGTATAGATCCTCCTAATATCCATATTATAATAGCTCATTACTTCAGTCCACGGACCCCAGGGATCCTTGTTTCAAGAAAGCAAAGTATTCAGGTACAGGGGACAGTAGGGAATCAGAGGTATGCCAAAGCCCAAAGTTGGGAGAGAAGCATAAAGTTGAAGAGAAGAGGAGCACCTTTTCTTAGCTGTTCCCTGTCTGCAATGGGAAAGGAACTTAGAGACCAGAGCATTCTCTCACATTCCAGCTCTAGGACTCCTTGCACGATGCTCTGGGGAGATCAGTGGCAGTAAACACAGAACCTAAAAACATGTAAAAGATGCTTCCCAGCTCAGGCAGGGGCTGTGGAAAGGAGCAAATTCCCTGAGCTGCCATGCTAAGTGCTCCTGCCAGAAGCAACCAGGGCTGTGACAGTGAGGAGGCCGCTGCAGGAATAGCTGCTTCCTTGCTCTGATGAGGCCCCATTTCAACCTCCTCACAGATCTAGGTCTTCCAATACATTTGCATGTTCGCAAGTCTGTAGTCCGTAACTTGTGGGTGCCTATCTTTATCATTTGCTAAGGCTTGAAATAGAAATACCAAACAAATGTTCTCCTCTCCTGGGAAGAACTGCTCAATGTACTTAAAACTTTAACTATAGTGATGTTAAATATCCCTATGTAAGTCTATACTTGGGGCAATTCAGATTTTTGACTCATAAGTACTTGTGCAAGTTCACTACGGAAAACAATTATCTATGATATGTAATTTGGACAGGTTCAGATATCAGTCAATGGGTTTCAAAAGGTATTTGCCACTTTAATATTCTATGATTGCTCTATCAGTGTGCCCTTAGCCCTCTCCCTGATATTAGACCACTTTAAAACAAAAATCACACTTCTGCTCTCAGATACTACAACCAAAAACCAGAAGTGAGGAATTTAGTATGTCAGGTATATACGTATGTATATAATACTGTGTGTGTGTTTATATATATATAATACACACATATATAACATATTTAGTGTTTTGTTTCTGAACCTATGAATAGATCTGCAGTATATCCAAGTCCATATGCTAAAGGGATCTTTCAATTCTTTAATAAATATTTACGAATATGAGCATTAATCACAAACTAAACTGAGGTTTGGATTCTGCCTACGTTCAAGTTATTGCCAAGACAATGTATGTGCAGCCACCTGTGTGGCACTCAGAAGCTGATCACCTATTCAACTCTCTTAATTTATAAGTGTTGTTTTTCCCTCAGATTAAATCTAACTTTCCTTCTCTAGCCTCTTGTTGTTGAGGTTTAATTTTATTTTTATTTACTTATTTGAGAAACAGGGAGCACTCGAGCGTGCATGAGCTGGGGGGCGGGCAGAGGGACAAAGAGACTCTGCTGAGCTCGGAGATCATGACCTACGCTGAAACCAAGAGTCAGTTGCTCAACCAACTGAGCCACCTTGGCAGCCCCCAGCCTCTTCTTGTTACACTGCAGACATCAACTTTATTTCTTCTGATATAAAATTTTGCGGTTATCAACTGAATATTGTAAATGCTATACAGTAAAGTATTGGGAAATTCACTGAAAAAGAGAATTGTTGAAAGCTTGTAGTAAAGGAGCCTTACTTTCCTAACTTTAAGGCTACTTACTGCAGGGGTGACTGGGCAGGCAGATTTCCAAAAGGGTCTCCAGATTTCTCCCTTTCTCAGGCGAATCCTCAGTATCCCCTACCTTTCCCTACTAAAACATAAGTATCCAACGTGCAAAGAGAAACAATTCTTTTCTTCTTTTTTTTCTTTTTAAAGAAACCAAACCAGGCTCTACTTTTCCCGTTGCAATACTCAGCAAATAATACATTTCTACCCGCTTTCACTTTTCAGATGGGCTACTTCCTCGGCTGAGCGGCAGGGCACCAAAATGGGAAGGAGAAGTCAATGTCATAGCGTATAAATAGCTGTGGCCAAAAACAATATTGCAGAAGAGCCAATAGGAGAAGGGCTCCCCAAATTGCAGCAAGGGTGACTTAATTCCACGCATCCCTTCACGAGGGCCTCAGGGACGACTATCATCAGGAAACAAAAGACAAGAGGGTGGGGGAGCCAGGACTCCCTAACGATTTCCAATGTGCTGTTAAAGAAGTGAACCTGCAGTGTTTTCTAGGTTTTTCTGAAGACGCACACCTATCTTAAATCTCAGATGGTAAGGCCACGAAAGAGGCATGTCTTCCAACGCAAGTTAGGCACAGAGAAAAAGCCACCCCGTGGGGAGTCAGTCCCCCACTCACCAATACTCGACACCGACTTTTAAACGGTTTTTTGGCTCATTCACCATACTTGGGGTGGAACCTGCCATCAGGAGGCAGAGCTACACGCGAACCTCAGTCCGTGCAAAAGCCGACCTTGCCCTGGGCTCCGGTGCTCGCCAGCTACACGCCCTAAGGAGCACGCCCTCGGAGCCGGGGGAGGCCCCCGCCCCCCCCCCCCGAGGGGGGACACACGAGTCACTCGCTCCACTGCCTGAAGGTCCGCTGGACTTTCCAGGCTTTGCTCTCAGGCGCTGCGCGTCCTTCGGGTCCCGGGATTCCGTGGCGGAGCGCACACGCGCGCTGTGCAGGCAGCAGCAGCGCTCCAAAACAAACAAAAAAATGAAATAAATAAAAACAAACAAAATGTGGGCAGTCATTAAGTTAATGTAAGGAAAGCCTGCTGTCCTCGGGGCGGTCCGTCCGTCCGGGCACACGCGCCTCCAGGGAAGCGCACGTCCCCCCGGGGCCAGGTGCAGAGACCGCGCCGAGTGCGCGGGGCGCTCCCCGCAGAGCCCAGGCGGCCGGGGTCACGGCGGTGCCCGGACGGGCTGCGGCACGTGGGGGAGGCGGCGGGGACCCCGGGGGCCCAGGCGGTCACGGAGCCGGGCCCGCCACCTGCTGCCCCTGTCCGGGGAGGGCCGTGGAGGGCCGGGGCCGCGACCCACAGCGGCCGGGATAACCCACGAGCGCTTCCCAAAGCCCGGACACAGGCTGTCCCCGCGCCGCCCCGCCGCCGGAGGGCTGGGGACCGCGGCTGGCCTGGGCGGGGCCGCGCGGAGCCCGACCTGGGCATCCCCCCTCCCCGGGGCGCGGGCGGGCGGGCGGAGGGGGCACGCCCTGGCCGCTACCTGCTGCTGGATCTTCCCGTCCTCCGTGACGACCCAGTGCGTCGTGGCCAAGGCGCCCCGCGCCGCCACGCTCAGCAGGGCGGAAAGGCTGAGGAGCCAGCCTGGGCCGGAGCCCGGCGGCAGCGCGCACCGGCCGCGGGGCCCTCCTGCCGCCGCCATCTTGCGCCCCCGGCCCCGCGGCTGACCCCGGAAGCGGAAGCGGGCCCCTGCCGCCCGCCATGTTGGGGAGGTCGGCGCTGGAGGAGGAGGAGGAGGAGCCGGGGCGGCCGCTGGCTTCAGGTCGGAGACCGCTCTTCTGTGGCTGTTTCCTGCGCGCGGTGCGGCCCCACGGCGTGGGAGCCCGAGGGGGCTGGGGTGGGGGGAGCCCCCGCCGGAAAGAGCGCTTCTGTGTGCGGGGCCAGGCGGGCCTGTATGCGCGCTTAATAAAACCGAGGCTCCCCTTTTATCTCACTGCTATTTCCGGCGCTGTCCTGCAGCCGAGAAGGAAGCGCTCGGGGAAGGGCTGGGCGCCGACCCGGGCGGTGGAGCGGGCGTCCCTCCGGGGGGGCGGGGTCCGGGGGTCGCGGGGGGCGGGGCGGTCCAGGGGTCGCGGGGGGCGGGGCCAGGGGTCGCGGGGGGCGGGGCCTCGGGGGCCGATCGCGGCGGGCGGGGTCCCTGGGGCGCAGTGGGCGGGGTCCGGGAGGTGCGGTAGGCGGGGCCAGGGCGCGAGGTGGGCGGGGCCTCGGGGGCGATCGCGGCGGGCGGGGTCCGGGAGGTGCGGGGGGCGGGGCCAGGGCGCGCGGGGGGCGGGGTCTCGAGGGCGCTGGGGGCGGGGTCCCGGGGGCGCTGGAGGCTGCCGGGGGCGCTGGAGGCCGCCGCCGCCGCCGCCGCGGGGTGTGTGTGTGTGGGGGGGGATGGATGGGGAACCACAGCGAGGTGAGGCGTACGCGGTGACCTGTCGCGTGCAGGGCAGCCGTCGTGCAGCCCGAGAGCCGCACACGTTCCTGGGCTGCCCTCCTCCCCGCTGTCGGTGTCCCGCGCAGGCCCGGGGGTCGCGGGGCCGGGCGAGGTCGGCGGAGCCGCGGCCTTGGCACCGCCGGGCGGACTTAGGAATGCACATTCTGGGGCATGTGCATGTGCAGAGGCGACCCCGGGGTCCTGGGATGCGCCCCCGCCGCGGGCCCCGCGGGGAGCCTGCTTCCCCTCCGCCTGAGCCTCTGTGTCTTAGAAGTCAATAAAATCGTTAAAAGAAAAGAAAAGACCGACAGAAGCGCGCACCTGGGCCCCCCTCCCGCTCCCGGCGGAGTGCCTTCCGGGGCAGCACTTCCTCGGGCTCCCCGCCTCCGGGTGTGCGGACCCCGCCGCTGTCCGCGCCCCGAGGCGCCCGCCGGTGCCCCAGCCTCGCCGCCTCCCGCGGAAGCAGGGGCCGCAGCGCTGCTCTTCGCGTTTGGTCTTTTATTTGAAAGTAGCTTCTCTTAGAGGATGGAAGCCACGGACATTCTTGTCTTACCCGCTCTTGGCGTCTAGAGCCCTGCTCGGCGGCGGGTGGGGAAGTGCAGCCTCCGGGCAGCGTGCAGTCCGGGGGCGGGGGGGCCTGGGGCGCCCTGGGTGGGACCTGAGGGGGCACTGGGGGGACACTGGGTGGGCCCTGGAGGCAGTGGGGGGACACTGGGTGGGCCCTGGGGGGACACTGGGTGGGACCCGGGGGGGCCCTGGGGGCACACTGGGGGGGACCTGGGGAGGACCTGGGGGCAGTGGGGGGACACTGGGTGGGACCTGGGGGCACCCTGGGGGGACACTGGGTGGGACCTGGGGGACCTTGGGGGGACACTGGGTGGGACCTGGGGGGACACTGGGTGGGACCTGGAGAGACCCTGGGGGAGGTCTGGGGGGACACTGGGTGGGACCTGGGAGGACACTGGGTGGGACCTGGGGGCAGTGGGGGGACACTGGGTGGGACCTGGGGGGCGCAGGGGGACACTGGGTGGGGGCTCTGGGGGGAACCTGGGGGGACCTGGGGAGACACTGGGGGGCCCTGGGGTGACCTGGAGAACCTGGGGGGACACTGGGGGGAACTGGGGCGATCTGGGGGGCCTAGGGGGCCTAGGGGGACACTGGGCGGCCGAAATACCGGTGATGGGTGCGGAAGGGTGCAGGCGCAGCAGAGAGCAGCTGCCTGGGGAGGGCTTGGAGTGGGGGGCTGGGGCCCAGGGGTGGGGGACCCTGCGGGCGACAGACAGGGAGCCATACAGGTGAAAGGGGGACTAGCGCCAAGAGTTCCTTGTATGGGGTACCTGAGCGTCTAGGCACGGGCAGTAGGAAGCGACCCCGAATTCTGGAACACAGACGTGGGGAGTCAGTGTCCTAGCTCTCAGCGCCTTACCTGAAGGCCTAGACGTCAGTCCCCTTACCTGTCTGACGCTGCAGAGTCGAGGCACCGTCGTTCACTACGTGTGTTCAGTGATTTCACCCGCAGCAGCGCCGCCAACCCGGGAACTGAGCTGAGACCCTGTAGCTAATGCGGGGCTGACCTCCGGCCCAGCTGACCCTGGAGCCTGAGCATGGCTGGAGGGGGTGAGGAATCCGAGAAGCCCCGACATCACAAACGTGCCCCCTCGGCAGTTTCTCGGACACGCAGGGGTGTAAGGCTGGGACGCGGCGGGATCACGGCCGCCGCCGTAGATTTCACGGCCACGCGCGCCTGCTTTCCCTGCCTGGGGCCCCGCTGCGGGGATGCTGCACTAGTGTCCTGCTGTGGACCAGACCAGCGGTCTCCTGCGGACTCCGTGTCCCCCAGGGATCATGTAAGGCTGGGCGCCTCCTTCAGGCTCTCAAAGTCAGCCCTTTGCCGGTGTGCCCGGTGTGCCCAGTTCCCTTGCTGGCTGCTGACTCCAGGGCCGCCCACCATTCCTTGCTACAGTGGCCTTCTCATCTTGGCAGTTAGTCCCTCAAGGGAAGCGCGAAAATCCCCACTGCGACTCTTTGTCTTCCTCCATTTTTGATCTCTGGGCTCTGACTGATTGATTGATTTATAGATTTTATTTATTTAAAGATTTTATTTATTCAGAGAGACACAGAGAAAGGCAGAGACACAGGCAGAGGGAGAAGCAGGCTCCATGCAGGGAGCCGGATGCGGGACTGGATCCTGGTCTCCAGGATCACGCCCTGGGCCACAGGCAGATGCTCCACCACTGAGCCACCCAGGCATCCCTCTAGGCTCAGATTTAAAGGGCTCATGTGATTAGATAAGATCTATCTGAATAATCTCACTTTTGATTAACCCAAAATCAGCTAATTTGTTAACCTTCATGATGTCTGCAAAAATCCCTTCTTGCTGTGTATCATGATGTATCACAGGCATGATGTAATGTTCACATGTTCTGGCCACATTCAAGGGAGGAGATTTTATGAGGACAAGGATCACTGGTGGTCACCATAGAATTCCGACTGCCTCGGGTCCTGGCTGCCAAATTCTGCCCCATTAGTCTTACTGAACTGTTCTAGGCATTGCACACTACCACATAGCAGTGCTTCTGCTCATCCTGTTCCCGGCCTGAAATCCTTTCCTTGCTTTCCCTTTCCAGATCTATTATAAGGTACAGCTAGTCTTCTGGCAGGTATAAGGTGATCTTTCATCATGGTTCTGATTTACATTTTCCTGATGATTAGTGATGGTGAGCATCTTTTTGTGTGTCTGTTGGTCAACTGCATGTCTTTTTTTTTTTTTTAATGTTATTCGGGTCCTCTCTCTGCCCACTTAAAAAATATATTTATTTTTGTGCACATGTGATGGAGGGGAGGGGCAGAGGGAGAGGGAGAGGGGAAGCTGACCCCCTACTGTGTGGAGCCCAGTGTGCATCTCCATCCCACAACTCCGAGATTCTGACCTAAGCTGAAACCGAGAGTGCTCAACTGACTCAGCCACCCAGGCGTCCCCCTCTACCCATTTTTAAATCAGATTATTTGTTTCTTGTGTTTTTTTTTGGTGTTGAGTTGTGTGAGTTATTTATATATTTTGGGTATTAATGCCTCAGATACATCATTTGCAAATATCTTATCTCATTCAGTAGGCAGCCTTATCATTTTGTTGGTGGTCTCCTTTGCTGTGCAAAAGTGTTTTTTTTTTTTAATTTCGGTATAGTCCCAATACTATATTTTTGTTTCTCTTGCCTTAGGAGACATACCTAGAAAGTGGTCTTGTTTCAGTCTTTTGCATGTAGCTATTTCCCCCAACATCATTATTGAAGAGACTGTCTTTTCCCCATTGTATATTCTTGCCTCCTCTATTGTAGAGGAGATAAGAATACTGATAAAATGGGTTTATTTCTGGGCTTTCTATTCTGTTCCACTGACCTATGTGTCTGTTTTTGTGCCAGTACCATACTGTTTTTAATTATTACAGCTTTGTAGTATGTCTTGAAATTTGGGTTGGTGATACCTCCAACTTTGTTCTTTCTTAAGATTGCTTTGGCTATTTGGGGTCTTTTATGGTTTTGTGCAAATTTTAGTATTACTTTAGCTCTGTGAAAAAGATTGTTGGTGTTTTGATAGGGATTGCATTGAATCTGTAGATTGCTTTGGATTGTATAGACATTTTAACAGTTCTTCCAGTCCATGAGCGTGGAATATCTTTCTATTTGTTTATGTTATCTTAAATTTCTTTCATAAGTGTTTTATAGTTTTCAGAGGACAGGTCTTCTACCTCCTTGGTTAGGTTTATTCCTAGGTATTTTATTCTTTCTGGAGTAATTTTAAGTGGAATTGTTTTCTTAATTTCTTTTCCTGCTACTTCAGAATTAGCATATAGAAACACAATTGACTTCTATGTATCCTCACTTTACTGAAATCATTTTTTACTTATAATAGTTTTTTGGTGGAGTCTTTAAAGTTTTCTATGGATAGCATCATGTTATCTGCAAATAGTGACAGTTTAACTTGTTCCTTACCAATTTGGATGCCATTTATTTCTTTTTCTTGTCTGATTGCTGTGACTAGGACTTCCAGTACTATGTTGAATAAACGTGGTAAGAGTGGACGAGCTTGTCTTGTTCCTGATCTTAACAGGATATGCTCTTAGTTTTTCACCATCGAGTATGATGTTAGCTGTGGGTTTTTCATAATATGGCCTTTATTGTGTTGAGGTATGTTCCCTGTAAACCCAGTTTGGTGAGAGTTTTTATCATGAACAGAAGTTAAATTTTGCCAAATGCTTTTTTCTGTATTTTTTGAGATGATCATTGATTTTTATCCTTTGTTTTGTCAATGTGGTGTATCATATTGATTGATTTGCAAATATTGAACTATCCTTGCATCCCTGGAATAAATCCCACTTGATTGTGGTGACTGATCCTTTTATTTTATTTTATTTATTTTATTTATTTTTTTTGTGACTGATCCTTTTAATATATTGTTGAATGCAGCTTGCTAATGTTATGTTGAGGATTTTTATGTCTATGTTCATCAGAGATCTTGGCCTGTATATTTGTTTGTTTTGGTAGTACTTTGTAAACTCCTAATTCTTTTTTCAGTTATATATTGTTAGCATCTGATGTCAGGAAGCATTTCCTATATAAATATACTTGTATCTTCCAGAAAGCTTGGTTAGTTTGACTTTTACTTACTATCTCTATAAAGTATAGAATTTTTGAAGCTAAGAATTTGACAATGGTAAAATGAACTTTCTGGATTATTTCCTCCTTTGGGCCATTTTATCCGAAAGTTGCAGAAAATCTCCATAAGATTTTATTCCTTAGAGAAAATACAAGATATAAATATACCTGAGAGAGTTAACATTCTGTTTTAAAATCTGTTTACTGAGGGACACCTGGGTGGCTCAGCGGTTGAGTGTCTGCCTTTGGCTCAGGGCATGGTCCCAGGGTTCTGGGATTGAGTCCTGCATCGGACTTCCTGTCTGGAGCCTGCTTCTCCCTCTGCCTGTGTCTCTGCCTCTCCCTCTGTGTCTCTCATGAATAAATAAATAAAATCTTAAAAAAAAATCTGTTTACTGAATATCTTTTGCTTCTTGGTAAACCAACTTAAATTTTAGTGGCTTAAATGTTTAATTTTAAAACACAATTTAGTTATGGCTGCAAGGGCTATAGAGATGTATCTCCCCAATAGCTATATGCAAAGTGAACAGGATTTTCAAAAGGGGAGGCTGTGGATACCTAAATATAGTAATTTCATTTAGAAATAGTTTGCCAAATAGATCAAGCAGTCTGCAGCATGAGGACTAGATGGATGAGGCCAAATGTCCAGTCAGCCCAGGGTTCTAGTTCACAGTGACACCAGGGCTGCTCTGATGGTCAGCTTCAAATGAATTTTCCTGATACAGATTTATCATACATTAATTTATTAAAAGCCTTGCAGCTGTTAATATATTTGGGGAGGACAGTTTCTATGGGGTAATTGTATTGTGACATCCATTCTGTAAGTAGCTGATGGTCATCCCTGCCCCCACCCCTGGATTTTATTTCCACATACTCTCAAGTTTCAATATCCTCATTTGATGACAAATCCAAGTTCATTCTATTCAAACCTTTTGTAAGTTTGTGCTTTTTTGACCTCATCACTTTATTAGCAAGCTAAATTTTAGTTTTTCCTCATAGCAATACCATCCCCTCCCCTTTTTAATTTGGTCTTCTCTGTTCCTTTTCTACTTATTTCTTGAGAAATACCAAGTGGAGCTGTATGTAATATTCTATCGAGGCCTTGTCTCAGATCTTGTTTGTAATATCAAGTCTTTATGACTAGAATTTTACTGGATTTTCTTATTTGTGATTGTATTAATTAGTTTTAGAGAGTAAATGTACAACTTCTAGGTATCTACGATTTCTTAGATTTTTGATAAATTAGATTTCATTAGTCTAAGTTTTAGTTTCTATCACAGTTGTTAGAATTCAATCTCATTTGCTGTTTTCCACTCACACAGAACTGCTTTGAGTTTTTCCTAAGGGTCCTAACATGGGGAGATCATGTTGCCTGGGGAGCACACAAGTGGATGGTCCCGTACCCAACTTGGAGGAAAGGCTAGCTTCCTGGGGACAGTGAAATCTAGTCTGATCTGAAAGATGAATCTGTTAGCTTGATGAATGGGGGTGGAGACTGGGGGGGCGGGGGGCGGGTAACTGATTTTCCAGACAGAGGGAACATGCTTCAGGATCAGAGAGCACAGTGCCCTCTGAGTTATTGAAAGTAGTTCCTTATCATAGATGAGGAATTTAGGAGCCCAGCGATTGAAACTAGGAATCTAAAAGCTTTAGGATAGCCCCTGGCCCTCATTTTTATTGTTTTATTTTAGTGCAGCCTGGTGCTCTTAAAGCCAAGTGTTCTGCAGGTTTTGTTGCTTCCATCTCAAATGCTTTTCCCCTGACATCTTCACTAGGCTGGCTCCAGATCATCATCCAGGTCTCAGCTCAAAATGTTTCCGGTTTTTTTCTATGCTAAGTCACATTAGAATGCTCGTTTTCAAACTATTCCTTTCTGAAATCGGCTTATTTATCAGGCCCTGCACAATATGATGTGAGCTCCCATGAGTTTGCCTCTGTTGTTCACCACTAAATTCCCAGAGTCTAAAACACTGCCTTTAAGTTTTTATTGAAAGCTTACTATGTAGCAGGCGCTGTTTTAGGTAGCTCTGATTATCAGTGAGTAAATACAGAAATCCTTACCTCTGTGGCCTTTGAGCCCCATTACATTCTATCAGGGAGAGACTGAATGAACATTACAAGCAAACTGTACAGTGTTAGAGGTTCGCAAAGGCTCTAGAGGCCATGTGGTAGGGTTAAGTGGGATTTGGAGTTTTGGCAGGACAGAAAGGGGTATTGCAGTATTTAAGATTCCTTGAGAAGCTGATCTTTGAGCATCTGAAGGAGAGAGACAAGTCAAAATCCCTGAGGCAGGAGTGTCTTTGCCTAGCCTCTAGGAAGTTAACTGACTGGGGCAGTAGGATGGGGAGGAAGGATGGCAGCTGAGGGCAGGGATGAAAGGCCATGGCAGTGTTTTTGATTTATATTCGGAAATGAGCCACTGAACAGCTTTAATAGGAGTGGATCTCTGCTGTCATGTTTAGAACAGGCTGTAAAAGAGTCAAGTGTAACAGCAGGGAGATCAATTAGAAGGCCGTTATGAAACTCCAGGCAGGAAATGACGGACACAGAGATTTGGCCATCTCGGCATACATGTGCCAGTAAAGCTGTTGGCCTGGATGTAATCACCAGGGGAATTATCTTTTCTGATCCATTTAAATTTTGGCATTAGGACACTCCTACCCATTCTTGGTGCCTTCAGGAAGACTTTTAGTAAAGACTGGTAGTTAAATTAAGAAGTTCCGACTTGCTTTATGTATTAACTTGAAGATGGAAGTTACTTATTTCATAATGATTTGGCAAATATGTATCTGATGTTTTGCTTCAATAAAAATAGCCAAATCCTTTTTTTTTTTTTTCAGAAGAGTGTATCGGCTTTTAAAAATAATCTCCAAAAAGAATTAAAGATAATTTGCAAGACCAAGCTCCTTGAAGGCAGAGCCATAACTTGTCCATCTTTTATTTTCATGGTCTGATACACTGCTTGGCACAGGAGAAGCAATCGATGTTTAATGGAGATCCAGGAATCTTATCATAATCATAACACATCAAGACACAAAACAAAATTACAAAAGGAAATTTATTTCAAAAGCATAAGGGAACATTTACATTTGAACA
Source organism: Vulpes vulpes (assembly GCF_048418805.1). Classification (NCBI taxonomy): domain Eukaryota; kingdom Metazoa; phylum Chordata; class Mammalia; order Carnivora; family Canidae; genus Vulpes; species Vulpes vulpes. The sequence goes on along the minus strand of NC_132784.1, from coordinate 90,196,771 downwards.
AGGTGATAACAGGTGTCTTGCAAAAGAAAAAAATTCATGGCATGAAGTTTTTCTTTCAAATTTTTGAAGCAAAAATAACCTTAAGTTGTTGTGCACTATTGCCTTAGGAAAGGTAAAGGGAACAATGAGGTGGTAAAGAAAGGAACACAGTCAACTCAGTATCAAACTTGAGAAAGTAAAGTCACTTCTGCTCACCTCTGAGTTTACAAATATGCTTTAAAAAAGAAATAGAGGAAAAGTTACATTTAATGTTCAAATTTATATAACTGTAGTCCCAATACAGTTTCTGTACTTGAAATGGCTTTAGGCCACGGCTGATGCCTCTGAGGTCCAGACTATCTGGTCACAGTTTTCAAATGGCAATTCCATGTTCCTATGTCTGCTCAGATTCCAAGGGAGCTTAGGTTCAGCTCATACTCTTTTGGAATGTTTTAGAGATTATTGCCACCACTCCATAGTCAAGCTGACCAACTTCTTTTGCTCACTTGTATCATTCTAGTCTTTAAAAATATTTTCCCCATAAACATGTGCAGTAATTCTAACAAAGGGGTGTTACTTTTTTCCCCAATGTAGAGGTAACAGTAATGAAGACACCTGCATTAGAATCACAAACTATTCCTCAAAAAATATGTCAAACTACTAGAAAATGTCATTCAGGCATTGAATTTGAATAGCAAACTTGGGGAGGGAAGATTAACTGTGGAACAAAAATATATGAAACATTCGAATGCAGAGCAAAGGGCCTAGGCTACTAAAAAATGCCCATGACATTAAACACTCCACAAACCCCCGTCTGTTGTTTTAACCTAAAGGTTCTATTAGCTAACTTATACAATAATTTTGATTAATAACCTGAGAAGTTAAAATCTTGAAAGTGGCAAAAGCAAACCGAGAGAGCATCCCTTGCTTATTGGTACACCATGTTTTCAAGTCACTTTTCCTGGGTTGCCCTGGTTATTAAATCCCCAAATTCTAAATTATTCTATCTCATCCTGTAGAAACCTATATGTACATCAGATTCAATATTTTGGCTGTATTTCTCCAGCAGGGATCTCCAAATTTATCTTTGAAAATGCAGCCTTTGTTTATTTTTAGTTTTAAATAACAATAATCATGTAAGTGCAACTGACTCAAAATCCCTCACTACTGGGAGGAAAACCTAGGCAACAAGTTAATAATGGATTCAGTCTCAAAAGGATCATCACCGTGTCAAAGACTACCCGTTCCAGGAATTTTAAAAAAATGATTTATGTTGTGTAGTCAAGTTTCACAGCACGCATGTATATATACACACACATATGCACGTAGGCTTATGTACGTATGTATATTATACATACACATTTCTATTCAAATAGATCCCATAGTCAAAAGTTTGTATCACAACATATGGAGAAGAGTTAAGTAAGCAGTGCAAAGCAACCTACTTCCTCCTCAAAATGCAATGTCATTTCTACATTTTAAGAAAGCTGGTATTTTGCTTTTATAACACTAGGTAGAAAATGCCTAGCAGCTTTATTATAATTAACAATGAAAATAAAATGTTAATGATTGACCATGACTCTTCTCCATATATTGGGGGGGGGGGGGGAAGGTAGAGGAAATCAGTAACCTTTCAACTGATCATCTTTACCAGTTATCAGAAATAGACTGAATTTCATTACATTTTAGTCTTGAATAGCTTTCAGTAACAAATTACCAAGATGTTTGAAAGTAAAAGATTCACAATATGAAGTCTGAGTAATGATGATATTGCAAAAACAAGTCAAGATCGTGGACAAAGCATCCAAAAATATCACTGTGGTTTTTACCTTGGACACAACCATGGTCTGTTACAAAAGTAGATCATACATACAAAGGTATAAAGAACATTAAGTTTTTAGCTGAAGGCAGCAGTCCTTTTAAAGGGACATCCCCGGCAATCCAATGAGTAGTAGAATTTAAGTATATTAAGCTCATGACAATGCTGAAGAATGCGATGTCTTATTCAGTAGAGTCTTCCCCGACTACGATTTCCTCGTGCTCCCCAGCCTCGGCCACCTCTACTTCCCCTGAAGGCTCCTCTCTGCTCTACGAAAAAGCGAACAAGGGTTTAGGTCCTGCTCAGGACTTCATGGCACAGCAGAAACAAGAAACGGAGCTCGTAGCTTTGAGTGTAGCAGTCGGCTCTATAAAAGCGGCGCTGGTATTATGCTAGTCTACAAATTCAACCTGTACCTAAAACCAGGGCAACGTATATACTAAAGCACACACGGCAAGTTGTCAAAGATGTTCAGAGTTGGTACCCAATTAAATGTATCCCACTACCAAGATATCTCAAGATGAAAATGTTATGACTACATTTCTTTGTTCTTTATTTTGATGCCTATCACTACTAAAGATAGTTAAATGATAACAAATTCTTATATTTAATATGGAATTAGCAAAAAGGCCATTGGCCTTCAAAAGATCGTGCTACAAATGCAAAATGTTTTAAATTATCAATGATCAGTTTTGAAAAATTAAGCTAGACTGAAGAACGTACTTTTCAAATGCAGTGAATAGGCAATTTGTTATGGTCATAATATTTCAAGCACCTGGACTCACAAAAATGCAGATATAAATGCCAACAGCTTTTCTCACTGCTTTAATCAGCTGCTCAGAGTACAGCCAGAAAGGTGATTATGTATACAGTGTTTAGATCACGGATGTAAATTAAGTGTATCTTTTGCAGAAAAATTAAGTCACTTGTGTCACAGAGTAGAATGAGTCTTTGATTCATTCATTGGTTACTCTCTTACAGCTCCAGAGAAATATTCCTTAAAGGAGTCTTTCTTTTCTGGAAAAAAAAACTGATTAAAATTATCAGCCAGGTTGGACTTTTTATCATACGTAACAAAGAGTCTCAAATTTCTAATTCCAGAGATCAAATCTCTTCATTGAACTTTCAAACTTCCTCACAGTAGCAATCCTGTTAGGAGCAATAAAAACCACCTGGGATTGCCAGTTTGGATCCATAATGTCGGATGCTTATAAAATTCCTATTAAGCCCATGTTGCAATCTTTCTTTTTGCCATTATGGCTAGAAATATAGTTACCTTATTTGGGTAATGTTTTAATCTTTTTTTTCTTTCTCCAGCAACCCTGAGTTAGAAAACTAACTAGACCTTTCCCCAACTTAGCCAATATTTATGTTTAACAGAATGGGATCTGACTCAAAGTCATCTTTCATGTCGTGGCACATTCTCCTAAACTGAACACTTTGAAAGCCGTGTAAATGAAACCACCATATTTATTACTCCCTGAACATATTCAGAAAATCATAGGTGGTCTGAGGGTAAGATGCTCCCAGTAACTGATGCAGGAACTACATCAGGGAGTATGTAGGCAGTGAGACTTGCATTCTTTTTACTGTTTAAGACCTGGCCTCATCCATGCATATGTTGGCACATTTCCTCCCAACTGTACTCATTATAAAAACCTTCATTTCAGTTAATTTAACAAACCACTTAACAAATTAACATCTTTATAGATATCATTATTACCTAGAAGCTGACTACTAAAATTGTTTTTCAATCAATACACAGAACTGAGCTACCCTCAATTGTTCAGCTATATCTAGTGAGTACGTTACCCACACTGTAAAAACATGTTGTTTGATATGGTTATCTTTTCTGTGCTATTTCTTTTGGATCTGCAAGAGATGCGGCCATTTCTACAGTTTAGGGAGTCACCAAATACTCTTTTTGAAGGGCTCCATCCTGAGGCACCATTTACTCTGCACTTTCAGGATCTTTGCAGTGGTTTCAAGCTTACATTACTAACTTGAAAAACCACTGCTTTCAGTTAAAATTATACTTTATTTTTACATTCTAAAAAGGTAAAAGATGAAGCACACAAGTCACAAAACATAGCATGTTTAGTACTTCTGGCTTACTGGACAGCTCTGTATGCAGGAGGGAAAACTAACCATGAGTAGGTGTTTGTAAATACTTTGATTGAAAATGCACCAGAAAGTTAACTGAGAGACCTTGATTAGTAAAGCGATAAATCTGGATAAGGAAAAAAAAGTCTATATATGCCTGCCTATACTCAAAGATCAAACACAAAATCTGGTTCCTCTTCCATGATGATTAAGTTCAGGCCTGTGACACCGGCACCATCTATTTCTTTCACTGTAATAGGACAGTATAGTAATACTACCTGGTTTTCTAATAACCAAAAAGAATCAAGTTCCTAACCCCTCAGCATACATGTCTTAAACAAACAAACAAAAAACACAACAAAAAACCATAAAGCCATCCAAGCAGTCTTTAGAAAAAACAAAACGTGAGCTTGGCTGACACAGAAAAGTGGAATTACAATGATCGTGCCAAATGTGGTTAAGAAAATCCAAGCATTAAATGACAGAACACAAAACATGTTCTCCCCTCCAATTCTGAGGCATTTTTCTCATCTCTTTTTCACATGCACTATGTCACCGGATTCTAAGACCAGGCAGGCAATGAGCTTCATAGCGCAGAATCCTCATGGAACCTCCAGAGTAACTCACCTGCCTAAGTGACAACACAATTCTCTTTGTATTGCCATAGCTCCTAATTTCGTTTAACTCAAATGAGGCTAGTATTGAGAAAATAGTTGATTTTAAGAATAATTCTGATAGACACCACATTAAATCATACAAGTGAAAACAATCTTTGTTGCAATGAAGTAGTAGAATCCTTTCCATTTACAAAATGTTTTCACAGATATTCTCTCCCCCCTTTTTACTTGAAGTTTTTAAGAGTTCTGTGTTTCCCTATTTTTCAAGTAAGAAATGAGGCTAAGAAATGCATATTTACATAACAAGTAAAAAGAACTCAGTGATCTTTGAGTGGAGTGGAAGGGTCATTTCACAATCTAAAAACTGCCTTTCTATAATCTGCTCAGGTATTAAAGGAATTTAGCTTTTGCACGAAGCCTTTAATGTCATGATTATTTTACCTTGGAAATGATTATAAAGAGTATGTGTTTCAGAATGTGCTTTAAGAATAATTACTGCAGAATTAATTCTGACTGGTAAGACCAGTCATAAGCATATGTGGTTGTATTATTAACCTCGGTCGTCTTAAAGCAGGATCAAGGAGCGGACTTGGTGATATTTTCATCCATTCTTCTTTGAAAGAATCTATGAGGGTGTAAGTCAAATGAGCCAAACCTTGCTTCTTCCACAGCAGCGGGAGAGAAAGGACTAGTGGGAAGCTTTCCTGGCACCAATGGCTAACGCGGAGAGGGAGTCTGCACTCTGGGCAAGATGGAGAGACTGCAACAGGACACATCTTCCTTGCCAGATGACACTCTTAAACATTTGATTCCACTTCCATGCCTTCTCCTTTTGAAATACTTAAGAAGATGGAAGGACAAGCAGGAGGCAGATAAGGTCCAAGAGGGATCATTAAGATCACCACATCTGTCAGCAGTTGTATCTACTCCCGAGGGATAATGCACTCAATGTCTTGTCTTGAAGTTACAAGGAAAACCAAGAATGGATGCTTCATGCCAACTTCCATTGTTTTGTTCCTTCCTCTGAATACAAGAGGCATATTTTTCTAAGTTCTTTTTTAAGTATTGCATGCTCAAGTCAGTGAGCCCACCAGGGAGGGTTAGATAGGAACAGGGGAACTTGTTACCCCAATAGCTCTAGTTCCCCTAGCTAACTCAGAAAAGTCCGTGGAAAGAGGTATATGTTAGTATAGATCATTATTAAAATCAACTATGACACAATTTCTGCCTAATTTCTCATATTGCTTGTACCCAAACGGAAACGCTCACCATAATTAAAGTTGCCCAAATTGCTGCTATATTTCCCACTAGGAGGATTATATATCTGCCTGGCATCCCTTTTTGGTCCTGCTGGAGATTTCTTGGGTGGTGAACCGGAAGTTGTATCTTCATTGGCTCTCTTTTGCCTACAATGGTAAGAACGGCAATAAAAAAATTCTATTACCGGACGCTATTAATACACTTGTAATTTAGTGTATCAGTCACAAAAGACATCCTAAAGATGATACTCACATCAGAAAAAAGGAAATAACTTTTGAGTTATCAAATTAACTGTGCCTTAGTTATACAGACAATACCAGAGGGCATTTACAAGGCTTTAAAATAATCTGGAATATGTAGCTACAAAGACTGTAAGGTCAAGTGACTGAGTTTGTAAAACTTGTCAGAAGTCTAGTTATGTCATAGGAACACAGACAAGCCTGAAAATTCCAGGGTTGTATTCCACTAGTTTATTCCATACATACTGCAATTAGACCTTATATCTTAAGTCATGCTTCTAATACTCATACTTTAACATCTTACTAAGATTATTTAACTGATAAGGTACCATTTTGTGTAGTAAATGTAACAACTGAATTCAGGTTTTCATACTTATAAATCGTGAATATTAGAATACTTAAATCTCTTTTAAATATATCTTACCCAATTTCAACCTTCTGTACAGGTTTCCAGGATAATGTTACTGTGCTTTTATAAGAAGGAGGAATGTGGAAGAGATCCTGAAAAGACAAAATAAGACAAGATTTTTAATATATTTGGTGGTATTGGAGGGAGGGAGGGAGTGGTGGTGCGGGCAGGAAACATGGAGACATCTTAAAGACAAACTTTAGGAGAGAGTAAGCTCTGATCTATCTTTCCTGTTCACCTAAAAAAAAAATTGCAAGAGAAAAAACAAACACAATTATGTTTACAAATTGCACCTATTACACTTCATTAATGTCATTTTGTGTACATCACCTTCAACTGTAGCTAATTTTTTCTTTTTTTTAGATTTTTGCACAGATGCAGTCACCAAGGTGCTTTAAGGGAAAAAGAATGGTATAATCTGCATTTGCTTTTGCAGACTTTTAAGTGGTTAAAAATTTGAACACAATTAGAAAACTAAAGACCTGGCTAATCATATTCCTAAAGATCTATAAATTACCAGTAAGGAAAAAACTCACAAGATTTAAATATGTTAGTATGTGGTAATGCAAATGTTTGCTGAATTTATTTATTTATTTATTTATTTAAATTTTATTTATTTATTTATTTATGATAGTCACAGAGAGAGAGAGAGAGGCAGAGACACAGGCGGAGGGAGAAGCAGGCTCCATGCACCGGGAGCCTGATGTGGGATTCGATCCCGGGTCTCCAGGATCACGCCCTGGGCCAAAGGCAGGCGCCAAACCGCTGCGCCACCCAGGGATCCCTGTTTGCTGAATTTAAATGATAAAGTAATCCAGAAATGAAATAACCTAATATGCTATCCTCAAAACTTGGATTGTCTAAACATATTTATTCTTAGTATTTTGCCTAACATTTACCAGTTTTTGATTTCTTTTTGAAAGATTTTATTTATTCATGAGAGACACAGAGAAAGGCAGAGACACAGGCAGAGGGAGAATCCGGCTCCCTGTGGGAAGCTCGATGTGGGACTCGATCCCGGGACCCCGGGGATCATGCCCTGAGCTGAAGGCAGACGCTCAACTGCTGAGCCACCCAGGCGTCCCTTGTTTTTGTTTTTTGTTTTTTTTTTGAAGATTTTATTTATTTGAGAGAGAGGAAGAGAGAGTAAGCAGGAGCAGACTCTGCACTGGGGGCAGATCCCCATGTGGGGCTCAGTCCCATGACCCAGAGATCATGGCCTGAACCAAAACCAAGAGTTGGACACCCAACTGACTAAGCCACTCAGGTGCCCCATTCTGATTTTTATATACAGGTAAAATTTGATTGAACTGTGTTCTTGGGCAGCCCAGGCGGCTCAGTGGTTTAGCGCCGCCTGCAGCCCAGGGCATGATCCTGGAGACCCAGGATCGAGTCCCACGTCAGGCTCCCTGCACGGAGCCTGCTTCTGCCTCTGCCTGTGTCTCTGCCTCTCTCTCTCTCTCTCTGTGTCTCTATGAATAAATAAATAAAATCTTAAAAAAAAAAAAAAAACAAACAAAAAAAACTCTGCTCTTTCCACAGTTAAATATACTAATAAAAAGCACCTTCTACTACATGAAACTGAAGTCTATTATGCCAGATAAAGGTAGGGAATTAGTCAGTAGTAAAGTCCTTTGGATCAAAAACACTTGAAGCTTCTAACTGTACTGATTTAGCATATGATACTGTTATTAAGGAAGGGATTTTACTGTATCTAAATGAGAAAATTGGGATGCCTGGATGACTCAGCAGTTGTCTGCCTTCGGCCCAGGGCATGATCCTGGAGACCTAGGATCAAATCCCACATTGGGGTCCCCTGCAGGGAGCCTGCTTCTCCCTCTGCTTGTGTCTCTGCCTCTCTGTGTCTCTCATGAATAAATAAAATCTTTAAAATAAATAAATAAATAAATAAGTAAATAAATAAATAAATAAATAATCCTATTTGTGGTAATCATTTCACTGTATATGTATGCTAATCATGTTGTATACAGTGACGTGTGTAAATTATTCCTCAAAAAATCTCACATTTTAATATATGAATTCATGGTCTGAAATTACTATTTTTAAGTTTGAAATAAGTGGTGGCTATGATTATGGGAAGAGCTCAAATGTCCACTGACTGATGATGGATAAAGATGGTGTGTGTATGTAGCTACACACACACACACACATATATATACACACACTGGAATATTACTCAGCCATCAAAAAGAATGAAATCTTGCCATCTGCAACAATGTGGGTGGAACTGGAATGTAGTATGCTAAGTGAAATAAATCAGAAAAAGAAATATGATTTCATTCGTATGTCAAAATTTTTTTTAAAAAAAGACTTATTTATTTATTTATGATAGAGAGAGAGAGGCAGAGACACAGGAGGAGGGAGACATATGTGGAATTTAGGAAACAAAACAGAGACAGGGAAAGGGAAGGAAAAATAAAGTAAGATAAAAAATAGGGAGGCAAACCATAAGAGACTCTAGTTAAGATGGATGAGCTATGGGGATCCCTGGGTGGCTCAGTGGTTGAGCGTCTGCCTTCAGCTCAGGGTGTGACCCCAGGGTCCTGGGATCGAGTCGTCCATCGGGCTGGGCTCCCTGCATGGAGCCCGCTTCTCCCTCTGCCTGTGTCTCTGCCCCTCTCTCTGTCTCTCTCATGGATAAATAAAAAAAATCTTAAAAAAGAAAAAAAGAGGGACGACCTAAAAGAGTGATGGACATAAAAAAAGACACTTGGGGGCACCTGGATGACTCAGTTAAGCATCTTCCCTCTGCTCAGGTCATGGTCCCCGGGGCCTGAGATTGAGCCCTTCCTTAGCAAAGAGCCCAATTCTCTCTGTCCGCCTTTCCCTCATGCTCTCTCTTGCTATCTATCTCTCACTCAAATAAATAAATAAAACCTAAAAAAACAAAGGCACTTGTTGGGATGAACACAGGGTGTTTTACGTAAGTAATAAGTCACTAAATTCTACTCATGAAACCAGTACTACAATTATGTTAACTAACTGAATTTAAATTGAAAAAAAAAAATAGAGAGTAAATGGTTTCTATTATAAACATTTTCTCAGGAGATAAGAGTATTCATACCTCTTCTTTTTCCATGACACTCACCCCTTACTGTTTCACTGTTGCATTCTCTGAAAAGTTTCTTTCTCTTCTGATTAAAAGTAATTATTGCATGGGGTTTTTAATTTTTACCAGATTAGTGTTAGGGTTTACCATTAGTCCTAATTTTGTTACTGTCAAGCTTTGTGCTCTAGGTGTTAGAAATATTATTTCTTTTTTCTACCTGGCTATAATATTGTTAACTTCTAGGAATAGATGATGGTTACTTTGTTGTGATCTCCCCCTCCATTGTCTTTTGTTGGGTTAATGGATACCTGGGGAGGGTAAATAGAGCTGAAGGATATTATGCTTTAATAGTAAGGTAAGACCTTAGCCTACAGTACAGAAAGCTCTCAATTTATTACATAGACAGTTAACAGAAAAGACCACAGGGAAACATTTCATGGGTCACACAGGCTCGTCCATCCTTAATGTAAGCAAAGCAGGGTTTTACTGGCCATTTGAAAGGAACTAACCACTAGAATTTCAATCAGTGAAATTTCTGAGTCTAAATGTCTTTGCTACAATGCTTTGGGCCACAGAAAATCTGCAGGCCTCCTTTTGTTTGCAGTGTTTTTGCAATAACTTTTAAATAAAACAAAATATATGACTTTATGATAGCTACAGCAATGGCACTTGGTATTGTAAAAAGCATAAAGCCTTAAAAGGCCAAACATCTGGAATACAATGGTATTTCCCCTTTAAAGGTACCATTAAAGACCTAAAGACACATGGATAGCCTCTTGCAATTTCTAGGTAGCTGGAAGGACTGGGTAAGAAAGGAATGCTAAAAAAAAAAAAAAAAAAAAAAAAAAAGGCAAAAAAACCCAAAACCAAACAACCCCCCCCCCCAAAAAAACCCCAACCCACTTACCTTGATTAAAACATTAATATTATTTGTTATTTTCAGTGCAACAACTTTAATCTTGTTCTGCAAAAGGAAAACAAAATTAAAGTGCCAATAACTTTTATGAAGCATATCCCATTCCCATATAGAACTAGAATAATTACACTTCTTTTTCAGGATCATTTCTGCTTATTCCCACTTCTAGACTCTAAATGAGTGTAGAGATGGCAAAGAAAGCAAATAATCTTTATGTTCCCTTGACAGGTTAGAACATTAAAGTGTTATCACCATTTATCTGAAAGAAATGAGTGAAGGACAGCTCAAATTCACATAGGGGTTGTTTTAAAAGTCATCAGCTTAAGTTACAGGAAGACATAATGAAAATTTACTATCTCATTAGAACTGGGATGAAGATTGATCAGAACAGGTGAGGTCGGAGAAATGCAAAAATCCCAACACAAACACACATATAGTCTGGTACAGAATTGGCAATTTAATCTTTTTTTCAATGTAAATTGGTATTTGGTTTTCAAAAAGGTAAAAATTAAAATATCACAAACGTCAATTAAATATTTGAACAAAATGTACTAATGAGAGCCTAGTGAAAGACTGGTATGTATCTAAGTTTGGTAACACTTCACAAACTTGGAAATATTTGAAATATTTCAACAAGGATAAAAATATAGCTTAGCAAATAAATAGGCAGACACTCTTCTAACATCATCCTGTTGTCTTCAACAAAGACTTGTATTACCAGTTCAAATACAGTCAAATGTTACATTTCAACATAAGAATCGAGCCTGGATATGTACTATGTGCTGGCTATTATAAAAAATTTCCTTATAAGATAAGATGTGACCCAGTATTCTTACCTCTTCTGTTTTTAAGGCCTCGCCTGTTTTACCCTGCAGAGCCAAGCGAAGTTGTCGGATATAAACCTGCAGACCCCGTGCAAAGTACTGCAGCCTAAATAAACAAGCATTGGCTAATTAGCAAATCACTTTGTCAACTCTGCTTTTAAACAGAGAATCTTCTACTACAGCTAAATGTTCTTAACTAGTAAAGATAATTTTTAAAGGAATTTTAAAAATTATCAATATATGATCACAAGAGATATGTAAATAAGTGAAATAAAAGCAGTTTACCTTTACCAAAAATGCGAGTAAATCCATACTCAACCTGGCAGGGAAAGATTTGTAACACTGTTCTTGTTATGTCAAAATGCAAAGCATGGTCAGAGTGAACCAACTTCAGGAGCCAAGGATAAGAATCAGGTGGCCTGGGTTCTACTCTTTCAGTGGCCAACTGAAGGTCAAGTGACCTTAGACAAGTCACTTTAACCTCTATGTATTTATCTGCTAACAAGGGATGTGTTTGACCCTCAAGGTCTAGTTAAAAACCAAACCGCAGATTGGAGAATTTATTATAAACACACATAAATCTCAAAGACTTCAAAGTAATACCTTTTTCAAGTGAAGGCAGTATATAGCCTTCCAGGAACTGTGCTTAATAACCTGGCATCATTTTTTAATTTTTGGAGTTATTTCTTAACTTGCTGCTTCTGATCAAATGTTTTACCAAGTATTAAACCATTGTCTTACCAAAGAGTAGAGGATGGTAACAGACGATGCAAGTGGCCAAGCATTTCAAAGTTTAAGATGTGAAGTTGTTAATAAAATGATTCAATATGAAATGTGTTCATGGAAATAACGTATGATTTCTCTAGTGTTGCTCCTCTAGAACACTCTAAGACATTAACCACGAGTTTACAGAGTATCCACGATGTGCCAGGCACCGCGCTCAATGAGGCAGGTGCTGTTATCATTTAAGTAACTGCTGAGGAAGATCTGGAAGTTAGAGAGGTTGGGAACCTGCTCAAGATTATAAAGCAAGTGAGGAGAGTGAGTCTGTTTTTGAAAAAGTTCCTTCCCTGACCTGGATTTGTTATGCTACAGGTTTATATACATTCCTGTTTTGAGGGTGTTCCATTTTGTCCCACGGGGTAAGGCAGGGTTGGGAGACAGCTCTTGTAAAAGGAAAAGAAAACCAAGGGAATATCAAGATAGCCATCATCTTTGCCAACGATCGGACCACTTCAATTATACATCACCTAATTTTAAAATCTTTCAGTTTTTCTGCATTTAGCTTGGCTGTTAAAAAATCTGGAAGTTTTCTGCCCAGCTGGTGGAAGCTGTACAACAAACATTCCACATAGCTGAACTGCAGCTTGGGTTCTTCATTACCAGCATTCTCCCCATTTTCTGCTTCTTCTGGAGGGAGAGGCATGTACTCCTAAGAGATGAAAATATAGAGATATTTGCAATCTGCTATAAATGCTCTAATTATAAACATACACTGAAGTAACTGCAGGGCATGCTTTTAAGGCATGAAGCATTAAAAACTACCAAAATCAGAAATTTAGGTAAGCTATCCCTCCTACTTTTTGGATCAATGATCTAGCCTCCTCCACATTAGATAGCTGCTGCTACCACCACCACCACCACTATTACTACTATTATTACTGAGAGTGAAGTAGATAACCTTTATTAAACACTTATACAAATGAAGGAAGTTCTGAGTGTAGGTAATTTTTTTTTAAACATTTTATTTATTTCTTCATGAGAGACACAGACAGAGAGAGGCAGAGACACAGGCAGAGGGAGAAGAAGGCTCCTTGCAGGGAGCCCGACATGGGACTCGATCCTGGGACCCCGGGGTCATGCCCTGAGCCAAAGGCAGGCGCTCAACCACTGAACCACCCAGGTGCCCCTGTAATTTTTCTATGGTGAAACAGTAAGCTGAAGAATCAGGATTCAATCTAGATTTGCCACCAAAAGCTGATGCTTTTAACCATTTTATTAAGCTAATTCCAAAAATGTTTTATGAACATTTTCCTACATTGTTTGACTCTCGTTACATTACAAGTACTGCCAAATGCATTCGATACCAGTGCTGTGAGCCCCTGGTAGGGGTTACATGTCTGGAAGAGCTCCAGATGCTGGATGACTCCATTCATCACATTACAGGTCTAATGCTTATCACTCATTGTGTCAGGTATACAAGTGCTTACATCCAACAAGGAAATCACTTGGTGATGCTGAAAATGATTTTAGCAGATGGCCTATTTTCTCCAAAATTATGACCTGAATGACTTTATTTCCTAGCAGCTATAGCTACTTGGCCTTGTGCAGCAACCTGGAGCAAATGTGAAAAATATTTTGATAAAGGAATACCAAAAAGATCTAGTATAAAAACCATGTGTTATTTTTTATGCAAAGCATCAACAATAAAAGAAATGCCAAAGATTTTCTTTTAAAAGTAGAGAACATGTGGCCCGAACAACTAAAAACACCTGCTAGAATCATTCTAATTACTCCACCCAATCTGAATTTCAAAAGTTGGTTCTCTAGAAATTACACCACACTATTAGACTCTGGGATTACACACTGACTATGCCATAAGAAAAGAAAAAAAGTCCTTACCAATAACTTGTCAAATAGTTTCCTTAAATTTGTTTCTAGCTTTTCCATGTCACCACAAAATGAACTCATTTCTGCCAAGAGTTTCAATACCTAAAATACAGAATTCACTGTTAATAGCATTTTTTTTTTTGAATGAGCAAGGGCTGTAAAATAATGATTCTAGGTAACTTTTTAAGACTTTCTGCTATAGCTTAATATTGTACTATGAAAAGACACTTAGGAAAACTCTTAACAGCAAAGAATTATTTACATTTAGAATGGGCTTCATTTGCTATTAAAGTTAGTCTCTGGACACTAACTCAAAGTATTGGTAATTGCAAGTATTCTTGAGGTCCATCTCTCCATCTCTCCTTTACTCAATCCCAGTCTAATAAGCCAAACCCAGGACATCTGAAGCAAATGACAGTGTCCATACACAGTGGGACTCTTATGTATTCCAAAAACCTATGAGAAAATGGCACATACATTTCCACATTTCAGCTCAATTCAACAATCATTTTTTTTTTTTTAATTTTTATTTATTTATGATAGTCACAGAGAGAGAGAGAGGCAGAGACACAGCGGAGGGAGAAGCAGGCTCCATGCACCAGGAGCCCGATGTGGGATTCGATCCCGGGTCTCCAGGATTGCGCCCTGGGCCAAAGGCAGGCGCCAAACCGCTGCGCCACCCAGGGATCCCTCAACAATCATTATTAAGTGCCTTTCAGAATCAGACTCTGCACTAGACTCTGGGGCTATGGAGATGAATCAGTTAAATGTGAGATAAATGTGAAGTGTTACATGTGCTGTGGAAAAAAAGTATATGTACATTATAGTTCAGATACAAGGGAGAGAGAGTCATCAACTATACTGGAGTAGGGATAAAGGATATTTTGTGTTAAGCCAGTTTAAATCTGATTCTATCAATTATGGATAGAGACAGGAACAGTCATGAATTAAACACCTTATTTAAAGGTATTAAAGCTACAAAGAGAAACAGAATCATGAACACTACAGGCAGTGCTTTCCCAATGCAACAAACTTTCATTAAATTCATAAAGCATTCCTGTGTGATTAACCCTGAGACAGATTACTAGCTAGCTCTCACACCTTTACTCTCTTAGAATCAGGTCTCTACTTTAGTGGCTTATATTTATGTTAAAATATGGGAATGCCTTTTTAGTACTAAAGAAGACATTTTTCTCTTACCTCCAACTGTATATCAAGACCCTCCACTGGGGTAGTCAAGGAACTGAGGTTGGGGAGAACCTGCTCACAGAAGTAAGTCACAAACCTTGTGGAATGCACATTTTTCTGTAAAAATCCAAAGAACAATGAGTTGTCAAAAAAGGGGGCATAGTCTTTCACATAGAATAGTATATTATTTAATAAATGCTGAGCATGACAACATCAAGTACTGTGCTATAAATACAATACAGTGCATACCCCAGAAGCAACCTTTGTAGGCAATATACACTGTTGCAAAGTAACCTGGAGCACTGGGACATCTATCTGTTTTCCTCAGTAATGTCAAATTTCTGGGGATATTTTAGCATTGAATTTTGTAGATTGTTCAAAAAGGAGGAGAAAGGAGGAGTGTTTTTCAAATGATTCTATGCACATCCTGGAAGACTCATGCCCAGGGGAATCACAAAGCCAGAGATAAAGAGCATATTTACCTAGGACAACAATCTGTTAAAAATTTTTTTGAAAAAGCTAAATTACTAAACCAAATGCTTTAAGAACTCAGCCAAACCATAAAGTATGATGCAAAATCCTCTAGACTTTAAAAATGTCTCTAAGCAAGACCTTAAAGAAATTTCTTGTGGTTTTGGGATCTCTCCAACCCCACTAAGGCCTCCATAAAGTAATATTCCCTCCACTGTGTTACTACTTTATGCAAAAGTTTGTGGAGAACGCTCAAGGGAGTATCTACAGAAATACCAGCTTCAAAAGAGTAATCAAAATACCAAGTGTGTAAAACAAAGAGCTCACAGAGAAGAGGGGCACCGCCTGCCGAGTGCACTGTAAGAGCCTGTCCACACAGTCGGGGTCCGAGGGGTTGAAGGTTTGTTCTAGGTCAGCCTGTTCAGCCACCAACTCTACGAGCTGCTGTCTTCCACTCACTGTCTGTAAGCTTTTTAACCCAGACAGTATCTTCATGAACAGGACAAATTCTTCACCAGTCACATCTTCTAGGACCTAGAAAGAAGTAATTTGGAATTATAGTACTATTATCACTTCAATAGGAAAGAAAGAAAAAAAATAGCAAAGATCAATATTGAAACAGTCTAAGGAATTTACTTCAGTTACTGAAGTCAGATTACTATTAATATTTCTGAAATACTGATGAGAGGACAACTTTTAGCTTCAGTCAATTTACCTTTAGAGTACACTATGTATGTGTTCTCGGTGGGGTGCTGCACGGTCTCCAAAAGGGCAAAAGTTGGTTCCTGGAAAATTGTACTTTTTTCTTATTTTAATGGATAAAGTACAGATACACAAACTATGCATAAATAGATATATCTGTGGCATTAGAATTTCATAGGAGAACGGCTAAGAAAAATCAGTCTAAAAAGGCTCTTTTGGGGGGTGGTAAGCAAAAAAAAGTAGAATTCTGTATTCAACTGTCAAATCAGATTCAATTTCTGGTATTTAAAAGCAGCTCGGTGGGCAGCCCAGGTGGCTCAGCGGTCTAGCACCTGCCTTTGGCCTGGGGTGTGATCCTGGAGACCCAGGATCGAATCCCACGTCGGGCTCCCTGCAGGGAGCCTGCTTCTCCCTTGCCTGTGTCTCTGCCTCTCCCTCTCTGTGTCTCTCATGAATAAATAAATAAAATCTTAAAAAATAAAATAAAAGCAGCTCGGGGAACCTGGTTGGCTCAGTAGGTAGAGCATGCATACATCTTGGGGTTGTAAATTCAAGCCCCACATGAGGTATAGAGATTAAATAAAATCTTTAAAAATAAACAAAAGCAGCAATAAATCAATTAATTCACATTAATATGGCAACTGTATACAAATTAGGAGACCATGCAAGTCTTAAGTGCTTTGCAGGAGTAGGTCTTTTTTTTTTTTTTTTTTTTAAAGATTTTATTTATTCATTCATGAGAGACACAGAGAGAGGCAGAGACACAGGCAGAGGGAGAAGCAGGCACCCTGCAGGGAGCCCGATGGGGGACTTGATTCCCAGATCCTGGGATCACACCCTGAGCCAAAGGCAGACAGACTCCCAACAGCTGAGCCGCCCAGACATCCCCTGCATGAGTAGGTCTAAGCCTTTCTGTTCACAGACCAAAGAAACGAGCAATCATAATGTACCCCACTGTTTTACTAGCTGGGGCATGGGTGAAATGTTGATATTCCCAGCTGGATAGCTGCTCCATTTGCTCTTATTGAAGAAATCTTATTAGTAAGCAAGTCAGTGGTACTGTTAGAGACAGTTGAATTTTCCTGAACATATATATAAAAGCAATGATTTTCAAACTTTGGCACTTTATGAGTGAAAAGTTAGCTGTGACACATCTTGCAAATCTTAGTATCTCTAACTACACTAGATGCTGGGAGCACAAATAAGCATGGTATCCTGGGCTACAGTCATAAGGGGTAAGACAAAAAAGCAGACATTTCAATATATTTCCTTGTCATTTTGAAATGACCCAGAATACTACAGAAGAATATCCTAAAATTGGGGAGAGGAATGGAAATTAGGTAAAATTTCCTGAAGGAAATGATTTGTACAGAATCCTTAAGAATACATATATTTGGAGGGTAACACCATGAGAAAGATTTAAATGTGATCACATCCCTTTAAATCAACATGCTGATTCATCATTAGTGGTGACTAAAGTGCAAAATATAAGAAAAAGCTTGACATTCTGTGGTGGTCCTAATGGAATATATCATTTTATACATAAGCTACATACAGCATTAATGAATACTGCTAATTTCAAATACACTCTTTTGTTTTAGAGAAGTCTTGCCAAATGATGACTAAAGCTTACCTTTTTGGATTCAGTTAGTATAAGTTCCTCTACTTCCTTTGTTAAGACTTCATCTGGTAAAGTCTTAAGTTTTGTAGAAAGGAATTTGATTGCCCGTTCTCTAACAATGTCCTCTCCTTGAAGTATTTGGCTAAATAAGCCACCTAAAGTCCCTGCAAGACAAAACACTCGTGTGTAGCAAGTCAGTTCTATATCTTAATAGAGTTTTCCTGTTTAACTCATTTAACAGTATTTCTTTTCTGGTGAGTTAATAAGCATCCTGAATATCACGGCTTCTGGCTAAATTAGTTAGAAATTTCTACAGCCCCAACCATAACAGTAATCACATGCAATTGTTCATGGATTCAGAATCAGCTTGAGAATGACTTTCTTTTTAATTATTATTAATAAAAATAAACTAAGGTATTTTATTTTATTTTTTAATTTTTATTTATGATAGTCACAGAGAGAGAGAGAGAGAGAGAGGCAGAGACATAGGCAGAGGGAGAAGCAGGCTCCATGCACTGGGAGCCCGACGTGGGATTCGATCCCGCGTCTCCAGGATCGCGCCCTGGGCCAAAGGCAGGCGCCAAACCGCTGCGCCACCCAGGGATCCCTAAACTAAGGTATTTTAGAGAATCTCTTTAATGTGGGAAAGGGAGTCTTCCAACCGATTTCTAATGGAAAGTTGTATCTGTTTTTGCAATTACTTCTGCTGGTTTTTTGAGTCACAAATATCTTTACCAAGCAGCTTTTTTAAAGAACACTTACAGCTTTTATGAAATAGATCTGTGGGTGAATCTGACTTTAATCTTTAATGAATAATGTCAATTATTGTTATTTTTTAACACATCAAGAACAAGTGGGCCCTTACCTTTTGCATCCATCTTAAATATACTTAACAGGGCGTTGTTCACTAAGTTAAATTCTGCAGAGTCATCTGGATAAAGAACAAGTAGTACAATGTATGAATGCAATGAATGAAAAAATACTTGCTTTATTTTCAGATCTAAGGTTCAGCATAGTTTCTCACAGATTATATGGAAAGCAGACATATAACTAAGCATTCTTCTCAAGTACCAAGAAAACATACCTTGTATCAGGGAAAGCTTTATGTTAAGATAGTACAATTAAGAAAACTACAGGAAATTGGGGAGAAAAATCATGATACATCAAAATTCCCAAAAGAATCACTATGTCTTATAAGCAGAATTAAAAACAAATAAAAACATTAGGAATTTGGTAATCCAATAAGCTTCCTATTACTGAATGAAAAAAAAGAATTTTAATTTCGATTAGAGGTAATACTCTTCAGTCACAAAGAAAAAAAAAGCTAAAAAGAGTCATTTTTTCCAAAGACAAGTTATATTTAGATAAAAGAGTAATAATAAGAGAATTCCTTACCTGTCTGCAGAAGTTGGGTTAGTATATCTGCCACTCGGGGAAGATTTTCTCCAGTGGCAAACTGAGGCAGCTCTTTAATTGCTTGCCGTCGAATCTGAATATAATTTCAAACAAAAAATTAACCAAATATTATCATCAACAGAGACTTCTAGCAGTTTTAGAAATAATTTACTCCAAATTAATATTCAAGCTTCACAGTATAATTAAAAGTGTGGTAGGAAGTGATGTGAAATACAATTACCTGATTGGAACAAATCAAAACCACAATGAGATCCCACCTCACCCCAGTGAGAATGGGGAAAATTAACAAGGGAGGAAACCACAAATGTTGGAAAGGATGTGAAGAAAGGGGAACCCTCTTGCACTGTTGGTGGGAATGTGAACTGGTGCAGCCACTCTGGAAAACTGTGTGGAGGTTCCTCAAGGAGGTAAAAATAAATCTGCCCTACGACCCAGCAATTGCACTGCTGGGGATTTACCCCAAAGATACAGATGCACTGAAACGCCGGGACACCTGCACTCCGATGTTTCTAGCAGCAATGTCCACAATAGCCAAACTGTGGAAGGAGCCTCGGTGTCCATCGAAAGATGATGGATAAAGAAGATGTGGTCTATGTGTACAATGGAATATTCCTCAGCCATTAGAAACGACAAATACCATTTGCTTCGACGTGGGTGGAACTGGAGGGTATTATGCTGAGGGAAATAAGTCAATTGGAGAAGGACAAACATTATATGGTCTCATTCATTTGGGGGAATATAAATAATAGTGAAAGGGGATAGAAGGGAAGGGAGAAGAAATGGGTAGGAAATCTCAGAAAGGGAGACAGCACATGAGAGACTCCTAACTCTGGGAAACGAACTAGGGGTGGTGGAAGGGGAGGAGGGCAGGGGGTGGGGGTGAATGGGTGACGGGCACTGAGGGGGGCACTTGATGGGATGAGCACTGGGTGTTATTCTGTATGTTGGCAAATTGAACACCAATAAAAAAATAAATTTATTATTAAAAAAAAAAGGGCTGTTGAGTTTAAATATGATCATTCATGCCAAGGCCAAGCAGGTTGTCAGGCACATAGAAGAAACTCAATAACTATGTGTTGAATAGATAATTATTCTAAAGAGTGTGCAAAGTAAAAAAAAAAAAAAAAAAAAAAAAAGAAAAATTACCTGATTGGAGTAGATAGGTTTTGAGATCATAAACAACAGTTTATATATACTGATTACGGTATAGCTGTTGGGCCTTTACTATCTTTAGGCATCTACTACAGATGGCTAGAGTGGCAATGACCTATCCAGTAACTGTATTTACTTTAGAATTCCCAGTATAGAAACGAACTGGGGGTGGTGGAAGGGGAGGAGGGCGGGGGGTGGCGGTGACTGGGTGGCGGGCACTGAGGGGGGCACTTGACGGGATGAGCACTGGGTGTTATTCTGTATGTTGGCAAATTGAACACCAATAAAAAATAAATTTATTATTAAAAAAAAATTAAAAAGAATTTTCAGTATAACTACTTAATACAACATAGATTGTATTAGATTAGATTGTGAATAGATTCTGTACTTAATTCCAAATTTGTGGTCTTGATTTAGTTTGAAATGAAAATGGATAGAAGTTGTATCTAGCGAATTGTGCATAAAATGTTGGCAATTCACTAATTTCATTTGAAAAGTCAGGAGGTGATAATTGAAAATTCTTAGGAACATGTATCAGCAGCCAGAAATGCTGATAGTTAATTATATTTCAAGGAAAAACGATTTATTCATATTCTAGTAGTCACATGTAATGATTACACAGACCAATTATTATTATTTTTTCCATGCATAGGAGTTAGGGGTGTTGAAACTAACCCCTATGTTATATGTTGTAACACTTAATATTTTAAATATCTAAGCAAGTACAAATTGAAAACAGTCTAATTTCATGTGCACAATGTATAATAATCCATGAAAAAAAGTGATAACAGATAAGCAAAACATTTTGTGATTCTATGCCTTTTTCACAGTTGAGAGGTGGTGAGAGAATACATTTTCTTTCCTTTTTTTGAGAATACATTTTCTTAAACATAGATTTAAGTCTCAGTATGGCATCATGCCGAACCACACTGCAGTATTTCATTGTGCACTGATATGACTGGTGCTTCAATTACATTAGCTGCACAGAGAAAAAGTCTGAAAATGGCAAGTGAGACATCTGAAAGCTTGTCGAAAGCATCAATCATAAACTTACTGATACATCTTCATCCTCACAGAGGTCTAACTGTGCATTGATAGCAGAATCAGCCAATTCTGGAAAATGTTTAAAGAATTTCGGAATAAACTGGGCTGCTAATCTTTTTTCCTTTGTACCACCTTTCACACCATCTAGTATCACTTGATAGGCATCTTTATGCTGAAAGAAAGAATAAAGCAGAAAAACAATTTTTAAGAATGGGAAGCTAAACAAATTTGTTTGAGTCTGCTGTAAATTAGAAAAGTTTTACATAGGCTAAAAAGTAGGGCTTATTTTTGGAGTTTTACTGCTTAAATTGGACACCTATCTTCCTACCATCTTCTCCCCTGCCCCCTAAGCATTATTTGTCAAATGGGGAAGAGAGAAGGATGACTTGAATTTTAAAGCAAGTAAGTTTGTTGACACACCAACGCTTCCTTCATACTAGTGATTTCTGACCCTGACCTTGTGACCGTATCATGGTTTAAATATAATGAATGTTATCGAATTCTCAAAGAATTGTGTTACATTTACTTAATCATATTCATCTGATTGCAGTTAGCAATGATGAAGGTGGAGAGAATACCATCTTAAAATTAAGCAGTAACAGGAAGGTTAGGAAACTTTTTTAGTTTCATTTATTTTATAATACAAAACGACAATTGATTCTAGATAGTCAACCTTGGATTAAGATAGAGTCTAATGTCACATATTTAACTTTATATTAGAATAATACATTCAAAACGCATTGGTTTCCTTTTACTTATTTATGAGAGAGAAAGAAAGTGTGCATACGCACGTAAGTGCACACATGCATGCACACTGGAGGTGGGCAAGAGGGAGAGGGAGTCTCCAGCAGACTCCATGCTCAGTGCAGAGCCCAGCAAGGGGCTTGACCTCACAATCCTGAAATCACGACCTGAGCTGAAATCAAGAGTTGGATGCTTAATCGAATGAGCCACCTGGATACCACTCATTTGTTTCCTTTCAAAAAGAAACTTCAAAAGTGCTTCTCTCAGATCCTCATGATGTGAAGAGTCAACAAGTTCCCAATCCCTCTTACACTCTTACCACCAAACTAGTCCTTTTCTTTTTTTAAAAAAATATTTTATTTATTTGTTCATGAGACACAGAAAGAGAGGCAGAGACACAGGCAGAGGGAGAAGCAGGCTCCTCACAGGCAGCCCGATGCAGGACTTGATCCCAGGACCCCGGGGTCAAGGCCTGAGCCGCAGGCTGACGCTCCACCAATGAGCCACCCAGGCGCCCAAAACTAGTCGTTTTCTTAAATGACAATGAGCAGGCTGGCAAAGAGGAGTAATAAATCCTGAGATTATAGATATATTTTCTGTTCGGACATAAGGATAAAACTTCTAATTACTGAAATGCATTAAACGTTATAATAATACCAAATGTGCACTTAGTGTTTTTACTCTGTTCAACACAATGTTCTAACTGCTTTGGACGTGCTTTAGATACTTCATGCCACCAAAAGGAAAATAACCAATAAAAATCCAATGGATTATGGAATTGCCCAAACTTTAGTTTTATAGTAACTTTTCTCATGGACAATACTATGTTAAGTGGAAAAAAGTAAAGCAAAATGCGAAGTTATTTAGGTACAGTAGGATCCTAATTAAGAACTTTACTATAAAAAATAGTGTTCTAGTATCAAAAGGCTATGGTCACAATGAGACCTTTTAAAGGCATAGGTTTTAATATGTTCTGCAAAAATATTAGATTAAAAGTTCAAATACTATCAACCTATCTAAAAAACATAAATTCTAAAAAGTAGTTCTAAAAAACTAAAATTCAACTGATTGATGACTCCTTTTAATATCTTAAACATAACACCAACTCCTAAATAAGAAAAATTTCTCTGAATTAATTTGCTTCTTCATGAAATGCAGAAACAAAATCAGTCTTCAGGAGTTACTACTTCAAAAGTATATTATGTGCTTTTTAATGCAAAGGTTTGAAAAATTATGGCTAACTTCTCTACCACTGTACATTCTGTGGTTTCCTCAATCTCCCAGAGAGACTTCATAAAATCGCAGTTTTAAACAGTTTTGATGTCCTTACTTTTTGCAGGGTATCAAATCCAATTTCCTTTAAATCAAATAAAGCTTTATAAAGCCTTTTGAAGAAATTCCTTACGTTGTCTAAAATTAAATGAAGAATCCTTACTTCGAACAATTCTCTTGCTAAGAAAAAAAAATCTGAATAGAATAAAAAGAAATCATTAGCAATATGTATTCAAAGCCTACTGGGACCGAGTAATGCCTTGTATACATGCCTCACAGAAATCCTGTGATTTAGGTGTTACTACTCTCCCTAGATTTTGCATGAGAAAACCAAAGCTCAGAAAGTGAAATAATTTGTCCAGAGCTAGCTACATTGCTAGTCAAGTAGCAGATCCAGACCTGAACATAGTTCTGATGGGCTCCAATCAAGACTTTTTCCCAGTACCAAGCTTCTTTAAGTTCTGAGATCTCTGTTAACAACAGGAGAGAGGAAGAAAGAGGAAGATCCTTGCCAGATCAAGGACCATAAAAGGTAAAATCTGGGTCCTAAATACAGCCTCCATACAGGCATGTATACTGACATACAGCATCCCAAACACAGCAAGTGCTTTGAAAAGTTAAGCATTTTAATATATTCAAACCAGAAATCAAAGTTTCTACCGCTGGTAGGCATCAGTTTTATCAAATAATTTCTATAAATGTTACGAACAGACTTCAAACTGATTACCCTTTATAGAACGCAAAATAAAATGCTCTTCTTTGCCAGTTCTTTGTCTTCAACTGTAGTGTAGTGACAAGACTTTTTACAAAATCTCCCTAAACTTACTACTTCCAGTTTTCAAAGCAGGAAACAAAATATAAGGGAGATCTTCAGTGATTACAGTGATTTAGTGACAGGCAGACTGTAACCATAATAAAGTGCCCCAAATACCACATGGTACTGCTTATTTTTTTTCTCCTACAACACAACAGTATATTTCAGCTAGATAGATTCGTGATCCTAATAAGTTTTAGTTGTAAATATTTTCATGCATCCTGAAACTACATATTTGTGTGTGTTTTTAACAGCAAATTTACAAAGCAAACTCTAAAGAAATCACTAAAATATTTTCAAGTAAAAAGCTACAGTAAGATCCACGTTCAGCAGATTTCTACAATAAAAAAATTTGTGACAGTGATTGTCAAAACACAACCAATATATTTAAGTGATCAGTGACATGCCAGGTAAAGCCATGTTTGAGACCAGGATGCAGCTTCTAAGAAATAAACAACTGTTTTCTTTATTAAGATTTATTTATTTGAGGGGGGAGGGGGCACGCTCGTGAGCTGGAGTGGGAGGAGGAGGAGGAGAGGGAGACTCTCAAGCAGACTCTGCCCAGCACAGAGCGCTACAAGGGCCTCGATCTCACAACCTGGAGACCATGACCTGAGCCGAAACCAAGAGCTGGCTGCTTAACCAACTGTACCACCCAGGCGCCCCTAAACAATTATTTCAGAGAAGGAACAATGTAGTTTCAACATATTTCTCAAGTATCACATAAAAAGAAAACAGATAACGCAAGCTTTATTTATTATTTTCTTAACTCAATAAACCTAGTTTGTATGTAATGTGGCTGACATACAGATGTACAACATAATGATCGGACAGTCCTACGTATTAGTGCTCACTACAATTAAGTGTAGTTGCCATCTGTCACCATCCAACATTATTACATTATTGACAACAACACTTTTACTTATTTTTCAGAGATTACCAACTTGGCTGGTCTGTGATTTTAGCTAACCATGTAAAAAAAGGCACCAAGAGTGCTATTTCATGAACTTACAGAAGTCCATCCAGCCTACAATCTTCTGTGAATAGCCAGTATACTCCCAGGTAAGAGAACAAAGGAGAATTTGGGAGTTCTGGCATTACTGAGCTTAGCTCAGCCTAACTGCCCTGGTCCCTTCACAGGGGTTTGGCTTTTTTCTTTTTTTTAACTTAAAAAAAAAAATTTAACTACATAATACAAAACTAAATATATCTACATTTAAAAATTAAATAAATTCGCAAAAATTAGAAACAAATGTAAATAGTGGACCACAGCTTGCTCTATTATGGCCATTCGGGTGCTCTAGGCAGAGTACAGTGGGAAGGGGGTTGGGGAGTAAAGGAACACACAGCCGAGGAAGGAAAACTGAGGAAGCAGTAGCAGAAGCCGAGTAGGGGGAAGGGGAGCTGAACGGTAGGTGGAAAACAGGAGCTACAGGAGGGAAGACGACAGGGAGACTGGAAGGTTTTGAGGCACTGTATTATGCTTCAGTTAGAATTTATCACTTGCTATCCTTGCTTATTAGAAAACACACTCATGCTTTAAATATATGATGTGAGCGTATAAAGTTCTCATCTTCATTTACATTATGTACGCACAGTAATTACATTGATGTATGATTTATTATATAGCACATTACATTAATTGTGTAATTATTAACTTTATTATTAATATAATTATACTTGCTCTTTCTCTGAATGTACTTCTACTTTAAAGAAAAAAATGTCTACTGAAGAACAAGGCACAGTGCGAGGAGAGAGACAAAAAAATGAGTCTTAACCTCAAGACTTTATAGTTTAGTAAGGGGATAAGAAAAGTCCTCAGGGAAATAAAATACAAGTCTCAAGTACTATAAATGAATTCACAGTGCCAAGGAGGTTCATCCAGAGAAAAGATCTGATCTGTTTGAGGAAAATTTGCCGATAAACCTCGGAGAACTTGTGTTTTTCCTAATATATTCAGAAAGCATTACTCTCAAAGGAGTATTGGCAGTAGCAAAGAGGGCACTCCCTTCATGGCAGCAGCACGAGCAACTTGGTACTCAGCTCTTTGACAAAGGATAAAAATAAACATTAGAAGTTCTAGACTAAAAATTCAAATATGGTCTCCGAAATGTCCAGATAGGTACCTGCTAGGAAATGACCCTTGACTGTAAACCTTGTAAGTTAAATGAAAATCAGGGTTTGGTACACTAAGAATGTAAACTCTCATTAAAAAATCATCAGGGGCGTTCCTTCCATTAAGTTGGCTCTTGCTTTTAGTTAAAATTCACATGCAATATCCTGAAACCCACTATCTTTTTCAGTGTGCAGTTTTAGGATTTTTCTCTAAAAAAGGAAAAGTTATTCCACAATAGAGCAGAATTAGTAGCCACTACGATTTGGCCAGCTTCAGTCCTCGCAGAATTCAATGAGGCTGGCAAGTCCCTGCACTTCATTATGCACAGGTCTTTTCGTCTCAAACAGTTGCCTGACAGCTGTCACTGCAGTGTCATGAAGGTGCCGATCTCACATCCTGCTAAGGAATCATGCTAAAATTTTAGCAACTAGCACAGTGTTTAGCACGTGGTAGGCGCTCAAAGAATGTACTGAATAAATGAAACTGTGGGCCTTCACTGAAGCCTGAATGAAAAAGCCCCTCTTCGTTTTTTTTTTTTTTTTTTTTTTACAAACTTGTCTCTTAAACGCTCTTTCCAAATTGAAAGCAGATTTATGCCTTGAAAAAGACGTTTCTTTGAACGTCTTGAGGGAGAACTCTCACTCTTACCTGATATTTAAGATTAAAGATGACACTAAAAGGAAGACGTCAGCCACTCTCAAGTATTCAGGACGGATCTGTGAAATTCCAGTTTGGATTCTGTTTGCCCTAAGACTCTAAGTAGGTGGCTGTCAACTTTTTTTTTTTACTATACAGCAAAAAGTGAGGGCGCAGGTATGGGACATGACCATGTCTACTGCTTCTAGTTTCCCTGAAAAATTCCTGACGTACGTCTTTGGAAAGGCATATCCACAAACTGAGAATCACTGTTCTAGCTTCTACCTATCTCCTCAGCTGATCCGTGGTAAAGTCAATTTCAGGAATAGTTTGCCACGATCTTCCTCAACTCTATCGCAATGAAGGAGAATACCTTCACTGCTAAATCTTGCTAGGGACAACGACGACGAAATCAAAATATGATTGATGATAGGTTTTCCAATCTTGTCTTACTGGGCCGAGAATTCCTCCCTGGGGGCTGACCTACACTCACCTGTCCTACATCCTACAACACGCCCTTGGTACATTTCTCACTGACACCCTCAAACTTCCCTAACAGATGGAAATAGACAGGGGAGGAAAGTAACCTGGTACTTTACGCTGGTGAATCTGCAACTCTGGGGGAAGCTTAAGGAAGGCCCCAACATCCCAACTCCGGTGGTGGTGTTTGGCTCAGAAAGAAGTTACCTGAATTACGTGTGTCCAGAAAAAGGGGGCCAGGAGGGCCGGGTCAACGACAGGACCTGCCACTTCCCACTCGGTCGACAGAGGAGCAGGGGAATCACACCGGGTTCTAAGCACCCAGAAGGCGCGGCCTAAGATCTCTAACAACACTGATCAGCCGCACTTCTGGGAGAGCCGCTTCTTCTCCACCAAAACACACCGCCCTCCCAACCCCGTAAGTTCAGTGGACTCGGGTCCCTGAAAACTCGCAAAGGAGCCCAAGTTTGAGCCCACGCTCAAACTGTGTCTTGGGGACACACTGCGGGGGGCTCCTGTGGCGGCTGTTTACAGCTGCCTGTCCCCCCCCCACCCGCCCCCGCCGGTCTGTCTCCTGCACAACACTTTGGGGGGGCACCCATCCTTCTTATTCACCACTTCCCGGGGGGCACCCATCCTTCTTACCACCTTCCGGGGAGGCACCCATCCTTATTTATCACTTTCCGGGGGGAAGGGGGGCACCCATCCTTCTTATTCACCACTTCCGGGGGGGGAAGGGGGGCACCCATCCTTCCTATTCACCACCTTCCGGGGGGCACCCATCCTCGTTCACCACTTCCTGGGGGGCACCCATCCTTCTTATTTATCACTTTCCAGGGGGAAAGGGGGCACCCATCCTTCCTATTCACCACTTCCCGGGGGGCACCCATCCTTATTTATCACTTCCCATGGGGAAGGAGAGCACCCATTCTTCTTATTCACCACCTTCCGGGGGGGCACCCATCCTTCCTATCACTTTCCAGGGGGAAGGGGGGGCACCCATCTTTCTTATCACTCTCCGGGGGGCACCCATCCTTCCTATTCACCACCTTCCGGGGGACACCCATCCTCGTTCACCACTTCCCGGGGGGGCACCCATCTTCCGCACCCTCCTCACTCACCCCTTCCCGGGGGGCCCCCCCAGCACCCATCCCCCATCCCCCCCCAGGGGCGCCCGGGGAACTCTCCAGGCCGCAGCCCGCGCCCCGCTCCCGCTTCCCCCGACCCGCGCAGGGCCGCTGTTGCTTCGCCGTGCCGCGGCCCGAGAGCTCCCGGTTGGCTGGCCGAGGGCGGGGCTGCGCGGGGAGCAGCGGGGGGCGGGAGCGGGGGCCGGGCTTGGGGGCGCCGCCGGAGGCCGCGGGCGCCGGGCCCTGCAGGCCGCGGGGACCCACCTGGCCCACTTGCTCCGTGGCGTCGGCCAGAATGCCGTAGTTGCGGTAAAGCTCCTCCACGCTCGGCATGCTGAGCGCCAAGCCCGGGCCCGTCGCGCTGTCGTCGCGCTGGCCGCCGCCGCCGTCCGAGCCCGCGACCCGCACCCTCACGCCTCCCGCCGCCGCCAGGGCCGCCGCCGGTCACCGCGCTCAGCCCGGCCCCGCCCCCCACGTCTGCGGAGCGCCCGGCGCGCAGGGAGAGGCCTCCACGGGCGGACGGCGCGCCGCAGGGGCCGCGAGCGCCCCCTGCCGCCCGGCGGTGCAAAGGGCGGCGGCGGCTCCAGCCGCGCGGGCTCCTGGGAGCGGGGGGCGGACTCCCGGCGGCGCGGAGGGCGACCCCGGGATGCTAGTCGGCTCGTGGTCCACACAGGCGGCTGGGACGGTTCCAGCGGGGAGCCGCAGAGGGCGAGTCAGCTCACTGTGTGCAGAGCACGCTCCCGCGGTGGTCAGCAAACACTTGGGCTCACACGAGGATCGTCACCGCGGGGGCGCCCCGGGGGGGCTCAGCGGCGGAGCATCGGCCCAACGCTCAGGGCGTGACCCCGGGTCCTGGGATCGAGTCCCGCCTCGGGTGCTCCCTCCTCTGCCTGGGTCTCTGCCTCTGTGTCTCACGAATAAATAAATAAAATCTGCTAAAAAAAGAATATTAAAATAAGTAAATAATAAATAATAAATAATAACAAATATGAAATATAAAGAAATAAACAAACTAATAATAAATGGATATAAAATAAATAAATAAGTAAATAAATAAATTAAATAAATAAATATAAAAAGGGCGCACAAGGAGGAATTGCTGAGGTTTGGCTCGGTTTTGTTTCTGACAGATGTGCTTAGAGACCTGGGCTGCCGAGGGCCTGGCTCTCTCCGTCCCCCGAGCCTGGGTCCCTTTGGAGGACCCAGTGGACTCCCTTTGGAGGACTCCGGTGCCGGTGGCCGGAGATGCCAAGCCTGCTGCTGGAGGCGTGCTGAGCAAGTCTGGCTCTCCTGGGGCCGCAGGGAGGAGGTGGGGACCTGGGGACCCACCTGCAGGGAGGAGGTGGGGACTTGGGGACCCACCTGCATCCAGAGCTGCTGCGGGAGCCAGGGGGCGGGCCCTGCGGCTGGGAGGTGAAGGGCCATCCAGAGGCCCGCCCCAGGGACCTTCTGCCTGAGAGTGACAAAGCCCCGTGACAAGGGTCAAGGGCAGCAGGGACAAGGCGGTGATGGAGGACAGTGAATCAGCCCCTCCTGGAGGCCCACAGGGTGGCCCAGGCCTGAGACCTAATTTCTACCCATGTCTGGAGTGGAGCCCGGTTCAAGACCTTTCTTCTTTTTTAAAAAAGATTTTATTTATTTATTCATGAGAGAGAGAGAGAGAGAGAGACTGAGGCAGAGAGAGAAGCAGGCTCCATTCAGGGAGCCCGATGTGGGACTCGATCCGGGGCCTCCAGGGTCACACCCTGGGCTGAAGGCAGCCCTAAACCGCTGAGCCACCCGGGCTGCCCATTTCCTTCTTTTTTTTTTTTTTTTTTTAAATAAAGATTGTATTGATTTGATAGAGCGCACGCGCGCGTGCGTGCGCTCGCGCAGGCGGGGTAGGAGCACAGGGAGCCTGACTCAGTCTCCCTCCAGGACCTCAGGATCGCCACCTGAACAGAGGGCAGCCGCTGAATCCCGGAGCCATCCAGGCGCCCCCAAGCCCTTCTTAGGTACCAATGTCCCCTCTCCTGGCTCCCCTACTGCCTGGGAGGGCTCAGAGACGCCTCCCAAAGCTAGGGATGCGGGGCAGAGGGGCAGGACAGGAAGGAGGCCCCAGCTGGAGCAGAGACCTGATTGCAAATCAAATTTGGCCTTGGGGTTCACTCGTTGGCATGGACAGTTTCATTTCTGAGCTGAGGACTGTCTTTTTTTAAAGATTCTATTTATTTATTCATGATAGACATAGAGAGACAAGCAGAGGGAGAGCAGGATCCCCCGGCGGGGAGCTGGATGAGGGACTCGATCGGGGACCAGGGGTCACCCCTGAGCCCAAGGTGGACGCTCCATCGCTGAGCCCTGGAGCCTCTCCTTCAAACCTAATCTTCCCTGACGTTGCAGGCAGCTTTATTGAGCAGCACGCCCTGTGTCCTCGGTGGCCCCGCGTCCTCGGTGCCGTCTGTCTGTGGGTGAGCAAGCCATGGCCATCGGGCTGCTGAAGTCGTTCTCACTCCTCGCGGACTCGCTCCTGGAGACGCCTTACACCATTTACAGCTCGCTCCATCTCCGGCTACTCACGGGAGCCAAGGCCTGGGCCGGGCGGGGGTGGAGGTGGGGAGGTGGGGGGGGGGGTACTAATGACTCGTCTCAGAATAACCAAGCTGTGCTTAGCCAGGACCAGCTCCGACAGGCTACCGAGCGGATTCATAGAGCTCCGTGGGCAGGAACCACCGTGCCACCTCCAGTCCAGACGGACCGCGACCCGGAGGGATGCACGCAGGTGCCCCCCCATCCCCAGCCGGCCCGGCGCTGCGCTCTCCATTAGGGAAGCACAGGGTCTCCCGGCCCTCCCCAGTGTGCACCGCCGCCTCTCACCCCTGCCCCGGCCCCGACCTGCCACCTCTCACCCCTGCCCCAGCCCCATCCATCCCACTACATCCAATCAAGCACAAGTCCCAAGTCTGCTCCCGAATCTGTCACACATTTGTCTCTTGTCACCCTTCCTTCTACCCCAGGTCAGGCCCCATCGCCTCAGGGTTGCGTGGTGGTCACAGCTTCTTTAAAGGTTTCCTTGTGGGGCGCCTGGGGGGCTCGGGGTGAAGTGTTGCCCTCGGTTTGGGTCATGATCCCGGGGTCCTGGGATCTCCCAGGAGCTGCATCTCCATCCCCCCCAACCCCCACACCTGGCTCATGCTTGCTCTTGCTATCTCTCTCTCTCTCTCTCAAATGAACGGTCTAAATAAAAAAAACCTTCCTTGTCTCCAGTGTCAGCTGACTTTACTTTTCATAATTTTGAGTTTTTCCTTTAATTAAAGTAGTATAAGAATAGGGCACTGTCCTAATACATTCAAATAATACAAAATATTTCCCATTAAAACGAAAAGTTCATCTTCATATCTCTCTTCTCTAGAGAGAACTATGGCCACCAGTAGGGTTTATATTTTTATAGGCCTTTATATGCAATATGTAGTTTTAAATAAATATAAGTAAATAGTAGCACATTGCACATTTTGTTCTGTGCCTGGTTTTGGTTACTTAGCATGTGTTTTGTAGATCTTCCCATGACAGTAGTGCCTACTATTGAGGTATCACAGTTTATTTATCTGTTTCTTTAGGGGCATCTGGGTTGCTTCCCATTTTTCATTACAACAAACTCTGAGAAATGGGTGACTTTTAGGGGCAGCCCAGGTGGCTCCGTGGTTTAGCGCCGCCTTCAGCCCAGGGCGTGACCCCGGAGTCCTGGAATCGAGGCCCACGATGGGCTCCCTGCGTGGAGCCTGCTTCTCCATCTGCCTGTGTCTCCGCCCCTCTCTGTGTGTCTCTCATGAATAAATAAGTAAAATCTTTTAAAAAGAATGGGTGACTTTTATTTCCTTCCTTGTGCTTTTCTATCTTGCCCGGTTTTTCCAAAATGAGTTCCATAATTTTACGTATATCCTCTTTCTTTGTCGCTGGACCTGTGAGTAGGTTCAGAGGTCATTTTGTAGAATTCCCTCTCTCTAGTTACAAAGGCAAAATCAAGTCCCAGGAAAGAGACTCAGCTTGGGTCACATGCGGGCTTGGGTCCAATGAGTTAAGGTCAAGAAGGCAACGGCTTACAGCGGAAACAAAGCCTCCAGGGCCCATGGGTGCAGACAGGGGAGGCCGGGACTGTTCCCAGGGAAGGGCGGGTGAGGAGGGTGCTGCTCTCTTTTGGGGGGAACTGCGAGGGCATCCTCTGCCAATGGGAGCATTTAAAGGGCATCTGGATTCCATTCCACCAAGCTGAGTGCTTGAGTAGAGGCTGGGTGTTGTGCCCTGGCACCCACAACTGTTTACTGAGGACCTCCTGCGAGTCGGGTACTGCTTCGGAGTGCAACCGGGCCGAGCTGGCATGACGCTTCCCTTCTGGTAGAGGGCGGGCGGTGATAGACTAAATACTCAGACAAAATGTATTTGCTTTACCGCAAAGCAATAACGTCTCAACATTTAGTACCACCAGCCAAGGGAAAGTTTTCATGGGCTGGCACTGTGTCATGTCACCCATGACATAGTCTGCAATGAGCCCTACGGGGCACAAAGAGGCCTGGACAGTTGTCTGATTTACCAGGTTCCCCAGAAATTTGCGGTGAACATCTTTTCCCGTTTATTGTGCTTCTACAACACTCAATTCTTTCCAGCCTGCATTGCAGCTATTTGTATACACCGCCACTAGATAATAAAAGTTGGGACTATTTATTATCGAGCAATAAATGTTAAATAAATGAAGGAATGAACTAAGGAATAAAACAAATTCAAGCTTTTCCGACCAGTTTATTACAGTATGGCAAGTGCTCCTACAGATCCCTGGGCAGTAAGAAGTTTGTACTTTGCTTTAATTTTTATTATTTTATTTTATTTTTAGGCAAACCATTCCCTCTTTCTCCTTCCCTCCCCTTCCCTCACCTACCTACCAACCAGTGGCATTTGCCCTTGTCAATTGTGACATGTCCAGGGCCCTGACTACCTTTGAATCTATTTATTTTGTAATTTTGAGATTGGGTTTAATCCTCTCTTAAATATATGTTGAGAGGCTTAAGGGACCGCCCCCCTCCCTGCCATTACTTTATATGCCCTG
Source organism: Vulpes vulpes (assembly GCF_048418805.1). Lineage (NCBI taxonomy): Eukaryota > Metazoa > Chordata > Mammalia > Carnivora > Canidae > Vulpes > Vulpes vulpes. The sequence goes on along the minus strand of NC_132784.1, from coordinate 90,163,065 downwards.
TACTTTGGATCAGTCTGAGAACTTACATTCTGAGAGCTTTTATTTTAATTAATTAATTAATTATTATTATTTTTTTATTTTTATAAATTTATTTTTTATTGGTGTTCAATTTGCCAACATATAAAATAATCCAATTCCTGTCTTCCAAGGAGGCCTTTTTCATTCTAGCAAAAGAAAAGATCATGGCTCCTTAGAGATACCGGAGAAAGGTTAAGGGCTGGCTCGGCCTTAACCGAACTAATGATGATAACAACAGCAAATCGCCATTGAGTGTTACTGTGTGCCTAATACACACGCGCTGCAGCAAGAGCCAGGCCTGCATCTGCCCGGTTTCATCCTAAACACCGTGCGGCACCTTAACCTACGACGACCCTGCCCAAGGCCGCTTCTAGCACCGTCCCCATTTAAGAGACGGAGAAATCAAGGCGCCTGGTGGCTCAGTTGGTTAGGCATCTGCCCTCGGCTCAGGTCATGATCTCAGGGTCCTGGGATCGGGCCCCTTCTCCCTCTCCCTCCGTCCTCCCGCCAATTTGTGTGCACGCTCTTTCTCAAATAAATAAAGTCTTTTTTTTTTTTTTTTTTTTTGAAACAGAGAGCTATGGAGAAACCAAGGCACAGAGAGGTTAAATACCTGCCCAGGATCACTCAGCTGGCAAGTCACAGTTGTGGGGTTCACACCCAGGCTTTCTGGCTCTGATGGCTGTGCCCCTGACCACTACACCCTCTGCCTCTTGGTTAAATGTGTTTATTTCTTAGACATGTTAAGCCGTGCCTAGAGTCTTGCGGTTCTCTGTCAAGGCACATCCTCCTCATCCAACTCGGGTCCAGTCAGGGGCGGCTGACGTGCTGCTGATCGTAAGCAGGTCAGGCCGTGGAGGAGATTAAGTGGAGCAGTGGATGGCCATCCCAGGCCCACGTACGGGCCCAGGCTACATGAGCTCCCTTCCCTTGTGCCGTTTTAAGATCCTATTCATTTGTGTTTCGAGAGCCAATGGTCTTTGGTTACTACTCCACGTTGGTCTCCGGAGGTACCTGCACAGGTTCTGGGGGCTCCAAAGCCGACACACGTCATTTCGGGGACCACCATTCAATCCACTGCACAGGGTTGAGAACAGGTGCTTGGGAGCCAGCCCTGATTCTGGCCATGCTGCATCCTCTGTGGGAAGAGACCCTTCAAGGGAGGGTCGATGAAAGGGTCATCGTCCTGCAAATCAAAGGCGAGGGATTCCTCTCGTCTCCCTCCCAGTGTCGAGAAGATGACAACCAAAGCCGCCTTCCTTTCCCTGAAACTGTAGTAAGCTTGCATGCATCAGAGTTCTCCAGAGAAACGGGAGCAACAGAATGTACACACGTACACGTGTGTTATAAGGAAGTGGCTCGCATGCTTCCGGAGCCTGGCCCGGCCAGCTCAGAGGTCTTTCCCACACGTGGATGCTCAGGGCAGTGCAGTCCAGCCTGCGGCAGTCTGCAGGGGAATTTTTTTCTTACTTGAGGTCGGATTTTTTTTTTCTGGTTCTGTTCAGGCCTTTAACTGATTATACGAGGCCCACCTACATGGCAGAGGGCCATCTGCCTTATTCTGCTGATTAAAATGTTAATCCCATTGGAAAACACCCTTGTAGATACACCAAAAAGGAAGTTTGAGAAAATATGGGGGCATTCCGTGGCCCTGTCCGGTTGACATATGAAATTAACCGTCACAGGGCTTGATTTACCACTTGGTCCTGCAAACATCGGTTGGGGACCCATTGGGTCACAAAGCCCAGGAAAGGTCTCTGTTTGCGGTTTATACAGGGCAGCGTGTTTCATAAATATAGTCTCAGACCAGTTTCTTAATCACTAACCAAGAGTGAGAGGACAGCCAAAGGCAAAGTTGAATTGTTTAGGTCCCGACGCGCAACCTACGGAGGGTCAGCTCACTTGCCCCCACTGCCTGCCACCTGTAGGAGCGCAGCAGGCCCACAGGTTACCCAAGGGGGTCCCTGCTCCCGAAAAGCAGTAGAGGGAGACTCCGTAAGAGGTTACCAGCACTGGATTGGAACCCTAACCCAGGAGGCCGATCACACTTTGACCCCTGTGAGTTTCAGTAAGTCACTAAACTGTTCCAAACCTCAGGGTTCCCACCTTGAAATGGGAATAAGAATTATTCCACAGCGGAGGGTTGCTGTAAGGTGAAAATGAGAGCACGTTCCCTAGAGCCTGGCACATAGTGATGGCCCAATAATAATAATAATAATAATAATAATAATAATAACGACAACTGGTACCATGCTTTGACATGCGCCCAAGCATCCCCACTTACAGATAATATGACTGAGGCTGGAGTAAGACCAGGACAGGCCAATGCCAGGAGTGTCTATTCTTAAAGATTCTTTGCCAAGCAGCCAGTTCATCTTACTCCCTCGGCCTCTTTTCTCTATCTTCAGGTAAGAGTAATTCCTACACGAATGTGTTGTGAGGATTGAAAGGATGTCAAGTACTTTGGGGATGAGCAACTTGTTTTATTTTAAGGAATTTCGGCCTGTGCTTCAGTTATCAACAGCTGGCATTACTTACTTCGTTCTTTTGAAAAAGCCTTGCAGTTGAACACCGTGTTTTGCAAAGTGCTAAAAGCTCTGGAAATTTGCTCTCGATTTCTTAAATAAGGAGTTTGTAAAACTCAGAGAATTGAGAATCCCTCCCTAAGCTAAAGAAAGTTTGCTTTGTCTCAAGTGGGGCGCCTTCTGCAGAAGGTCTTTGTTTGCAGTTTATACAGGGCAACGTGTTTCATAAATATAGTCTCTCTTTTTTTTTTTGTATTTAAGATTTTTTAAGATTTTTTTCATTTGAGCGTAGTTGACACATGAGGTTACGTTTGTTAGCCTCAGGTGTACAACACAGTAATTCAACGTCTCTCTACGTCATGCAGTTGCACATGCGCAGTCCCCACCTGTCACCCTACAATGCTCTCACTGTATCATGGACTATATTCCCCATGCCGTACCCTTTACTCCCATGACTTATTCATGCCATAGCTGGAAGCCTGTATGTCCCGCTCCCTTTCACCCATTTTGCTCATCCCCCACCCCTCCTCTTTGGCAATCATCACTTTGCTCTCTGGACTTATGGGTCTGATTCTGCCTTTTGTTTATTCGTTTGTTTTGTTTTTTTTAGGTTTCACATATTAGCTAAATCACATAGTATTTGCCTTTCCCTGTCTGACTTATTTCACAAAGTACAATACGCTCCGGCGCCATCCATGGTGTCACAAGTGGCAAGATCTCATCCTTTTTCACAGCCGAGTAATATTCCATTGCATATAGACGGCCACTTCGGCTGCTTCCATACCTTGGCCACTGTAAATAATGCTGCAGTAAACATGACGGTGCATATATCTTTTAGAGGTAGTGTTTGCATTTCCTCTTAGAGTTAGTGTCTTCGGGCAGTTCAGGTGGCTCAGCGATTTAGTGTCGCCTTCACCCCAGGGCCTGATCCTGGAGTCCTGGGGTCGAGTCCCACGTCGGGCTCCCTGCACAGAGCCTGCTTCTCCCTCTGCCTGTGTCTCTGCCTCTCTCTCTCTCTCTGTGTATCTCTCATGAATAAATAAATAAAAATCTTAAAAAAAAAGAAACAGAGTTAGTGTCTTCATTTCAACTGCAAACACGCTTAGTATTTACTGTAAATACCCAGTAGCAGGATTATTGGATCATATGGCATTTTACTCTTGATCATCAGGACATTTTTGTGAATGAACAGTGAACAAGGCACCGTGGAGCCTGGGGCTGCTCCCACCTTCCTGGCTTGGATTGCTTGTTTGCTGGGGGGCGTGGGGGAGCAGTTCTCAGAGGGTGGAGAGCATGTGAGAGAGGGAGGGACAGTCGCTGAGATGACGCAGCATCCGCTGCCCATGATCATGGTAATGACAATTCCAAAAGTGACACTTGGCACCTCAAGCATTTTTTCTATACCTTGTGCTGTTTTTTTTTTTTTTTTTAAGATTTTATTTATTTATTGAGAGAGACACAAAGAGAGAGAGAGAGGCAGAGACACAGGCAGAGGGAGAAGCAGGCTCCATGCAGGGAGCCCGACGTGGGACTGGATCCCGGGTCTCTAGGATCACACCCTGGGCTGAAGGTGGCGCTGAGCCACCCGGGCTGCCCCTGTGCTAAGTGTTTTCAACGCAGGATCTCCCCTTTCCCCCTCCTGGTTTGTAAAGTACAGGCTTAATTCTGTGCCGTATCAAAGGAGGCAAGAGGTGACATGAATTTCCAGGCTTATTCACCTTGATTGCAGACAGAGGTGGGATTTGAACTCAGTCAGATCCACCTGACTGCAGAGCCTGAGCTCTTAGATTCTGCAGTTTTGCCTTCTCCATTTTTTTTTTTTTTTTTGCCGTGGCAGGAACTGAAGCCAATGGAAAAAAAAAAACTCTTCCCCCCCATTTGCTTCCCCCCCCATGGAGGATGAGCAGATGCTGTGCTTCTCTACTCCCTGCATGCTCTCCATTCATTAAGCAGAACGGGCCTACTGTGTGCAAAGAGATGAAGGGAGCTAAACAACATGAAAACTAAAAAGACAAAACAATTGCCATAGACTGTGGCGGCGGGTGCTGTGATACAGAAGGACATGGGTGCATAAGGTGCAGGGGGTGGGGAGTCCCAGACCTCTGGATGAGGGGCGCCTGGGGGGCTCAGCGGTGGAGCCTCAGCCTTCAGCCCAGGGCGTGATCCTGGGATCCCGGGATCGAGTCCCGCATCGGGCTCCCCGCATGGAGCCTGCTTCTCCCTCTGCCTGTGTCTCTGCCTCTCTCTGTGTGTCTCTCATGAATAAATAAATAAAATCTTAAAAACAAATGAAACAAAAAGGCCTACAGGAGGAGAAGGAGCCAGTCCTTTGGAGAGCGGTCCAGAAGGGGGGGATACTCGCACGTGCTAGCTCACTTACCTTTCAGTATCTCAGCATAACTGGGGATAACTAGTAAAAGCAGGATCGTGAGGGTTTCATGAGCTCGGGTGAAAGGCGTGCATCGTGGTCGGCAGCTGCTGAGCGCCTGGTGTCCACCATCCTGGCAGCATCAGCGGTGCGAGCTGCTGAGTTCCCAGGGGCTCGTCTTCACCTGACGGCCCTCCCTCTGGGCCTCTGGTCCCCGGGGGGCGGTGGCACGAGCCGTTTCCATCCCTCCAGGTGTCAAGCCCCGTCCTGAGACTCAGCCCTTGGACGCTTTCACCAAAACAACCAACCAACCAACCAACCCGCACCTGCGAACAGGGAAGCACTAAACAAAGGCCTGTGAAGAAATGGCAAAAACAACTGTGTTCTGGTGGAGGATGCTAAGTGTTTAAAGGCCCCTTTGCGGGGCGCCGGGGGGCTCAGCTGGGTAACCCCTTTGGTTCGGGTCATGATGTCAGGGTCCTGGGACGTGGGCTCCCTGCAGGGTGGGAGTCTGCTGCTCTCGGGGCTCCGCGCCCCTCCACGCCCCTGCTCCTGCTCCGTCTCTCCCTTCCTCTCCCAAATAGGTTTTTAAAAATCTTAAAAAAAAAAAAAAAAGAGAAAAATTAAAGCCCACTTTACTGAAGACCTGGAGATCATGTGACGTTAGCATGGTTTCCTGAGTTTCCCCTTTCCTTCTGCGGCCTCTCTCTCTCTCTCTCTCTCTCTCTCTCTCGCAGACTAGTTTCTCACCCACCCCGTGCGTAGAGGCTTAGCTCATCTTTGTTGCTTGAGCATGTCACAGACGCGTCTTCTCTGCACCCACAGCACCTTGGGGTGTTTTCCCCAAACTTAGGCGGTGCTGTTACTAGGAAACCTGGTTTCCTTAGGCTCAAGCTTGTGAGGCTGTAGGAACAGGTACCTCTGAGAGCTCAGTGGCCCCAAACAAGAAAATATGGATTTGTTGTCTTTCGGGGGTTTGTGAGACTTTTTTCGGGGGGGGGGGTAGCTGACACATGATGTTATATCAGCATCAGGCATACAGTGCAGTGAGTCCACATCTCCGGGGTCCGCTGCGCTCGCCACAAGGGTAGCCACCACCTGTCCCCATGCAACAGGACATCATTGACTCGATCCCCGCAGATGTAGGTTTGGGTGACCTTTTAGGGCAGCCACCCTGCGTACGGAGGCTCTGAGTCGCACTCTCGGTCTGCGTGCCAGCCCGGAGGAGAGGGCGCGGGAGGGCGCCCTGCCCACTTAATGCTCCCACTCAGGACACCGGTGGCCGCATCTCAGGGGCCGCAGCCAGTGAGATGTTCTACTGAACCAGGAGGAGCAGAGAGCTACAAGCCTGGCTTGTGCCCCAGAGGAGAGGGCAACGGGACATTGGCCAACCGCGGTCACGTCTGCTGAGAAGTCGATCTTGACTTGATGCAGAAAGGGGCTCGTAGGGCAGGCTGGGAATCTAGCACCCGGCCTGCAATCTGGGCCCCTCGCCTCTGGAGGAGGCGCCGCCGCTGGGGAGCCAAACGCCTGTCCAGAGCGTGTGTCCTGAGATAGCCACCACCTGCCACCACCACCGACGCTCCGTGGGAGTCGGCCGAGGAGCTCCCACTTCATTCGCACCAAGTGTGGTTTCGCTTCACAAACGGAACACAGTGGAGGTGCAATCCTTCGAGTTCCTTTTTGCGGGGAACATTTCATCTACATCGAACTGAGTATTCGGAGGGGTCACATCAAAGCGCTTCCGTAGCATGTAAAACACAGAAGCTCAATGCATCTTCACTGCGGGGAGTCAACACAAGTTTAGCTTTTGTGAAAAATCTGTCCGCGGCTGACTTTGAGATGAAGGGCCGGGCAAATGCAATCCCTTGGGGCCGGTCTGGCCAGCGGCGGGGCCATCAGGCCTCTGTCACCAGTGCACAGACAAGCCACCCCCAAGCCAAGCCCATTGCACCTGCTGAGTATCACGCAACAAACGGCGCTGAGCACCAGTGTAACCCATGCTGCTGTGTGCCCATGGACCCCCCAGCCTTCTTCCTGGGCGCTGACCTTGCTCGTTGCACCCTGGCTCACGCGTGTGACCGGCTCTGTCTGAGCCGGCAGGGGCCCGCTGGACACTCGGCACGGGGCTGGTGCCGCCAGCGTGTGGGGTCGTGTGGTCCCACCTTGTGGAGGGTGGAGCACGGGGAGATGGGGGCTCTGATGGCGGCCTCCCTGCTGAGCCCCCCGTGGCCCCAAGCCGCCCCCCTGGGGGCCGGAGCCCAGGAGATCAGCAGCAGCAGGACACGAGAAGGGCCGTGGCACCCTGCGGGCCTGTCCCGGGGGGGCCATCGGGGCTGCCCACCACTCCGTCACGATGGCTCGGCTGTGCCAAGGCTGGGCGAAAGCAGCCACTGACCACATGCAAGGGATACACATGGCCGTCTTCCAAGAAGACCGCATTCTCAAAACCACACGCGGCCCGCTGAGTGTGGCTGGTGGCCGTGCTTTCCGGGTCTGTGCTGGCAGGAAAGCACCTGCCGGCCTTCCTACCCAGGCGTCCTCACTCCTGGGCACATCCCTCTGCGGTGACCTCACCCTGGCAGCTCCCGGGGGTGGGGGTGGGGGGTTGCCCTCATCCTCGGCCTGGCCCTGGAGGATTAGCAAGTTAGCCTCCCTGAGCTGAGAGGCCGCAACGGAAACGGTGGGGTAGGGGCCAGCTCCCCGGTTTGCAGTGAGTGGGGGAGACTCTGCTCCCGCCCCGGGACCCCAGGCTCCGCCAAGTCTGGGCAAAATGACTTCAGGCTGCATGAGAGGCAGTTGGAGGTGATGTAATGAGGCGTCCTCGCCGGGGAGTCTCGCCGTGTCATTAGGAAGACTCAGCTGTCCCCTCAAAGTGGTGGCTTCTGACCCCCAATCCTCAGATTGCTCAGAAGCCCTCAGCTTTCCTGGAACTTCTACTGGAATTCCTAGAACTCTAAGTAATGGTCTTCAAAAATCAGAATTATTGCGTACAGAAGGGTTAATCATCAAGGAGCTAGAGAAGCTGCCCCGTTACTGCGCTGGCAGCGCGGCCCAGGCTGGACTCAAGTGCCCGGAAGCAGATCCTGCCCCCCTGACCTTGGGCAAATCGCTGGATACTCTCAAGCCCAAGTTAACTCAGTTATAAAACGGGGATAATAATACCCTTCACCTTTATGATTTTTGTGATGATTGGATGATGCCATCCATGTAAAATAGCTGTCACAGTGCCTGGTATATGTTAAATATTCAGTAAATTGCAGCTTTTATAATTTTGACCCATTGCCAGTCAATCCCAGAGAGTTTCTGAATTCTGTAGACTCTAATAGAACGCTCGTTCTAGGGGCACCCGGGCGGCTCAGTCAGTGAGGCATCTGCCTTCAACTCGAATCATGATCTCAGGGTCCCGGGATCGAACCTCGCATCGGGCTCCCTTCCTGGTGGGGAGTCTGCTTCTTGCTCTGCCCAGCTGCCCCTCCCCACAGCTCGAGCTTTCTCTCTTTCTCAAATAAATAAATTTTAAAAAAAGAAAAAAAGGCTTTATTTTATCTCCTGAACTGTTCTAACCACCCTAACCTGTTTATTTGCCTTAAAAAAAGGGGGGGGGGGATTAGGTAGCTCGGTAATAATCTCAATATAAGGGGGAGGTAAGTGAGTTTGAGGTGTTAGGTTTTCTTGTACGGTCCCGATTATCTTTATTCTTGCCCAACAAAGTGGTAGGAGACACATGCCCCTGTCTCAGCCTACAGGTCCGGAAGACAGGGGCAGGGGCACAACCAGTACAAGACGTTGCTAACATTTAAGTGTCGCAGACAATTTCGCAAGAAGCATCCTGAGATGTACATGAAACAAGCTCACTGGAAAGTGCTCTCTGGGGGGACAGCTATGGGGAAGAGGAGGAGCAGGAAGGGACAGGGGAGCAGTCAGGGTGGGATTGAACCCCCACAGAGGTGTCGTTGTCCCACCAAATGGCCAGGCGCCAGGTGGGGGCCCCCAGGACGGCCAGGACATTGGGCAAGGCCGCCGTTGTCATGTCCTGAGAACGGGTGTCGGAGTGAACCCAGCTGTGAGCCTTCGGGGGTTGCCACTGCATGCTGGAGGCTTGGGGGTGATGTGGGTCCACAACACATCAGTGTTCACGGTACTGGCTTCCACGGAGTGCCAGGCGGGTGCTCCGGGCTGCCCCCCACATCCTTCCTCCAACCCGCAGAGCAGCTCATGAACGCAGCTGCGATGTGTCCAGTGCCGCCTTTTTTTTCTTTTTTAAGATTTTACTTATTTATTCATGAGACAGAGAGAGGCAGAGACCCAGGCAGAGGGAGCAGCAGCTCCCCACGGGGAGCCCAACGTGGGACGGGCAGGACCCGAGTCACACCCTGGGCCGCAGGCGCCGCTGAGCCCCCAGGGGTCCCTGTTCAGTGTCCTCCAGGTGTCGCTGGTTCACAAGCTCCAGGTCACGTAACTTTCCCGATGGCTCATCAAGGTTGGAATCCTTGGTTGCATCTGGTGGAAGAAGAGAAAGTCAGACGAGGAAACTGGAAGTTTTCCAGTTCCAGAAAAGGCGGCCCGGAGCTCGGCACAGGAAGGCCCGGCTGCCGTCAGGGGCCCTCAGGTAGCCCATGGCCCAGGCCAGGCCCAGGGTTGGTGAGGGTGGCCGCCCCGAGGGTCCCAGCCAGGGGGGCTGGCGGGAGGGAGGCCGTCCTGGGGACAAGGGGGCCCTGGGGGCAGCTGAGGTGCAGCTGGAGGTGCCTGGGCTCTGGGGCCTTCAGGTGCTCCTGGGGCGCCGCTGAGCTGGTGGCTGGGGGTGTCCAGGGGCCCCTGGAGCCCTCCCCTGGTGCTTGGTCCCCTGGCCTGCTGCAGGGAGGGCTCCCGCCCCCGGGAGCTGGCCCAGGCTGGGGGAGGCAGCAGGCTCCGGCCCGGGGGAGGGCCGGGAAGTGCGCCCTGGAAGTGCACCGGCTGCGCCGAGCATGGCAGGCGGGCTGCGGGCCGCGAGGTGGCGCCCGGCCTCCACTCCCGAGGCCACGGAGGCTTGGTCCTCCCCGCGGAGCCGGGAGTCGGGAGCCAGGAGCCGGTGCTCTGCGCCCAGCGAGCCCCAGTCCTCAGGTCCCTGGGGGAGCATCCGTCCACACTTGCAGGGCCCTGCCGAGCGAGCGGGGATCCTGCTCACTAACGGAGGTAACGAGGGGAGGGGACTGTTTCACTAGCTCACTACTGAGGGTGAGCAGCTGCCCAGGTGAGCAGCTGGAGGGACCTCAGGCCTCTGACGACAGCTCTGGCCTCCGCCTGTCCGCGCTCCATCAGCCCCAGCGTTGGGTAGTGGTGACCCCGAGTGTGCGCTGTGTGCCAGGCAGCGGCAAGTCGTGTGTAAGGTTTGCTTCAGGTAAAACTCAGACTCCCCCTCTCCCCCCAAATACCAAATGTCAGGTGATGGATGTGTTAACTTTCATAATATAGACGGGTACAAGTGACCACATGGTACTCTAAATATCCTGTCAATTAGAACAGTTTATTTTATTTTTTAAAAAGTTTTTATTTATTTATTTATTCATGAGAGACAGAGAGAGAGGCAGAGACCCAGGCAGAGGGAGAAGCAGGCTCCATGCAGGGAGCCCGACGTGGGACTCGATCCCAGGACTCCGGGGTCATGACCTGAGCCAAAGGCAGACGCTCCACCTCGAGCGAGGCCCCCAAGTGTCCTGATAACTCAGTTTAAAAGAACTCCTAAGACCTGGTGAGATAAGCACCACCACTCTCCCTCATTTAAAAAACAGGCAGGGAGAGACAAATAGCATATGATCTCACTCGTGTGAAATCTAGAAAATAAGGCTCTGGATACAGATAACAGATCGGTGATGGTCAGAGGCGGGGGTTCGAGGTTAGGCGAAACAGGTGAAGGGGGGCAGAAGGTTCAAACTCCCAGCTGTAAAATACATAAGCCCTGGGGATTTCCTGTACAACCTGGTGACTACGGTTACTAATACCGTATTGCGTATTTGAAAGTTGCTAAGAGAGTGGATCTAAATGTTCTTGTCTTAAAAAACAACAATTTGGGGGCAGCCCAGGTGGCTCAGCGGTTTAGCGCCACCTTCAGCCCGGGGTGTGACCCTGGGTCCTGGGATCCAGTCCCACATCGGGTTCCCTGCATGGAGCCTGCTTCTCCCTCTGCCTGTGTCTCTGCTTCTTTCTCTCTCTCTCTGTGTGTCTCTCATGAATAAATAAGTAAAATCTTAAAAATAAAAATAAAATAAAAGCAAGAAGATTGAGGGATAGAAAGGCTAAATAATTGCCAGGTTACGGTTAATAAGAGGTGGGACAACTCTTCCTCAGTGGATGGTCAGAGGCCTTTAAGATTGATGCCACCTTTTCTGGAGATGCTGAGAGAAGCAATTCTTTAATCCGTTTATTTGTACTTTTGCTCAGTGTTTCTCTCCTTTTCTAGTCCAGCATCTGCCAATAGAACTTCTTGCCACGATGCAAATGTTCGGTCCAATATGGCAGCCAAGGGCCACTTGTGGCTTTTGAGTCCTTGAAATGTGGCTCATGAAACTGAGGCACTAAATTTTATTTTATTTATTTATTTATTTATTTATTCATTTATTTATTTATATATAATCTAAATATTTTATTTTATTTATTTTTATTTTATTTTATTTTATTTATTTTATTTATTTTTAAATTTATTTTTTATTGGTGTTCAATTTGCCAACATATAGAATAACACCCAGTGCTCATCCCATCAAGGAGGCATTAAATTTTAAATTTTATTTGTTCTTAATTACTTTAACTTGAGGTAGCCACATGTAGTTATTGGCTACCTTGTTAGAGGGTAGAGCTCTGGATGGTTGAGTGTTCACTGAGGCCTGTGCCCTTGGAAAAGGGCTGGATAAATATGTTTCAAGTGAATGAACGCACGAGTCAGCCTCTGCTTGTGGGAAGCCTTGGGGTCTGAGCTAGTTGGAGGTGTGGGTGCAATTTTCAGGAAAGAAAGGAGAAGAGGAGACAATTAGGTTTGCAGGCATCATCCAAGAGGGGAAGTCAGCCTGAAACAAAAGACTGGGGACCACGTCTGGAGTAAAACAGAAAGCTAAGGAACACCGGTCATCACCCCAGGTGGCTGTATTTTATTTTTCGTTCAATGGTTAGGAATCAAGTCTCAAAGTGCAAAGGAAACTGGGCTTCATGGCGAGGACCCCGAGGAAGGGAGGGGCTGGGGAGACTGTATCCCTCATTACACAGGGGAGAACCTAGGAGGTAGATGGGGCGGCAGGACGATTGCCAGGCTCCTGGGTTTGTATCGGAGGGAAGGGAACAAAGATATCATCCTAGGGGGTTAATAGTCTGGAGACTCAATTAGGCCACCAGGTGTAAACTCAGTTCCATTCATAATCCTTACTTTGGAGTTAAAATCCAAGAACTGGTCCTTCCATTTTCCTATGGAGTCTTTCTTCCCTAAGGCTCCGGCTCTCTCTCTTTCTCTTTCCTATGGACCTAGTGTAAATTCTTTATCGTCATAATCATCATCATCATCATCATTATCTTAAGCCATTGAGCGTATCCTGAAACCTAGGGTCTAAGTGAATTACATCGTCAAATCCTTCAACAGAGGGAGATGCTCTTAGGTCACATTTACTGAGCACTTATTATGTACCAAGTCCTCTAACTCCTTAAATGTTCACAACCTCTCTGCTCTCCACGGGCAGGTGCAATTATCACCATCATCATCATCATCAACATCACTCGATTTCCAAATGAGGACGCTGTGAATGGAGGGGTTGAGTAACTTGCCCAAAACTATACGGCCAGGAAGCAGCAAAGCCGGGGTTTAAATCCTGGGCACCTGGGCTCTGGAAATTATATCGTACCGTCAGGTTCTGAGAATTACCCTATAGGTATTGACTCTTCATCTTCATAGTAACCCTATGAGCTGGAGAGTTTAATGATCAGGCCCATTTTACAGGCGAGGAAGCTGAGGTTTAACGAGGTTCGGTAGCTTGTCTCCAATCATACAGGGAGTTAGGGCTGGCGCCAGGATTTGAACCCAGGCAGGTGGACTTTAGTAGTCACGCTCAAAAACCAGGTGGCTGGAGATACTGGGCTGAAGAGTGTCCTCGCACCCCCCACGAATGTCCTTCCCAGAACCCCAGCACGTGATCTTATTCGGACCTAGAGTCGTTGCAGATGTAACTGGTCAAGATGAGGCTATAGGGGGGGACGTGGGCCCTCGATCTGGTGGGACTGGGGTCCTTTTGAGTAAGAGGAGGAGAGGCACCCAGAGGCATGGGGTGGGGGGACACGTGAAGGTGGAGGCTGACACTGCGGTGACAGGTCTGCAAGCAAGGATGGCAGCAGTGGCCAGAAGGAATCTCCCCGGCGGGTTTGGGGGGCCGCATGGCCCTGGGACGGCCGGGGGCAGAGCAGGCCATTGAGGGCCCTTGGTTCCACCTGCCCTAGGAAGCCAGCGCAGTGGGGGTGTGTCCTGGGCCGGGGGACCGTCATGCAGCTTGCTGATCCGCCCCTAGAGGCTGAGGCCCCAGGTGTCCCCGAGAATGAAGGCGGACCACGCGTTTAGTGGGCGGCGGGCGAACAGGCCCGAGTGCAGGGGAGGTGCCCGAGTGGCTGCCTCAGTGTCCCCTGCCTTCTCATCCCGTCGGAGGGCGGACGGCTGCTTGGCTCTGCGACTGCCCACACTGGTTAGGGCCCCAGCTTTACGGCCAGGCTCCCCCAGCCCCTGGTGGCCTTGGACAAATTCCTCACCGGCTCCCCGCCTCGGTTTTCCCCGTCTGCAGGAGTGAGGGTGGTGAGCCTTCAACCCGAGTGCTGATGTGAGGCTTGAATGAGACACGACAAGGAATGCCCCCGGCCCTTGGGTTGCGCTGTCCTGGTGGCAGATGGCAGAGCCATGGCGGGACGGCAGGGCCTCCAGCCCGGTGGCTTCTGTCCTGGGGCTGGGCTCGGGGCTGGGCTCGGTGATCAGAGGGCTAAACCTACAGTGACCGAGGTTTCTGCGGGCCCATCATCCACCCCCTTTTTTTGGCCCTTTGCAGATTTAAGAGCTGGAAGCAAGTAAGTACTTGCTATGCTCTTTGCTTTCCTGATCCAGTAGGTGGCAATCAGCCTCCGTCATCGTCCCTGCATCCCGCACAGGGGGTGTCCTCAGGGGGCCACTGGGAGTGCTTGAGGCCCTCCAACTCTTAGGAAGCACTAAGCACCCCTCGGGGCACAAACAGACCTTCATGTCCATCCCAGAGGGGCCTTCCTGAGCTTTTCGGGTGATTTCCAGGCCCAACACAGCAAGCACAGATACAGAAGTCATAGTCGCACGAGACCCCTTCTATCTCATTACCAGAAAGCGGGGGATTATCCTGCGGTGGATTCCTGGTCCTAATGGTTAAGGAGCAGACCTCGTGGGGTTTTGCACAGTGGCATCTCCCCAGCTCAGTGAGGCTTTGATCCCCAGCGTGGCACACCGCCCACCCCCCCCCCCCGCCCCGGGGAGCTCCTTAGCCCCCCCCAGGAGTCAGGCCCCCTCCCACACCTGTCCCACCTGCATGTTGGCAAGCCGCCAGGTGATGCCGAGACTCATTCAAGTTTGAGAGGTTCTGGTTCACAGCATCTCCGGAGAAAAGGGTCCCCCCCGCCCCCCAGCCCAGAATGAGCTCTCGCTGACTCAGCCGAGAATAATTAGCCAGCGTGGCCATCAGGTGTCCTGTCCCCACGGCGTCCTCACTCCCCGAGGGCCTTAGAGACCTCGTCCTATGCATCAACCCCGGTCACTGGGGGCACAGGTGTCCTGGCGGGCACAGGACGAGGCATGAGTTCAGGGCTCCTGAGGCCACCGACACCGGGCTCAGCGCAGCGGCTGGTCCCCCCCCCCCCCCACCACCCCGCACCTGCAGTGTCAGCCCCCATCAGGGCCCGGCCCGCGTGGCGCCCGGCGACTGCCCAGCGACCCTCTGCCCTCCCTCGCTTCACCCCATTGCGTGGCCTTGGGGGTCCCCCGTCATCACAGGGGCGGGTGCAGCATGGCGGCGGGGTGCTCGCACAGGCGCCACAGCCCCGGGCCTTTGGTACGTGCAGTTGGCCCCGAGCAGCATGAGTCAGCTGGCACAGGCCTGCGTGCAGGCAGATTTGTGTGTGTGTGTGTGTGTGTGTGTGTGTGTGTTTATAAGAACAGTGCTGCTAATGTATTTTCTCTTCCTTATGATTTCCTTCTCTAGCTTACTTGTAAGAACACGGTGTATCACACGATGACATACAACATACGTGCTAAACGACTGTCTAGGTTGTCAGTAAGGCTTCCGGTCAAGAGGAGGCTGTTAGCAGTTAAGTTGTTTTTTTTTTGGGGGGGGCGGGTTGTTAAAAGTTATATGTGGATTTTCTTTTCTTTTTTTTTTATATATGTGGATTTTCAACTGCACAGGGGTTTGGTGCCCTTCATCCCCCGCTTTGTTCAAGGGCCAACTGTATATTGTTGTAATTGTCCTATTTTTTTTATTAGTCATTGTTCATTCATCTCTCACCGTGCCTTATTTATAAATTAAAAGTCATCCTAGCTATGTAGGTGCGCCACAGGTGTATCATAGGAAAACACACAGTATGCACAGGGTTTGGGATAGTACCTGTGGTTTCAGGCATCCGCTGGGGGCCTTGGAATGTCCCTCCCGTGGATGAGGGGAGTGTGCTCTCTCTCCTAGAAATAGGAGCTGACATTCCGTCCTTGCTACGTCCCAGGTCGTCGGCTACGTTGAATTTGCTGGTTCCTATAATGCTCCTTGCAATTCTAAGGAGCTGGTACTATTATGGTCACCATTTCACGAACGAATGAACTCAAGAGTGGAAAGGTGGACACACTGGTCCGAGGCCACGCCGCTGCTAAATGTGTGACTGATCTGGAACTATACCCCAAGCCAGCAGGACTGCAAGCCTGAGAGCGTGACCACGACAGCTTAGGTTCCCCCTGGGGGTTGCATGAATTCCTGTTATATGTGCTATTTTAAAAAATTTGCCTGCAAATTATTATTAATTTATTTTTTTAAAGATTTTAAAAAAAATTTTTTTAAAGTTTTTTTTAAAGATTTTATTTATTTATTCATGAGAGAGAGAGAGAGGCAGAGACACAGGCAGAGGGAGAAGCAGGCTCCTTGCAGGGAGCCTGATGTGGGACTCGATCCCCGGTCTCCAGGATCAGGCCCTGGGCTGAAGGCAGGGCTAAACCGCTGAGCCACCCGGGCTACCCTTGCCTGCAAATTATAATCTACTTTTCAGTAAATCCTTTTTTGAGCTTAATATTATTAATTATTAATAAATCAGGACAGTGTCTTCCCCGATGGTTAGTCTCTTAGTGCTCACAGGGGTTTCCTATAGTGGCCATAGGTGCCCTGAAGTGGATGGCTGCAAACTACAAAAATGTGTTCTTTTCCAGTCCCGGAGGCTCGAAGTCTAACATCAAGGCATCAGCAGGGCTCTGCTCCCTCTGAAACCCATAGGGGAGAACCTTCTTCATTTTTTCCTTGCTTCTGGTGGTTTGCTGGTAACCCTTGGCGTTCCTTGCTTTGCAGCTGCCTTGGCCTTCACTAAGCATTCTTCCCACTCGTGTCTGCGTTTTCTCTTCTTACAAAGACCCCAGCCATAAATAAAGGATATTTCTTGGCTAACGGGCCCACTTGACTCTAATATGCAGTCATCTTAACTCATTACATCGGCAATGATCCTCTATCCAGATAAGGGCACGTTCTAAGGCACTAGGATTAGGACTTCAACATCGTTTTTGGGGGCGGGGGGGATACAACTCACCCTATAACAGCATCTCCTAAGGTAGAATAGTGGCCAGGCTTGTGGGTTCCAGGACCAAAGTGCCAGGGTTCCAATCCCGGTTCTGTCACATAAGAAGCAAGTTGGACTAACTGAGCCTCACCTTTCGCCTCTGTAAATCAGGGGAATCTCATAGGGATCTGTCAGGGGCTAACACACCTAAAGACCTACCTAGAACGGCGTTGTAGTAGAAACTGCAGGCGTCCGTCCCAGATCCCTCTACAGCCGGTGTGCCCGTGCCCACCAGTCATCAACAGCTCACACCAGCAGCCTTCAATGGAGAATCGTCCTCGGCTGCAGGACCCACCATGCTGAGGATTCCCTGGTTCACTGACCAAGGCTAGACTTTTTCTGAGACTTTATCTCCTCTCTTTCCTAATGTTTACTCCCTTGTAGATCCTTTCCGAGAGCACGGCCTCGAGATGTCCTGTGCGTCCGAAGCCCTGCCTCGGCTTCTGCTTCTCAGGGACCCTGTCTGACGTGAGTGCCCGGGATGAAAGCATCGGGTTGATGTTGTTATCATTTTTAAGGAGCCAGGAATTAACCTCCCAGTCTTCCTGCCTTTTCTGTGATTTGGTACCGCAACTATGTCTACTGTTCCTGCCACTAATCTTGTAATGACAAGAATGGTCAAGGGGCACCTGGGCGGCTCAATGGTTGAGCGTCTGCCTTCGGCTCAGGGTGTGACCCCGGGTCCCGGGATCGAGTCCTGCTTTGGGCTCCCGCAGGGAGGGTCTCTCTTGGAAAAAAAAAAAAAAAAGAATGGCCAAGTTCTCCCCATTCACACTGATGGCTCCGGGGCTGAGAGGGTCTAGGGGAAGCTGCTCCGTCATTGCCTCTGGCCATCTGGCAGAGCGGGTGCCGACCCCAGTGCTTCACCCCACCGGCACCCTGGCCTGCTAGGGCTCTTCCTGGCTTCGGGGGTCAGCCCGTCTCTTAGCACTTGCTACTCAGTCATTTGCAAAGAGAGCAAAGTCTGCTGTGTAACAGGATGGGGGTGGGTAGTCACTGTTTGCACATCAGGATGTCCCCTCCCCCTCCCTCCCTCCCCTCCTCTTCCTCCCCATCTCCCCTCCCCAGGGCTCCCTGCCCCCCCAGCCGGGTCCCTGCCTAGGCCAGACGCAGACAGCAGCAGCGGTGGCGGGAAGCGGCCACTGCCTGGCCCCTGTGAGGCAGCCTGCCTGTCCTCCTGGCCCTGGACCCCGCCGGGCCACAGGTGAGCTTGTCCCCTCTAGAGACGCATTCGCCCTCTGATGATGGCTTCAAATAATACATTCAGAGCAAAGACTTTTTTTTTCAGCTCTCCCACATCCTTCATCCTAGTATGAGGCTGTCCGCTGGGCAAAAACTCAGTGTACCTTGAACGGTTGGGCTCTTTTTTTAAAAAAAGATTTTACTTCTTTATCCATGAGACCCAGAGAGGCAGAGACCCAGCAGAGGGAGGGGCAGGCTCCCTGCGGGACTCGATCCCAGGACCCCGGGTCACACCCTGTGCCCCCAGGCCTGCGGCCCTTCCCGCCGCCTGCTGTGCTCCGCGCCCCGGGGGGGTGGGGGCAGCTGGGAAGGCTCTGGGTGCAGGTGCCCAAGCTCACCCACACACGGTTTCTAGAGGTGACCCTATGCTTCTTCCCAGGACCCGGGGAGCCCATCTGCCCGGACTAATGGCTACAAGACACGGGAGCGCAGCTGGTGGGGAAAGAGAGCTCAGCAGCCGGGGAATCCGAGGGGCAGCGGCGACAGGTCCTAGAAACCTGGGACCTGACAAGGGCCAGACGAGGACCAGGACACCACCAGCCCTCCACTCCTTGTCTTGCTGTCTCCTGCTTTCTTTCTGGACACGGTGGCTTTGCCCTCCTGTTTTTTCCTTCCCATCAAGGGAAGCCGTGGTGACCAGTAGCTCTGCCGTGTGTGACCCTCTGACCTGGGAGAAGGCTTGATCACACTCTGACCTCAGGCTTCCGAAGGTGTCTGCTCGGTTGGGGGGTGATGGGAGGCTCAGCTGGGCCCCCAGAGCCAATCAGTCATAGCCAAGTGGGTGAGGCACAAGGATGGGCCCTGCTTGAGCCAGGGCCCCATCCAGGACCCAGTATTAGTGCTCATGGGGTCGGGCTCTCTATGAATGTGGCCACTCCGTTATCAACGTCTCAGAGCTTTCATGTAGGGAGGGTGGGCAGGGAACGACATTTCCATCAGGAAGCAGGTGCCACACAGACCAAAAGACAGTAATCTTCCTGTCCGGGCTAACCCTGTCTCCTCTCATTGCATCTCACATGCATCTTCCCCTCAGTGTTGATCCTGAAATGAGATATAAGGCAAATCTATGGGTTTTTTCCCCCCAGTTTTTTCCCACCACCTTTCCAAATACAAGACAATAGAAGTTGACAAAAATATGTGGGGAAAAAAAATCCAGTTGAAAGCATCTCATTGGACTGGTCAAACTTGACAAGGAGAAGCATAAATATGTACCCTGCTATATCCCCTAATTAATTCACTCCTTGAATTAAAAAATAATATATTCTTTACTGTTGAGTTTGTTCATCATTTGTGCCCATCCCAACGGGTTATGGTTCCGAGCTCTTTCACCCGGTCTACCCTACAGTCCTCAGAGGTCTCCGCCTGATACTAACATCTTTACATCACCGGTGGGATGTTAGAAATCTCCTTTTTTCTTCTCTTCATAACAACTCCTGGAGCACCTGTGTTTCATAAAGTAAATATGAGTTATTTTTACTATGAAACCCTGCACCTTCCGTTCCTCCTCCAGGTTTACGTTTGTGGCTTTCCTGATGCATAGGGATGTTCTTCTGGTTCCAGTGATGGTTTTATCCCATTCGTCAAAGGATGCACACTAGATCAGCAGTCAACAGAATAATAACCATAATAGCATCAATACTTGCAGAGGCTTGCCAAGGTGCCAGCTACTGTTGGTTTTACATCTTTCAACATACATGATCCTCATAACAACCCCGGGAGTTTGGTACAATTAATGTTCCTCCTTTGTAGGTGGAGATGGAATTGAAGCATCCTGTTATTCCGTCTCTTAAGTGGCCAGACACTGTTAAGAGATTTAAGATCTTTTGGAAAAACTTGTTCTACTTCCTCAAATACTTGACCTATCTGTTGAATAAGGACTGATTGGTTTAATTCACAGTGTCTGTTTTAACATAAAGAGTAGAAATGAGGGGGTCCCTGGGTGGCTCAGCGGTTTGGCGCCTGCCTTTGGCCCAGGGCGCGATCCTGGAGTCCCGGGATTGAGTCCCATGTCGGGGTCCTGGCATGGAGCCTGCTTCTCCCTCCTCCTGTGTCTCTGCCTCTCTCTCTCTCTCTCTCTCTCTCTCTCTCTGTCTATCATAAATAAATAAATAAATATTTTTTTTTTAAAAAAAGGAGTGGAAATGATCCTGGAATGATGTCCTATTAATTTTGATTAGTTACCCTCAGATTCAACTAGTATTTCTTAAGTGTCTGCTATGTGCTCTAGACGTTTGCTTGATCCAGGAGTCCCGTGAAGGGGAGGGGGTACAGTCTCTGTTTCATAGGTGAGGGAACTAAGCCTTAGCTGGGTCACAAGATTGCCAAAGTCACGTGCTCATGGATGGGCAAGCCAGTGTTCGGACCACGATGGACGAGCTCAGGGCTCGCCGTCACGCTGCTTAGTGAAATGAATTTGTGAGCTGTTTGCCAGTTGGCCAAGCAGACTTTAATAGAGAGGGGAGGTGGGGGGTGAAGGGCATCGTGTCCTTACCGGAGGAGAGGTGGGATCCCGTGGGGGGTGTGAGGGGATGGGCGTAGGAAGAAACCAGGGGGCAGATGGCATAGGCTACCCTAGAGTGCCAACCAGTTCTCTGCCTTCACTGCCCAGAGAGGAGGGGAACGTTCCCGTAGCTGACGTTTCTGGAAAGGTTTTGGCGATCAGGGTGTTAATCCTCTGTGTAGTCACAATTATGCTGTAACTACCAATTATGGGAAAACTCATCATTTTACTGTAATGTAATTACATTAAATAGCACCAGTCATGTCAGTGCAAAGACTGGGGCAGCCTCTAATTATCCACTGCACCCAGACACCTCAGCCTGGATCGGGAATAATTGGTGTAATGCAGTTTTGCCTTTTGGGGTTGGCCTCAGTTTTCCTCGGAATAAAGCTTTTCTTGTCTTCTGATCCTCGTGTGTGTGTGTGTGTGTGTGTGTGTGTGTGTGTGTGAGGTTTAGCTGTGCTCATGGTCTGGAAGCAGATGATCTGTTAACGTGCCCAATCTAGGTGTGACTTACTATTTCCCTCAACAAGAAGGGGGGGAGCTCCTCTTACAGGTGGCGAGCCCCCCGAGGAACGGGATGACCTTTATTCTTCTCTCACGATTGCATGTGGGACAGAGAATGAGAAGAGTTGCCACATCCTGAATGCCTCCCTCATGCCTGGACGTGCCAAGCACTTTACATATGTTTTATTTTTAATTCTCAAAACAGCTCTATAAAGGAAATACTCAAATCTCCGTTTAATAGAAGAGGGAGCTGAGGATGAGAGACGAAGCAAGTTGCCCAAAGCCAAAGAACTAACACTAACAAGCAGTAGAGCCCAGCTTCATGCTGTGGCCAATGCCCGTGCCCTCTCCACTCCTTCCAGAAGGAGGCTGGCGCAGATGGAGCCAGGCTACACACATTTGCATGTGACGCTGGTCCTTGACTTTCTGCTCTATTTCGTCAACTTCTTCAGAACTGGAGCTCCAGCTTGCTTGGTTTCTAAAAACACCTCTTTCCTTCCTACGTGATAATCCAAATCTTTTCAGGGTTTGGTGATTGTGTGTGTGTGTGATGTGTACATTTTTAAAAGGTCGATCGGTCGACCTGAGGATATGAATGAAGATCCTCAGGGAAGACCAAGGTCTTCAAAGGAAAAACCGAACTACTGTGAGGTGAAGAGACCCAAAGGTATGATAAGGCTAAACACGGCCTTATTGTAAAAGTTTCTTTGGTGTTTCGATGTGGGAGTGATCTGATTTAGAAATTAGGGGAGTGCAGCAGATGTTGGGATTTGCATTCACTTGTAATAAAGTGAATGGGGTGGAGGCCCTGGTGGGTTTTCAAGTTATAACAGCTGGGACCAGTCTGTTGTATTTGCAGACACATGGTGCTTTGCTCGGTCCTCGATTGATTTCTTCTCACCCTAGAGGCAGCAGAAGCAAGAAGAGGCACCCCCGATTCAGAGATGGAGACCCTGGGATGGGGGGCGACGAGAAACCAGATTTACCTTGGGAGGGCATCAGCACAGGTCACTGTCGTGAACTGAGGTCCTGAGAGCCCCGCCTGATGGGTTGGTTGGTTTGTTCATTCATTCATTCATTCATTCATTCATTCATTCATTCATTCATCCGCCTGATGGATTTTAATTAACCTTTAACAGAAACAGATATCCTTGCAGTGGAGGTGAGCAGCTCCAGGTACCAGATGTGGGATTTGGAGCTTCCCCCAAAGGATGAGCCTCACCTTTGCAGATGAATTTTCTGTGCTTCTATGAAGCATCCTCATAGAGGCTTTTTATTGGTCCCTGTGGAATCAGGGAAGTTCGGCTTTTCTGCCTGGATGTTACGCTAGTCAGTGAAACTGCAACAGGGCTTCTTCATTAATATCTGGAAGAGAGAGCTGTTACTTTGGAAAAACCCTCAAGTGGCTTCACGGAGAGGGTCAACTGGGATGTACCCCCCACTGGAAGACGCGGAGGAGGATGAAGCTGGAGCCCAGAGGACAGAGTCCTTCAGGAAAAATCCAAAGCATAAAAGCGACACCAGTGGGAGCACTCCCAGCACCACCGTGAGTAGTTATTATAGTAGTTACTGGAATAACCAACTATCCAGAGAATGACATGGAGTTTTCAGGGTTAATAGAATTCCCTCTACATTTTGATCTGAATTCAGTTTTTGGCCTTCTTTTCTATCCTAAAAGGAATCAATGCTTCTGATAAACCTCAAACAGCTGGAAGGGATATAAAATAGGAGACGCCCTCCCTCCCCCTAAACCCTCCATATCACACCCTTTAGGACTAACAACTGTAGGCGATTTCTTGTGTTACCCAACCAACATCATTTTAAGTAAAAGCAAGCATATATTTCTGTGTGCATGATTCATACTTGTCCTATATTTCCACAGTTATATTTTGGTCATTGTTCTGTATCATTAACCATAGACTTTACTTTGTTTATGAAAAAGTTATTACAAATTGTTGCTGTGCACGGAGGCACTATTATTTATTTTCATTTCTTATCAGTGAACATTTGAGTGGTGGTCATTTTTTTTCTTTATCATTTTTTAAAAAAAATTGTTGTCATTGCAAATAATGCCACCCTGCATGCTTTTTGTATGAGTCCATTTGAGAAACCCAAAGACCAGAGCCAGAAATACATTTAGAGATCGACAAATTCAAGTTCCTTTATTTGCAGGTGAGAAAATGGAGATCAGACAAAGAAGAGAAGTGACGTTCTCAGGCTTATACATTCTATTATGGTTTGGCCATGTATAGAACCCTGGTTTCTTGACTCCACAATCTCCTGCGTTCTGGAATTCAGATAAAAAGTGACTATTGTGCGCTCACTTGGTTAAGCATCTGACTCTGGATTTTGGCTCAGGTCATGATCTGGGGGGGATGTGAAATCAAGCCCCATGTTGGGCTCCATGCTAAGCATGGAACCTGCTTGGGATTCTCTCTTTCCCTCTCACTTTATCCCCCGTCCCCCCTTCTCTCTCTCTAAAAAAAAAAATGACTGTTGAATATGTCTTGAAATAAATACCTGTAGGCTGGGTTTGCCATTCTTCCATTATATAGTTTTCTGTTGGGGCTGCTGCATATGGATGTGCATGTTGTGCACCTCACTAAAACACCCAGACTAAGAGGCAAGTGAGGCCTGAAATCCACAGTGAGCTCTACTTGCTAAGCCCTGCAGTGGGCCTTGGTGCTGCATCAAAATGATTTTCCCAGACTGGACACTTTTCTCAGAATTACCCCAGAGCACCTCATGGGCTAGTAGAGAGCCTCATTTCTGAGATAGATACTTGACTCTAGATCAATAAAGCAGCTTATTTTATCTTATGCAAGGATGCAATACCATTTATTGTAGTAGAAATAGATTTCCAGTATTGTTCACACTCTCTCATCCAGTCTTCCGCGTGGCTGACAGTTTGCATTCGATAGATAATTGTGGAGGATGAGGGCTACCACATACTATCGTGGGTGGGTTAAATGTAAGAGCCGAGTGTGGCAGACAGAGAGGACTCTCATGGGCAGAAGGTCTTTATTTCTTTGCGGTTTGGTATCAGCTTTCCGGAGCTAATGGCGTTCCTGTCTTGTGAAGCGATTTGTCCCAGTTGGGGTGAGCCTATTTTTCAGGTAAGTTGTAGCTTGAGCTGCACACTCCTCCCTGCCTATTCCCGCTCATAGTCCCCGCTCTGCCTCTGAGCCGCTAGCCTTCAGGTTCATGTCACAAGAAAGCTGTTCAGCTAGAGACTATTTACCCCAACAGCTCTTGCAAAGTTAACTTACTTTTTGGACACTGATTCTTATTTTGGGTATAACGACTCTTATTTTTTTTAAAACTCAAAACGCACTAACAAATGCTATAAGGGGTGATACTCCAGCATTACAGTTACAGGCAAAGAGACACCAATTCACTGTTTCAACGGATTTATTATTCTGTGTTAATTGTTTGGATATCGTTGGTCAGAATGAAGTATACTCAATTTTTCCCCCATTAAAATGAATAAAAATATTGTTTTATTTAATGACTCTCTGCATAGCACGGGATTTTCAGGAGTGAATTAGAGTCATTAAACAAGAATAGGTGTAATGGATCACGGCCCGTTGAGATCAGGGGCCATGGCTTTTCATTTTTACGTCGATGGTGCTGCAAACAAGCATGTAATAGGTCTTCAGTAGAAGTTTGTAGGATGAATGAATAAATCCTTTTTACAAAAGTGCAGGGGAGATATTTTCGAATAGACACTATTGGGATTGTGCAGCATAACCTCTCCTTTTCAAAATGGAAATGTTCTTTTTGGCATTTCCTTATTTGAATTGGCTGGGAGCGATGGAGCAATCCTACTGCAAATGGAGGTTGGACATGCACATATTTGTTTTGCACTGGAGTGATTTAGTGTTGTTGTGTTTTGCTCAGGCTTCTTGAGAAAGGCTAGGCATTGGGTGCCCTGGTGGGAAAGAAGGGGACATCGAGGTGGTTGTGCAGGGTGCAGGAGTGGAGGAAGCATGCGGCGCTGGGCAATCACCATCAGGAGGGGTGGATCAAGGTTGTAGGGGGAAATCATTATGAAAAACTAGAGAAGTGTGGAGTGGGGATGGTGGGGGCCCAAGGAAGAGGGGAGCTGGTTCTGGGGGATTTCTAGGGAGAAGGGGGAGGAGGGTCCAGCAAGCATTAACCTGTGGAGATGTGGGAGCTGGGGTGAGGGGAGGCAGCTCAGTGGGAACAGGCAACAAGGTCAGGGCTTTGATTTCTACTGCTTAAGAGAAGTGAGAGAGAGGAACATAGAAACACAGAGAGGGATGGAGAGAGGAAGAGAGATGAGAGATTCACAGACCAAGACAGAGAAAAAGAGAGACCGAAAGAGCAGGGAGAGGGAGAAAGAGAGGGAGGGAGAATGAGCCTAAGAAAGACATTTAAGCGCGCCTGGGGGGCTCAGTCGGTTAAGCGGCTGCCTTTAGCTCAGGTCATGATCCTTGGGTCCAGGGGTTGAGTCTTGCATCAGGCTCTCCATTCAGCAGGGAGTCTGCTTCTCCCTCTCCCTCTGCCCCTCCCCCCTACTCACGCACGCTCTCTTTATAAATAAAATCTTAATAAAAATCTTAATAAAATCTCTCTTTTAATAAATAAAATCTTTAAAAAAAAGGCATTTAAAACAGAAAATAACCAAGACTGAGACAGACAGAGTCAGAGAGCACGTAGGTTGCTCTGCTGAGAGAAGGCTGTGATGGGACCTGGAAGTGCAGCATATTAAGCACCTGTTAAAGAGTGGGAGCCCTGGAAATTGTTCCTCCTTCCTAAAGAGGAATGCGCTCTTGTCACCGAGCTGCCTGTGGCCCTCGGGTCTCTGCACACTGTGGTTACACACTCTTATTCTCCAACCCACTGGCTCATCCCCTGCGGGCTAAAGAGTCACAAGCCAAATAGAGGCACTCGTAAGAGGTAATAAGATGAGAAGCCAGGGAACGAGGGCCTTGGTTAGAGAAACACACACACCAGCAAACATTTGTTCCTTGGATGGGGGTGACAGGAACCTCAAAAAATACCCCTCAGAGTCCTCAAAAAATACCCCTCAGAGTCCTATGTGATGTTGCCTTGGGTCTTTTTTACTTTTTTAAATCAAAACCCATTATGGAGGCAGAGAAATTCCTTCTCTTTGGGTGTAGGTCGAGATGAGGATATTCCTGTTAAATTTTGGGAGTTCAGGTTTTTTCTGCTTCAGCTACTAACCTACTGCTTTCTTGGCTACTCAGTAAAACAGCAGATCAGAAATAATGTAAAGAGGGAGAATCTAGCGCTTTCCTTCATTAAAGTGTGGTGGAACCACATGGGACGCTGGAGACCCTTCTGGCTCCAGGTTTGGTGAGTGGGTAAGATATCCCACGTTAGCTCTCCTGCTGGGGCCCCCTGAGCCTCGCATGCAGGGTCTTCCATCCTAGCTGGAGATGGAGCAGCCCTGAGGCTGGGGACAGGGCACCCACCTGGTGTATCCAACATGGTCTCACTTCTTGTATCAGAGGAAGAATGGTGGATGTTTGTGGGAATAAGCCATTTGTGGTTTTGTGAAAACGAGTACCTCAGATTTGAAAGCCAGTGTCATTTGTGTGTCTTCCTACATGTGGGTACAAACTGTTAGGTCTAATCTGGCGTGGCCAGTAGACCCGAGAAGACCACCAAACATGAAAAATAAATATTTATAGTTTTGGCCTGAGAGTGGGAAAGGCTATTTTGTTTTTCACGGGCCAGAAATCAGCTAAAGAAAGGGGCCTTGCAGCCATTCACAGTTTTAGATCTTCAATTTCCATTATCAATTAAAAGACAGTAAACTCTTATCCTGAATAGAAGTGCAATTAGATCTAATAATGAAATCATCAAGTACTATTGAGGTGGAACTTGGCAGTAATTAGTTTTTTGATACATAAATACAATTTCCAAATGCAATTTGTCCCTAAGCCCAGGCTGCTGATTCAATTCACTGTGTTTGCTATTACCAGGGAATGCGCGGTGAGGTATATTCCAATTCATCAGGGCTGTGTCTCTCCAAAGAGAATGAATTGACTTGCCTGACATCTGAAATTACTAGTTGGACATGGAGAGGAGGTGTTATGTGACTCCTCTGGGAACTGGGAGTGGAAGGGGGTGCCCCCCTACCCCAAATCTCATTGACATGCGAATCACTCACACAAGCTGATCCTCTCTGCTTGTCCTGTCCTGTCCTTTGCCCATGTCTGTCTGTCTCTCTTCTCTTGCCTTCTTGACACTGCCTTTTCATTCATTTACTTTTGTCTTCATCCATTCAATGACGACTGCGGGTCTACTATACTGTGTAGGGTGCTGGGAGGTAGCAGTAAAGAAAGGAGATGCAGTTCCTGACCTCTGGGGACTGTTAATCTAGTAGTCAGCATTGACTAGTTATAATTGTGGTAGTGTTACGAAGGGTCCCATGAGAGTGTAACATGAGGTCTCTATCCTGGTCTCAGGGCTCAAGGAGAATTTCCCTGAGGAATGGACATTGCAGCTTTGATCCGAGGTGTGAACAGGATTTAGGCAGAGAATTTAGAGAAGGCCATCCGGGCACAGAAAAGTCTAGAAGGAAATTTAGTACAATAGAGATACAGGGAGAATGCCGGGGAGGCAGGAACAAAGGCAGGAAGCTAGCAAGGGGGCAGGTGGGTGCGACGAGGCTGTGTGATCGCAAACAGCCAGATCACTCGGGACCTGGTAGCCCTTGTTGAAGACTTTACATTAGGAGCTGTTTGAAGATTTTAAAAATAAAGGAACAATATGATCCTACTCTTTAGTTGCCAGGCTCCCCTCAAGCTCCATAATGATGTACCTCTTAATTTGGAAGCTCTATTTGATCGCTCTTCAAGTCAGCTTCCGAGATTCCAGCTGGGAAGAAGGTATACTGAACGGCAGACCCTGGCCCGGTGACTTATGATGTCAGAATTTCAATGCTTTAGTGCTATGAAGCCCTGGCAATCATAATCAAAAATACTTCAGGCAAAGGTTAAAGATCCAAGTTATGGATTCATCAGATGAGAAAAATACCAGCTTCTATATGAATGGATGTATTTATAAAGTTTTGGCAGAGGTATTTCCCCCTTGCTGCTGCCATCCTAACCCAAATCCACCTAAGGGAATACTCAGGTCATTTTTATCCTTTCCTTAAGCCCTGGGCTATGGAGGGCCGTAGGGCTGACTTTGGGTTCTCTCCTCGAAATACCAGAGCAAAGCGTCTGCTGACCCAGTTTTCTAAATGAATGGAGACTGTACTTTTGGTTGTCCCAGCGTGTTGGTTAGGAGAGGGTAGGCTGCTGTAACAAAGAGCTCCAACAGGAGAGCAGTTAGAACAAAAAAAAAAAAGTCTATTTCTCCTTCATACAGTGATCCTGATGTGAACAATTTAGGTCAGGGAGAAAGTTCTGCTCATCTCCGTCATTTCAGGTCCCAAGCTCCTTGCACGTCATTACTCCTTTACCCTTTGAGACATTGTTATGAGCTGCGTAAACGATGCGAGGTTGTTGCTACACTGAGATGCTGGCTGGGGAGAAGATGGAGTAGAGCTGGAGCCCCTCCACAGTCATTCCCGGATATCTTAGGCGGCATGTGTCGCTTCGGCTCACATTGCGTTGGTGAAAACTCAGCCCATGAGAAGAACTTAGTCACCCGTGGTGCATCTAGCTGCAAAGGAGACCGTGAAATAGAATCTGCATGGCTGGCTGCAGTTCTATTACTATGGAAGAATGGAGAGTGGATTTTGATGGATGGCTAAGATTCTCCGCCAGACCCAGTGTGGGAGATCGAGGGCACGGTGGCTCCAATTCTTCACATCTCCCTGTGTCCATACTCTTTGCGATGAGATGTTGAAGCTTCTCTCATCAAGGGGTGGAGTCTGTTTTCCCATCCCTTGGTTTTAGGCTGGGCTTGTGCTTTGCTTTAGTCAATAAAATGTGATAGAAGTGACAGCACGTCAGCCAAAGCCTGGGCCTCGAGAGAGCTTGTGTGTTCTCCTGGACCCCCATCTCCACAATCAAAGCCACCCTTGACCAATTCTGATAGCTGGTTGACTCCCAAATGTGTGAGAAAGATAAGCCAAGATCCACAGAGCTGTGTACCCAGCCCATAGCTATCCATGGATGCATTAGTGTGTTCACTTGGGGCCAGAAGAGCTACTCCATGACCCATAGACCCATGAGCAATAATAAATGCTTACTCTTTTTAGCCCCTGGGTTTGGGGTGGTTTGTTATCTCAGCAAGAAGTAACAGATGCATCCCCAGGGATTTTCTTACTATCACCGTGTAGCCTCTGAGAGTGATTAGAGAAGAAAGATAAAAGGCATGATACCAACACAAAGGGATGTTAAACTGGGAGTTTTGATAGAAGTAATGAGATAAATGAGATAAGATGGCCTTCTGCCACCAAAATAGGTTGTGTTATGGACCAAACAATAAGAAGTCCAAGGCCGAGGTCCTAATAGATTATCTAGATATCACCAGATTGAGGGCATAAAAGGATATTGAATAAAGATGGGGAAATAGTTTCCAAGGACTGTTTTCTAAGAGCACGTTCCCCAAAGTAGAGGCTACAGTGGAGTGGAGTGCCTGCTTCTTCCCTCAGGTCTAGTGCAAGAGACTTCAACTGGACCATTTGGAGAGTTTGCTATGTGTTCTCTGCGGTTGGGGGACAGAGAGGACTAGTTGGCCTCAGTCTTACCGGGAAATCGAGAGAACAAGAGGTTAAGTGGTGAGTGCTTTCATAATGTAGTCTGGCAACGTGCTGTATTTTGTCACTGGCATACAATCCGAAAGCTTTAAAAGTAGAGCCACGTGGGAGTGTCTAACCCATAGACCGAACGTGGGCTTTGTACACCAGAGAGCATGTAGAAGAGTCAACTTCGATCTGGCGGAAGCAGCCCCCCTTGAGGGTGACTGTACCCTGGTTGAAAGGAAGCTGGACGCGGTTCCTGGATTGGTGGGGTGACACGGGGAGTAGTTCAGGTTGCTGGAATAGAATATATTTGCCCAGGTCGGTGGTTCTCAAGCAGGGGCAGTTTGGCCCCCGAGCAGATGTTTAGCGCTGTCTGGAGACATCCTTATTTGCACTGGCATCTAGAGGGCAGAGGACAAGGGAGCTGCTAAACACCCTTTGATGCATGGAAAAGCTTTCTGCAACAAAGGATTATCCAGACCCAAATGTCAATAGTGCTGATTGAGAACTCTGGCTTAGCTCAACGTGATATTGGGGGGGTCTCTGGGAATGAGCAAAAAGCACCTGCGAGAACAAGCCAGGTTTAAACATGTACCAGGCTCTGAGCGCACAGAACCATCTCAGGTACATGCCAGTCACATGAAAACATTCCCAATCCCCCAACATCCCCAGCTTCCCTGCTTCCACCCTCCACCTCCCCAAACCCCTAGCACCACTGCGGGGATGTCAGAAACCTCAATGATCAAGAAGAGGAAATACAAGGGAACTGCAGGTGGAGAAGGTAGGAAGACCGCGACCCCTTTTTCACTGCAAGTGGGTCGTTCGCAGTCAGCTCTCGCTGAAGTAGGGAGATTTATCATTAAATTTGGCTTAGAGTTTGGAATATTCCACTTTAGAATTATTGAGTTGAGACTGTGTTTACAGTTTAATGTAACCCTAAGACTCCCTGGAGCGAGCAGAAGTGTCTTGGGATCTACTTGAAATTTTATCCAGAGCTTTCGAAAGGGATATTGGGATGAAAAATAAAATAAAGTTGCTGATTACATTCCCTGGGTCCTGCCTATTTTATATACCCATTACCTCAGCAGTTACCGGGCAGCCACCGTGAAAGCTGGGAGCTGTCATATATATTCTCTTATTTAACCATCAGAATTAAGGGGAGCACGTATGTTCCCCTAGTGTTGGAAGTGGCAAGATTCTTCTTACGTTACAGGGTGGAAACTGGGGCTTGGAGAGTGGAAGGGCCTTGACCAGATCGCATGCCGAGGAGGGTGGCGTGGTGGGACTGATGGCAGGGGAGTACGGGACCCGGGTTCAGGGACACATATTCACTTTCAGAATCCTGAAATCCCACGAAGGTAGACTCCAGCTGGAGCAGCCTGTTGCACCTCCACGTTAGTGTGGCTGCCCAAGAGCGAAGAGGAGAGGTTTTAATGCGCTGCCTTCCAGTTTCCCCAAGCAGTCATTCAGCTGATCTTCCCGGGATGGGTGTGGGGAGAGAAGAGCCCAGATCCAAGTAAGCCTCTCTGTAGCTGGTTCAATTAGACAGATGTGTGTCCTTTCCTCCTGCAGGCTGCCCGACAGCCTTCTTCGTGGCACTTTCTAGAAACCTGCATCACAGCCCATGTCACTTTGTTTTATTTTTATTATTTATTTATTTATTTATTTTTAAAAAAGATTTTATTTATTCATAGAGACAGAGAGAGAGGGGCAGAGACACAGGCAGAGGGAGAAGCGGACTCCATACAGGAAGCCTGACCTGACGTGGGACTTGATCCAGGCTCTCCAGGATCACACCCCAGGCTGCAGGTGGTGCTAAACTGCTGCGCCACTGGGGCTGCCCCTCACATTGTTTTATAATGATCACTTTTCATGATTTTTTTTTTTTTGTCATTTAGGTAATCTTCAATCTGAGGCTCTTTGCTTTACTTATTATTATTATTTTTTTATATCAGTAGTAGCCCTACATGCAGTAGACACATAATAAGTGTGGAATAATCCATTTACTGACCCCTGCCTTCAAGGAGTTTCCAACATATGGTGGGGAAACACGAAAAAAAAAAAAAGAAAGTTGTAATATAGTATAAATGTTATTATTTCTGTTTAAAAGTACATATGTGTCAGTACGTGGACCAAAAATAATACCAGAAGAATTCTGCACCAAGTGGTCAACAGTGGTTACCTTGGTGAGGTCAAATTACGGGGGACTTTTTTTTCCTGTGTAATGTATTTCTAGAAGATTTTATACTAAGCAGAAGTATCGTAGCCATTTGGCATTTTAGTATTCAGTCAAGGAATATAATAAGACATAAATAAGAGAAAAGAAATAATATATAATGCAGTGTTGTATGTGATTAGTTTTAAAATGAGTCAGCATGCGGCAAGCCTAACAGAAGTTCAGGAGGAACTTCAGACTGGCCTGGGGGCCTTCAGGGAAGCCTCTAAGAGAAGGACTTTGAATCTTACTCATTATTCAGGCCTTTGAAATGTATTTCCAAAAAGCATCCCAGTCCAGATCTTCCTGTTTGGTCTCAGGATCTTGGTGTTGCTTTCCGAAAAGCCATTGCCATCTGTTTTTGGAAGCTGGCACCCACACCCGGCTGCTAATTTGGACTTCTAAACCACTTTAAAAATTAATGGCTTTATAAAAGGTCTGCAACTCCCTCTTAAGAGTTTAATATCATATTTATAAACTCAGACTGTGTTGAGCTCCAGCATATTGCAAATAATTTACAGTGTTGTCCTGCTCAGAGCATAACTAATGTGGATCCACAGCTGTGCAGATAACTTTTCCTATCAGCGGATGATAAACTATAAGTGGCCCCATTTGGATGCGGGGAAATAGTCCAGATTTTAAAAGCTTCGTCGGTGTAACTGGGAGGGAAGTTGTACAGCCATGGCTTCTCTTACCTGGAGATATCTCAGTAGTAGTAAATATGGCCAGCCTCACTGCTACTAATTCTTATATGTAGGAAGAGTGGGCTGATCATGACCTTTATGGCCCGTTGGTCTGCTTGCATGAATGCTTTCCCGAGCAGTTCCTAAAATCGTTTAGAAAGTGGGTCACCCAGCCCAAGGGCCCTGAAGTAAAAAGGCAATTCCTGGAATGCTGCTGGAATGGTTGGACTAAGATTTTGGATCTGGGGTGAGTTGTTTCCTAAGGAGGAAATGCATAGTGGGTATGTGTGTGCCTTTTACTTGTGCCTCAAGATCGCTTTAGCAAATTCTCGGTGCGTTTCAGGATCCTGGAATCCAGCTCTGCGCTTCCCCAGCAAACAAGGTGTGAGGTACCTGCCTTCTGGGTCATGGTTCCTGCCTAAGATTGAATCCACCTGCATCTTGAGAGTCCTGCTCACACTGACTCCGTGGACAGCCTGTAGGGTGAAGTACCAAGGCTACGTGGAGCTAAATTTAAGTTGAAACCCAGCTGAAAATTTTACACACTGTTCTGTTCAGCTAAGTTGAGTCTGTGTCTTCCCTATGATCTTTACTCATTTTTTGTCAAACATTAACTAACGACCACCTCCCAGGGCCTAAGGGTGGTAACTGGGACTAGGGACAAATGGTCACACACACACACCAGAAACAACCACCTTTTGTTCATTCTCTGGTCTCAGTCAAGAATTCCCTTTCCACTTGTGAACCTGGTACTTTGGTATCATTTCCTGGGTAAATTGAAGCGATTGCTTTTTTTTTTTTTTTTTTTTTTTTTAAGATTTATTATTTAGAGAGAGAATGAGTGAGAGAGAGTGAGTGAAAGACAGAGAGAGTGCACAAGCTGGGGGCGAGGCAGAGGGAGAAGCAGCCTCCCCACTGAGCAGGGAGCCCAACATGGGCTTCATCCCGGGACCTGAGCCGAAGGCAGACAAGACACTTGACAGACTGAGCCATCCAGGCACCCGTGAAGACTTGCTATTATTTTAAAATTGTATCCGGGTGAGTCCTGATTCCTAATGAATTGCCCCAGAAACCACCATGGAAGGCAGGAGAGAGAAACCAGGTTTTGAGAGAAGATCTGGGCTGGCCTGTTCCGACTGTCAACTGGGGCACTGCACTTGTTCCTATTTGATATGTGGAGTCTCTGATGGCTTTAGGTGATTTTGGTGGGGGTGTGGGTAAGTATCCCTTCCCTCCCTCTCTCTGCCTCCATGGGAGAAAAAGACCTACCCACACATTGATGTGGAGCTCGGCTCTATGATTTGCTTTGACTGGGTGTGAGAACGAGTAACAAGGTGCCATTTCTGAGCTGCGGTGAGGCATTGCTCTTTCTACTTACCCCTCTGGTGGCTTTCAAAGTCAGCCTCAGGAAGAACATGCCCTCAGCAGCTGCTGCTCCTCCAGCCTGGTCCCCAGAGTGAGACACACGAGGCCCAGCCAGATACACATTAATAATAAATGCTTAATTTTATGGCACCAATGTGTTTGTGGTAGCTTACAATGCGGTAGTAAGTGATACGACTGTCTAGCTAAGATCTCACTTAGAGGAAATGTTTGCCCATTTGTTCATTCATTCATTCAGAAAATATTGAGTGCCCTGTATACGCCAGACAGAAGACTACTGGGGCGGGTGGTTTTTAAAACCTGTTGGCTTTGCTCATCACCTTGACTTTTGCTCTTTAAATGTGATGCAAAGTGGTTTATATAAGAAATAAAATCAAGACACACCCTCAAAGGAAAAATAGCCCTGAAATATCAGTTTAAGAAGTGACAACAAATTAATGTCAATCATGTGCAAAAAATAAACAAGCCATATGCAAATATATACATAACTGAGAACAGTCTTTTGCAAAAGAGATGCCCGGTGAGGAGAGGGCCGGCTACCAGGATTTCCCGTTCCCGTTCTTGCTCTGGGAAGTGTATGCCGAAGAAACCCAACCAGGGTCTCTAACAATCTCAGAGGCAGAGGGAGGCTCATATGACAAAACTAGGTTTCCTCTGCTCTGAGTGACTACAGCCTATCTTTCAGGCCTGCGGAAGGTGCCAGAGCTGATCTGAATGTATTTAGAATGAATCTTCTTAATGATCTGTCAAGTTCAGTGGAATTGCCAGGCCTGGGCTTTAATAACTTCCTGGTTTTTAGTACCTGAGCCTATAAAGATGATATACAGGCCACAGAGGATATGAGAGTGGCCAGGGTGCAGCAAAAAGGCGGGTGCAGGGGAGTTGGAGCTGCCACTAGGATAGGTGGCACGTGTAACCACGTCCATCTGGGTCTCGGCTGTGTGCCTGTTTTTGCAGCTAGAGACCGAGGACACACAGGGGAGAGGTGAAGCAGCTGGGGCACACTCAGAACAGACAGAGCTTGACTGTGGAGGCCTGCTGGCCTCCTCCCTTTTCACAACGCCTTCCCGAATCCTGCCTTCTCTTGTCCCACACTCACTTCGTCCCCATCCTCTTCTCAGTCTGTCGTATTTTCTTCTTTCAAAGTCATCGCTCTTCAGTTGTCCTCTAAAGCAGTGTCTTGGGACTCAGTAGTGTTTAGGGTTAAAAGGAGCAGCAGTCCGGATTCTTCATTTTATAGACAGGGAATCTGAGACCCCAAGATGGGGGGACTCCAAGTATATCACCCAGCTGGTCAGTTGACCAGGTCTCTTGACCTCAGACACTGCCCCATCCAGTACTGCAGTGGGGATTAATCTCTGCTAAAGGCCTGAGACATTATCATCACCCTGAGACTCTTGAAGAAAAAAAAATATGAGAGACACGAAAAGATGAAGGTATAATCAAGAAAATTCAGGTTCGAAATATAGCAAGTGGGAGGATATTTCTGGACTAAAGAGACTTCCAGTATCTCTCAAATTAAGCTCTGTCTGCTATCTCTTAGTCTGCCGGGTGGGGGAAGGATCTTTTAAAGCGAGAGACCCTTCAATTTGCCTGGTGTGAAAGAGGGGGCTGTCTCTTCAGAAGTTCAGTTTGCACGGACAACTTGAGGGCTCTAAGCCACGGTAAAAGTCCCATACTGGCAAGTTCTACCAAAGCAAATGTGACTTGGCACTGTTTTGAAATATTAAGGGAGATTTCCCCTTTCATCCCTCATTTTTTATATCCCTAGGTGCCCCCCCTACACCCCCCCCAGACATCAGATAAGGTGTTTTATGCTTTACTGCCTTGGTGAAGGACTGACCCAACAGAAGGCAGTTAGGACAAAGAATCTAGGTCTTAAGGGGACCAAATAATGAGGGAGGGAAAAACTTCTAGCCACAACCTGGACAAGACCTCTGGAAGTGGAGAGGAGGAGGGTTGGAGAGAGAAAGAAAATTTAGAAAATGGCATTTTGGGGAACTGTGCACCTGTCCACCCTTTGCTGAGTCCTGGTGCAAAACAAAATCTTGTAGGTGAGTTTGGGGCTCCGTCAGGAGAGAGGAAATCTGGTATTATATTTATTAACTAATGTGACAAGGTACTTCAAATAATGAGGATTTACCTAATTCATGCATCTGTGAGTTGGCTGGGAAACAACTGAAATGAATTTGCCTCAATTTGGTGGTTCTGCTGAGCTCAGTTGTTTACTCAGATGATTGGGTGTCGGCTGGGATCAGATGATCCGACTTGTGCTTGTGTAAGTGGAGAGGCTTGGCTCTGCTCCACGTGTCTCTCATCCTCCTCAGGCTTGTGGTCCAGCCTGGGTATATTCTTAGGGCTATAGTAGAGGCACAAGGGAGTGAGTGGAAACATGCAAAGCCTCTGAAAGCCTGCCCTTGGCATTGGCACAATGTTTCTTTTATCTAAATTAGTCAAGAAGAGTCATGTGACCGAATCACAATCAAGAGGCGGAGAAACATAGTCTACTGGAAGAACTGCAAAGGGTAGGACTACAGGGAGAACCAAGCCAGATACACAGTTGACCATACTTCTCTTCTCTGAATAGAACCCAAAGAGAGGGCAAGACCTTGGTATTCCATGGGAGCAAACAGTCATATTATTTGTCTAGAAAATAGTTGGGCTTTAACTAGTCATACAATTTACCTGCACCCCATAGAAATATTTCCTATAGGCCATGGTGTAGAGGTTACGCAAAGAGATGGACCTGAAGGGGCATCAAATGGTTATAACCCGGCAATGACACACTGGTTTAAGGGCTGTGGACCAGGTGGAATGAAGGATAGTTATGGTGCGTGCCTATATGATCTATGATAACCAAAGACTGATTGCCCTCTTACTCCCAAACCTTGGTGCTATGAAAACTTTCTGGAATCTAGATATAATCTCTAAAAAAGAAGGGAAGAAAAAAAAAAGGGAAGAAGTGTGTGTGTCAGGTGGGGAATGGGGAGGAGTGGATCCCACATTAGCTGAGGTTAAGGTTCTTTTTTTTTTTTTTAAAGCTTTGATGTATACTGAAACATCACATATTTTAAACTCACTAAATAATTCATTTGAGTGTGCCAATGGTAAAGCACTCCAAATAATATAGACTGGCACTATCCATAGAAATATAATCTAAGCCACATGTGTAATTTTGAGTTTTCAACAGTCATATTAAATGTAAAAAGAAACAGGTGAAATGAATTTTAATATGTTTATTCAACTCAATATATAAAATATATGAGCTTAATTTTTCACCACTAACTGGAATGGTGCATTGAAATAGAAATTAGTTTCTCGTCGGGACACCTGCACCCCGATGTTTCTATCAGCAATGGCCACAATAGCCAAACTGTGGAAGGAGCCTCGGTGTCCATCGAAAGATGAATGGATAAAGAAGATGTGGTTTATGTATACAATGGAATATTACTCAGCCATTAGAAACGACAAATACCCACCATTTGCTTCAACGTGGATGGACCTGGAGGGTATTATGCTGAGTGAAGTAAGTCAATCGGAGAAGGACAAACAGTGTATGTTCTCATTCATTTGGGGAATATGAATAATAGTGAAAGGGAATATAAAGGAAGGGAGAAGAAATGTTGGGAAATATCAGGAAGGGAGACAGAACATAAAGACTCCTAACTCGGGGAAACGAACTAGGGGTGGTGGAGGGGGAGGAGGGCGGGTGTTGGAGGGGAATGGGTGACGGGCACTGAGGTGGACACTTGACGGGATGAGCACTGGGTGTTTTTTTGTATGTTGGTAAATTGAACACCAATAAAAATTAATTAAAAAAAAATAAATACGGTAGAAAGAAAAAAAAAAAAGAAATAAGCAGAAAGGAAGCTGTTCTTTCCATTTTCCAGTTGGAAAAACTGAGGCTCTGGGAGGCTAAGGCAGTAATTAGCTGAATAAATGTCTGAGCCC
Source organism: Vulpes vulpes (assembly GCF_048418805.1). Taxonomy (NCBI): domain Eukaryota; kingdom Metazoa; phylum Chordata; class Mammalia; order Carnivora; family Canidae; genus Vulpes; species Vulpes vulpes. The sequence goes on along the minus strand of NC_132784.1, from coordinate 90,125,158 downwards.
AGGCAGCCACCTGGGTCTTGTACCATTGGTCTCTATCCTTGCATGCAAGCATCCAGGCATCTAGGGGACACATTGGTAAATATCCTAGTCAATGTTAGTCTAGCTGAGTTGGAATTGTAACTTTTTCCTTCAAATATTTTTGTGTCTAATAAAAAACTCAAAGGAAAAAAAAAAATTAGTTTCTAAAATCACATTTCTAGCACACCTGACTTGCTGGTTTGCAACTGATACCAGCTTTCCCTTCTTGTAAATCTGTTCACAGGTTCTATTTTCTGACTCATTCTGTGCTTTCATAGGCCTCTATATTTCCAACATCAACACTAGTAGTCGGCTTTCCTGTCACCAAACAATATTTCTTCTTTCTTTCTTTCTTTTTTTTTTTTTTTTAAGATTTTATTTATTTATGCATGAGACAGAGAGAGGCAGAGACACAGGCAGTGGGAGAAGCAGGCGCCATGCAGGCAGCCTGAGGTGGGACTCCATCCTGGGCCTCCAGGATCGCACCCTGGGCCGAAGGCGGCGCTAAACTGCTGAGCCACCTGGGCTGCCCAATATTTTTTCTTTTATAACTCCATCAGAGTTACTGAATACAAAAAAGAAATGGTGGCCTTGAGATGCAGAGGCTAGCTGAGCAAGTAAACTCACCCACTAGGGCAGCCCGGGTGGCTCAGAGGTTTAGTGCCACCTTTGGCCCAGGGCGTTAACCATGGAGACCCGGTATCGAGTCCCACGTCAGGCTCCCTGCATGGAGCCTGCTTCTCCCTCTGCCTGTGTCTCTGCCTCTCTCTCTCTCTCTGTGTGTCTCTCATGCATAAATAAATAAAATCTTAAAAAAAAAAAAAAAACTCACCCACTACATGACTTGGTCTAGAACACCAGCCTTGTGACTCACAGTTCAAATTCCTACTCAATGGCCTTAAGAGTTATTTCACATTCAGGACTTTCTATATGGTCCTCAAATATTAAATCCAGGAATGTTCAAAGTCTGTTGTGCATTTTTTTTCACATCTGAGCCACCCCCCAAACTCCTACACTTCTCCTACCTCTTCGTGATGAAGAAAGTCAAGAGTAGATTGGGAAGATTTCAATGAATATTTAAACATACCTCCGTTTTTTCCTCCTTAAGGATGCTTTCCGTCCTAACACCGACACAGTTTCAGGTGGTGCTAATACATTCTAATGAATTGAAAAATGAAAAACATTTCTTGGACAAACTTTACTTTCAGCTTTGAAAACAAGCTATGCTGGAGTTTCATTCCTGAGATTACGAGGGCTATTTTTTTCCTCCAACTAAAAAGAAAAAAGGTATTGGCTGTGGAGGGTAGATCTGTTGAATTTAAGAGTTTCCTTGGCAGTGGAAAAGCTCCAGGTAAATAAGGGGGCAGATAAAAAGGAAGACGAACCATTAAACAGATCTTGTACACTTTGTCGAAATAGATTATTTAAATTTTAAAAAGGCCCTGTGAGGCATTTGGCGTGATCACGTTGCATAATGTTCACTAACCATCCCGTAACGTAGGTGAGTTTCCTTCTCAATTCGCTTGGCTCTGCTGGAACTTTGTGGGGAGCCATCCACATGCAGAGGATACGTGGACATCTACAAAATCAATTCTGGTGGAAATGGTCAGTCATTATTCCTGTTAGGTGGTTACCAGGCAAGGGGCTGCTATAGGATGGAACAAAACTCTTCCTTCTTGGAGGCTGGCTCTGACGGTGGACTCCTGTGCATATAATGAGAAGTTCTCTGTTGAGTAAAAGTGAGGCAGTTGCTTGGCAAATACTCAGTTCAACATGGCCCCTGAGTTCTCAGACCAGAACCCTTGTTTGTGTATTGGGCTGGGTAGTGGGAATGGTGAAGGGGATTAAGAGCACTTATCATGATGAGCACTGGGTGACGTAGAAGTGTTGAATTGAAGCTTTTTGGAAACTCCCCAGTATCAGATCCAGCGTGTTCTCTCTCTTACCTCCCTCCGAGTCCTCGCCATCCCCCAACAGGAAAAACACACATATCCTCATCCAGCGTCGTGCACATCTGTGAGCATCCCAAATCATTAACCCCTGGGTGGAAATCATGAACCTAGAACCTTTCTCATTTCCCCTAGAGGAAAAATATTATTTCTTTCTGGAGAGAATGGGGAAGTGTTAAGGATTGAGTGGATTGTCCTTTTTCTCTATCTTTTTAACTTTTAAATTTTTTCAAAATTTTAATTCCAGGATAGTTGGCATAGTGTTATATTAGTTTCAGGTGCACAATATAGCAACTCAACACTTTTCCATCACCCAGTGCTCATCACGATAAGTGCTCTTAATGCCCTTCACCTAGTTCACCCATCCCCCCACCTACCTCCCTTTTGGTAACCGTTTGTTGTCTATAGTTAAGAGCCTGTTTTTTGGTTTGTCTCTCTTTTTTTCTTTGTTCCTTAAATTCCACAGATGAGGAAATCATAGGGTATTTGTCTTTCTTTGACTGACTTATTTCACTTAGCATTTTACTCTCTAGATCCATGTTGTTGCAAATGGAAAGATTTCCTTCTTTTTGACAGTCCAGTACTATTTCATCGTGTGTGTATAACCACTGTTCTTCTTTATCTGTTCGTCTATCAGTTGGCCCTTGGTCTGCTTCCATAATATGGCTTTGTAGATAATGCTGCAGTGAATACAGGGGTGCATATATCCTTTTGAATTAGTGTGTTTGTATTTTTTGAGTAAATATTCAGTAGTGTGATTACTAGGATGATCATAGGATGGTTCTACTTTTGATTTTTTGAGGAACCTCCATACTGTCTTCCATAGTGGTTGCATCAATTTGCATTCCCACCAACAGTGCAAGTCCTTTTACTCCATGTATTTGTTAACACTTGTTTCTTGTGCTGTTGATTTTAGCCAGTCTGACAAGTGTGAGGTGGTATCTCATTTTGATTTGCATTTCCCTGATGATGGGTGATGTTAATCTTCTTGTCATGTGTCAGTTGGCCATGGTTATCCTTTTGTCTTGTTTGGGCTGTGCCAATCAAGTGGCTGTGCCGCTATTAATAAAAATAAAGGAGAAAAAATCCCCAAAGCTAAGTTTTCACATTGTAATGGATTGGGTGCTCATATCCTGCTGTGCTCCTTTTACGGAAGTAAAAATCAAAGCTCACCCAGGTTCGTTGTTTAGCCAAGATCTCACAAGGAGTGAGTGGCAAAAATGTGGATTAAAAATTTGTTTTGTTTTGCTTTGTTTTCTGATTCCAGCAGTCATGCTATTTCCACAGTATTAGAGCAGTGGCTTTTAGATCTGGCCCTAACTGATAAACACACATTGTGAGCAAAAGGGGAAAGGGAACTATTTAAATTTGATGCCGGCACTGACGGGGTACATGACGTGGAATGTGCTGTGCAGGGAGAAAGGAGTCTGCATCCCCTCCTCCCATGTGAGTGCTCAGCCTGTAGCTGAGGCACTGGTTGGATTGAGAGAGTTCAGTAACGGGTATTAACTCAAATGACCAAAGCAGCAATGGATTCCAGTTCCATTAGAGCTCAGCCTAAAGCACTTTCCTTCCTTTGAGGGAAGATCAAGTGAAAGGCAGTTGCCAGACTCTTCACTGTTTCCTGGAATCTCATGATGGGCCATGAGCATAGGCGTGTTCTTGCGATCCTAGATGCAGCCAGAGAAGGCACTCTTACACTCCCTCCGAGTGTAAGAGGGAGTGTAAGAGGGAGCAGTCTTACACTGCTGCCTGGGACTACGCGCGTCTCTTTCTTTAAAAATACAGTTTGCCAGAGAAACAAAACAAAAACCCGAAACAGTTTGTCCATGTGACCACCTGAGGAATTTCAGAAGCCAGGTCCATCCTTCATCCTTCTTTTTGAGCTTGATCTAGATGCAGGCATGGGACTGATTGATTGATTCATTTAATGAACAATGGTTAATTAGCTCAGGAAGGAATTCCAGAAGCCAAGGTGAGACCCTCCATCTCCCAGCTGGGTTCTTATTAGAGTCAAGCTCAGGGGTGATGGACTAATCTATTTCTTCATTTATTCACCTGTTTTCCAGTTGGCAAATCTGTGTGCTTGGCAATGTACTAAGTTAATGTTTCCAAATATGTGTTTTTTGTAACACACTCTCTCTCTGTTTTTAACACCGCACAAAGCTAAATGCTGTTTATTAACGAAGTGTTAACTGTGTGCGAAAAATGTGTAGCTGTCCTATCAGACTCATCATTTCATGATTATCATTTCTTAGTATGTAGCTAAAACAGAACATTAGAAGAGGATAAATTGAGAGACAAAAGTAAGCAACAGTAGATGTGAGACTGGGTGTCTGCTCATCAATGGGAGCTCTAGGTATTTCTGTGTAGTGCCTGGCTACAGAGTAGGTGCTCAGTACACGTGTCTTGAATGGCCGGAGTTCCTGGGCCTGGCACACCCACCGCTGGGCTGGAGGGCCTTTTTGGTAGACGTGACTTTTCCCTCTGGCTTACCACGGCTCTCAAAGTTGGAGCTGGGAACAGTTTCTGTAAGAAGCATCGGAAATTTAAGGATGATTAATAATAATGGTATCAATAATAATAATAACAGCTATGTATTGAGTGTTTCCTATTGTCTAGGCCTAATTTTAGGTGAGAACACACACATCACCTTTAATTTCTAATCTTCACTATGACGCTGGGCATGATTTTCAATATTCCCTCTTTACAGATGAGAAAATAGAGGCTCAGCAAGATTACGATCACTTAGCTACACGTACTGGAGCAAGAAGAGGAGTCCTTGGGTACCCGACACCAAAGGCATTTGACACTCTTTCTGTGCGATACTGTCCACTGAAAAAAATTTTTTTTCTCAAATGTGGCTAATAAAGCCATCCAAATTCTAATTTGTGTATCACTTATCTGATTACAGTTCAGGACTGACTACATCAGAATGGCAGTTTAAAATGGCTGAGTTATCTCCCGGCCACAGTTGGGAAGACAAGAAATGATACCCATGCCGCCATCAAGCCTTCCAATTATATTTTCCATTCCATTACACACACACACACACACACACACACACACACACACACTCATGCACACACCGGCCAGCTTTGAGCTCTTTTGAAAAACCTTTGAACTGTGAATTTCAGATTAAGGCTAGATCTTCCAGCTTTAGGGTGAGGCAATGGGAAAAGGAGGAATGAGGGAAGTCAGCAGAGATGTGGTAAGATGGGATCAGGGGACCATTTATATGACCTCAAGACAGGAAACAAATGTAATCTAGAACTCTGTGCTCTGGATTGTAATGCCTACACTTGCCTTTCTTTGTCATCCCAAAGGAGGGACACTCTTCAGTGGAGCTCCACGGGGCATCCGCAGCGTGCTAACCACTTCACATCAGCTCCAGCCTTTTCCTCTGGACTCTGTACGGCAACTAGCTCCGTGCGGGCTTCGATCAGGTTAGGTCCCGGCAAGTCCAGCACTATCCTGCCCCACTTCTTGCCGTGGACATCTTTGACGTCATGATCGTGACCATCAACCAGAGTGGATGCAACCAATGGATGTGACGTAGTCCATGCCCCGTGGCACTTCCCGTGAGCAATGGGAGACAGAAACTGATGAATGAAATGCTCCCCTTTATTTTCTTGGGAATGGTTCTGAGATGCACTTTGGTAGGTGTCCAGGAAGGTTCTGGTGGATCCAGTAACCAGTGGCCCGTAGTGGTGGCCAAGTCAGTAACACAACCTTATGTCGCTCTTCCTTTTTATTTTACTTCACTTCCCCTACCCATTATCTCTTCCTGTCCAAGTAAACTGTTCCCACACAATAAACCTTTGCTTTATGCTTTTTAGAGGGGCAACTCAGGTAAAGAAGGATTCTAAGAGAAATAATAATGAATAACTCAAGCTTGCATAGCATTTTGCAACGTACTAAGCTTTTTCACACAATACTCTTTTTATCTGCACAGTTAAGTTACACATACATGTACATAGATATGCAGTATGCAGTACTGGTATTATTATTATCCTCATGTCCTAGATGAGATGGCTGAGATTCCAAGAGTAAAGGGAATGCAGAAGGTGATGGTAGAGCTAGAACAAGAATATTGGTTTTCGAGCTCTTCGTCCAGTATTCTTTCTACTTTCACCACATTGATGGAAGACTTGCCTAGAATTTTGAAAAGTGGAGCAGTATCCTAGAATTTTGCCTTTTCTAGGCTTCGATAGGCAGTGTATTAAAGTACAAGGTGTATACCAATGAGATTATTCAAATGACCAAATGTGTCCACTTAAATGCAGTTTCTATATCCTGAAACTTTCTTAAGCGAGTTCTTCAGTTCTTTTGCTTTTGTGTAGTTTGATTTGAGGCCAGCCTGCTTTATGAGCACCTCACGTCCTCAGAAAAATACTAAGAAGGTATGGATATTATTAAGAGGCGGCCGCTGCCCTAAGTGCTTTTCATGGTTATCCTGATTAATCCTTCAAGATCCTGCGAGGCAGGTACCATTAATATCCTCATTCTGAGATACTGAAGCACAGGGTCATTAAGTAATGTTCCTAGGGCCACACAGCTAGTAATTGATGTAGTCAGCATTTGAACTCAGGCTGTCTCACTCCAGAGCTCACACTCTTAAACATTATGCTGTACTGCCTGGGTAAAAAAGTATATTTAATATTGCTCATTTTGTCATTTTATATTAAATGATCACTCTGCTGCCCAGTTCCCCCTGAGTCTGGGAGAGGGTGGTGAAAGACTCTTTCTTCTGCCAAAATCTACTTTTATCGACTGCTCCCCCCGCCCCGCCCCATCCCCACCCATCCCCACGGCCTTTCCCTCCCTTCTCCCCCAGGGAGGGGTGATGGGGGGAGCCTTGCTGCAGGATGAGGGCGGGGGGGGGGGAGCCTTGCTGCAGGTCCTTCCTCCTGGTTCCCATCCAGTGCTGGTGGCCGAGTTCTCAGTGGAGCCACAACAATTGGATTCTTCTTTTTTTTTTTTTAATAAATATTTTATTTATTTATTCCTGAGAAACCCAGAGAGAGGCAGAGACACAGGCAAAGGGAGAAGCAGGCTCCATGCAGGGAGCCGGATGTGCAACGTGGGATTTGATCCCAGGACCCGGAGTCACACCCTGGGCCAAAGGAAGGCAGGTGCTCAACCGCTGAGCCACCCAGGGATTCCCTCCTGGTTCTTTTTTAATTGTACCTTATAAGGCAGATAAGCTGCCATGTGGAGTGGTTGGTGGGGGCGGGGGGGGGGGGGAGGGGGGTGCAGCCACTGCCAAGCTGAGGTTCATTGTCCTGAGGGAATCTACAGCTGAAGATTTAGGTCCAGGTGAGGGCAATTGGGTCATTTCAGATCAATTTCCAAAGGTAACCCTGGGCCTTCTCGTAGTTCCTGGCAGTTGTTGGCCTTAAATCTAAGCAGTGAGGAGCTTAGTCCCTATGGACACTGACCTGAGATAGACTCAGACGCCTTCAGGCAGGGTTTTGGTCTTGCTTGTTTTTAAAAAATTTTATTACATTTTCATTTTAATTCCAGTAGAGTTAACATACAATGTTATGTTAATTTTAGATTCAACGGTTCTGTGTATCACTCGGTGCTCATCATGGTGACCATACCCTGCATCCCCTTCACCCACTTCACCCATCACCCACCCACCTCCACTCGGTGACCATCAGTTTCTTCTCTGTACTTAAGAGTCTGTTTCTTGGTTTGTCCCTCTTGGTTTCCCCCCCTTTGTTCATTTGTTTCATTTCTTAAATTCCACAAAAAGCAAGATCATATGATACTTGTCCTTCTCTGACTTATTTTGCTTAGCATAATACACTCTAGCTCCATCCAGGTTGTTGCAAATGGCAAGATTTCATTCTTTTTATGGCTGGATGATATTCCATTATATATATATAATATTATATTAAATAAAATTATAAAATATTATATAAAATAATATTGGAATATTGGAATATATATATTCTTTTTTATCCATTCATCTGTCTATGGACACTAAGGCTGCTTCCATATTTTGGATATTGTAAATAAAATTACAAAATATTATATAAAATAATATTGGAATATATATATTCTTTTTTATCCATTCATCTGTCTATGGACACTAAGGCTGTTTCCATATTTTGGATATTGTAAATATGCTGCAATGAACATAAGGGTGCAGTTGTAAATGGAATTGCTTTCTTAATTTGTCTTTCTATTGCTTCATTATTAGTATGTAGAAATGCAACAAATTTCTGCACGTTGATTTTTGTATCCCGTGACCCTACTAAATTCATTTATGAGTTCTACTTGTTTTTTTGGTGGAGTTTTTCTATTATGGCATCACATCATCTGCAAATAGTAAAACTTTTACTTCTTCTTTACCAATTTGGATGCCTTTTATTTCCTCTTTTTTTTTTTTAAGATTTTATTTATTTATTCATGAGAGACAGAGAGAGAGAGGGAGAGAGAGAAGCAAGGAGAGAAACAGGCTCCTCACCAGGAGCCCGATGCAGGACTTGATCCTCGAACCCCAGGATCGCACTCTGAGCCAAAGGCAGACGCTTAACTGCTGAGCGCCCCCGGGCATCCCTTCTTTTATTTCCTTTTGTGTGATAGGGCTAGGATTTCCAGTACTATGTTGAATAAAAGTGGTGAGAGTAGACATGCTTGTCTTGTTCCTGATCTTAGGGAGAAAGCTCTTAATTTCTCACCTTTGAGTATGATGTTGGCTGCAGGTCCCTCGGGTCTGTCTTTGGCAATTTCAACGAGCCTGTGGAGTGTTTTGAACTGGGAGAAGCCACTTCGCTGGAGGTGACAGATTTTGGACTTTATCTCTCAGTAAAAGCACGATAGTTGTGCACTGTAGCCATTTAGTGAACTTAGGAAAGTTGTAAAAATCTGCCTCCGGTGATGATGATTATGTTAGGAGTCGAAGTGCTACATGGAGAGTCATAAAGTGATGCCAGGCCTTGGCGTTGCTCACTCCATCTTCAGAACTCCCTTGCTTTAAGAGCAAATAAGGTCAGTCCTTACCCAGAAGTCCTCCTCCAGACCCAAGGTCATCCAGGTCACATATTGAAGCCTGTTTTCCAAACATCTATTCCTGGGGTGCTGTATCAGCTAGCTTTTGCTGTGTAACAAATCACCCCAAAACATCGTGGCTTAAAACAACAGCCATTTGTTTGCCTCATCCTTCTGTTGGTTGGAAATGTGGGCTGGGTCCAGCCAAGTTGCTTTTCTGTTCTCTGCTGGGTTCACTCATTTACCTTAATCAACTTCCAGACTGTTCTGTGGCTGGTTGATTAGCTTGACCTCAGTGGGGGTTGCTTATCTCTACTCCCCTGGACTGTCATCCTACAGCCAGCTAGCCCAGGCTTGTTCACGTGGCCAGGAGGCAAGATTTTGAGGCAGTGTGGAAGCTGCAAGGCTTCTTATAGTTTAGGCTCTGGAACTTGTATATGATCTCTTCCACCACATTCTTTTGCTCAAAGCAAGTCATGAGGGCAGTCCTGATTGGAGCGACGAGGAAACAGATTCCGTCTTTTGATGAGAGGCTCTACAAAGTCACGTTGCAAGAACTGTAAATATGGGGAAGGGAATAATTGAGGCCATATTTTAAAAGCAATATTCTATAGCCTGAGGAAGGCTTGTGTTTTCCTCGGGATAGATTATTTTTTGGACAATGGAACCTTAGTTTTTAAGCCTGAGAAAAACACTAGACTGCATTTTTAAAGATTTAAAATCAACGAATTAATATAATGACATATTAGTTTCAGAGGTAGAATTTAGTGATTCATCAGTTGCATGTAACACCCAGTGCTCATTAAAGCACGTGCCCTCCTTCATGCCGTCACCCAGTTATCCCACCCACCTCCCCTCCAGCAACTCTCAGTTTAGACTGCATTTTTTTAGGAATTTCAAAATAAAGGCCTAGAAGTTAGGGATCTCCGTGGGACTGACTAAAATGCCTTGTTTATCTCCGGGTATCAATGCAAGTACTTTATGGAGCTGTGCTCCCATGGATGTTCTCTTTGGCTCTTAGACCGTACTCATAGCATTTCTGTTGCTAGGCCTTCTTTCATCGTCAAACTAATACTATGAATTATCACCAAAGGACAACATACCAAATCTTCACTACTTATGAGTTAATTACTTATGTTTTGATTTATCCGAGGTAATCCGATCAGTTGTTCTGTTGATATTTCCATATTCACTTCATTTATACCTTTGTGCATGCAGATTTTACTCAAGGCATGAAGCTATCTCTGTTGTTGGGAGAGTTTGAATGTGTGAAGCTGGGCTTATGCGGCTCTTTCTGAATCAGCCTCATCGACAGTCTGCTTAGTCTTTGTGGGAAGTGGTGTAGGAAAGGGCCATAGGCTGATTGTCCAGAGTCCAATTTTTATATGGAAGATACATTAAACAAATATCTTTCCCTGGTTATCGTACAAACGGACTTCAATGCAAATGTCAACAAATCTGAGTTTTTTAGATTACTCACTCTTTTGGATTGATCCCATCTGTTTCCTTTTTTACACGAAAAACTGGGAACTGACTGCACAATACAAGCATGGTGGCTTATTTATGGTTTTTGATAAAATCTCTTGCATGCTTCATTGTGCTTTATGAAACTCTAATCTATTCAGATTATAAATCTTCTCTTCTGTTTTTAGGAGGCAGCTTCCTGCAGGATCCAAAATGTACTAAATTTTAAGGTGGTGGGGATCCCTGGGTGGCGCAGCGGTTTGGTGCCTGCCTTTGGCCCAGGGCACGATCCTGGAGACCCGGGATCGAATCCCACACCGGGCTCCCAGTGCATGGAACCTGCTTCTCCCTCTGCCTGTGTCTCTGCCTCTCTCTCTCTCTCTCTCTCTCTCTCTCTCTTTCTCTCTGTGACTATCATAAATAAATAAAGAATTAAAAAAATATTAAGGTGGTAAAGCCTTAGAAGTATACTGTGGGATTTCAAAGTTAATCTTCTACTAATAAGAACCTATTATAAGACGGGCACTGCGTAGGCACTTTAAATACACGAACACATAAGTAAATAATTCTCACTGTACTCCCTCCATGTAGGTTTTGTCATCCTTATTTCACATATGAGGAAACTAAGGCTCATAGCAATTAAGTAACTTACTTGAAAGAGCACAGAATCAGTTTGTCACTAAGCTGGTATGGGACCAAGGTCAGCCTGATTCCAGAACCAGTTATTTCTGTATTATGTCGGAATTCTTAATATGATAATGGCCTTTGACTGCTGAGGCATTGCTATCATCATTTTGAGCGAACGTTCTTACTCTTTTCCTGGTGGAAGTAGGGGAATTGATTCTCTTACCTCCCATCTTTGTGATTTCATGGCATAGCTACAAGATAGAAGTAATTTTTTAAAAAACTCACATGAGATCAGAATAGTAGACATTGCACAAGCCTAGGGACAAGGCATATCTTCAACCTGAATTTCAAATGGAACAATGCATATTACTATAAGATTTCTCACCTACTAGCGTCTTCTAAAAAACTCTAAGCATAGAGTGGCGGCAAGACTGCTAGCTTCTCTCTTGGCCCAGAATTAGATCTTGATGATCTTCCAAATCCTCGATGATGTTCACAAATGAAGGCACCAACTTCCTCTTCCTAACACATCTCCTTATTATTATTATTATTATTATTATTATTATTATTATAAATAGAAGTTGGGTTGCATCAAAGCTACTCCTATAAATCACATTATCAGCCCCATGGAGGTACTTCAGCCTCCTTCTGCTTCATGGGTTACTTTCACTCCAAGGCTGTGTATTTGGCTTCTGCTTTTTGGTTCTCGTTGAAAAACAGAGGTTTTGCTTCAAAGCTGTTTGGTTCCAGCACAGCATCTTCTGAGGGTGTTGTATAGAACAGCATTTCTCAACTGTGCTCCCAAGTCTGGGAGACCCTCAGACCTTAACAACACACTGCAGTTCATGAAAGGTTCAGAAAAAAGGCTGCACTTAACATGTCTGCTTAACTGTTTAATGCCAGGCAGGAATCAAGAGCTCCGTTTTCCACCTGTGACATTTAAGTTGCCTGTTATATATCTGAGCAGAGATGTCCAGGGACAAGCAGATATGAGCCAGACTCTCGGGGTGGGGGGGGGGGAGATCAGATTGAGAGATAAATGTTAGGGAATTCATCAGCATAGGGATAATCTTCTTTTACAAAATTTTTATGGTGATGAGAGCACTTAACAGGGGACCTATCCTCTTAACAAACATTAAGTGTGCAATACATTGTTGACTGTAGATGCATCATTGCACAGATTTCTAAACCTTACTCATCTTGCCCAACTGAAATTTTGTGCCTGTTGATTAATAACTCCCTCTTTTTCCTTCCCCCATAGTCCCTGAGAGTCACCATTCCAGTCTTAGATCCTAGCATATGGATGTTTTCTAATGCTATGGGACTCTCTCAAGTGTAAATAAAGAGAAGAGGGCTGAGCCTGGACCTGGAACACTCATGGGAAACACACGACTCTAAGGGGTAATAAATCACATTACATCACATAGAAGGTTTTAGAACATGCACATGAGGGGAATATATTAATTATTATTTTATTTTTTTTAAAGATTTTATTTATTTATTCATGAGAGACACAGAGAGAGAGAGGGGCAGAGACATAGGTAGAGGGAGAAGCAGGCTCCATGCAGGGAGCCCGACGTGGGACTCGATCCCGGGATTCCAGGATCACACCCTGGGCCAAAGGCAGGTGCTAAACCACTGAGCCACCCAGGGATCCACTAATTATTATTTTAGAAGTTGAAAATTGACCTAAGTAATATTAACTTACATTAAAAAAAAAAACCATACTAAGTATTCAGTGCATTTAAATTTAATTTGGGACCTAAACATTTCAAAACAGTGACTGCTTTGCTAAAAATAATGGATTAAAAAGTTCTTATGCTCCGAACCAGACCCTCTTCTCAAAAGTCTGTGAATAGAATACACAGACTTGTTTTATTTACGGGCTCTTCTCTTTGTGCTTTCTGTAGAAACTCCTTGATTTTAGGTCTGGATATTTGGATTTGGCTGGAGAGGTTGAAGGGAAGATAGAGGAAAGTAGAGGAAAGAAATAAAAATGCGAACTCAAATGAGCAAGGTGACATATTCATAGTCACACATACACATATAGAGGAAGTAGGGGGGAGGTAAAATGATTAATACACGTGTCACTGAAGGAAACAACATTAAAACACATTCATTGGGGCCCACACTTGATGGGAGACAATTCAGTTATAATGGTCATGCCTTTTGAAGATAGTCCTATGGTTTCCCTGACTTATAGAAACTGTGATTTTTTTGGGTGGTCTTATAAAATGTTGAGGGGGGGAACCTCATGGAAGATGAGAGTAGGGCTTTTTAGTTCTCTGTTATATTTTTCAAGTTCTTTCTCAGATCTCCCAGGTTTGCAGACTCCTATCCTGCCTGGTTTTCTCTATTAAAAAAAACCAAAGCACCAAATACTTCATTCACTTATTTATTCACTGATAGATGATTGAGGTGTTCATTCAGCAAAAACTCATTAAACATTTACTGTGTCATAGGAACTGTCCTAGTGTTGGAGACACAGGCATAAACGAGAAATATAAAAAATTCTTCTTCCATAGAATTTATGTTCGGGTGGGGAGGGGGAGAAGGGTTAGAAAATAAATGAATATAAAAATTAAATACCTGTGTTGGATGGTGGCACATGCTACAGAAGAAAATAAAGCAAGAAAGAGGCGGAGTGGTGTTGGAGTTGAATTTTAAATAGAGTCGTCAGGGAAGGGGTCACTGACATTTGAACAATGGGCTGGAGATAAGGAGGGGAACTGGGTGCGTATCTGGGGGAATGTATCCTATTTGCTAGAGAACTGGGGAGAGGGGGGTGCTTACTGCATAGAAGTATAAAATTACTCACATTTTTGGTGACAGGGAGAGGGGTGTGGGGCAAAGACCTTCTTGGAGTCCTGCCTGCACGCCCATGGGAAAAGCCAACCTGGGCCAGGGGTTTTGAGTAATTCCATACAGAGCTGAAGGCTTGGGGCGCCTGAGTGACTCTGGCAGTTGAGCATCTGACTCTTGGTTTTGGCTCAGGTCATGATCTCGGGGTTGTGAGATCGAGCCCCATGTCGGGCTCCATGCTAGGTGTGGAGCCTGCTTAAGAGTCTCTCTCTCTCCCCCCCTCCCTCTGCTCCTCACCCTTCCTCCCTAAGAAAACAAAAAACAAACAAACAAAAAAACCCAAATGTGAAGGCTCTGCTGCTATCTGGCTGGTGGCACCCAATGAATTGATCTATTGTAAAAAAAGTTGAAGGCTCCCAGGACATGCTATGATGCCAGAGGCATATGAATATCATTAACACCATAAGGATTCTTTTTTTCTTTTTTTGTGCAAGATCTTTCTTCTAAGTCTTACCTTGGCCTCCACCAGCAATGCCTCCCTACACCGTCCATTCTGTATTGGGTCTGGGCATTGGCTGGTTCTCTGGCAGGTCTGATAATGCTCCCAGGTCCCTATGAATTAACCTTCATGATAAATGTTAGGAGCACAACCAAGGAGGTCTGTCTAGGTTGGTGGAGGAAGTCAGAGAGGACCAGGAGCTTCCAGTACTCCTCCTGGGATACCCCGACTCCTGAATCTCTAGTCTTTTCTTCATGAGTTCTAGGTAATCGTGTCTCTGGCACCAAGGTAAGGTGCTCAAGGCTGGCAAAATTCTTTGTCCTTTGTCCCGCTTATATCTCTTATGGTCTGTTTGTCGGCCCTCATCTGTCTGAATGGCCCCGTTGGTTCCCTAGGGAGCTGGGTCATTTGCTTAGTGAGTTAACTCTTTCTTGCCCTGGTCTCCAGGATTAGACGTCCCCAGTTGGGAACATCACATGTGCTGTATAGACTGTGTCGAGTGCAAGGGCAGGGCATCTAGCCAAGGGTGCAAATAGGAGCTCAACTCCACTGGTTTGCTGGCTAAGCCGCATGCCCTGCCGTGGAGCAGAGTCCACCTGGAGAGAGAGGTCCCCTTCCTAAGTCCCCCAGAGGCATTAGTCAAGCCATATCCCCTTGTGGCTGCAATCACCCCAAGGTGGTGCCTTTTTAAATTTGCACAGTGGAAATCCTGGGGGGGGCGGGCCAGCAGCGACCCAGTTCCACTTTTCAACGGTGTATCTTCACAACCGTCTCCCCCTCTATCTTTTTACGTGCACAAGCAGACGCACCCAGCGGACCTTGTGTGTTTGTGTGGTTACACGTGCACACATCTCCCGCATTCTGTGGTTACGAAACACTTCTTGAGCTTCTCACATTCGGTGTCATCGGAGCTGTGGGCTATAATTATGCCGGGAACAAACCAAGGTCATTTTCCACCTAATCACTTCAGAGCGAGTCACTGTCACCGAAGCAAAACCAGGCCTGGGTTATGTGCCCATTTTAATGTTTGACTAAAGCTTAGGATTATAGTGATAAAGAGGGCTTTGCCGGGCCATCCTACCTCTAGGAGGTGGGTTACCTCGATCATTTCAGACAGACTTGGTCACTTTGTAGGATGTGACCAAGTGACTTTGTCACAGAAAAGTGACTTTGTAGGTCACTTTTCTGGATCAGAAAAAAAAAAAAGAGAAATTGTGGTTGAGGCTGAAGGGCAAGTTCTGAGCGGTAGGCGGGGGACAGGTTTGTGATAGAAAGATTCGGACCTGCTCCCAAAACGGTGAAGTGGCTGTTCCTCCACTTTTGTGTGAGCCAGGAACTGTATTTACTGCATTGTATGGGGCGTCAGAGCAAGAGCTTTGGAGCCAGATTTCTAAGATTGGAATTTAAGTTCTACCCCGTACCTGCTGTGTGAACTAGACTATTCCCTTAACTGCTCTGTGATCCCGTTTGCTCATCCCCACCTCCACGACCATCGTCACCGTCGTCCCCTAACTCAGTGGCTTTCCCCTACAGCTGGGTACTACGCTCCTTTTGTCCGTAGTTCTTTTCCTCCCTGTATACTATTGCCTGCCAAGTTATTCTTTTCCTCCCTCTAGACGTTGCCTGCCAAATTATTCCCAAGCACCAGATTGGGCTTTCCTCGGTGTCTGGGTTCCTCCTGAGTAGATATCCTGGATACAGGCTGTTTCAATTCAGTTGGATCCAAAATTAACAGACTGTGTTCCCTACAGGAGGAGAGAGTTAGGGGTTTAATGTGTCCAGAAAAATAAACTCATAAATTGGATAAAAAGAAAATACTACTTTTAACGATCTTTGTGAACTTATTTGGATTAGGGTTTAAAGAAAATAGGCATTATGTGCATCATAAAAATGATAGCTATCTTTTTTTTTGATAGCTATCATTTTTTGAGCATATACTATGCACTAGGAACAAGGCTGGGTTTTTGAATCTTAGTGATGCAGCTAGACGGGTACGCTGACGCGGAAATGCAAGGACGCCGCACAAAGGATATGCGCACAAAGGATAGCTCGGGAAGGGGAGCGGAATTCATGCTCTTTCTGTGACAATTTTCTCCTATATATTGGTTTGATCATTTTGCCTGACTTTTGGATGCCCTAGGTATAGGTATAAAGCATAATTTAGCCTCAGATGGTAAAGGCACCTTCTTCCCCCCCAGTTAGCACATTATTTTGTCACTGGGAAAGTAACACATAATCAATATGCAAAAGTTTGAAACAATAGAAAAGCAAATTGTCTAAGTTCATGCTGATCTGATAAGTGCAGAGTCAAGGCTCAGTCGTCTTTGGGAGTCTCAACCGGTTTTGTATGACACTGTCACCCTATGTCGGTGACTCACACACAGGGTCAACTTCATTATTGTTTGACACACTGACGTCTCTCAGCTCAGTTCCATCTGTCTTTAACAGGTTAACAGTATGAGACTTTTCTTGGCCAGATAGTCCATTTTGGGGACAGTAACAACCTCACGATAGTAAATGTAACTGGAAAGACCAGTGATGCAAAAGGAACTGATGTCTGTATGTGATAAATTGGCTGCTTTTAGGGAATATCTTGCAATCTTTAAAGTCATGTTTAGTTTTATGGAAATGCTGTCAAATTATACTCATATTGGTAAAATTTTTGTATACTGTTTGGCAAGGGAAGAAATACTTGTAGTTCCCCAAACTCTACTCCTGTTGAGGATCTAGCTTTCTCTTTCTTCCTTTCTTCTTTCTTTCTTCTTTTCTTCTTTCTTTCTTTCTTTCTTTCTTTCTTTCTTTCTTTCTTTCTCTTTCTGTCCCTTTGTCTCTCTGTCTCTCTCTCTTTCTTTCGAGAACTATGCTTTCAGATGATGCTAGTTAAATACATCATCATGTTTAGTTTCCTTGGTTGGAAATATTGGTTTACTTCTCTTTTTAGTCATAATTAAATTCAATGTAAGCCCCGTGAAGGCTTCCTTTGATTCTTGGTTATACTTGTCTTTCTAATGTGTGAGCTTAGTCATGTTATTTAATTTCTTTGCCTGCACTTTCTCACCTATAAAATGGAAATAATAAAATATTCCTTAGAGGTTCATTGTAAATACTAAATTTTAATGCATCGGTGATGCCCAGTGTTCAACAAATCTAGGTCCACAGTCTCATATTCAAAATTTTGAGATCCAAAAGTTGTGAAAATTGTTTTCTCGAAACCCTCTTGGTAGCAAAACCTCAACTGTCTGTTCTGATTTTCCTTAGCAGAGAAGCTTTACTTTATTTAATATGAAGTTATTTATGGTCTTTATCCTACTCCATGTGAATATTTATAGGTTTTTGCATAAATATAAGTGTTTGATTACTTGTGCTGTTTCAGATCCTTGTAGGAGTGTTATGTAATATCAAATTTACTTTCTGAAATATAAAAATTCCTGAATTCTGAAATATGACACAGCCCCTAGGATTTCTGATAAGGGATTTTAAGCCTATATTTGTTTCCTGGTTTCAGAATGAATGAATATGAATTTTTTTGTTATTGGCTTATTCTAGTTAATATTACATGTGGTCATTTTGATAAAACAATCTTTAGGATTTTTTTTTCTATTTTTTTGAAGGGATATTTTCACATTGTCTGAACTAAGGTTTATGATTATGACTTGGTAACTCCCCTAGAGTTTAGTCTTGACTAAGACAGACTTGACTAAACCCTAGAACCCAGTGAGACTTATGGTAAGATAAAAGAAAAATTCCAAATTCTGCGTTAGTTTGAGTGATTGAAAAGAGGTCCCTTCTCATTAGCTTTAGTAGTTACTTAATAGATACTCACTGAGAAGAGTTGAAATCCCAAGAAATATGCATGAATGTTAATGATTGTATGGCAGTAGATGGAAGAATGAAATTTAATAGATTCTCAGCCTCTCTGAAGATTCTTCGATTGGACATATTTTCAAGAAAGTACAATCTCTGCAGGGCTTTTGGTCTCTCTCTACAAAAGTTGCATTTATAAAAAGGCAAGTCAACTACTCTCTTGATTCTTGTTAAACTTAAACATTATTATTCTTACATTTAGCATTGAATTTCTGTATTTATTGCTAGGAATTGTGGAGGCCTGCGGAAATTGTAAATACAGATATACGGCCAAAGGTGGTAGCCAGGCTCTATCCATGATCCCGAAGCAGTCTTGTTCTGCTGCCAAGAGCAGAAGCCACTTGCTGAACTGTAACAAAACCGAATGATCAATTGCCTGAAGTGCCTGTAGCTCATTTAAAACAAATTCCAGGTTTAATTGAGCCTGTATCAAATAGATCATCCTGTATTGAGAGGATGTTTTTGTAGTTTAAGACTTGCAAGAGAGACTATCAGTAGTATTCCATATATGTGCTGAACAGACCAGTATAATTCACAAGCTACTAAAGAGAAATTATTTTGTAGGCTGTGTAGTCACCGGGTAAAAACTAAAGTAATTTATTTAATTATCCTTTGGAGGGCTCTCTACATTATTTTTATGAATGCAATAGAAACATTGAAAAGCCAAAGGAAATAGGAAATTAACTTACATGAAATTTGGCTTATTAATTTTCCTTTCATGTAGAGATGTATTTTATTGTGTTTAGAACAATGTAATTTCAGAAGCAGTGAAAGTGTCTTAACTCACAAAAGGAAGCAAATGGAAATGGGATCGGAGAAAACATATTCTGAGCCTTTGAAGAGATGAGGGATTTTGACATGTCAAGGTGCTTGACTTTGGTTCTGAGACCAGTCGGTGTAATTCTGTTCTAAGACAGAGACATGTAAAAAGGTTAAAAGCGTCGGCGTGGGTCTAAGTAAAAAAAATGAGAAGTAGTAGAAGTGTGTTTTAATTTCTCCCCTTTATTCACCTTTTCTTCCCCTCCCCACCCATGGAGCACTGTCACCTTCCCCAATTCCCTTCCTTCTCCTTTATCAAACCAGCCCTCCCAGGAATGTTTGAATTTGAAAGTTTTCCTTAAATTATAGAATGAAAGTCCCTTTTATGTTTAATATGATTACAGGAGCTACAGGCTTAGGAGATTTACTGTGCAAGAGGATTATCTTGGTGCTCATGAGATCATCCAGTGGGCATGCTAAGAGAATGTCCAGTTATGGCATAGAACTTTCTGAGCTCACCTTCTTATTTTTTTTTTTAATTATTTATTTATTTATGATGGTCACAGAGAGAGAGAGAGAGAGAGAGAGAGAGAGAGAGAGGCAGAGACATAGGCAGAGGGAGAAGCAGGCTCCATGCCCTGGGAGCCCAACGTGGGATTCAATCCTGGGTGTCCAGGATCACGCCCTGGGCCAAAGGCAGGCGCTAAACCGCTGCACCACCCAGGGATCCCTGAGCTCACCTTCTGTAGGAACATCTAGTAATGACTGGAATCTTGCATCCTCTCTTGCCTTCCACCAATCCATTTTTCACCATGAGTCAGATGGACTTTCTAAAACTACAAATCCTATCTAATTCTCCCACCTATGTAAAACTGTTCAATGGATTTCCTTTTTATTCTCAGGAAAGAGACGGAGGGTTGCAACATGAACTTGGAGGCTCTGTAATAATATGGCTTCTGTGTACTTCCCTCTAATCTCTGCAGTCCAGACACCCTGGCCTTGTTTTAATTCTTTGAAAACTCCAGGGTGGTAGAGAGTAGGTTTTATTTACTGTGTTCTTTTTAGTGTTTAGCCCAGTGCCATAATTAACAAATATCTCTTAAATGAGTAAATGAAAGAGGGAATGAAATGTTAGTGTCAGTGTAGTCAGTTTTGGTAAAACTATCCCCATTCATGGTATTGTTCCTCATTCCACAAATATATATTGACTCCTTACCACGTGCCAGGCACTGTGCGAGGTTCTGCTAAACAGTAATTACAATGTGTAATAACTGTTGAGAATTTGGGTGGCCTCTCAGGGTGGTCATAATTACAGGTAGAGTTAGAGATGCAGGTGCGCAGAAAGCTCTACCTTTTTGCTGCTTTCAGAATAGACAAAAGGTTTAATCTCCAGGGAGGCAGAAATGCTTTTAAAACAGAAGCAAATTCTTTCAGAAGTGTTCTGTAGTTTTTAGGGTATAGATCCTTTACCTCTCTGGTTAGGTTTATTCCTAGGCATTTTATGCTTTTGGGTGCAATTGTAAATGGGATTGACTCCTTAATTTCTTTCTTCAGTCTCACTGTTAGTGTATAGAAATGCCACTGATTTCTGGGCATTGATTTTGTATCCTGCCACACTGCCAAATGGCTGTATGAATTCTAGCAATCTTGGGGTGGAGGCTTTTGGGTTTTCTAGGTACAGTATCATGTCAAAGAGGAAAAGTTTAACTTCTTCTTTGCCAACTTGAATGCCTTTTATTTCTTTTTGTTGCCTGATTGATGAGGCTAGGACTTGTAGTACTATATTGAATAGCAGTGGTGAGAGTGGATATCCCTGTCTTGTTCCTGATCTTAGGGGAAAGGCTCCCAGTGTTTCCCCATTGAGAATGATATTTGCTGTGGGCTTAAAGACAACCTACAGATGGGAGAAGATATATGCAAATTTAGATAAAGGGCTAGTATCCAAGATCTATAAAGAACTTTTTAAACTCAACAGCAAAGAAACAGACAATCCAATCAGGAAATGGGCAAAAGACATGAACCGGAATCTCACAGAGGAAGACATAGACATGGCCAACATGCACATGAGAACATGCTCCGCATCACTGGCCATCAAGGAAATACAAATCAGAACCACCATGAGATCCCACCTCACACCAGTGAGAATGGGGAAAATTAACAAGGCAGGAAACCACAAATGTTGAAGAGGATGTGGAGAAAGGGGAACCCTCTTACACTGTTGGTGGGAATGTGAACTGGTGCAGCCACTCTGGAAAACTGTGTGGAGGTTCCTCAAAGAGTTAAAACTAGATCTGCCCTATGACCCAGCAATTGCATTGCTGGGGATTTACCCCAAAGATACAGATGCACTGAAACGCCGGGACTCCCGCACCCTGATGTTTATAGCAGCAATGTCCGCAACAGCCACACTGTGGAAAGAGCCTCAGTGTCCATCGAAAGATGATGGATAAAGAAGCTGTGGTCTATGTATACAGTGGAATATTCCTCAGCCATCAGAAAGGACAGATACCTACCATTTGCTTCAACGTGGATGGATGGACCTGGAGGGTATGAAGCTGAGTGACATAAGTCAATTGGAGAAGGACAATCATCATATTGTCTCATTCATTTGGGGAATATAAAAAATAGTGCAAGGGAATAAAGGGGAAAGGAGAGAAAATGAGTGGGAAATATCAGGGAGGGAGACAGGACATGAAGACTCCTAACTCTGGGAAATGAACAAGAGGCAGTGGAAGGGGAGGTGGGCGGGGGGTGAGGGTGACTGGGTGACGGGCACTGAGGGGGGCATTGGACGGGATGAGCACTGGGTGTTATGCTGGATGTTGGCAAATCAAACTCCAATAAAAATATACAAAAAAATAAAACAGAAGCCAAACACTAATGTTTCTTTCCAAGATGAAGAAATTAATGTTAGCCAATAGTTATGTTTAAAGAGTGACATGTGAAGAAATACCTATGTCACTCCTACTTTGGAGGTCATCGGTGAAGAGACCTGGGGCTGCATTGACTCATTTCCTTCTGCCTGTTTCATCCTGGGCCTAACAGGAAGGAGATCACGGGCTGCTCTGAAAACCTGTTCCAAGTCTGAAGCATTAGGTGCGTTATTGTGTCATTTTATAAATGACGTGCTCAAGTGTTCACAACTGCTTTGGCACAAAGTAGCAGAATTACTATCTTTTCTAGAGGGAGTTGGGTGTAGTGGAGATGGGGTGTGTTAGGCAGAAACTAAATTGGAACAGATCTATTTCTACAGAGGGATTCTCATGGAAGGAAATGTAATGTTTCTTTTGGATTCATAGTAGATTTATGGCTGTTGCATGACTTGATCCACATTGGCTTTTGGGGAAAGGTTTTATCCCTCTCTTGTACTAATAGCATGTCTGTGCAAAAGATAAATACTGGAGGGGTGGTATGGATATATATATGTGTGTGTGTGGCAGGATTTGCTTCTTTTTTTCTAAAAGTCAACTAATTTGACTTTGACTATCTTGAATACTTGGCTATTTTCTGCTAATGGTACTAAATTGGCACAGGGTTGGTCATGCACATGTGTCAAGCCAGACTTATGACTTTATAACCCCAGTGTAGAAGTAGAATTTTGAAATTTTAGAAAAGAAAAGTAGGACTCAGCGTGTTTTTTTTTTTTGCCAAAAAGAATAATTTGTATAAAAGTAACTTTATGGTAAATCATCTCTTTTGTCTAATTTGTGAGCTACATGCTACATGTATCTCCCAAAAGGGGTCTTCAGTCTAGTGAGTTTTACAAAAGAAACTCATATTCCTCATTTGTAGTAAGTGTTGTAATTGTCTGCATCTGTTAACCAATCTCCTATAATTTCACATTATAGCCACAGTCTTCTGTTTAAACATTATAATACTCCACTTGACACAACAATCACCATTGTCAGAGTCATAGAAAACCCAGGTATAGAAGGCCTCTTAGCTCCCTTGTCTTGGTTTGTTTTCTCAGTGAAGGTACCTTTTATCATCTGGTTATTACATGTATGGTTAAACGCAAGCTTCAAGACAATAATATTCTCTCTGGATCATGTATGGTCATTTCCAGTGTCGGATATAGCCTAGAAAGTGGCTCTATTTTAAAAGAGTTTCCAATCAGAGACCTTTTATTTTTATAGTTCTGCACCTATCTGTGAAATATATACTACCCATCTGGGAAACCTACAATGTGGATGAACAGGTTAGAGTCCTGAGAAGTGCTTTGGTAAAAAATTGTTTTTTATTTCTTTTAACTCAGCATTTCCCAAACTTAGTTGACTTTTGAACCCCTTTCAGTAATACCAGCTAGTATCCCACTATGGAAAAGTTGCTCTTTTGGTTCAAACTGTTGAATATAGGTTCTTCTAACACTTATAAGTCAATTTGGGATTTAATTCTGGGAGTGAGGGTATATGTCAGCTCAAGACGTCTCTCACCCTGTGGGGAACTACCAGGGTGGTCAGTTGGGTTGGGTTGGTTGATCTGATAGCATTGGTAGAGAGCCTGTTCTGTCTACTGTGCTTCCCGTGCAACTTTCTACTCTACTGAGGAGGACAACTTTCTCAGAAGACGAAGTGTCTTTGGAAAAGAGTATAAATGCAGTTATCTTTTCCTCCTAAAACCCAAACATGAAATTAGCCTCATTTGGGGGGAAACTTTGATTCTGACATTTGTTCATAAGCTTGTTAGGGATGTGAAAGTCGTGGTACCCTTACACAGCAAAGATCAAGGAATAGTATACTATTATATATATTATAATTGTGTGTGTGTGTGTGTGTAGTATAACTATAGTATAATCATAGCATAATTATCAGAAACAGTATAAACACGGGGCAGGAGGGTCCACTCAAGGTCACAGAGTAGGGCTGGTCATGGTAGAGTCAGAGTGTTTATATCCATTAGCATGTAAACACTAGAGAAACTTTAAGACTGGTGTGCATATATTCATATAAATTTGCAGCAGCTTGGCTTAACGGTAGGTTGAATGTGTTTGATGAATTCATATAATGCACTATTCTATTCCAGAAATTTCATCTTTGTCTTTAATGTGTATTCCTAGGCAACCTCTATCACTGCCTATGTTGACAACATACTCCTATTTCATTCTATTTTGTTCCCAACATCCCTTCCTGCAACCGGATGACCACTCCAGGGAAGTTTCTGTAGTCTAGGGAAGAATGTAGAGTCGCAATCAGCTTCTTACCTCCTCCTTAGGTTTAAAGTGTTCCCTGTGGTATTAGTAAAATGGAAATAATTCTTGCTTGCACAACTAATACAGAGGAGTCTGGTGCCGCATCCTTCCTGGTCCTAGGTGTTGCTTGAGCTCTACCAGAAGAGGAAGTGGTCAGCCCCCACCTCATGCTCCTCGAAATGCTTCCTGGAGGGATGGTTGATACCTGTGTCAGTGAAACCACTATAGAACCAGTTAAACAAACTGGTTTGGGCCCCTTGGAGGAAGTAATTTGCACTGTCAGGTGTGAGGGAGAATGGCTTTTCTGCAGGAAGGAGCTTGGATGGCATAAGGGAGATAAATGGCCCTGAATGAAAAGGTGAATAAAACCCTCGACAGTTTGAAATTCCTTTGGAGGAACCTGGGAGTTAAGCATTTTCTTTCTTCTCCCTTTATCTCGTGTCTGTCTCATATTTCAGTTTTATTGTCCCTCTTTTGCTGCCTATGGTGCTGAATTATGATGAGCCCCAGACTTGGTTTAACCTTAGCTGTTTCCTGACCCACACTTTCTTTTAAGGTGAATATGACGCAGATTACTTCTTTCACCGCAGTCGTGACTATTATTAAACCTTTTACAATCGTCATATCTAATTTCTTATTATGTTTCCCCCTCCCCAATGCACGGGGCCATGAGTCTGGCAGGAAGAGCTCAGGCACCATGTCTGGCTGTACTAGAACATCAGAGTCTAGAGCAGGGACTCAGTAAGTGTACTTCTTTAATCAGAGAAGGATGCTGCAGTGGTTCGGAGTACTCAGGGGTGGCCTTCTTCTCTGAAGAGATCAGCCTCAGCTGGACATGGGGTCCGATTCTCACTCTAAACTGAATACTTGTATTGCCTGTAGGCAGCTATTTAATATTACTTTCATTTCCTCATCTAGCACTATTAGGCCTAGCAATATCTATCTTATAGGATTATTGTGAGTATAATATGAGATAATATGAAAAATTTAACACAGAGCGTGGCACAGATGCTCAGCTAATGCTCCTTTCCTTATCTGAACAGCAGTGAATGCTGCCTTAATGCTTCAGAGGGACATGGCTAATTTTTGATGATAAATTTATGAGCCTAGGTCCTTTTTGTCTATTATTTCTTCCTGATATTTTTTTTCAAGCGACAGCAGTTCTAAGATTTGATAGTTGGGCTTTCTAAAGAAAGCACATAGTACAGCAAAAGAAACAGTCAACAAAACTAAAAGACAACCTACAGAATGGGAGAAGAGATTTGCAAATGACATATCAGATAAAGGGCTAGTATCCAAGATCTATACAGAACTTATGAAATTCAATAGCAAAGAAACAGACAATCCAATCATGAAATGGGCAAAAGACATGAACCGGAATCTCACAGAGAGAGACATAGACATGGCCAACAAGCACATGAGAAAATGCTCTGCATCACTGGCCATCAGGGAAATACAAATCAGAACCACCATGAGATCCCACCTCACACCAGTGAGAATGGGGAAAATTAACAAGGCAGGAAACCACAAATGTTGGAGAGGATGCGGAGAAAGGGAACCCTCTTACACTGTTGGTGGGAATGTGAACTGGTGCAGCCACTCTGGAAAACTGTGTGGAGGTTCCTCAAAGAGGTAAAACTAGATCTGCCCTATGACCCAGCAATTGCACTGCTGGGGATTTACCCCAAAGATACAGATGCACTGAAACGCCGGGACCCCTGCACCCCGATGTTTATAGCAATAATGTCCACAATAGCCAAACTGTGGAAGGAGCCTCGGTGTCCATTGACAGATGATGGATAGAGAAGCTGTGGTCTGTGTATACAGTGGGACATTCCTCAGCCATTAGAAACGACAAATACCCACCATTTGCTTCAACGTGGATGGAACTGGAGGGTATTGTGCTGAGTGAAGTAAGTCAATCGGAGAAGGACAAACATTATATGGTCTCATTCATTTGGGGAATATAAATAATAGTGAAAGGGAATAAAGAGGAAAGGAGAAAAAATGAGTGGGAAATATCAGAAAGGGAGACAGAACATGAGAGACTCCTAACTCTGGGAAACAAACTAGGGGTGGTGGAAGGGGAGGAGGGCGGGGGGTGGGGATAACTGGGTGACGGGCACTGAGGGGGGCACTTGATGGGATGAGCACTGGGTGTTATTCTGTATGTTAAATTGAACACCAATAAAAAATAAATTTATATATAGAAAAAAGAAAGCGTGTAGTAGCGGAACTAAATATTTTATTTGGGAAAAAGCTCTGGACTATCCAAGTTGAGAGACAGTGTGGGAACTAGCAGGTCATTCAAACAATGGTGGCAGATACAGGCTGAACGACACCGGCGTGCATATGCTAAAGAATGTACGTCTGAGATGGTGAGGATCAGTCCTTGGTGGTGGTGTTGGTGGTGGTGTTGGTGGAGCCATTCTAGTGCCTGAGAGGGTCGAGTCCAGGCATGTGCTTTAACCTGGGCCTGGTTCTGAAGAGCTACATCAGTTTCTGGCTCTACAAAATAGGCTGATTTCTGGATGGGCTCAATTAGTTGGGAATAGGAGGCTTGGTGGGGAGGAAGAAGACAAATCAAAGGCTGAGTTTCACAGACTTGGGCAGAAGTGTGTGTATGTGTGTGGTTAATTGGGAGAGACGTGAGGAAATGCTATGCCTGTGCCTCGGACGCACAGGAGATCTAGTGTCATGGTTAAGGCTTCCGCATTGGACATGGATTTTAGGGTAAGACTTTTTATTTTCTAACATATCAAGACATATGGAAGCAAGAAGGGCTTGCAGGCTGACTCTTCGCTCCATTTCCTGCAATTCTCTTGGTTTTGCCTTTCCCAGGCAGTTGGCTTAATTTCAAGTGGGTGGAAAGATAGCAGCAGGAGTTCTGGGTGCTGTAGCTAGGCCTGAGCGGCTCCAGAGCCATAAGGGAGACTAGTTTATTTCTGTGTCTCTTCTGCAGGAGTGAAAACTCTTTCTGGAAAGCTCCACAGCACACTTCTCATTTTTTCACTGGACAGAATAGGTTTGCAGAATAGGTTTTTTTCATTGGACAGAATAGGTTTGCATACTTACGTGCCCATTTTTAGACCAATCATGACGGGGGAACAAGATGATAATGATTCACTCAAACTAAAAAAGATTTCTCTGGGACCTTGAGATATGGAACCCCCAGAATACTTTGAGGGAAGAGTGGACGGATACCTGAGCAAACTGGAGCTCTGCTAGAAAAGAGCCAACAGCATTGGCTGCACCTTGCTAGCTCCTTTGAGCCTCAAATTTCCGATCTGTATCATGTGCATTTGTCACTTGCCTAGAGAATGTTAAATGAAATAATGTGTGGTAAGCACTCAGCACAATACCTGTTACAGAATAAATATCTAGTAAAGTGGCAGCTGCACTTGGCCGTTGAGATACCGCATTTATTGGCTGCAGACCTGGTTCAAAGCCCTTAACTGTTTTGTGTGACTCTATGTTCCTGAGAAACGTTCTGAACTTGTCCCGACTGGCTAAGGAACCAGAAGAATATGGAGATTCTAATAAAGTCTTTTCATGACTCCTCTCTGGAGGGTTGAATCCAGAAGGCAATGTCACTGAAGACGGCCTTTGGTCCACTTCTGGACCACACGTGACCGTGCACACGCATGTTGTGCAGAGTGTGTTTAGCTTTTATTTTGCTCTCGCAGTACTTGGCTGAGCACTTCAATTATTTTTAAAGTACCAGTAAAGTATGAGGAATACGATGAGAGAGCAAGACTGAGCCACGGGAATGTCGGCAGGGTTGCAACACTAGCTCCAGGCAGTGCCATCACTGTACTCCAGTGTATGCGGTGTCCCCCGGGGCTGTGCAGCTCCGTGGTGGCCCTGCCTGCCCATGGCCTTCAGAAGAGGATACGAACTTTGTACAGGTAGCGTGCGAGAGCAGGGCACGTGGTTTATATGCCTTTGATTAGTTCTCTTATACTTACTCCTTCCTGAAACGTGTGAATGTGGATTCTTTGCAGCTTAATAAAAGGCAAGACAGGGCAGCCTGGGTGGCTCAACAGTTTGGTGTCTGCCTTCAGCCCAGGGCCTGATCCTGGAGTCCCGGGATCGAGTCCTGCATCGGGCTTCCTGCATGGAGCCTGCTTCTCCCTCGGCCTGTCTCTCTTTCTCTCTGTCTCTCATAAATCAATAAATAAAATCTTAAAAAAAAAAAAAAAGGCAGGACAATTCGCACTTTACCATTTTATCCAAGGCAACACTATCAGCACGTAATGGGGACTACAACGCTCTGATAGCAACTGTGTCTGCAAGGAGTGGGCTGTTGTTGGAGTTAGAAGTGAATTCTTGTTGGCTCTTTAGAAAAGGAGAGGACAAGTAGTTTTCTTAGGAACAGCTCTGCAGTGTGGAAGTGCAACGTGGAGGCCGCGTCCGCTAATTCTGGCATGAGGCTGCTTGGGTTCAAATACCAGCTACTGCCGTCTGTGCAGTTTTGCTGCCCAGGTATCCCAGTCCTCTGCTGTAAAACGGGCACAATCATAGACCCGGTCTCACGGGGTTGTTTGGAGAAGAGCTGAAGTGATACACATAGAGACCTTAGATGGGGGCCTGCGAAGGTGAGCCGAGACCAAGACGCGGGAGGCCTAGGCGCTGGGGGTCTGGTGCGCTGTGGGCGGGAAGGCGAAGCGGTGCGGCCACGGTGGACAATGGTGTGGAGCTTCCTCGCAAGGCCACCTGACCCGCCAGCCGGCTTCTCTGGGCATCCAGAGGACGGAGCTCAGACGTGCAGGTGCAGGCCGCTTGGGCCATTGCAGCGCTGCTTGGGGGAGCCGTCGTGGGGGCCGGTTGCGCTCCCCAGCGGACACGTGGGCTGGGGGCTGGGTGACACCAGGCATGGCCCTTCAGCCTAGAGGAGGAAGTGAATTCTGCAATATTCCACAACGTGTGTGGCCTTGGAGGATGTGGTAAGTGAAATAAGCCAGGCACAGGAAGACCAGCAGTAGGTGATTCCACCTGTGGGAGGTCTCTAACATTGTAGGCCTGTAAGGTTAAGGACTAGAATGGCAGCTACCTGGGGCTGAGCGCGATGGGGAGGCATGAGAGTTCAGTTAGGGAAGGCAGATGTGCTCCAAGGGTTGCTGTTCACTGTTGTACCTGTGGCCAACAATAATGTGTAATAATGTATTATGTATTTAACTGTTAAGAGGATAGGTCCCATGTTAAGTGTCCTTTTTTTTTTTAAGATTTATTTGAGAGAGAGGGAGTGGGCATGCATGAGCCAGGAGAGGGTCAAGGGGAAAGGGAGGGGCAGAGAATCTCCAGCAGACTTCCTAGTGAGCGTAGATGCCGACACAGGGCTCCATCCCATGACCCTGAGATCACGGCCTGAGCTGAATTCAGGAGTTTGGACGCTTAACCGACCACACCCCCCAGGATCCCCCCAGGTGCCCCCCATGTCAAGTGTCCTTAACACACACACCGAGTAAACCTTACCCCAAACCCTACATGTCAGATATAGTGACGATGAAGCATTCAGAGGAAGGGACAGATATCCATGAAATGTAATTATTTTTAAGAAAGGACTCTATTGGAAAAAGCAATGTTAGTATCCTCCATCACAGAGGGAAAATAATTTCTCTGAAGCATTTTCAAAAATTCTTATCATTTAACTTCAACTCATTATTATTTTTGTTGTGACAAATGTGTACAGATATTCTTTTTTTTTTAAAACATTTTATTTTATTTGTTCATGAGAGACACACAGAGAGAGGCAGAGACACAGGCAGAGGGAGAAGCAGGCTCCATGCAGGGAGCCGGACGTGGGACTCGATCCCCGGTCTCCAGGATCATGCCTTGGGCTGAAGGTGCTAAACCCGCTGAGCCACCTGGGCTGCCCTGTACAGATATCCTTTAAATAAAAAAAGTGAGGGGCGCCTGGAGGGCTCAGTTGGTTAAGCACCTGCCTTCAGCTCAGGTCGTGATCTCAGGGTCCTGGATGGAACCTGCTTCTCCCCCTCTCTCTGCTGCTCCCCTTGCTTGCATTCTCTCTCTCTCTCTCTCTTTCTGTCAAATTAATTTAAAAAATAAAAAAATTAAAAAGTTAGCTGTGATCATTATTATTATTATACCTCTCTCATAGGATTTTGACATTTATAGATATTTGATGCAATTTGTATTTTAATTCCAATTGATCTTTTTACATTGAACTGCATACTTTTTTCCCCATGGCATTTTCATGCCTATTCTCTGTCCTTGCAGCAACCTGTCAGCTAGCTAATCAGAAATAATTATCTGTACCTACATTAGAGCAATTCTTTAACTCCATAGCACTTTTCTAATGATTCGTGTGCCTCCTCTACCAGGAGAGTACTCGCACGAAGGCGGCGTGTGGAGCGGGGATGCAAGCGGCGGCAGGTACGAGATACACAGGTGACAGCAGCTTATATCATAATGACGTATATTATTTATTTAACAAAAGTTGTGAAGGAATATTCAGCGGCTCATTCATAGTATTAAAGACCCAAGGTTTCCCCATCACCCTAAAGGAATTGATGCATTTTCTTTGTGTTTACATCCTCATGGTCACGAGATGATTGCGGCAGTTCCAGGCGCTGTACCCCCAGCATCCCGGGCAGGCGGGGAGAATGTGGGAAAGGGGTCTCCTCTTATTGGTGAAGTTATTCCGGAAGTTCACTCCACATCCCCTGTGCCAAACTTACCAGAACCGGGTGGCAGAGTCAGACCTGGATGCAAAGGAGGTTGGAAAGGAGGATATTTGGTGGGATGCCTGAGTGGCTCAATGGGTTAATTGTCTTGACTTCCCCTCGGGTCAGGGTCTGGGGTTCCTGGGATTGAGCCCTGAGCTGAGACCTTCATTGGGTTCTGTGCTCAGTGGGGAGTCTGCTTCTCTTTCTCTCTCTGCCTCTCACCCCTGCTTGCTTGTGCACATGCACACGTACATTCTCTCTCAAATACATATTTTTTTTTTTTTTTAAAAAAGAACATTTAGCAAAGGGAATAATTGTCATGATTCATTCAGAAAAATCATGATTTGTCTCATGGAGGTGGGCACAATGAAGCTTGAACAAAATAGGGTTTTCTCTCCAACCCAGAGAAGGGGTTCCCTCTCTTCCCTCCCCTCCCCTCCTTTCCTTTCCTCTTCTCTCTCTCCTTGTCTCTCTCTTTCTCTTTTTTTTACTTCTTTTCTTTTCTTTCCTTTCCTTTCCTTTCCTTTCCTTTCCTTTCCTTTCTGGGAAGATTGTGGGGGCAGAAGAGCCAATGGTTATAGGAAAGGAAGCTAATAGTGTCAGCCACAGGCAAGGATCATCCCTGATTTATTTATTTATTTTTAAATACCTGAGCCTGACACACAAAAATCCCATAAATATTAGAATAAGTGAAATTCTCTTTGACAGATAAATGGAAGCCCTGAGAATAGGAAGTATATGTTTTTCCCAAGACCACACGGCTAATTAGAAGAATAAGTGGAACTGTAACTCACTTGTGCTCATTTTGGCCTGGAGTTCTTTCTTTCTTTTTTTTTTTTCCTGGAGTTCTTTCTATTAGCAAAGCCACATACTGGCTTTTGTCTTGTTACTTATGGAAAAGATAACGCAACATGTTTTTTAATTATTTATTTATTTGTTTATTTATTTATTTATTTTTTATTTATGATGTTTGATAGAATGGCTTAACTTCTATAACACATGTGTTTCTCCTGGAACTTAAGCAAGCGACAGCACATTAATCCTTTTTCCCTGTAAGAGTCCATCAATCACGCCCCTCTTTCAATGACCTACAATTTTATGAAGGTAGATTACTGGCATCTAACAAACTGTAGTTGAAAGCCACACTGGCCTGTATTCTTTTGTCTACTCATTAGGATCTTAAAAACGAAGTAAAAAGACTTCAGAACCGAAAGAGCTAATATCGAAAAGTGTTACGTGCCAGACACAGGGCTGGCCACCTTGAATATAATTTAGATATTATTATATTCATCTTGCAGGTGACAAAACTGAAGCTCTAGGAGTTGTGGCTGCTTAAGGGGCATAAAGCTGTAGTGGCAGAGCTGGAATTCAAACCCGGCAAAGTTAAGATTCAAGACTTGAGCTTTTCCCGCCGCCTTGCACTCTGATCCTATGCGCGGACACCACAATAATCATGGTTTAATGAGCACCTGCTATGGACTAAGAAGCCCTTGGTAGCTAGACAGGTACACACAGTATATGTCTTAATATATATATATATTTTGCTTCTAAGTTCTAAGTTTGAGAGTTTGCATGTTTTTACATGCAAAATATTTTACTGTTTTGCATGTAAAAATGCTTTATGTCTTTTATAGACTGAAAAGTTTTATATGACTACACATTATCATTTTTCTTATGTCAAAATTCAGGTTGACCTTCTTGGAATTTCAATGGAGGCCTTTAAGAAACTTTGCATGGTATTTTGAATATTTTTGTATTAACATAAAGAAGTAAAACATACATTATGAGTTGTTTAAAGATTCCAGTAGCTATTATGCATCATAATGTGTACTGAAGTTAATTCTAAAGCATATCTATAGCTCATTTTATTTTATGCCATGGCACCTTGTTTATGGTACAGCATATTTATGGGCTAGAACACCTTTAAATATTCTGGTCTTATGTTTGTTTTTTTCTTTCCTGATAAAATTTTAAAGTGACATTTAATGTTTTAAGAAACATTGTATTTGAGGTACAAAGCTGTTTTATTATTTTGTTATAGGATAGCTTTATTCATAACCATTAGTATCATACTGACCTGGCTTGTGTTAAAGGTTTATTCTTCTGATTTTATGGTTTTCAGCTTACAGAGGTTTGTAGTTAGAATAAGCAAACTACTGTATTATATTTTAAAACTTTAAGTCTAGGTCTTTAACACATATAATAATTAGTCTTATGATACAGCGATTGCAGTGGAGCACCTCTTCACATATTGCAGGTGTCCTGTTAAGAGACAATTCTCTATAGGTCACTTGCATTTCTGAAAATTTTATGAGCAGAGTCAGTGGCTGGTCATCCTGGTCTTTGTTTTCAAGGATGCTTGTACAGCGATCAGTCTTGGAAGATAGTCTCCAGCTGGAGCAAACGGCAGGTTTACCCACAGCCATGGAGGAGAGAGCGTGGGCCAAGCAGTCTTACTGTCCATTAAAAAAATTAGAATTCTATAAGCTCAGTGTCACTTTCCTAAATATAACCCTTTTGGTATTGGGAAATGGGATTTGGAGAACTTGCACAAATGCTGGTGCTCTGCCTGCAGCTATTACCATGAGTAATAAAATCTTTTGTTTCTGACCTAGGAGTCTTCTATCTTCTGTTAGAGTAGATGAAACTGCAGCACGTTGCATCGCTGGCTTATAAGGAAGATCAACATCTCAGACCTCTGGAGCTTTTGACAGTTTCCAAACCAAACCATTTTGGGCTCCCCACCTGAAGGAGCAATTTTAAGACAAACTGACTCTTATTTATTTATTTATTTATTTAGTTTTGAAGAGGATTTAAACTTTAGAATATCTCAGACTAATATAAAAAGTCATCAATAAATCTTAAGTGTCATCTTCTTTACATCAGGTTTAAAAGATAAAATAATTCAAACACTACAAATTAAGTTGAATTCTACTTTGTCCTTTTCTTAGAATATTGCTTTCCCTTCCTTCTTGGAGGTTTTCACTTTCTTGATTTTGGTGTTTGTGTCCTTACAGACCATAATTTAATACTTTCACGATACATCTACAAGAGAGGATGTAGTTTTAAGTTGTGTTTTTAAAAAACTGCATAATTTGTTTTATAGCATATGGTTTTTTCAACTTTCTTTTCTCACTCCACATTGCTTTTGGATCTATTCTTGTCAATGAATAATGATCCGGTTTATTAATTCTCTTATGCTTCTTCATATGACTACAACATATTTTTATTACTCTAAATACTACCAACCAGACGTCTGGGTTGTTTCCAGTATTTTCGGGTTACAAACAATGCTGGGATGAACATCTTTATGTCTTGGCACAGAGACGGCAAGTTACTGTAGGATAACGAACAGAGTGTGGCAGCGCGGACGCTGTGCGGTTTGGGCTGAAGGCAGCAAGGGAAGCTCCACTGTGCTGCTTTGGAGGAAGCCAGCCCTGCGTGAGCCCCAGCTCCTCCGAGACTGCCATGCTGGGAGGAAGTCCAAGCTAGCCACGTGGGGGAGCCTGAGGAGAGAGTGCGACAGAGACGTCCCTCCAGTCCCCACGCTGTGCTTGCTACCCTAGCTGAAGTGCCAGACATTGGAGTGAAAAAGTCACCTTGCACATTCCAGCCGTAGCAAATGTCACATGAAGCATAAGCAAGCTGTCCCCACTGGGGCCCTGCCAAAACTGCAGAATCAAAAGCGAAGAAATGGTTATTGTTGGCTTGAGCCATTATGTTTAGATAATCAAGACATCTACTTTTTTTCTCATAGGTATTTCTTCTTTTTTGTATTAATTAAGAATTTTTTTAATATATTATTATTGATATACTGGTGCTTTAGTGAGGACTCTCAACAGACCCAAATGCTTTTTCTGTTAACTGCAACCATTTATACTACGGTGAAGCCTCCTTTCCTACCAAGACAATATCTCAGTATCTTCATTACTTTTCAGCCACAGTCTGTTTTTAGAACAGGCGTGTAGCATTGTCTAAGATTTACCCCTGTATTTTAAAACCTAAATCTCTTATTTGATTTAAAACAAGCCTCTAGCTCTCCCTTCTGAATAGGTGAGTCGTGCGGCAGTAGGAGTTTAGTGTGTGGGAAGGTGTGAGACATCTCTGCCTCGCACACTGTGGGA
Organism: Vulpes vulpes; assembly: GCF_048418805.1. Classification (NCBI taxonomy): domain Eukaryota; kingdom Metazoa; phylum Chordata; class Mammalia; order Carnivora; family Canidae; genus Vulpes; species Vulpes vulpes. The sequence goes on along the minus strand of NC_132784.1, from coordinate 90,090,173 downwards.
TACCGGGCAGGCAGAGGTGATGGGCAAGGTGGATGCTGCTCTGCTTCTGAGGTATTGAGGTTTAGTTCTTTTCTAAGTGATGCTTGGGCTTGATGCCCTGTGGGCTCCACACGACAAGATCATGGCACCAACAGATCAAGCAGATGATGGTCTCCTTCTCAAGCTGTTTTGGAAAGCACTGGGGGGTTCCTTACACCACGGGTTGCATCTTCCACTGATCTTTAATTGGTAGCTTTGCAGAGTGGGTCTTTGAGTTGAGCGCCTCTTCGCCTCTTGAAAGAACTACCACCAGCAAGACTGTAGCCCCAAATCTGAGTCTTTTCATTTTGTTTATTGTGGCTTTGGTCTTGTAAAAGTTTTATCTTTGAGGTCACTTGCATGTGTTAGCTAAGAATTCCTTTCCCACTCTAAAGTCATAAGGACATTCCCATATATATTTTCTCTAACAATCATACAATTTTGGTTTTTACGTTTAGGTCTCTCATCCATGTGGAACTCACAAAAATTTGTATATGATTTGATAAAGGGTTATAATTTATTTCATATGGAAAGCCAATGGTTCCAACATAATTTGTTGATTGCCCTATCTCTTCCCCAGGAATCAAAAATACCAGTTTTGTTTTTAATCACGTTTCCGTATGTGCACAGCTCTTTTTCTGGCATCCTTATTCTGTTTCCTTAATATATTGGTCCTCTTTGAAGCAAAAGGATACTATTTTAAGTATTATGGCTTTTTATATCTTAACATCTAGTAAAGTAAGTCTCCCTTCTTTCTCCCAGAATAATTTTGATTATTTTGGCCATTTACTCCTGCATATGAATTTTAGGATTGACATATCAGTTCTGTAAAAAAATTAACATGTTGATTTTGATTAACAATGCATTGGATTTATAGATTAAGTTGGGTTAGAACTAACTCTTTAACATAAAAAAAAATTAGGTAATTGCCTAGCAGTCTAAATGCAGAAAAGTTGCCATTTAGTATAAACTATTTAATCTTTCTTATTTTGTGATAGTCGTAGGTAAAACTTTATGTGTTGTCACAGTCAGTGCCTAACACAAAACTTCTCTCAATAAATATTTGTAGAATTAATGAATGGACCATCTGTAGACATTTGCACTCGACATTTTGTAACTTAAGATGTGTTTTGGGAACTCTGTCATTAGGTACAAATTTTCCGAATTACAAATATGTTCTTCATGATTTAGTGTAAGATTCTAGTCACTCAACAAGAATGCTTAATTTGTAATTATTAAAGCTGCACCGAGTCAACGTTTTACACTTTTTTTTTTAAGATTTTATTTATTTATTCATGAGAGAGCGAGAGAGAGGCAGAGACAGGAGAAGCAGGCTCCATGCACAAGGAGCCTGATGTGGGACTCGATCTAGAGACTCTGGGATCACGCCCTGTGCCAAAGGTAGACACTCAACCACTGAGCCACCCACGCGTCCCCATTTTATACTTTATATGGATCAATATTAGTGGTCATAGAATCACTTCTGCATATTTGTTGGGGATGATGGAGTGAGTTGTATCTTCAGATTTTATGTTTTTAGGCTACTTTATTGAAGTGTGATTGACATGCAAAATCTGATGCTTGAGAATAAGTTCACTGTGAGCTTTGGATATGAGATTGTAGCACACATGTGTCCCTCCTTTATGGTTGCCCATTACCTGAATCCTTTCTTCCTGTGTTTGGGGAATCTCCTCTGTCCCCGTCTTGTTAGGAGCTGAGCTGCATCCTGCTGCAGAGGCTGAAAGTGCCCAGACCTTACTTTCCCGGCCTTCTCTGCAGCTCAGGACTCCTGAGCAACTCTGCTTGCAGTGCTGCAGCAAGGCTGGCAGCCAGTGCTTGCTGGGAGCTGTGCTGATGATGTGAGGCTGTGCTTGGGGCCTGCGAGGTGGGGCCCACGCTGTCCTCCCCGGACCGACGGGGACATATGTAGGACATTGCTCACGGCTGCAGGGCTTCAGCGGGGTTTGCATGCTGCGGTGCACAACATACACGGCTGGCCTTGAACCTGGTGCTTCAGTCATCAGGGTGCAGTCCTTAACACGTCCAGGAATGTTCAGCACCTAACCGATCCACCTATAATGAAGTATTAGCTGGAGGGACCAAACTAAATTGCTCGGAGCTGTGTGCGTCGCGGAGACTAGTTCTGTGCCAGTTTGGACTTAGACTCGTGGTGCCATTTTCTAAGTCCCATTTATTCATTCAACAGATATTTCTTGACCGCCTGTGTATTAGTTTCCCACGGCTGCTGTAACAAATGCCACAACTTGGTGGCTTAAAGGAACACAGACGTCTTCTCCTGTGTTTCTGAAAGCTGGAAGTTCCAGATCAGTTACCGGGGCTAATGTCAAGGCGTTGGCAGGGCTGGTCAGTTCTGGGGTCTCTAGGGGAGAATGTGTTTCCTCGTCTTGTAGCTTCTAGAAGCTGCATCATTCTAACCCTTCGCTTGTGATGTCGCATTGCTTTCTCCTCTTCTGTGGTCAGATCGCCCCCTGCCTTCACTCTTACGTGGACGTCGCGATTATGAGTAGGGCCACCCAGACCATCCGGGATGATCTTCCCATCTCAAGATCCTGAACTCAATCACATGCTCAAAGTGGCTTTTGCTGATAACATCCACAGGCTCCAGAGAGTGGGACCTAGATGTCTCTGGGGGGCTAGGAACTGTGCTTTGGAAATGCAGGGTGAGCAAGGTGAAGATGTGACCTGCGCTTATGGTGTAGACGCAGCACACACATTTAGGTAAAAATTACAGAAATAATTCTGCAAGTTCACTTACGATAAGTGCTCAGGAAAGAACGACAAGAAGGGAAGGGAGAATGTAATGGACTGGCTCCCAAAGTCTATGGAGGCCATGGGAAATTTTGCTAAAAAATAATATTAGGTAACCCTGCGTGCAGGCCCTGTGTTCAGTGGGCTGCGTATGTCCATTAATCTAATCGCTGACCTATGAGGCCGGTATTTTACTATCGCTACACGAATAGATTGAAACACAGAGACTGTGAGTAACCTGCCCAAGGGCCTGTGGCTACCAACTGGCAGGGCAAGCGACATTTAAAGCAGTTCTTAGGGACACCTGCATGGCTCAACGGTTGAGCATCTGCCTTTGGCTCAGGGCCTGATCCTGATTCCCGGGATCGAGTCCCACATCGGACTCCTTGCATGGAGCCTGCCTCTCTGTGTGAATGAATAAATGAATAATGAATAAATAAATATTTTAAAAAAATAAAAAAATAAAGCAGTTCTTAAATGGAGTGGATTTGGGTGGCTTTGCCTGCCTAGCATTCTTGTGTTAGTTGTGTCCTAATTTTGTCTGGAGCAATTTCTGTTCCCTCCTTTTTTTTTTTTTTTTTCTCCGTATTCCCTCCTCATACTCCGCCCTCCCCTCGTTAGGGTTGGGCACCTGCTGCAGATAAAAAAAGACAAAATAAATAGCTGAGGATGATCCACCTTCCAGAACACTCTGCCTATCAGTTCCTGCCATCTTAATCTCATAGGCTTCATGGGCTTCTGTTCTTTTCCAGTCGTTTTTTTTTTTTTGTTGTTTGTTTTGTTTTGTTTTTTGTAGTCCTTGATTATGTGAACCACTTCCTATCTTCCCATTAAATTAATTTCCTGCTTAGGTTTCTGCTGGTTTCTGATGATAGAGAACACGCTCAGCAACCCTGAGCTGGCGGGAGGTGAGTGGGGAATGGCTAGATGGGTGACGGGGATTAAGGAGGGCACTTGTGATGAGCATTGGGTGTTATAGGTACCTGATGAATCACTGAATCCTACTCCTGAGATCAATATTACATTACATATTAATTAGCTGGAGTTAAATAAAATTTTGAAAAAAAAAGTTTCTGCTAGTTTCTGTTGCTTATAACCAAAGCAATCCTAGGACAGAAGGCATTAGCCAGGTGAGAATGAGAGAAGGCAAGCAACTGCAAGGCAGAGGAAGACTGTATACCTGAGATGACAAGTTGCTTATAAAATTGCTCAGGAGCTCTGAGAAAGCCGTGTGGCTGGAGGTATGAGTGAGTGGCATGAAATGCAATTCAAAATCTTGGTGGGAGCCAGATGTCTAAACACATGCCACGTGAGGGTGTGAGGCTTTATCTTTTATTTTTTAAACTTTTATTTGTTTGTTTATGGGAAAAAGAAAGAGAGCATGCATGTCGTAGGTGGAAGGTGGACAGAGGGAGAGAGAATCTCAAGCAGACTCTTGGCTGAGCATGAAACCCAGCCTGCGGCTTGATCTCACAACCCGGACATCAAGACCTGAGCCAAAACCAAGAGTGGAATGCTTAACTGGCTGAGCCACCCAGGCACCCCTGGGGCTTTATCTCTAGAGCAATACTTTATTTTATTATTTTCTTTCTTTTCTTTTCTTTTCTTTTCTTTTCTTTTCTTTTCTTTTCTTTTCTTTTTTTTTCTTTTAAATGAAGACACTGGTAACTAATGTCTTTAGCCAGCTGGACTCAGTGGGGTACAAATGGAAAGCAGCTACTGTCTTTCTTTCTGTTAAACTTGCTGTTAAACTTTCTGTTACCACTTTCTGTTAAACTTGCTCCACTGAGTCCTCTTCCTCTAGACTCTGGATGGGCTACTGGGGACTGAGCATTCCTTTTCTGGTCCATCTGAGATATGAATACATTGTCGCTTTTCTTTTAGGTCACGAAATGTCTCATTCAGTCTAATGCCAAAGTCCACATTTTCATCCCATGATAAAGTTTTCTCTTTCTCTTAGCCAAGACCTAAGGCAGGCTTTGAGGCTGCTTTTGGGAAGGTGTGGTCATCTGCTTGCCCGTATTGCTTTTCCTCCCTTCTTACCTACTGATTGGGCCGCTCTGGCTTCTCCAGGGTTGGAAGTAGGAGAGGGACGAGGCCCTCCTTTTCCGGAGAGATTTCCTTAATGCTCCTGCACTTTGCTCATTGTCGACAGCGCTTCTCCCGCCAGGCTCTAATGATCTCCCTCACCCCTACTTGCAAACCCTAACTTTGCAGGTTCACATGTAGCCTCTTTCTGCTGGGCTCACCTTCCACCCCAAGTGGTCATTTTGGATAAAACCCTGTGCAGGGCAACTCGGGGCTGCGCAGCCTGCAGGAGGCAGGCTCACGGTCTCGCTAAGCAAGAGTACAGCTGTTTGCCAACAGCCTCACCTACTCTCCATCCTGCCTTTAGGCTGCCGGAGTCTTGTTTTCAGAGTGTTTCAGGCACGCTTTCAGTTAACTGCCTTTGTGTCCCTCAGATTCCTGGGGCCAGTGCCAAGCTCTTTAGATGTTTCTCCTGAAGCTACCTCACACGTAGGAATACCCCGGGATCCATCAAGCCTTCCTTATTAATCCTTGATTGGCTGATTGAGCCTGTTGGGCTGAGACTTGGAAGCCTCACTCTGGACAATCTTCATAAACCGAGGCCTTGCTCTATAATATGGGTGTATAATATAATAACAATAATATCTATTGTTCTGAAACCTGGGGCTTCAGTCCAACCTGAGACAATAGAAAAATGCCATATTAATATTCTCTCAAAAAGTGATATGATCAGATGGCCTGGTATTTGCATAATTTTAATGAATACAGTCTCTAGTCACATTACTTCTCCAGCGCCCATATAAAACAAACAAAACACCAATTGTTCTCATATTAAAAAATCAGAATATTTTGTAAATCTGACCAGATCTGGGTTCCTTTGCCCTAGACAGTATTAAATTAGTCAAACAATTCTGTGCTTAATATTCTACAGAAGTGTGGACCCCTTTCTTTTGGTAAAAAAACAAAAACAAAAAACAACAACAATAAAAAAAAAACAACACACAACTCAACCAGCTGTCAAACAGTTGAATGTGGACCAAACATTTAAATATTCAGTAGAAATATGGATGTATTGTCTAAAGTGCTCAGCAAAGTGGAAAGCCCTCTGACCACTTTCAGAATAATCCAAGCAAACAGCAATTAGGGATATATTCTACTTTCTTTCCCATTTGTTCATAGCTCACCAGGACATAACGTGAGCTCCCGTGCATATTGGGAGGGAAATGGACAGCCCTTTGATTGTTCCTTACTTTGATATGTGACTGTCAGGGCTGCAAATAATGTGCCTGCAAAAGAAAATTGCCTCCTGGTGCACCTGAAGATGGAATTTTAAAAAATGTTTCTTCCCCCTTCCTTTTCTCTTTCCATTTACTCAGCATTACGTGACTCTGTTGTTAAGCACCTGAGGAGAAAAAGGAATTGTTTATGGTGGCTCCAATGGGATAAGTTTGACTAAGAGAAAGTAGGCAACGTAACAAAGAAGTATTTCCAACATTTATTTCGTATGTATTTGTTAAACACCTATTGGGCACAAAGAATGTAAAACATGGTGACTGCCTGCTAGGAGATTTTAGTCTGGTTGTGAGAATAGGATGTACATGCACCATTAAGGTAAATTCAAGGTCTGTAATGTTGAACACACAGTCATCCCATCCTGTGAACCTGCCAAAGGCAAAGCTGCAGCCAAGAAAGCGGTAGAAGCTAGAGATGGAGAGGTCTGGGGGAACTGCATGTCTCTAACAGGGCTGACCAAGGATGTGTTGGGCTTCCTGATGTGAAGGTGAGTTTCTTGTCATCCAAGGTATTTTAGCCAAACTGGATGAGCACCTGGCAGAAGTGTCTGTAGAGGACATTATGGCATCTGACGAGTGGTCATTCTAGGTGACCTTAAATACTCGTACGCCTCTATGATGCCTTGATTCTGTGAGTCCTGAGGACAGCTAGCATGCATGGGCTCATCAACGCTCAGGAAAGAGCTTCTTGAGGTTGAGGCACGAAGAAGGAACAGATGTGGGACAGAAGAAGGGAGGGGAGGTCAGAGGAAATACCATGAGATTAATGAAAGGTCTGGGGCTTTTTCTTGCCCATATTTTGTGAGCGGAAGCTACATTGTCCCTAACCACATGTAAGGGACGTTTACACGGGAGTTTAAGAAACACGATCTTAACCACTGTCTCTTTGCTTTGGGAAATTTGGAATAACCGACTCATAAAGTCAAGTTTGAGGGATGAGCTAGGGAGTTTGTCCAGGTCACTTAAAATTTTGCTGAGTGTGTAGAGTGTGTTGTAGGCATCGGGCTCTGGGAGTGCTGAGATGAAGAGAGACCCAGTTTCTTCTCTTGAATTGCTTACTGTTCAACAGAAGCTTTCAAGAAACTCATCCTAAATGTCTCCCAATGAAGACCTGCGTTTAATTTCTCCAAAGTTACTTATGATCCCTTTAATAATCGCTGTTTATTGAGCACCTTCCGAGTGCTAGATGGGGTGTCAGTCTTTTTCTAGTTCTCATGACAACACTTCAATGCAGATATTAGGTCTGTTTTCCAAAGAGAAAATTGAAGCTCAGACAGGCTAAGAATCTTGCCCGGCCATTAACAAGTGATTAACGGAAAATTCAAACAGTCACTAAACATGATTGTGTGTCATGTTCTAGGAGCTGCACCACATGCTAGACATACAGTATCTTATGGAGTCCTCACACCATGGGACAGAGAGGCACTGCTGTCACCCCAATTTTATGGTCAAGGAAGCAAAGGCCAATACAATTAAATCGCCCCGAGTCACATACTCAGTGATGGATCGAATATTGGTATCCCTCTCAGATTTACATGTTGAGATCCTACCTCCTAATGTGATGGTATTAATGATGGGGGGAGTGGTCTTGGGGGGCGATTAAAACCATGAGGATGGAGGTTTCATGAGTGGGATTAGTGACCTTAAAAAAGCTACCCCCGGGAGCTCCTTGCCTTTCCTGTCACGTGAAGACAGACGCCTAATGAACCGGGACCTACCAGACAGGGCTCCGCTGGTGCCTCCGTCCTAGACTTCCCAGGCTCCAGGACTGGGAGACCTAGATTTCGGCTGCTGATTAGCCCCCCCGCCCCCAAGTCCATGGTGCTGCCGTAGCGGGCGCAAAGGACTGAGTTAGTCCATGAGTACAGCGCGGAGCCCACGCGTGGCCCGGCCTGCTTGGTTCCAGAGCCGTGTCTTTAACCACCCTGCTGCTACCAGCCTTCCCCTCCTCTCCGGGCTACAGAGGCGACAGCTTCCCTCTGGCTCTGCTTTCCTCCTCCCTTTACCAAAAAGCAGAGTGAATGACAAAACCATTTTGAGCATTTTCTTGAGAGGCCAGGAGTGAACTTGACTGGAGGGGAAATTCCCATTAGAATTCTGAGGCTCGGTGTGCAGTGGTGGCACCAGGGAGGTAAAGATGCCATGCTAATTAGGCAATTACTGCAACTCATGATTAAAACATGAGGTTGCCTTTCTAGGAGTATCCCTGGGATAAGTGGTATTCGTCTTGCCTTGGAGCCTGTTCGATCACCGTCTAAGGAATTCACCTTCTTCTGCTGAAGAAATGATGGGGGAAGCAGGGGCTGTTTGACCCATTATCTCCTGGGATCCTTGCAAAACCCTTCGGAGACCTATGGAGGAGAGTTTACCTTGGGATTTTAGTGGCGGGCTAATCAGATCCCCCGTTCTTTTGAATCCTGTGTGGCGTGCACGCTGCGTAGGCTAGTTGGGGGATTGCAGTTTCAGGTGGACTGCGTGGTTTGGACCTCAGTTCCTCAATCTGTGATCACTGCCCTTCCTTCTGCCCCCCTCCCCACTCCTGCTGCTGAGGGACTTGGGGTCTGCAGGTAGGAAGGGTTGGGCTTAAAGCCAGCGGAGCGGAGAAATGGAGTTGCTTCACTCCAGATGAATGCAGGGGACTTGGGAGACACACAGGGAGGGGGTGTTTGGCTGACAAGCTTGCCGGGAGGAGGAGCATCACGGGTTCACCCCAGGACCCAGTCTCGTTCTTTGGATCCGTTGCCTTCTCCTGATGTGACAGGTGGAGAGTCTGAGGCTCGGAGAAGGTGAAGTTTTGAAAGTCATACTTTAATGAGAAACCTGGGGCGAGACTTTCGACATCCTGTCCCACGCGTGCCCGCAGCAGGGAGCTTCGAACTCGGGGTCGGGCGCTTCCCAGGGAGGCACCGTGACTCGTCCAAGGTCATGCTGCCTGCCGGCACTAGAAACGTGGGTCTTCTGACTCCTTCGGGTGCCCTTTCTGGTGCCACACAGACCCCTCCTCGCCTACGCTGTGACCTTTGTGCTCGTGGCCTGTGACATGGTCTTCTGGATTCCAGTCTTGCTCCTGAGCCTCCTTCCTCCACTAGCAGAGAGGAAGGTTGTGGGGATGATGTCTGCCCCTCAGTGGTTTTGTGAAAACCGAATGAAGGTGGTTCTGTGCACTTTGTGATTGCAACACACTCTTCAGAGAGCAGTTATGATTTTTGAGATCGTCACTCTGACTTCTGGACCCTCAGGTGGGCCCCTTTCGAGCCAGGTGGGACGCAGTTGGCCCAGGAGGTAGTCGCGCTCCTAGAGGAACAATACCCTAGGGCGGTGGCTCTCAAAGCACCTGGGGAGTTAAAAAAAAAAATACTGCTGCCTGGGCATCATCCCCAGACCCATTAAATCACAATCTCTGGAGGAGAAGGTACGCACTGATATGTCCTTAAAGCTCCTCAGCTGTCCCGATAAGTAGAAAGGTTGAGGGAGGGCCAAAGCCTTAGTGACCTCGTGCTTTCGTTGTAGAGCAACGACCCTCTGCTGGAATGCAGACGCATGATTGCATTTCCCGGTGGATCATCTGTCTTTTAATGTTAGAGACCTAAATCCAAGCCTCACTGGAGCCTTGTGTGAGCCTCTTCGCGTTACTTATGACGCTTCTTTACCCGTGCATAGGGGTTGCCCTCTCTCAATGCCGTTTAATTTGTGCAACAGCCCTGTGAGGTCAGTGGCTGTTGGCCTCATTCCACGAAATGGAAAAGCTGCGTTGCGAACCAACCCTGCATGGAAGCAGCTGTCTTAGCAGCTCTTTAGAAGAGAGGCTCACACCAAGGGGGTCAGAAGCTAATCTTTCTCCCCACCCCACCCTCTGACAATGGCACCTTCCCACTTGGGACTTCATGGAGAGCATGCGTTTTGATCGAGTAAGCTTGTTGTTCATACCCAACCAGACCTGTGGTCGAGAGTTGTGCAAGTTGTGCACTGTCCAACCCTAGGAAGTGCCAGTTGCATCCCATTGGTGTGAATGGTCCTCCCAGCTCAAGGGCAATACCCGGGCTGGAGGGCTGCCTGTGCTGAACCTGCATGACTAAGAGGCACTATCTTGAGCTGAAGGCTCTCTCTGAAAAGATCTAAAAGATGCTGGAACAACCCCCGAATCCTGCTTTCCCGTTCCGGGTCAAATGCTAAAACAACATAAAATCAGCGTGCGATCTATTTCTTTAACTTAACATTATCTTCTTTAGCCTTTTTCATTTAAAATGCACATACCCTTAGGAACAAGAGACTATTTTAGGCTCTTAAAAGGATCCCATCTTATATGTTTAAGAATTGGTAATTCATTTAGAATCGTTAAGTGTAGTTTATTTTTTTAAATTTATTTATTTTTTATTTTTTATTTTTTGTAAGTGTAGTTTAGAATTACACGTTTCAAACAGTCTTCGCATTGCCTTCTAGGATGGAGGCATTCTTGTTCTCAATTTGCATAGGAGCCAACCAAGGTTCAAAGCGGTCACTGTCTGTGTCCAAACTGGACTCATTTTTGTTTGTTTGTTTAGATTTAAGACTTTCCCGACTGTCCCCTACGGATGAGAACAGGGTTGTATTTTATTGTCCTTGACTACATGCTTCTCAGAAGTGTGTGCATCAAAACAAACGTGTTTGAGATGGTCTTGATGCTACAGTCCTGTCAGCATCCTCAGGGGGGCCCCAGGGGCTAACTCTTCTTGTGTGGATGTGACTTCACTTGAAATCATTCATGCTCTGTTTTCTTCTTTTTTTTTTTTTAACTTATTTAAGATTTTATTTATTTATTCATGAGAGACACAGAGAGAGGCAGAGACCCAGGCAGAGGGAGAAGCAGGCTCCACGCAGGGAGCCCGATGTGGGTCTCGATCCCGGGACCCCAGGATCACGCCCTGGGTCGAAGCCGGTGCTAAACCGCTGAGCCACCCGGGCTGCCCATGCTCTGTTTTCTAAATAAGAAACTTTACATGGTGGACAAATTTCTTTTTTAAATTAGTATGGAGGCTGGGGTGATGGTATATATTAAAATATCTTAGGTTTCATGGGAAAACTCATAGATAGGAACACAGCTAGACTATTTATTCAATTATATCCTCTTTGAAAATATAATCTCTGCTCAGAGAAAACCAATATAAACCAATAAAAAAAACAATATTTTTACTCATGGAATATAGGCAGTAAAGAGTATGAATGTTGGAGTCAGGCCTGAATTCACACAGGCTTCTCCTTACTGATGCCTTTGTAATTTGAAGCAAGTTGTGGGGCATCCTTTAGCCTTAGTTTTGTCATCTGTAAAATGGGTTGATTAGACTTATGTCACAGGATAATAAATTTAAAGCATAGAACACCTAGAAATTCCTCACAGTTGTTAGTTTACATCGTTCTAGCATTAAGAATCTATTAGTCTCAGGGGATCCCTGGGTGGCTTAGCGGTTTGGTGCCTGCCTTTGGTCCAGGGCACAGTTCTGGAGTCCTGGGATCGAGTCCCGTGTCAGGCTCCCTACATGGAGCCTACTTCTCCCTCTGCCTGCGTCTGCCTCTCTCTCTCTCTCTGCGTGTCTATCATGAATAAATAAATAAATAAATAAATAAATCTTAAAAAATTTTAAAAAAAGAATCTATTAGTCTCATTATTATGCAGTTAGTTTCACTACTATAATTTTAAAAAAGATTTTATTTATTTATTCATGAGAGACACAGACAGAGGCAGAGACACGGACAGAGGAAAAAGCAGGCTCCATGCAGGGAGCCTGATGCGGGACGATCCCAGCACCCTGGGGTCACGCCCTGAGCCAAAGGCAGATGCTCCACCGCTGAGCCGCCCAGGTGGCTGTTTCACTCTTACAATTAGATTGCAGGAAAGAAAAGCCTGGGTAGATGGACTTTGCAATGTTCATAATTCAGTCGCAGAGAGCGATCTTTCTAAAACACAGACCGTATTTCTGGCTCTTCTACGTAAAGCTCATCAAAGGCTCCCCGTGACCTACCAAATAAAGCCAAGATCCCTTAGGCTGGTTTTCCAGACTTTGCAACTCTCTGGTCTTCTCTCCTCCTCCCTCCTCCCCACCTGTGCTCCCCTGAATGACATGCTTCCGTGGAATCGGTGCACTATTTCATGCTTCTGTGCTCCCTTTGTCTGTAAGCTCCTCTAACGGCTTCTCACTTGACAGACGGTGTAGCCCTTCTGTCCTCAAGGCTCTGCTCTTCCGAGAAGCTTCTTCTGATCTTTCCCAAGCACATCACTGCCTCCTTTGTCCTGTCCCTGAACTTAGCACATCCGTTGGCTCTGGCCGGTTCTGCAACCTCTTCTAGACCGTCAGCTCCTGGAGGGGAGGCCCAGCCCAGTACCTGGCACAGGGCAGCTGTGGAGCGACTCTAACCGGCTGTAACAAAGCAATGTGCTCAGCGTTTTACTAGAGGTGCCCACGAAAGGCTCTGGTAGTTCAGGGGAGAAAAGCTTACCGTTCCTTGCAGCTCCTGAGCGTAACCAGCTATGTGATCTGGGGAAGTTCTTTGACTTCTAGGAGCCTCAGTTCCTTGTCTATATAGATGACAAAATGATAAATAGTACTTACTTAATAGGGCTGTTGTGCAGATTCAATGTAAATCTTTAATGCATGTGAAGCACTTAGAATAGTGTCTTGACATGAAGTGTCAAGAAAACTGTTGGCTGGTATTATTAAATAAATAAATAAATAAATAAATAAATAAATAAAAATTATCATACAAATTTAAGGTAACTTAATTGTTTTACCGTACTGCGGCAAAAGCATTTGCATACGCGCTGGCCTCGTTTGCGCTACACAATTCTATGTTATTAATGTTCTTCCTATTTTCCAAATGAGGCCATGGAGCTTAAGAGAAGTGAGCTGATTTTTTTAAAGGTTTCACTTATTTGTTAATTTTTAAAAAGATTTTATTTACTTTTTTGAGAGAGTGAGAGAGTGAGAGAATGAGCATGAGTGGGCGAGGTGAAAAAAGCGGGAAAAGCGGGAAAAAAGGGAAAAGCGGGCTCCCCGAGGTCCCAGTGTGGGGGCTCCACCCCGGGACCCCGGGATCCTGACCTGAGCTGTAGGCTCAACCACCTGGGACTCCCAGGTGGCCCACCTTGTTTATTTATTTGAGAGAAAGAGAGAGCCCCAGCAAGGGAGTCTCGGGCTGACGACTCAGGCTGTTAGCCCATCTTACAGGGGAGGGGACCCGGGGTGAGAGGCCCGCCGCCGGGTGGCCAGGTCAAGGTCCACAGGCAGGGCCTGGCCGGACACGGACTGGCCTCAGGCTTTCCCTTCCCTGCCAGAGCAGACGCCCTGCCTGGTCCTGCAGCTGTTTCCTGCCAGCTGTCGGGCTGCCGCTCTCCCGGCCGGGCCCTGGAAGCCCGCGGGGACAGACACTGCAGGGGCTGCAGGGACATGCACCCCCCCCCTCTGGCGGACCCCTCTTCACGCCACTGTGCCTCCCCCAAGGGGCTCAGTCAAAGCGGGGAAGGCCTCGCCGGCTTTCACAGACTCCCTGAAGCTTAATTTGTGGCCAGTGAGTGGAGCCAAAGCTTCAGGAGACGCCACCGTGGGGGCTTCCTGCGGGGCTCCCCGCCTGCCTCCGTCCCTCTGAGGGGCTTGCTGGCCTGGTGCTGGCCCAGCCCGGCCGATGCCCCCTCCTCCTCCACCCATCCTGCCTGTCGTGGCCCTTGGTACCCTTGGGGCTAAGTCCGGGCGGTGCCAGCGGGGGTTTGTTAGACTCCTCAGACTGGAGAGAAATGGAGAAGAAGAGGTCCCTTCTCCCATTCTGGGGGCAGAGTGACGCCTGCGGGCATCTCCAGTTCTGCAAACCAGGCAAGGTGTTTAACCCCAGGGCCGCAGGCTCACAGGGTGTCTAACCCCAGGGCTGCAGGCTCACAGGGTGTCTAACCCCAGGGCCGCAGGCTCACATGGTGTTTAACCCCAGGGCCATACCTCACAGGGTGTTTAACCCCAGGGCCGCACCTACAGGGTGTTTAGCCCCAGGGCTGCACCTCACGAGCTGCCGGGCCAGGCGGGGAGCCCTGCTCAGCGAGGCCCATCGGGTGCCGATGACCGCAGGGGGCGGCAGGACCTTCCCGGAGGCGGCCCGTGGCCCTCCAGTGCCAGCCATCGCAGCCCACTGCGGATGCAGGTAGTTCAGGAGCAAGTATAGAGCTGGATTTTGTGTGAACTTTCCTGATTTTTTAAGACATTTTCTGCAGGCTTGGCTAGTGTGTGGGTTGCGTTTTAGGGAGGCTGGTCTTCTCGGTGCTGTGAAGCCTTGGCTCCGGCCCGCCTGTCACCTCCCCCTGTCTTTGTCCCTATGGGATTTCCGTGAGGGTGGCTGTTAGGATGCTGTTGTGGGTCAGGAGGACGCCCTTTGGGAAACCTGAACACAGCATTTGCCTGGGGGGCCTGGCGTGGAGCTGGGCGGGGAAGCAGGCCGACCGGCGGGGCAGGGGTTCTCAGCCCTGCCTCAGCCCCTACAGCTAAACCTAGGCCCTGCGAGGTGGGTCAGAATTTCTGGGTCCAGGTCCCAGCCTCGGGATTAAAAGCTCTCTGGGTGGTTGGGCACCCCTGAACAGGATGGTGGATGGACCACTGGATGGTGGGGGGACCATTTCAGCCAGCGGGCTGGACTTGCTGGGTAACCCCTGTGCCTTGGGGCTGGGAGACCGGGTTCCCCATGCTGTCCCAGGCTCCATGCCACGGACGTGCACCCGAGACCCTGGGGAGCATTTGCTGCTGCATCAGACAAGGAACCAACCATTGGGAAATCGATGATCTTGCGTAAGAAGGAGTCTGGGATTTGAAGTTCAATGACCCTGGTTTTTATTTTATATTTTATTTTATTTTATTTTATTTTATTTTATTTTATTTTATTTTATTTTATTTTATTTTATTATTTGTATTTTATTTTATTTATTTTTATATTATATTTTATTTTATTTTTAATTTTTATTTTTATCTATCTATCTATCTATCTATTTATTTATTTATTTATTTATTATTTATTTATTTATTTATTTTGACCCTGGTTTAAATCCCACCTGGGTTGCTCATTGGCTGGGGGCTCATTGTCGGGGGGTCATTTCAGCTCCCCCCACAGGCATTTCCTCATCTTTTAAATGGAAGTAATAGCAGCTGTCTTTGGAAACTGGGGGGAGGGGGGATTGGTATTTGGAAAGCGCCTAGCGGCGGCTCGGTAAACCATCAGCAGGTGCTCCTACGGCCCTGATGATTATAGTTACTAGGGCCCAACACCTGGTCAGCTGCGGTTTCTGGACTGTTCTGCGAAGAAGCCTCAGTAATACAATGGTCAGCCTCAAGGGGAGGGGCGGTTGTCAGGAAGGGGTCTGATGGGAGTTTTATTAGGAGCAGAGAGGAAATGGAAAAAGCAGATTAGACTGAAGATCCCTTCCCTAACGGATCCCCTGCGCTTCATGTTTCAAAGAGTGTGCTATCAGCTATTATTCTACGCCGCCTCCTCATGCAGAACTGTTTCTATTTTTCAAAGTATGATCTTTATTTTGAAACAGTTTGAGAGCCACCGAAGGTACAAAAATGGTACAGAGGTTTGCTGTGTGACTGTCACCAAGCTTCACCCAGTGATGAGAACATCTTACGTAACCATAGTTCTGTTATTTTATTTTATTTTATTTTATTTTATTTTATTTTATTTTATTATTTTATTTTATTATTTTATATTTTTCATGAGAGAGTGATAGAGAATTAGAGACACAGGTGGAGAGGGAGAAGCAGGCTCCCTGAGGGGAGCCCGATGTGGGACTCGATCCCAGGACCTGGGATCACGCCCTGGGCTGAAGGAGACGCCTGACCGCTGAGCCACCCAGGGGCCCCTGTTATTTTTATTTTTCACAGCGCTGTTCTCACTCCGCTCCGGCCCCCTCCCCTCACCAGCCTGGTGGCCTGTGTGCTTTCCTCTAGCTCTATGCGCGGTACCACCACCAGTCGCACAGGTGGTTCCAGGGGTTTGCTCCCGCGGTCCTATGGGTGAGCATCTTTGGGTAGAGAGCCGCATGGCCACGTTCAGGATTTCATTAGGGGAGGTCGGTGAAGGCGGGATGGCCGGGTTGGAGACTCGGAGCGGGTGAAAGATTTTTGACACCTGTTTATGGCATTTGCTGAAAGAGCTGCCTGACCCGAGCTGCAGAGGGAGGTGCCCCGGAGTCCAGAGTGGGGCTCCATGGACGACCGGGATGGAGAGGCCCTCGGAGCCCGGGGTGTGGGAGGCTGAGCAGGTGCCAGGGCCAGGGCCCTGCCGAGGCTCGACCCGCGCACCTTCTGCTCCGGGCTGAGCAGCTCCCGCCCCGGGGTACGTCCCCTGGTCGGTGCCACCGCTGAGACTCGACTCTGATCTGCTGGGCCCAAGCTCTGGGCTCTTTTCTCCTTCCCTGTTTCAGGCCATTTCACTGAAATCTGAGTCAATGATTGATCACTTTGAAACAAGGAACAAATGGACTTGCTGGGCAATCAGGCCTCCTTCCAACCAGCGCGCCTTTGTGCACAGGGGTGTGTGCGCTGTCAGCAGCACATGCCGGCTGGCACCTTCTGTGCTGCGACAGGCAGAGCGGCCCGGTTCGTCGGCTGCAGTGACAGGCCGGGCGGGAGCGCTCTGGGGTGGACGGCGGCCGGCCTCTGACCAAGGGCCGAGAGCTCCCATGCTGGGGATGGGCCGGGGGCCAGGACTGGGGGGTAGGAGCGGGCAAGCTGGCTTGGTGGCCGCTTCCTCCGCAGGAACTAGAGCCCAGCACTTACCCGTTTTCCATCTTGAAAATAGTGACAATCTTTTACTGGGGAATAGACATCAAGGGCAAATTGTTCCCAGCGCCTCCTCTGCGCCCAGCGTTGTGATGGGGGTTCCACACACATCAGCTCGGTGATGCTACTCTGCTGCCCATCTCTGTTTTGGGGATGAGAACCTGAGGGCCAGGAGGGTTACAGCCAGCAGAGGCCGGGGCCTGGATTCAGACCTTCTTCTTCTTGCCCTTGGCGTCCCCCGTTTGCTACGGCCCGCGATAGGCTGATGATTGTGTGCGTGCTCTCCAAGACATCCATCCAGTTGTTTTCCATTAACATCTGCTTCCTACCAACAGCCTGTGCTCCCCCCTTCTCCTCGAGAACATTGCTCCATGACATTTCCCAGCCCTCCTTACAAATAGGCGTGGTCATGTGATTGAGTTCTGTTTAGTGGGTGGTCATCGCTTGCAGGGACCCTCCTCTTCCGGAATGGAGATTCTCCTTGGGGCCACAGAACCCACATGTATGCGGGTTCTGCTAGAGGGGTTCCCCAGTGACCGTGTTGAGCAGGGCCTTAGTCCCCCTCCTGACTCATAACCCATTTGCTTGCCCAGTCGTTTACGTAAGTAGCATGTGAACCTTTTGTGGTTAGCCACCAGCCATTTCTTGGGTCTATTTTGACAGATAGTAGGATACCCAAATAACATAAAACACCAAGTTCTAAAAAATTCTAGGGGATCCCTGTGGCTCAGCGGTTGAGCATCTGCCTTCAGGCCAGGTCGTGACCCTGGGTCCCAGGATTGAGTCCCACATGGGGCTCCCTGCATGGAGCCTGCTTCTCCCTCTGCCTGTGTCTCTGCCTCTCTGTCTCTCTCTGTGTCTCTCATGAATAAATAAATAAAATCTTAAAAAAAATCCTAGAGGACCCAGCAGGGCTCTTCCAAGTAAGGGTTGGGGGTAGTTCCAAGGGATTTACAGATGGAGCAAGGACCACATATGTGGCAAGGGGTGGATATTCTTCGGGTTTGCTTAATGAAGGTTCTGGGGCACTGCAGGCCCCAGAACTCAAAGTTACAGAGAGAGCAGTTGAAAGTCCTCTTTGTTCAGACATCAGCCTATTTTTTTTTCTTATATAAGAAAGTATTCCTAGGAACAGTAGCAGATTTCTATTCCCATTTAGTGAATCACCAACTTTTTGTGTTGGTAGTTGGCACTAAGATTATGTCAAATTATGATAATCACAGGATTCTTCTTAATTTCAGTGTAGAGGATCCCAGAACTTTCTTTGACCTCATGTCTCTTGAGGAACTATCTGGGGTATTGAAATGGACTCAGGAGGCCATTTGGTATCTCTGCGAATTCTGTTGTTGGTCTTGATTTTGGTAGATTAAGAGTCTACACAGAGATGGGGAGGGTGTTAATGAGCCAATGGGTTGGAGCCATCGGGTTGGGCGTGATGAAGTCTTCCCTGTGAGGCAACTCAGGCTCCCTCCAGGAGCCCGGCTGGAGTTCTTTCTGTGTACCTTAGCAGAATGGCTCAGCTAGGGGGCTCCACCCAGCCTACAGTAGGTAGGAGGAAATGGAAGAAAGATGATTTTTTCTTCCCTTTGTTTCTGCTTGTCCTTCGGTGTTCAAGATGGTGAAGGTGGGCGTAGCGATGGATGGTGCAATAAACAGAGGACCCATGCAATGCTAATTATCTGGGAAAATATTTGACGTAGCTTGTTGAGGGCATAACAATAATTAAATAATTTCAGTTTTTATTGTCCATTACTATAACATATCTAGTTTTTCCAGGAGTTTGCTCAAATGTCATTATCACTACCAATATTTCCTGATAGCGTCCCTCTTCCGCATCCCCCTCAGGAAGTTGGTTGTGTCCTTGTGTACGTAAGTGAATAGATCTATTATATTGCATAGCAAATTAATTGATTACTCAATTAATTTATTGAATCACCAGAAGTTTATTGAACACCTAGTCTGTGTCAGGGACCACAGAGGAGATTGGGGATACAACAATGATCTTGATGCGGTAACTCACAGGTTGGTAGGCGAGGGTAGAAGTAATCGGGACTTGCGGGGCAGTGTGGTGACTTCTGTATGCAGGTGGATTGAGGGTTAGCAGGACAGAAGTCCACATCACACTGCAGGTGGTGCCCAGGAATCCTCCTGGCAGTGAAGACACCAGCATCATCAGTTGAAAGAAGCCCATAAGGAGAATTGGGAGATGGCTGAGCAGGGGGCTCAGGGCTGATCCAGGCAGCAGAGAGAGCTAAGACGTGGAGGTGAGAAAGAGCACGATGCATTTCAAAAATTTTCAAGTAACTTTGTTGGAGATGAATGGGGGGGGGGGGATGTAAGCAACTCTTTCCAATTATTCACTTTCTGTGTCTGTCTTTTCCTGCTGGCTTTTGAGTTCAGGAACGATGCTCTGTATGTCCTCATAACCCCGTATGTGCACCTCCAAGGGTGTCAGCAAGTTCTCGCTGGATGAATGAGAGCTGGCTAATGTTCAGTCACTGACATCTGCTGGTCTCAACTCTCAGAACTGCTGGTCTGCTGTTCAGCCCTATTGGCTCTCAAAACAGGATGGGCATGGATCCCTCTAGCTATGAAACAGCTGGAAGCTTCTTTGCAAATGACAAAAAAGGAGTACTAAATATTTCATGCTTAAAAGTTAAATATTATTATAAAAGTAATTTAATATAAATGGCTTTCAGCAAATCCTTATCCATATTTCATGACTACAATGGGCGTCTGGGTTCTAATGTTTGTGAGCAATTAATTTTAATGGTTATGTACTCTCAACTTCCCACTATTTTTCTCCTTAGCAGACCTCCAGGTCCATCAGGAAAGTGAAGCGCTACACACATTGGATGTCACTGTGGACAGAAAGAGACTCAGAGCTACGAGTCGAGGTCTCCAAATGACAAGTTAATAGGCATTTGGGAGTTGCTAAGTGATACCAAAGCTGTGATGCTGTAAAACCCCAAAGTATGACGCTACCTTGTGACACAATGCCTTTATTTTCCTACTGAAGAGTTCCACAGTTAGACGTGTCCTCCTCTGTGATTCCATGGTAACTTCATCATATTCCCTGAGAGCAATAAGAATTGTGATGATGACTCTCATTTACCGAGTACCTACTATGTGCCAGAAGCCACACTCAGGCTATTTACATCCTGTTATGCTAACCATGGAAAATTGGCATTTTATTCTTATTTCTCCTATAGAAAAAACAACTGGGGCTAAAAGAATGAAGTTGCTCAGGTTTATGCACTATATTGCTTTTTGTCTCTCTGGATTGTGAGTTCTGCATCAATAGGGGTCTCATGATATTTTCCCCTGTAGCCAAGGGGGTAAGAGTCCTCAATTAATGTTTGTTGAATGAATAAATGGATGATGAGAAAAAAACAATATTATAAAATCATCATTATATTGGACACTTGCCATCTCACAAAGATTTTAACGAAGGATCTCTTCTGAGGCGGAAGAAATGGTTGATTTTTCTCTAATGCAAAGGTTCCCAAACTGCAAATATTCTCTTGGTACTTTGCAGGAGTTTGGAGTGCAAAAGGGAGCCCTGCCTCTTCCTTTCCTGCAGCCTTAATTATGGAAGCTTCAGTTTTGACCGCAAGGTGGAGGAGGGCTGTGGAATCGCATGATTTCCTAACACTTGCATTACATGTTGTGGGAACATAACTCTTCTTTGGTGTTCTACATCTGTAGCTCCTTTGCCTTGGATAAATATATCATGGACTGATGCATAGCATATGCAAAGTTATGCAAATGTAGTCAATCCTTCTAAATTAGCCACTGGGGTCACACAGACAACATGCCCTTTGCAGTTGTCCACTGAGTGCCCCTGGTCTCTTGATAGGAGAGATCAGTGGGGGTCGACGTGGCTCTTGTTGGGGGGGAAGGGATTGGCTGAAAGCCAGAACACAACTCAAATTTCCAAATTATGTGTCATATCCCAGTGGGAGGCCATACTGTTCAATTCAATGGACATCGACTGCTTATTTTGGGCCAAGCTCTGGGCTCTAGGTACTGGGGATTCTTGGCCAAGATTTGAAATGAAATGGCTGTGGCAGATAGAGACTAAGGCGGGTAGCAGGGAGATGCAGTACTTTTGCAAACTAATAACTCTTAGCAGAGACAGAACAGGGGGAGGAGAGGAGAGGGCTGGGGTGGGCACAAAACTCTTTATAGAGTGGGACCGGGTGTTCAGAGAGGTTAAATCACTGCCCCTAAGTCACACAGATAGTAACGGGCAGGGCTGGGATTGAAATCTTGGGTTTTGCAAAGGACAGTGTCTTGCTCGCTTAGTGATGAAGAGCATAGGCTATGGAATCATAAAACCCGAGTGCGGACCCTGGTCTCCTTCTTATGAGCAGTGTGGCCTTGGGCACATCACATAACTTTTCTTTGAGCCAAAGTTCTCTCACCTTCTCTTGGTGTTGCTACTTTGGAAGATGGTAATGAGGTTGAAATAAAGAAACATTGGCAACATTCTGATCACCTCACTGGGTGTCCCATGAACCACATCAATGGTGGCCGTTGGAGTCTGTGGGGACGTGTTCCTTTATCAAAGCCCAATATAGGAGCAAAGATTGAGAGGGAGGAGCTCCAACAGGGTCCTAAACAAGGTAGTCCGTGGAGATCAAACAGTTCTGGCCCATGTCACGATTCCCAACTCATTCGCATTTACTTGGGGAAGTTTGGAAGCATCATGATCTTTGAACCCAGAGGTTCTTATCTCTGTACTATTATTTTTTCTAAAGCTACTGTGAATCTAACGGTGCAATTAAGTTGAGAATCACCAGATTGGGCAATCCTGGGAGGCAGATGGTTTTGATGATGAGACACTGTCCTCCTCCACCTGTCCCAGTGTGATGGGTTCCCAGCCGGGGGGGTGTGAGTGGGTTCTTTAGGTAATATTGATCACTTGAGAGAGCTGATAGTGGAGTCAGCATTCTAACTAAGGAGCGTGAACTCTGCCCTAAAGAGACATGATCAGAGTGGCATTGCTGAGGTCAGGCCCTCAGGGATGTGGGGCAGTGAGAGATGACAAATCCAGGAACGGGCCAGAGGGAAGCCAGAGGAATCATACCCATAGGACCTGACGTGCGTGCACACAAACCCAGCTGCTCAGAGCTCTCCTCAGCCTGCCTGTCAGGCTAACTTTCCCCAGGACTGCAGGCCCCGTCACTGCACCATGGCCTGCTAGCGTGGCCTACTCAGTAGGATTTGTATTTTGTTACCATGATGAGGAACACAGATTTGCAAACGATTTATTAACACTTTTTAATAAAAATAAACGTCAGGATGAGATGAGGCCACCTCCACTTCTCTCCTTCACCTGTGTCCCCAGGGCTCCCCTTGCTGCTCCTTCTCTTCTACTGGGGCTCTCCTTTCTTTCCCCTTTGTCGACCCTCAAGACCCTCCATTGAATGAGTGCACCTGTCCACAGACGTCTCTTTCCCTCCCCCCGGACCTCCACTCTTGAGCTCCAGAAAGTACTGAGCTCTTTCCCATCTCAGAGACGTGGTGTTTTCTGTTCCCACTGCCTAGAATTCCTTTATCCTGGCTCGTCACATGGAGGGGTGCCTAGGTGAGAGGCCTTGCCCTCCACCTCAGCTGGCATGGCCTCCTGCACTTACTGTCCCCACTCGTTGCCTCCAGAGCAACCATCGCCATTGTTAATGATTAAATTTTACTTTTTCTTTGTCTATGGACGTGGGGCAGCCATTCTCACTAACCCAATGGAACTGCCCCGGGCTGGGGCCTTGTCTGACTTAGCACGTCACTGCTGTGGTACCTGACATGTCGTAAACATCCAGGAAATACTCGATGAAGGAAAGAATGAAGAGTTCGATGCCTCCTACACATTCTGGAATACTTGTAGAGAGGGAAGGAAAGGGTGGGATGGTAACTGGCTTGAGGTAAGTGCACAGCGAGCGCCTTGGCCTGTGGGAAGGTGCAGTTACATACAGCCAGCCAACATGTGTGCTGAGTATTTTCTCTGTCCGGACACTGTTCTAGGCACCAAGTGAGGTACCAACTTCTCGGCTCCTACGAAGCTTATAGCAAACATTAGCAAGACAAAAAAACCCAAGAAACAAAAAACCCCCAAACCCAAGACTATTCCAGCAAGTAATGAGTTCTATGGAGAATTTATTCCTAACAGGATGATGTGGCCCAGGATGATGGGGGTGGCCGGAAAAGGCTTCCTTGAGTAGGGGGCGCGGATGGAGGACCCCAGGGAAATGCTTTGTAAGCTGATGCCACGTACCTTATGTGTACGAAAGAAAAAACTTTCAAAGTCACTGCTCTAGGAGATACTACTCAAGTTTTAATTAGAATCCACTTAAGTCCGACGCTACCCTGTTCCCTAATAGTGATTAGGACTGTCTTGGGTAATTAACAGCTCTTAGATTCGGAGGGGAAAATAACTTCATTATCCGCCTGACCTTGGGTTTGGGAGTGCTGAGTCACAGGGAGCCAAAGGGTCCAGGAGCTGGCGCGTGGTGGGGACGGATGGAGACTGAGCCCGGCGGGCTATTGGGATCCACTGGGCAGATTGTCTGAAGGGAGGGGGCTGCGGGGGCTGGCATTGGTGGCTGCTGGCTCCAGAGCTGGTCCCTGCTATTGCTGGTAGGGCTGCGATTAATGGGTCTGCCCCCCACCCACCGATTTCGCAGCACCTCGACCTCGTCCACACCCACTCTTCCAGAGACTAAAACAGGAGGCTCACCCTAGCTGACCCCCCACCCTTGCATTTCTAGGGGAGACCCGGGTCACAATTTGAAGCTGAGAAATCCCCTCAGGAAAGGACAAACTTTTCACACCCCCTCGTTTCCTCTTTCTTATCTTACCAGTGTCTCCCAGTGGCAGGTGGTCAGACTCTGGAAAGCTGTGGATAAAAGAGACTGGCCTTTCTTTCTTTTTTTTTCCCAAGTGATGTGTGTTCTTTCATTTTATTTCCCAGTTCCACATCGTCCTCGCCTCCCCGCACCACCCTCCCCCCCACCGCTTCCCTTTCTCTTCCATTCAAGTCAGCTTCGGATTAGAGTTTCAGATCAACTTTCAATTCTCTTTTAGCAGATTTTTAATTATCCCAAAGCCGCACCGCGAGGAGGCTAGTTCAGAGGCTCCAGGCGGCTCTGGTCACATCTGCAGATCACGTAGGTATAATCTCTATGGCAACTGACCCATGTTGGGTAGAAGCAAATAAAGCTCAGAACCAAAGGTTAATTGCTATTTCATTTCTGCTCCCCCCCCTTGCAATTCCAGCATTGTGGATGGAGGTTCTAATTAGAATCAAATTATCAGCAGATTGAACATCTTCTTTATGACTTTGGTGGCTGAAAAATTACTCCGGCTGGCTAGAAAAGGGAAAGTGATAGATGGTTTCTGTTGGCCTCAAGGTCTGCTTTCCCACCTCTGGGGAGGACAGACAGCTTAGGTGGCCTGGCCAAATGGTCTAGATTTTTTTTTTTTTTTTTTTTAAGAGAGAGAGAGGGAGAGAGGGAGAGAGAGACAGAGCAAATGGTCTAGATCTTTGCAGCACCAAGGAGCATGTCCTTCTTCATTCTTGCTCTATATTGACGTCGATAATCTTACAGACAGTGCTGAGCACTTGCTGGACTTTGCTTGTGCCGGGCACTCTGCTAAGCAGGCGTGCACAGGATCTCATTTAAACTGTAAAGTGACGCGTCACGTAGAGATCCTTAACCCCATTTTACGGATGAAGAAACCAACCTCGGGGATAGTGAATACTATGCCCACAGTCCACTAGAAAGTTGCAGAGCTGCATTTCCAACTCAACTTGCCTGATTCTAACGTTCTTAACCATTAGATCCAAAAATACGCTCTGTGAGGCTCCAACGTGGTTAGAGAGACCAGGAGACTGACAGCGGAGGCTGGCTGTCCCCAAATCAAACGTAGCTCCGGGACTTGGCTAAACTCATTCTCTTCCCCTTAGTGTTCCTGAAGTAGTAATTATAGAAGAGGGGTATCTATCCCGGGACACATTCACTCTTATACACGGTTATTTGGGTTCCCTGGCTTGGAAAACATCAATAGGTCTTTACGCGCCCTCCTCCAATACAGTGTTGTTGTGCTCATTTCTCTCCTTTGCTCAAGTTTTCCTTTTTCCCGCAATTCCTTCTCCTTTTCTAACAGTCTAGTATTTATGCTTTTCATCCTTGCAAGCCCGTCGGACAACACAATGCCCGTTACGACGTGTATTTTCTTTGATGATTGTGGTTCACATTTTTTTTTTCCTTTTGTCGTGAATTCCTAGAACCATTCATATTCTCAATTGTTGCTGTAGTGGTTGACGATTTGGATCTCAACCCAGATTTCTTGGATTTAACCACAGATCCATTCTTCAACACCCCAGTGTTCCTGAGCCAGTTACTTAGAATCTCTACCTTGGGGGTGGGGGCGGGTAGGTGAGGCTTAAATGAGTCTCTACACATAAAATACTCAGAAGAATGCAGGCTTTATAGGAAGTACTACATATGTGGCTTGCTGTTATGTCCTGCCTTGCTGTTTAATTGTTGTTTTTTGTGTTATCCAGGACAGGAATTCAACTCAAACACATCTAAGCATAACAAGGGAATTTATTGGCCCGTTAACTGGATAGTCCAATGAGATATACCTAACATGGGTATCGCTCGACCCAGGGACTCAGTGGTGACGCGCGGCAAGGCTTTTTCTCTGTACTGGCTTGATTCCCAGGCAGGTGGCCCCTCCAGCATTAGATTGACCACCTCTCACGCCAGCAGTCAGCAACACCTCTTTCCTACGAGCTCCAGAAAATACCGTGGGGTAGCTTTACTTGGCTCAACTCAGACCACGTGCCCACTAGCGAACCAAAGTAGGTATCCAGGGGATTCTCATTGTCCAGACCCTCGAAGTGGAGGGTGGAGTTAGCCCTGGTCCCATCATGTGGCCAGTGGGTTCCCCTAAGAGAAATTAAGGCATATGTCTACCTCACTGTCTGCTATCTCATTTTTTATAGTAGGCTTTTTTTGGGGGATAACACTGGACCCCTCTTTCATGCTTAACACGAGAGCAGAGGCTCAAAAAAAAAAAACCAGCTTCCTGGTTGGTGGGCTTACTAGGAAGTGAACTTTGGGGTGATAGCCTGGAATCCTGGATGCATTCAAAGCTGCCTTGGAAAACTGGCGTTTGGGGAGGGAAGATGGGGGAAGGCAGGGAAGAAGAATAGGGTGGATGGGATGGGAGGAGCCCTTCCCTGCATGTGTGATATCTGTAGTGTTTTATTTCTTAACAAAAGGATATGAAGCAAACGTGTGGAAAGATGTTCATACTGGTTCCATCTGGGAGATGGAAACGAGGGTGTTCTGATGGTCTTTGCCTTTTCTGCATGTGTGATGTATTTTATTTAAAAACAACAAAACAGAGCAGAAAGTAGAGGTTACTTAGCCAGGCAGCATTTTCCCCTCCAAGTCCCCTGGATGCTGAAGAGAGCTGAGCAATCACAGCATCCTTGCTGGTTTTCTGACTAATGTCATTTATGAAAGTCAACCCTTCCTCCTCTCTCAGCTGATATAAAACATAAAATTCAGAGTCATCTTAAAGGAAAATTCAACAGAATCTGGATGTGGCTGAAAGAGCTTTACCTGAAACCTATTATGAGAAATAACAAAGTCAAAATTTTTAATAATCATGGTAATAACGCCCACCCCTTTGAGAGCTATTTCTTAGACACTGTGCCAAGCACTTAATACATATGATCTCATTTGATCTACCAACACCCCTCTGAGGTGGGTAGTTCTCCGTCTTGCGCCTACGTTATAGATAGGACGCAGAGGCTCAGATCAGCTGAGTCGCCCGTCCAAGGTGCAATAAGTGCAATTTGTAGAACGAGTCTCGAGTCCAGATCTTTCTGATTCCAAGGCCCATCTTGCCCCCACTGCCAGGTTCTCTCCCTCTACTTACCAGGAGTACGTATGGGCACCCAGAGACCCTGGCTGCTGGTATTTCCTGCCCCAAAGAGGATCATTAAGGACATGGACCTAAAGTCTGAATGCCTGGCTGGACTGTATTCCTTACTAGTTACGTGACCTTGTGACGATCCCTCCAATTCTTGGAGCCTCAGCTGTGCCTGAGTGAAATGGAGAGAAAAATAGCACGTATGTCCTAGATTGTCCCGAGGATTACGTGAGAATATGCATGTACAGCGAGTGCTCAATAAATGTTAATAGTGGCTTTCTCCCCAACTAAAAACAGTGAGGCTTCACAAGTCTGAGTCACTTTAACCTCTTTCATCACACTAGTATCTCAGCCCTCTTAAAACTTTAATTTTTATCAAATATTCAACACATTTAGATGGTTCTACAAGAGTTTTAATGAGAATGAGCAACCCCTCTCCCCATCCTTCTCCCCCTTCGATATAGCTACTTCTAAGAGACAAGCACTTTTGAGTCTATCAGCTAGTTTTCCGGGGCTTCACCTCCTTATTTTTTTTTTTTTAAGTTAAACTTCTAATTTTGAGATAACTATAGGTTCACAGGCAGTTGCAGTCAGTATCACAGAGAGATCCCATGTGCCCCTCGCCAGCTGACCTCCACAGCTGCAGGAGCTTCTCTTTGAGCTATTGCAGGTCCACCCACAGGACAATGACGTTGGTACAGCTGAGAGGCAGAGACCCTGCCTGCCGCCCTTTCGTGGCCACACCTACTTCTATCCTGTCCCCACCCTCCCCTTGACATCTGGCACCCACTAATCTGTTGTCCATTCCTATAATTTTGTAATTTCAAGCAGTTTATATAAATGGGATTATACTATTATATTATATATTATTATATATAATATATAGAATAATTATATCTTATATTATATATATTATTATATATTATTATGTAGCCTATTGTGGCTGGCTCTTTTGAAATCAGCATCATTACCTGAAGATGGTTGCACGGATCCTTTTATTGTTTTGTTTTTAGCAGTTCTTCATGGCTAGGTGTACCACTCATTCTCAGCATTCTTATCTTACCACTCGCTTATCTATCTACCTGTGGTACCTGTGGCCCCCACATTTATTTTTGGGGATTAATCCCATTTTCTTTTATTCTCTTCCTTTTCTCTGTCAATGCCTGTTACTCATCTTCAGGATGATGTAGTATTCCATGTTTGCCTCCTGTTTTTTTTTTTTTTTTTTGAATCCCTTTATTGGTCATGGCCCCAACAATTCAAATTATACTCTAAAAAACAGAGAAAAAATGTATACCTTTTCCTTCTATGCAATTTCCCTCTGGTGGTGTTTTCATTGTTGGGTTCTGATGTTCTTTTGTATATTTGCACAGACATTTGAAGAATCCTAAAATGACCTGAGTTAGTAAAAACAGAAAAATAAAGATTTGGTGAGGTGAAAGCTCTGACCCAGCCATTGGAAGCTACTTCTGGGCAGCCAGGGATTGCAGGGCTGCAGTACAGGGAGGATCTTCCAGTAATTAGTTTGTCTCTCTCCTTTTCCATTTGGGTTCTTATTGCCTGTTTCTTTGGAAACCCCTCCTACTTGGCCCTACACAGTTTCTTAAGGCCAATGCTAGCAGTATGAATCAATAAAAGAGCATGGTATTCCCTATGGAAGACTCCAAATGCTTTACGGGAAAGGACTACTCTTTCCTATTTTTTAAAAATCCAGGTATAGGTGACATACAGTGTCACATCAGTTTTATTTGTACACCATAGTGATTTGACAAGTCTGTACATTATGCTACGCTCACGAGTGTGGCTGCCATCTGTCTGTCATCCTACAGTGCTATTACAATACCATTGATTGTATTCCCTATGCTGAACCTTTAATCCCCGTCTTATTCATTCCATAACTGGAAGCCTATACCTCCCACTCCCCTTCACTCATTTTGCCCATTTCCCCAACCCCCCACCTCTGGCAACCACCTGTTTGTTCTTTGTATTTATGGGTCTATTTCTGTTCTTTTGTTTGTTTTGATTTTTATATTCCACATGTAAGTGAAACCACATGGCATTTGTCTTTCTCTGTCTGAATTATTTCACTTCGCATAATACCCCGTAGGTCCATTCATTTTGCAAATGACAAGATCTCATTCGTTTTATGGCTGAGTAATATTCCATTCTATATATATCACATCTTCTGTTGTCCATTCCTATACTTTTGTAATTTCAAGCAGTTTATATAAATGGAATTATACAGCATGTAGCCTTTGGCGACTGGTTCTTTTGAAATCAGCATAATTACCTGAAGATGGTTGCGTGGATCCTTTTATTGTTTTGTTTTTAGCAGTTCTTCATGGTTAGATGTACCACCCAGTAATTTATATATCCATTTATCCATTTATATATGGAGTGACACTTGAGTTGCTTGTATATCTTGCTTATTATAAATAGCTGCTATAAATACAGGGATGCATTTACCTTTTCGAATTAATGTTTTCATTTTCTTTGGGTAGATACCCAATACTGGAATTGCTGGATCATATGGTCTTTCTTCTTTTAATTTTTGAGGAACCTACATACTGTTTTCCACAGTGGCTGCACCGATTTACATTTCCACCAACAGTACACAAGGGTTCCTTTTTCTCCAGATCCTCGCCAGCACCGACATAGTGTCTTTTACATAGTAGGAACTCAATAAATACTTTTTTGTTTGATGTAGTATTGATTCATGAAAGTGTAAATTAAAACAATTCTGTGTTTTCAGTTTACCTGTTTTGGGGGCTTTGAGAAGATATTTTCCTGATTTGCTTGTTTGTTTCTTTCTTTTCTTTTCTTTTCTTTTCTTTTCTTTTCTTTTCTTTTCTCTTTTCTTCTTTTTCTTTTTCTTTTTTTCTCTTTCGTCTTTGACATTTTGCCAAAGGGCTTGGTTTGTTCCATCCTTTCCGTTCTTATAGAAGAGTGGACTGGGAATCAGAAAGCCTGTTTTGAGTCTTGGATTCATTTTTTACTAACTGAAAAGTGTTAAACAAGTCAATTAATCTGTGTAAAATGGTACTAGTGACTCTCAGGCTGCTAGGGCAACCTTGAGGTCAGTCTCTCAGAATTTTTCCCATATAAAGTAAAATATTGTCATTGGCTATTGTGAGGAGGTACAGGGAATAAAATAGAGAGCTCTTCCTGGGTGTTTATATAGAGGTGGATATTCAAAAAATGTGGACACTGATGTTACTCTTCATTGCGTGGGTTTTAGGGTCCTCATGAACAGATCTTTGATATTTTTCACTTTAATTATCCCTCCAGAAGTTTCCCATATATTTTCCTCTTTCATGTAATTTGTTGCAATTAAAAATTCTTTTGGCTTTTCTCTGGAGCTCTGGGGATGTCCCTTTTTCTTGGAGATTTCAATGGAGTAAATTAATCTATATTCAAGCAAAATTAGAGACTCAATTACACGATAACCTTTAAAAGGATAATTATGTTCTTAATGCCTTTAGATTTTTTGTCAGAGCTGATTTCTGAACGTTCCTTTTCAGTTTGGCCTCTGACTGTACACCTGAGGTAAGTGTTGTTTCCTCCCTTGTAATATGTGGTTTTCATAATACACAAGGCACAGTTGATACCTGCAGGAAGACACTGGGCCACCAGGATGCCTGAAAGGTTGACCATTAGTATAGATTCTTCAAGATAATGGACTGAGTAAGAATAAGTATAAGGGGGGGATCCCTGGGTGGCTCAGCAGTTTAGCGCCTGCTTTTGGCCCAGGGCCTGATCCTGGAGTCCCGGGATCAAGTCCCACATCAGGCTCCCTGCGTGGAGCCTGCTTCTCCCTCTGCCTGTGTCTCTGCCTCTCTCTCTCTGTGTGCCTCTCATGAATAAATAAATAAAATCTTTTTTTTAAAAAAGAATAGGTATAAGGAATGGTGATGAAGAACAGTTGTTGCTGAAATATCAAACCAAGGGAGAGGTTCACTAGGTAACTCTATCACTTCTTGAATATCACAAGGGAGGAGCACCTGGGTGGCTCAGTGGTTGAGCGTCTGCCTTTGGCTCAGGTTGTGACCCCAAGGTCCTGGGTTCGAGTCCTACATCATGCTCTCTGCAGGGAGCCTGCTTCTCCCTCTGCCTGTGTCTCTGCATCTCTCTGCGTGTCTCTCATGAATAAATAAATAAAATATTTAAAAAAGAGAGAAAATCACAAGAGAAAGGGACCAACATTTCTGCAAAACCTATGTGCTATACCCTGGGAAAAGTGCTTTAAGTATATTACTTCACTTACTCTTCACATTAGGACTATTTATTAGCAAGAAATTGAAGGTCAGAGATACTGATGATGTAGCCTGTCTAAGATTGCATTTGGAGGGGCAGATTTGAACACACATCTCTGAATCCAAAGCTGATGATCTTTCAGTAGAGGAAACAGGTTCACTAGAACGTAGAGTTGGATGAAGATGCTGATTCTAGAAGAGGTTCTGGAAAGATAGCAACATGAACCCAACTCTTCTTTTTGTTCAGTATCAATCAAATCCAGTCTATTTTCCTCTTCTGAGTCACCTAGTTGGGAACTGCAGGCTTGCTAAGTGGAATGAGGCCACAGGCTCCATGGGAGTCCTATTGGAGTGAACTGGCAGGGTTTCTGCTCTGCAGGCTAGGCAGATGTCTAGCTGCTGGTGACAGCCCTGAAGCAGGGATTATAACATGAGGACACTGAGAAGAGCTTGGCCCAAAGAGATGTGTGGACTTCAGGAAGAAATTTGATGGTCCTCCACGTGCATGCATCAGTTCTCCATGAGACCTGAGATGCCAAGGAGTGGCCAAAAATGTGGGCTTAGTTATCCTTGCCCTTGAGGAACAGGGAAGCTTCTGTAGAAGACCATTTTGATTTCCTCCCCTTGGGGACTGTTGCCTACTTGTATATTCCAACAGCAACATCTGAGCCCCAGTTATCAAGAAAAATCACAACATGTTCAAACCAGAGATAGCAAGATCCAGCAGAGCACATAGAACACAGCCACAAATACAGCTGCTGAAGGAGCCCTGACAATTTGGACAGAAAAATAAGTGCACTTAGAAAGATTCAAGTGCAGTTTGAAAGGATTTTTTGGAGCTAAAAAATACTTTCTTTATCCACAGATGAGTTAAGGCAAAATGACTACTATTAAAACAGAAATAGCTGGCCTGGAAGAGCAAATGGAAGAAATTTCTCTCTAGCGCTGAACAAAAATGTAAAGAAATGGAAAATAGAGGAAAACTATGAAAGTATAGAGGATAGAGCCAGGAAACCTAACATGAGAATAATAGATGCTCTAGATTAGTAGAAAAAGGGAACTCACAAGGCAGACAAATAAAATAAATATTTTCTTTATCAGGAAGGCTTATAGAGTAGCAAAAGCATTGCTCAGAATTTAGGGGTATGTGTGTGTGTCTTAGTCATTGGGGCTGCCACAATAGAATATCATAGACTGAGTGGCTTATAACAACAGAAATATACTTCTCCCAGTGTTGGTGGCTGGGAGTTACCAGGTCAAAGCCCTGGCAGATTGGATGTCTGACGAGCACCTGTTTCTTGGGTCAGAGATACCTGCCTTCTCACTGTCCCTTCACGTGGTGGAAGGGGAGAATTGTGGTCTGTTTAGTCTCTTACAGATGTTCCATCCTCATGACTTAATCACCTCCCAGAGGCTATACCTCCTAAAACCATCATGTCTCTCTCTCTATGTGTATGAATGTTATAATATGTTTATTAAGCAGGAACTGCAAGGGTCAAGATACCGGTTTCCTCATGTAAGTGACGGGGTGGACAGGATGGAGAAGGAACAGGTGGTAGATCTCCAAGTTATTTTGAGTTTTTCATTTGGAATAAAGGTGAACCAAGGAAAATAAGGGCAAGGATTATAATTAATCCATTTATATCTGTACCTGATAGTAAGAAAGAGAGAGAGAGGAAGAAAGAAAGGAAGAAAGAAAGACAAAGAAAATGACGTGGGCAAAGAGAACCAGGGAAATAAAACCAGTAGTAGCAGTATCATCATGAAAGATGAAATTGTAGATTAAAAACACTAAACAGAATGAAGGGGGTGTTATATAATGACGAAAGCTGTGATTTATTAAAAAAATATAGAAGTTATGTATTTGAATAAATCAAACCAGAGCCAATAACTTTGTAAAGATGAAATGCTAAGAAAAGTCAGGAAAATTTGCTGAATATGCAATGACAGTGGAAGACTTCAGTACTTCCTTTTTAGAATTATACAGGTGTGTTACACAAAAGCCACGTAAGAACAAAAAAATTTATTAACACAAATTATACATGCACATAATTATGTATATATGCATATTTGTGCTATATTTACAAAACCCATCATAAATCTGCATACAAAGGAAACATTTACAAGTTAAAAAAAAGATTTTACAGGCCCCTTTCTCTAATCATGCCTCAATATATTGAAAAAGAATAAAAAGATGACCGAAGAAGGTCTTGATTACTTAGAATATTAAGCAGCATAGTCCTACAAACCAAGAAACAGACTCTGAACTATAGAGAACACACTGGTGGTGACCATGGGGAGGTGCGTGGGGGGATGGGTTAGATAGGTGATGGGTATTAAGGAGGGCACTTGGGATGAGCACTGGGCGATGCATGGAATTGTTGAATCGCAATATTGTTCAGCTGAAAATAATATAACACTGTGTGTTATCACTATCTAGGATGAAAGTAAAAATGAAAAAGAAAAGCATAGTCTTGGGTAACCATTAGAACAAAAAATATCAAAAGAGAAATTGTAGCCCATTTAGAAGACAATGTGAAAGAGGTCACTTAATACCTTATTTCTAAGGGGATACTGTCCAAGTTTGCTAGAGCTACCATAACAAAATACCACACATTGAGTGGCTTAAGCCACTCAGAGATTCGTTTTCTCTGTTCTGGTTCTGGAAGCTGAACATCTAATAGTTGTTGGAAGGGTCATGCTCCTCCCTCAGCCTCTAGGGGAGGATCCCTCCTTATTCCAGATTCCAGTTTTCCGTAGTCCCAGGCATTCCTTGGCTTGTGACAGTGTAACTTCAATTCCTCCCTCCATCTTTATAAGGTTGACTTTTGTCTAAATTTGTGTCTGTCTTTTCACTTCTTTTTATAACAATACCAATGATACTGCAACTAAAATAAAAAACAATAAAAAAAGAGAAAAGAGAATTAAGTATATCACTGAGCTCACTTCCTGCATACGAGGAGCACTCAATGAGTAATTGTAAGCTCTGGCCAATGTTGGGGGCTGATGGTGGTCTGTGGATTTCAGTAATTAAAAATTGTAGATTTGATAGAATAAGGACTTAGAAAATTGTTTTAAATGCAGGGAAATTGTGGGACGCCTGGATGGGTCAGCGGTTGAGCATCTGCCTTCCGCTCAGGTCCTTCAGGTCATGATCCCAGGTACCTGGGATAGAGTCCCACATCAGACTCC
Organism: Vulpes vulpes; assembly: GCF_048418805.1. Lineage (NCBI taxonomy): Eukaryota > Metazoa > Chordata > Mammalia > Carnivora > Canidae > Vulpes > Vulpes vulpes. The sequence goes on along the minus strand of NC_132784.1, from coordinate 90,055,886 downwards.
GCACCCTTTCCACTCCCCCTGCAGGGAGCCTGCTTCTCCCTCTGCCTGTGTCTCTGCCTCTCTCTGTGTCTCTCATGAATAAATAAATAAAATCTTTAAAAAATTGTAGGGAGATTGTATGCTGAGAAACAGAACTCAGTCTAAAGTCTAGGATGTTAAGAATTCATATTGTGGCTAGCAGAGTTCTACTTTACATTAAAAAATGGATGTGCCTCTAAAAGGAAATTCGTGTTATTTTTGGCCTCTCTACAAATGAAGCTGGAGGTTGATGATTTTTCAATGAAACTGGTGAGGTGACATTTTACAAGGCCTAGTGGGATCAATGTATGAATGTTTTTTTCTTCTGAAAGTTTTATTAGGAAATTCAATGAAACTTAACCAAGCATAGCATACCCAGTAAATTAAAGTCAGATAGTGGGCTTGAAGAAAAAAAGAAATAAAAATATAAAACAAAGTATAAATTCAAAAAACTGGTTCTTAGAGAAGAACCAGATAAATTGCTAGTAAGTCTGATTAAGGAGATTAGAGCAAGAAAAAAATAGAAATTAATAAAACATAATGGTCACAAATAAGGAAGAGGTTAGAATGATAGTATATTTTAAATTATATGGTTAGAAATTACGAGCATATGCATTACACATGTAAATGGAAACATTTTGAAAATCTAGAGCAGAACTTGGTAAACAAGTCCCACGTGTGACATCTGGCCCATGGCATGTTTTTGTATGACTCTCAAGCTAAGAATGGTTTTTATATTTTTAAACAGTAGGAAAAAAAAAGAATAATGGTTTGTGATATAAAAATTATATAAAATTCAAAACTCAGTATCCATAAATAAAGTTTTATTGAAATGCAGTCCCATCCATTCATTTGCACATTGCCTAGGGCTGCTTCTGCACTACAATAGTAGAACTGAGTAGGAATGGATTGAATAGCCCACAAGCATAAAATATCTGTCCCTTTGTCAGAAACCTTTGTCAACCCAGACCAATAGGAAGTAGATAATTTTCTAGCAAAGCAAAGTATAATGTATTCTGGAAAAAGTAGAAAAATTTGAATAGACCAATTACTATAGACAAAAATGAAAAAAATGATTATAACAATCGCTTTTGAAAGCTTCCAGAATGGTAGATTTCATTGATGAGTTTTATTTAAAGTTTTATTTAAAAACCAGTTATTTTTTAATGTTATGTAAATTATTCCAGGCCATTGGGAAAAAAAACCCAATTTTTCTTTCTTTCTTTTTTTTTTTTTAAAGATTTTATTTATTTATTCATGAGAGACACAGAGAGAAAGAGAGAGAGGCAGAGACACAGGCAGAGGGAGAAGCAGGCTCCATGTGGGGGGAGTCGGATGCAGGACTCCATCTTAGTGATGAAGTTTTGGAGCATAGGTGAGGTTTGGTGGGATGAAGTCTGGAGCCGACAACAAAGAAAGAATTCTTGAGACATCTTTGGTGCAAAATGGTGGTTTTATTTAAAGCACGGGGATAGGACCCATGGGCAGGAAGAGCTGCTGCCCTTGGTTTGTGAGGGGTGGCTGATTATATACCTGGGAGTTGGGGGAGGTAGGGAAATGGGAGATTTCAAAAGGATTTTCATATGTTAGGGAGGATCTACAAGATACTGGAAGCCTTGCCTTTGTCAAGTGAAAGATTGCTTTTCCCCCTAGTAAGGCATTAACATTAAGACAACTGGAAACTTCCTGAAGAATGTTACACATTTCCCACCCTTGGGATGGGGGGTTGTTTGTGGGACATCAGCTGTGCTCTGTCCTCAGCTAGCCCTGTTCCTCCATCACTAGGACTTCCTGATCAGGACCTGAGCCAAAGGCAGACACTCAACCACTGAGCCACCCAGGTGCCCAACACAGAGTTTTTAGATTCATTTTATGATTACTAGAATTTCCATACCCAAATCTGATATAAATAGTATGAATAAGTATGAATAGTATGAAAAAGAAACTGTACACCAATAACTATAAACACAGAATTTTAATTTTATTATTATTAATTTATTTATCAATTAATTAATTAATTAAAGATTTTATTTATTTATTCATGAGAGACAGAGAGAGAGAGAGGCAGAGACACAGGCAGAGGGAGAAGTAGGCTCCATGCAGGGAGCCCAACGTGGGACTCGATCCTGGGACCCCGGGGTAATGCCTTGGGCTGAAGGCCGTGCTAAACCTCTGAGCCACCCAGGCTGCCCCCAAATGCAGAATTTTTAAATGAAATTATAGTGACACGTCTATGATCATGCATTCTGTTATCAAGGATGGTTTTCTTCCCAGGAATGCAAAGGTGATCAACAGCAGAAAATTTACTGACAAATTACAGGAGAAAAATTATATTCTTTCATCAACAGATTTTAAAAGAATTTGATAAGCACCTGTTGAAATTTTTCTGTTAAAATTAAAAGTAGGTATCTGTCCAGCATCATTATTGTTCACTGTTGTCTCGAAATGTTGAATAATTTAAATGCAATTAGTGAATACAATAAGAAAATATCAAATAACTTAAGAAATATTGGAAAATAAGGAGATAGTATTATCACGTTTTCTGACTATATGAATGTGTACCTCAATAACCCAAGAGACTTTGTTACAAACCTATTAAAATTGATAAGGGAATTTGATAAGTAGTTGGGTGAACATATAAATATCAATAACTATTTTCTGTTTTATCAGTAACCACTGAAGAAAGAAAGAAAAAGATCCATTCACAAAAGTACAAAAAAATCTAAAAAATAAACACAAAAATAATACAAATTCTGTAAGGAATTTAGATGGTTACACATATACTCTAGAGAATGAGATCTTAAGGTTTTTGACTACGTACAAATATCTGTAAGAAATGGCATAAACAAAGTTAATAGAGAAATGACGGTTTTCCAAAAATCATTGTAATGCTAATGAAAGACAAAGGGTTAATATTCTAACATACTAAGAGCTCTTAAAAATGGGCAAGAGTAGAATAAAAGACCCAACAGAAAAGAGGAGAAAAAGCACAGCAGTACATTGAGGGACAGATTAGAAGTGCAAATACCCAACAAACAAGAAAAGGTCAAATCCAAATGCAAATTAATTAGGAAAATGTAAATTGAAATAGCAATGAGATATCACTTCCCAGTGTTCAAACAAGAAAAAAATGGAAAAGATAACATTTATTGCTGGTTGGGATGTAAGAAATGGGCACTCCCATACATTGTGCTGGAAATGTAAATTGTTATGGCCTTTTTGAAGAGCCCTGTAACAACATCTATTAAATTAAAAATACATAGAGCCTTGGAGCCTGATACTCCATCTTTGGAAATGTATTCTATACAAATAAAATCACCACTACACAAGCACATATGTGCAAGTTTATTTATTACCACAACACTTGAGGTGGTGAAAAATTGGAAAACTAGTGAATTCTCATTATTCAGGACTACATAAATTATTGTATATAAAGTACCGTAGGCTCACATCACGGGGCTATTATGTAGACTTTGTGACCCGTGAGTGAGAGCTGTACTAGATCTCTTGGAGGAGAATTTCCATGAAGTGTGAGTAAAACAAGTAGGTGTGGGAAAATGTGTGTATTTGTCTTTGGTTATATGACTATGGAGAAAAATATACTAGGTTATTAACATGCATTATTTGAGAGTAGGGAAGAAGAGAGGTAAGGATTAAAAAAAGGCAAAGGAGAAAGAAAATATGGAACTCCAAATACCTATAGCACGCATGAATTTATCTTGTTTATGCATTTTTGAACACATATGTATATGCAAAAAAAAAAAAAAAACAAAACTAAAAAAAGCAGATACTGAGTTTGAATAGTTCATGGTGTGTTATGCTTGTCTACAAGTTGTAGACTTCTTGGTTCTTGGTTGTTCTAGCTCGATAGAAGTTTCCAGAGAAAAGTGCTGATGTGTCAGAGAGAGCACAAAGGTCAGCTTTAGCTTAGTCTAGTGCCAGGGATCAAAGGTTCTCACTTGTAGAATCTGGAGATTTTTTAGCATAATTATCCAGGATTTAGTTCTCTCCTTTTGCTTGTGTTTTTGGACTTATCTTGTTTTCTTTCTTTTAATTTAATTTAATTTAATTTATTTTATTTTATTTTATTTTATTTTATTTTATTTTATTTTATTTTATTTTATTTTATGAGAGAGAGCAAGGGCACAGGTGGGGGGGTGGGGCAGAGGGAGAAGGGGGAGCAGACTCCCCACTGAGGGGAGAGCCCATGAGGCTCTATCCCAAGGCCTCAGGATCATGACCAGAGCTGAAGGCAGACACTCAACCAACAGAGCCACCCAGGCGCCCCCTGGATCTGTCTTGTTTTCAAATGCATTTGTTCTCACAAGGCCCTTCTCTCCAGAAGCATAGGACAACTAGAAAGGAGTTACAGACCTGGGTTCAAGTTCTGACTAATTAAGTTTTACTCTGCTGTGATTTGATTAGGCCAGGGGTCCACAAACTCAAGCATGCACTGGAATCACTTGGAGGGCTCTTTAAAACAGATCTCTGGGCCTCAACTCCAGAGTTTCTGATTCTGTGGGTCTGCAGTGAGATCTGATAATCTCAGCTGCTGCTGCTGTTCATCTAGGGACCACACTTTGGGAAACACTGAATTGAGCTGTTGAATCTCTCGCAACTTCCTTCTTTTCTCCCATCGGCAAAATGAAAATAATATAGACTGGGGGTCTGCTAGGGTTTGAAAGATCTCATGCATTCAATCCTGTCCCTTTGTAGATGAGGAAACGGAGAATCATAAAAGCGAGGACCTAATACTTGTTGGCAAAGCCAAACGAAAACCCAGGACCTGTGGGTTCTGGTGCAGTGTCTGGTGCACCCTGGTATTTAATGCTCTCTGCATCATAGTCTTCCTGGTGGATGGGGCAGGTGAGATAATGCTGATAAAAGGGTCCTGACTGAACCTCAACAGAGCAAAGGGTTAACATCATCACATATTGAGTTGTAACTGTTGGAGCCTGGGGCACAGGGGGGCATCTTTGAAGGGGTCTAATATCAGCATTCTTCTTTCATGGCTCTGTTCTGAACCAGCTGATAAATAACGAGGATGGAGGTGGAACTATGGTTTCATTATTGACAAAATTGAAGGATGAAGCATTTATTTATGGGTGAGGGATTTCCAAATGCTAAACCCAAGAATTAGGATAGGAAATAAAGGATTTCTCCCTAATACTTTTAACGTCAGGCAGCATGCTTGCATTTCACTGAACCATTTCCACAGGCCTACGAGGAAGAGCATATTATTGTCAGTATTTTCTAGCTGATGACACTGAGTCTCAGAAGGACTGAGTGATTTGTCCAAGGTAGAGTTGGGACCAGTACTCTCAACAATTGTCTACACCTGCATTATGCCAGTATTTCCTTTTGTGGGCATTCACTGTGTGCCAGGTATGGTTTAGCAGCTAAACAGGACCTCTGTGAGAAGGACGGGGTCCGGGTTTGTTACTGGGGTTAGGTTTTGCAGGCTTGCAGAGTTGGAGAAGTCCATGGGAGGCTGTGGGAGGTTGTGGTGGGCCTGCCTATTTATTTATTTATTTATTTATTTTTAATTAATTAATTATTTAATTTCCATTAATTTCCATTTATTTGAGAGCAGGAGAGCATGCAAGTGCCAGTGAACAGGAGAGGTGGGGAGAGAATCCTAAGCAGGCTCCACGCCCAGTGCTGGGCCTGATGCAGGACTCAATCTCAGGATCCTGAGATCACGACCTGAGCTGAAATCAAGAGTTGTACACTCAACTGACTGAGCCACACACGTGCCCCTTTAAAGCACCCTTCTGAGACAGGAGCTCCCATGGGTGGATGGATGGTTTCTCTCAGGTACAGCTTGCTTGAGGCACAACTCCCCTAAGTGGAGGTATGACTCCCGTAAGTGGATTCAAACCCAGATCTGTGTGACTTTAAACCTGTGCTTTTACCCTGCGTGACACCGTACACTGATTTTCCCCTAAGCGTCCCTCTCTGCTGCTCTTATGGAAACTGATGTCACTGACTTAAAGTAAGAGGCTTCACACAGGATGTTCCAGGCATATTAAGGGACTCAAATGCTTTTCTCACCTCCCATTCCCTCAACTAGAGCTTCCTCATCGGGGAGCTGTGATTGGAATATAGGCCAACTTGGGATGGGCTTGGGGCAGCAGAAGCCCCTGGGAAGGTCACCGCCAGCTCTTAGCAGCCTTATCTGTTTCCCCCGCATGTGTTATGACTTAAAGGCTGGGGAGCACTACTGTGGGCTCCTAGGACATGACTTACCTCACGGGGCTGGAATTTATTGGCGTCTGGGAAAGGACCCTGTGGGAGGAGTGAGGAGAGCTGATGTACAGCCTGCTAGCATGAGAGAGACTAGAGGAGGAAGCCTTCATGTGACACCATCAGGCTCCCGGGTGGCAGCCAGGTGTCTTGGTGTTGATTTTTGTTTTATAAACATTTTTCCTGCCTGTCAGTTCTCCAAATGGAGGCAAGTTCATCTCCATGGTAGCTGAGACGTAAGAGCCCCAGTGAATATGTCAGAGCTGAAGACAAAGCTCCACTTCCAAACAGCCCTAAAAAGGAGAAGAAAGAATTTTGCTCTTATCACAGAGTCTGGACAATACTGTGGGGGTGGGGAGAGTGGAATCACTTAGCAGGATGTTAAATAGAAAGTGTCCTGCTCATTCTGGAACTTCAGCTGAGTTCCTGAAGCTGAGGACACTGGTTGATAAATGCTCACACCTTCTACAAAGAAAGTTGCCAATCACACCTATGTAAGACTTGCTAAGAAGAGGCCACCAGCTTTGTCACTCTTAACAAGGGTGTTGAAGAAGAGCCTAGAAATTTATCAGAACAACACAAAAATTCTCTTAGGTTGGATTCTCCCATCGGCAGACCCTGAGTTGAAGTATCGTATACAAGTAATTTATTAAGGAAATGTACCCTGGAGAAAGCAGCCAGGGAAAAGGGGGTGGGGATGGGGTGGGGATGGGGACCTTGACTGTGGTCTCTGGGTTGGAGCTGAGCTCTGTGGAACTCTAGAATGTAAATCACACCCCAGCATTTGTTCCCTCTTGAAGCAAAGGAGCGGGGTTTCTGTACTCCCACACAGGCCTGATCTTAGCTCTTGGTGCCCATGGGTGACCCTCTGAAGGTCACAGGTGCCAGAATTAGTAACAAAGCATTGCAGAAACTGGGGGATGAGCTGATAAGAGGGATCCCAAGGGACTTAGGTGCAGCAGCAGCAGCAGCAGCAGGATCAATGCCTTCTTCCGAAGGAAATTTATGAAGTAGAAGGAGCTTTCTCTTTCCCTTCTAGCACTTCAAGCTAAAAGGATGGGCCCTAAGAAAAATACTTGCAGGATAGGACCATGGCTATCTGCATGTAAAGAGCCTGGCTTCTCTTGAATCTCTGCTCCAGTCTAATGGGATGCTTACTGAGTTGAAGGAGCTCCTAAGCTCACCTGATGCTGCCAGTGGGCCGGAGGGGAGGGTGGTGAGAACTCTGGGGACAACTTGATTTATGCCTCCTATATTTTGGTGGGCAGCAAGGCTGGGGAAGCCAAAAAGCAGCAGCAGCCCACAAGGGGATTGCAAGGAGCCGGGTCAGAAGTGGACTGCTCCCCTGGCAGAGGCTGTATGGTGTGATGGTTAAGGCCGTATGCTCTGGAAGTAGAGGGGCTGAGCTTGAATCTTGGCTCTGCCGAACTAGCTAGTTTGGGGGGTTTCCTAACTTCTTGTATTTCACTTCCCCCGTTAGTAAAGTGGGGATAATACTATTACCTTCCTCATGCAGTGTGAATATTAAGAATAGATCTGGCGTGGATCAACCAGGAAATAGAAGAAGGAATAAAAAGATACATAGAGACAAATGAAAATGAAAATACAATGTCCAAAAACCTCTGGGATGCAGCAAAAGTGGTTCCAAGAGGGAAGTTTATAGCAATATAGGCCTACCTCAAGAAGCAAGAAAAATCCCAAAGTAAACAACCTAAACTTACACCTAGAAGAGCTGGAAAAGGAACAACAAACAAAACCCCAAACCAGCAGAAGGCAGGAAATAATAAAGATTAGAGCAGAAATAAATGACATAAAAACTAACAACAACAACAAAAAAAAACAGAAAACAATAGAACAAATCAATGAAGCCAGGAGTTGGTTCTTTGAAAAAATTAATAACATTAATAACCTTCTAGCCAGACTTATCAAGAAAAAGATAGAAAGGACTCAAGTAAAATCACAAATGAGAAGGGAGAACTAACAACCAATTCCACAGAAATACAAATAATCATTAGAGAATATTATGAAAAACTATATGCCAACAAATTGGACAACCTAGAAGAAATGGATAAATTCCTAGAAATATGAACTCAGTTTTGGGAAACAAAAATTGAAACAGGAAGAAATAGAAAACTTGAAAAGACTGATAACCAGCAAGGAAATTGAATCAGTAATCAAAAATCTCTTAACAAATAAAAGTCCAGGACTAGATGGCTTCACAGGCAAATCCAAACGTTTAAAGAAAAATTAGTACCTATTTTTCTTAAACTATTCCAAAAACTAGAACAGGAAGAAAAACTTCCGAGTTCATTCTATGAGGCCAGCATTACCATAAAGCCAAAACCAGATAAAGACTCTGCTATAAAGGAGAACTCTGGGCCGATATCCCTGATGAATATAGATGCAAAAATTCTAAACAAGATATTAGCAAACTGTATCAAACAATACATTAAAAGAAATTGTTCACCATGATCAAGTGGGATTTATTTCAGGTTATTCAGATTAAATGTGGTTCAACATTTACAAATCAATCAGAGTGATACATCACATCACCAAGAGAAAGAATAAGAACCGTATGATCATTTCAAATGACACAAAAAGCATTTGACAAAGTACAACATCCATTCGTGGTAAAAACCTTCAACAAAGTAGGCTTAGAGGGAACATATTTCAACATAATAAAGGGAACATATAAAAAAACTCACAGTTAATATCATCTTTAATAAGGAAAAACTGAGAGCTTTCCCTGTAAGGTCAGGAACAAGACAAGGATGTCTAGTCTCGCCACTTTTATTGGAAATCCTAGCTACAGAAATCAGACAAGAAAGAGATATAAAAGGAATCCAAATCAGTTAGGACGAAGTCAAACTTTCAGTATTTGCAGATGACATGATTCTTTATATAGAAAACCCGAAAGACTCCACCAAAAAACTGCTAGGACTGATACACAAATTCAGTAAGGTCACAGGATACAAAATCAACATACAAAAATCTGTTGCATTTCTATACACCAGTAATGAAGTAGCAGAAAGGCAAATTAAGAAAACAAACCCATTTACAATTGCACCAAAAATAATGAGATGCCTAGGAATAAACCTAACTAAAGTAGTGAAAGACCTGTACTCTGAAAACTGTAAAACACTGATAAAAGAGATTGAACATGCCATAAATGAAAAGGCATTCCATGCTTATGGATTGGAAGAACAAATATTGTTAAAATGTCTATACTTCCCAGAGGAATCTACACATTGAATGCAATCTCGATCAAAGTACCATCAGCATTTTTCACAGAACTAGAAAAGCAATCCTAAAATTTGTATGAAACCACACAAGACCCTGAATGGCCAAAGCCATCTTGAAAAGGAAAAATGAAGCTGTAGGCATCACAATTCTGGACTTCAAGTTACATGACAAAGCTGTAATAATCAGAACAGTGTGGCACTGGCACAAAAATAGATCAATGGAACAGAGTAGAAAACCCAAAAATAAACTCACAATTATATGATCAATAAATCTTTGACAAAGTAGGAAGGAATATTCAATGGAGAAAAGACAGTTTCTTCTACAAATGGTTTGGGGAAAACTGGACAGTAATATGGATAAGAATAAAATTGGACCACTTTCTTACATCATACACAAAAATAAATTCAAAATGGATTAAATATGTAAATATGAGACCTGAAACCATAAAAATTCTAGAATAGATCACAGGCAGTAACTTTGACATGAACCTAGCAACTTTTTTTCTGAATATGTCTCCCGAGGTAAGGAAAATAAAAGCAAAAATAAACTATTGAGACTATATCAAAATAAAAAAGCTTCTGTGCAACGAAGGAAACAATCAACAAAACTAAAGTCAACCTTTGGAATGGGAGGAGATGTTTGCAAATGATCATCCTATAAAGGGTTAGTATCCAAAATATAGAAAGAACTTATGCAACTCATACCCAAAGCCCAAATAATCCAATTATAAATAGGCAGAAGGCATGAACAGACATTTCTCCAAAGAAGGCATCCAGATGGCCAACAGACGCATGAAGAGATGCTCATCATCACTTATCATCAGGGAAACAAATCAAAACCACAGTGAGATATCACTTCATCCCTGTTAAAACGGCTAAAATCAACAACACAATAAATGAGACATTGGTGAGGATGTGGAGAGAAAGGAGCTCTTGGGGACTGTTGGTGGGAATGTACACTGGTACAGTCTCTGTAGAAAACAGTATGGAGGTTCCTCAAGAAGTTAAAAATAGAATGACTTTATTATGATACAGTGATCACACTACGGGGTATTTACCCAAAGAATACAAGAACATTATTTCAGAGGGATACGTATACCCTTAAGTTTTATGCAGTAGTATTTACAATAATCAAGATATGGAAGCATCAACTGATGACCGGATAAAGGAGATGTGATACACACACACACACACACACACAGCCATATAAGAGAATGAAATCTTGCTATTTGCAACAGCATGGATGGATCTAAAGAGTATGATGCTAAGCAAAATAAGCGAGAGACGCAAATATCATATGATTTCACTCATATGAGGAATTTAAGAAACAAACAAGCAAAGGGAAAACAAGAGAGAGAGACAAATCAAGAAACAGACTCTTAACTGCAGAGAACAAACTGATGGTTATAGAGGGGACGGGTGGGGGGATGGATGAACAGGTGATGGGGATCGAGGAGCGCACTTGTGATGAGCACAGGGTGATACGTGGAAGTGTTGAATTACTATACTGTATGTCTGAAATGAATATAATGCTGTGTGTTAACTGGAATTAAATACTTTTTGAAAAGAACAGGTCTTGCACCCTGTCATCTGTCATATATACTATATGTATTACATTATTAAAATATATGTCATATGTCATATATTACATATAATCCTTATTTTATACATATAACCCATGATATATATGGTGCGTATTAGGTATTACTGAGCAATTGCTTATAGACATTTCTGTAATGGCAGAGCTAGGATTCAGACCAGGTATCTGACTCCAGAATTTATGGTCTCAACCACGATGCCCTAATGATCATGCATACACGTTGTACCCTAAAGGATAGTGTGAGATTTGAGACCAGCCGTTTTGGTTAAATCCTGACTCTGCTATTATTATTCACCACGAGACCTGGGTGAATTGTTGGATATTTCCAAGACTGAAGCAGCACCTCCTTCACTGCATTGTTGGGATAGACAAGATGACGCAGGTAAAGTCAACTGCAGTTATGCCATTCCCCTCGGCCTCAGTCTAGCTCCACTTCTTGCCTGCATATTCGTTCCCCGGTTCTGTTTTCTGTCCAAGTTGAGAAGATGCAGGCTTGGGGTGGACAATGAAAAACAGAGAGAGACCGACCGACAGACAGACAGACAGCAAAAACCAGTCTAAGGAGGGCATCTCTCTGTGAGAGGGTCTAGGATAACCAAAAGAGAGGAAAGGAATTGGCAGTGGTGGAACCGTCACTGACTATGCATGAGTACCTCGGGACTTTAAATATTAGTCATTTGACTTTCCTTTTATGTTTTATTTATTTTCTACACAGTGTCATCAAGCCCTGAGTTAGGTTTTAGAATGGAATGAATCATCCCATTATCCTTGAGAACAGCATCAGGGATAGAAAGTATTCGCGTTTCACTAGCGAGGAGCTGATAGACAGAAAGGCTGAGCATGTGGTGCAAGGTCACAGAGCCAGACAGTATCTGTGGTGTGCGCGCAGGCTTCCCTGTACTGCTGCACCCTCCGGTTACAGGATGGCAGGAGATGAGCAACAAAGGTGCTTTATGAACATGGGAGAAACGCAGGAAGAGACTGTGTTGGTTGATCAGCTCCCATGTGCTAGGTACCACGTGAGGCATTTATATCAGTATTTTGCCCAATTCTTAACACCTGCCAAATGAACCAACACGTGGATCTTTGGGACTGTTGTCCCCATGAGCAAACTGAGACCTGTATTGGGGTTTGAACTAGTCTTTCTGATTCCAGAATTTTTATTGCTCTCATTACATCTGGCTGCTCCTGGATATTTGTTCTTGTTTCTATTTCCTGAAGGCCAGTGGAGCTTCCTCTTGGGCAGCTCTCTCTTTTAAAGCCAATGCCTTCTCCTTCCCCCTAAATCTAGTCAGTGGCAATAGGATGCCCCATTTCCATTTGATTGCTACTGCTTCCCGTCCTTCTCTTCCCCTTACAACCTGAGAACTGGAGGGGATTTTGGTGATGTTGTCTGGGAGTGACAAACCCTGTGCAACCACAGAAGTCCTCAGATATTGGCTACATGACAAAATTCATGTCTGTAGATATTTATTGGCTCTTCTTTGATCAGGCCAGTAACTTGTTAGATTCATTTCTGGAAACTGGCAAGCCCAATAGGCCTGTTACAGCACATAGTTCAAAGCAACAAACGTAATAAATAACAACTACCGTACAGCAAACACAGTGACTCATGCATAGCTCATTGACTTTTCAGAAAAACCTAGCAGACTGCTCTATTTATTTTCTGAATATTACAGATGAAGAAACTGAGAGTCTCAGAACTTCAATTAGGTGTCCAGACTCACATACCTAGTAAGAGGGAAAAGCTGGTACTTGAATATAGGAATTATCTATTTCAGAGCCTCTCCTTTTAATAATTTATTTATTATATTTATATAAATATTAATTATTTATTAATAATTCTTGTATCAGTTAGCGTTTGCTGGGTAACAAGCCATTCCAAAATTTAGAGGTTTAAAACAATAACTGGTTTATTTGGCTTATAATTTGTATACTCGCTGGCATGTTTTCCTGGTCTTGGCCATATCAACAGGTCTCTATTACACCTTCTCACGTGTCTGTGGTCAGCTGGCCAATTATTGGAACCTGAATGGTCTAGAATGACCTCTGCTACCTATCTGAAGGTCGACGCACTCTGGTTGTCCCCTGCCCTGTCTCTGGTCCTTCAGCAGCTGCTCTGGGTCTGTTCCTATGATAGGCTAGGGTTCCAAGCGCAGCAGTAGAGCAAGCCCAGTGCACCGTCACTTTTCAGGTGTCTTTCCTTCCTCCCTCTCTCTTAGCCAGTGTCCTGTTGGCCCAAGCAAGTCACATGGGCAGCCCAGATTCAGGGATGGAGGATTAGGCTCCAGCTCTTGGTGATAGGGGAGATACTTATAGGTAATTTCTTATTTTCTGCTAGGGTACTCAATCTGATGAAGTCGAGAGATATGCAAACAGATAAGTGACAGGACATTTTGAGAACTGCTTATAAATATGGAAGCTGCCTATTTCACTGGCTTCTAAAGTGCTCTGGGCAGCCCAGAGCTTGGGAGTTCCCTTAAATGAACAAGATTTCCTTGAGAAAAGAGCCAGTGCAGGTCTTGAACTACCTGAGCACTGGACTGATTCAGTCGGGAGATGCGGTCATGGTCACGGTGACCTAGCCCTTGAATCCCTTCATCTTTTTCTGAGCAGGACTTTGTCACCCCTGCATCATTGCCCCACACCCTCCTGCCAAGGAACCTGGCACAGCTGGCAGCTAAGCTGGGCCTCTGTTTCCAGAAATTGAAAATTATCTTTATGGCCAGGAAGTGCCCAACATGGCTCCATGCTGTTTCTATCTACTCTGGGTATTTGACAATCCCAGATTCAGCTCAGCTGTCTTGTGTCATGTTTGGAAAAATATCTCTTACCTAGTGATGCTCTTCAAGAGGTAGTTTATTTCAGCTTTTATGAAGCGTCTTAGATGTTTTGGGAAGTGAGCAAGGGTGGGTGGGATGCCCAGCGAGAGCATCCTGAGGTTCAGGCTGCGACAGAGCTCTGACTGTTCCCTAGTTGGCTCCTGTTCCACTTGGCACTTTCCTTCCATTCTAAATGGGGGCAGCACAGCGTGGTTAAGTGTGTGGGCTCTGGGTAAGACTGGATCCAAAGCCTGACTCAAGTACTTACTTTGTGATGGGAATAAACTACTTAAGCTTTTTGTGTGTCAGTTTCTCAGCTGGTAAGATGAAGATAATAAAAATAACTCATAGGGTTGCTATGAAACTTAAATGAGTTAATATTTACAAAGTGCTTATACCCATGGCAGCCACATTGTAAGGCTAAATAGATGTAGCTGCATTAATAACAACAAAAACTCTTATTATTAGTGGTATTGTTACTCAGCCATGGTTCTAAAGCCTAGTGGCATCCCAGCTTTATCTCCCACTGCCATACGCCTGGAGGTTCTGATTATGGGATGCCCAGGAACCCATAAATTTTATCCAGAGTCAGATGATTTGAAAGCAGCCAGGGCCGAGAGCAGCATGTGGGAATCATTGCTTGCCCTATAAAACTTGGCATATTTCCTTCAACACTCAACACCTGGAGAATATTGACATCACTCAAAGGGACTATTTAGAAAGACATATATGGAAAAACACCTTTTTCTGCTCTTCTAGATGCTGCATGCCAAATGTACTCACCCTTTCTCCATGAGATAATCCAAGACACAGTCCTTGTCCTTAAGGTTCTATCTTTCCTAGAAAAATGCCCTAATAAAGAACCGATGTTCCTAATTTCTGAGTACTTACTGAGTGCCAAGAATTACGCTGAACAATTTAGCACTTTTAATGCTTTCAGTGATCTAGTGAGATAGATACTATGTCATGAGGAAAGTGCAGGTCAGTGAGAGGAAGTTCACCCAGTGAATCGCTAGTTAACCCAACTGCTTGACTGTTATTTCATGACTCAAATCCAGATTCTTAGTCTCAAAGGCCTGTGTCCTTAACTATCAACCTAAACTGGTTGATAGTTTTTTTTTTTGGTAGAGGCTGCTCGTTGTTTCTTATCTGTTCTCAATTAATTTCCACAGTAACAGAACCCCAAGATGTAGCTGGGCACATTGCCATCCAAAATAAAGGGAATTTCCCAGCCTCCTTTGCAGGTAGGCGTACATATTGCTAAGTTATGGCTAATGGGATATGAGTGGGAGGGAGGTTTATAAATTCTGGGTCATGCCTTAGAAAGTGAGCGGCGTGTCCTTCTCCTTGAACTCTTTTGTTGGAGTGAAGCCATCATAGTGGGCCCTCTTGGAACTTGAGATGACAGTAATATTCTTGGGACTGCAGAACAAAAACACAGAAATAAAATAACTTGGGTCCCTGGTGCTGACAGCTCCTCTGGACTGCTTATAGAGACTCAGATGATTAAACGAGTGATGAATAAATTTTAGGTATCAACAGCAACTCAACACACATCCTGAGTAAAACAACCCTCTATCAGTTCATTGTTTTAAAAGGCTGCAGTTGTTCATGACCTGTGTCTCTTCTGGATCTCAAGTAAAGTTTTAGAAAGGGTCATTTTGTCCTCAGTGAACTGACCTGATGGGTTCCAAGGGATCCCACCTCCAGGATCCCCATAATAGTAAATCTATTTGTGTGTACAGCAGTTTCCACTGACCATTTCAAGGGGGATCAATAAAGTATCGATGTTGTAAGAAGTTGCAACTCTACTGTTGAGTCTACTAACCAGGCTGCTGGACCCTCAGTCTCCCCAGATCTCCCCTTTTGTCATTCTCCAAGGTGAAAAGGAAAGTTCTGGTGGTATCACATAAATTATAGTTTGGGCTCTTAGGTGCTGGTTATTAACTTTCCACCAATAATATCTTATTTCTATGGATAATAGATTCTGAGATGTCAAGGGATACATTTGAAGTTGGTAAGAGATCCTTTCAATATTGCATATAGTCTGCTGGTTATGTTGTTAAAGCCCATTTTGGGGTTTATTTGCTGTTCGCTTTAGTTCTCGAGATACAAGGTACTGAGAACTGTTAATTCATAGTGAGTGTTTAAATGAAATTATTACTTGATTTACATTTAATCAGAATTAAAAAATAATAATGGCTAAATATGAGTGCCCAGCATGTGCCAGTCACAATGCCAGATGTTTACATACATTATGTCTTTCAATTCTCAGTATAACCCCACAAGGGAGGTAATACTATTACTTCATTTTCCAGATAAGAAAATTGACACAAACTTTCTAGCTGTCATACTACTGGGCTTCTGTCCAATTCCCTATGGACAGAGGGATCTGGCTTAACATTTATGACAATAGCTACTATTTTTATTTTCATATAAAGATTTATTTGTTTTAGAGAAAGAGACACACAGAGAGCACACGTGCATGTGCGTGCAAGTGGGAAGCGGAGCAGAGAGAGGGGGAGAGGGAATCTCAAGCAGACTCTGTGCTAAGCTGGGAGGGGAGTGTGGGAATTGATCACACAACCCTGAGACCATGACCTGAGCCAAACTAAGAGTTGGGCACCTAACCAGCTAAGCCACCCAGGTGCCCCCAATAGCTACTATTTTTAAAGTGCTCCCCACGCAGGTATGTATTAAGTGCTTTGTACATTTTTAAATTCAATCCTTACAACAACCCTATGAAATAAATCTTAGTACCATAGAGATGAGGGAAATTAGGGCTCAGAAAACTCAAATAAGTTGGCCTTGGTCACATAGCTTAGAAGAGTCATGGCTCATCTTCACCTTCAAGTCTGTTTGACGTCAAGTCCTGGACTCATTAAGTTCGCCATGCTGCATTGTACTTCTACTGTGACAATGCTTCCAATTACCAGTATGCAATTCCTAATTTCATGGGATATTTTTCTTTTTTTTTTTTCAAGGATTTCAAGGGTTATTTTTTTAATATAAAATGAAATTTGGTAAAGATATATTTTATATAGTATTGTATCTTTTGATTGTTCTATATAAAAGTCATACTTAGCTAAACATGGGGCGATGTTCAGTATGATCTCATTTGTTTAATAAATCCATTCAGAGCTCAGAAGATGCAAATCCAGCAAGAAAGAGGCAAGAATCCTCGAAAGGGATACATTAGGAGAATCATGTGGAATTCTACAAATGTGATAAACACTTATCAGAAAAATGAAACTGAGACAGATGTGCCCTTAGACTAATTGAGCAAAAGTCCTTGAAAAGCTCAGTGGTAGGCATAACTGGAATAAACAGCTGAAAGAATGAAAAAAAAAATACACGAAAGGGACTACTCCAAATGTTTTGTATACAAAATGCTTTGCATCCGTTAAACATTTAGGAGCCATATGATCTAAATGTGAAAATGCCTTCAGCTACATTGATAAAAGGTCCTTGAACAATGCAAAATAAGAAAAAGAAATTTAAAAGAATACAAAAATGGGCTCAAACTGTTAACGTTAGTCTTGAAATGCTAGTTGTTATTAAGAATTTAGGCCAATGTGTCATTAAGAAAATTGGCTTCAGGTGACTGAGTCTTCACCCCTCCTGCTTCTCAGTCTCTCAAATTTGTCCCCTTTCCTCAATCCATGTGCCACTATCTGTGTTAAAAATGTTTATTGGTCTTAGAGCAATAGTTGATGTGGCTTCCTTACTGTTTACCTATCTTCCTCATTATAAAAGAACAATTTTTAAAGAAGATTTATTTATCTATTTGAGAGAGAGTGATGCACTTGAGTGTGACTACTTTTTCAGTTATCCTTTAAAAAAAAAAGATTTATTTTATTTATTTGAGAGAGAGAACATGCATGCATGCACCAGGGAGGGGGCAGAGGGAGAGGATCTCAAGCAGACTTGTGCTGAGCACAGAGTCTGACATGGGACTGACCCCATGACCATGGGATCATGACCTGAGCCAAAACCAAGAGTCAGACACTCAACTAACTGACTGAGCCACCCAGGTGCTTCAAAGAACAATTTTTTTTTTTTTTAAAGAGTGAGATTGGTAAACTGCTACTCTTCTTAAGCTCTTGTAGTGGTTTCCTATCACCTTCACAATAAAATCTGCCTCCTTATATAAGAAATAGTGAGAGGGACCATAGGGAAGGAGGGAAACTGAATGGGAAAAATTAGAGAAGACGACAAGCAATGAGAGACTCCTAACTGTGAAACAAAGGGTTGCAGAAGGGGAGGTGGATGGGCAGATGGGATAACTGGGTGATGGACACTGAGGAGGGCACATGATGAGATGAGCACTGGGTATTATACTATGCTGGCAAATTGAATTAAAATAAAATAAAATGATTACCAATCACATGTAAAAAAAAAATCTGCCTCCTTAGCAAAAAAAAGCTTGTGATTTGGCTGTTGCCTATTTTCTCTTCTCCTGGCTTGCCTCTTTCTCACATGCAACTTCAACCATAATGAACTTCTATTTCCATTATATGGAAATGGACTTCTATCCATTATAAAGAGATACTGCATACTCCGAGGGGGACCTTAAAATACAACACATCCTGGATAAATTACAATAAATATATATTGTAAAGACATTGCTGGGCTCCAAGGGTTACGAAAAAAAAACATGGTTGAAACCTGAACAGTGAATGATTATCCTGACATTATTAGTGACATCTCTGTTTCATTCTCAAATGTGTTCTAGTTTGGACAATAAACTATATGATTATTTTATTAATAGGCTATAGTATGACCAGCCATTTCATAATCAGAAAAAAAGATCACCAAATTCTCAGTTCAAGATCAATGGGTTCTCAGTGCTCTTCACTTTCTCTCTCCAGGCAATCCCACCTTTATAGGTTTATTAGAAATGTATTACTAATGAATTTATTACTTCCATTGCTCCACTTCTAGAAACAAATTCTGTATCAGGAAACAATGTCAAAACTCACACTGCCTAAGTGATAATGAGGATTTACTGACTCACACAATAGGAAAATCCATAAAAAACCCAAGTTTGGCTGATGTAGCAATTTAATGCTGTTATGAAAACCCAGGAGCTAGTTGGAGGCATAATCAGAAAGGGAAGGGGAATGGATACTGGATGAACAAGCACATTTGCAGTGCGTAATACAAGTCTTAGTGTGCCTAGCAAGAAAACCCAGCCAAGTTATTAGAACCTTAAACCTGAGACTTACGGTGGAGGTTACGCTAAAGAACTTCTGATTTACACCATTTGGGCCAAGAGAGGAGTTTGGGATACAGGTTGGTGAGTGTAAGTATAGTGTTTATTTTGTTTTTGGAATCGAACAGGTCTGATTCTTGAACCTGGTTATGAACTTCTTAATTGGTTTTGAAGCGTGGCCAAGATTATTACTTTTGATCCCCATTTTTCCTTATCTACAACTTGGGGATAATTTCCCTATCTTATTCAGCTTTGTGAGAAATAAATGAGATTATGCATAGAAAGTGCCCAGTATAGTGCGTGGCACAGAGTAGATAAGTTCCCTTTTAGTTTATAGTCACTAAATTGACTCTGAAGTCATCAGCATAATGACTTTTCCTTGGGTCATTTAATCCACCTGTCAAGCTGTGGTTGCTCCTTTGTACCTTGTTATAAAGTAGGAGCAGGTACATTGTGAAATAACTGGGTCTGTTATTCTCAATATCTTTTCTTTGAATAGTGGGAAAAAAATCTGATTTCTTGACATTTCTAATAAATATAAATATATTCTAATCTCAATGATAAACTCTGAGCAGTCCCCAAATCTTGTTAACCTGGAGCAATTTTCCTCTCACTCTGGGATGCTTCAGCCATTATATTTGGCCCAAGAGTCAGTCAATCCTTTCCTTATGTCTCTGGAAACTATAGCTGTTTCTCCAAAAACTGTTGTGCTCCAGGGGAGCCCATTAGCTCATTTGAATTAAGTTTTCAGACTCTAGGCCAAAAAAACAAAACAAAACAAAACAAAAAAAACAAAAAACAAAACTCAAGGTCATAAGGCCGTGGAGCATCAGCAAAATATCTGACTCATTCTTGATTCTTGCTTTCAACACCTGACCCTCACAGTGTTTATGTTCACTTCTATCCCTTTTCCTCAACCTAACATCAGCTGATTGGTCACCTTAGACTTGCAGGACCTAGCAGCATGAAAGATGCTTCAATGAATCCCTTCCAGCAGTCAAGATCATGAATAATTCATTAGCTTGCAGCTCCTCTGTTTGCCCCTGGTGGTCCCACCATGAGTTACAAGTGACTAAGCTCAGGGGAAGCCCTCTCCCCAGGATAATTAGTCTTCCTTCAGCTCCAGTGAATTAGCACTCCTATTTTATTGTACCCTTGGGTTACAGGGGTTATTGAGTTATAACACAAGCAAATTATTGCTGAAGGCCTACAGCAGATTATTCTCAAGTCCCTGCCACTATATGAGTGGGGCTTAATCATCAGGGAAACTTAAGTCTGGCTTTATGATGTTGAGGGATGTTTATTATATTTTGATTTTCAAAGATGAAAGTAGATTTATATTTCTTTCTGATCATAAAGATTATAAAGATCAATGTTTGCATCTCAAACAATATAGAAAATCATCGTGAAGAAAGCAGCTGTAAGTTTAAATCCCAAACCTAGAGACAATCATTGGTAGCATTTTGCTACCGATGTGATCCAGACCTCTTTTTCCCTTTCTCTCTTTCGTTTTACATAAATGGAATGAAATTATAAATGCAATTTAACAATCACTGAGTGTATCTTTTATACATAAATATAGATGTTTCTTATCATTTTTATGTCTAAGTGGCATTGGGTTGTATTTGAATACCAGACTTTATCCAATCCCTTGTTTTTTTTTTTTATTTTTTTTTTATTTTAATTAATTTTTATTGGTGTTCAATTTACCAACATACAGAAAAACACCCAGTGCTCATCCCGTCAAACATCGGGACACCTGCACCCCGATGTTTCTATCAGCAATGGCCACAATAGCCAAACTGTGGAAGGAGTATCCAATCCCTTGTTGATGAGCACTCAGTTGTTTCCAAATTGTTCCTATTAGCGATAATACTGCAGTGAATGACCTTAAACGCTTTCGCATACATATCAGCTTATCTCCTTAAGAAACATTTCTAAAAGTGGCGTTGCTAGGCGCATCGGAAGGCTTTGATTCATCAGGATAAACTGCTTCTCAAATGGTATCACAATTTACATGTAGACTAATGATACCTGAATGCAGGCCAAAAAATGTGTTCAAAGAAACCCATTGAGGAGATGGGCTTCCAGGTCCTAAACACAAGCAAGCTAGCCTGGGCTCCTGGCAGCCTACTCCAAAATCAGCCTCGGAGAATCTATAGAAAGAAGGATCCAAGATAGTAGAATCTAGGAACAAATAAAGCAAAACATAAGAAGCCCTGGCAGACTGAGAGCTATCTCGAATGGTCAGTGTAGGAGGTGGGTGGCCTTGCAAATGGGCTCTGGGAAGACAGAGGTGGGAAGAAGTCTTTAGGGGTTCAGTTCTCACTGCTTTCCCCTATTGCCTTAGGGCAAACCAATGCTTAATTCTTCTATTGCTAGGCTGCTAGTACTGGTGACTGCCCCGTTGGAATGAGGGGTTGCTGGCTATTCTTGGGCGTTAACTCTTTCACTCTCCCCAGATCCTAGGGGCATCTATAGTACAAACTCTGGATATGCTTTCTCCTTATGTGTTTCTCTCTAAATAAGGGTTTAGGGGTGAAATCTTGGCCAGAGGAGATGTCTGCTGTAGTGGCAGCAAACAGGAGTGGTGGTTCCTGTGACAGGGTTCTCTGTCCTGGGACTTATCATCCCTCTCTCTCCTTAATCTGTGGTAATGACAAAGACACAGCCTGGTATTTGGACCTTTCTCAATGCACATGAGAACACAAGGCGGCTGGTATCTCTAGGGTAATATGAGCCCATAAGCCAAAATAAGCAGACACCAGAGGAATATAATTTCCCTAGAAGAGAGCACTGGGGAGGAGATTTTTCTCCTCTCTTCCCTTCTAGGTTCTTGGCTAGCCTAATAATCTAAATTCTCATAAAACAGATTAACAGAAAACAAATTTAATTTCTTATGTATGGAAGCCCCACATGGGCAGGAGAGGGTCAAAGATGGTCCAGCAATCGAGGCTAACACGCCATCCTGAGCTAAGAAGGGGTAGGGGTTTGGGTCTTCATCTGAGAGGATGACAGGTCGCAGGAAGATGGAGAGAGCAAATATTTGGTAAATGAGTGTTTGCAATGCTAGGTGGAGAACTCTTTCTTATACAAAAAGTTGTCTCTGGTAATAGCTCTCTTCCTGGCATAAGCTCCCTATCTAAATTCTTTTAGGCAGTTAAGGGGGAGGTACAAAGCTCTTCTTGAGTCTTTTAGGTCTCCATTGTCTTCAGCTCAAAATAATCCCCATGCCAAAGTGGTGCAATTCGGGGGTGGCCTGCGCTGAACACAATCGACAAAAAAAAATGAGTTAGCATTTGCCATCTGAAGCAAAAGTATTGGAACAGATGGAAAGAGAATTTAACATAAGTAGGATAAATATACTTAAGGAAGTAAGGGAAGGTACTAACAATCTTCTAAAACAGAACCAAGTGAAAATATTAGATTTGAAAAACATAATAGTTGAAAAAAGGGAAGTAATCCTTCCTTTCACAGCAGAACGTGAGGGTATATTCTAAAGAAATTAAGGAGCAAGGACTCAGAACCAGCATAGAGAAGCCAGGCAACACAGAACCAGTAATCCTTTTGTAGCCTCCTTATGCACCTCCAACTAGAGGTATTCTTTTCTCTTTTTAAAAAGATTTTATTTATTTATTCGAGAGAGAGAGAGAGAGAGAGAGAGAGAGAGGCAGAGACACAGGCAGAGGGAGAAGCAGGTGTCTCCCATGGGGAGCCTGATGTGGGACTTGATCCCAGGACCCCAGGACCATGACCAGAGCCAAAGGCAGATGCTCCACCACTGAGCCACCCAGGCGTCCCAACTAGAGGTACTCTTAAGCGAGTCAAATACAGTCTTCACTAAATTTAGTGAGGACATCTTGCTTTTCTTATTCTCTCCCCTCCAGTGCATTTATTATTAATACTGTATAATTTCACCTTAGTTAGATATGCCTTTCAACTTATAATTATTTCATATATATGTTTATTTTCAGTTAACTCATTGGTAAAGAGGGTAACATCTATCTTATCCATCATAGGCATTGTTTGTCTATTCCATCCAGCTGTCCAACGTTTATTTGATGAGTCCTGTCACAAGAGGAGCTGGCAAAGATTTAAAAGATAATGAAACATGATCTCTGCCCTTAAAGAATTATAATCGAGTGATGGAGATAAACACACACATAAATATATCATGATGATGTAGTCAAGGTCACATAGCTGGCTACTGGCAAGGTCAGAACTCAAATAGGGGATATTTTGATCATTAAATTCTCTTTCACTAGGGAGTAGTACATTGTAATGTGTGTTTCATGAAAGATGTATACATTTATGTACTTGCAGTAATGTGTAACTTAGGAGCAAAGCTTAAACATATTTATTGCTTATCTTACCAACGGCAGCTCTTCATGAAGACCCAGAGCCCTGTGTTAGCAGTCTTTCAAAGGTATTCCACTGTAGGAGTTTCAGAACCAATGGAGTGACTTTTGAATTTGAGGAATGGATTCAATGCTCTGAAAAAAAAAAAAAGTGCATGTATAGTAACAATAAATTAAGCCCAAGGCCATGCACAATTTAGCTACAAAATCATAATAAACTTCTCATCTTGGCAGCTGAATCTCTACAGATGGATGATTGTTACTCTTTGCAAACTGGGAGGGCTTAGTTTTTATAAAAAATAATTTTTTTTTTGAGAGAGAGAGTGAGCAGGGGGAGGGGCAGAGGGAGAGGGAAAGAGAGAATCTTGAGCAGGCTCCACACTCAGCACGGAGCCCAATGTGGGGCTTGATCTCAAGACCCTGGGATCATGACTTGAGCTGAAATCAAGAGATGGATGCTTAATTGACTGAGCCACCCGGGCGCCCCTGTGGGGGACTTCTGATTGAGGAAGATAGTTTTCTAATTTGAAATTGGGGAAAAATGAGGGATTATTGGTCTCTGGTATTTTCTTGTTGGTTTATTTTTGCTTGAATTCCCTAAAGAAATTAGCTTCATGAAATATTGCTAGTCCTTTCTTCCAAAACGTCTTCAGCATATCCAAGAACATCTGGAACACATGCCAGGCTCACCTCAATGCCATAGTGAGTTTACCTAGCGTGAGGCACTATATAATACACGTATTTCATAGTAGGTCCAGTTCTTGTTTTTTTTCAAGTCTTTCACACATACTCTTCTCAGGCTGGAGTTGTCTTTCTTCCATTAATGACCTCTTTGGCTAGCTCCTCATGTCATCCTTTAGGGCCCACTTGAGATGCTACCTCCTACCCCAACATTGCTTTCAGGCTTGATGCTCATTCATTTATTCATGCCTCCTTTTATTTAACATATTTATGGACGTCTCACTTGCTAGATGCCAGGCACTGTTAAGCGCTAAGTGTGAGGCAAAAGTAGAATTGCCTTCTTGGAGCTATTGTGGGGAGTGGGGAGGAGAGTCTTAAGCAAATGATCACACAAGGAAACGTAAAATTGCAACTGTAAATTAGGCACCATGAGGAGGAGGTGCCTCGTGCTTTGACAATAAATTAGGTCTAACTTAGTCAGACTGGATAGGCAGGACTTCCTTGTGAAAGTGAGACCAGCATCCTGTTTTTCAATTTGATGGCTGTAGTGTTCCCTCCACCCCACAATTCATGTGTTGAAGTCCCAACCCTTAATACCTCATGATGTGACTGTATTTCAGATAAGGTCTTTAAAGGGGTAATTAAGGTAAATTGAGGTCAGGTGGGTGGGCTCTAATCCTGTATTATGGGTGTTTTTACAAGAAGAGGAGATTAGGGTACAGACGATGCACAGAAAGATGACCATGTTCAGGACACAGTGAGAATGCCATCTGTAAGCCAAGGACAGAAGCTTCAGAAGAAGCCAGACTTGTGGATACCTCGATCTTGAACTTTTATCCTCCAGATTTGTGACAAAATGAATTTCTGTTCTATATCTACTCAGTCTGTGATACTTTGTTCTGGCCATCCATACAATGAATTCAGTGTCACTTAGAAGTTTTAATTTTATTTATTTGTTGTTTGACTCGTTTTGTCTGTGCCACCACCCTCCCCCCCTGCCTCTACCCCCACTGGGCCTTGGGAGGATTGCAAATGTTTTCTTCACTGTTGTATTACAGCATACAGCATGGTGCCAAACAATACTTGCTCAATAAATATTTGTTGCACGTTGACAAAAAAACACCAAGTGTATTTAATATTGTTATGGAGAATTCCAGGTTAACATGGGGCTTTGAGAGCTGACTTCTTTCCTCCACCCACATGGAGACTCTGTTCTGCCTGTGAAATCTTGGGATAAGGACTTCCGTTGGTTACGCTGCCTGAATTTCTTGAAACACAAAAGTTCTCACTTCACACTTTTTCTTGGAAGAGAAACATCTGGATGAATTTCCATGGTGGCATGATTCATTCCTCCTCCAGTGTTTGCACACAGCGCATTCTGAATTTTCTGATTCAACAAATTCTCTGATTCGTCTCCCTTTCTGATGGATCCCAGTGGAAGTGCTGTTTCCTCACTTTTGCCAGCTTCATCCCAGTTAGTGCTGTGGTCTGCTCTACTTGTTTCACTCCCGGGGCGTCCACAAGCCACCTAAGTGTCTGCAGCTGTCACGTTTGCTTTCAGCTCTGTGTTCTCTACTTGAGGGCTCTTTTCATAGAGAAGAAGGAAGAGCATTTCTTTTCCCTGGAGAATACCATGTCTCATCTCTCTCTGTCTCATTATTTTTTGTATATTTTTTTTATTGGAGTTCAATTTGCCAACATGTAGTATAACACCCAGTGATCATCCTGTCAAGTGCCCCTCTCAGTGCCCATCACCTGATCACCCCGTCCCCCCGCCCACCTCCCTTTCTACTACCCCTTGTTAGTTTCCCAGAGTTAGGAGTCTCTCATGTTTTGTCACCCTCACTGATATTTCCCACTCCTTTTCTCTCCTTTCCTCTTTATTCCCTTTCACTATTTTTTATATTCCCCCAAATGAATGAGACCATATGATGATTGTCCTTCTCCGATTGACTTATTTCACTCAGCATAATACCCTCCAGGTCCATCCACGTCAAAGCAAATGGTGGGTATTTGTCATTTCTAATGGCTGAGGAATATCCCACCGTATACACAGACCACAGTTTCTTTATCCATCATCTGTAGATGGACACCGAGGCTCCTTCCACAGTGTGGCTATTGTGGACATTGCTGCTATAAACATCGGGGTGCAGGTGTCCCAGTGTTTCACTGCATCTGTATCTTTGGGGTAAATCCCCAACAGTGCAATTGCTGGGTCGTAGGGCAGGTCTATTTTTACCTCTTTGAGGAACCTCCACAGTTTTCCAGAGTGGCTGCACCAGTTCACATTCCCACCAACAGTGCAGGAGGGTTCCCCTTTCTCCACATCCTCTCCAACATGTGTTGTTTCCTGTCTTGTTAATTTTCCCCATTCTCACTGGTGTGAGGTGGGATCTCACTGTGGTTTTGATTTGTATTTCCCTGATGGCCAGTGATGCGGAGCATTTTCTCATGTGCTTGTTGGCCATGTCTATGTCTTCCTCTGTGAGATTCCTGTTCATGTCTTTTGCCCATTTCCTGATTGGATTGTTTGTTTCTTTGGTGTTGAGTTTAATAAGTTCTTTATAGATCTTGGATACTAGCCCTTGATCTGATAGGTCACTTGCAAATCTCTTCTCCCATCTTTAGGTTGTCTTTTAGTTTTGTTGACTGTTTCTTTTGCTGTGCAGAAGCCTTTTATCTTGATTAAGTCCCAATAGTTCATTTTTACTTTTGTTTCTCTGGCCTTCATGGATGGATCTTGCAAGAAGTTACTGTGGCCAAGTTCAAAAAGGGTGTTGCCTGTGTTTTCCTCTAAGATTCTGATGGATTATTGTCTCATATTTAGATCTTTCATTCATTTTGAGTTTATCTTTGTGTCTGGTGTAAGAGAATGGTCCAGTTTCGTTCTTCTGCATGTGGATGTCCAATGTTCCCAGCACCATTTATTAAAGAGACTGTCCTTTCTCCAGTGGATAGTCTTTCCTGCTTTGTCGAATATTAGTTGACTGTAGAGTTGGATTCTCTATTCTCTATTCTGTTCCATTGATCTCTGTGTCTGTTTTTGTGCCAGTACCACACTGTCTTGATGATCACAGCTTTGTAGTACAACCTGAAATCTGGCATTGTGATGCCCTCAGCTCTGGTTTTCTTTTTCAATATTCCCCTGGCTATTCAGGGTCTTTTCTGATTCCACACAAAACTTAAGATTATTTGTTCCAACTCTTTGAAGAAAGTCCATGGTATTTTGATAGGGATCGCATTGAATGTGTACATTGCCCTGGAGAGCATGGACATTTTCACAATATTAATTCTTCCAATCCATGAGCATGGAATATTTTTCCATCTCTTTGTGTCTTTCTCAATTTCTTTCAGAAGTGTTCTGTAGTTTTTAGGGTATAGATCCTTTACCTCTCTGGTTAGCTTTATTCCTAGTTTTCTTACCTTTTGGGTGCAATTGTAAATGAGATTGACTCCTTAATTTCTCTTTCTTCAGTCTCACTGTTAGTGTATAGAAATGCCACTGATTTCTGGGCATTGATTTTGTATCCTGCCACACTGCCGAATTGCTGTATGAGTTCTAGCAATCTTGGGGTGGAGTCTTTTGGGTTTTCTAGGTACAGTGTCAAGTTATCTGCAAAGAGGGAGAGTTTAACTTCTACTTCTTTTTTTAAAGATTTTATTTATTTATTCATGAGAGAGAGAGAGAGAGAGAGAGAGAGAGAGGCAGAGACACAGGCCGAGGGAGAAGCAGGCTCCATGCAGGGAGCCTGACGTGGGACTTGATCCCGGGTCTCCAGGATCAGGCCCTGGGCTGAGGGCGGTGCTAAACTGCTGAGCCACCTGGGCTGCCCGAGTTTAACTTCTTCTTTGCCAATTTGTATGCCTTTTATTTCTTTGTTTGCCCAATTGCTGAGGCTAGGACTTCTAGGACTATGTTGACTAGCAGTGGTGAGAGTGGACATCCCTGTCGTGTTCCTGATCTTAGGGGAAAAGCTCCCAGTGTTTCCCCTTTGAGAATGATATTAGCTGTGGGCTTTTCTAGATGGCTTTTAAGATGCTGAGGAATGTTCCCTCTATCCCTACACTCTGAAGAGTTTTGATCAGGAATGGATGCCGTATTTTGTCAAATGCTTTCTCTGCATCTATTGAGAGGATCATATGGTTCTTGTTTTTCTCTTGCTGATATGATCAATCACATTGATTGTTTTATGAGTGTTGAACCAGCCGTGCATCCCAGGGATATATCCCACTCAGTCAGGGTGGATAATCTTCTTAATGTTCTGTTGGATCCTATTGGCTAGTATCTTGTTGAGAATTTTTGCATCCATGTTCATCAGGGATATTGGGCTAGAATTCTCCTTTTTGTAGGGGTTTTTGTCTGGCTTTGGAATTAAGGTGATGCTGGCCTCATAGAACAAGTTTGGAAGTATTCCATCCCTATCTTTTGGAACACCGTTAGTAGAGTAGCTATTGTTTCTTCTTTAAACGTTTAATAGAATTCCCCTGAAAGCCATCTGGCCCTGGCCTTTTGTTTCTTGGGAGGTTTTTAGATGACTGCTTCAATTTTCTCCCTGGTTATTGGCCTGTTCAGGTTTTCTATTTCTTCCTGTTCCAGTTTTGGTAGTTTGTGGTTTTCCAGAAATGCGTCCATTTCTTCTAGATTGCCTAATGTATTAGTGTATAGCTGCTCATAATACGTTTTTAAAATCGTTTGTATTTCCTTGGTATTGGTTGTGATCTCTCCTTTTTCATTCGTGATTTTATTAATTTGAGTCTTTTTCCTTTTTAATAAGGCTGGCTAATGGTTTATCTATCTTATTAATTCAAAGAACTGACTCCTGATTTTGTTGATCTGTCCTACAGTTCTTCTGGTCTCTATTTCATTGAGTTCTGCTAGAATTTTTATTAACTCTCTTCTTCAAGCATTTTGAGGGATGCTTGTATTGTGATGTACTTCTCTCTCTCTCTCTCTCTCTCTCTCTCTCTTTAAAAGATTTTATTTATTTATTCATGAGACACACACACACACACACACACACACACACACACACAGAGGCAGAGACACAGGCAGGGGGAGAAGCAGGCTCCATGCAGGAAGCCTGATGTGGGACTCAATCCTGGGTTTCCGGGATCCTGCCCTGGGCTGAAGGCAGCACTAAACTGCTGAGCCACCGGGGCTTCCCACGATGTATTTCTCTCTTAGGGAAATATTGCTTTTGCTGTATCCCAAAGATTTTGAATAGTTGTATCTTCATTTTCATTAGTTTCCATGAATCATTTTAATTCTTCTCTAATTTCCTGGTTGACCCATTCATTTTTTAGCAGGATGCTCTTTAACCTCCATGTGTTTGAGTTTCTTCCAAATTTCTTCTTGTGATTGAGTTCAAGTTTCAAAGCATTATGGTCTGAAAATACACAAGGGACAATCCCAATCTTTTAGTATCGGTTGAGACCTGATTTGTGACCCAGTATGTGTTCTATTCTGGAGAAAGTTCCATGTGCACTTGAGAAGAATGCGTATTTGGTTGCGTTTGGATGTAAAGTTCTATAAACATCTGTGGAATACATCTGGTCCAGTGTATCATTTAAAGCTCTTGTTTCTTTGGAGATGTTGTCCTTAGAAAATCTGTCATTTACAGAAAGTGCTGTGTTGAAGTCTCCCAGTATTAGTGTATTATTATCTAAGTATGTCTTAACTTTGGTTATTAATTGATTGGTATACTTGGCAGGTCCCACATTCGGGGGATAAATATTCATGATTGTTAGGTCCTCTTGTTGGATAGAGCCTTTAAGTATGATATAGTGTCCCTCTTCATCTCTTACCACAATCTTTGGGATAAACTTTAATTTATCTGATATGAGGATGGCTACCCCAGCTTTCTTTTGAGGACCATTTGAATGGTAACTGGTTCTCCAACCTTTCATTTTCAGGCTGGAGGTGTCCTTAGTTCTAAAATGAGTCTCTTGTAGACAGCAAATAGATGGGTCTTGCTTTTTTATCCAGTCTGAAACCCTGCATCTTTTGATGGGATCATTTAGCCCATTCATATTCAGAGTTACTATTGAAAGATATGAATTTAGGGTCTTGTAATACCCATTCAGTCCCTGTTTTTCTGGATTGTTTCCTTGGACTTCCTCCTTCTTTTACAGAGTCCCCCTTAATATTTCTTGCAGAGCTGGCTTGGTGGTCACATATTCTTTCAGTGTCTGCCTATCTTGGAAGCTCTTGATCTCTCCTTCTACTCTGAATGAGAGCCTTGCTGGAGAGAGTATTCCTGGCTGCATGTTCTTCTCACTTAGGACCCTGAGTATATCCCGCCAGCCCTTTCTGACCTGCCAGGTCTCTGTGGAGACCTCTGCTGTTAATCTAATATTTCTTCCCATGTAAGTTGGGGATCTCTTGTCTCTTGCTGCCTAAGGATTTTTTCTTTATCTTCAGAATTTGCAAGTTTCAGTATTAAATGTTGAGGTGTTGAATGGTTTTTATTGATTTTTTGGGGTGGGGACCTCTCTATCTCCTGTATCTGAATGCCTGTTTCCCTCCCCGAATTAGGGAAGTTCTCAGCTATGATTTGTTTAAATATGCTTTCTGGCCCTCTGTCCCTCTCAGCGCAGTCTGGACCCCAATTATACGTAGATTTTTCCTTCTGAGGCTATCATTTATTTTCCTTAACCTTTTCTCATGGTCTTTTGTTTTTCTCTTTTTTCCTCAGCTTCCTTCCTTGCCATCAACTTGTCTTCTATGTCACTCACTCTTTCTTCTACCTCATTAACCCTTGTCATTAGGACCTCCAGTTTGGATTGCATCTCATTTAATTGATTTTTAATTTTGACCTGATTAGATCTAAATTCTGCAGTCATGAAGTCTCTTGAATCCTTTATGCATTTTTCCAGAATCACCAGTAGCTTTATAATTGTGCTTCTGAATTGGCTTTCTGACATTGAATTGTAATCCGAATTCTGTAACCCTGTGGGAGAGAGGACTGTTTCTGATTCTTTCAGAATAAGAAATAAGGTGAGTTCTTATTTCTAGTCATTTTGCAGAGTGGCTGTATGAGCAGGCTGAGTCAAGAATATCAACCACGACTGAAGTAAATTTCACCCTAGATGATTCTTGTTAGAAGCAAAAACCCTCACTCTGTAGTGTTCCAGCTGTTCTCTCTTTAAATCTCAGGTCGAATTTGTAGGTTTTCAGGATGGTTTGAAAGTAATCTAGGTAAGTTGGTGGGACCAAGTGAGTTGAGGACCCCTACTTCTCTGCCATCTTGCCCTGCTCCCCCTCATTCTCTCTCTCTCTCTCTCTCCTCCCTTCCCTGCCCACATTCTGGATATCTTGAGCTGGTTAAATTTTTGGGTGCTGGAATCTGCCACTAATTAAGAATGTGAATTTGAGAAATGTATGTAATGTCTTTAAGCTTAATTCAAAGGAACTAATAATTTTATGAGTTAAGAGACATATTGTACCTACGAAACTCTTCATACATTTAACAAATGATGATGATATGATGATGATGATGATGATGATGATGATGATGAAATTTTTGTTTTTTTTAAAAAAGTTTTATTATGAAAATTTTCTAAATATCTTTACTGTACAGAGAGAGCATAATGAAGCTCCATGTACCCACCACTCCCAAGGCTATTTTTGCTCTACATATGCCCTCAGATGAATTTACTGTAGAGAATTGTTTCCAGCCTCCTTTAGAAACCCTTTTATGCTACCATTAAACTGAAAGAACTTTGGGGGATGGTTCTTCAACAACATTTGGATTTGAGATTTCTGGGTCTTATTTACTTTGCTCTTGCCCTTGAAATGTAAATACAGTAAAACTTCATTCATTAAGATAAATTGGAGAAGAGAGGTTGGGATTTAATTTAGTAAGAATTTGACAGTCATTTAAAGACAATTATAGTTTTATTATTTATAAAGTCTTCTAGTAACTCATATTAAACTAACTATTGGGAGGCCGAGGTCTTTTGGGATCTATTTTGATGAAGTTATTTAAAAGAATATCTTGTTATTTATAAATATGCTCTCATAAAACTTATTTTTCTTAAAAGAAGAGGCTAAATATTTTCCTAAGAACGTATGTTGTAAGAAAACGTTGCCATCTCACATGGTCATAAATACAGAGCTGATGGTGGGTCAAGATAAAACTGCCTTTCATTCACCTAACACTTATTCAAACAGTCATAACAATTTCTTCCACTTAGTGTGCATCTGTTGTATGTCAGGACTTCATATCATCTTATTGCATTTAAGTTTTCACAACAATTCCTCTGATGAATTATCCTGATTTTATCCAAGAAGTAAATCAAATTCATAGACATTAAGTTGCCCACATTTCTATGGCTTAGAAGAGGAAGAACTGGAATATGAACAAGTTTTCACTAACTCCAAAGCCTATGGCCTTTCTGTTATGCCTTGCTTCAAGCCGACAGCAGAGGCAGGCTCACAGGCTTCTATCATCAAATGTCGTGGGAGCTCTGAGAGGTGGGTAGGGAGTGTTATGGGACCCTGGGGGGAGGCGGGGAAGGGTACCACTAACTGAGCCCAGGATGCTTAGAAAGGCGTCCCAGAGAGATGGTTGATGGGTCTTGAAAGAGGAGGAGGGAAAAAAAAAAAAAACACGCCAGAGTCTGTTCAATGAGAAGTAGGCAAATGTTTTGGTGAGGCCAAGGGTGCTTTTGAAAAAAGTGTATAAAGTAGATGGACTAGAAGCATTGGCCCTGGGACCTAACATGTCTGGGTTCAAATCCCAGCTGGGTCACATATAGGTTTGTCAATAGGTTTGGTATTACAAGGATTAAGTTAAAGGAGATGCTGGAAAGAATGCTTTTAGGATATTGCCTGGTGAATTTTCATTATTATTTCATGCCATAGAAAAAAATGTATGCCCTCCCCTCCCCCCTTAAATCAATGGTTGGGCAAATGATTTCTTTAAGGATTAGTCACATTCCTAGAACAGAGCTTGTGCTTCTGTCTGTTTCATCTCAGCACTTTAAACATTCCTTGGTCTTCCCATAGAGACTTCTCCTGGGGGCAGTGAAAGTCACAATGAGCATGTTGTTCCTTTTTATTCTAGAATTACAACAGACCACTGCCTTTCTGGTAGCTCAGAGAAGATGCTTTGTATTCTTGACTTCACTTGTCTCTTGATTTTTCCGGCCCTCACCATTCTTAGCATGTTTCTGTGATTCAGCCTTGGTGTCCCTAAGGCACAATGTTTGGGGTTCCTCTTCTATGGCTGTGTACTCCTGTTTCCATCCAAGGTGGTCAGACCACCTCAAGGCAATGCTAGGAGGGAGTACTGGCCACACATTTCCTCTGAAGACTTGCTCAATATGTTATTCCCTTTCTTGTGTATTTTTTTTTCAACTTCTCTATGTCCTTATTCATAGCCCATAAACGTGATCCAGTTAAGTTTTAAAAACTTGTTTCTTGATCTTGCATGCACTTGTAGGCACCTCCAATAATCTCTTTTTTCTCTTTCCAATAGAAGATCCATGAAGGCATCATCCTCAATTGCTGGTTCCACTTACCATTCTCTTCTTAATCCTAATGAATTTCATCTCTTCTCATCCCCACTTCCTCCCTTCTCCCCTCAACTCCTGGATATCTTATAAGCGTCTCTCGAGATCTTGTCAAGCACCAGCCCGTCTATAAATTATTTCCTAAACCTATTGTCTTAGTCCATTTGGGCTGCTTTAACAAAATGCCATCGACTGGGTGGCTTATCAAAAACAAATGTTTATTTCTCAGAGTTCTGGAGGCTGGGAATTCCAAGATCAAGGCACTGGCTAATTCACTTTCTGGTGAGACCAGCTTCCTGGTTTGCTGTGCCCTCACATGGCTGAAAGAGTGAGGACCTTTCTGGGGCCTCTTACATAAGGGCACTAATGCTATTCATGAGGGTTCTCCCTTTATGACCTAACAAGGGTTCCATCCTCAAGACCCAATCACCTCCCAGAGGTCTCACCAAAATACCTTCTCATTAGGTTTCAACATGTGAATTTGGCGGGTGGGACACGATCAATCTCCAGCACATAAGTAGGACTGTGAGAATATTCCCACTAGAACTTGAATGAGCGATAGCCCTAGGATTCCAGCTTGAATGCTAACTTCAGTCAACAGCTCGTGGCTCTGTAATACAGTAATATGTTGAGAAAAATTTGAATTCAAATCTGGGACCTGCTAGGAAGAGTACTCTGATCAATTAGTTGTTCTTTTCTGGGATGGTAGGTGAGAAGATGGTAGGTGAAGCACACGTGAACTATGTTTTCTATAGAGACCCCTGTCATTGCAACTACGTAACATGAGTTATTTTATCTCATTTGTTTTGCACGTTTATCCTGTTCTAGTAGATGGGAGTCCCCCTGAGCAGGTGTCTGGCTTTTCTCCTTCTCTGCCTTTATTTTGCACGATCCCTACAACTGCTTTGGTTTTCCTGGAGAGGTGGTTTTCCAACCATTTTTAGTGCAGATACCTCAACCCGAATGAGATCTCATCACGAAGCCCCATCTGTGAGACAGAGAGGTCCTGCTTCGGTGGAGGAGCTCGGAGGTGGTCCCAAGCTCACCATCACGGGCTCCCCAGCTCGGTTTCTTCCCAGGGGCAGGAGCGGTTCTCCAAGTGTAATCAGTTAAACCAGCAGCATCAGCATCACCTGGGACCGTGTTAAAAATGCAGACTCCGCTTTCCCTCCGATTGTGGCTCCGAATCTCTGGGGCTGGAGACAAGCAGCCTGTCTTACAATAAGCCCTCGGATAATTCCCAGCTGCCAGCGTTGGAGAAGCTCCGCAGGAGAGAGCCCAACGGAGGCTTAGCTGAGGCACAGGAGAACGATTACTCAGAAGGAGGCCACTGGCTTCCTGTGAGGTGCTGTTTTGCACTAGCTTAAGGGTAAAAGCTTCCTCAGAACAGGAGGCTCATCCCGTGCTCTCGGGCCACAGGGACAGCCCTTGCCACATGGCCGCGGGCCAGCGGCAGCTGAATTGGCGGGAAGTTTAAATATTGGCCAGAGGCATAGGTGCTGGTGCGGGTGCTGGTGCAGGTGCGGGTGCAGGTGCAGGTGTAGGTACAGGTGCGGATGCAGGTGCAGGTGCAGGTGTGGGTGCAGGTGCAGGTGCCGGTATAGGTACGGATGCAGGTGGAGGCGCGGGTGCAGGTACAGGTGCGGGTGCAGGTACAGGTGCAGTGTGGGTACAGGTGGAGGTGTGGGTGCAGGTGCAGGTGCAGGTGTTGGTACAGGTGGAGGCGCGGATGCAGGTGCGGTGCAGGTGCAGGAGAGGATGCAGGTGCAGGCACGGGTGCAGGTATAGGTGCGGGTGCAGGTGCAGTGTGGGTGCAGGTGCAGGTGTGGGTGTGGGTGTAGGTGTAGGTGCAGGTGCAGGTGCCGGTACAGGTGCGGATGCAGGGGGAGGCGCGGGTGCAGGTACGGGTACAGGTACGGGTGCAGGTGCAGCTGTGGGTGCTGGTGCAGGTGCAGGTGCGGGTGCAGGTACGGGTGCAGATGCAGGTGCAGGTGCGGGTGCGGGTACAGGTGCAGATGCAGGTGTGGGTGCAGGTGCAGGTGCAGGTATGGGTACAGGTACGGGTACAGGTACGGGTGCAGGTGCAGGTGTAGTGCGGGTACAGGTGCAGGTGTGGGTGCGGGTGTAGGTGCGGGTGCGGGTACAGGTGCTGGTACAGGCGTGGATGCAGGTGGAGGCGCGGATGTAGGTGCAGGTGCAGTGCAGGTGCAGGTGCAGGCGAGGATGCAGGTGCAGGCACGGGTGCAGGTATAGGTGCGGGTGCAGGTGCAGTGCGGGTACAGGTGCAGGTGTGGGTGCAGGTGTAGGTGCGGGTGCGGGTGCAGGTGCTGGTACAGGTGTGGATGCAGGTGGAGGCGCGGATGTAGGTGCAGGTGCGGGTGCAGGCGAGGATGCAGGTGCAGGCACGGGTGCAGGTATAGGTGCGGATGCAGGTGGAGGTGTGGATATAGGTGCAGGCGAGGATGCAGGTGCAGGCGCGGGTGCAGGCGGGGGTGCAGGTGCAGCAGGTACCGGCGCCGGGCGGGCGGGCGGGAGCCCGACTTCACTCGCGCTGTGGAGCTGGAGCGCGGCTGCAGCCCTGGGTCAGGGGGACAGAAAGAAACCCACTTGCTGCAAGATCATGGTGAAGCCTTAGAAGGGGGAAGAAAACCACATGCATCAGCAGTCTGAGCCCCGCAGGCCGAGTTTCCTGGGGGAAGTTGTGGATGGAAAACTCAGAGCCAAGATGCATCATTTAGTGAGTGTGGGTTTTTTTTTTTTTTTTTTGCTTGTAATCCTGGCTCTGGATACTCACCATGGTCTGAGTGATGACCGCATGGAACTAGCTGAAGCTTTTATGGAGACCTGTTACTGGATGTGTCATCAGTGTAGGGCTGGGCTGACCCCAGAACATGTATACTCCAGCCTTAACCCCAAAGCTGGCCATAAGAGCCTGGAAATCTGGCCTGAAGAGTGTACCAGGTTGCTATGGCTAGAGATTGTAGCCTTTTCTGTACCTCCTGGTTCAGTAGGGACAAGAAATTCCAGGGTCTGGGGGTGCGGGGTCGGGGCGGGGGAGATCCTGCAGTGCAGGTAGGCTCGCCTCTGTTTAGGTGGCTTTTCTTCAGTGGGTAATGTTCAGCATCCGATCCCAAGAGACAAGGTGGAGAGTTACCTTCCAGGAGAATCTCTGAGGACATGTATTTTCTGTTTTCCGGTGATAGGATCTCCTTGGCCCTGCTAAGTATGTCTTAAACGTAGAGGGTCATCCTCTGCCCACCTGGACTTAGCTTGAAGGGCTTGGAGCAGCTGCCAAACGTGAGACTTCTCTGGATTGTGCGTACTAGAATTTTTCTGTTTTGAAGAGTGTAGATTGGCAAACTCGTTGCTTATGTGTTCATATTAGTCGTCCTTTGACTTGTAGCCCAGCTGGTTACTGTGAACCACACAAGGTCCAGCTCTGGGCTGAAGACAAGTCCAGGGGGACAACTGGGGAGTCCAGGGCACCTTGGAAGGCCAGGGACCTATGGGTTTTCCAGGGCAGGTGCTGGTGGTTTTTTTTTTTTTTAATTTTTAGTTTATTTTTTTAATATTTATTTATTTATTTATTTATTTATTTATTTATTTATTTGGTTTTGAATCCATTCTCGGGCATTTCTTTCTTTGGGGTGGTGATTCAGGTTGGCTTTATGGGTTTGTTTCTGTGTCCATGCTTTCTAAGTCAGGACCACTGTGAGTATGAAGAAAAGAATAAGGTTAGCCGAATTTTGATTTATAGGAAACAAAACAAAAACTACCAGTAACACAGAATCCTGCCAAACGGCCTGATTTGTGTTTGCAGTTAGCACCTTGCTGGGTGGGGGTTGGGGGTGACGGGGAGCTGCACTGCTGTCGGGAGAAGAGGGAAGCTTGTAGCTGGTGAGGGAGTTGTGGGGCCCTGGCCACGGGAGAAAATGGGGAAAGCAGGGAAAGACTGACTATGCCCTGTGGAAGAGCATGGCTTTTGTTGAGTTTGGTCAGCTTGTGATGTAATAAAAAGATATTAAGGAAAAAATAATTGGTTGCGATGGCAGTGACACTTGCCAGTGTCATTCTCACTAATAATTGAGTTACCATACTGTGCCCAATAGTTTTAACAGAGCGAAGCATGGTAAATTTGCAGACCCAGCAGGTTGCTTACTGGGGCTGCACAGCCTGGCTTTGCGATGAGCATGGAATGATGGACTATCAACTTTCCACTTACCCTCCAGCTGGGCTTCTCAGCTGTTTTAAAGAGCCCAGCCAGGTGACACAGGCGCTAAGCCCCGGTGGCTCAGCGGTTTAGCTCCACCTTCAGCCCAGGGCGTGATCCTGGGGACCCAGGATCGAGTTCCGCGTCGGGCTCCCTGCGTGGAGCCTGCTTCTCCCTCTGCCTCTTTCTCTCTCTCTTTCTCTCTCTCTCTCTCTGTGTCTCTCATGAGTAAATAAATAAAGTCTTAAAAAAAGAAAAAAAAGGAATCTAAGATCCCACACAGGTTAATGGTGAAAAAGAGGTTTAATAATGATTTTTTTTGGTTAGAGAAGTACCATCTCGGAACAGGAGAGAGGCCTTGTGGGACGGCGAATAGGAACTCAGACTCTGCAGTTGCTGAGGTCTGGTGTGATGGGTGGAACTACCGCTCAAGGCCTCTTGCCCTGCTGCCTCTGTGGACCCCCTAGAGGGGGGAGCCCCCTAGGACTCCCTTCTGCCTGACACGGGCTCTGCTGTGAGAGCTGCTTTGTTCGGCGTCTCAGCAGATGCGCGGGGAGTGGGGCCTGGAATGCACCTGCGTGGTTGGGCCTCCTCCTTGTGCTTTGGTTACTTGTCACAGGACGTGGCCCTGGTGGCCACTCTTTTCAGCCTGGGATCCAGAGGAAGACGACAGAGCTGACCTAAAACCTGCAGCCTGAAGCGAAGCCACTCGACTGAGGTGGCTTATTAGCAGAATCACAGTTGACTTGCAGAATGGAAATGCTAGTTTTAGGACGCTGTCGAGTTGTGGGGCTGGCCTAGTCACTTGGGTCCAAATACTCTCCCTGCTGCCTTCCTGTAGTGTGAGCGCACCGCTCTCCTAGGCCTTAATGGCCTCATGTGTCAAAGGGCAGTAATGACCATATGCAAGTAAGCGTTAAATGAACAATACCCGTGTGTGTTTCATCATACCCGACATCAACACACACTTGCTCTAGTTAGAGCTACAAGTAAAGATAACTCGAGCCACCATTTATGGAGGAGCCCTTACCTACTCTGCGCCTGGAGCTGAGGTAGACGTTGTGCCTGTTTGATTGGTGTTCAGTAGTCAACTCCTTACAACTCCAAGAGGTAATTGTCATATTAACACACCTTATTAATAATACAAATATTGGAATAATACGGTCTTCTCGTTTTACAAATGAATGCTCAGAGAGGGTACGTAACTTGCACGGAATGGCACAGACAGTAAGTTGCAGAACTGATTCTTTTTCTAGTCTGCGTTACCTTGTGACGTTGTTCTTCCTGCTATGCTAGAGCGCTTCACACCTCTTTAGGATGACACCCGGCGTCCGCGTAGTGCACCAGGCTTAAGTGCACCACTTTCACAGTATCACATATGGTCCTTCCAGTAACAAAGTTGGACCTACAGGAGTGTGGCCTCCAAGAGATTTTTTCTTTTCCCCTTGGAGTCATCACCGTCAGATCCCCCTCATTCAGTGAGAATAGTGTGGTCACCTTAACACCACATCCTCGTACAAGGGGGAATGTGTTTAGAGTCGCTGAGGCTAGCTTTTCTTAGAATGGCAGACTATGTCCTTCTCAAGTCCCTGGGTAGAGCAGTAGCCCCACACTCAGGGGCTGTATTTAGACCCTTTTAGGGAAAAGCAGCCTGTTTTCCTAGTCTGCAAAGAAGATGGATAGATGGTTTGGGATCTGAGAGGCAGGATCAAAAGCCAATCTGGTGCGCTGGGGCCAAATGGCTTCCCTGGAAAGTGGCTGTATGTGAGAACTTACAAGTGTTGGTTGTTAGATTCATAACTAAGAGAAGTCCAACTTGGGGCCTTTGTTGGCTGGCATAGCTCTAAAGGGACGGAGATTCACCTGTGCCAGAAAGCGGAGCAGTGAAATATCACAGTAATGCGTCTGTAGCAATCCCGGTAAAGAACCAGCTCCAGCAAAGAAATTCCAGCAGAGCACATTTGTTGACTGATCAGACTCTTATTTTTCATACCCTTGAATAAGAAAAGTCCTTTTCATGGGTCTTTAAATCCCTTGAGTTTCTTGGGTAATTCACGATAATGAAGAACTTCAAGAGGGTGATACTGGCTTTATTGCTAATAAAGCTGATAGAAGTGATGTGACTCTATCTGCATCACCAGTGTATGTAGCTATTTGTTATGTACAGTTTGGGGAAACCAAAGCTTGGAGGCGTGCCCAGGGTTTATAGTTAAAAAGTAATGGCCCCAGAACTCAGATTCTGGTCTTTTGATTGTGCTGGTTGCAGCCCCTGCCTGGTTCCCTCAGTCTGCCGGGGTGGAAGGCCCTAAGTGTAGTCCTTAGGGTTGTTGCCCTACACACATAGGATGTATATAAGGCAGTGTGTAGGTTTGACAAAATTTATGCATTGAGGAAATATGAGAAGTTGAACAACTTCAAAAAGAATATTAGATACTTCTGTTTATAATTGTTTTTCACCTTGTAGCATTTCATCTCACTGACTGACCACTTTACCTCATTTGGTCCTTCTATTCACACTATTTGCATAACCCTTCCCTACCTGTATCTGTCTTTTCTTCCTTTACATCTCTATTTTTAAAATTTTATTTATTTATTTATTTATTGATTGATTTATTTATTGATTTATTTTTATTTTTTATTTTTTGAGAACAAAACACAAATTCCTCTTATTATCTCATGGTTTTCATTTTTGTTCCTTTAGCTCTTACTTACATTTGTATACTCAAGGCCATATAAGATGGTGAAAATATGACAAAAGAAAAAAATAAAGCACGGTAAGGGAGTGAGGAGTCCTGAGGGGCAGTAGCTATTTCCTATAGGAGGTCCTCCATAAACTGACCTGTCGGAAGGAAGTGAGGAAGTGAGCCGTATTTCCAGGAAGAGGAGACATCAAGTGCAAAGGTCCTGAGTGGAAGTCTGGTTAGCTATTTGCGGGAAGACCACAGAGACCAATGTGGTTGTAACAAAGTGAAGGGATGGGAGTGAGTGGGATGTAAGTGGATGTAATTCCTACCATGAAGAACCTTATGGGTCATTGGGAGGAATTTTGGTCTTCTGCTGAGTGAAATAGGAAGCCCCTGGATGGTTTGGAATGGAGGATGAACTGATCTGGTCTGTGTTGCTAATGCATCTCTCTGGTTCCTGTCTTGAGAGCAGATGCTAAAGAACCAGGGTCAGAAGCAGGGAGATGCGTTGGAGGACAGTCCAGTAAACCAGGTGAGAGCCGAAGATGCCTTGGTCCAGGGCCATGGTGGTGACCGTGGTAAGAAGTAGTTGGGTTCTCTGTATATTTGGAATGAATGAAGGGGATGCTGGTGGAATTTGCTGGTGGGTTATCCGTGGTTATTTGAGAGAGAAGCAGTGACGATGTCTCAGGCTCTTGGGATGAGCACCTTGAAGGCGGGGCTGCCGTCTGTTCAATAGGAGAGACTGTGCAAGGCTTGGTGGGGCAAGTCCAGAAGCTTAGTTAGCTTTGGGCGTGTGTAGCCTGTAGACGTAAGCATGTAGATGCTAGTCAGGCGGTAGAGGCTCAAGTTTAGTAAGGAGGCCTGCACTAGAGGTGGAAATTTGGCTGTGGTTTTGAAAACCATTAATTTAGGTGACATTTTAAAAACCATTAAATTAGGTGACATATACCCAGGGAACAGGTGTATTTAGGGAACCCAGATGAGATTTAGAGCGCTGCAAATTAGAAGGTCTGGGAGGTAAGCAAGCGGTGAAGGGTTGCCTCTTTTCTCCAGTCTATACCTACTTTCCGAAAAGTAGTCGTTCATGCATGTGCAAGACGAATATAGTGTCAGTCTGCACATGAGTTTTGGTGCACATGTAAATAGAACTTTTATGATAACTGTAGGCACACAGCAGACAAGTGATAGACATTGAATGAAGAGCAACTAAAAGAATGATTGAATCACTTCATCTTTCCCACACTTTCTGAGGCCCACAGTTGGTCTTTTTAACGTATGATTTTGTGGTGCTTATTGCCCGCTTGTGCGCTGGGGTGTTCCCCAAACTACTGGAGGAGGCTGTTGGCCTTGCACGTGTGCACTTACTCCGCCTCCCTGTGGAGGTCGGGTGGTCTGTTGGAGCAGAGCCCTCTGTGCGTCCCAAAGCCTACTGAGAACTAGTAGTGGCACCACTTCGGGCAAATGCTGAGACGTATCATTCAAACCGTCAAGTAGAGAAGGAGTTTTCTTTCCAGGCGAGTCTTTAGGGAATTGAGCTCTTTTGCGGAGACCCCTGCAAGCCCGCCCGAGGCGGGGCACTTAGGTGAAAGATCAGATTCTCTCCTGACCCTGCAAAGAAATGGCTTTCCGTCTGCCAGTCCAGCAGGGGAGGCAGCAGCTCCGAGCACCTCCCCAGTGTCTTTCCACCGGGGTTGCACAGCTGGCCAAGCTCATTGCCCGCCTCTCTTTTGATTAATACCCACCCTCTTGCTGTTGAAATTCATTTGGATTCCAGCTGCCTCATCTCACAGATTTCAATTCAGAAACGCAAGGAAAACACAACAGGATTCTTTTAAATACCAATGAGCAGCTTCCCTCCTGCTCTGTGCCTGGCCTTGCTCTTTCTTTGGAGAGCAGGACTTTTATTTCTTTGTGGGTTCTGGAAGCTCATGGGACCAAACCCCAGGGAGCTCCCATCTGCAGTCCTTGGTGCATCAGTAGAGGGGATCCCTTATCTTTTCTCAACAACAAGCCCCCCCCCCACCCCCAAATCAGGCTTCTCATAGGAGAGGGAACATATGTCAACGTGTCTGCTCCTCCTGAAGGATTGCGGAAGAATCATCTTTTTCCATTTTCTTTACTTCTTGACTCGGCCCTCTCTTTGGAAGGACGAACGGCTAATAAGATTGTCCCAAGTTACTGGTGGGTCTTCCCAGAGTATGCCAGAATCAGACTCTGTCCTTTTGTTCTGTCTTGGAGAGCTTCCCTTTCTGGTCTACATTTGGTATCTGACTGGTAGGAGTCTTGTTTACTTAGGCCTCTGTGTTCTCTCTTCTAGGCTCTCTGTCTGTAATTGGGTGGATGAGTTCAGAGCAAAGGTGGGAGTGGGGAGGCGCAGCCATGATTTCTATCTTAGGTATATCATAATTAAGTGGGCCCTCTAATTTGATGCTGACTTTATTTTTTCTGCTGGCCTCAGTTGGTTAGAACTTGAAAAGGGCTGTGCTTTGGTTCTTTGGAGCCCTAGATAATGGGCATTTAAGCTTTAGGGCCTCACCCACAGGCCATACAACCAGGACTGGGAAACTCTTGGAGGGTATTTGTGGAATGGCTTTTAAAAAACACAAAAATTTCCTCTCTGGAAATGAGGACCTGGGGGAGACATAATAGCAGCATTTGTATTTGAAGGTCACATGATAGTTGGGTTGGGATAGTCATTATGGGGACACATATATACCGAACACCAAGAGAATGGAACTCAGGGGAATGTAGTTGGGACAGAAATGAAGAGCAAGAAGATGTCAGGAGAGAAAGAGGGAAGCAGGAAACTGAGGGAATGAGAGAAAAGTAGCTGCCCTTGGAGCTGCTTCCACTTCTGCTGTTGTTGAGGTTTGTTTGCTCAGCTTTTCTTGAGCACCCACAGGATGTGAATATTTACCGCAAGCTACTCTTTAACTTGAGCTAGTTCAAGTCCTTTTTAAATTCTTAGTAACTTGAACTTTTCTATGAAGAACCCTTATAAGTAAAATGGACTGGATGTTGTAGCAAAGGTAGGACAGTTGGATTCACGCCCAAGCAGAAACATCAGGGAGGAGCCATCTGAGCTTTGAGAGATATGAGATAAACAGTCCTCTGGTACCTCTACAGGGGCCTATAGATGCATCCAAAGATAGAGTATTTTCCTGGCTCAGACTCTTGCTCACTCAGCATTTCCCGTCATTGCTTTCTCCATGCAGCTAAGAGCTCCAGGAGTATTTACCTGTAATAAGCTAAATTCTGATTAACTGTTACTACTAGGTTTACTGAACATCGTTTCCTGGAAGGACCCATTCTGGCCTGTTGGTCTCCTGAGGAATCCTGTGTCAAACACCACGTCAGATCCTCTTGGCCTCGATGCTTGCAGCAACCAGCGAGGTGGACCCCGAGCGACTATGCAGGCCCAATTGGTGGCACCCATCCTCATGCCTGTGTCACCCACCTCTTGCCTTCTGCCCCAGGACTTCTCTGTGGATGTTGAGGTGTACGTGATAACTGGTGCCATGACTCTAATCAGTTCACATGAGTGTGTCACCAGAACATGGGCTGGGAGTTAATACCTAATAAGGCGGATCTTTTCCAATGGGAGAAGGAAGCCAGTGGGCAACCTCCACTGTCTTTCCCCCCATGGACAGGGAGTCTTGAGACTCAGTTCATAATAGAATTTTCAAGTGATGGATGTGTAAGGCAGAGCAATTAGTTGTATCTTCAACTAATTGGGTGGCCAGCTTGCTAGTGTATCTTCAGGTGGCTTTTACCTTCCTTCCTTGCTTTAACTTCCCTTGTCCCTCGCTCCTGTTGCAGCTGTTTGAGCTCCAGGTTTAGCAGGACCACATAAGCCTTTGTCTCGGGCTCTGCTTTCCAGGCTAAGGTTCCGAAAGAACATGAGCTTCTCACCACTCTTGATGGCATTTGTAGTCAAAATTAATAAACGTGGCCTTATTATCTTAAAGGGAGAAGAGATTTAACAGGTTGGCCAGAAAGGATATGATATGATTTGTGCA
Organism: Vulpes vulpes; assembly: GCF_048418805.1. Classification (NCBI taxonomy): domain Eukaryota; kingdom Metazoa; phylum Chordata; class Mammalia; order Carnivora; family Canidae; genus Vulpes; species Vulpes vulpes. The sequence continues at coordinate 90,011,272 of NC_132784.1, read as the reverse complement.
GCAGAATTCAAGGCGATTTCCTGTGGGAATGGATTTTCTTTCTCAGCCACTGGTGTGAGGCTCCTCATCCTTCTGGAGCTTCCTCCCAGACTATATGGCTAGAGAGGGAATCAGAGATCAGTGTGTTCTGGTTGGTCAGCATGGGATGCTCACCTGGGCAACTCGAAAGTCTTCTGTTTTTCTTAATAGTTCTGCTGACTTGGGACCTGGATGGTGGAGGTGCTGCCTTTGCCTCTTTACTGCCAGGTAGTAAAATCCATTTTGGGCGACTTTGGCCAGCATCAGGATTGTAAAAGTACTGTCAGCACCGAAAGTCACAGAAATGTAGCACACATCAGGAGTGAGTGAAAAAGTAGGAAGATACGTGTAGCTTATGTCAGACACTGACTAATTGTGACACCGTTTTCTTTCCCTGGAGCACAGAGAGATGCCATTTCCAGCCTTCTAGGCAGTTCTAGGCATTGCCCACCTCCTGTAATGATTCTCCATTACCTGTCACCAGTTTATGGTTAAAGGATTTCCTCGGACAGATTCTGAGGACTTAGAAGACTGTAGAGCCCCAAGATGGGAAGAGCTTGAGTCACCAAATGACTTATTCCCCCACAGTTAAACCATCCTGGATGTGCTATGAGGAATGGCCTGTTCCTCTGTTAAGTCACTTATGGTTTGGAGTTGCTTGTGGTATCATTTAACTTCCTTTGACTGGTATTGAAGTGCTACAGGGGTGGTTATTGTAAACAAAATGTTTCCCTACTGATTGGTCTTTCCAGTAAACATGCACGGGAATGTCATCTGCGGTCGGTGCTGGCAGGCAAGATTATGTTTAATGGTCCTCTTTATTTTCTAATAACCCCCTCTCATCCATCCCTGATGAGGAAGGTTGCTGAAGGCAGTTGATGGGGGAAGAGAAGGTTACTGAAGGCAGTTTCCTTGGGCACAAGGGAATGTTCATGATTATTGCAAAGGGCCAGTGGGTGTCTGTGTGCAGGGTGTCTGTTTTTCTATCTGTGAGCGTCTGTGTGGTGAGCACTGAAACAACCTCTCCAGCTATTATAAAACCTCAAACCTTCCTTTCTCCCCTTCTCCCCTTCTTCTCTCTTTCCTCTACCCCTTTCTTCCCCCTCCTCTTTCCATTTTACTCCTTCCTTCCATCCCTTCTGGTCTCCGTTCCTCCTTCCTTCCTTGAGCATTTATTGATATTTATGCTAGGTGTCCCCTGGCGTAGATTCTGGGTGTTTCAAGCACCAGGAGTCCTTCTTCTTACTGGTAACTAGAATTAATTTGAGTCATGAGATCAATAAGAGACTTTTTGGCAGGTAACATCTTAGGAGGTTTTTACTTTTTCAATTTCCTAATCTAAGCCTGACGCAGAGAACAAGGCTTTCATAAGATTATATAAGCTTTAAAATTACAATGAATTCTCACTCTCTCATCAAAACACCATACCCATCCACATCCATATGTCAAGATGTGGGTGTAGGGAACATTATTTCTATCTTGTGAGAACAGCATCCTCTCTGTTTTTGATACCCACATAGTCTGGGATCAGACTCCCACAGCTTCTTCAGAAAGTGATCCCACTGTGTCATAGGTGCATCTCCTTATCTATATTTTGGAGAGGTAAATTGATTTTTATAAGGGACACCTTATGTAGTGTGTATACACTGTTTAGATATTTAAAGAGTAAAGACTTGGGAGCAGGGGAGTGACAGGGCCTGATGCACACGAAGTGGTGTCTTTCAGATGAGATGTGAAGAGGTATCACAGGTCATGCCGGAGCAAGTTGCTGTTCTGGGTCTAGAGCTCTGATCCTTTGAACAAGAGAGTAGTGGAATTATGTTGTACCTTTATGTCCCTTTCCTTGTTTGTAAAACAAAGACATTGACTGTGTCACTTCATTTCCTTACACAGAAATCTTTTCTGCTTTCCCAGGATGTATGAAGTACATACACGGACCCTGAATGACTGCAGGGAGCCGAGCTCCCCTCTGCCAGTTAGGAGCATCCACTTGAACCATGTTTGATCAAGAAGTAAACTTCTTTCTGAGATTTCCGGATTGGTGTAATACCCGGTTACCAGGATATTACCTTTAATAATAAAGCTGGATTCTTTCTGCCCGACCATGGTGATTAGTCAAGGAGTGTGGTCAACATGTTTTAAGCATGCTCGATCAGAGCATTCCAGGAAACTTGATACGATGCCTTCATTTTACAAAGGAGGGTGGGGACACTCCGACAGGATGGGAGATTGGGAGATATGATATTTTAATTTTGGGGCGGGATCATAAGTAATAAAGGTAACGCAAGTTGGGGTTGTGTGGTAACTCTTATCTCCTTATGGAAAGAAGCCAACTCAGAGGAAAGCAGAGCTGAGGGATGGTCAAAGTGGGTCATGATACCATTTCAGCACCTGGAACTGTCCCTGTTTACATTCCTAGGCTTTTTGGCTATGTGGGTTAATTACGTGTGTGTAAGCGTAAGCCATTTGAGTTGAGTTTCTGTCATTGGTGGGTGAAAGAGGCCTGGTTAATACAACCAGAAGCCAAAGTGAGAGTCATATGTAATTGTAGTGCTTATGAGGCCTTACAGTTCTTTGATTTTTACCCTATGAGGATTTCTACTTAATTAGCCTCAATGTGAAAAAATGAGTAACTACTTATGGGGGAACCTGGATTTGGTGACCTCAGGGTCGATTTTCATGAATCCCTTTCAATTTCTAAATCCTTAAAGGGGGGTTTTCTTCAGTAGTAACTCGATTTTGTGTCTTGGTAGTTTGAGAGAACAAAACATTTCTGTATTTACTTTAAAATGATCTGAACCACATTACCACCCTTGCAATTTTCTTCGGAGCTTGCCTTCTCTTTTTGTCAGGCCTTGAAACAGCAATAAATTAAACCAAGCATCAATAAACACATTTTCCCTCAACTTACATTTCTAGGTGCCAGAAATCATTTCTCTTTGGTCTGTTGACAGGGAGCAGGCATGATTCCAGCATTGAATACACTGTAGGGTTATTGATTTTTCTGTGATAATAGTAATAGAAATTTATTAAACTATCACCCTGTGCTGGGACCTATGCCTTACTCACAAAGATTACTTTTCCCTAAGAAGCACTCCTGGGCTTCTTGTGAATGTCCATGCTAATTAAAGTCTAAATCCCTTAGCCTGTTTGGAGTTTAAAATTTTGTGATCTGACCTGCACCTTTCTTTCCAGCCTTATTTCTGTCTTTGTCCTTTAGTCGTATTGAATGGCTTGTGTTTCCAGAGCATACATTTGCATTGCTGTTACACTGCTTTTATTCACAATGTTTCTTTTGTCGACAGTGTCCTTTTTCTAGTCTTCCTCCATATGTTCAAATTATTCATCCTTCCAGGCCAAGCTGGTGCGCCACATTCTCCACAAGGCCTTTCTTGATAACCTCATTGGAATGAATCCCTCTCTGCTTGGAACTTGTCAGCATGGCGTACGTCCTCCTCTCTTCCCAACCACTACACAGCACAGCACTCAGATGCTCCTAACCTTCACAGCCTCTACAATCACCCATCCCAGTCTAACATTTCCCAGTACAATGACAACTGTCACCACTCTCTGTCCCAGTAATAAATCTATGAAGTGTCAGAGCCAGAATTCAGCTTTAAGCTGCCTGAATCCAAAGTGGGAACTTTTAACCACTGTCACTTTACTACTTGTTCCTATGGCACATAATTTGGTATGTCTCATTTTTATAAACTACCCCCAAAGGAGGGTCTTCATTTAATTCATCTATATATGACCTTGTAAATTCTGAGTGGAGGGTCAGGGAAGTGTAGATGCTTATTAAATATTTGGATAGGAGCGTCTAGGAGGCTCAGTCAGTTAAGCGTTCGAATCTTGATTTCAGCTCAGGTCACGATCTCAGAGTCATGAGATCAAGCCTCGAATTGGGCTCTGCACTAGGTGTGTGTCCTGCTTATGATTCTCTCTCTCTTGCCTCTATCCAAAATTTGTATAAATGAATGGGTGAGTGGAGATGTGCATTTAAGCAATGATATATTTTATAGGAACTGACAATTATTTATCATTGGTTTTAGAACTTTGGAAGCAGTAGAAAGAGTTTTTTCCCTAATTATACGTGATGTGGATATTAATAAATAATCTTGGAGAAGAAAACTCAGAAATACAGTGGGTATAAAAGGAAAGATTATGTGAGAATAATATTTGAAACAGAGAATCCATAGCCTGGATATGTAGTCAATTGAGTTATTATGTGATAATTTAAGCTAATGTATTAAGAAGAGCACATGATGACATATTAGACTTATATCAATCTATTTTTCTGTCTATCTTTCTTGATGTTCTGGTTCGGGGTAAATATCCCTTACCTTTCACTTTTATTCCCCCCAAAGCTGCTGACCCAACAGATCAGTAATTCTCAATCTAATTTTCTGGCATGACATTTACATTGGATGACCCTTATGTAAACATTTCTAGTGTGCAGATCGTAGATCAGAGTTTCGTCCTTCTCTCACTCAGCAAAGTGTATCAGAAGTCTAGCAGTAAGAATAATAATATTTTAATTGTTATAATTATGTTCAAATTCATGGAAGAAAGCATTTGATTATTTTGACATTTCAACCATAACGAATGGGTTGTGATTCTCTCTTCCCAAGAATGGGGAAACACTGCCTTTCAGAACTTCTACTATAAGCATTTTAAAGCCCAAGCAAGATCTGATTTGTTCCAGGAAGATGCCTGGCAAAGTTGATGATGGTGCCAGAAAGGTGGGTGCATTTCCATTGATTGAGGCTAAATCTCTGGGCAAGATTTTGGAAGCTCTTTTCCTTCAGAGGTAAGGAAGTCATCAAAGAAGGGTATTGAATAAGCTAAAGACCTAAAGACAAATGAAATGTTAAGTCAACACATCATCTAGCCCAGAATTTTGTCCTGATGTAGATATCAAGGCATGGCTAGTAAGGTTAAACTCTTTACTTCCTGTTACGGATAACAATAAACTTGATTGTAGACATTTTAAGGGCATGGACTAGGCTCTATAATTCTTGAGTTTCCTGTTACCATATGGTATAATTCTATGCTATGGGAACCAACACTTATTAAAAATCCTTCCATGAGATAAACCCTGCATTGGACGATGATTTCAGATAATTCTCTCAACAACCCAATGAGGCAAGTACTTCGATCTACACTGAAGATGAATAAATTGAGACTCTGCAGCAATTACCTGAATTCTCACATCTAGTAAGCCATTAAAGAGAAAGAGGGGAAGGGCAGAGAAGAGGGAATCCGGCTTCTCTGGAAGTGCCAGGAGATCTCAGTCTTCTGTAACAAGAAGCTTTTGGTGTGAAGATTAGATTTTCAAATCAGATAGAACTGGATTAGGATCACTTACTACCTATGTGACCTTTCTGAGAACAAAATCAAATAGTTATCACAGTGCATGGTACACATGAAACTAAGTGCTAGCCCTAGTAACAGTTGTAATTATTATTACTACCTGGAAGGGCTAGGATGGAATCTTGGATCTGTTTCGTACTGATTTCTGAGTGGTTTTGTATTATAACCATGTGGACTCCCATGTATTTGTTAAATGAACGGATTCTCCCTAATTTATTTTTAATAATTTCTTTTAATTGCTTACCATGGTTCTCTTCTCTATGTACCTACCTGCTGCTGTAGCCCTGGTAGTAGCTGAGCCTCAACTGAGCCCTAGGCTCAGAGTTTGATTTCTGCCACTGCAGATGGGCTCTATTCAGTTTTGCAATGGGTATATTTTATTGATTCCTGCAAATGCTATATTTTAGATAATGGATCCTTGGCTGTCAGGAACTTGAAAGGAGTCTCCTTGCTCACCTTTTGCCTCCATAGATGCAGAGACTTGCCATTCACCATTAAGACATCTTAATGAGTGAGTTTGTAGGATCCATTATATATACTTTGCCACTGATTTTAACTTGTCAGTTTGCTTTTTTGTTCTATGTCAGGAAATTCTGTAGCTATTTATCTCTGTGAGTAGTAAAACTTTGGTGCTTTCCCATATAATCTTTTGGGCTTTTAAAACAAACACCAATTGGATTTATAGGCTATAAAGACCCCTACTTTGATTCTTCCATAAAGCAAAGCTAAATAGATATTGGCTGGTCTAGACCTAGTTTGGTAGATTGGAGGATAATACTTTTGAGTTATATTCTGTATTTGAATCTGTCAAAAACATTTCTGAAACTCAGGATATTTAATAGATTCTTAATTATTGAAAATTGGAATATCTGCTTGATAGAGTAAGCATGAGACAATATAGCGTTGAAGAGGAAAGGTTTTGGAGGAAGGCAGACCTAATTTCTAATCTAGGCTGGGCCACTTTGGGAAAGTAACTTAACCCATGGAAATTTAAGTTTTCTCATCAGTAAATGGAAATAAAAATTATATTTATCTTTCATAAAGATTTGATGAGAAATTCTTATAAAGTGCTTATATGATGCCTAGCAGAAGGTAGGTTCTCAATCAGTAGCTATTGTTATTATGGATCAGAAGAGACTACTGTCTACTAGTTATGATTCAAACCTTATTCCTTTTTTTTTTTTTAGATTTTATTTATTTACCAATTAGAAACACACAGAGAGAGGCAGAGACAGAAGCATTTTCCCTGTGGGGAGCCTGATGTGGGACTCGATCTCAGGACCCTGGGATCACAATCTGAGCCGAAGGCAGATGCTCAACCACTGGGCCACCCCCCCAAACCAGTATTCCTTTTAAAATGAACAAAATTATATCTTCAAGGATAGAAGCTAAGCCTTCAGGCCAGTGCTAGATTAGTTTTGTTACAGCCCATCTTCTGTTCTTGTGTGAGCTTTTCACCTTGAGAATGTTTCCATTGTTAGTGCAACCAGTTGTCCTGGTTGCCTGGGACTGTGTATTCATGTATTAACTATTGGTTATTGGAAGTAATAAGTACTCAATACCCTTAAAAATTTTTTTTTGTATAAAAACTACCCCATTTCTTAGTATAGGAAATGAGCAGAGTATACTAGAGGGCCAGGAATGGTGCTATTAGGAGAGAGCATGGCACAATGGAATTATACTCATGGGGAGCTGATTAACACTGTGATTTTGGGTAAATGCCATTCTCCTTTTAGCCCTTGGCCTCATTTATAGAATGAAGAGATTGGATTAGATTATTTGTAACAGTTATCTTGAAATTATTCTGTAGAACTCTGGGGTTCTGGAATGTGTCTTAGTGGCCAAATAGGGAATTGGAACAGAAAAAACTGTCTTCTGTTCCCCTAGTCTACTTTTAGTACTCAGGACAGTTCCACTTTTAGTAAATTTATAAATTAAGATTATATTTAGGATTCTGTATGACTAAAGGATTCGGTTGCTAACATAAGTTTAAAAACCATTAAACTCAGGTAGGGGGATGGGTGAAATGGGTAAAAGGAATTAAGAGCACTGAAATATGATGTACGGAAGTGTTGAGTCACTATATTGTACACTTAAAACTAATAGAACATTGTGAACTAGACTGGAATCAAAATATTAAAAAATGGCTCTAAACTAATAATTTAGTTATTTTAGTTCTAAAATGTTATGGATTTATGTTACCCACAGTGTGGTTGACAAGACTCACATGGGCCTCCAACTGCACTTTCTGCTACAAATATATCTTCTGACTTTCCTTTGTCTATTGCATGTGGTTCATTTTTATGGTTGGTTGGAAAGGTAAAGTCAATATAGTCACAAAAGAATGAGGATCCTTGTAAATCCATCAGTTAGCATTTTTGCTTCCTTATTCCATTTGTACCTCCCTACACATTGATGAGGGAGCTTGACCAAATATTTCATGATTATTGTTACCTCTATTTTTATTTATTTATTTATTTATTTATTTATTTATTTATTTATTTATTTATTTATTTTTGTTACCTCTATTTTTAGATGAAGGCACTGCTAAAAATAGAGAAAACTACTTCCCCCATGTTTATATTTTTAATGAACTGTGAAGCTTGGACGGCAGCACCATGCGGCAGTTACTTACAGTGGGCCTGAAATACCTGTGGTGTTTGGTCCAGAAGCCCCGTGTTTCTGTTTTGTTGCTGGGATTTAAGCGCCTGCCCAATAGTGATAAACGTGGCTTTTTTTTTTTTTTACTTCATTTCTTATCACTTCCATCCTTTAATTTCATGAGCCTGAGCCAACAAACTTCTTGACGTTTTTCTGAAATCTGTCATGCTGTTTCACTTCTCTTTATTATCACACATACTGTGTTTTCTGCTCTGAATTCCCTCTCTCTCTGCAGCTTCATCTCCTGGAAAGCTCCTCTTCATCCTTCAAATACCTGTGCTATCATCTTGTCCTTGATGAGACCACTCCTGAGCTTGCGTGCAACACAATGCATTATACTGAATTGGTTGTCTTCCCTGCTATGCTGTGGCTGTTCAAATGGTTTGAACTATTACCTATGTTCCTAATACAGGAATTTCTTGGCATTCAGTATGTGCTGAACAAAATTCCATTGGTAAATATTTCTTACTGAATATAAAATCCCATGGTGATATACCGTCTCATTGTCTTAAATACCATGTATACCATTTATGTCTCCTCACTCTTCAATTCCAGGTTCGTATATTCATCTGTTTACTTGATGTCTATACTTGGGATGGCAAATAGAAATTCCAGACTTAACATCTCCTAAACTTAACATCCTCTCTTAGGATGACCAACTGTCCTAGTTTACCTGAGACTAGGGAGTTTTAGTGGCCACAGGACGTTCAGTGAGAAAGTCTCATGTAAACCAGGATGGTTGGTCACTGTAACTGCCCATGGCAATAACTTTTGCGGTGCCAGATTATCTCCCTGCAGTACCATTCATGGCTATCTGTGACAGTCTGCTAATTTCTTAGTGTTATATGGTCATTTTTAATCAAAAAAAGTATATTGGGTGCTTATTACTCTCAATAACCAGTTAGTAGCACATGCACACCTATACATAGCTGGGGATGTTCAACTCTTTTTAATGCATATTGCATACCCTGCCATTTTACCTTCCTCTGTTATGAAATAGAGAAAGGAAGGTTTGCCAAACCAGAACCTCTACTGGAGTAATACAGCAAAACATCATCAAGCCAAATAAAAAAAGATCTGGATGTTTCTCTAACGTTTTATTGAGGCAGTTGCCATCTCTAGATGCTATGGTGGATGGGAGGTGGTCTAGCACAAACAGACACTTAACACCCAGTTGGCAGCAACTCTGTCCTCGCAGGTGCTCTGGCCAAGAGCTTTGGAGTCATCCTTAACTCCTTCCTTTCTCTCACATCCCACATCCATACACACACAGACACTCACCACACTATTGGCATCACTTCCAGTCTTTTCCGTCTCAATTGGCAGTAACTCCATCCTTGCAGTTGCTCAGGCCAGAAGCTTTGCAGTCATGCTGAAGTCCTCTCCTTTCTCTCACATCCCACATATGCGATCCTTCAATAAATCTTTTTGGTTCTACCTTCAAAATGTAGAATTCAATCTGGTTACCCTGCTTGCAATTGCAGCCAGCAAACCGTCTCCACCGATCTGTTTTCAATCTCCCTCCCTCTTTGGGGGGTACTTACCACACAACTGTTTATGATGTTTATTATTTCTTGTTTCTCTGGGGATTTTTTTTTCTTGGGTGGTCTGTTTTCTTCTCTGACATATCTTGCATTTAGGACAGTGTCTGGTATATGCTGAGTGCTCAATGCAGTATTTATTGAATGAATAATAATTTATCTCCAAGTTTTATTTTTAAAATTTTGTTTATTCACTCAGGGGAGACACAGAGAGAGGCAGAGACACAGGCAGAGGGAGAAGCAGGCTCCCTGCAGGGAGCCCGACATGGGATTCGATCCCAGGACCCCAGGATTACGCCCTGAGCCAAAGGCAGGTGCTCAACTACTGAGCCACCCAGGCGTCCCCATCTCCAAATTTTAAGTCAGAATTGAAGTTGCTCTTCTTTCTACTGTTTATTGAACACTTGTTATCTGTCAGTCATTGTTCTAGGTGCCTTATATTATTCTATCATTTAATCTTCGCTGACTCTCAGAGGTTGCCTTCTCCTCGCTTCGCAGAGATTAATTGACAGAGGTGGTGATTGGCAAAGCCAGGCTTTGAACCTGGGTCTGTGTGACTTCTGAACATACTGTTCAACCACCGTTGTGTTGCCTAATGCCTCAGCTAGCTTGATCTGGCTGGACATCTCTAGGGTTCTACTTCAGTAAATTACAGTTTCTCGTGTGGTTGCTCAAGTCGTCGTGTTCTAATTAGAGAGAAGCTGGTATCACCTGTAACATCTGTCTTCGTGAGGAGCTGTGGTGGATGGGAATCAATTAAAATGCCATAGAGCAAATAGAATGTTTATTTGGAATAAGTTTTGAACTTACTAAAGAGTACCGCTAATGAAAAAAATCCCATTTAACAATTTCACAATAGTTTAAAACCCATTGAGCAAAACAAGACAAGCCTTGAGCTGTCTAGAGAGAGCTTGAGCAGTGTAGTGGAAAGAGAAACTATTTAAAAATATGACCATTTAAAAATTTTAGTTTGTCTCTCCTCCTTTTTTTCCCATCCAAATAATTAAAGTTCTTGACTTGTTTGAAAATGGCTCAGATTTAATTTCATTTTGTTAAGCACCTCAATTTTTCAGCTCAGGAAAAAAAAAAGGCCATTAGCAAGTTGCATTATCCATTACAACCTCCTTTATAATATGAAATTTATATGGGAAATGCTAATTGGACGTTCATCATCGTAAAGATAATGATTTCTGTACTTTTGGTGGTGATAATTAAGATGAAAGATGAAAATGATATGGGGTGAAAGTCAGATTTTTTTTCATTTTCCACTAGTTGGAGACTGGGGAAGGCATTCTGTTCTTTGCTGCAGATGGGTGACAGTGGAGGGCAGAGCCAGGGGGTCAAGGAAGGGTATGTAAATTGGAACTGCCTTGATGCCCAGCAGTTCCTCAATTACCTAATCCCAGGTGATTAATCCAGTTCTGGATGAGAAAGGCAGGAAATGCTGTATCTTTCAAAGATAGATGCATTTGAAAGATCTCTTCCATTCTAGCCTGTTGTTTTATGGACAAGAGCTCCACTGGAGTGCTCTCTCATCAATTCTTGTTCTTTCCTATGTGATAGAAATAGAAGGCTGAAATTAAGAGTAATAGGCATGACTCCTGTAGGCTTTTCCATTGAGCATTGTTGCATCACTTAGCTTGCTGATGTACTCAAGATTAACCTTTTGGAATTGATTCCTGATGGACAAGGTGTGGTCATGGTGGATAAGAAACCTTGTTTTATTTTCCCATCATGTTCCTAAATTTTTTTTAAAGATTTATTTGGGCGAGAGAGGAGAGAGAGAGAGAGAGAGAGAGAGAGAGAGAGAGAGAAGTGGTGCTCGATCCCAGAACCCTGAGCTGAAGGGAGATGCTTAACTGACTGAGCCACCCAAGTGTCCTTTAAAATGGTTTTAAGTAAAGCAGAAGTCACTGACTTTTCCATAAGAAGGAAATTGGAATGGAGTTTAATTTATTGGAACTTGAGGAAAAGGATACAAGCATATTTTAATTTATTATTTTTTTATTGAATAATGAAATTTGGCTCTTTAATTATGTTATGAGGCCAGTGTTTCAAAGAGGAGATCATAGAATCAGAGGGCAAGAAGAGCTCTGGAAGTGTCATGAAAATATTGGGGTGGAGGGATGGAGCAACTGGGCAACGGGCATCAAGGCATCCTTTTTTTAAAAAAACATTCATTCATTCATTCATTCATTCGAGACACAGAGAGAGAGAGAGGCAGAGACACAGGCAGAGGGAGAAGTAGGTTCCCTGCATGGAGCCCGATGCACAACTTGATCCCAGAACCCTGAAATCATGACCTAAGCCAAAGGCAGATGCTTAACCACTGAGACACCCAGGTGCCCCTCAAGGCATCCTTTTAAACAGGGTTCTATTCATATGCTCTTTAACTAAATTGGAAAATATTTATTGGACATTTCCTATAGTCTAGACATTGACCTTTTGTAGGCATTACTGTACCTATAGTAGGTATTATTCCCCTACTGGTTAACTGTATCCACCCACAAAGCTATGATTGATCAAAATTCATTCTAAAGATGTATAGCCAAGTATTGGACTTACTCTCACTAGTGTCACTTGGATTTCCTCAATTCTAGAAATAAGCCATCATGGAGAGATTATATGCTTATACTGATTTTAAGATAAATAGTCCCAAAGGGGCAAATTAATAATCTTTCTTTAGACTCCTTGTCTCCACAGTATAGTTTGCTTTGAGATTTGTTTTAATCTTTAAAGATTTTATTTATTTATGAGAGAGACACAGGCAGAGGGAGAAGCAGGCTTCCCATGGGGAGCCTGATGTGAGCCTCGATCCCAGGATTCTGGGATCATGACCTGAGCCAAAGGCAGATGCTCAACCACTGATCCACCCAGGCATCTCTGGATTTTTTAAAAAATAGTTTATTTATTTATTCATGAGAGACACAGAGAGAGAGAGAGAGAGGCAGAGGGAGAAGCAGGCTCCATGCAGGGAGCCCGACGTGGGACTCGATCCCGGGTCCCCAGGATCATGCCCTGAGCCAAAGGCAGACGCTAAACTGCTGAGCCACCGGGGCTGCCCAATTTTTTTTTTTTTTAAATTCATTCTTCAACAGATTTTTGCTGATTACCTACCATGTATTCCGGCACTGGAATATGAATCTGGCTCATGCTTAAACTTTGGTAACAGGCACAACTTTCAAAACTCTCTCAAGTATTTTCTCCATTTACTATAGTCATTTTAAGTTGATACTATTTAAATGTATAGCAGTGGTTTTTTCAAAAAAATTTTTTAAAAGATTTTTTACGTATTCTTTTGAGAGAGAGACAGGGAGAGCCCAAGCGGGAGGAGAGGCAGAGGGAGAGGGAGAAGCAGACCCCCCCCTGAGCAGGGAGCCTGACGTGGGGCTCGAGCCCAGGACCCTGAGATCATGAGATGCTGAAGCTGAAGGCAGGTGCTTAACTGACTGAGCCGCCCAGGCGCCCCATAGCAATGTTTTTTTTCCTTCTTTGTAAAGATATGATGGACCACCGGGATGCAAGACACTGGGGGCACAAGCTTAGAAAAGTCTTGCCTTAAAAAGGGAATTTGGGAAACTCGAGACAGGTAGAGTTTTAGAACTTTCAGCAGCCAATATAACATTCCTTATGAGACGCCTCATTGGAGGAGAGCAGGGTTTGATGGAAAATCTTTGTGTTGTTTGCCTCCCGGTGGATTTTTTTTTTAAGGTCCTGTTGATTGAATATTTATCCTGTTGGTCATAGCGTTAAGTGCTTTACCTGCATCAGTAGCCTCTTAACTACTTGCTCTGCTCTCCTTCCTGCCCCTACGTCCACAACAGCTAGAGGATCCCCCTAAAACATAAATCAGATCCTGCTGTTTCCCTGTTCTTATCCCTGGTCGTCCTTAAAATCCTGGTCCTTGGCCCACTTTCTGACGTCCTGGCCCTCATGCTCTCCTTTGTTCCCTGTGCTCCAGCAAGGCCAGCCTCAGGAGCACCTACCGTGTTCCTATCTCGGGATATTTGTATGTAGCGCTTTCTTCTCCTGGAACACCATTTCCCCAGATAATTTGCTGGGTTTATTCCTTCACTTCGTTCATGTCTATGCTCAAGTGTCACCTCCCCGGGAACCCTTCCCTAGAAGCTCTGGTCGCACGCACTCTTTACTCTGGAAACTTAGTCACTTTATTTTTCTTTTTGATGCTTCTCACTCCCTGGCGTTCTGTGACATAATTGCTAGTTTATGCGTTTATCGTCCATCTATTCACACTATTCACATAATGGGAGCCCCAGAAGGAGTGAGACTATTCCATTCACACTTCCATCCCCAGCGCGTCCCCTCTGACCCATACTGGGCACTCGGTCTATATTGTAGGTGTTACCTGTTACCCTTCCCACTTTGCAGAAGTGAACCTAGGGTTGGGTGAAGCTAAATGACTTGCTGGCAGGTGGGGAGTCTCTCTGCAAGCTGAAGCTTCTATCTTCCGTGCTAGGCCACTTCCTTAACGCCCCTTAAGGACCAGGGCCAGGTCTTACATCTTCTTGGACTGGCACATACACATTATTTATTGAATGGATCAGTGACAATAGCATACATTTGTTTAATCGGGCCTTTATTATGTGTCAGATACTCTTTGCGGCGCTCGGTACGTATCGCCTCGGTTAACCACAGTACGTCAGGATGGTACTGTCATTATTGGAGCTGGCAGGTGATGCAGCTGGGGTACAGGAGGACGAGTGACCTGAATGAAAAGTCACAAGCGTGTAGGAAGTGGGTCTGTCTGTCCCCAGAGCTCAGAAGTTCTCAGCCTCTCTGTCACTCTCACCTCCTTCATGAAGCCTTTTCAGATGTTTTTTTTCTTAATCGTCTTACTTCCTAGGAGACTTTAGTCCCACTGGCCTGTGTACCCGTTTATGGACTATATGTCTATCTGAGCATTTTACCTAAAAAGAGTAAGATATTTGTCTCCTCCCACTCCCCCTCCAAGAAAAAAATTTTACCCCTATGATCTAGGCTGATCTCCCCTTTGCTGCCTTCCCCCATCCACTGCAGAGGACCCGGCTTGGAGTTTTATTTTTTAAAATATTTTATTTAAATGCAATTTGCCAACATATAGTATAACACCCAGTCCTCATCCCATCAAGAGGTGGCTTCCTTAGGGGCCTAGATGAGTGCCCCTCACTCTGCTCCAACCACGAGCATAGGCCCCAGCCCATGGCTTCCTCCTTGGTCATCTGGGGACAGCAGGCACATGGGTGCTCAGGCCCTGGCGTCTGCAGCAGGTTTCCTGGCCACAGAGGTGAGGTCAGCATCTCTTGGAACACAACAGGCTTTTAAAAGTCCGGAGCGCTTGGAGGGAGGTATTCAAGAAGGTTCCTGTCCGGAGGAGATGAATGAAGTCAGACCTGTCTCCCCAAGGTGTTCCACATCTTTCCTGAGATGAGGGAAGAGGCCAGGGGTTGGCACGAAGGGAGAAATTCCTTCTTTCATCTTTGGTTGCTCTATCTCTAGGCAACCTTCAACCCAGGTTTAAATTTTTTTTTTAATTTTTAAAAATTTTAAATTATTATTATTATTTTTTTAGCAGTCCATTTGTAGGGTCTCCGTCAAGCGGAAGCAGCCCCGGGTCTCTCCAGGGTGGTGCCCGCGCTGATGTGGATGTGTTCTTCTGTGTGTCACGTCTGCCCTTTCCCTCCCTTCTCCATCCTGCACTCTACCTGCATAGACAGACCCGTGTGGACCACATGGATGGTACCCCCTGCCCTCTGGCTTTCAGCTGGGTTCCGCTGACGGGGAGCCCTGATGGGAAACTGAAGGACAGGAGGTGAGAGGTTGAGTGTCCATTTCCCATGCTGGGGACTCTCCGCGCTGGGTCCCTGTGAGCTGAGCATCCTTTGACTGGGCCGCAACTCCTTTCAAGGTGTTCCCGTCCATGCAGTTCCGCTTTTGGGTTCTGGTAACCAACTACTTCCTTTTTTGTCCCCTCAGGCCTGCAGGTGTGTGTATTAATCATGTTTTTTTGCGTTTTGTATTTGTGATGCTTCGACATCCTGGGGCCTTGTGGATCCAAGGAGAAGGAGGGATTTCCCCTCTTAGAATTAGCTAATTCTCAGAGATCATGAAAGACTTGCCTAGGGCATGCCTTTGATCAGCAAACCTACATACTGAGGCTTTACCCTCGGCCCCTTCTTTTATGAGACTCCCCTAGTCAGAGACACTGTGCACTGGCCCTAAATATTCCAGGACTAGGTACCAGGCAACTAGAACCAACTTCTGTAGTCCAGGGCCCACCAACATTATTTAAACTATCCAATCCCAAACATGCTGAGCCTGCGTACCCTGCCTCCCCTATTCCTTCCTGAAGACACCGAACAAGCCTCTTGCCCATGCTTTCCTCCCGCCCCCTCTGCATCCTTACTGACCCTGGTGCTTCCCGTGAGACTCCCCCGTGATGCGGCCTGTTCCTTCCTCTTGTGAACTATGAGTAATAAACTATCTTTCCAGTGGCAACCATTGGGGCTGTTGGTCCCACCACAACTGAATAAAAACAAAGTCCTGGGTGCATTTTATTTTTTATTTTTTAAAAGATTTTATTTATTCATGAGAGACAGAGAGAGAGAGAGAGGCAGAGACACAGGCAGAGGGAGAAGCAGGCTCCATGCAGGGAGCCCGATGCGGGACTCGATCCCGTGACCCCGGGATCACGCCCTGGGCTCAACCACTGAGCCCCCCAGGTGCCCCCCGGGTACATTTGAAGACGGTGGCTGCCCTGTTAGTGTTCTGAACCAGCTGCATTCCCCTGCAGCTTCTTACTTCCCGTTGTGGACCCTGCCTGTGTGCCTGCTTGCTGGACTCTGAGAGTCAGGGAAAGGCAGAGGGAAGAGAGCCAGGTGCACCAGCCAGGGGTTCTGTTTTGATATCCTTGGGACTCAGCCCATTGTATTTTTCTTGACCCTGCAAATACTTAGTGCCTAGCACGATGCCTGACACCCATAGGTGCTCGGTAGAGACTTGAATTAATGTCTTCCCCATGATGCCTTGTTCTGTCCCATACTGTAGTGAAATATGTGGTGCATAACCCAGCACAGGTCATGCTTGCCTAATGCTTTAGTGCTAGAAGGAATTTTGGAGATAATTCAACTCTTCTTATTTCCCTAGTTTATAAATAAATAAATTTAAAGACACAGAACAGGGCCTCACATTAGAGGTAGAGTCAGGACTAGATCTCCAGTCTCCTGATCGGTATTTTTCACACTGTTCAGTGATAATAATTATAGTAATACATTATATGGTCTCATTCATTTGGGGAATATAAAAAATAGTGAAAGGGAATAAAGGGGGAAAGGAGAGAAAAATGAGTGGCAAGTATCAGGGAGGGAGACAGAGCATGAGAGACTCCTAACTCTGGGAAACGAACTAGAGGTGGTGGAAGGGGAAGAGGGTGGGGGGTGGGGGTGACTGGGTGACGGGCACTGAGGGGGGCACTTGACGGGATGAGCACTGGGTGTTATTCTGTATGTTGACAAATTGAACACCAATAAAAAATAAATTTATAAAAATAAATAAATAAATAAAAATACTCCCAAAATTATGAGCAGGTAGACTGGTGCTAGGCCCTGTGTTAAGGAGTTCTTTATATTAATTCATTTAATCCTCACCCAACGTCTTACAAACCTATCAGTAGTAGTCTTATCTTACACATGAGGCCGCGAGAGGTTGAGGATCAAGGTCAAGGTCACCCAGCTAGTAGGTGGTGGACCAGGTTTCAAATCAGGTGGTCTGGCTGCAGAGCCTTGTTTTAACCCTGTTGCTCTATAAATTTACATTTATAGCCTTTTATTTATTTATTTTATTATTTATTTATTTATTTATTTATTTATTTATTTATTTATGATAGTCACACAGAGAGAGAGAGAGAGGCAGAGACACAGGCAGAGGGAGAAGCAGCCTCCATGCACCGGGAGCCCGACGTGGGATTTGATCCCGGGTCTCCAGGATCGTGCCCTGGGCCAAAGGCAGGCGCTAAACCGCTGCGCCACCCGGGGTTCCCCATTTATAGCCTTATAATTTGGCCTCTCTCTCTCTGTGTCATGGAAGGACTAGACACCAGTGTCCTTTTTTCCTGCTCAGGAGACTTCTCACACGGTAGACACTAGGTGGGCCATCATTACTGACCAGCTGCTTGCACAACATCCCCCTAGCTTCTCTGTTGAATTCTTGGACCCAGTCAGCAGTTGTTCGGTGGTTCCTGTTTGTTTTTCTGTGTTCTCCACCAGCCCCAAGTACGCTTCGCTGATGGAGAGGAAGAGACCTCCTCGCAGTAGAGGGAAATCCAGCCAGCTGATGCGGGCGTGTGCCTTCCCCCCGGGGCTGAGGTCTGCCTTGGAGTCAGACGTGAGCAGACCTGGAAAAGGTGGTTTCCCCTTGCCAAAAAGGGAGACTGGCATTTTTACGTGCCTTGTATTACAAAATTTGTTGCAATAAGGCAATTTAATTAGCACAGCAGTTTGAGGTTTTAATAGTTACTGTATTTAAGCTATTTCCCTGGCACTCCTGCTGTTTTATGAGGCTATAATTCGGTTCCCAAATGGAGAAACAAAAAGGCCAAATAAAGCAAAAAGATGGCAGTGTTATTTTGGAGGTTAAGCTCCTGTTCAGCCCAAAGCAAGGCACCCGTGAGGCAGGGCAGCCCTTTGTGCTGGCTTCCGCCAAGGACACTCTCAGTGTTCATTGTGTTTCACTGGGTCATTTGCTAAGAATTACATTGTGCAGCTATCGCAGCCAAAGCTCAGAGAGGGTAAGGGACTTGCCAGGACTTGAATTCGGGTGGGTTTGTTTCTGTATAACCTAACAAGAAACCAATGTCAGCAATGATGCAATTGTGGGAACCATATGGCATCCATGTAGGAAAAGATGGTGTCCGTTTTTCATAGAGCAGAGGGTATGGGAACCATGTGGTGTCCACACAGGAAGGATGGGACCCAGTTTTTTTTTTTTTTTTTAATGTAGGGAATGTGGAACTATATACCGTCCATGTGGGAAGAGGTGGGGTCCGGCATCCTGGAGCACAGAATGTGGACCCTGTGATACCCATGCAGGAAAAGGTAGAGACCAGTTTTCCTAGTACAGAGGCTGTGAGATCAGTGTGTTACTTATGTGGGAAGGGGTGGAGGCCAGTTGTTCTGTTGCAGAAGTTCCCATAGTGCCTATTTGGGAACGGATGGGGTCCGGTGTTCCTGGAGCATGGGATGTGAGGTCTGTGCAGAATGAGCAGGGGAATAGTTTTCCTGGAGCGGATGATGTCTGTTTTAATGACCTCAGAATTAGGAATTAGGTCTTGGCATGAGAGTTTCACCAGGGAGAGACGGGATAAGGCAGGCGCTGGGAAGCTGAGGTTTATAGTGTATCGGTGACATTGTATTCTGGGGTCACGATCAGAATCAGGGACAGCAGCTGAATAGAAGCTGTCACCCTTTGAGCCCCCAGCAGGAGCCAGGCACGTGCTTTTTGGATATTCATATAATCTTGCAATAACCTTTGAGGTAGTGCCATCATTAAGCCCATTTTACAGGTAAAACTGAGGTTGATGAGTTAATTCATTGAAACACCAAGCGCCTGCTGGCAGTCAGGATGCAGCAGGGAACAATACAAAGAAGCTACTCTCAGAGTCACATGGCACCTAAATGGTGGGGACTAGTTAAGGCACATTTTGCCTGATTCTAATGTCTGTTAATTGAGAGCGTTATTCGCTAGCAGCGTGACTTCAGAACGGGACTTTAGCCTCATTGCTCATCACTTCCCTTACCTATAAACTAGGGATAATAATATCCAGCTTGTGATGGTGAACCGAGGATTAAAGGAAGACCGAAGTATCGGCCGAGTAATAGATGGTGAAGGCGTTCTGCTTCCCTCCCTCCTCCGCCCGTCTCAGGTTCTGGCTTTGCTCCCGTATCCTAGATGATACTGGACGTGACAAAACGCAGCTCCCATGCCCCCAGTACTTTTCCATTTCATCCTCATTTTCCAACCAAGACACCCAGTGGCCCCAAACTCCACTTCTCTGCAAACTCCATAGATTCCATTGAAGCCATGAAAAGGGCTTTTTCTCTATTAGTGATTTGTGTGGCGGTAGGCAGATTTGTAAGATGACCTCCAGCGACCCCCGCCTGGTCCTCACCTCCTTCCGTAATACCCCTCCCTGGGTGTAGGACTGATATGATGACTTAGCTGACCAGTAGTGTATGGCAAAGGTGATGAGACGTCATTTCCACGGTCAGGTTACGAGGACAAGGGCTTTCGTCTGGTTAGCAGACCTTGTGGCCTGTTCGTCTTGCTTGCTTCCAGAAAGCCAGCTGCCATGTAGGGGAATCCACAGGGCAAGGAACTGAGGCTCTGGCCAATAGCTCTCAAGGAACTGAACCCTGCCCGCTGCCATGTGCGTGGTTCTGGTCCTTCTCCAGTTGAACCTCGAGATGATTATAGTCCATTGGGCACCTTAACCGCAGCATAGACGAGACTAAGTCGAGGGCCTGCTATGTTGTGCCCATTCCTGACTCCTGTAAACTGGGTCATAATCCATGTGTGTCGTCTTAGCTACTAAGATTCAGGTGT
Source organism: Vulpes vulpes (assembly GCF_048418805.1). Classification (NCBI taxonomy): domain Eukaryota; kingdom Metazoa; phylum Chordata; class Mammalia; order Carnivora; family Canidae; genus Vulpes; species Vulpes vulpes. Next base: position 89,991,083 of record NC_132784.1, on the reverse strand, counting down.
AACTTTTTGTGCAGCCGTAGGTAACAAGTACATGCCTGTGACATGTGATAATGTGATAATACCTACTGTGATAATACCTACTGTGACAGTCACTTATTTTTGTCTCTTCTAGGGCAGAGGTCATTTGTGAACCCTTGATTATCCTCAGTGAATGGAAATTATACATAGTATGCATCTGTTGAATGAGTGGCTGGAGGCGCAGGGGAGCCCATTTCAGAAGTGGGGAGAATGATAACGGCCACTTATCTCCCCTTTTCCTCAACGTGTGTGACTTGTCACCATTTTGCTTATCCAGCTTCTGGTCCTCTCTTGCTGTTAGTAACTCCATCTCCCTTCTGGGGTACTCCCTGTTGGTGTGGCTATTCTTGATGTCGCCTGTCTCCTGGTCTTTGGAAGAAGCAAAGGAGGGAGGTCAGATTTTTCCTTTATGCATGTCCTGGGCACAGCTGGGGTGGGCATGTGCTCCAGGTGCTGTGGGGTCTACGGTCACTGAGCACTGAGTGACGGACCTTTGGGTGGAGGGAGATTGGAAGGTTCAGCGTGGTGGCAGGAGTGTCCTGTGCATCAGCTTGTGATCGTTGTGTGACTCTTGCCAGGAAGTGTTGTTGTCAAACTGTGTAGCATTTCTGACTCCCAGCTGATTTTTTTTAAAGGCTTGGACCTCAGAGCTTCCACTTGACCCTTCTAATAGATTTCTCAAGTGTTTAAAAGTCAATGTCTGCCACTCGCAACAAGAACCCTTCCTAGTACGTGTTGGGAAAAACTTGAGGATGCATGGAGTATAGGAGGGGTATTTGAAGACATAATTTCCATGTGATGGTAAGGGTCACATGACGGATGTAATTTCCTTCCACAGATTCTGGAAAGATTTATTGCTTATGTGGGACTGAAAAGGAGAGCTAGAGAATGTGGTGTCCTGCATGTATCAGGTGCCACATAAAGGCTCTGTGGTGTGACATCAGCCAATCCAACTCAGTAGGGGGTTGGCTCCATTTGACTGATGGGAAAACAGGCTCAAAGGCAAATGTGTTACCTGAGTTCTCACGGGCGACCAGTGTTGGAACAGTGGGTTTCAAGCCAGGAAACCTGTGCATGCTCCTCCTCTTGGTGTCACTCGTGGGTGAACAGCCAGCTGTGCTTCCCAGAGTCCTGTGTCCAGCAAGACCTGGGCAGGAGGGACCCCACGGCTTCTTGCGTATCTTCACATGCCCTGCCCCGTGTGATGGAGCCGACTTAGTAGTAGAGCAGGCTCCGCAGTAGTCCACTTCACTAGCCTCCTTTCCCTCGTTCTAGCACGTAGCTGTTTCAAAATCCTCTGTCTGTGATACCGCAGTAGCTCTGCTGCATGTTTTTTCACTGTTGCCGGGGGTTACTGATCCCCACACACATAGGTCGTTAGGATGAAAGGGGTGTCTAAGCCCCAGTTATCAAAGGTGCTCCGTGGTGGCGGTAATATTTCCTGGTTGAAATTTGCTCTCAGAGGAATGGAGTGTAACTGGAGAAAGTAGGATATTTTGATGCACTATTTTGACCCTTTATAACTGTTAGCTTTGTGCAGTTTGTGTCCCTGTGAAAACAGAGATTTCTGACCTTTGTCAGTAATGTTTGGTGAAGGCTAATGGTACCAATTTCTACTTTTAGTACAGAGTACTAATTGGGATTTTTTTTTTTTTGAAGGGGGTGAGGGATAGAAGATAATACCTACTTTGTTTTTTTTTTTAATTTAAATTCAATTTGCCAACATATAGTAAGACACCCGGTGCACATCCCATTAAGTGCCCCCCTCAGTGCCGGTCACCCGGTTACCCCAACCCCCCGCCCACTTCCCCTTCCTCAACCCTTTGTTTGTTTCCCAGAGTCAGGAATCTCTCATGGTTTGTCTCCCTCTCTAATTTTCCCCACTCAGTTCCCCTCTTTTCCCTTATAGTCCCTTTCACTATTTCTTATATTCCATGTATGAGTGAAACCATGGGATTGTCCTTCTCTGATTGACTTACGTCACTCAGCATAATACCCTCCAGCTCCATCCACGTCGAAGCAAATGGTCAATACTCATCCTTTCTGATGGCTGATATTCCATGTATCCATAGACCACATCTTCTCTATCTATCATCTGTCGATGGACACTGAGGCTCCTTCCACAGTGTGGCTATTGTGGACATTGCTGCTGTGAACATCGGGGTGCAGGGGTCCCAGCGTCTCACTGCATCATATCTTTGGGGTAAATCCCCAGCAGTGCAATTGCTGGATCATAGGGCAGCTCTACTTTTAACTTCTTGAGGACCCTGCACACTGTTTTCCAGAGTGGCTGCATCTGCTTGCATTCCCATCTACAGTGCAAGAGGGTTAATACCTACTTTGTTATCCTAAAAAAAGAAATTTCTGAAATTTCAGCATTTGACAGCTGCCATGGGGCATTTGCTGCCATCAGCAATATAACCACGTAATGTCTCATTTGTTTTGCCTGATAAACATTTGAATAGTGTTTATTATGTGCCAGGTGCTATTCTCCTATGTGTTTACGGTTACTGCTTCTCTTAATCTTCTCAACATCCTGTTGTGTTGGGGCCTGTTATTAAATCTGTTTTAGAAGGGAGGAAACTGAGGCACAAAGACAAACCTAGATCACACACCTCCTAAGTGGCAGAGCCAGGACTCACACCCAGGCAGTTTGTCTCTCTTACCCTATTAAAATTGTCCTACATTGCCTCTCTGAAGTGGCAAGAAATGGAGATAACACATGCCCCTGGAGCCAGAGGGTTCTTTCCTTAGAGTACCACAATTAACCAACCAGACCATCCTTTTTATCTTGACCAGGATTCTCAGCTCATGCTTAGTTCTTGGTGGGTGTGCTGTTTTCAAACTGAGCTGAAGTATAAAGACAATTTGAATGAATGATTTTAGACACTGCAAGCATTCTCACATATAGAACTCGATGTCTGGTAAAGTTAATTAATAAGCCCCTGGAGATGTCAGAATCGATGAGAAATTGGTTATGACCTAGAGCAGGGCATGGAAGACTCGGTCACCATAAAGATCTTTTTCTGGTTGGGTTGTTGACTTGTCAATGGCTGAAAGGTCAGCAGAAAATATAATCATCATCAGGTCTGTCAAATTGCAGGCATTAAATGGCTGGCATTAAAATGATGGACTCAGAATGGCGATGGGTAAAATATCTCAAATCTAAGAGGGGTATGATGAGTTGACAGTGAGCTTTGGTGGGATTGGAGCATAGGTTGTGAATGCAGGGGAAGAATGGTAAGAGACGAGGCTGACGAGATGGACGGTAACTAAGGGTGGATTTTAGCTTATGGGAAATGGGCAGTCCCTGAAGTATCTTGGGGGAAAGAGACATAGTTGAATAGGGATTTTAAGGCATCCCTTCAGAACCAGAGTTGGGGATGACTGGAGGCAGAAAATCAGTTGCTCTTTTCTACTCTCTGGTTTATTTTCTGACTGTGCCAGGCAGGCTTTGCCCTTAAGGATCCTCTGGGTAAAGATGGTAGATCCTAATCGGCCCTGCTGTCTCCATTCCAGAATGCCCCAGGTAATGTTCTTTGGAGGAATTCAGTATCTGAACAATGGTCAATTTTTATCGATGTGATAATTTTCTGCCATTATGAAGCAATGTCTGTAGGCCTTTGGGATTCACAGATGTGGTAAGTCAGGTTTGTTTGGAACCCCAAAATGCCAGGAGCCTGCCAGGGAAATAATGAAGGGTCATTTATCCTGCTGAGAGTCTCCTTAAAGGGAATCAATAGCCTCATTGGAAAGAAAAATTGCATCATTTCTGTGAGGCCCCTTTCCAGGTGAGTAATGCTCTGTGGGTATTTTAGCTGCCATTTGTAGAGTGCTCCCTCATGACGGGCCCGGACACATGTGGATAGATAGGAGCTCATTTCATTTAAGACAGGCTTTATTGCTCCAATTTTTGGATGAGGATGCTGAGGTCTGTACATTTAACTAATTTGCCTATCATCATAGAGTTGGTAAACGGTAAGGGATCTGAACCCGAGTTTGTCAGATACACGGTTGTGTGTGTGTGTGTGTGTGTGTATTTGCACATAGTCAGGGAAGTTTTCAGGGAGCAAATTGTGAGTCAATACCAGAGACTACTCCAAAAAGCTGTCATGCCCTCTAGGAAGCTGTCATGTTCAGGCTTTCGTAGGCTTGAAGAATGTAAATGAGTTGCTTTCATGCCTTGAATTGTGATTTAGAAGTAATCATCTGAAGAGTCAAATGTAATAACCTCAGCTGGACATATGACACGCCTTTGAAGCAGGTGATCGAGTCTCAGCAGTGACATACAAAAGTACCTAATACTTAAATGGCACTTCTTATGGCAATGTTCTCAGAATTTGGCATTCGTTAGTGAGCGCTTTCAATGCCTACAGCATTCTGTGAGGTCAAGTGCTATTGTTCAATCATTCCCATTTCACTGATGAGAAAACTGCGTCAAGAGAGATTAAATAACTTGTCCAAGGTCACACAATTAAGTGGCAGAGCTAGGGTTCCAACCAATGCAGTTTGTCCCTCAACTCTATGCTCTGTACTGCCTCTGTTTATCATTCCCTCCAAAAAAACCAGTTCATCTAAAGGGACTCCCTTGTCCTCCCCAGAACAAGGTCATAACCTTGACCAGATCCATAAAGACTGGTGGCAGGTGACTATCTCTGAGAGAACTCTTTTGCTTTTTTTCTTTAACTAATAAGAGACGGGCCTGCAACCCCTGGAGCCCAGGACCACCTGGGCACATAGTTCTTGCAGACGATACCTGACACCCAGGGGTGGGCCCATCTTTCTGTTCTCTTTGTTCCTTTCCTTGCAGGTTGGTGGCTTTGAGAGCTAGGCTGATGGTGATAGATTTAGAGTTGTTGCCTACAGAGAATGCTGGTGTTGGGTTTGAGAGCTGGCCGGTGGTGGTAAACTTGGAGTGACCCATTGGGTATTCCTTGGCTGTGACAAGTGTTTTTAACGGAGCATCCCTGGATGGAGAAGAATCTGCTGTCACTGCGGTAGAGGCATACGGTGCCTGCTGGAAGTCTGAGCTGTGCTTTACCCCCAGGTCACAGGTAGAATTGAAATGACCCTTGCATACCTTATCAACTAGGATATAAGTCACTTGAGGCCAGGGATGGCATATGCCTTGCATTTGTGTGTCCCAATCTCGAGTACAGTGCTCAGCTTATAGGGGACGTTTTATAAATTGGTCATTGATCCATCAGACAGTTGGTGGTCCTTCAAAACCCAGAACCTCATCATTCTCTGTAGGCCTTCCTGATTTCTCACACCCCCTCTCTAGCTTAGCAGAACTAATTACCCCTTCATCCGGGTTATTAGCTAGACTTTTCACAAATTGTTTTAGTTATTTTTGCCTTAGTATCCTTACTTGTAAATCAGGGATAAGGGTAATCCCCATCTCTCATAGTTGTGAACATTTTAATGAAATAATGTGTATGAAAAGTGTTTTGTTAACTTTAGCATGATATAGAAATGATAATAATGTCATCTATTAAATACAGGTTTCCCCTAAAGTATAGAGAACATTATTTTACGTTTCTGTGTCTACATAGTCTTGCCCCGAATTATTCTAAAAGAGGCTTACTGTTGAAGGTACACGTAACTTGATTATTTAGGAGAAATAATTGCACAAAGATGATGTGGTTCTATGGATGTTTTAATGATTTCTCAGCAATCTTTCCATCAGCTGAGAAGTAGGAGTAGCCTAAGAAGACTCTGAAAAGGTTAATCATAAAGGAAATGTGCTCCTATTCTCACATGGCCAAGTGAGATCAATATAAACTTTTTCTTGGCCAATTCTGAGGGCTGGGTAATTTCGTGACACTAATAGTTTCTATGACAATCCTGAAGTTGAGGTTCCCAGACTCCTATTGAGGAAGGCGGAGACCTAGGAAGTCATTTATCACTCCAGGGGAGACCTGTAAAATTATTGGCCACGTAATTAGAGAATTTGCATATTATTTCTCAAAGTAGTGGAGTATTATGGGCTGCAGAGACGACGTCTGAGCTGGAGGAAAGGGCAGAGGCAGGATGAAGCGGCAAGAGCCTGTTTCCTTTGTTCGTAGAACCTCTTAGAAATTGCCCTCGGGTTATCCCAAGAAAGAAATACAGTCTCACCCTTCATGTCTTGACCTCTTTGCCTCCCATTGAAGCGGCACACACACCAGTTGGGTGGAATAGCCTTTGTTAATGATACCGACCAAGGCTAGCGTTATTTAGAACAACAATTGGGATCACTTAAAGAGGCTCCTGTTAACCCTTGGCCTTGTTCTCTGCATGAATGGCTGACCTTCTAGAATTTTGGCCTTGGCTCTTCCCATCAGGGGAAATAGCAGGAGAAAGACTGAGGAGGGGAACTCGGCATCGGCACCAGCGTTTCCATGCCCTTTCAGCTTGGGGAGGTTTCGTAAGCGCTTCTCCTTGACGATCCTTTCAGCAGATCAGCCCCAGTTTAGCAAAGTAATCAACTGGATGGAAGAAAAATTAATGTTTTTGAGGGCACCTGGGGTCGTAGGCCTTTGGGGTTCTCTTATCCTGGCATGACTATAAACACAGAAGGAGGTATTAATTTTTGTTGACAGACCCAGAACTGTGGCTCTGAATGGTTAGGACCCTTGCCCAAGGTCACACAGCTGGTAGACCGGACTTGAAACACAGGTGCACCTCTGGTCTTTCCCGTGTAGGCTCTGTTGGGCGGGGGGGTTGGAATTCTGGGAGCTACTTCAGACCCTCCCTACTTCTCCTTCCAACCTAGTGGAAAAGTGCTCCTAGTGGAAAAGTGGATGTGAAAAGATGGATGGGAAGGGCTCAGAGCAAAGAATTAGCAGAGCTGTCTGTCCTACAGCATCTGTATCTTTACGGCCACTAAGGCTGTATCAACTGTGGGTTCATCCGCCAGCGACAGTTCAGATGACACTGAAATAATAGATGAGTCAGGAGAGTTTTGCTCCCTGCCCCTGTGCATGTGCAAGCCCAGGGGTTGGGTTTGTTACCTTTCTTTCGTCGCCATCCCCCACCCGATCAGGCGAGCTCGAGTGTGTCCACACGGCAGGCATTAGCTGTTTGTTTGGAGAATTAATTGATGCTCCTCTAAAGAAGCATTGATTTGAGTTAGGTGATTAAAGGCACTCGATAAAGAACCTGCTTAATCTATTCACCTGTGTTCCACTGATTATGGAAAGGGATATATCAATCTCTTCTCACCCAACAGCCCTTCCTTTGCCTCAACCCCTCCACTGTTCTGATGCCCTGGGACTTTCAATTAGGCTAAGAGGCAGGGTTCCTTGTCTCAGTGGGGAGATGTGGAAAAGGGGGAGCAGGAGCACAGAGTGCCTTGGAGAGCGGAAAGAAGAGTGGCTGAACCTTTTACCTAGCTGTGTAAGCTTGGGAAACCACAGCTCCAGGCCCCCTCCTCTCCTCCCCTCTCATCGGATCCCTCTGGTCCCGCATCCTCGGTGTTTACATTCCGACTCTCTTTCCTTCCCTGGTCCTGGTGCTGTCCCGGTTCAAGTTCTGATCCTCTCGCCTCAGCAACTGCCACGGCCCCTTATCTGACCTCTGTGCCTCCACAGTGTCCCTCGCCTGCCTGTGTCCCCTCCACCCTGCCCCTGAATGCCTTGAAAATCAAGCTCTGGTGTCCTCACTGATTCCTCTTGCTCTTCTCTTCCCTAGCTGCCTACAGGATGAATTCTGCACTTGTCCATATGATCCATAAGACTTTTCAGAACCTGAACTTGGATTATAGGGCTGATTTTACCCCAGGCACCTTACATACACTGGGTTCTAGTCACACCGTGTGACCCGTCATTTCCTGAAGAGTCCATTTGCTTCTGCATCCTTGCTTCATCTTTTTCCTTGGACACTCCTGTTTGTCTTGAGGCTTCACTTCAGAGACAGCTGTACAGCCTTTGCTTATTCCCTCAGCTCAGAAAGCATTAGATTCCCTCATTTGTCCCTCCTTCCCCCCAGTATTTTGGATGTACCTTTCCTTAGCGATTTTAACCTTATCCTTTTAGTACTTTTTTCCCCTGAAATGTGAGTTCCTTGAGGACAGGAATCATGACTTATTCATCCTCGCATTTCCAGAGCCTGCTGGAGAGTCTAATACATATTAAATGATGGATTGGAGTGTTTTTCAGTAAAAATTTTACCTTCATTTTTTTCCTTCTTGGGCGAAGTGTACTTTTTTTTTGCCCCAGTGACTTTGAGCTTGGCAATATTTCTTCCCTAGCCAGTGGAATGTGAACAGACATGATGTGAACAGAGGTTTTAAATGTGCATGGATGGCTTGGCTTGTCTCTTTGTGCTCCTATAATCCACCAGAGCCACTGGTCCAAGGCAAGTGGGGACACACATGGAGCAAAGTTGAGCCAAAATCAAAGGTTTAACCCGAGTTCAGCCAACTTGAAGATCTATGAGCAAGAAACAAATGCTTGTTGCTTTAAGTCACTGGGCTTCAAGGTAGTTTGTTATGCAGTATTATTATAGGAACAGCTCATAAATACAGGTACCACAATGTTCGAACCAACACATGGATGAGTAATAAGAGGATGAGTCTCTGGTCTGAATGTTTGTGTATTTGTTATGTTGAAACGAACCCCTGAAGATGATATATTAGAAGGGAGATGCTTAGTTATTAGGGTGGAGCCCTTATGAGTGGGATCAATGCTTTATATGAGAGACCCTGCAGAGATCACTAACCTCTTCCATATGCAAGGGCACAGTGAGAAGGTTTTGACTATGAACCTGGAAGAGAGCTCTCATCAAAATGTGACCATGCTGGTGCTTTGGTCTTGGGCTTGACACCTCCCAGAACCGTGAGAAATACATGTTTGTTGTTAGCCAGTCTGTGGTATTTTGTGATAGCAGCCCAAACAGACTGAGGCAGATGAGAGAGGAAGAGCCAGAAATTATGAGCTAAATCCCCCTGCATCTATTTCTTGGGAAAGCGTGACATTGGGACCTAGTGATAACTCATCACCCAAGGGAAGTTCAGGATGGGATTATATGAAGTTATGGCATTATCATCATAAACTTTAAGGGAAGACTTTACATTTTAGTTCTGTAAGCCTGGGATGGAAGCTGAGGCTGATAAATTTTAAAACTCTAAGACAGAAATTAAAGATTCTCACTTGAATATTCATCATGGAAAACATAATCAGAAGGTAAATCTTCTGGGAAGAGAGTCACATAATGAATTCCAAACCCTAATAGAAATTATTATTGGATTGTAAACTATTTTGGATTAACCATGCCACTGTTCCCCTTCATTAGTGTGGATAATTAAAAGTTAACTGTGTATCATTTTCTTGATATTTATGGATATTGCTGTACCAGTGATGGGGTGATTGGTGTGGTCTGAGACTAGTTATTTTCTTTAGTTAAGGAGCTCAGCTAATGAGTTCAGTGTTATAAGAGTGAGACTTGAATGGGTTTATGAACTTTGTCTTCATAATCTCAGCCGCACGCCAGGAAGACCCGGGGCGAATGCGTGACTGAACAAACATGACATTCACTTTTGCTTTGTAGGAATCGGAGGGCATTCAATACATGGTAGGAATTCAGTGTTTGTATGAATGAGAGGTTCAAATTATATAGAATAAGGGAAATGAGAGACGGAGAACTGAATCAACCTTTGCACGTGGGGCAGCTCCTGAGTTGGTGGGTCTTTGTTCCTGGGTGTGGGTCTGGCTGGAGAATTCGGTTTGATCAGCCACCGTGGAGAATTCATGAAGTAGCGAGGCGATTCACCAGTCACCAACCAGCCTGCATTGTGTTTCCTGCCTCCAAAGACCCAGAGGCGAGTTCTTAGATTTTTGAAGTCAGGGTTGGACATTAAGTCGCTTGCCTGAATATTAATCTTCCAAATGAAAAAAATTTTACAAGTTGTCGGTTCGGTCTGGATTAATAGGGTCACGTTTGTGTCTTGAATAGAGAAAATTACAGGCGTGGGGTTCCTAGCTTGTTGGGATATTGTGACATTCAGGGATTTGTGCTGGTGTATCATTTGACCTGTTGATCTCCTATTCTCAAGATGAGGCTGTTGTGTCTCCCCTAGAGCTGACCCTCTTAATTTAGGTTACAAAAAGATGTCCCATGCTATGACGGCGACGACGTTTCCTCCATTGCAATTACTCTAGCTCTGTCCTTTGTCCACCATGCACTTCTTTTTTTTTTTTTTAAAGATTTTTTAAATTATTTATTCATAGAAATGCAGAGAGAGAGAGAGAGAGAGAGAGAGAGGCAGAGACACAGGCAGAGGGAGAAGCAGGCTCCATCCAGAGAGCCTGACATGGGACTCGATCCAGGGTCTCGAGGATCACACCCTGGGCTGCAGGCGGCGCTAAACCGCTGAGCCACCCAGGCTGCCCCCACCTTGCACTTCTTTTCAGTAACCCTGAGTAGTAATTTGGTCCCTGAAAATACCATTAGAAACATCAAGAAAGCTTTGTTGAAGTGTAGGGGAAGGTGGTGCTTGTGGTAAAATAGGATTTCTTCTACTTGAGAGCCTGATACTTATCCTGTTCCATCAAGGTACTCTCCCAAAGCATAATCCCCCACAGAGAATTTAAATTTCCTCTCCTTAGCCGCTTTAGAACATGAACTCTATTCACTCAAGTGTTGGACAGAACTGAATTCACATATGACTTAGTAATTATCTAAAGCTTTGGCCGTAAGGCAGAGAAGATAATTATGTGGCAGCACAACCAGATTTTGTAATGTGTCTGTAATAAAAACTCTGTTCTTCAACTGCTTTCCTGGGTTGTTGTAAATCAGGATAGACGTGGTACATGATATAGGTTATAGATCCCAATAAGGCATCACACACCAAGCATGTTCAAATGCTGAATTATAGAGGATGAGACTGGAGTTAACAAAAGTTAACTTTCATCCTTGGGAAATTAGCCAGGGGAAGAATATAAATAAACCTGTGTTGGTAGAGGGAAGTGTTGACCTTAAGCAAAAGAGCCAGTTATTTTACAGCAAAATGAGTTTACAGTGGCCGCCCCTTATCTGCTGGGGATATGTTCGCAGCACCCCCCCCTCCGCCCCCGCGGAGGCCCGAAGCTGCAGATATGGTATGGGCTATACTGCGTATGTTGTCTGCTCTCCGTATATGCATATGCGATGCAGGAGCTGTTAGACTCTACAGTACATGGTATGGTTTTCCTATAAATACCTAGCTATGATAAACTTTAATTTATAAATTAGGCACCATAAGAGAGTAACAGCAATAACTAATAATGAAATGGAACAATTATAACAACACCATAGCGCACGTTACTGTAGATCTTAGTAACTTCAGCATATGATTCCCCCCCCGCCCCTTTCTTATTAAGTTGAGAACGTTCACCTTCTCACTTAAGTGCAGCACTTTGCAGCTTCTCTTTGCAGGATCACTGCCCTTGGCACTCTGGGGTCATTATTAAGTAAAATAAGAGTTACACAAACTCCAGCATTGTGATACTGCAAGTCAGCCTGGTGACTGAGACACCTGCTAAGTGGCTAGCGGGCCCGTGCCATACAGAGCATGGATACACTGGACCGAGGGATGATTCACCTCCAGGGAAGGACGGCCGCGATTTCATCATGCTGCACAGCACGATGTGCAATTTAAAACTTATGAATTGCTTAGTCCTGGGATTTTTCCAATTAATATTTTGGACTGTGGTTGATCATGGGTAACTGTGAAACTATAGAAAGCCAAACTGTAGAAAAGGGGGGGACCGTTGTATCAGAAATTACAGATGAATTGCAATTTGAGGCAAGCCAACTATGGCAAACCACGGGTAAGTCCGGACAACAGAGCAGAGGGGCTCGCTTTTATAGGGGAAAGGAAGGAGCAGCGAGGAGCTGTTGTGTTGAGTTTTCATTGGCTGGACTGTTTCTGGGCAAGAAGAGTCTTCCTCCTGCTGGGCTTGGGAAGGTAGGCTTCTTCCTGTTGGAGAGGGGGAGGAACTTGCTTGTTGATAGCAAGTGGGAATGTACGAGAGCTCCCCTGATGGGGTTTCTTGATTTCACTTAAAATGAAGTTTCCTTTATTTTCACAAAGAGTTAGCTAGCCTCTTGGATCTAGCTGCAGAAGTTCTTCGATTTATTTCTTCTTTTTGGGGCATTGTTAGGGGCTGGATACTGTTCTAGCACATGCAGAACATGAAAAGGGAGTACACAGCTTTTTTTTTTTTTTTTCCTTAAAAACAAAACAAAACAAAACAAACTAGGGATGGCTGGCTGGTTCAGCAGTTGAGTGTCTGTCTTTGGCCCAGGGCGTGATCCCCGGGGTCCTGGGATCGAGTCCCACGTCGGTCTCCCTGCGAGGAGCCCTCTTCTCCCTCTGCCTGTGTCTCTGCCTCTCTCTCTCTCTCTCTCTCTCTCTGTTGTCTCTCATGAATAAATAAAATAAATAAAATCTTTAAAAACAAAGTAGTTCAGGGTTGATATAAGAGAGCTAGAGAAATGAACTAATATAAATACCTGCACAGTTGTTATTAGTGCATTAAGACCGTATTTTTTTTAAAAAAAAAGCTGGGTTCTATTATCATTCCTTTATTACAGATGCAACAGCTACTGCACGGTCATCCACACCATAGCATGTAATAGGAATTCCTTCCTTTTTAAGGCTGAATATTGCATTGTGCATATATACCATATTTTCTTTATCCCTTTACTTGTCATTGGGCATTTGGGTTGCTTCCACTTTTGGCTATTGTGAATACTGCTGCCATAAATATGGGTGTGCAAATAGAGACGATTCTTTTTTTTAAATTTATTAATGTATTATTTATTCATCAGAGAGAGAGAGAGGCAGAGACACAGGCAGAGGGAGAAGCAGGCTTCATGCAGGGAGCCTGATGTGGGGCTGGATCCCAGGACCCCGGGGTCATGCCCTGAGCCAGATCAGATGCTCCACCCTGAGCCACCCAGGGGCCTCGTTAAGATGATAAATTTAATGTTATATATATATTTTTACCATTAAAAAAATTAGAGGCTCTAAAAAATGAAACCAAGCCAAGAGCTTCTCCCTGATGATACTTGAAATCCCTCTCCCTCCCTGGATTTCCCTGCTGCAGTGGCTGGGTGGGGAGAGTCCTTGCTCATCCCCTGCTCCTGGCACATCACCCTGCCTCCCTCGTGAATCTCACATCAGTTAATTCCTTCCCGCCCTGCTGATGTCACCTCTTCACTCCCAGGACATTCTTCGTTTTTTTCCCATGACTTCACTGGCTGCCTCAGTCTTCTCTTCCTGCACCTTCAGCCAGTTTCAAGGTTTTCGCAAGGTTATTGCAAGATAGCCATGTTCACCCCAAGTGTAACCACAGGATTGCAAAATTAATCATTTTAGGGGCACCTAGGTGGCTCAGTGGGTTAAATGTCTGCCTTTGGGTCTGCCTGAGGTTATGACCTCAGGGTCCTGGGATGGAGCCCCGGGTGGGGCTCTCTGCTCAGTGAGGACCCTGCTTCTCCTCCTCCTCCTCCTCCCTCTGCCTGCCGCTCTGCCTACTTGTGTGAGCTCTCAATCTCTCTGTCAAATAAGTAAATAAAATTTTTAAAAAACATGCTAAAAAATAATGCATTAGTCATTTTAGAGAAAGAAAAAACAAAAAGAATAAAACTTAAAAAATACATTGCCAGTTCAGAGGTAACCCACTGTTAGCATATATATATGTCTAACAAAAATGGGATCACAGTCATCTTCTCCGTTGTAATTGCATATTTTTATTAAACAACTTATCAGGACCATTCTGGTGTGGCTTTTCTGCTGTCTCAGATTTGGCCTTCTCTAGTGGGATCTCTCCACCTCAGTTTGACCACACCTTTATCACAGTTGATAAGACATGGAGGACATGTAGGTCTCCTTGCCCCTGATGACAGCCTTCTGATATTTCCTGGGCATTGTCGTCCCAGTCCTGCGTGTTTCACTTTATTTGACTCAAGAGAAAGAGAGCTCGGCCTCCTGACTGATCAGGGCTTCATTGGGTACGAGGTCTCTGTGGCTGCGTCAGGATACAAGTGTGCTTTCCCCTCTGTGTTTCCAGACACATTATTATTATTATTATTATTATTATTATTATTATTATTATTAAATTATTATTTTATTTATTTTAATTTTTGAAACTGTTACCAGTTTATTAAGGAGTCTTCAAACTTTGGTGTATAAACATAAGATGGTTCAGTATCTTCTAATCATTGCCTCTCCCACTTGGCTCTGTTGAATTGTCTGTTGTTTTAACACCCTCAACAGTATTGTAGGCAGATTCCATACTTTCCCAGTCACTTAAAGCTTAAAAATAACTAGACAAGGAATGACGGTGCTTTCCAAATTGCTAGTCTCAATCTTTTTTTTCTTTTTTTAAAGATTTTATTTATTCATTCATGAGAGACAGAGAAGCAGAGATACAGGCAGAGGGAGAAGCAGGCTCCATGCAGAGAGCCCCATGCAGACTCGATTCCGGGACCCTGGGACCACGACCCAGAGCAGAAGGCAGATGCTCAATGGGATGCTCAACTGCTGAGCCCCCAGGCGTCCCTGCTAGTCTCGATCTTGATTTAAATTCTATGCCCTCCTCCTCTGTGCGCAGAACTGAGAAGGGACCCTAAATGCTGAAGGGTGGGGTGAGGCTGCTGCAGTGCCCACCCCCTTTCCTGGCTTAGCTCCCCCATTAGACGAGGCGGGGGAGGCACTAGAGGGGGACACATGCCCACTCATTTCAGCGTCCACATCTAGCATTCTCTCCTGGGTGGTTCTTGTGGCTCTAGTCCTGGCTACGTTATCATCCCTCTGAGAAGCAGCATCCAAACACTGGATCTCTTGTGAGTCACAAGTCTGAGTTCCTAGAGAGCTCTGAGGGTGCTGTCATCCCCCGTCTCCACCTCCCCCTTCTGCACAGTTCTCTGACATTGAGTACCTGGCTCTGGCTTGGCCCGTTTACCCCTTCTCCATGCTCCTCATACCAGGGGGCAAATCCCACGGCCTGTTTTAAACATTTTTTTTTTTTAATTTTAAAAACTTGAGTGCAGTTAACAAACAGTGTAACATCAATTTAGGTGTACAACTTAGTGATCTGATAGCTTTATACATTATGCCATGTGGACCACAAGTGTAGCTACCGTCTGTCCTGTTACATTGCTGTTGCAATATCCAGACACTGGACACACTTTTAGTTCAAATCCTGACAGTGTGAGGTAGTGGTCATGGATGCAGACTCTGGATCAAATACTCAGACTGAGTTCCAGGTTTTCCATTTCACTTGCACCTCCGTGCACTCATCTCCTCTTCATGTGGCTGCTCTGAGTGACAAGCACATGAATACTCAGAAAGCATCAAAACAAGGCCCAGCATATAGCAACCACTCAGTAAAAAGTATTAGCTCTTAATTTTTATTTAAATAGATATTTAGAGTTGATGATTTCTTTTTCTTAAGATTTTATTTATTTAGACACATCCATGAAGGCAAGAGAAACAAAAGCAAAAATGAACTATTGGGACTTCATAAAGATAAAAAGCTTCTGCAGCAAAGGAAACAGTCAACAAAACTACAAGACGACCTACAGATGGGAGAAGAGATTTGCAAGTGACCTATCAGATCAAGGGCTAGTATCCAAGATCTATAAAGAACTTATTAAACTCAACAGCAAAGAAACAAATAATCCAATCAGGAAATGGGCAAAAGACATGAACAGGAATCTCACAGAGGAAGATATAGACGTTGCCAATAAGCACATGAGAACATGCTCCACATCACTGGCCATCAGGGAAATACAAATCAAAACCACCATGAGATCCCACCTCACACCAGTGAGAATAGGGAAAATTAACAAGGCAGGAAACCATGAATGTTGGAGAGGATATGGAGAAAGGGGAACCCTCTGCACTGTTGGTGGGAATGTGAACTGGTGCAGCCACTCTGGAAAACTGTGTGGAGGTTCCTCAAAGAGTTAAAAATAGAACTGCCCTATGACCCAGCAATTGCACTGTTGGGGATTTACCCCAAAGATACAGATGCAATGAAACGCCGGGACACCTGCACCCCGATGTTTTATAGCAGCAATGTCCACAATAGCCACACTGTGGAAGGAGCCTCGGTGTCCATCGGCAGATGATGGATAAAGAAGCTGTGGTCTATGTATACAATGGAATATTATTCAGCCATTAGAAATGACAAATACCCACCATTTGCTTCAACGTGGATGGAACTGGAGGGTATTATGCTGAGTGACATAAGTCAATCGGAGAAGGACAAACATTATATGGTCTCATTCATTTGGGGAATATAAAAAATAGTGAAAGGGAATAAAGGGGAAAGGAGAAAAAGTGAGTGGGAACTATCAGAAAGGGAGACAGAACATGAGAGACTCCTCACTCTGGGAAACAAACTAGGGGTGGTGGAAGGGGAGGTGGGCGGGGGTTGGGGGTGACTGGGTGATGGGCACTGAGGGGGGCACTGTATGGGATAAGCACTGGGTGACATGCTATATGTTGGCAAATCGAACTCCAATAAAAAAAAATTATGTATTTGAGAGTGCTCACATGAGTGGGGGGAGAGGCAGAGGGGGAGAGAGAAACATACTCCCCACTGAGCAGGGAGCCCTGCATGGGAGCCTGAGATCATGACCTGAGCCAAAGGCAGACACTCAGCTGACCGAGCCACCTGGGCGCCTCATCGATTATGATGTCTCAACACCACTCAAATATGCATGTTTTATCCTCACTGATTTTCTGTTAGTTCAGATGTCTTGTCCCGTTAGTTCAGATACCCCAATAGTCCCGTCACTTGCTCCTGCCTGTTTTATTTCTCTGATTGGTTCTTCATCCCATAGCCAGAGTGAGCTCTAAAATGCAGGTCTAATTAGGAGGCTCCTCTGGCTGAAATCCTTCAGGGTTCACCCCAACTACAACGCCCTTCTGCTCAGGCCTTGTGATTGGCCAACTTTCCCCATCCTTCAAGAGGTGGAGGAAGCAGTCACTCCTCCAGGAGGCCCACCAGAGCCTCTCCCTGACCCCCCAGGCTGGGATGAAGTGCCTGCCCAAATGCTGCATAGCATCCTGTGCTGGCCTCTACTATGGCATATTCTGCATTGTATTGTGATGCCCTCATCTGTTTCCCCCCCGTCTTTTGAAAACTTCTTGAGGGCAAAAGACAGTTGTTCTCTGTCTTTAGTATCTGGTATAGCAGCTGGACCATGATCATTTCTCAGAATTGTTTTTTCCAGATGGCCAGTCTCAGTTATTACATGTTGACTTTTGATAGTTTCTGTTTCAAAGGGTAGATTTTTGTTGATTTTGTCCGCATTTTCTCACCTCATTGTACCTCTTTTCTGCTACCAGTCTCTCATCTCCATCACCTCTATATTCAGAACCTTCCATACTTTTACTTTTTTCTCTTAAAGTACTTTATCTACTTCCCTATAATTATACTTTTCACCCTTGGCTGAAATGAGTGAATTTTCTCAGTCTTTGCTTTCCTTGGCATTGTGAACAATTTGTGGGTGGGGCATTGCCCTTTCAGCCTCCTGCCTTCTAAAGATCTTGCTAAGCAGTGGTAAGAATTCAAAGCTTTGAGGAGAGAAGTCAAAGAAACACATTTTTAGGATACCCCTCTCTGAAAGCCTGTTTTTAAAAAAGATTTAATTAATTAATTGATGAATTTTTAGAGAGAGAAAGAGTACGCATTTGGGGGAGGAGCAGAGAAGGAGGTAGAGGGCTAAGCAGACTCCACGCTGAGTGCAGAGCCTGTGGTGGGGCTCAGTCTTACGACCTTGAGATCATGACCCAAGCAGAAACCAAGAGTTGGATGCCTAACTGACTGAGCTACCCAGGTAGGCACCCAGGGTAGCCTGTGACTGTAATAGTGACATTGGCAATTGTAGGATAAATCTTATGTATAAATCTCACATAGAAGTCATCCCTTTGGGTAGAGCTAAGAGAGGAAATGTACTTTCCGCTTCAACATCTGTTTTAATTTTGAAAGCTGGTACGTGTTCCATATGACTTTTTTGTAGAAGGGAAGGTAGGAGCTGAGCTGCATCTGTGGTCTAGGTAGAGTTCAAATATGTAATATAAATGCTTAATATATATATATATATATTTATAAATTTATTTTTTATTGGTGTTCAATTTGCCACCATATAGAATAACACCCAGTGCTCATCCTGTCAAGTGCCCACCTCAGTGCTTGTCACCCAGTCACCCCCACCCCCCGCCCACCTCCCCTTCCACCATCCCTAGTTCGTTTCCCAGAGTTAGGAGTCTCTCATGTTCCATCTCCCTTTCTGATATTTCCCACTCATTTTTTCTCCTTTCCCCTTTATTCCCTTTCACTATGTTTTATATTCCCCAAATGAATGAGACCATATAATGTTTGTCCTTCTCCGATTGACCTATTTCACTCAGCATCATACCCTCCAGGTCCATCCATGTCGAAGCAAATGGTGGGTATTTGTCATTTCTAGTGGCTGAGGAATATTCTATTGTATACATAGACCACATCTTCTTTATCCATTCATCTTTCGATGGACACCGAGGCTCCTTCCACAGTTTGGCTATTGTGGACATTGCTGCTAGAAACATTGGGGTGCAGGTGTCCCGGCGTTTTATTGCATCTGTATCTTTGGGGTAAATATATTTATTTTTATGTGTTATGTGAGGACTGGTTCTAGAGGGCAGCTCCAGTTCTAGATTATTCTGTAAAATGGGTTTAAGAGTATCTACCACATAAGGTCGTTGTGAGAGTTTGGTAAGTTAATTCTTATAAAGAATTTATAAGAATGCCTGGGGCATAGTTAGCATTAAAAAAAAAGATAGCTATTATTATTCTGTGGCCGTTGTTGTACATATAGTATCTTATTTTATCCACACGTTAGCTCAAGGCATTTCCCTTCAACTCTGTGAGGCTCACGGATGTGCGGTAACATCTTCAAGGTCATAGAGCTATGAAGTGACAGGGTCGGGATTTGAACTCAGTTCTGTTGGACTCCAAAATCTCTGTTCTTTTCACTGTGCTGCCCCTTTAGAAGTATGACCTGGCTGAGGCTGTCGTCGATTAGAACTTGAATCTCTGGGGAAAATTGTTCAGGTTTCTCCGTGGTTCCTCCCTAGGTATGTTTGACTTTATGAATTGCAAACCCATGTATCAGAGCCTGTGGTTGTGTCAGGGATCTGGTGCTTAACCATCCAGAGCAGAGTTTTGCGGCCTCAACACTGCTGATACTCCGGGCTGGATACTCTTGGTTGTTGGGTCTGTCCTGTGCGTTGTAGGATGCTTAGCATCATTAGTGTCCACTTCACAAGATGCCCGTAGCATCTTTTCTCTTCCACAAAAGATGTTTTCTTTGTCTGGACAAAAATGCTTCCAACTTTTTTCCCCTGCCGGATCAAAATTGCCCGTGGTTGAGAACCATGAACCTGGAGTATGAATCTCATATTCACTGTGTCATCTGTCCCCAGTGCATTTCTGTTTGAGAGAGGACATACCCCAAGTCAAACAATCCTGAACAGCCACTTTTTCCAACGTTTACCAGTATTTTTCGAGCTTAGCCAGCTGCCACTGCTGCCTCCCTTAGCTTGTAGATTACATTATTTTCTAAGTCACTAAGGAGCCTTGCCATACCCACCCCGTAAGTGCTCTCCAGAGATGCCATGACAAAGCACTACCGACTGGCCAGCGTGAGCAACAGAAATGATGAATTTCATTACAGTTTTGGAGGCTGGAAGTCCAAGATCAGGGTGCCTAGCAGAGTTGGTTTTCTTTGAGTCCTCTCTCCTTGGCTTGCAGAAGTCTGCCCTCTGGCCTCTTCACAGGGCTGTCCCTCTGGACGTGCATCTCCCCAGTGTCCTTTTATATGTCCAAATTTCCTTTTCTTCTAAGGACAACAGCTAGTTTGAATCAGGACTCACCCTAACGGGCTAGTTGAAACATAGTTAACTCTTTGAAGACCCCATCTCCAAATCCAGTCCCATTCTTCAGTCCTGGAGGCTAGGGCTTCAGCATTCAAATTTTGGGGACACAGTTCATCCCATAGCACACCCCTGCCCACCCAACCCATTTATGCACCTTCTGTATCCACCCTTTTCTCCAGTCTCAGAGGATGAACCATATGTCCTACTTACGGCCAAGACTGGATGGATCCTCTCCTAAACTTCTGGTCTCCATTCTCCTTTGAGGCCTCGCTCCAGCAATTACCTCCCACAACTCCCAAACGCCACGTTCCCCCAGCATCTTCATACTCTCATCACTGGATCTTTTTCTTCTTTTTTACTGATTCTTTTTTTTGTCTGTGAATATGCTCTAGGGTCTTTCATTCTTGACTCCGTGTTGTCCTGTAACTTTTGCTCTTCTCGGCATACCTGTACTTCTTTTTTGAGAAATAATTTTTTTTATTGAGAAAGAGAGAGCGAGCGAGCATACGAGTGGGTGGAAGGGGCTGAGGGGGAGACAGAGAGAGAAAGAACATCTTAAGCAGGCTCCGCACTCAGCGTAGAATCCAACGTGGGGCTCCGTCTCAGGACCCTCAGATCATGACCTGAGCCAAAATCAAATCAGATTCTTAACCAACAGAGCCACCCAGGTACCCTAAGAAATACAATTTCCTTCCCTCTCTCCCTTTCTTTCTTTTTATTTTATTTTATTTTATTTTATTTTATTTAAATTCAATTCGTTAACATATAGTATAGCATTAGTTTCGGGTGTAGAGTTCAGTAATTTATTAGTTATAATAGCATATAACACCCAGGGCTCATCACATCACATGCCCTCCTTAATGCCCATCGCCCAGTTACCCAATCCGCCCACCCACGTCCCCTCCAGTGACCCTCAGTTTGTTCAGGGCCTCTTATGGTTTGTCTCCTTATCTGATGTTGTCTTATTTTATTTTCCCCTCTCTTCCCCTATGCTCCTCTGTTGTGTTTCTTAAATTCCACATATGAAACCATATGGTAATTGTCTCTATCTGATTGGCTTATTTCAGTCAGCATAAATCCATAAAGAAATATTTTAATTTTTTTTAACAAAAAAGAAAAGAAAAAAAACGGATCAAACTTAACTCCCAAGAAACCAAATAATCGAGTCAAGAAATGGGCAGAAGACATGTGCAGACATTTCCCCGAAGACGATGGCCAACAGACCCAGGCCAACAGACCCAGGCCAACAAATGGCCAACAGACCCAGGAAAAGATGCTTCTCCTCCCTCGGCCTCAGGGGAACATAGGTCAGATCGACACCAGGTCAGCACGTCACACCTCCAGGATGGGCTGACATGAACGGGACAGGAGGCGGCAGGTGTAGGAGAGGATGAGGAGGAAGGGGAGCCCTGCGCTGCCGGCGGGAACGCGGGCTGGCGGGCGCCCTGGAGAGCGCTGCGCAGGGTCCTCAAGGAGTGACAAACAGCTGCCCCCTGAGCGGCAGTGGTACTGCTGGGCATTTACCCCAAAGACACGGATGCCTCTGAAGGGGCACCTGCCCCCCAGTGTTTAGAGAAATACAATTTCTTCAGTAATTTTTAACAGATTTGTTGTTACTGTCTCCTGACTTTCTATTCCTTCCTCACTTTCAATTTTTGTTTCTAATCTACTGTGCTTCTGAAATGTTCTTGTTATCACCAAGTAAATTCCTTTTGGATAAATTCAGTGGAAACATTTGGCTTTTATTTTATTTGACTTTTTTGCTACGTTAATAAAGTAAAAAGTTCTGACTCATTTGATAGCCATCTGCATCTATCTGTCTCTACCATCTATCATCTATTTATATCAAAACTGTACAAACTCTAAAATCAGATGATTCAGAGGTGCTTGGGTGGCTTGGCTGGTTAAGCATCTGCTTTTGGCTCAGGTTGTGACCCCAGGGTCCTGGATGGAGCCTCGCATCAGGCTCCAGCTCATCGGGAGTCTGCGTCTCCCTTGCCCTCTCCCACTCTCCCTGCTTGTGCTCTTTCACTTTCTTTCTCTGTCAAATAAATACATTAAATCTTAAAAAAAAAAAAGATTAAAATCAAACGATTCAAGGTCACTGTTGAAAACAATCAGTTTGTTTATCTGCAAGCTCTTTCAATTGAAATGAATAACTTTACTTTTAGCTATATTATCAGTTTCTACATGTATATTATATTTTAAAACAACAAACTTGTACGAGTATTTCTTGATCTCTCCATTTTGAATATTATTTAATACCTTTTTCTATGGAAGATGGAGATTTAGTCTCCTCCACCCTATTCTGTTCCACATGATACTTATCCTTTCCGACCCTCTATTGTCATAATACCACAACGTTCAATTAAGTGTGTATTCATTTTTTTAAATTATTATATCTCCATTCTAGGATAATTTCTTGTTTTTATCAGAGATAACAGTTTCCTTCATTTGCCTGGTTTTCTGTGTACCTATCGTTAATTTTTTTTTTTTTTTTTACCAAACTATGAATCAGAACTATAAAATTCTTATCCATGTGCTCAAACATCAGTCTCAATCTTACTTGGAAGCAGCCTTCCTAGAACCTCCGTTCTTCTGCTGCAGTAGATTCATTCCTAGGCCTAGTACCCAGATGTCATCCTAGTCTTTCTCCAGTATTATTCTAGGAATTATCTTTTCTCCCGTTTTCTATCTCTTTTTTTCCTGGATCTTGTCTTTTTCTCATTTTCTTGGACTCTTAATTTTGCTGGAGCATATATTCTAGAAAGTTCCCGAGAAGCAGTGCATAGGAGATATTTTCCTTGTTCAGGCTGGATTTATGATTTGGCTGGATGCAAAATTTTAGGTTGTAAATATTTTTTTCCAAAGAATTCTGAGAGTTCCAGTCCGTGGCTGGGACACGGATGCTGTCTGGATTCTAGGTTGTTTATGTGTGACAGATACTACCTGTGTCTCTCTCTTTCTCTCCACTTCCACCCCTTTCTCCTCTACTTTCTCTGCACACCTCTAAACCTCCTTTCCCGCCTCCCCACCCCCAGTGATGACCTTGCTTCCTAGTTCCCTGAAGAAAAGGGAAGAAATTAAAAGAATGTTTTAATTCTCTAACACTTTGAATAAACTTTCAGCATCTGTTTCTTTCTTCTCCTTCTGGTATTTCCATTATGCGTATGTTACACCTTTCACAGTTGCCCCACAGTTCCAGAATATTCTTTTCCGTCTTTTTCATTCTTTTTTTTTTCTCTCTGTATTTCAGTTCTAGGAGTTTCTGTTAACCTTTTCACGCTCACTGATCCTTTCCTTAACCATATCTGGTCTCTTGATAAGCCTGCCAAAGGCTTACTTCATTTCTGTTACAGTGTTTTTGATTCCTGGCATTTTCTTTTGATTCTTTCCTTAGAATTTCTATCTCTCTGCTTACCTTCTCTGTCTGTTCTTGTATGTTTTCTGCTTTTTTCCCCATTAAAGCCTGTAGCATATTAACCATTGTTGTTTCATATTCTGTCAGGTAATTTCAAAATCTCTGCAGTGTCTGAGTTTGGTTCTGTTGCTTGCTCTGTCTTTTCCAAGCATATTTTTGTCTTTAAGTAAGCTTTGTGTTTTGTTGAAAGCAGGGCATGTGTAGTGGGTAAAAGGAACTGAGGCCAATAGGCCCTTCAAGTGAGGTTTTATGTTTATGGGCTAGGAGTTAGGCCACGTTCACTGTGTGCTGTAGCTAAAGGTGTCACAGGTACGGTGTCCTTTTATGTCCTTGTTTTTGTCTCTCTGACTCTGTGTTCCCCTAGAAACTTTTTTTTTCCCCTAGAAACTTTTAAAAAGCTTTTATTTATTTATTTGAGAGACAGAGAGCATGAGCAGGGGCTGGGGACCAGTAGGCTCCCTGTTGGGCGGGAAGCCTGACGGGGGCTCAGTCCCAGGACCCTGAGATTATGACAGGTGCTGAAGGCAGATGCTTAACCGACTGAGCCACCCAGGCACCCCTCCCTAGAAACTTCTTAAATAACAGCTGAGACGTGCCATTCTTTCCTTTGTATTTCTGTATTATCCAGGAGCCCTGTAGATGTAGGAATGAGTTAGGGGCAAATGGGACTAGGCAGGGAAAGATAAGGGAAAGGCTCAGAGTTGGGCTCCCGTAAATCTGTGGGTTCTCATAAATCCCAGGGACACTGAATGGTCCAGAGTCAGGCTCCTACTCATCCCAGGGAAACAGATAAGACAGTAAAAACAGAAAAAAAAAAAAAAAATAGGTCAGGCTCCCTGGCTCCAAAGTGTTAGGGAGTATCCCCCTTTGATGGTTACCTGACAATCCCGGAGATTCACCAGACCCCAAAACAGCTGTATGTGTCACTTGAGACAGCACAGAGAAATCTCAAGGCCTTGGGCTCCCTGGTTAGGTTCCCAGTAAAAGGTCAGCCGAAAAGCCCTCAGGGGCAACCCTGTCAGGACCCCTCTCACTTCTGAGAGCTTTCTCTCTATCTCTGCTTAATAAGCTCCTGTCACTTTACTCACTGTCCTGTGTCTGCGAGACTCCTTCTTGGATTCCATGGGCCAAGAACCCAGCTCTCCCGTATCACTGTTGGCAGGACGGTCTGGTGTAGGGGAGCAGAAGCATTCTCTATTTCTATAACTAGCTCCCAGTCTGTTTTATTTTTTAGATTTTGCTTATTTATGCATGAGAGACACAGAGAGAGAGGCAGAGACACAGGCAGAGGGAGCAGCAGGCTCCATGCAGGGAGCCCGACGCAGGACTCGATCCTGGGACCCCGGGGTCACGCCTGGAGCCGAAGGCGGCGCTAAACCGCTGAGCCCCCCGGGCTGCCCAGGAGTGATAACTTCTAGGCCCCTCATATGCTAGCCTGGACACGGGAAGTCCCTGCATGTGTATCACACATACTCTTCCTTCCCTTTTGCTTCTAGAAACTCTCTCTGTAGCTACATAAGCACGCCTTCCTCTGTGCCTCAGATCTCATCCCCTTTCAGCCACCCCAGGATCTTCTGCAAGCAAACATCCCCTACTATCTGCTGCATCCTAACATTCCCCCTGTTTCCCCCATCACTCCCACTCGTATTCAGAAATGGGGTAACAGTTCGCAGCTTGAGGAAGCAACTGACAAAACAAGCCCCGTAACCTCACTTGATCACACGTCCTAACTCAGTGGCCCCGTTTATGTGCTCTCTTCTGCCATAGACTCCTCTCAAAGACGTACCTGTGCTCACGATCTCCAACCCATCCTCATCCAGGCTTTCACCTTCCCCACTTAGTACAAAAGCTTCCGTCACGTGCGGTGATGACTTTCATGGTGTTACAGGCCACGCTCGGTTTTCATTCTTCGTCTCACAAGCTTGACAGGTCAGCGGCGTTTTGCAAGTGTTGATCTTGGTTTGCCTTGGACCATGTCTTCACTTCGCACGGGGGAGCCCGTGCTTGCCTGTCTTCCTCCTAACTCACCTTCTCACCTTTGGTTGGTTGGTTGGTTGGCCTGTTGGTTTATTTATTTATATTTTTACCTTTGTTTTTTTTTTTTTTTTTTTTTAGGTGTCATTTTCAGATTTCTCCTTACCTTTCTGACCTTTAAATCCTGGACTGCCTCACGGTTCCATCCTTAGAGGTCTTCTTCATCTATGCTTATTCCCCTATGGTCTGATGGGGTCTTCTGTTTTTTTTTTTTTTAAGATTTTACTTATTTATTTATTAATTTATGGTAGACATAGAGAGAGAGAGAGAAGCACAGACACAGGAGGAGGGAGAAACAGGCTCCATGCCGGGAGCCCGACGTGGGACTCAATCCGGGACTCCAGGATCGCGCCCTGGGCCAAAGGCAGGCGCTAAACCGCTGAACCACCCAGGGATCCCCCGGGTCTTCTGGTTTTAAATATCCATCTATATGCTGATTATTTCTGTGTCAGAGACTACATGGCTGCTCTTGGAACCCGCTCCTTTCCATCCAAGGGGCACAGTTGGGTTGCCTTTTCTAGCCTTCTTTACATTTAGCAATAGCCATTTGAGAAGCTTGAGGAGCGACATGTAGCACCTCCAGGCCTGACCCACAAACGTGTCCCACACGTGGTCTTCAGTTCTCCCTCTGCCATCAGCTGGAGGGGTGCACAGGGCTCCAAGGACAGAGCCGCAACCGTGAGGAGCATGAATCTCCGAGTAATCAGGTGAAGGCTGCCCAGCAATCAAGAACAAACTTCAGACTTTGTATGAAGCCACTGAGGCTTGGGGGCTTAGCTATTACACTAGCTTGCATCACCTTACCTGAGACTGGAGTCAGTATCTGGAATGGGATATGCTGCAATAGAAACCCAAGACATGGGGATCCCTGGGTGGCTCAGTGGTTTGGCACCTGCCTTTGGCCGAGGGCACGATCCCGGAGTTCCAGGATCGAGTCCAGCATCGGGCTCCCTGCATGGGGTCTGCTTCTTCCTCTGCCTGTGTCTCTGCCTCTCTCTCTCTCTCTGTCTCTCATAAATAAATAAATAAATAAATAAATAAATAAATCTTTAAAAAAAAAAAAAAAAAGAAACCCAAGACATGTGGCGCCCTGTAACCGTTGGGCAGCACGCAGCAAGGAGGCTGACGTCCCAGGCGGGAATGATGGTTTCTTCGTAATTAAGAGGAAAACATCTGGCCAAAGCACGTTCTGCGATGACTTGGAAAGCAGACTTGTTTGATAAAGAACTTGTAGCTTTGGGGAAAGACAAAGTAGAACCAACAAAGTCTGTTGGTTGTTATAGGCTGTGTTGGACAAGGAACCAGCAGACAAAGGTGAGCTCCAGAAAGAGCCACGTGGTCTACAAGGGGAGTAAAAGACATTGAACGAATCCAGCAATTTGGGTGGAGGAGCTAACTATTTGTAGATCCCGAATGCCCACGGATAAAGTTAAACAGGGTTTCGGGGGACATAGGCCCAGTATGATTGAGCCTTGTAGCTACGATCTGATCAAGAAAGTAACTTCTCTCCCCAAACCTGTTCTCCCAGCTGTTGTTTACTAGAGATGGAGCAGAAAGAGGCCAGGAAGTCGGGTCATAGGTCAGCAATATCCTGAGAATGAAATTCAGGGAAGAGCTTTTGGTGTCGGAACTGACAGGCGTACAGCCAGGTGGCAAGTGGAATTTGGCCTCCTGAGTTATGAGGAAATTGTGCTGGCGTGGAAATGCACGCCCAGAATAAAGCACCTGCGATTATTCAGGCTTTTTTTTTTTTTTTTTTAAGATTTTTCATTCATTAATGAGAAAGAGAGAGAGAGAGAGAGAGAGAGAGAGAGAGGCAGAGAAACAGGCAGAGAGAGAAGCAGGCTCCATGCAGGGAGCCCGACGTGGGACTCGATCCCGGGTCTCCAGGGTCACGCCCTGGGCTGAAGTCGGCACTAAACTGCTGAGTCCCCTGGGCTGCCCTATTCAGGCTTTTAACACTGTGTGTGGGGACTGAAGATGGTACCGGGAGCAAGTGGGCTGATAATGTGGAATAGCCACCCAAAACGGTATGGAGCTCAACAGCACCCGGTTCAGATCTTGCCGTGGACAATGATGATGACTGTTCTCCCCAGAGAGCACACTCAGAGCATAATCAGAGACTTTTCTCACCTCCAGGGAAGGGGTCTTCCTCTGCGGGATTTTAGTGACTGTAGTGTTTTTCATGGTCTTCCCTTACTTGAGTGGGAGGCTTAAGTGTGGTCACCTTATCCCCATTCCTCCAGAATAGGGCATGGAGAAGGGCAGTCAATGCGTTCTCTTGCTCATGGACGGATGGATTGTGAGATGCCACGTCCAGATTCGGGGTTGAGGACTGTACAGGCTTGGAGTGTCTGGATCTGAGCTAGATGGAGGGAACGGGTGGAACCTGAGGTACCTGTGAGTGCATAGAAGAAAACGAGATGGCTCTTTAGTCCTCTGGAGGTGAGGGTTGCCCATGGCAGAGACCAGCAAGCCGTTGACTAAGAGCGGGGCCTCCGCTGGAGCACCCAGCCTACCGGCCCATCGCAGCTTTGCCTGCGGTTGGCTGCAGCCTTGTGACCCGGGTGGTCTGCGTCCTTCCCTGCGTGGCCCATAGACACTGGCCCCACATGATCATCCGGTGCCTTCCCCAGCCCGACCAGGGCAGAGTACTGTGAGACAGCGAGCCACCGCTGGAGGAGGCCTGGGTGCCCGGGTAACGAGAAGGGCTGTCCACCAAGTCAGGAATATGTATTTCCTTTGGTGTCACTCATGAGACATAAACTATTTTTTTTAAGATTTTATTTATTTATTCATGAGAGAGAGAGAGAGAGAGAGAGAGGCAGAGACACAGGAGGAGGGAGAAGCCGGCTCTATGCCGGGAGCTCGATCCCAGGACTCCAGGACCGCGCCCTGGGCCAAAGGCAGGCGCTAAACCTCTGCGCCACCCAGGGATCCCCTTATACATCCTTCTTTTGATGGATGCTTGGGCTGCTTCCATATCTTGGCTACCGTAAATAACTCTGCCGTAAACATGGGGGGACATGTATCTTTTTCAGTTTGTGATTTCATTTTGTTTGGGTAAATACCCAAATAGTGGAATTATTGAATCATATGGTATTTATATTCTTATTTTTATTTTTAGAAACTTGCAGCTGTCTTCCACAATTACTGTACTAATCTACATTCCTAGCAACAGTGCACGAGCGTCCCTTTTTCTCCACATCCTCCCTCACCAACACTTGTTGTTTCTTGTCTTTTTGATTTTAGCCGTTCTAACAGGTATAGGATGATACATCACTGTGGTTTTGACTGGCATTTCCCTGGCGATTAATGATGTTGGTTGTCTTTTCATGCGTCATTGGCCACCTATACGTCCTCTTTGGAAAAATGTCTACTCAGATACTCTGCCCGTGTTTAATTGGGTTGTTTTTTTGGTTTTGGAGTTGTATGAATTCTTTATAAACTGTTGATTTTAAACCCTTATTGGATGTATCATTCACAGATATCTTCTCCTATTCAGTAGGTTGTGTTTTTGTTTTGATGATGGCTTCCTTTTCTGCACAAAAGCTTTTTATTTTGATGTAGTCTTGAGTTTGTCTTGCTTTGTTTCCCTTGCCTAAGGAGACATACCTAGAAAAATTTTCCTATGGCTGATATCAGAGAAATTACTGCCTGTGTTATTTTCTAAGATTTTTTTTATGGCTTCAGTTCTGACATTTGGGTCTTTAATCCATTTTGAATTTATTTTTGTGTGTGGCATAAGTGGTTCTATTTCATTCTTTTGCATGTAGCTGTCTAGTTTTCCCAACACCACTGAAGAGAATGTCTTTTCCCCATTGTATATTCTTTCTTCTTTGTCACAGATTAATTGATCATATAAATGGGGGTTTATTTCTGGGCTGTTTATTTCTGTACTGTTGATCTATGTGTCCTTTTTTGTTTGCCATACTGTTTTGATTACTGTAGCTTTGTATTATATCTTGAGTTGTGATACCTCCAGCTTTGTCCTTCTTTGTCAAGATTTCTTTGTTCAGAGTCTTTTGTGGTCCCATAAATATCTTAGTATCGTTTGTTCTAGTTTTGTGAAAAGCAGTGTTGGTGTTTTGAAAGGAATTGAATCTGTAGATTGCTTTGAGTAGTATGGTCATTTAAACAATATTAATTATTCCAGCCTGTGAGCATGGAATATTTTTCCAATTGTTTGTGTCATCTTCAATTTCTTCGATCACTCTTTTTTATAGTTTTTAGAGTACAGGTCTCTTACCTCTTTGGTTATTCCTAGGTATTTAATTTTTTTGGTGCAAGTGAAATGATACTGTTTTCTTAATTTCTCTTTCTGCTAGTTTGTTATTAGTGTATAGAAACACTACTGATTTCTGGGTGTTAATTTCATATCCCACAATTTTACTGAATTCATTTGTTATTTATAATAGTTTTTTTTGTGGCATCTTTAGGATTTTTTATGTATAGTATCATGTCATATGCAATTAGTGATAGTTTAACAACAACTTCTTCTTCCTCTTTTCTTCTTTTTAACTTCTTTACTAATGCCGATGCCTCTTATTTCTTTTTCTTGTCTGATTGCTGTGGCTAGGACTTCTGGTAGTGTGGTTATTCCTTATCCTTTGTGCTAAGCACTTTTGGACTCTCTTGTTCTGGAAGCTCATGGTTTTCAGTTCCAGAAGTTTCCTTGCATTATTTCCTTGGTAATTTCTCTTGTGTTTTTCTTAGTTCTCTGTGACTAGAGCTTTTTACATTTTAGTTTGTTTTTCTACTTCAGGGAGATTTTATTTCATTTTATAATCCTATCTGTTGAATACAGCTTAAAATTTCTGATATCATGCATACCATTTCAGTCACCATTTCTGTTTTATTAATTTTCTTTTGAAAAATACATATTGTTCTTTCATCACAGGTGCAATATCTTTTTTTTAATCTTCTGAAGATACTATATCCTTTAAAAGATCCTCCCTTAAAAAACTCTTTATTTGGATTCTTTCTCACATTAGATGCTTTCCTCAAATGTATGATGATGATTAACTGCACATTTCTTTTTTTTACTTTTTTATTTATATTTTTATTATTTATTTATTTATTTATTTATTTATTTATTTATTTTAACTGCACATTTCAATTACAGGGAAGTATTTGGAAGTAATTGGAAGCTCTTGTGGATGGCAAAGCCTCAATGAAGGTTAGTTAATAAGTTGATGACTTGGGATTTTTAATTGGTGCATCTTCAGTTGTCAGTATGTATAATTCTTTTCTCCTGTAGAGGTTATTTTTCCACAGAGGAAGAGTTTGCTATATCCTGCTTGAGCTGTGAGTGGTATGTACATAGAGGGTAGAGGTGAGGAGGACTGCTGGTATTCTGAGAGCCTGGGAGGGGAGGAAAATAGGAGCCTCCTGGTTCAATATCAAAGTTCTCATTCATCCTCTTTTCAGTGAGATGCCTTACTCTTACTCTCACCCAGACCTGATGTTCCTCAGACTAGAACATGTCCTATTTTCCTTCTCCAGAGACTTAAAGTCTGTATTGGGTTGGGATGGGGCAGGGCAATCACCAGCTGTGAAGCATCAATTTGATTCTTCTATAAACTTACAAACTACCTTTCAGTTTTCAGCCCAATCATACTAGAGCTGTAAATGTTCTTGCACTCCAGTACCTGAGTATGCTACAAAAATGTTTTTTTTTCTATTTTTTGACTCTCATCCCCAAAGCTTTTGTAAACCATGCTTTAGTTTTCTCCAAAGTTCACGATACTTGCCTATCTCTGTAGCAATTTTCAAAACTTTATCAAAATGTCCAATCTACTGGTATCTCATAAGTCTTTGTGTGTTTATAAATGAAAAAAAAAAAACATTCTTTTATGGTCCTTGTTTTTGCTTTTTGAGGAGAAGTGGTATATGTATGTGTTGAATTTGCTTTGTTTTTTCCACAAATCCATTTTTCTTCCTGAAACTCTCAACCTCCCTGGCTTCTGTTCTGTCACTTTCCCCTGATCATCATCCTCTCCTCTGACTGGTCCTCCTCTCTGGTTTTATGAGCTATTCTTAACTTGCTTTCACCTTCAAAAGTGGTGTTTCCCAGCCCTACCTCATTGCTTCCACTTCCATCCTTGTCTTAACACATTTTAATAAAGTGGCCTTGCTATTGTCTCATGATTTTAATAATCCCTTTAGGCAAATAACTCACACACCTGTGTCTCCTGCCCTGGCCATGTCCCCTAGTTCCACACCCAATAGCCATTTATCATCTGGATATGTTCGCTGATTTGTCCCATAAACATCTTTTAAAACTCAATAAGCACGAAGTAGAACATAATTTCTATTCTCCTCCTCACACCAACTCCTTTTTCTATATTTACATTTATAGTTGCAGAAGTCACAAATGTGGGAGTCATCCTAATCTCCTACCTCTTTTTTTTACTCTATAGATCCAGATAATCACCAAATCCTGCCAGTTTTTCCTCCCACATATTTTTTTGAATCCAGCCCTTCCCTTTGTCTCCTTGATGACCGCTCTTGTAACCTCCTTTCTGCTCTGCTGCTGCAGCCTCCCAACTGCCACCTGCTTCTGTCTTTTCCCTCTTAAATTCTTCCTCTGCTCAGGTACCAGAGTGACCTATCCAAAGCATAAATCTCATCCCATCACTCCTCTGCTAAGTCCCCTTCAGTTGGTCCTCTGTGTGGAATAAAATCTGTGTTCCTTGGCATGGTATACAAGGCCTTCTATGACCTGGCCCTACCTTGTCTCTCTTGCTTCATTTCATTTTACTTCTGGCCTCACCTGTTCAGTCTTGTAGTACAGAACTGCCAATTTTTCCCTCCCCTTACATTTCGTACATCTTTGCTCCTATGATTTCCTCTGCCTTATTACTTACTTTCACTTGACTAAAAGGGATCTTACGTATTACTCAAGATGTAACTCATGATGTAAATTCTTCCCCAGGAAGCAACTTCTAATTTCTCTGGTTTTGTGAAGTGTCCCTTCTTTGTGCTCCTATGTATTCATATATGCATACCACCATCCTAGCATTTAACATCTATATCATTAAAACAGAGATATATGTATCTTTGTTTGATATGTGTGTGTGTGTGTAAGTGTAATTTGTTTCTGGTAAATCTGGTAGATTGCAAGTTCTCCCAGAGAGGAGGAATTTTTCCTTATTTTGGCACCTGGCACATAGTTGGTATTCAATAATTAGATATGCATCTGCTTATAAATTACCTCATAGTGACTTGGAATCAGCAGGAGTTCAGTACCCAGGAAGAGTGTGGCAGGAAGTGTTGGCATTATGGCGATGAGGGGAGCAGATTGTGATACAAGGGTGATCCTTTGGCTTGGGTTTTTCTTTCTATTTTGAATGTTTCATGTGGTGAATGTCAGTGAAGGGTATTTCCTGATCTGGAGGTGTTGGATGGGAGGAAGGAGAGAAAGCTGGAGACCGTTTTCATTCCAAATTGATGAGTTGAGCAAGGAAGAGCTGGATGTGACTTGGGTCATCACCATAGATTAAAATACAAGATTTTATGCCGTCAAGTGATTTAGAAGAGAGCTGGCAAAAGGTGAATCTACAAGTCCCTGGCAAGTGGGAATGGATTGGTGGAGAGGTAAGCAGGGTTGAAATAAATGAAAAGCGACATTTACTTTCATCTTCCTCGCATATCAAAGTTCTCCTGGTCTGTTCCCAAATGTCTCTGGGCCACGTCCAGTTTGCAGATGGCAGTGGACATCCTAATGTTGCATGTAGGCTCTTGAAGACAAGCGCTCATAAATAGCTCCCATGCCCTGGGAGGCGCGCCAAAACACATTTCTGTGATGACTGCCGAGATGCTTGCTAAAAAGCAAACAGCACATTAACGGCCTTCTGAGTTCTTGTGCAAATGGAGTGTGAAATTGTGGCTTGATGCTCCAAAGCTATACCTTTTTGTCTCCCTGATGATGATTAAGGGAAGCCTGGCTTGATTTGATTGGGAGGGTGTGCATGGCTGGAGGTGGGGGGAGTCAGGTGGGCAGGAAAAGAATGACTGGTGTAAGGGAAGGAGAGGAATGGCGAGGAACGGCACACGTCCCCTTCAACTAAGTGCTTCATCTGACCTTCAGGAAATTGGAATAGAAATCACATGACTTAACGTTTGCCTGGAAATTAACTGCCTCTGTTTGTTCCAGACCCTGGGATTGATGAAAGAGCCAAGGGATTCTGACCATAGAATTATAATAAAGGGAAATGTCTCAAGCAATTATTAAATATTTAAAGAACCATCTCTACACTAACTTGTCAGATGGAATGAATGAAATTGAAATGATTTTTAAATATTATTTCCAGTAGCATGGATAGAAATTCAGGGAAAAAATTACTCTGTGCCATAAAGAAAATATTTTCAGTTTGTTTTTGTGACACTGCTGTTTTCTGTATCACCTTTCATTCCAAATGTTAATTAAGGAACGGTATGCCCAGGAGGTGGACCAAATGAGGGATCCAGAAAGAAAGGACATGGTCAAGGTTTT
This sequence comes from Vulpes vulpes, assembly GCF_048418805.1. Classification (NCBI taxonomy): domain Eukaryota; kingdom Metazoa; phylum Chordata; class Mammalia; order Carnivora; family Canidae; genus Vulpes; species Vulpes vulpes. Next base: position 89,957,213 of record NC_132784.1, on the reverse strand, counting down.
TTTTTTCCTTTTTCCTTTGCAGTATTATTAAACCAAGATGTTCAGAGGACACGGGGACATTAATCCCCAGTGCAGTTGAGATATTTTCTATCGAAACAGAGGGAAACAAGAGCTTTGTGTATAGTTTTTTTTCTTGTCTTGACTGGGCAATGTGAGATGAATAGGTGGTAAAATAAAATGATCAGAGATGCCATAGTTTTTTTTCCTCATGGGATGTTGTAAATAATCTAGGAATTATTGTGGATCACCTGCTCAATCCTCATTCCTCTTTTCTTTTCATCAACACCTTGTTTTTGTTCAAGGATCCACCTCTGTCAGAGACTTTGAGTTGCTATCCAATATCAGATTTTATCTACTCACAGAAATTTGATATTGAGAAGTAAAAATGCCCAGCTAAACAATTGTATTTTTCAGCCTCCCTTGTCAAAAAATTGAAATGTATTTGACATGTGACATTGTGTATATTTGAGGTATGTAACATGTTGATTTGATATATTTATATGTTGTAATATGATTGCCACTGTTGCAATACTTAGCATCCATATCAAGTCACATAATTATCATTTCTTTTTTTGCGGTGGGAATAATTAAGATCTAGTCTCTTAGCCTGCTTGAAGGTTATAATACAATATTGTTGTCTGTATTCACTATTATGTGCATTATATCTGCAGGGTTTATTTTTCTAGTAGTTGCAAGTTTGGACCCTTAAACAGCATCTCTTCTGTTCCACCTGTCACTCCCCTCCCCAGCCTATGCTAAACATCATCTGCTGTTACCAGTTGACTTTTAAATTTTTTAAAATATTTATTTATTTATTTTCAGGGATGGGGAGGGACAGAGGAAGAGAGAGCCCTAAGCAGACTTCAGGGCTGAGCATGGAGCCCAACATGGGTCTCAATCCCATGACCCTGAGATCACAATTTGAGCCAAAACCAAGAGGTGGACACAACTGACTGCCCCACTCAGATACCCCAACAACTGACTTTTTAAAATTTCACATATAAGTAATATCATACAGTGTTTGTTTGACTTTTCTTACTTAGAATAATATCTTCAAAGTTCATCCATGTTTTCACGAATGGCAGGATTTCTTTCTTTTTCGTGGCTGAATAATAGTTCTTTGTGTGTGACACCTTTATCCATTCATCTACTGATGGACACTAAGGTTGTTCCCATATTTTGGCTACCGTGAATAAATGCTACAGTAAATGGAGTGCATATATCTCTTCGATGTCTTATTTTCATTTTCTTTGGGTATATATTGAGTGGTGGAGTTACTGGATAATCTGGTAGTTCTATTTTTAATTTTTTGAGCAATCTCCATACAGTTTTCATAGAAGTTGAACCAATTTACCTTCCCACCAGCAGTGTACAAGGGTTGCCTTTTATCTCCATTATCTCTTCTCTCAACTTCTCGATGATAGCCATTCTACTGAGTATGAAACAACGTCTTATTGTGGTTTTGATTTGATTTGAGGATTAGTGATGTTGAGCATCTTTTCATGTCCCTGTTGGCCACTTGGATGTCTTTTTGGAAAAGTGTCTATTTAGTTCCTCTGCCCATTTTTAAGTTGGATTGTTTGTTTTTTGTTGTTGAGTTGTAGGAGTTCTTTGTATATTTTGGGTATTAACGCCTTATCTGATAAATGGTTTGGAAATACTTCCTCCCATTCTGGAGGTTGCCTTTCCTTTAGTTGTTTATTTTGCCATGTAGAAGTTTAATGTCATTTCATTTGTTGATTTTGTTTTTGTTGTTTGTGATTTTGGTGTCATATGTGGAAAATTATTGCCAATGTTGAAGTGCTTCTTTCCCATATTTTCTTGTAGGAGTTTTAGAGTATTAGGTCTTATGTTTAACTCTTTTAAACAATGAGTTTAAATGATCCATTGTGAGGTCAAATGATCCCCAAATGATCCATTTTGAGGTCATTTTTGTGAGTGCTGTAAGATAGGGATCCAGTTTTGTTCTCCTGCATGTCTTTATCCAGTTTTCCCAACAATATTTGTTGATGATACAGTTGTTTCTCCATTGAGTGTTCTTGGCTCCCTTGTGGACTATTACTTGACCATATATGTCTAGGTTTAATTTTGGGTTCTATTTTTGAGGGATCTGTGTATCCATTTTGTGCCAGTATCCTACTATTTTAATTACAATGACTTTGTAGTATAATTTGAAACCAGGAAATGTGATGCCTCTGGCTTTGTTTTTTTCCCCCTCAGGATTGCTTTGGCTATTCAAATTCTTTCATGATTCTATACAAATTTTAAAATTTTTTTTCCTATGTCTTTATTTTCAGTGAATGCCATTGGAATTTTGATAGTAATTACATTGAATCTATTGATGGCTTTGAATAGTACAGACATTTTAACAATATTTATCCTTTTGGTTCATGAACACAGGATGCCTTTCTATTTATTTGTGTCTTCTTTGATTTCATTCAACAGAGTACTGTAGTTTTCATTTCATTGTACAGATCTTTCACTTCCTTGGTTAAAATTACTTCAGTGTTGGGACACCTGGGTGGCTCAGTGGTTTAGCGCCTGCCTTCGGCCCAGAGCGTGATCCTGGAGTTCTGGGATCAAGTCCTGCATCATCCCCATAGGGAGCCCACTTCTCCCTCTGCCAGTGTCTCTGCCCCTCTCTCTCTGTGTCTCTCATGAATAAATAAAAAAAAATATTTAAAAAATTATTTCACTACTTTTGATACTATGGCCAATAGCTTTCTTTATTCTTTTTTCAGATGTTTAATTATTATATAGATGTGCACCTGATTTCTGTATGTTGATTTTATATCCTGCAACTTAATTGGAATTGTTGAGTAGATCCAACAATTTTTTAGTTGAGTCTTTGGGATTTTCTTTATACAAAAATCACATCACCTGCAAATTATAACAGTTTTACTTCTTTCTGATTGGATGCCTTTTATTTTTTGTCTTACCTAATTGCTCTAGCTAGGATTTCTAGTACTGTATTAAATAAGAGCGAAGAGAGTGGGCATCCTTATTTTATTCCTGATCTTAGAGAAAAAGCTTTCAGGTTTTCACCATTGTGTATGTTAGCTGTGGGTTTGTCATGGATGGAGTGATCACATGACTTAATTCTGGCCAACAAGACAAAAGGGGAACTTGATATATGGGATTCTAGAAAAGCTCTTAAAAAGGGAGTAGGGTCATTTGGCCTTTTTTTTTTTTTACCCCACTTTTTCATTCTTCCTCCATAAAACATAGACATGATGTCTGGAGTTACTGTAACCGTTTTGAGACAGACAGTTAGGTACAGACTGAGAGAAGTGCAAAAATGACGGTTGGGTGTTGTATCAGTCCTGCATTTCTTCTGGATTTCCTGTAACATGAAAGAATGATGGGCCCCACTTTAGGTGACTATGATTTGAGTATTATGTTACACAAAGCCAACCCCACTCCCTAGGACATAGTCTACGTATCAGAGCACATCTGCAGCTTTAGCTCATTTGTAAACTGATTAGTCTAAGCCACAGGAAGTCCCACTTTTCCTGAGTGACTGGTTTTGGCATAAGCTTATGATGGCAGCCAATGAAATTTGACTAATGAAACATAAGGAAGAATATGCTTTGATCCAATGAGAAAAGCTGCCCCACTTCTAAAATAAAGCCTATCAGAAGGGACGGTATCTTCTTTTGTCGGATACTGTCCAGGTCAGAATGTACTGATGCCTGGAACCACACTGTAGAGGTGAGCTGGTCTGGGGATAAAGCTGATGCAATGAGGACGGTACAGTGGATGTTTAGAAAGAAAAACATCTTTGATAACGTCATTGAACTGTGGAATCAACCAATCCTGGAATTGCCCGTCTTTGGATTTGTTGTTGTTTAAACCAGAAGCTGGCCAACTTTGTCTGTAGAGCTTCACACAATAAACACTTTAGGCTTTGTAGGCCAGCTCAGTCACTGTCGTGTGAAAGCAGCCAGAGGCGATGCAACACAAACACACATGTCTGTTCTAGTAAAACTTTATTTACGAAAACAAGCAGCTGATGGTATGTGTCACTCAGGTGGTGATTTGCAGAACCCTGGTTTATACAGTGAGTTGAGGTTTTGTGCTTCTTAACTTCTTAACTTCTTAACATCTTACCTGATGCCGAGTTGGAGGTTGAAATGCATAAAATCTAAGGCCTCTTCCAATTCAGAGACTGGATTATAACACAAGAAAGGGCCAGGAAAGAGAGAAACAAGTTAAAAGTAGAAATGATGAAAGGCACTCATAGAAGAGCTACTGGTAAAGCAGTTTGAGTCTGTCTCAGTTGAATAGGGAAGAAGGAAATATCTAGCCCTTAGCAGAAATCCTCCAGAAAAAGAAAATGTAGATGTATATAATTTTTAAAATTTCCATAATTTTTTATAGCACATAAATAAAACATTAGAAATATATTTAAGAAAAAAATGTGCTTATTATCCTACTACCCAGATATAAATCTCATTACAAAAATGTAAATAAAGACTTTTTTCTTTTTTTAAAAGATTTATTTATTTAAGAGAGAAACAGAGCATGAGCCTGTGTGCAAGTGTAAACAGAGGGAGGGGCAGACAGGGAGGGAGGCAAGCAGACTCCTCGGTGAGGAAGGAGCCTGATACCAGGTGGGGCTCCATCTGCTGACCCTGAGAGCATGACCCGCGCCGAAATCAAGAGTCGGACACATTCAACCGACCGTGTCACGCAGGTGCCCCTCAAGACTTTTTCTTTTTAGAAAAGGGAGAATTGTATTATATGCGTTGATTTGTCATTTGTCTTTTCCATGCTAACCACAGATCTGAAACACCTTATAAGATTTATAAATTTGGGGATCCCTGGGTGGCGCAGCGGTTTGGCGCCTGCCTTTGGCCCAGGGCGCGATCCTGGAGACCCGGGATCGAATCCCACATCGGGCTCCCGGTGCATGGAGCCTGCTTCTTCCTCCGCCTGTGTCTCTGCCTCTCTCACTCTCTCTCTCTGTGACTATCATAAATAAATAAAAAAATAAAAAAAAAATTAAAAAAAAAAAAAGATTTATAAATTTGTGCAACTTTGATTCTGAAGGCTGCTCAGTAGCCAGCCCATTGTTATAAAAGTAGCAGTTTATTGAACTGGTTGCTACTATATTTTCATTTTGGTTGTCTCTCCTTCACCCCCGTTCCTTTTGCTCTTATATAATAATCTTGAAGTATTCTGTTTGCTGTTAGGAAGTTCTGTCCCATTTCCTCCCTAAATCCTTGTTTCAGATGAGGCCTTTTCTTATTCTCTGATAATGCCAGGCAGCTGGTAAAGGACAATTTAAAGATGTTTTAGTTTAGCAATCAGAGACATCATCTTCTATTCCACTCTGAGTGAAATCCTAATGAGGTTATTTGTCCAGATGTGAAACCCCTGAGTGTTTGGGGGGATTTCAGCAGTGGTTTCTGCTATTATGTTTAGTCTTTTGGCTTTTCTTCTCCATATTATACACAATCCTTAAATTGCAGGGTAGGGCTTGCTATCGATCAGAAGTAGTAACATAATGGGCCCCAGATCTAACTCCCTGCCTTCTTCCCGTACCCCACTCCAGCATCTGAAGATGTCAGAATCATGCTCAGGAGAAGTTCAGCTTAGACTGTTCTAGTGTGGTATTTTCTAATCAATCTGTATCTGTCCATTAGTGAGTACCCCTGTTCATTGGGCCAAATGGAACAGGAAAACTATGTCCTTTATAATTGGAAGATACATACTCTGATTTTTCTTGTTTTTTTAATTTTTTTTTAAAATTTATTTATGATAGTTACACACACACACACACACACACAGAGAGAGAGAGAGAGAGAGAGAGAGAGGCAGAGACACAGGCAGAGGGAGAAGCAAGCTCCATGCACCGGGAGCCCGATGTGGGATTCGATCCCGGGTCTCCAGGATCGCGCCCTGGGCCAAAGGCAGGCGCCAAACCGCTGCGCCACCCAGGGATCCCCATACTCTGATTTTTCTACATTATTAGTAAGGAGTACTGGTCATAATAATACAAATAACATTCATATTTAATTTTAGAATGGGACCTGCAACACAGATAAGGAAAGAAACTTACCCAGTGATGCGGAGCTAGAGGTGACTGAGGAAGAGGATTCTCCAAGGTGCCCCACTGGGTCAGAGCAAAGAGGCAAGTCTCTTTCAGGAGGTGCTCATCCAGGGTCCTAGAGAGGGGTGTGTGTGTGTGTGTGTGTGTGTGTGTGTATTGGGGGTGGTGGGGAGAAAATGAGCAAATCTCATATAAAAATATTATTAAGGTAAACATTTATTGACATGGAAAGATATCTGCTATATATAAAGTGAAAAGTATAGATTATTAGGTAACATGTGACGTGTGCCTCCATTTTTGTTAACAAGCATATTAACCTCCTATCGGTGGGTCTGTCATCTATCAAACTTTCTATATGCCTAAAAAGTGACACGTCCAAGTTTCTTTTAAAAAATTTATATTTAAATTCTTGTAATTATTAGATAGAGTGTAATACTAGTTTTGAGAGTAGAATTCAGTGATTCATCACTTATATACAATACCCAGTGCTCATCACCTCAAGTGCCCTCCTTAACCCCCATCACTCACCTAGTCCCACCTCCCCTCCAACCCTCAGTTTGTTCTCTGTCCTTAAAAGTTTCTTATGGTTTGTTCCCCCTCCTTTTTTCTATTTCCCCCCTTCCCCTTTGTTCATTTGTTTTGTTTCTTAAATTCCACGTATGAGTGAAATCACATGGTATTTGTCTTTCTCTGACTTATTTCACTTAGCATAATATACTCTAGCTCCATCCACATAGTTGCAAATGGCAAGATTTCATTCTTTTTGATGGCTGAGTAATATTTTATATCTATCTATATCTATTATCTTACCTCTTCTTTTTTTTAAAAAAAGATTTTTTAAAATTTATTCATGATAGATACACACACACACACACACAGAGAGAGAGAGAGAGAGAGAGAGAGAGAGGCAGAGACACAGGCAGAGGGAGAAGCAGGCTCCATGCAGGGAGCCTGATGTGGGACTTGATCCCGGGACTCCAGGAACAGGCCCTGGGCTGAAGGCAGGCGCTAAACCGCTGAGCCACCCAGGAATCCCCTATCTTGCCTCTTCTTTATTCATTCACCAGTCTCTAAGTTTCAATAGTATTATTTTTGGTTATTAGAAACTGAAGTGTTATTATTTTTTCTTATTTCCTAATTCTTTTATAATAAGCATGTATAGCCTTTCTAATAAAAAGTTATAATTAGAGAAAAAAAGGCCACTGACTCAAGGCTGAGTTAGACATGAAGGGAGAGTGGAGAAATCCGAGAGAAAAGGCTTCCCGTGTCACCGCAGCATATCATGGTTTGGTAACGAAGACAGATCGTCCACTGTGTAGACGACTGCTGCGAGCCACTGGAGGGAAGGGGAGCTCTTACCTTCCTGTAATCCTTTCTCCGAATAGCAGGGGTTAGTGTTGTCACCAATTGAAGAGCATCTGCTAAACCCTGATGAATCTAACAAAAACCTCCAAACCCCTTCCTTTGACCTACCTACAAAGCTTTGCATGATGTCACCACACCATTGCTTGCTTGCTTGCTTGCTCACTCCCTCGTCCCTTCCTTCCTTCCTCACCAGCTGCAAGGCACTTCTTTCTACTTAGGAACAGGCCAAACTTGTCTGCACTTTGAGGCGTTGCACTAGCTGGAAAACAAGCTGAAAAACTGCTGCCCTGGATCTCTGCATGTTTGCCTTGACTTGTTTTTTTTTTTTTTTTAAGTCACAGCTTAATATCACCTACTCAGAGGTGAGAAAAGAGACATGACGTGTCTTATTTATTTATTTATTTATTTATTTATTTTTTATTATTATTAATTATTTTTAAGATTTTATTTATTAATTTATGAGAGACACAGAGAGGCAGAGACACAGGCAGAAGGAGGAGCAGCCTCCATGCAGGGAGCCTGATGTGGGACTCGATCCCAGCACCCTGGGATCATGCCCTGGGCCAAAGGCAGCCGCTCCACCATTGAGCCCCCCAGGCACCCCAGTGTGTCTTACTTATTTAATGTCTGGAGTAGTCCCAGCAAATGGTAAATGCTCTGTAATATTTGTTGAATGAATGAAGAAATTTAGCTTAAGATCTTCATATCCTTATTCTGGGAACACTTCTGTGTCCCCTTGGGCTGAAATAGGTGTCTTGGTGGTACTTCCGGTGCCACCGCAGTCTTTGATCGCAGAAAGCAGCTAAATTGTAAACAGCGACAGACCAGTGTCTGTGACTTGCCAGGGGGTATTTAGTGAGTGAGTGAGCGGATCCTGTCTGTAAATGCGGTGGATCCTGGGGCAGAGCCTCTATGGTAGGAGAGTGGATGGTGGTGGGCAGGAAGGGAAACAGCGAGAGACATTCAAAGTGACATACGGATTTCATTTGAGGTTTGTCTTGTGTCACACTGAAAAAAATAAATGACAGAAACAAAAATAAGACCGAAAGTGCTATGGGAAAGTAATTGAGGTCACTTCTAGGATCAGAAACCTAGAATGTCGATTTTAGAAGACTGTCAGCTTAGACCTTCCCCAGTCTCCAACTTCTGTTAAATATGAAGGCCATCATTCCTATTGGAGATGTCTTGGAGATCTGATTAAATATCAAATTTTTGACCAAGAGGGAGAAAAAGGATAAGGAAGCTCAAGAGATCTCAAAAACGGGATATATTTGGAGTAGGAGAAGGGAGAAAAATGAGAAAGTATTCACCTTTAGTGAATCAGTCCTCTCCTCTACCTTTGCATTCTAGTCTATTTCTGGAGGTTGATGATTTAGCTGCTACTGAGCATATTAATGGCCCAAGGAAGCCAGGGGTTCACTTTTTTTTTAATGACAGTAACTTGACTTTCACTAGATAGTTTCCACAGAATGAAATTCCTGTTATTGAATTTCTGTGAAAAGTTAAGGGATTTGGGGGCTTACTGGCATGCTAGACAGGAAGATGTCCCTCTTGCTCTGCCCTCTTTCAGGTAACTGATTCTTCTCTGAGACCTAAGGCCAGATAATTTCAATTCAACAAGTGTTTGGTAAGATACAGGGTGATACAGCACACTATTTATTAAAAGTGTCCTATGGAACAGTGGTCCCCTGAGATGCTCCATGAACGAAGGATTCTGTAGAACAGTTTGGGGAAAGCCACTTAATCTCAATATGTTCTTGGAGGTGTACACTTGAATCAGCATGGAAGAGGCTCTGAGAAGACCTGCAGCAAAGAAAAGTTTCTTGAACCATGTTGACTGTGCAACCTTTGTGCATGTGTAGTGTGTACGAATGCTCCTGATACTTACGGGAACTATATGGTGGAGGAAATCACAACCCTGGAGTTAGGCAGACCCAGGTCCCGACTTAACGCTTGCTACCCACTGCCCTGTGACTTAGAGCAACTGGTTTACCAGAGTTCTGTTTTTCTCTCTGTAAATTGGCTGTAACACTTTTGCCCAAATAAGATTATTGTGAATATTAAATGAGATAGTGCATAGCCTACCACGTAATTCAGAGCATGGAATATAAACATTTAATAAGATTGGTGACCAGACAGGCAAATGGTTGTTATAAAACACACCATGTTAGGTATGTGTGGGATACAAAACTGAAAAAAGTAATTCACCTTATGTCAAAGAACCTCAGTATGTATGTATGTATGTATTTATTTATTTATATATATATATTTTGAGGCTCAGTATTTATCAGATGTTTACAAGATCCTTCTAGATCTCTGAGTCAGCACTGTACCCGGTGCCTGGGGTATGACACAATATGAGCCAGAGATGGCCCTCGTTCCCATGGAGCTCACTGGCTGGCTCCAGGTGCATTTGTGTTCTCATAGCCTAATTCACATTAGAACTTGTCACCTAACCTCATGCCTTCAGTTTAATATTAATTTAATATTAATATTAAGAAATAAAATTTTGGGGGCTAAAATTAACAACACAAGAAATAACAGATGTCAATAAATGACAGATGTCAGCGAGGATGCAGAGAAAGGGAGATCCTTTTGCACTGTTGGTGGGGATGCAAACTGGTGCAGTCACTCTGGAAAACAGTGTGGAGGGTCCTCAAAAAGTTGAAAATAGAGCTACCCTATGATCTAGGAACTGTATTACTAGGTATTTACCCAAAGGATACAAAAATACAGAATCAAAGGGGCACGTGCACACCGATGTTTATAGCAGCACTACCGCAAAGGCCAAAGCGTGGAGAGAGCCCAAGTGTCCATCAACCGATGAATGGATAAAGAAGGTGTGGTACATGTATATGATGAAATATTACTCAGCCACTAAAAACAATGAGATCTTGCCATTTGCAACAGCCCGGGGGGAGCTGGAGTGTATTACGCCAAGCAAAATAAGTCGGAGAAAGAAAATACCACATAATTTCAGTCATGTGGAATTTAAGAAACAGAAGAGATGAACATAGGGAAGAGGGGAAAGAAAAGTAGGAAAGAGGGAAACAAGCTATAAGCGACTTAACAACCTGAGGGTTGATGCAGGGGTGGTGGGGGGATGGGCTAGATGGGTGATGGGTATTAGGGAGGGCACTTGTGATGGGCGCTGGATGTTGTGTGTAGGGGATGAATCTCTGAATTCTACTCTAGAACCAATATTACAGTGTTTGTTAACTGACAAAATTCAAGTAAAAAAATAGCATTTCCCCCCCATATAATCTCTTCAGGTATAGGTTCTGGAGGGGACTGTTGTGTTGCTGAGGGGCTCTCCAAGTACTCCTTGTAAATTGAATCCATAAAAACTGAGGCAAATTTCACAGCGACAATTAAGTACTTAGAAACTTGGTAGGGAGAGGAAGCGAATGACAGTGAGGATGGCACTTAGTGCCATGTAGAGTATGAACTAGGCATTAAACTTTGATTTCCCCTTCCTTCAGGTAAAAAGAGAATCACCCTACCTAAATTTTGGGGAGAGCATTTATAATAGTAATTTTCAAGGATAATTTCTAGGAATGCTTAGTTATTGCTAGAGAAATGATTTCAGGATATAAGGGTTACAAAGACTATGAAAAAAATGGTTAAGTGGCCTTCCTTGTACATTTTTGCTAAATTTGTTTGCGTGCTAGCATTTGCTTTTATGTGTAGAATAACGGCAAATGCTCCGAATCCTCAACAAAATATTTGAGCAGATTTTCAAGGTTTTCAAATGGTTTGAAAGAGGGAATATGATTTTTTATTCCTTATGAAACCTTCTTAGTTCCTTTATGTGTATGTTTAAAAAACAGGGATGTTTTATGAATCATTTGGACTAGAGAGCGTGCTTCCCCGCGCCCTAGGCTTGCGGCAGTCGGTAGCTTCCACCTGCAGCACAGCCTTTGAAGGCACAAAGATGTCACTCCCAAGACTTACGGGGCCTTCCAGGTAAAAGGAAGGAAATGCCAGCTCTGTGGCTGCTGAAGGGACAATTTCCTGTCCCAGGAAGTGACCTTGAAATGCTGTTCAGAGCGCCTGTGAGGGACGTGTGGTGCATTTTGGTTGGAGAACATGTGGGCTTGGAAGTGAACTGCCCTCTTGGGTTGAGCCTGCCTTCTCGAACGGGGCACTAATGCATTTTAATGCTATTGCCCGCACTAGGGTTACTTGATAAGGAACAGCTGTTGCTTAGCAGTTTTCGGTCTTTCTGTCTTGGAAAATTATGTATTTTTTTTGGCTTGGGGAAAGGATGCGGTTGAAAAAAACCAAGTGAAACGGAGCTGAGATGAGGAATCAGATCATCTGTATTTATTTATTTTTATTTTTAAAGGTTTTATGTATTTATTCATGGGAGACAGAGAGAGAGAGGGAGGCAGAGGCACAGGCAGAGGGAGAAGCAGGCTCCATGCCGGGAGCCTGATTCAAGACTCGATCCCAGGACCCCAGGGTCACGCCCTGAGCCAAAGGCAGACTCTCAGCCACTGAGACACCCAGGTGGCCCCAGATCATCTGTATTTAAATGTGGCCACTTGTTGGGGCTTCGCTCTGAGCCAGGGACGGTGCTAAATGCTTTCTATTCATTTTCTCATTTAGTGAACACAGCAACCTGATGACAGATACACGATTCTCTCCAGTTTACTGAGGCTTGGAGAGGTAAAGTGATTGCCTAAAGTCGCACAGCTACTAAAAAATGGAACTGGAGTTTGAATCCAGGTCTTTTTGGATCAAAACACTGTTTTCCTTTTAATATGTATCACATACCTGCATAGCATTCACAACTACCATGAATCACCGGTACCACCAAAACCAACAACTGACAGTTATTGAGCTCTTACTGTGTGTCGGACACTGGACTGAATTTACTTATTTAATCCTTAGAACTAGTTTGAGGTATTATTTTGCCTTTTTGCCAGTCTCTTTTTGGAGGTGCAAAAGCCGAGATTCAAGTCAGACATCTAGTGTGTATTGGAAGCAAGCTCTGAGCCCTGGCATTTTAACTCTTGGCTCTGACCTCAGTCCCTGTAGTTACCTCCTGTATAAGTGGTGTCCGTGTGCCCATGAACCCTATAGACAGGACCTGAAGAAGGGGAGTTGGGGGCATGTGCTAATTTCCTAGGGCTGCCAACACAAAATTCCATAGGCTGGATGCTTAAATAATGTAAGTTTACAGTCTCAGTTCTGGAGATTATCCGTCAAAACCAAGCTGTTGGCAGAGTTGGTTCCTTCTAAGGGCTGTGAGGGAAGGGTCTGTTCTAGACTTCTTTCCTTGGCTTGTAGATGGCTGTCTTCATGTTCACACAGTGTTCTTCCTATGTCTGTCTCCAAACCCCACTTCTTTATAAGGTTACCAGTCGTAAGGGAGTCGGGACCACCCTAATGACCCCGTTTTAACTGGATTACCTCCATAAAGGCCCATAATAGGGTTGTAAGAAAGTTCTAATATTTCTTAAAGTTCAAGTTATTAGAGAAGGGGAAAAGAGCTGGAGACGTCAAGGAAGCCCTGCTGATGGGCGGAGATTGGGCTCAGGGAAAGGCAGTCAGGGTTTTTGTCTAAGAGATAGCATATCTGGCCGGAATATCTCTCCTGCTCAGGGACCCAAGGGAACACGGCAGAAATGGGTGATTCTCCCCAGTGTGTGATGTGTGTGCCATGCCCTGGATGCCTCCCACAGAGGGACAGGCTAAGGTGACATACGATGTGGGAATCCCCGAGAATACTCGCAACACAGGATGTAGGTTTTCTACGAAAAGTCAGTACTAAGTCTGAAGTTTAGTAATGCATAGTTATAAAGGATGTATGAGAAATGCATGGTCTATGGTTGTGTTGAGAGCGCAGTGGATGATTAAGATCTGAAACAAGGCTTCACCAAAAATGGGACTGGGCTTAAAAATTATTCTGGGGTCATCTAACTTGGAGTTACTGCAAATGTGATCCATTCATTCATCCATCAAACTTTCTGAGAGTATATACTCTGAGTCCTGTGGTAACAGCTGAGAGAATAGTGAGACCTGTGTGGCTGTTTCTGTCCTCGAGGCAAGCATGTTAAACAACAGCAGCCTCCATAGAGAGAATTCATTATTTTGAGACTAGAGTGTCCCCTAATTTACATGACAACAACCCCTGATAGTCATAAGGATCTTCAGGGGGCCTGAATGAATCACACCATTTCTGGGACTTAATTTGTATGAATTACTCTGTACCTATGGAGGCAACACTTGAAGAAAAATGGAAGACCTCGAACTGAGAGTGTTGGGTGTCTTCTTCCCTGAGATGGTCTCTGAACGGTAGACCGATAGGCTGTGTCTATCCTCATTTCTCCCTTGGCTCTGCCTTTGCTCCGTCCCCACTTTCCCACCATGTCTCGGGGTCGACATGGGCATTTCAGAGTTTGACACGCGTGACCCACCGTCTTCTTCGCACACGCAGCTGAAGGCTGCCCCAAAATCCTTCAGGGGTTTGCTGTGGATTAGTCCAGCTGCTAGTGGAGGGCTCGGAGTAGATGCGGATTGCCAAGTGCCCTTCTCGGGATGTGATGTCAAGAGACAAGTGAATGAGTGGCAGGAGGATCTAGAGCTCTTTCATGACATCAAGACAGAAAACATCATACAGAACATCTGGGCAGGGGCACCAGGAAAAGCTGGGGTCAGAGGGAGACTGGGGACATTCCCCTGGAGGGAAGGACCCTTTGCCCCAATATTAGAGCGTGTTGGGCTCTTCGTAGAACTCATGGGGGACGAGGGCCAGGGGTCTGTAACCGCCAGTACGTAGAGCTTTTCCTGAGCGTGTGGATCCCACCATCCCGAGGGGGTCTGGTCCTGTGGTGCGCGCTTCTCGCCTCTCTAGCCCCAGCCACGTTTTACCCGCCACTGCTTTGCTCTCATTTATGTTTAAATGACTACCAGCTAGTGGAGCCAAAGATCCACATACGAATCCTGAAGGAACGTGGCATGGTTTTTTTTTTTTTTTTTCCTTCCAGAGCTACAGCACATAATGAAAATTTACAGAGGGTCAAGGAGGATTTTTGCATGTGAACGCACAGATTTTGGTTAAAATCTAGTATCTGTTTAATACAAAGAGTATGGTCCACCTGAAACATTGTGGTCTATTGTCATTTAGTAAATTTATCTATTTCAGTCTTTTGAAAATAAACTTCAATGGCAAGGCTGGGTTTCATTTCTTTTGAAGGCAGCTAGAAGTGACAGAGGGAGGGTTGAATCCTCCTCCTCATGGACTGTGTGACTGACAACTGTTGGGCTTCTAGTGTGTGGTAGGAGCTCCTGGGAAAGACTGACAGCTTTGTCTTGTCTTGGTTCACAGGCTGTTCTCTTAAGAGAAGTGACCGATGCTTTGGTGGCCATGGAGGAGCGACTGTTCACGACGGAGGTTTGTGGGGAAGGGCTCTCACCTGTAGTTTCTCACTGTTCTCAAAACCCCATCCAGCAGGGAGCCTGAGGGTCTCCGCATTTTGTTTGTTGCATGATTGAGCCTGGATGGCATTACACCCAGTGGGGGAGCCGGACTCTTCTTCGGGCATTTGTCCCGCTGTGGCCTCGTTTGGGGTCCGGGAGGATGGTGTGCAGCCCCTAGGAGCTGCCCTGGTGGGGCACAGCTTGCACCTGGACACTTCTAAGGCTCCCACTTCAACTGATTGCCTGCTTGCTCAAATGCTGGTTATAGTGGCCTGGTTGTTGGTTTGTGCACTCGTGAGGCCTCAGTGTTCCTCATCTGGGTATCACCGTACGCAGTGCTGGTCTGAAATGAGCATGGATCCTAGTTTCTTGGGATCAGTTCTTGACACTCTTTTTTTTTTCTTTAAATATTTTATTTATTTATTTATGAGAGACAGAGAGAGAGAGAGAGAGAGAGAGAGAGAGGCAGAGACACAGGCAGAGGGAGAAGTAGGCTCCATGCAGGGAGCCCGATGTGGGACTCGATCCTGGGACCCCAGGATCACGTTCTGGGCTGAAGGCGGCACTAAACCACTGAGCCACCTGGGCTGCTCAAGTTCTTGACACTCTGAATCTAGGGCTGGTACCTCCAGAATGTCCTGTATTTCCTTAATGACTATATTTATTATACTTAATGCAAGTTTATAAATTAAAATTCTTAAAAAGTGGAGCTCACCCACTTATCGATTGACTAAACAACTCCTTATTTGTGACTACCATGTGCCAGGCACTGTGCAAAGAGCTGAACATTCAGTGGCAGACAAAATATTTAAACAAAAAGGAAGTATATGGGGTAAGAGTAAAAGTTTTCTTTTATTTTTTTAAAGATTTTATTTATTTATTCATGAGAGACACACAGAGAGAGAGAGGCAGAGACACAGGTAGAGGGAAAAGCAGGCTCCATGCAGGGAGCCCGATGTAGGACTTGATCCCAGGACCCTGGGGTCACACCCTGGGCTGAAGGCAGACGCTCAACCACTGAGCCACCCTGGCTGCCCAAAAGTTCTCTTTTAAATCCTCCATCTCTACCTGATGTCTCCTCTGAAGAAACCTACTTTTAATAATTTGAAGCGCGGGTTAGCAAACAGCAACCAGAGGGAGGGCCAAATCTGGCCTGCCACCTACTTTTGTAAATAAAGCTATTGGAACGTAGACATGCTTATTTAAGTGTGAAAGCTCTGTGACTGCCTTCCCTCTGTAGCTACAGTTGAGTAGTTGGTGTGGCAAGTGTCTGGCCCACAAGGCTGAAAATAGTCACAGGCTAACCTCTGCAACAAATGTTTGCTCACCTCTGATCGATACGATACCTTATTAGTGTTTCTTGGTGTGTTTTATATGTACATATATATCAATGTTTTGGTGCGTGTATTTTTTCTGAAAGGAGATTATATTACACGTGTTATTCCTTAGTCTTCCTTTTTTCCCCTAATTGCTTGCATGGTTGTCCTCAGACAGAACAGAGAACTGGGGATCCCTGGGTGGCTGAGTGGTTTGGCGCCTGCCTTTTGGCCCAGGGCGCGATCCTGGAGTCCCAGGATCGAGTCCCGCATCGGGCTCCTGGCATGGGGCCTGCTTCTCCCTCTGCCTGTGTCTCTGCCTCTCTCTCTCTCTCTGTCTATCATAAATAAATAAATAAATAAATAAATAAATAAATAAATAAACAGAGAACTGTTCACCTTCGTTCAGTCTCTGCATGGTTTCAGGTACAAGTGTAGTGCTCCACAAATATTTGTTGAATGACTGAATGAAAAGTATATTACTTTATTTTTTTAAAGATTTTATTTATATGAGAGATGAGAGAGAAGGAGAGAGAGAGAGAGAGAAAATGAGTGAGGGGAGGGGCAGTGGGAGAGGGAGAAGCAGACTCAACACTGAGCAAGGAGCCCAATGCAGGGCTCCATCCCAGGACCTGGGATCATGACCTGAGCCAAAGACAGATGCTTAACCAACTGAGCCACCCAGGTGTCCCTAAAAAGTATATTATTTTTTTAAGATTTTATTTATGTATTCATGAGAGACATACACAGAGAGAGAGGCAGAGACACAGGCAGAGGGAGAAGCAGGCTCCATGCAGGGAGCCCGACGTGGGACTCGATCCCGGGTCCCCAGGATCTGGACTGAAGGTGGCGCTAAACCGCTGAGCCACCCGGGCTGCCCAAAGTATATTATTTTAAATAAAGTTCCAAAGTTGTAAATCGTGTACTTAAAGGTAATTCAGAGCACACTCAAGGTTATCCATATTATAACAAGGCTACCCATATTGTAATATCCTCATCCCACCGTGATTTCTTGGGTGAGCGAGAAAAAGGAACAACATCCACTTGTCTCTGGAGAACTTGTGAGGACCCAAGTCCTGTAGGTGTGAGCCCCCTGCGGAACAGGTTCGCATGGAAGACTGGCTGACAGCTGGCTGTTCTGGGGAACATAAGGCTTCCCATGGAGCCTCCTGAGCTCTTCGCTGAAGCTGAATGGATCCCGGCAGTCTTCTCCATTTGATAATTTTCTATTCCGTGGTTTGAGAACATGGATTGTACTGGTCCACTGCCACGCGTTACAACCGTGTGGATACGCTGCTCATGGGGATCTCTCTTACCAATATTTTGTATCCTGCCCTTTTGTTGAGGGATATTCTCTGCTAGACAGTATGAGTCATGTGCTTAGCTATCCACAGGGCTCCTTGTTTTCATGTTTTCACGAAAGGCGAGGAGGGTCTGCTTTCTTATCAAGTACATCCTTTTACATTATTTTGGCAAATCCTTTTCTTGGGTGTCGAGGAAAGGATTTTAGGTGGCTTTCTTCCATTTAGATGGCTTTCTTTTGTTTTTGTGTCCTTCCCCCTCATGACCCCAATCTGCCTCATCTGACCTTGGCAGAGCATGAGGTGTAGGTAGGGCAGGTGTGTTGCCAGATGAGGTGACGTGTGTGGGCACACAGGAGCCTGGCTGCTGAAGCCTTTCCTGAATTTCTGTCTGGAATGAAAATGTGTGCATTTTCCACCATCTGGCCAACACTTGCTTTTGATCTTTCCTTCTCCCAGGTATTTATTTGGTTTGGGGCACAGAGTGGATGTCTGGAAGGCAAGTGTGATTGCTGTCCGATTCCTCCTTCACAGCAGGGACCTAGAGGGGGGTCGTGGCTCGGTGTGAGGTCAGCGTCTTCCCTCTGTCTGCCCCTCCCCTCCAGTCAGTGAACTTTCTTGGGATGTCACCACACAAGATGAATGATTATAGCCACAGGGTTGGAGACCCTTGCAGATCATCTCAAGAAAAATGTTGATTATGAGGATGCTGCTGAACTAGAACCACAACGGGAAGTTGGATCCAACTTGGATCCACCAAGGCAGCTCCAGAGAACAGTCGCTTCTCTCTATCTTCCTCTCCTTTTCCATGTCTTCGTCTTGCCATGCCCATCATACTTTCCCCACCGGCCTGTCTCATTTTATGCTTTATAAGCCTGGTTTTCATCTCCTACACTGACAAATACAACATATTCTCACCGGTAGCAGCGATTCTTCCCTGGGTGGTGTCTGTAAGAAGAGGCCGAGAAAATCCCTTAGTT
The DNA here is from genome assembly GCF_048418805.1 of Vulpes vulpes. Classification (NCBI taxonomy): domain Eukaryota; kingdom Metazoa; phylum Chordata; class Mammalia; order Carnivora; family Canidae; genus Vulpes; species Vulpes vulpes. Next base: position 89,938,768 of record NC_132784.1, on the reverse strand, counting down.
TGCTCTTACGAATTCCCTTTAGGTAGAGCACACCTCCCCGGTTGAGAATCATTACTTTCCATTTTGGCTATTGTTAACTTCTTCCATAGAAACTCCTTAAAGTGTTCTCCTGTATTCCTCAAACCTTAATGTGCCTGCCAGTCATTTTGAGATATTGTTAAAATGCTGAACCTGATTTATGAACTGTAGGTTGGGACAAAATACTGTGTTTCTGGCAAGTTTCTAGGTGATGCCAATGCTGCCGGTTGGTGGATCATACCTTGATCACCCACGGAGTTAGAACTGTGATGTTAAGACTACTGAGCATCAGAATCATCTGGGGGGATTGTTCAAATGAAGATTAGTGGGCATGGCCACCAGAGTTCTGATCCCGTAGGCCCGAAGTGGGACCCGAGAGTCTGGATCTCTATCAAGTTTCCAAGGGATGCCGATGCTACTACTTTGGGACCACACTTTGAGAGCCATTGCACTGCAACTGTTGTTCATCCTTGGCTTTATATCAGAATCAACAGGAGAGCTTTGCAAAAAAATATATCTATCTAGTTCCTCTCCCCACCATCCCGATTTCACTGGTCTGTGACACAGCCTGGTACACGTATGTTTGAAAAGTCACCAGGTAATTCTGCTTTGTAACCTCTGAAAGCCTAGAGAATCTAACTGGCCAAGTCTATGAATTAGCTGCCATAGATCAAGATCTTGTCTGTGGTCTAGACATCTGTAATCAGGAGGGGTTAATGGATTAATTATAGTCTCTTAGGCTAAAAAAAGCTAGAGTGGGTCCGTTGAAGATTGATGTCTGTAGCTCACTGACAATAACAGAACCTGATTGAGGAGATCCTTGTAGGGGGTTCAGTGTAGGTGGTCTAGGCTTGGTCCGGGGCAGACATTTAAGCACGGGCAATAGTAGAAGCAGCTCTGACTGGGGTTATTCTATATGTTGGCAAATTGAACATCAATAAAAAAATAAATTTAAAAAATAAAAACAAATTAAAAAAAAAAGCAGCTCTGGTCACAGAAGCTGTAATGGTTGCTCTCTTTTACTTAAGTCTTGGGGTTTCTGAGATATCCTGAAGGGCACCACCATCATTTTTTATGGCACTGGTAGCAAAAACAAATATTTGCATTGCCTGGCATCCTTAGTCTTTGCGCTCGTGGGTTCCCTGACTTGATTCTGTGACTGACCTGCGAGTCTCTTGGTTCTAGGGCGTCGTATCTCACCCTTCCAAGCATCCTGGCCACCATGGCACCTCAGTTAGTATTCAATGTGTGGTAGTAACCTTCTTGTCAGACGAAGGAATGGAAAGATGCAAGACAATGCCAGGTAGGATAACGGGAGGGAGTCACTGCTTGTGCAGCTCTACTGGGGCCTCAAGCCCCCACCCCAGCCTAAAAGAGAGGGTCGTTGAAGGTTTTGCATCCCTGAAGCATTGCTCGGTGATATCCAGACGGCTCCTAGTGGACCTGAGAAAGCCTATTTATGCAATTTAACACAACCCACTCATTTTATAGATCGAAATGCTAAGTTCCAGGGAGTGAAGAGACAGTTATCTCCGGGTGTCGAATTATATCAATTATCTGGGGACTTAATATTAAGTGGAACCAGTGGTATAACTACAGGCGACAAAAACTTGCAAGTTTTGTTTCCTCTTTCATTTATAACTCTGGGGCTCTGCAAGGCAGGATAGTGATAGCTGTTACATGTGCCAGGCATTGTGCTCAGCAGTTTGCACACGTTATCTTATTTCATTGTCACAGCAACCTTAGAGGTCGGTGCTTTTATGAACTACGGTTCATGAATAAGTAATCAGGCTAAGAGAAGCTACGATTCATCCAAGATCACACTGATAGTAAGTGTCGGAGCCCAGGAAATCTGATTGCAGGGTTGAGGATGACTTAACCAATGCCCCTTCCCCTGTGCCTTGAAGGAGACGGGAGCAGGCCCTGCAAATGAGGCGAGTTGTGTGCAAGTGCCGCCTTTAGGTTTCTGGTATAGACCGGCTTCGTTGCAGTGGGATGGGCGAGAATCATAAAATCCTAACAGACCAAGACAAGGTGGGACCCGTGGCTGCCTAGGCAGAGGGAAAGGAGCACCCTGCACATGCTAGCTCCTTCCACCTCCCTCGTTTGCATGTAGCTGGTCTTGGTGTGGTGCTGGGGGAAAAGGTAGAAGCGGGGAAGAGCTGCTTGGTGAGTTATTGTAATTTTAGAGCTCATAAAATATTTGTGAAAGCTTTTCTCAGAGTTAGACTTGAGATATTTCTTCACTCTTGTGGCCTGAATCACGCCACGGGGCCAATAATATTTCTTGGAAGAAATAATATTTCTTCCAACCCAAGTGTCTTTGTCTTAATTTGTCTTAATTGATGCTACCCTAGGATCCTGAGGGGCACGAGTGAAGAGGATCTGGTTGGCTGTTAACGTGACATAGCTTCAATTACTTATCAGAATCCCTGCCGTTTCCTGTGGTCACTTAATAACAAATGAACTTTGTAGCATCTGTCTTCATAATGGTGCAAATTAGACAGGAAAGTTGCTGGTGGAGAAAGATCAGCTAGAGGGAGTCGCTCGGAAGGAACATGAGAAGAGGAGGAAGACTACAAGTATTGCAGCCAACCTAAGTAAACCAGTCCTCCCTCTTCTCTGGGTAAATCCAGGAGTTTAAGTAGAATGCAGAGAGATTTAGCCTTCAAATTGGACCTGGAGCCACACAACAGATTTATCATTTCTCCTTTTGATTTAGGAGGAAGGAGGAGAAAATGGAGGCGTGCTCTCCTCTCGGTGATTAGCTGGCCGCCAGGAAAAAGGATTTCTGGTCCCAGGAGCCCCGGGAAGCTGCTTTCAATAGCTTTTATGGTCTCAGTGCTTGAGACTTTAATTTATTTGACATTTGGTTGTTGAAGATGATTTATGTTCTCTGCCTTGTTTTCATTATCTCGGGCACTTGAGAGGGAAAATTTAGAGACTAGGAAATGGGAAAGAAATTCTTTAGGTCCTGGCTATTCCAAGTGTCATCCCTGGGCCAGAGTGCCACCCAGGAGTTTGTTAGAGATGTGGACTCTCAGGGCCTCCCCCAGACCTACTGAATCAGAACCTGTATTTTAACAGGATCCCCTGGTGATTCACGTGCATGATACAGTGTGACAAGCGCTGCCCCAGGATGTCTCCTGCTGGTCTTGGCGATGCTCGAGGGGGGGTTGTAGGTTGTGCTGGTCTGATGTATGTTTGTTCAGGTTGGTGCAACTTCTTCACTCTGCACCTAGCACAGCACCTGAACCCTCTCCTCCTTGCTATTACACCCTCCATGAGCGGCACTGATACCCGGGCGTTGACTGTGTGCCCATGCACGTTTCCGAGTGCTCGACAAATACCATCTCATTTAACCTTTAGAAGAACTCTGAGGAGAAAAAAAAACAAAACATTGTTATTTTATAGTTGGGGAAATGGAGGCGAGAGAGAGCGAGCGCCGTTTTGACCTCTGCGGAATTAAAATCGACTTGCTTGGAGGAGGCAGCATGAGGGTAAGGAAGCAGCTTGGTCTTGAAGGTAGACAGACATGTAGACACCAGTTTGATTTTGATTTGTGTGGAATGCTAGCAAAGTAATCCCGCAGATAGGATTATGCTCCTTATAGGTTGATTTGAGGGTGCAGTGCAGTAGCATGTGGACTGTCCAGCAGAGTTCCTGGAACATAGAACTCCACAAATGGTCTTCATCTTCTTTCTCATTATTTCCTTCCTGCTCTTGCTTGGCCTTTCCTTCCCTTCCATTCCCCTATCCTCCTGCTAGCTAACTTTGGTCCATCATGTAAGTCCGAAGCACATCTTCCTGGAAACCCCTAGGTGTGTGGGACTGGGATTTTATAATGCATGTCTCTTCTTAAATGTACAGCTTGGGAAGGACTGAATGTAACTCCTTAAATCAGTTGTCAGGTGCTTAATAAGCATCCATGATTTAAATGCTTAGATTAGATGATTCCTTGGGTCCAAGTCGATGCTGCGGAAGTTTATCTTCTGATCTGAATTGAAAGCAAGTGCCTTCTGGTAAAATATGTGGAAACCTACAGATTTGACGTCTTACCTGGAATCTGGCTGAGTTAGAATCTGTTTTCATGAACTGTTCTCTCCATGACCTCAGGCCATGTGTCAGTGAAGCAGAGCAGTGGTTAAGCGCACAGACTCAGGCCAGGTTGCACTTCTTGGTTCTCGCGCTGACGAGCTGCATGAAACAGCAACACTGTCTAACTCGCTCTGCCTCAGTGTGTTCATCTGTAGCATTAAATCCAGCCCGGAGGTGGTTGTGAGGGTCAAACACGTTGATGAATGTAGTGCTCCGAGAATGGGCCTGGCCCATATTAAAGGCTTATGGAGGTGGTAGTTTCTGTCATACTTCACCACTCTGAGCCCCCATTTCCTCACCTGTGTAACCGAAATAATACAGTCTCCCATAAGGCCGGAGGCCTAAAGTGGTGGCATAATAGGTCTAGTGCACTCTCTGGCATCAGCAGGAAGGTACTCAGCTCATGAATTAGTGAGACATGTCTGTATCCATTGTTTCGAAGGATGGCCATATACCCACACTCTGCATTTATGTGTGTAAGTTAGAGGTGTCAAGTTGGGATTTTTTTCTGAGGTCCAATTTAAATTACTCATTGATTTTTACTATGTGAATCTTTATTTAACAAGAAACGTAGGCTTCTGATGAGCTGGAAACTACCTGATGAAATAATAATAATAATAATAATAATAATAATAATAATGTTGATGTTGATGATGAAACAGCTGGAATGTTTCCAGAGCTCTCCTTGGAGAACTCACGCTCCTCTCTCCAGGTTGTTTGACAGGGCAGATGTTGACTGAAACGTCATTTAGATAAAGAGATGCATCCATGGCAACTAATGAGACTGGAAATAGTCTGGGACAACTCAACTGGCAGCAGGTCAGGTAACAAAATGACAGAAATGGCATTCTTTAAGTGCTCTCTCCCACCAATCATTGGCTAAACTTGGCATCCAGAGTGCCCTAGGCGAGAGGTGATCACAGTGGATCAATGTGGCTAATTTCCTCGTCGTCCTGGGACACATCATGACAACATCAGCTGCAACCTTGCAAGCCTTCTGAGAGGTGGGAAGGCACAGCATGACATTGTTCTTATTTTATGGATGGCAGAGCTGTTCTTTGGAAATGTTGTGAGATGGAACTTGGTATCTGTCTTGCTGCTCAGCCCTCCATGGTTGCATGCCCTTGCCACCTCTCTCCCTCTCTTTCTCCACCTCTTTCTCCTTTTCTCTTATCCTGACACTCATTCTTTTAGAGTCCTCCTCTGACCTGGTTATCAAGGTGAGGAGTTTAGATGATACATTATGCAGCTTAAGATGTTATTTCTTATCTCTGAGAATATTGCATTTTATAATTCTTTTTTTAAATATTATTTTTAAAGATTTTTATTTATTCATTCATAGAGATGCAGAGAGAGAGGCAGAGACACAGGCAGAGGGAGAAGCAGGCTCAATGCGCATTTTATAATTCTTAAAGACTAAAAAATACGTGACAAAGCACAATTTGAGGACCACCTGGTATGAGTTGCTTCAGCATCCATAGGAGAAGCCTCTGTTCTTGTGTAGGACAAAGAACTATTTTCCTCAAAGCACCTTTTCTTAATATTCAGAGTCTGCTGGGGCTTCCAGTTGTTGTCCTGGCCTTGAGAAAAGCATGCTTTGCTCCATGTGAACTGCTCTCTGTCCTTGTTCTTGACTTTTAATTCAGTTTCTCCTTTCTGTTCAGTGCAGCCTTCCAGTGGTTCGTGCAGGCTGCATGGAGCTGACAGTTGGGTCTCAAGACAAAGAAAGAGCTTACCAAACCCAGCTTTAGGTAAAGTGACCTTGACAAATGCCCGATATCACACTTGGTCTTAGAACATCTAGTTAGACCTATAAAGTCAGTTACTTAGAAATAGACTTCTGTAGAATTCCATTTTTAGTAAAACGTGAGTCTGTACCTTGGTTTTTTCATTGTTCGTTTGGACCTTCACATTTTAGACCTGAAGGTAAATCTAAGCCAATGGTTCCCAAACCTGGTCTCTTGGGAGCTTAAGAAAGTCTGTTCCTGGGCTTTACCCCAGCCCCAGTGAGTCAAACTCTTTGGTAGTTGGAGCCCAGTAATCCTGGGACTCTGTGTTGGAACCAAAACCCTGCATGTGATACTCATACAGCCAATTGGCTTCCTGTCCAAGGACCAGCCCTTGGGAACCAGTCTACTACTTTTTAATTTTATAAATGTTGAAACTTAGGCCCAAGAAACTTAGCCAGTCATATTTCAAGACTGTAAGCAAATTGCCTTCAGGACGGGCTTTATGATTATCGTCAGCCTTTCCGTCACGGCGACCATGTAGAAAGTGTTGACAGGCTGGCTGTGCTCTAAGTGAGAAGGTGCCAACGTGTTTCTTCTTCTCCAGCCCAGTGGTAGCTTTCCCTGCAATTGTGAATCACTATCCTCATCCTGTTCTATCAGTAATGGCTTTTAGTTTTATAATGCCCCACTGGGCCTACTTTCTATTTACAGGGTTTTCTATTATGGTTAAAGAATATTCCATTGTTGCTTAATTTCCAAATCAAGTGTGCATAAATAATTTATTGACGCAATGTTGCACTCAGACAATTTTTTGAAATTGCCCTGTGTAACTTTATTAAGTGCAGAACCGGGAATGCTAATTTGTCTGATTGGGAAGGGGTGTGTGTGGGGGGAAGGATCTATATATTATTAAACCGTTCAGGTAGTAAACAACATCGTCCCCCCACCCCCAAAGTCCTAATCACTGTTTTTTAGTCATCAGATTTAAATTGTAAATGAAACAGGGTCAGTGCATTAGAAAAGCACATGCCATGTTTTGTTAACATAATCAGAAAAATGGAGTTGCTACAAACCCTTTCCCCATCTGCCAGTCATTGTATTAAATGCTTCTGCGATTTTATTAGAATTCTCTGTCCCTGCAGATGCCAGTCAGCTGTGAAATTGAAATTGCAAACAGAAATATTACATTTTCATCCATAGTGGAAACTGAGAAAGTCCATTTTTTTGACAGGAAAAGAAATAGCATGACCTTTTCAACTGGGTCATTCTCTGTTTGGGTTTGAAGTCAGTTTGGGGCTCCTGTCTTGAAAGGGAGAAAGGAAAGGAAGGTGGCTCTGCTTTTCTGTTGGTTTTCTCTGGCAATCTGATCAACAAGTATCCCCCACGGCTCCCAGAGAGCCCTTGAGCTTTTCTGAATGCAACCCATTTTCCTTTCTCTTTCTCTGAGTGAATTGAGGTTGTATGGGAGAGGCATTAGTGTTTGCTAGCTGCAGACATTTCAACACGATACCAGCTCTAACATTTCAAGGTTTTCTAGAGGGTAGGGAAGATTCGTGATAAATAGTTCTTGCTAGGCTGTTATAACCTGAGTTGGGCCTGAAATGAATGTCAAGAACTATAGTAGGATTGTCTTTGCTCGGAACTCTTTCCTCTCTTCTTTCCCTCGGGTCATCCCTGACCACTCTTTTTATCTTGCTCAAATGCCACTTCCTCTTGGAAGGTTTCCTCCGTCAGCCTTGTCCACTCACTCAAGACCAGGTTATTTGCACCTGCTTTGAGCTACTGTTACTGTGGTTTTACTAATGGTAAACTCCTGCTTCCCTTTCTAGATTATAGACTTTTTTTTAGGGGCAGAGACCTTTCTATTTTGCTCATTATTATATTCCAGGCTTAAAATGATATAGATCTCTAAGGGTTGAATAGGTCAGTATTTGTCAGAAGATTGAATGACCGAATAACCGGCATTTCCAGAAATAGCTTACGTGAGAGGTACTAGGAAAACAGGAAGACCGGAACTATGGTAAGGGATTATAGGATGGAATGCCATAAGGTGGAAAAATAGAAGAGGAACCCGAGAAATCACAGTAATCACACAAAGGGAAGTCTCTAAAACTGCACTTATAAACTCTGGCCAAGATTTTGGTGGATGGAGAAGGTTGAGTTGGATCTTTTATCTTCAGTTTCAACTGCAAATATTCTGTGGTTTGGAAGGAAATGATGACGAAATACATACATATTTTTAACATAGGTAATGTTGTAGTGCTGTAAGTATCAAATTGAGTTGAAGAGATCTGGCCTAGCACTCTTTAAACTCCACATAGCTCCGTTTAGTCATCGTGTATTTGTGTGTCATATGTCAGGCCCTGCGTTAAGCACTTCTTGCATGTTACCTCGTTTCTTTTTTTTTTTTTAACGATTTATTTTTTTTTTTTTAATAATAAATTTATTTTTTATTGGTGTTCAATTTGCCAACATACAGAATAACACCCAGTGCTCATCCCATCAAGTGCCCCCCTCAGTGCCCGTCACCCATTCACCCCCACCCCCTGCCCACCTCCCCTTCCACCACCCCTAGTTTGTTTCCCAAGTTAGGAGTCTTTATGTTCTCTCCCTTTCTGATATTTCCCACACATTTCTTCTCCCTTCCCTTATATTCCCTTTCACTATTATTTATATTCCCCAAATGAATGAGAACATATAATATTTGTCCTCCGATTGACTTATTTCACTCAGCATAATACCCTCCAGTTCCATCCACGTTTCATCTTCAAAATAATCCTATGGTTCTAGGTACAGTTTTTACCCCCCTTTTACAGACATGGAAGCTGGGGTGCAGAGAGGCCCTCTGACTTGCCCAAGATCACATAGCTAATTCACGGCGAAGCTGTGTTTTGAATCTGGGACTGTTGGGTTCGACAGCTCAACGAACTTTCAACTGGGATGATCGGCTGCGTCTCTACACGGAGGAAAATAGGTGTTTGACAAATTCGTGTTTAATTACCTTGAAGAAGGACTGCGGGGACACAGGCAGGATTGTCCACTGGATAGTTCTCACAGGGTTGCCTAGAAATGAGGTGACTGGGAGGGGTGGTGCCCCTTCCACTGGAGGGAGCGGCCATGCCTCTACGTCACACAAGCGCTCTGGGTGCCTTCAGCTGGGGTCGCCAGCACTGTTGTGCAGCTTGCCTTAGCAGCAGTGTCCAAGCTCGCACTGTTTTTCTGCACTTGGAAGCCTGCTTCCTTGAAAACCCTGTAAAGAGAGGAAGCAGCCGGGAAGGGGCTCATTTCCTGGAGCACAGCTGGTGGTGCCCAGCTGTGCCTAACGCCATCCTGCACCCGGCGGGGAGCAGGGTGGGCCATGTGCGTTGTCCTGCTGCAGAGTTCCTGCCTGAGAGTCCCAGCCCGCCCGGTGTGGCACTTACATGCTCTCTGTGTATACTCCTTCCTTGCTGGGACCCGATGAAAGGCATAAGCATCCCTTAAATTTGAGGCTACAAAATAAAAGCCATAAAAACATCCCTGAGTGCTGCAGACTCTTCTTCCCTTGTTTTGAGTTTCTATGTATGATGGCCTTCAGTGGTTTTTTTTTTCTTTTTTTTAAAAGATTTTATTTTATTTATTCATGAGAGACAGAGAGAGAGAGAGAGAGAGAGGCAGAGACATAGGCAGAGGGAGAAGCAGGCTCCATGCAGGGGGCCCGATGTGGGACTCGATCCCAGGACCCCGGGAACTAAACCACTGAGCCACCGGGGCTGCCCGGCCTTCAGTGTTCACTCTTGGTAGCCACATACATTATTTTGTCCATTCAGTTATTATTTTAAAGACTCTAACATTTATTGAATACTTTTTCCATGCACCATGAACTAAGTGCAGATACTCATTACACCATTGCCCTGAAGTATTATAATCTCTATTCACAGAGAGAAAAAAACCCTCAGAGCTTAGGGAGGCCTAGTAAGTTCCCTAAGATCACGCACTAATGCAGACCTGGACAGCCGCTGAGGTCTCTCTGACGCCACGGCCCAGCTCTAGCACCAGTGGGGCGTGCTGCCGTCCTGCACAATGCTGAAGAAACGGCCGGACCATATTACTGGGCATTGTCTCTGAAGTCCTTTCCCTGCTGCAGCTTTGAGATGCCCAACAGCTGGGAGGTATATCGATGCGGGCAGGTGGGCAGTTATTTTTGCTGCCAGGACTGCTCCATATCGGGGCCTGCCTCCTTCTCGCCAAAGTCCGTGCACAGCTGAAGGACCCCAGAGGCAATTAAATTTAGTGAGGAGGCCGCACTTCCCTGGTGGGGTATAAGAGCAGCACCAGCTCATTCTGGTCCCCTCTGCTGAGCTAGCTGGGTACTTAGCCTCACCAGTGTTTCCATCCCCTAGGCTACCAGCCCGATGGCTTACAAAAGCCTCTCTGGCACAAATCTCTAGGAGGCACCTGCTATTTTTGAAAGCCGTCTTCCTTTGCTGGCATGCTTCCGGAATTTAATTATGGAACCTGGATTAGTGTAAGGCCAAGTTCCATCTGCTACTCCACTTAGCTCCTTTTCCCCTCAAGAGAAGATGCCATTTCCCGTCCCTCTTCCACTTTGTTTGGAGTTGGGCTTGTCAAAGGTCTTAACTGCTGTCTGGTGGGTGCCTTTGGGCTGGTGTATCGCTTCTGATATTTCCCCAAACTGGCTGCCACCAGCCTCGGGATTTGCCTTCTGCTTTTTGTCAGAGCCTTCCCCTGCACGCACTTTTCATAAAGTCCACAGCAGACTTGATTATAAGAAAGGTCAGGGTAGACTGGCTTTTGAACACAGACAAAAAGCTGCCATTTCTCCTGCTCAAAGGCAACCAGAGATCAGCAGCACATTTGAGAAGCTGCAAATTGGCATCATGTGTAGCTCCCTGCAGCATTCTTGGAGGTCTGCTTACATGGTGCAGCAGCTTGTGCCTCAAAGCCTCAGTCTGTTCAGAAGGATGGCCTCCCTGAAGTGCACCGTCTGGGCCTTTGCCAGCAAAGCACCGGGGTGCTTGCTGTGAGTGTGCAAATCTTTAAACCCATGTAACTGGGCATCTTATTCATGAAGATGGCAAGTTTGGTGAAATATGGGCTCTGGGATGGTAGACTATCCCAGTGGCAGGAAAAGGCTCTTTATAGGGTCCTGGCACGAGCGATTTTGTCTAGCAAACTTTGACCTAGAACAATAGGATTATTTTGAAGATGAAATGAGGTAACATGCAAGAAGTGCTTAACACAGGGCCTGACATATGATACACGAATACACGATGACTATTTTATTTTTGTACGGGTGTGATCTGTAGAGCTTCTTCCAGTGGCGTCCATCTGTAACAGCGACAACATCATTGCGGGGTGGTAGGCCCCCAAATGCTCCACCCTCCTATCCCTCCTCCCGGAGATCCCCATTTCAGGGCCCTGGAACCTGTGGATTTTACCTTATTTGGGAAGAGGATCTCGGCAAGGGTGACTAAGTTGAGAACTTTAAGGAGACCATCCAGGATTATCAGGTAAGTCCTAACTGCCATCCAGATATTGTTGGAAGAAGGGTGGGGAGGGGGAGGCAGACATCAAAGGAGGAGGCGGCACAGGCACCAGAGGGCCACAGATGGGGGTGATGTGGCTGCAGGACGGGAAGCACAGACAGATGCTCCTCTGGGGCCTCCAGAGGTGGGGACACCTCGGCTTCAAACCTCCAGCACATTGGACTCTGTAGTTTTAAGCCACCCAGCTTGTGTGTAGTCATTCACTGCAGCCGCCGCAAGAAGCCGATGGGCTCGGGGAGCTCTCCTCACAGTCCCTCCTCTGCACCGTGTGGTCCTCCCTGTGCTTTAGGGTGTCTTCCCCGTGCATGGGTGCACCTGGCTGCTGTGATTCCCTCTGCAGTTGCAGAAGCTCTTTGAGCAAATCTATGAGGGGGAACAAGGGTTATTTACTTAGTTCGTTCTGGGGGTTAAATGCCTTACATCTTGGCGTGCTTGGCATCTCCCTGGCCCTGGATTGGCAGCCTGGCATAGTATTTAAGAAAGTATTATTTTTTTAAAAAAATATTTTTAAAATTTATTTATTCATGAGAGACAGAGAAAGAGAGAGAGAGGCAGAGACCCAGGCAGAGGGAGAAGCAGGCTCCCTGCGGGGAACCCCATGCGAGACTCGATCCCAGGACCCAGGATCACGACCTGAGCCGAAGGCAGACGCTCAACCCTTGAGCCCCCCGGGCGCCCCTTAAGAAAGTATCATTTGCTCTTCTCTCTCTCTTCTCTCTCTCTCTCTCTCTCTCTCTCTCTCTTTTTTTTTTCTCTTCTCTGATCGTGCCTTCATGGAACTTCATTCTGAGAGGTAGTGAAGGAGGTGAACCCCTACAGAACCATTGCCTACAATGTTGTACTTAAGAAGAAGGTTCACAAATCACAATTGTGATTTGTGTTGGGTCTAAACTGTGTCCCCTGCCTTATTAGCTGTGTGACTTTGAGTAAGTTACTTAACCTCTCTGGGCCTCACTTTTCTTATCTGTGGAATGGGGATAGTAATGCCCACCTCATCAGGCTTTTGTGAAATTTAAATGCTTAATTCCTTTGACACACCTGTTCCTGAGGAGGAGGAGACCGTGGAAGGCCATGTGGAAAGCCCTAAGCCATGTGAAGTCATTATTACTTTCCCAGTGGAGGACACGTAGGTGGTCAGCACTGCTGTGCTACAGGTGCGGCGATGTGGAGCGTGACGCGGCCACTGAACGATGGAGCAGGGGGGCCCCAGGCCACACACAGATAGTGCAAATTCCCAGAGGGGGAAATCTTTCTGGAGAAAATGTTGAGCAGGGTGTGATTTTCAAGCTACATGTTTTCTAGCAGCGCAGCTCCGCCAGTGGGGTTGGCATCCCAGGTCTGCCTTTAAATTCTTGTTCCAGATCATTCTCATCTACCCAGTAAACCTAACCTGGCAGGTGCGTGTCCCTTCTTCTGTGGTCCTGTTTTCCCCCCCGGCGGGGGTGGGGGTGCTCTCTTCTCTGAGACTCTCTGGCACTGGGGGGTATGTGCTAATAGTGTGTTCATAGCAGTCCTTCCAGGTAAAATACCTGCATTTTGTCAGAAACGTTTAGTTTTTCACGCCTGAACACTGTTGGGTTTTGGTGATAAGCACCATCCCTCCTACCTGTGCTGGCAGGGACTCAGGTGAGCCAGTGACCCCTGTACCTCCCGTGCATGTCCTGCCCATGCACACTCGGACCTGCAGGCACTGAGATGCTGACGGCTCACTAAGGAAAACAACAGACGCAGCTTCCCAGTCATCGGTGCTGCAGGAGACTTTTGCAGGGACAGTGGGGTGTTTTCTATCTTTCTTTCTTTCTTTTTTTTTTTTTTTTAATTTCATGGCAGAGAATGGACTAGAAAATGTGTTTTTGGCAAGATGTTGACTTCCCAGAGAGAACCCAGGCAGGGCGAGCCTTGCTTTCTGTGACTGTGAGTGGAGAGGCAGAGCTCGCTGCCCCCCCTTGGTGTGGGCACCAGCTAGCAGAGGATGTCCCGCGGGCCGAGCCCAGGCAGAGCTGAAGCAGAATCTGGGCTCCTGACTCCCTGGTGCGGGTCACTTCTGCTCCACGTGCCCTGAGCTTCCCCCCCATGCCTGTGTTTTAATGCTCGAGCGAAAGCCCCGTCATTACCCCGGAATGCTGTGTCCAAGGATGTTGTGTAGTATTCACAGTGCTTTGCCCCAAGATAGCCTCCTGACCATTAGACGGATGTAAACAACTGTCCACTTGGGAGAGGGTTAGTTGCCAGCTCCAGATGTCAGGAGAAGCTGGTTCCAGGACTCCGGCATCCTGGCTCCGTCTCTCTGCTGGCAGGTGTCTCCCACCCCCCGATCAGACTTCCACACTGGACACCTCACATCTCAGCGGTAAGAACAGATGTTCCAGACACTTAGAGACGAAGAGGAGGTGGCTGGCGATCAAACGAGCAGAGGTTCCTAGGCCACATGGTGCTTTGCAGATTTTCTCCCCCTCTGCCCTGGTTTCTGGGAAGGATCTAAATGACTCTCCTTCTTGAAGTGCTGAAGATACTGTAATGTCTCGGCAACAGTGCTCTAGACAGCCCTCTCTTCTGGTGACCTCCTTATTTTTCTCATTTTTCTTTCAAAAGGAGTAATTGTGATAAAACCCGGTGATCTTCCATGCGGTTGCTAGACTCGTTACATAAGTGTAGCTTGGCGTACGGGTTCGCCGCTCTCTAGGGTCGTGGGCAGAAGCAGAATTTGTGATTTAGATTACAGATGCAGTGCAGGTGTCACTCATCACATAAGATATGTTTCTATGTACGTTTGTGACGACAGAGTTATGTGCTTTCTACCTCTCCTTGCTCCAGGTAATTGAAGCTCCAGGCTTTAGACATCATCTCTATGTTGGCAATTCCCAAATTTATATCTCCAGTCTCAGCTGCTTTCTTGAATCTCAAAATCAGTTCTCAGTTGCCTACAATGTTGTACATGATCCATAACCTATTCATTCTAGTGAGGACTCTGCCTCAGCCCCATAAACCTCTCAGCGGACACGTAAGCACCCCCCTCCACCTCGCTGTATCTGCTCAGCTCACACAGCTGCCTGCCACAGTCACTCCGTTTCTTCATGTTTCCATGAAAATGTCACTTTTTAAAAAGTTATTTGAGACTTTTATCATAAAGGATTAATGTCTCTAATATAAAAAGAACTTCTAAAAATGGAGAAAAACAAGGCCCACAGCCCTATAGAAAGTGGGATAAAGATGTGAACAGAAAGATCATAGGAAAAGAAATGCAAATGGCTTTTCACCATATAAAAGATGCTCAATTGCACCCACAAGAGACACAGCAGATTAAAACCAGTAGACATAAAGGGGAAAAGAGAAAAAATGAGTGGGAAATATCAGAAATGGAGACAGAACATGAGAGACTCCTAACTCTGGGAAACGAACTAGGGGTGGTGGAAGGGGAGGAGGGCGTGGGGTGGGGGTGACTGGGTGGCGGGCACTGAAGGGGGCACTTGACGGGATGAGCACTGGGTGTTATTCTGTATGTTGGCAAATTGAACACCAATAAAAAATAAATGTATTAAATAAAAAACAAACAAACAAACAAACAAACAAACAAACAAAAAATAAATAAATAAAACCAGTAGACAGAGAACCAGTATTGACCAGAGACTCTTGCAAAAGCTACAGGGAGGCAGGGGCTTTCATTTCTTGCTGCCGGGAACTCAATGTGGTCCTAGCAGAACAGAGGGGAGCTTGACAATAGTTAGCAGAATCATACAGTGATTTCTCCTTTGACTTGGAAATCCCATTGTTGGCAAGTCACCAAGACCTGCTGAGGTGATAGTTGAGGGGGATTCCACGGAACCTGGAGGAGGGGGAGGTTGAATATTAATTGCCCCAAGCACCTGCAGCGAGGGGCTACAGTTCATCCCTGGCGTCCTCCTTCTAAGTTTCCCTTTGGAGGGAGATTATCATGGAACTGTTGAAAACTGCTCCCAAAAGCTGAGTGGATAAATAGTTCTGTTCATCACAAGGAATGGACTCTTGTTCCTCTGTCTTTATTTTTCTTTATTTTTTCATCTTCTTTGTTTTTCTTATAATTTATCACCACCTGTTCCTTTAGGTAATTATTTATTTATTAGCTTCTCCTCGACTACAATGGAAGCTTCATGAGCGCGGGGCCCCGCACCCCCTCACTCCTGCTTGTTTCCTGTGTCAACACCGTTGAGTCTTGGCCTGGTTCGTAGTAGGGGTCAGTAATATTGTTACTGGATGAATTAAAAAAAATGATGGAATAAATAAACGAGCAAGATTGAGACACTTTGTGTGTTTTTTGTCTTTGGGTCTGCATGTTGCATGACACTTACAGGAGTGAAAAAATATTTGTAGAATTGAATAGCGTGCATGGGATTTTTTTTTTTAACCACCTGGAGGAAAGTAATATTAATCACAAGTTTCATAAGTAAGAGATGAATAAAATAGCCATATAACAATGAATTTTACAATTTCATAAGTAAGAGATGAATAACACCGAATACCTTAACAGACAAGGCAGGAATTGTCTGTCCACTGCCCCCGTTTTCTTCACGCGTATTCTTGTGCTCTGTTATGTATCATTCCAGGCCCACCTAGCTACATCTGTATTCAAACAACATCTCTATCTCTGTATCATCGCAATCAATAATGACCTGTGCACTCTTACTAAATACATACCACAACGGTGCGTGCACGCTTACGTGTGATGAACGGTATGAGGAGGCACGCACTCCGCAACTTGCTTTTTTCTTTCAAAATGTATTGTGGTGCTGGTTCCGTGTCACTCCTTGTGGATCGTCTTTATTTTTAAAAACTGCGTGCAATTTCGTAATTTGGATATGGCATAGCTTAATTAACCACTTTCTTATGGATGATTAGATAGTCTCCAATAGTTTGTATGACCACAGTGCTGTAATAAATGTTTTTTTTATTTCATTGTTTTATTTTTTTTAATAAATTTATTTTTATTGGTGTTCAATTTACCAACATACAGAATAACACCCAGTGCTCATCCCGTCAGGTGCTCCCCTCAGTGCCAGCCACCCAGTCACCCCCACCCCACGCCCTCCTCCCCTTCCACCACCCCTAGTTCGTTTCCCAGAGTTAGGAGTCTTCATGTTCTGTCTCCCTTTCTGGTATTTCCCACACATTTCTTATCCACATCGAAAAAAGAGGTAATGTTTTTATATACCTCTTTTTTCGATGTGGATATGAGCGTTTAAAATTCTAATCAGCACTGCTGAACTGCTCTCCGAGGGGGCTGTGCAAACTCACACTTCTATGTGCTACGTGTGAGGGTTCCATTTCCCTTCATCCTCATGACTGCTTAGTGTTGGCACATTTTAATACCTTTTGCCCAACTAATAGGTAAAGGGGAGTATTTCATCATTGTTTGAATTTGCATTTCCCTGATCACCATTAAGATTAAACATCCTTTTGTATTCTTATTAACTGTTCATAGTTTCTCTTCTGTGAGTTATCTGTTTGTATTTTTGCTCATTTTTCTATTGAATTGTTTGTATTGATTTCTAGGACTCATTCGGGTAGCTGAGGCATTAACCTCTCGTCTGTAATGGATGTTGTAAATATTTTCTTCCAGTTTATTTTGTACCTGCAAATGGTGTTTGTGTTTCGTTGTGCAGAAGTTTTAAATTTCAATCTAGTCAGATAACCATTTTTTCTTCCAAATTTTTATTTATTTATTTATTTATTTATTTATTTATTTATTTATTTATAAGTTTTAATTTATTTATTCTTGAGAGACAGAGAAAGAGAGAGGCAGAGATACAGGCAGAGGGAGAAGCAGGCTCCAGGCAGGGAGCCCGACGTGGGACTGATCCCGGGACTCCGGGGATCGTGCCCTGGGTCAAAGGCAAATGCTAAACCTCTGAGCCACACAGGCTGCCCCAAATTTTTATTTAAATTTTAGCTAGCTAACATACAGTGTGATATTGGTTTCGGGAGTAGGATTGGGTGATTAGGGGAGCACATTTTACCTCCTCCAGGGTCTTTTGTTCCCTGAGAGGTGGGAGAGGTGGTGCCCCCAATCCCAAACGCACAGCTTCTCCCTGTGTGACCCCGCGAATCCTCAGGCTGTGCTGCCCTCCCCTGGGTCTCTGCCCTCCTTCCCTACCAGAGCACCACACAGCCTCCCAGGTGGGACCCGGTCAATGACGGGGACCTCCAGCGCTTCAGACTTTTGTGCTCCAATGCTTGGAAGCACAAAAAAAGACCTTGGCAGCAGTCAGGTTTTTGTGCACTCTAACTTTGCTGGGCAACGCAAGCACTCTCCTTTTCCCACTCTGCTTTTGGGGAAGAGTTTTCCCCGTGTATTACCCTCTGTGCGCTTTGACTCTTTCTCCCCATTTCTCCTTTCCTCCCATTCCTTTGTGATTAGGGCTGCCTCTCCTTCGCAGCACCTACAGCCTTTTCTCCCCCAAATTAACTCTTGGAGGCTCCACCTTCCCGGATGTCATTTCGCTACCTGTAGGTGTGCAGGTTGTGCTCTCAGGCTTCAGGTCGATTTCTTGGGTGTTGAGAATGATCTGATATTTTTCCAGGTGTGTTCAAGGGATGTGGCAAGCTTAGGGTCTCCCCTACTGTTTTATCATCTTAATTCCTCCAAAAGGCTTTTTTTGTCTTAAAAAAGTTTTCAACTTCAAGGGCATAGCATATCCACCCATGATTTCTCTCATTGTTATCATGGATTATTATTATTTTTTACATTTAGGTCTTGAATCTACCTGAAGATTTTGTACATGGCATTTCCACATGCCATTCACTAAGTGATTTCGTGTAGTCTTCTCTCACTTTTATTGCGTTTTTGTGGCTTCTGTTATAGAGTAGGCAGATTTCTGAGCAGATATGCTCAAATCATTCCTGTCAATCAAATAACTTTTAAAATGTTGGACAAAGAATGCAGGTAGTTCATTTTCTGTCATGAGAAGATATTTTATGAAGTAAGTACCCCCACTCCTAATTTCGTGTGCATAAATCTCTGTCTGCACCTATTGTGCTCGACTGCTTTTCCGTTAGGCCTGCCTGCAAGTCTGAGTGCCTTTGAGAACTACTTACGGAGTTGACTTGATTGTGTTCCGTTTCAGGCAGCATTTAAATCATTGACTCTTCTGTGTTTCCCCTTTTTTCTGTTTTCTTCTACCCAGTTCAAATGTCTGATTTTCAAAAGGAAAAAAAAAATCAGAAAGCAGACTCTGCAGGATGATTGAAACAAAGGGCTTGCCTTTCAAGGAAGCAAAATCATACACTGTGGGATCTCAGGACCAACTACTCACCATTCCCATTTCCAATATTGTGTGTGCTGATGCCAGGACTTCTGTTAACAGGGGGACAACATGTTGCATTGCCCAGCTCCAGGGGGGCTAACGTGAACATCAGCCTGGGAGAGCCAGGTCATCAAACGGAGTTTTTACTGAGGTGTTACTGTTCCTTTGCTGAAAATGGACATGATCTAGATGTGGAAGGAGCAATGGCAGCCTAAAAGGAGGGGAGACCTTGCCAGTGGGTCCAGCGTCTTGGTTTCCTCATCTCTAAAACGGAGATAATTAAAGAATCTACTTCACAGGGTGATTATGAGGACTAAGTAGGACAGTACCTGGGACATAATCCCCTATGGAGTAGAGACTGACTACTAATCATTTTTAAGAACTGTAGCAGGTGTATTTTGTGGTGTATGTATGTGTGTCCCCCCTCTGGGTGGTTCTCATGAGGCTGACCCAGGTGGGCACAAGTGACCTGTGGCTGTTCAGTCAGAGTAGGGACCCAAGTGAGTCACAGGGGCACCAGCTCCAGGACTTTTCCCTGGAGGTTTCAGGAGGGAAGCACTCTCCGTGCCTGACATAGGTAATTGTGGTAGAACGAAAGCCTGGGGTGGCTGGCTTGCCTCTGCTTAGAAGAGCCTACTCGATAATAAACCAACACAGAAGGAAGCCGAGCTGAAAGGTGCATTCCTGCTAGCACTGTGTGAGCCCCGGGCCCAGGCATGCCCAAAGCAAGACGTCTCTGGGTTCCTATCTAACAGGAGACCTGAGATTTCCTCTCTTAAAATAATCTGAGTTGAATTTTTGTCCTAGTAAATGGTAACGTGGACATTCTTTGTTCGTGTGAGAGTTCAAGTAACTTGGTTTGAAGCAAGCATGGACGTTTTAAATGACGCCTGTACGCACACATCCTTCTGTCTTCCATTTCAGTAAGGGTGTCTTCTGTGTTTCTGGAGGGTTGGTTGAAAAAGAAGATGTTAAATGAAACCGGACTTCTGTGGCTTTCTAATATCTGCTTTTTAAAACTTAAAACATAAGGATCCTGTTTGTCAGGGAGATCACAGAGGTAGAAATGGCAGGGGTTTTCTTAAAGCACAGTATTTTGTACAGTTTCCAATTAATTGCCTACCCACCTACGGTCCATTTTGGAAGTGCTTTTAGTAACATATAACACCTCAGGACTTCTTGAAGGTGTCACGGCTTTAGGGCTGAAAAGTAATTGGTGAAAAAAGAAATGAGGACAAACCCTTCATCAAAAAAGTTTAATTTAAAGTAGCCACATAGTGGGTTAGCATGGAATACCCAGGTTGCCCAGCTATCTTTAAACTGATGTTAGCTCCTTCCCAGACTCTTAAAATATACCGCAGGAAGCTCATACTTTCTTTCTTTTCTTTTCTTTTCTTTTCTTTTTTTTTTTGGAAGCTCATACTTTCAAAGAATATGAATTGACACTTTGAAGCTGCTCCCAAGAATAAATTTTGGGTTTAAGGCAGCTAATTCTAATGACTTTTGTGGTAACAGACCTCACATACACTAGAACTCCATTTAGTTGTCCGTCCTTCATCCTCGTCCTTAGGGCTCTACACGGTGATTTCTGTATGTTCGATGAGCAGTGTTTTTCCAAGTGGAAGTGAGTGAAACCAAGACATTTTCTACATTTCCCTCTGTCCATCACCTTAGATGGGTAGGAATCATGCCCTCTCTGTTCCTTAATGCTTGGTGCCTACCACATCATGTTGTAATTATCTTTGATATTTATCAGATTTGAGTGGCTTTGAGTGGAATTTCCCCTGGACTGTGTGCTCCATGCAGGTAGGGGTTGTATGTGTTCTGTCTGAGGGGGAGTCTCTCGATCTTGATATTATGTCTGAACAAGAGCAAGGGTTTGGTAAATATGTGAGATCGTTTATTGATGCTGGGTCTCATCTTCACCCTTCCGGGTTCTCTCCTGTGTTAGAGGGAATAAGCCCGGATCCTGGACTCCTTTGTCTGCAGGATTCTGGTTAGATTCGAGCCATGAGAGACCCTCATGTGAGATTTGGAAAGTGAAAGAGAAGCTGCTTTTCCTCTGGTGGGCAGGTGTTTGGGCATCGGAGGTGGCATGGGTGATGTTTTGCCCATGACTTACAAGTGTCCCCTTGAGAGCCGCCTCCTTCGGTGTTGTAGGTAGTACACAACTGCTAGGGGTCTCTGCACTTCAGAATTTCCTGAAAGCAGCCTTCCTGCCCTTTGTTCCTGAAGCCTCCCAATTGTCCTGCAAGGCTTTGTTTGTAGTAATGCGCTTCCTACTCTAAATACCTATAGTGATTATTCTTTGCCTGATTAAACTCTGATTGATAAAATAAATTGACTGTTGACTGCCTGACCTTAAACTTTGTGACATGCAATTTAATCTTTTGATTTGAATTATTCATAGTGGAGAATGCATGTATTCCTAGCCAGTGAGCGCACCTCATGGACAGACCAGTATCACATCCTAGACTAGCTTTGTTGTAAACTGACGGTGTAGTCTTACACAGAATAGCTCTTACAAGGAGGTGAGACTTAATTTCTTGGTGCCCAGTGGAAAAGCAATAGTCCTTGCCTAAAAATGGAAGTGAAAGGAACATAAAGTTCCAAGGAAATGAGAGTTATGTATTGTTTAGTTTTGACTGTACAACAATCTCAAAATCTGAGTGGCTTATAAACATAAACATTTTGTTTTTTTTAATGTTCACGGGTCTGCAGTGTGGCTGTATCTCTGCTGTGTTCAGCTGAGAATTGGCTGGGCTTGGCTCCAAGTTGTGAGTTGGGTTCAGGTTGGTTCCACATGTTTCTTCATTCTCCTTGGACTAGCAGCTCTCCTGGGCAGGTTCTCTTCATGACACATCATAGGAGCATTGTAGGGCGAAGCAAAATAGACAAGACATCTAAGCCGCTGTTCATATCACGTTTGCTAACATTTTGTTTGCTAAAGCAGTCATAGGAGTAGCCACACCATCAGTGAAACAAGGTAGTTTACTCTCTCCACAGTTGGAGGCATTACGCAGATTCCCAGCCAAAACAGAGAGCCTTTGGGATAAATTATAGTAGAATGCCCAATCACGTCATGGCTTCACTCTGTGATGTGGACTTGATCATCCAGGGCTTTATCAAGAAAAAAATAACGAGTAACTCATGAAACTGTTTCTGGGTAAAAAATACTTGTCAAGTAAGATGTAACTGCAGCAGAAAGTGGTGTGTGAGGAGAACCACAGAGAAATTCTTAGTAAAAATGTAATCTGGAAGGAATTCAGGAGCCAGTGACCTCTTCATCTCTGTATTCCTAGTGCCTAGACCATAGTAGATATTAGATAACTGTTTGTTGGGAAATGAATCACTGACCTAATGGTCATGATTGACCAGTAGGCTGTATTGAGAAGAGTTCCGATGCCAGGTAGAGGCTTGGGATTGACTGGTGAGGATTGCATAGAGAGAGGTGTGGAGGATGGCCCTGTATTTGTCATTTCTCCATTACTCTACAGCTAGATTTCTCTTAGCTTTGAGATTCTATATCTTTATGTTTGAGATTCCCTGAAGGGGAAGATTCAAATGCTCCTATGAGTCCCACTCACCCACCCCGTAGGACCTAACATAAGAAGAAGAAAGCAGAGTTTCTCAGTGCTATGAGTGCTGCAGCATATGCTTTTTGAAGTCCGTTCCCAGGAAGACCCTTCTGGGCCCCATCTATATACTCTCAGCTCTTTCCATTTCTTTGCACCTTGTAGGATGCTGTATTAAATGAGATAATGCATGCGAAGCTTTTAGCACAGTGCCTGGCACATCAAAATGCTTGCAATTATTATTAATAACTGTCTTATGAATTTAGTTGTAGTCATTTATTGCTGAGAAGTTGAAATGGGCTTGCAGATCTACTGACAAACGGAAAGAGTCGAAGAGTACCGCCGCACAGTGAAATCTCAAGGGCGGCTACCAGTCCTCAGGCTTTGCCTTGGAGTCTCTGATGACAGTTATTCACAATGCTAAAGCGGAAAAATAAATAAATAAAACAAAACAAGAACAATATATTCTTTTGAATGCCTCGTTTAGCGTGGGAACTAAGGACAGGCTCACTTAATCACTATGGTAACATTTTCTGGCCGTCTCTCTGTTTCTTGTCCCTTTTCTCCCTCTCCTCCCACTTGGAGTTGGCTGGAGAAAACAGAAGTGGAGCAATTTTCTCTCAAGTAATCAAACATGCCAATTAGAAAGGGAAGACTGCCAGACCCCAAGAGCTGGGTGGCAGTTTGTAAGCACCAGTGGTATTAAGGCACATGTGATGTCACTGGAAGCCTGGCATCTCAGAGAGGCCAGTTTGAAGTGTTAAGCAATTCATATGCATGAACGCCTGGCCCGCTGAGCCTGGGTATCCTCTGTAGACACTCAGAGAGAGCAGAGCACAGAAAGCGAAGTGCCTACCATGCTGATTTTAGCCAAATGTTTGCAGAATGTTGCTTCCATTAATGGGAAGCCAATCGTGGCAGGAGGGGAACTACTCAGGGATCCTCTTGGTATAAAGTATGATCCTGGGCAAGAGGAAAGACTGATAGACCGGGGTTCACATTTC
This sequence comes from Vulpes vulpes, assembly GCF_048418805.1. Taxonomy (NCBI): domain Eukaryota; kingdom Metazoa; phylum Chordata; class Mammalia; order Carnivora; family Canidae; genus Vulpes; species Vulpes vulpes. The sequence continues at coordinate 89,915,517 of NC_132784.1, read as the reverse complement.
TGGTGCACCAGTTAATAGCTCTGTGGCATTGGTTAATTTTCGGAACCACGCTGAGCCTTTGTTACCCCACTTGCAAAATGGAGACAGTATTTGGTCCTCACAAGGTTATTATAAGAATCATATTACTTTCTTAGCACTCCCCAGTTTCTCATAGAGTTCAGGAAAAAAGCTTACCCCCTCACCCTGATAAGTATTTTTCTCTAATCTGCCACTCCCTGCCTTTCTGACATTGTTAGCTACCCCTCTTCCGTTGTCCATCATAATCTGAATACCCTACTGTCTCTCTTTTCTTTCTTCTGGCAGCGTGCTGAACTTCTTCCAGTGTATCAAGGACTTTGTAACTGCTTTTCCCTCTGCCTCAGTGTTCGTGCTCCCAGTTTTTGCCTGCCGCTGTCTTGTCAGACATGTCTCAACTTTATTCGCCACCACCACCACCATCGTTACATCACCATCATTCTTGGTATTAGCATCTACCAAGTATTTATCAAGTACCCAGAGCTACTCTTTGGCATTGTAAGTGTGTTGACTCATTTGGTCCTCACATCAACCTTATGAGGTGGGCTCAGTTATTACTCCCCTTTTACAAATGCAGAAACCCAGGCATGGAGGGTTCAGTGACTTGCCCAAGGTCACCCACCTGAGACAGAGCTGAAATATGAGCCTCAACAAATGCCAGAAACTAGTATTTGATCATTGTGTTTCTGTGGCCACCCAAACTTAAGAAACCCTCTAGTCACCTTCTCTCACATCACCTAGTTTAAATTCTTTACATAGCCACCATCTCTGTTTTTTTTTTCTTACTTCATTAACTTGATGGTTGTTTATTATGTCTCTATGTAACCATGAAAATGAATGAGACTATTCACTTCTATATTCCTGGTGACTTGGAAAACACCTGACAACTAACGTGTTCAATAAATATTGGTTGAATGAATGAAAAAGTAAGAGAATGTTGTATATTGAATACCAGATCTGCACCTGTCAATTGGCAGGCTTTTAATACACCTTACTTTCTCTCATCTCTATGGCCTCCATCATGGTTGAAATGAGTCCCTATTGACTGTCATGGAGCTTCCAATTTTTGGTACCCGTCTCGTTCCCATTCTCTTTTCTGTGGCTTATTAGGATTATATATGGGGATAGGCCATGACCTTTATCCACTGAATGCCTTCTTGGCTCCCCCTTTTCCCACCCTCAAAGTCAGTAGCTTTAATATTTAATCTATCTTCATATTTAGACTCTAGAGAAATCTCAAGTAGCTTTCAATCAGTACAAGTTCGGAGATACTCAACTATTTTGACAAGTTCAAACTCCTCTGCCTGAATTTCAGCATTCTATATAAAGTGATCTGAATCAGAAAATCACTTTCTGGTTTCTTTTGTACTTCAACTGCAGAGGGTTGCATTAAGCATGTTCCTTACTTCATGGAACATCATTGTCACTGATCTACATAAGGCCTCTGTCATTTTTATTTAATTTCTTCATTTCCTCTCTTCTCTTTTTACCACTCTCATTTCTTTCCCTCCCCACAGACAACCATGTTTATGTTTTTAATGTATATACATACTTTTGTACATGATCTTGTAAAATGTGCTTTCTTCTTTTATATTTTTGTATTATTAATTTATAGAAATGGTGTTGTATGATGTATCATCCTGTTCCTGGCTTATTTTTCCAGTCTGCATTTTGTTGTAATAGCCATCCATGTGGCAATCTGTGCACCTAGTCCATTGCTTCTAACTGCAGCATAGGGCTCTGCAGTGTGTACCAACCAAATGCTAGACTCCAGGGAATAAACATTTGATGTCCGAGATTTCCTTGTGGTCTACTGGGTGATCAGAGATTCCTTCATCTTGTTCTTGCAAGAGGTATATTTCTCCTTTGTCCTCTGTATCCTTTTCTCTTCATCCCATCCCATCCCAGCTCAGCTTTATCAGTGCCACACTCTGCTTTGTACACCAGTTTCTAGTACTTAGGCTTCAGGTTGTAACTGAATATTGATCCTATACTCATGTGTTTATTCATTCAACAAATATTTATAAATTGCATCCGATGTGCCAGGACACTATTTAGCTGCAAACAAGATAGTCAAGTTTCTTGTTCTCATAGAGCTTAGATTTTAGAGGGAGAGACAGACATAAAATGTATCAATAAATAAGTGATGAATTCGATTTGAGCTCCAAATGGCAAGAAGTAGTAGTCGGTCATGGAAAGTCTGGGGCCTGAGGGGATCTGGAAGCTAGATCAAGTGTAAATGCCACATGGTGGATATAAGTACGATCTACTCAAGAAATAGCAAGAAGAATGGTGTATGTAGAGTAGAATGTGTGAAAGAGAGAGAGTGGGAAGAGGTAAGGCTCGGAGGCTAGGCCAGGTAAGACATGGTGAGGAAGATGGATTTTCCTCTGTTTAATGGGAAACCCATGGATGATTTTAAGCGCGTATGATGGAATTTGTAACATGCGAGTGATATCTTTGTTCTCTCTTACCTTGGTTTTGGAGGTAGGAAGGGTTCTAGTTGGGTTTTTGTATGCGTACTGGGGGCCTTCTTATTCTAAGCCATCCTTTCCTTAGTGCAGATGACTGGGTAGGTACTGAACCTCACGTGCCTTGTGTCACGACACTGGAGTTGGGAGAACGATACCATGCCATGCGTCATTCAAAACTAACAGCCCTGGGCCAAGATTTCTCATACACTTTTGAATCAAGGGCTAGCCTCAAAAGCTGCCTGGAGTACAGTGAAGGCAAAAGCTGTTGCCCTAGAACCTGGAGTTTCTCCCATCATTGGGATGCACCCACCCACCTGTCATCAGAGGATGATGAAAGCTGCCCGAGCAAGAAGATTGAGGTGGAGATGTATAGAGACCTGGTTGTTCATATTGTAGTTATCTCAGGAAGATTCCATTATTTAGTCAGTCAAGATTTTCAAATCACTATGTGATTCACTAAATATTCTAAATATTTCCTTTTGGGAATGACATGCTACTCCTACACCTAGTTTGAGCCTTAGCATTCATCTTTAATTGGGCCCCACATGCACCTGTTGTATGTCGTGTAGATGTGGTGGGTCCCCCTGCCTCCCCGCTGGTGTCTTCCCTCCAGCCTACTTCCCTGCCATCAACTGTCCCACATCAGCGACTTAGGCCCCACACCTCCCTGTGTTCAGCCTTGGAGTAGCCAATCCTCCAGTTTGTTTCTCTGCACCATCAAGCTCAAGTGGTTAATGGCTCGTAAACAAGGAATGAGCTCTCAGTGTACATTTAAAGGAGTCCATGGTGAGTAATCCTTTGTGTTGTGAATAATCACCCAATAATTTATCTCCTCACAAGTATAGATTTGGAGTTTTTACTAAAGGATGTCCTTGTAGCAGCCTTAAGGGGAATTAAAATAGTGTTTTTAGAAACTATTTGTGCTAGGGGGAGAGAACTATAAAGGGTATTCAAGGTGAGTCAAGTGAGATCATGGGATGAAAAAACTTGGTGGGAGAGTCTTTTGTTAACCAAAGGGAATAAGTGTCTTTGGGCAGTGTTTTTGAAGAAAAACATATGGTGGAGGGTGTAGAATTTTAACTATAAAAACCCAAACAATTCACCCACTTTGTCTACATATATAGCAGCCCCCATATTTGTGAAACAGAAGCCGAGTTGTGTGACAGCATTAGTGTAGTACATCAAAGTGTTTCACGTAGAAGCACAGACAGGACCAGCTACGCAGTTTGTGGGGCCCAGCACAGACAGAAATGCAAGGCCTTAGGTTGTCAAATTATTAAGAATTTCAAAACAGTAACAGTGGAGCAGGAAACCAAATATGAGCCCTCCTAGGAGGGGGGGCCCTATATAGGTTGTACCTAAGTCGGCCCTTAGCGCAGAGGTGCTTTTTTTCCTGGCAGCCTATGATAGACGCAGTTGGTGTGAAGATGTGAGAAGAAGAGGAGCTTTGCAATGAGACAGACCTGGGGTAGCTGCAGTTTGATAATTTAGTGGCTGGTGGCAAGTCCCATAAGCTCTCTGAGCTTTAATTTTGACATCAATAAAATGGAGATGTTACTCTTCAGTTTGCAATATTCCTGAAAAGATTAGTAATACTTCACTTACAGAGCCTAGTGAGGAGAAAGCGTTCAATAAATAGTAGCTGTGGCGGTGAGCGGACAAGTGGCTTTAAAAAGCTGGAACTCCTTAATGAGTCTCCTCTCTATTTTACAAAACCTGTCCCTTCAACAGATCTTCTGACGTTTAGAGACCTCAAGCTTCTCAAAGACCAATTCTGGGAACGCCGTAGAGCCACCCCTCCTTACAGGGAGTGGAAGAGGAGGACTAAAAAGTTGAACGTGAGACTTTTCTCTTCTCGAGCATCTCGTAATCTAGTTAATGGGATGAGACAAGAGTGTAAGTGGCTGTACTATAATGCAGAGTAGGACGAGTGGTGCAGGAGGGCTGTTGACCACGCACTGGAGAGATTTGAAGAAAAATGAAGCTGCATATAGTTAGAGAATAACTACAGGACTGAGGTAGTCCGTTTATTGATGTAGAAGATGAACTGATTAAAGTTAAAGGAACAAGGGCTGCAGGAATTGTTCCGCAGGATCATGACCTGAGCCGAAGGCTGAGCCACCTGGGCATCCTGGGAGGGAGCTTTTAGATTTATATTCTAGCAGCCGTTCCAAAGCTTCCGCTCAATGTCTAATAAGTACATCAAGAATATGGCCAAAATAGGAATATTGATTCTTACCTCCTCTGTCTACTTTTTTGCATGTAAGACAATGATGCCACTATCTAGGAAATAAGACACTTGTTGACACATACTTATCCAGACATTTCTCATATTCTCATCCTGAAATGATCCTAATGGGGCTAGTCCGGGTTTTTGATTGTCTAGGCCATATGACCAACGACAGTGACTCGTCACCGACTCTCATCTGGTAAATGTTTTGACTTTCATTGTCATCCACTTGGACTAGTTTAGAGTGGAAAACCTGAGTAAATTATATCATTGAAAGGACACGAATCATCTTTTGGAAGGACAGGATAGTAGTGCCCTTCTGAAATCTGGTCACTAAGTAATCCTTTTATTTATTTATTTTTTATTTTATTATTTATTTATTTTAATGCAAAGCTTTGGCATTAGCAATTTTATGAAAAAATAAAATGTAATAAAAATAAACGTTTGTATGGCATGATTGGTAAATGATGCACAAAAATAGGTTCTTTTTTCCTTCAAGGCAATCAGGAAGAAGAAAAAACTGCTTTTTAAGTAATCCTTTTAGATGGTTACCAGCACCATGTGTGCATTAGGGACCACACTGTGTCAGGACCTTGGTTTCCTCGCTTAGGGGCCTCAAGATGGCCAGGCTCAATCACTGCAGCACAAGTAAGGACTCAGCTGTGGGGAGAAGTCATGATCCACCACTGTCAGCGTCCAGAGGACAGCAGCTTAGTTCTAATGGTCTTTTCTCATTCCCACAATCCGAGGACTGAAGAGGCTTGAGTGGAATGACCACATGCCCTCTTTTACAACTAGGTATGTTTGGTAGTTGACCAGTAGTTGTGATCGTTTAGGATTCAGATGCTGTGTTCTGGGGGAAAAGTGGCATACGTGGGCCAATCAGAATGGTGGACTCTTCCTTGTTTTTTTTTTTTTTTCTTCCTTGGTTATTAAATAGCATTCATGCAGTAGTTTGGGAAAACAGCTCACAAAAGACATCCCCTAGTCAGGTTAGCCTGCATCACGGATCTGTGGGTTGGAATAGAAGGGACCACTGTTTTCCTTGTTGCCAAGTTGTTCATTATACATCCTTCCCTCCTTGGACCCCACTCCCAATCTTCCTGAACTGTGTTAGACAGTCAGTTCTGGAGTAAATGTCTAGCAGTCGGGAATTGGAAAATTATTTTACCATTTTCATTGCATCTCAAAAATGGTGTTTCCTTCTCAGCCGATCATGTGGCAGTTGGATAAATTCTGTGCCAATCTTGAGTTATGGGAGCGGGACCAGAGAATATGTGGCTTTAAGATGGAAATCTCTAGCAGCCTTTGCTCTTGGGCTTCCTGTATGGATATCTTACCTGATGTTGACTTCTTGTCATTGGCCTAGTCCCTTGGGTCTTTTTGATCTATTATCCATCCAGTGTTGTTAGTAACTGGGCCAACTCCTCAAGGCAGGCTCTGTACCTGCTTTTTCTTTGTGTACCTAGTGCCTGGCACATAGAAGTGATTAATGAGGTTTGGTTAAATTAATAAAAGAGAGACCAAGAAAGCCAACTTTTTTTTTTTTTTAAATAGAGAAATGCAGACTTTAAATTATTATTTTTTTTTTAAATTTTTTTTAATTTTTATTTATTTATGATAGTCACAGAGAGAGAGAGAGAGGCAGAGACACAGGCGGAGGGAGAAGCAGGCCCCATGCACCGGGAGCCTGATGTGGGATTCGATCCCGGGTCTCCAGGATCGCGCCCTGGGCCAAAGGCAGGCGCCAAACCACTGCGCCACCCAGGGATCCCGAAAGCCAACTTTTTGATGAGGAAGTTAGGGGTTAGGAAATTAGGAAGTTAGGAGTCGTTGAGATTACATAGTTAATAAAGGATGTTGGCAATACTCAAATATTAATCTCTCTCATAGTTTATGTTGTTGTTATTGTTTTTTAGCCAAGCCCCACATGCAATAGGGATAATAGGTTTGTATGAAATGTGCCGTATTAATGTTGCAAGGTGCTTTTGGCCGTCAGGGGGCTCCTGCATACAAATGTGGACATGATGCCGGCTTCAGGCACTGAAGGGCACGAAGTGTCAACTTGGCAAGGGGAGAAAACCCATCTAATTACCAGTTTGGAGGCTTCTGATTATTCTGAAGCATTGGTAAGAAATTCTTAAGACCCTATTTCTAGCTTTACTACACTTCAGCACAGAATGGTTGCTTTTAGCTGTTGGTTAAAAGCTTGTTCGTTATGCCTTTCCATTTTGGGGTTTGCACTAATTAATGACTATATGTCATTACAACCTTAAACAATGGTAGTTTAATCACATAGGGGTTTATTACCCCTTCTTATCAAAAATACCTTAATCAATTCAATAAAAAAAAAATCTTGCCAAATCTTACCATGTGCAATGATATGGATGGAACTAGAGGGTATTTGTTAAGCGAAATAAGTCAATCAGAGAAAGACAGTATCATATGATGTCATTCCTATGTGGAATTTAAGAAACAAAATGAGATCATGGGGGGGAAGAGAGGAAAAAATAAGACGAAATCAGAGAGGGAGACAAACCTCTCTTTGTCTAAGATACTCTTTTTATTTATTTATTTATTTTTTTAAATTAATTTTTATTGGTGTTCAATTTACCAACATACAGAAAAACACCCAGTGCTCATCCCGTCAAGTGTCCACCTCAGTGCCCATCACCCATTCCCCTCCAACACCCGCCCTCCTCCCCTTCCACCACCCCTAGTTCGTCTCCCCGAGTTAGGAGTCTTTATGTTCTGTCTCCCTTCCTGATATTTCCCAACATTTCTTTTCCCTTCCTTTATATTCCCTTTCACTATTATTCATATTCCCCAAATGAATGAGAACATACACTGTTTGTCCTTCTCCGATTGACTTATTTCACTCAGCATAATACCCTCCAGTTCCATCCACGTTGAAGCAAATGGTGGGTATTTGTCGTTTCTAATGGCTGAGTAATATTCCATTGTATACATAAACCACATCTTCTTTATCCATTCATCTTTCGATGGACTAAGATACTCTTTTTATAAAAAGATTTTATTTATTTATTTGGGAGAGAGACAGAGATAGTGAGAGAGAGCACAAGCAGGGAGAAGAGGGAGATGCAGACTCTATGCTGAACAGGGAGCCCAATGGCGGGGGGGCTCCAACCCAGGACCCCAGGGTCATTACCTGAGCTGAAGGGAGATGCTTGACCAACTGAGCCACCCAGATGCCCCAAGAGACTCTTAATGATAGGAAACACACTGAGGGTTGCTGGAGGGTAGAGGGGGTGGGTGATGGGGTCACTGGTTGACGGGGGTGGGTGAGGGGTCACCGGCTGATGGGCATTGAGGAGGGCATGTGATGCCATGAGCACTGGGTATTCTATAAGGCTGATGAATCACTGACCTCTACCTCTGAAACTAGTAATACATTACATGTTAGTTAATTGAATTCAAATAAAGTAAAATTTAAAAAATTCAGTAATTCCATGAAGTTGTCAAGGATACAGACCCTTTTTTTTCTCTTTACTCTGCTTTGTCCATGGTGTGGTTTTGATTCTCAAGGTTACAAGATCGCTCTTTGACTTCTAAGCATCACATTGACATTCCAGACAAGAAAGAGGGGATAAGGAAAAAGGAACACAAAAAGCAAAAGCAACAGAAACAATTCAAATGACTCTGTCTTCCTTTTAAAAACGTACTATCCCAGGGGCCAGGAGAGTGGCACAGGTCACCTCAATAGGTCATGGAATCTGGTCTGTTGCTACTCCATCCTAAATAGGGTTCTCTAGTTAAGGAAGAACGGGAAGCAAAGAGTGTGTGGGAAACAACTGGCATTTGCCACAGTCTACCCTTAGTTAAACAACATCCACACAGACCCCCTTCCTTTCAGATATCGATCAACACCCCTGAAGTCTCATTTAATTATAACATTCAACTCACGGACCCAAAGTATTTGCCAGGTCTTTGAGTTCCCACAATGAATAAATTCAATGACAATTTTTGTTTGGCTCCTATGCATGCCTGTATGCCATTGTGGGAAAGGAAGAGGACGGCAAGAATAAAACTACAACTCAGAAAAGAGAATTGGAGACACATCATTCTAGAGCAGTCATCAGATCCTCTGGGTGCTAAGAGTGATGCCTTCTGGCCCTGGTGCACGTAGTGGTTCTAAGTGCCTTGGCGGCCAGTTGGCAACCCTTGGCGTTATCCAAGGGATTATAGTCCTTGTCTTTTACCCTCCGAGCCAGATTTGAGGAGGGTGCTGGGAAGGACGTCATGTGTGCTTCCACAGTCCATTTCTTGTTGAAGCCAAGGACCCGGGGATTATTTAGCCATGGACCACTGGTGTCCAAGAATGGAGGTTTGTTTTGTTTTTGTTTTTGATTTTTGTTTTTGTTTTTGCTTTTTTGTTTTGTTTTGTTTTGCATGATTTCCCTTTAAATTCCTAGCTGGCATCCAGCTGATTCATTACCTGTGAGAGTAACAAGAGCACACACCTTGTTTAGGTGTTTTTAAGCCCGAGATTCTTTTCCCTTTGCCTGTTGCTCTTTGTGTCCTGGCTGCCATCCTTCCTCTTAGCTTAATGGCTTCTGTCTGAGGCAATTCCTAACAGTAGGCTTTCGTAGCAGGACAACCTCTTAATCTCACCGCCAGCAGGTTAGCCTTCTCTCCCTTGCAGAGAACTAAGGAAAGGTGCCTGCGGAAGGCCTGCAGCTTCGTGGCTGCCTCACCCCCCCCCTTTTTTTTTATCAGTTTTGGGGTTATTGAAGAGCCTGGATATTTCAACTGCAAGATTTTGTGGAGTCCCCACCTAATTTAAATTAAGATCAGCTGCCAGAGTCTTTTCCTGAACAAGTTGGTATTTCCTTTCTTCTTTCTCTGTGGTTTTACGACCTTGAGACTCATTGCATCTGTCTTTCAGAATGTTGCTGAATGTGACACACATTCATTTTGTTGGCCGCATCTTGGGTGTTGATGGCCTGTTCCCCCTCCCACATTCTCAGATGCCAGCTCAACCCCAGCAACTTCCAGGACCAACCAGCCACATGCCAAGAGTCTCTGGCTCTTCCTGACACTCATGTATTGACTTGAAATGTGGGACATGACTTCTTGGGTGGCAGCTGATGGGGTCATATGATATGTCCTGGAAATATGGGGGAATTAGCTTTACAAGGGATGAGTTTTGTCCACTGAGAAACAGGAGGCAGCGGAGATACAGGCACATATGTTCCTTCTCCTTCCCTTTCCAGTGGACTGGGGTAGTGCCCATTGCTGAGACATATAGCAGCCTGGATACCAGCTGTAGGTCTGTGGCTTCTCACACAGCAGTTGTCACCATGGTGATCAAGCACCTTGTCCTGCTTCCTGAGCTTCCCTCTTGCTTCTCCTTTCCTTCATTCGGCGCTGGGATTCTCTCTCTCAAATAAAGCAGCAGCACCTCCTCCCTGTCCAGCTCTCCATGTTCGAGGAAAACTGAACCAATATCCCACATTCTGACTTTTTCGTAGCATTTCCCATAGAACTTATGACTTGGATAACAACTGGTATGCATTCTGAGGTGTAGCCGGCAGATGTCTAAACCACTGGTTTGCCTTTGAGTGGAAACAGATCATCAGTTTGCTTATTCAGTGAAATCTGGGTCCTTACTTCCCAAAGATGTGTTAAGCGTCTCCTCGACTGGGAAAAGTGCTGTCAAACTACTAAACCACAAAGGCTTTTCTTTTCTCCCACAGTTTTTGTCTTATGCAACGGCAGTTTTAAATGCAAGTAGAAGAGCATTTAATTTGTTACCTAGAATTACTGAAATTGCACATTTCTGTTTCATTGCCTGTTCATGTACAAATATATTTTCTTCTTACCACAGCATTGGAAATGCAGAGCAGTAGTAACTCAGCTGTTTTACTTGCATTTCTCAGTACATCCAAGTTATACCAATGCTCTGTTCCTTTTCCTCACTGATAATGATGGAAGGACTAAAAGGAAAAGGAGCTATGGCTTGCCCTATATTTCCTTTTCATTCTATATATTAGTCGGCTTGGGCTGCCATAACAAAATACCATAGATTGGTGGCTTGACAGACATTTATTTGCTCCCATTTGGAGGCTGGGAAATCTGAAATGGTTGGGTTTTGGGCGAAGGCTCTTTCTTTGGCTTTTAGATGGTTGCCTTCCCGCTGTATCCTCACATGGCAAAGAGAGAGAGGTTTCTCTTTCTCTCTCACTTTTTTATAAAGCCACAGTTCTATCAGATTAGGGCTCTACCTTTATGTCCTCATTTAACTGTAATTACCTCCTAAAAACCCTAATTCTGTATACAGTCACATTGAAGTTTAGGGCTTCAACATATAAATTGGACGAGTGGTATTGGCACAGTTTAATCCATAACATTCTATGTCATCACTTTGAGCATAACTGATTAGCTGTTATAGAGAAGTAACATGTGTGAGGAAGATATGAGAAGGTTCCTTGGTCATTCATTTTTCTCAGAATGCAAATGCCACGTTTCTGCGTTTAAATTCTGATTTAAATATAAAGAGCAGCCTTTGGGGGCTGTGAGTGCCTCCCTCTCAACCTGCTTGTGCAGTCTTAGCTCTAACACCTTTATCTGCAGCATCTTGTATGTCTCCTTGAACTTCCATGCATTGTGGCTCTGTGGAGTCCTCTGCTCCTGGGGCATTGTGAGCATTCCATGCAAATGGGTGGCAAGAAACAACAGATCCACGTACTGTGTATCTCCTCTGCTTATATGTGTGCTCCATTGTCCCATCAGACTTCACTTACAAAATGTAAGTTCAAATATCAGTTTATTTAAAATGTCAAGATAAGGATAGTAGAACGTTATGCCAAGTATTGGGCCCTGCTGAGCCCCCCTTGAAGCCAGTCCTTCTCAGCCACATTCAACAAAGCATAATTTTAGGTTCTGTTACTTCCTGTATCTTTTTTTTTTTTTTTTTGGTACCTAGTATATTTGCCTGCATATAACAAAAAAACACTAATTAAAGGTTGCTTTCTCATGGAGGAGTTTATTTCTTATATATAACAAGAGGTTTTAGGTGGGAAGTTCAGTCTGGTGTAATGGCTCTACAAAATCATCATGAAATCAGGATAGCATTTTGTACCATTTCTAGGCTGTGGTTTTCACCCTCCTGGTGGCAAGGTGGTTCCTGTTCTTCCTTCTTCCAGGTATCAAAACTGTATGCTAGGCAGGGAGAATGAGGAAGTTAAAAAGATAAAAAAGAAAAAAAGTAAAATGCCAAAGACACCAGCCATCTCATTTATCTATGAAAAGTATTTTATTATTTTTATTTTTAGAAACTCTAACTAGCAATTTCATCTTATCTTCTCATTGGCCGTAATTGTACTTACTTGGCCATACTTTGGTATAAAGAAAACTGGGAGAGTTAGTATTTTTAACAGAGCTCTCCAAACAAAATCAGTATTTTATTGCTAAAGAAAAAGGGCAGAATTGGTAATGGACTGGACACAGGTACTATCTATCAAACCATCTCAAAATTTAGTAGCATACTATAATAACCATTTTATAATGCTTATGGGATCTTTGGGTCAGGAATTCAGACAGATATAATGGATCTGGCTTGCTTTGGTTCCACAGTACTTGGGGCCTTAACTGGCAAGACTCACATATCTGGGGGTTACTAAATACCTGGAGGCCGGAACTCTTAGGACTTCCTGCTTGGGGTGTAAATTGTTTAGGGTATGCAAAGAAGACAAAACCAATAGGAAAGGTAGGTCGGTAGATAGGTAGGTAGGTAGGTAGATAGATAGAAAGATATTTTATCTTAGTATCTATCTTTAAAAAAAAAAAGATTTTATTTATTCATTTTAGAGAGAGAGAGTTCACAAGCAGGGGGAAGGGGCAGTGGGAGAGGGAGAAGCAGACCCCCCACTGAGCAGGTTGCCTGACTACATGGGGCTTGATCCCAGGACCCTGATATCACTACCTGAGCCCAAGGCCAATGCCCAACCCAATGAGCCACCCAGGTACCCCTGTGAATGGAATTAGATTGGCTCATGTGATTATGGAAACTGTGAAGTCCCATAATCTGTCATCTGCAAGATGGAGACCCAGGAAAGCCAGTGGTGCAGTTTGAAGGTCTGAAAGCTGGGACCCTGTGGTATAGATCCTGGTCTGAGTATCTGAAAGCTTGAAAACCAGGAATGCTAAGGGTAGGAGGTGATTGGTGTCTCAGCTCAAACAGGCAGAGAGTGATTTCAACCATCCTCTACCTTTCTGTTCTGTTCAGTTTTTCAGTGGGTTGGATGACAACCACCCACCCACATTGGGGAGGACTACTTGCTTTACTCAGTACACAAGTTCAAATGCTAATTTATTCTGGAAATACCCAGAAATAATGTTTAACTGGATATCTGGGCACCCTGTGACCTAGTCAGGTTGACAAACAAAAGTAACCATTACAGGATGGGATGATTCAAGGTTGGCCTCATTTGGGGCTATAAACTCAATAGAAAGCCAGTCTGTGTGTCTCGGGCCTTCCTCACTATAAAGGCTAGATTTTGAGAGAAAATGCCCTAAGAGACGTGGGCAAAGGCTGTATGGCCTTTTCTGACTTAGCCTATAGGTTCATGTATGTTATCAGTTATAAGTGAGTCATTAAGTTTAGGCCAGATTCAAGGGCAGAGGAACCCCACCTCTTGATGAGGGGCTGCAAAGGAGCGTGTGGATGGAGTGGGCCATGTTGTAGCCATGTGCCACGGTTGGCTGTAGGGCTCAAGGATCAATGATGTGTCTATACAGGTATATTATTTCTTTCACTTTCATGTAATGCTGATCTCTGAAGGGAAATACAGAGCAAAGATGGACATGTGGGTTTTTACAGGATTTTTCACTTGTCAGAAAAAATAAATGCTTAATGTCTAACTCCATACTAGACCCTTTTTGTTGTTTGTTTTCTTAAGCCTTTATAAAAAATTTATATCCAATATATCCGTTGTTTTGGTATATACAGATTGATGGGGTTTAACACTTGAGTAGATTCTAGTTACTGCTGCCACAAAACGGGATATAAAACAGTTCCAACGTCCCAAAGAATGTTCTTCTGTCCCCTCCTTGTCCTTAGCCCCTCTTTCACTTCTAACCCCTCAAAACCTCTTATCTCCAGATAAAAATTGCTTTGCTTAGTGATCTTCAAAATACGCCATACATATTGTAGGAGGCACACAAGATGACCCAAACTTGGTGGGGTAGGGGTGGGCGAGAAAGAAAATAGTAGAATTTCTATTTGTCTCCTCTGTTTACATTTTGATTTTTATGTTTTAAAATGCACATAATACATTAGCATTGCGGTTATGCACATTTAATTTATAAATAATGAAACAAAATGGGATTGTTTAAAAATTGATTACTGATAAAGATAAGTGACCAAGAAGTTTTTAGACTACTGGTTCAGATTATCACCAAAAGCAGTTTCCTCTGGGGTGAAAGTGGTGCGGTTGTTTACACATGGACTTTTTTCTTAGCCAAATGTAATAGTGAATGAAGGACAAGAAGGCTGCTCAGAGAAATGTATAGCTCTCTGAGCTGGGTCTCAGATTTCCCAAATGAAATGGTAAAATGTCTAATTATTCGGTTTTTGACTTTCTTGTCACTCATTTAAATGTATGCCTGGCATATTTTAAGATTTAAGGGCATAGGAGAGAATAAGACAGTCAACGTCTTGGCTCTTCTGATGTGTGCTTTCTAGAGCAAGAAATTAAGAGTAAATAAACACACCAGATTTCAGGTTGTACTACAAAGCTGTGGTCATCAAGAAAAAAAAAAGAGTAAATAAACACACAATTAACAAAATTTCAGGTGGTGCTAAGTCTAGGAAGAGACAAAAGAGGGTAATGGGTGGAGGGGTATGACAGAAGGTTAGACATCCGTGGGAGACCTTTCTCTAGAAGGACCTGTTTGAGCTGAAACCTAAATAAAAACAAGAAGTCGCCTACCTGAATATCGGATAGATTTGGGAATTTAAAAGCAGATGGGAATAACACATGAATTTTTATTTTATTGATTGATTTTTTTTTTTAAAGTATATAAAGCCTAGAGTGGGAGCAAATCTTATAGAAAGCTCCATGCTCAGATATCCAGGGTAAGTAGAAGACAATGAGCAGTGACACAGTGTGTCTAGACAGAGAAAGTCTGAAATTACAGTAGCTTTCCTATGGCCCCTGGGTATCATGGGAAAATATCTAACAATTTTTCACACCTTGAAGTAACTGGTGGATCTGGAGAGGCCTTAGGGTCCCTACACATACGAGGTGGTGACCTGGGTGGCTTGCTCACTGGGACCAGATAGGGACCCGTGTCTCCGGGGGTGCCAGCGTGTCCTCTGTTCATTATTTTCCTCTGCAGACTGTGGCCCATGGATGTCCTGTTCATTCTACTGGACACTGAGGGTAAAATGGTAAATGAATCAGTCCTCTTGCAGTCTTTCTGGCTCCCTCCTCGCTGGTGAGGGTCACCATCTCCTTGTATGTCAGTTTGGGGCCTACAAGAGGCAGATGCAGGAATAAAATTAAAAATGCAAAGGAATTTTTTGGTGGCCCACAAAAGATAAAGGAGGAGAGAGACTAACAGGCAGAGTGAGTCCCGGACCATGATGTGGATCTGACATCTGCGCATGATGAGGGGAAAAGAAGGGGGATCGTGTGGGAAGAGCCTCAGACTTCAGTGCAAGTCTGAGAAAGTCTCATCGGGGTTCTAGAACCCCGAGGAGATGTGGCCTTGGCCCAGATGCTGTGGTGGATTCCAAAGGCCTGCAGCTGGGACTGTCCGACAGCCAACTGCCCTCCCCACAGCAGGTTCTCACTCGAAGGGAGAACCAAGAGGTGCATCTCCGTGGCTTCTGTGCCTGCTCCTGGGCAGGCATTCCTCTTGCCAGCTTCTGTGGGTATTTTTACATCCCCCCGGGCCCCTGCTTCTGCTCCAAATTAATGAGCATCTTAGAAAGGAACCATGAGGCAGTTTTGTTCCTATTGATACTTATCTCAGGAACATCATTAATTACCAGAACATATTTCTTGGCCATTCAGTTTTATTGATTAGGATTTTTTTTTCCAGACTGTATTTTGGAATCGAGGAGGGTAGGATTATGACTATAAACTCAAATCAGCAAATACAAATTGTGACTGATGTGAGTGGGTTGGAAACTTCTGTGGTGGGAGCTGAGGGCCCCAGAATGGCAAAGGGACCCAGACATAAGCGTTGTGGAGAACAGGGGGACGAAGGCACTGGGATCCCCAATAGTGTCGCAGCAGCACTTACAGAACGTTCACTTTATAGGAGAAGTAAAGCACCTGGGAAGAGGGTTCGGGTTGGGTTATGTTAGAGTCTCCCGGCTGGTCTGAGCCCGTGGCAGGGTGCAGACCAGCAAGGCCATGGATCAGGAATAATGGCTTAGCCCTTACCTCTCCCTCAAAACTGTCACCTGTCCTGGGTACAGTAGAAGTGCCTCTCCTATAGGTCCATATAAACTCTCCCTGGGATGCCTGGGGGGCTCAGTGGTTGAGCACCTGCCTTTAGCTCAGGGCGTGATCCTGGGGTCCTTGATCCTGGGGATCGAGTCCCACATCGGGCTCCCTGCAGGGATCCTGCTTCTCCCTCTACCTGTGTCTCTGCCTCTCTCTCTGTGTCTCCATGAATAAATAAAGAAAATCTTAAAAAAAAAAAAAAAAAAAAAACAACTGTCCCTGCTACAGATGTTCCTTATAGTTCCTGTTTACTTGTGATGCACTTCTAGTGCCCAGTTACCCTGGTTTGACTTTTTTTTCTTTTTGGACTTGTCTTTTCTTTTAACCGAAATCGATGGCCAAGTTATTACGTATTCTTTTCTCTTTTTCCTGATGCCATTAGTGATTCTCTGAAGCAACACATGCTTGACCCACTGGTGACCAGGAGTCTCTAGCCAGCTCCTTGGCCTTGCTTGGGAAATACATGGGTTTTTTCAAACAGTGTGTGATGAGTCACCAGTGGCATTGGAAAGGGAAAGAGAAGGGTGGAAAATATATTGAATTTGAATGGCGGCAAAAGAAATACCACGTTAGCTCAGGCATTCAACATATAGAAGTAGTTGTCTGACTCCTTGGTAATTAAACTTTAACGAGAGGCTCATCCGGCCCCAGGTAAACAGACGTAATGATCTTTTGTCCACGATAAAACCAGTACATGGGATTTCTCACTGAGACTTTCAAGTTTTAGGCTGTCATTAAGCCCTGAGTAGGAAAATTCGGTTTGCTTTTAATCCTTTGTCATGGGTTGGAAGGGAGTGAGAGTGTGGTGGGAGAAAGGAATGTTCCTGTTTGCAGTGAAAAGGGAAAGGTCTGTGCTAGGCTGAGAAGCTTCTAGAAGGAAAATAAATCACAGAATTTGAAGTGGTAGCGATCTTAGCATCTATTGCAACCTGTCATGCAGCAGATGTGGAAACAGAGATGGAGAGGGGCTAAGACACAGAATGAGGGTGCGGAAAGAAGGCCGGAGTCTGAAGGGTGGAGTCAAGTACCAGCTGTGCCTGCATCGCTCTCTGTGGCTGAGCTTTGACGCCAGTCCCCTTCCCCCGTGACCTGACCTTCTTGGGCTTTTGGAGACAGTGTGGAACGCTTAGAGGCCAACTATGACTTCCAGAATCTTAGGCAAAATTCCTGGTACTTGTTGGCATTCTGAATGTAAACGATAGGTCAGACCTTCTTTGTGTATTGAGACATTTCCTTGCAGTTCCGTCTGTCTGATCCCCATAACGGCCCTCGTCTCCTAACACACAGTTCTAACAAAAGACCTTGGCAAATTCAGTCTCTGTTCCTGTTCTGAAAGTGTTTCTCTTGATGTTCTCATTTGGTGATTCCTGAAGGTTCATATCCATGGGTCAATTAACATTTGAAAGCTTCCATCTGGGTTCTTGGCTTTAAAAATCAGTCCTCGCCCCATATCTAGCACCCATACATAGGCCTACATAACAAAGGTAAGGATGGCAAAAAGAAAGAAAAAATAGGATTGGACCATCTAAAATTGTAAAGCTGGAGCTTGATATGAAAGAACGGAAATATATAGTAGTGATTAAAGTACCTTGGGGAGCAAAGAAAAAGGGACACTAGGCTAGTACAGGGTGATCACAGACCTCTGCCCCCTAAGGTAGACAATGATTCTTGCTCACCCCAGTGACATTACAAATCCCAGAGTTTTAAGCCTTTCCCCACATACATAACCTCTTGCAGCTGACATTTCTTCATCCCTTAAATGGCAGTTGTAGTCATCCTGGCTCTTAAGGCTGTTGGGAGGATCAAATTAAACAATGGCTCCATGAGACTTGAAAGTGATATTTTAAAGGATTTACTAGCTGGTTAGTAGGACTTGACTACAACTGGGGATTTCTGACAGCTAATTCAAGTCCTGACGGGTCTTCTTTTCACCGCTCTGGGGAGAAAGTTGTGAATAAGGGTACACTGTAGAGAAGACAGTCAGTGTTTGGCAACAAAAGGAAGACAGCGCTATAGTATCTTTTTTGGAAAAACACTTAAAAATTTTAGTATATAGCATTACTCAAGTCATAGTTAACTGTTTAGAAACCACATGAGTCTATTCTCTGAAGGAAAAGGACAGTAACCAAACCGAGCTGTTCCTTTTTTGTGGACATGTTCATGGAGTCCAAGCACAGAGCTAATTTCCTTCTCTTTATTCGCAAGTGAAGGTAGGCAGGGGACGACCATGGAGTAACTTAAAGCCTGGAGATAGGAAATCATGAATTCTCATAAATAACTCAAAGATTTCCTGCCACCAAAGAGCAGGATCAACTTGCAAGAGAAAAACAAGGGCCTAGGAAATTGGTCTTTTTACTAATGCTTTTGTCCTAAGTAATATTTCTCCAACTATCATTCAGATAGCATCATATTTCATTTTTCTGCTTCAACCTCAAATCCTTTAGAGAGGACCCTAGAAATCCATTTGCCATTCTGTGGGATGGAATCCAGGACATGATCATCATCATTATTATTATCACTGAAGATGAAGAAATCTATCACTTTCACTATTTCCTGCTGCCTGCATAATAACTCAAGCTCTGTCTCTTGGTCATCCACTTTAAGGGACGATATAATGACATTGCTGGGAATTACATATATCCACTCATTCCAAAGCCAACAGCTCTTGTTCAGCTTTAATAGATCAAATTCTATTAAAAAAAAAGTCATGAGAACAATTACTTTCTTTTAAGAACTAAAGAGTCTTATCTCTACAAAAGTGAGTCTAAAAAGTTCACTGCTCAGTGAGTATCAGTTTGCTTCTGGGAAATGGCATGTGATTTCTCAGTGGTGTTCTGTCCTACCTATAAAACTTTAGCAAAGTATTTCCAGTTATTCAACAATTACCCAAGGCATGTCAACAATCAATTTGCTTCAACATCAGCTTTTTGGGGAAGATTATCAGAGCATAGATCAGAGGAACATCATGACCTTTAACTTCATCTCCAAAAGTTCATCAGGTCTATACACGTTGAACACCTTGAGTATACAAAGTGCCAGGTCTAGTGCTGAGTGTACAAGATGAATGAGGCTTTGTCTTCGTACTTGAACACATTTAACAGATGAACAAATGTCAGTTCTTCTCTTCTCTTTGTGGAATGCACAGTTTCTGTGAATGATGTGAAATTCCCAGAAGTCTTGGATAAGGATTTGGCTGCTTTTTCAATGCTTTTCTGTATGTGGTTTTAAGCCAAACATTCAGATAAAATTATCTTTGATTGTGTCTGTGTGCCATCTGTGTGCCATCTGAATCCAGAGGACTGCAATCCTATGTAGTGTTGTATGGTGAATGCTAGAAAAGATGTAGGTACAAGGACCGATGAAAGTACAGAAGAGACTTTTGGGGGGATCCCTGGATGGCTTAGTGGTTGAGCGTCTGCCTTCGGCCCAGGGTTTGGTCCTGGAGTCCCGGGATCGAGTCCCACATCGAGCTCCCTGCATGGAGCCTGCTTCTTCCTCTGCCTGTGTCTCTGCCTCTCTCTCTCTCTCTGTGTCACTCATGAGTAAATAAATAAAATCTTAAAAAAAAATGAGAGACTTTTGGAATAGAGGAAATAGTAGTTGAGCCTGGGGTCAAAAGGTGAATTAGAATTTTCTGGATAAAAATGTGGATAAAGGTATCCAGGGAGATAACAGCCCATGTCAGGAAATGGAGGTGTGAGAGAGTATGACAGATCAGGACATTTTTATGGTACCTGTAACATAGGGTGGTGGTAGTTGCTGACACCAGGTGAGCAGGCTGGGCCAGTCCTGGGAAAGGGATGCTACTTCTGTATTAGGTTTATCATCTTAGTCTGCTCGTATCTTCTTGGTTGATGGAGAAACTGAGGAAATACTATCTTGTTCCAACTCCCCCTCTGGTATTATGACTCAAGATAAGCCTGTGGTTCGGTGTATTTGATTCCAGATGGCCTCAGCTTCCCCACTCTCTGCTCCTCCCCCCTGCCACAGAAACTCCTTCCATCCAAATCACGGGCCATTCAGAGTTGTTTTCATTTGCTCACCTGTGCTGCTTTTGTCGGGAATCACATTACCACTTAAAAAATTATCCAATGAACTGAAATGTCAAAGCAGGAAAAAGTTAATAAGTTTACCAGGTTCTTCTCTCACAACTCTTTCTAATTAATGATGAAATGTTGAAGAAAGAGCTGTTAAAATGTTGACTAAAAAGAAGTTTGTGGAAGCTGGTTGAAAGAAATACTGATGAGCAAGGTAGAGGAGTTCTCCAAAGGGATGCGCTATTTCCCCACCAACTTGGTAAAGCCCAACCCCCTGATACTGGCCCAGATGCTAGGAAGTTGTTGTGTCTCTGCCATGACTACAGCGTTTGCAGTTTTATGTGTGTTTGGCTATTTTATTCATGTTTGTTTAGTCTTTCCCCAAACGTCAGTCCTGGGAAGTGGTTGATTAGCACATTTATTGTGTTTGTATCTCTCACTTAAATTAAGCACATTTAAGCCACGTATATAAGAGTTCACTCAGATTGGCTTATCATACTTATGTGACACTCTTGTTGCTCGGTAATCATGGAAAAGATGAAAGCCTAACTTCCAGTTCTATTTGGTCTGTCTTCTGGCTGAAGACAGAGGGGCCTGAAATAGCCATCTGTGAGCCTTGCATACCACACTCCTTGGCTGAGTTTCCATACTGACATATAATGTGTAATAGTTGGTATGTGCTAGATAATCATATCGTATAGATCATTTAATCAAATTATGTATTGTATGGCATAATACTATTATATAAATAATATGAGTCTTTTCCTTTGCTCATCTTGTCAGTGCTATTGCTGATCAACATGAGTTGACAGCATGTGGGGTTATGGACATCCTTGGGCATGTCCAGTTTTGGTCTTGATTTCATGGCTGCTTAAAAATGGAAGACTTGCTACCCCTTCTTATGCCATGCCCCATTTTACAAAATCTGAGAGTGGTTAGGTGTTGTGGTTCAAAGTCCCCACAACCTGGCTGTGAAATTCTGTGTTTTGCTACTCACTTAATGAATAAATCCTGAGCAAATTACTTGTACAAACCTTATTTTGCTTCTCCAGAAAATGAGGAATAATAACCAATTGAGGGTGGATTATCTAACCTCTGTTTGATTTATATAATCATAATTCCTCTTACAGGATTGTTGAGAAATTTAATTGATACAGTTTTTATAGTGTACTTTTACGTGGTTGGCTTTTGATGAGGAGCTGCTTTCAATTTACATACGGCTAGCTTCTTGCTAGCCTCCCCCTGCCCCCCAATAGTGGTACATGGGGACTGGACAATAAATACTAGCTATTATTATTATTTTAATTATGATGTTTAGCATGTAGATGTTATCTCATTTGCACCTTGGGGTTAGATCATGTGTCATAAAACATTACAAAACAAAGGGGGATTGAAGATAGGGCATGTAAACCCGTGGGTGTGGTTAATCCCTGGATGTGGTAATTACTCTTATGATTTGATTTAATTCTCTCTAAGTTGGTAAACACATTATTTCTAAATCTACTCATTTAATTCCTGTAGTAGCTATATTATCTTATTGTTGGCTTGTGTTTGGAAAGTGAACCCTTGTCTGCCTCCTAGATACTTTGTAAGAAGTGAACCTGTGATCCAGGTAGATGCTAACAGGTTCATGATGTGGCCTGGTTATGAATTCAGCCCTGAACTTTAAGAAAAACTAGATGTTCAAGAATTTTCCAGGTTTTTTCAGGGAACGCTATGACTTTCTATGAATGATGCTAAATCCCCTGAAGTCTAATGTTGGGATCTGGCTGCTTTCTCAGTGTTTTTTTTTCTCCTTATGCTTCCTAAAAGAGCACTAAGCCAGAATTATCCTTGATGGTGTTTATCTGCATGAATGTAGGAGGGAGGGAAGGAAGACAGGAGAAAAGAAGGGGGGCGGCTAGGTTGTTTGAATATAGTTGTTGAAGTCAGAAAGACCTACAGAGAGTAGTCAAACTCAACAAGTTCACAACCTTTGGTTCTGATCCATGTGGTGGTAAGCTGTCACTAAAAAACACTGGGATGTATTTATTTTATATATATATGGCAAGGCTTTGGCTGGAAAACTAAAGACCTTGGGTGGATTCAGCATTCTTAGCCCTAGCTAGGTCACAGCTTTGGAAGAGAAGAAAGGCTATAGGATATGTACCCCTTGTGTCTTAGTACATCTGGGCTGCTGTAACAAAACACCCCAGCCTGGGTGGCTTATAAACAACAGAAATGTATTTTTCACAGAGGCTGAAAGTCTAGGATCAGCTTCTTGTCTCCTCCCATGGTGGAAAGTACATAGGGGAAACAAGTTTTCTAGTGGCTTTTATAAGGACATTAATCCCATTCATGAGGATTCCACCTTCCTGACTTTATCTAATGCTTATTACCTCATAGAGGTCCTGCCTCTAAATACTATCACATTGAGGGGTAGGGTTTCAACATTTGAATTTTGGAGGGACACAAACATTGAGCTCATAACTCCTGGTAACATAGATTATATTGAAGGACAGGATTTGTTTTTCTAGATTGGAGTTTATAATGTCATAATGATGATCCCTTGGGGAAAAGCAGTCACCTTATAGACCCAAAAGAATTTATTCATTAGAATATTAGAACTTATTATTGAGTATTTGATGGCTTAAGGAAAGGAGGAAGGCATATACTCAGTAACGTGATACTAATAATATGAAAATATCATTTCCAAAGTGTTTTTATGTGATCTCATGAGATTTTTAACAATGATACTCTGAATATTTCAGAAATATGAAGGTCTTTCTAGATGAAGAATATGAATTCCAGAGAAGTTAAGCAGTTTGTTTGAGGTCACATAGACATTAAACAGCATATCTAAGACTAGAATCTAGATTTCTTGAGAACAGTTCTATATTCCCATTATTATAGAACATATTAGTATTTTTTAATAATTTTTTCCTCAAGGTTGAGCCTTGCTTGTGATTTCAGAAGTGTTCTTTTAGGCCATAAGGAATTTTAGAATTTTCACATTTTTCTTTGTGGTTTCTTTCAACATGTTTGCCATTAACATGGTTTCACTAATATCTGGTGAATTCTTGACTTGTCCTGTTGGGGATTTCATCTCTGGAAATATAAAACAATGAAGGGAATAAGTCTAATTTTAGACTTCTTTCTAGTCAAGAGAATGGAAGTAGAAGTGAAGGACAAGGAAAATTAACAACAGTATTTCTAATAGTGATGAAAGCAAAAGGTGATCGAAGTCAGGTATTCATCTTGGGTTGTAGGAGGGGGATATATTTCAAATAGTCCAGATAAAAGATGGTTAAGAGCAACAGGGGAGTCTAGAAAAGAGAAAAAGCCAGCATTGAGGTTACATATTATTCCTTTGAAAAAGAAAGTACTGGTAGTGTGACTTCATGGGCATCTCTGTGTTTGGATTTAATTTGTCACAAAAGGAATATATATTACTGTATAAATTTCTCTTCAGCATCTGCACCCCAACATATGCTCTATTCATCTACGGAGAGGCAATGGAGCTAACATTTTAGTGTGTATTGTTGCAGACCTGTTCTCCATACATATACATGAACATATAGTTACTTATATAGCAGGGTAATCAATCATTTCAGTTTTCCCAGGACTGTGGAGTTTCTGGATATGTGGGTATGATATTGTGATTTATAATAAGAAATGTGTATTTGGTCTTTGACCAGTTCTTGGCACAGAGCTACGAAAACCTTTGGAATTTTCTGCCTTAAGAGCGATTGAGTATCTTTTGTTATGGTAATGAATGACTTTTGGAAAGCCCTTAGGTTACCTGCCAATGGGGGCTGGTTTTCAGGGGAACCAGCCACTTGATTAGAGTGTTGGCATTTTCAATACCTCTGGTGAGAGGAAAGGGACTGGAGGCTGAAACAGTTGCCAGTGGCCAATGATTTAAATCATTTGTGATTCTCCATTAGAGACTCTTTCATTAGAAGCCTCCATAAAAACCCAAAGGACAAAGTTCAGAGAGCTTCCTGGTTGGTGAACACGGGAAATGCTGGAAATGTGGCGTGTTTCGAGAAGCCAAGCAGAAGCTCTGCACCTTTTCCCCATACCTTGCCTTGTGCATCTCTTTCATCTGGCTGCTTTTAGCTCTGTCTTTTTATAATAAATCAGTAATGTAGTAAGTAAAATATTTCTCTGAGTTCTGTGAGCCACTCCAGCAAAACGTTGAACCTAAGGAGGGGGTCTTGGGAGCTTCTGATTTATAGTTAGTAGGTCTTAAGTACAGGTGACAGCCTGGACTTGTAATTGGCATCTGAATTGGAGGGTGTTGTTGGACCTTCAGTTTGTAGCCAGTTGGTCAGAAGCACAGGGAACAACTTGGGTTTGCAACCGGTATCTGTTTGGGTTGCCATCTTCTAAGACCGAATCCTTCCCCTATGCAATCTGATGCCATCTTTGGGTAGGTAGTGTCAGAATTGGAGGAACCCACCTCATGCCAGAGCACTGCTTGTTGCTTGTGTGTGAACCCCTCACCACTCACATACATCAGGTAAACCGGGAAGGTTGGTCACCCCATCCAGAGGCAGATGGGTGAGAAGGTTGTCTGTCCTCCCTAAAATGGGATAAGAGGAGGAAAGTGATTTAGTTGACCTCACAGGCAGGAAATGGATAGTCTTTCAAATGCTTTTTCTGGGTTTTGAATGAATGTTACTTGTCTTCCTGGTTTCTAAAATTGGTGGCTCATGTAACTCATGATCTAGTCTTTTCAGGCCAAGCAGTTGCTTTGTCCAGCTCAGTGTCTTCCTGGCTGTGGAACATGCCATTGACACTTCCACATCTCTGCCAAATCCTCTGTCAAGACCCTGAGGCAAGCCTTGGTTGTAGAGTTATGTTACTCTTCATCATAGTAGACCCCATGGCAGGCTCATGAGACCAGCCTCCATTTGGAGTGTCCCTGCATCATGAGAACTATGGGAGACCCAGGAGGTTTTTTTTTTTTCCAAAGACTTTATTTATTTATGGGAGACACAGAGAGAGAAAGAGAGAGGGAGAGGCAGAGACACAGGCAGAGGGAGAAGCAGGGTCTATGTAGGAAGCCTGATGTGGGACTCGATCCCGGGTCTCTAGGATCAGGCCCTGGGCTGAAGGTGACGCTAAACCTCTGAGCAACCCAGGGTGCCCTAAGGAGTTTAAACTAGATCTCCCTCCCACCCTTCTTGGCCCTGATCCTGTAACTCTCTCCCTCCCCTCCCCTTTCTCCCACTATATTACTCCCTCTTGATTATGTTGACCCTAACAGAGTGACTCAAGGTCCCCCGTATAGTGGTCCTCTCACAGAATCCAAAATGGGGAGCATGGTAAGAATCCCTTAAACCTAGTGCTTCCCTTTGACTTTTAGAAGTCATCTTTTCTTCTTCAGACTCAAGCTTTTGGATGAAAACTTGAACCCAGTTGTCTGAGCTCTCTTTTCTAGCAGTTCAGTTGACCTCTGGCTCTTATAATTCCTTAGTCCAGTATCATTGGAATTGTCCCTTCCCTCATCCTGTCTGGGCCTTCCTTTCATGAAACACTCTCTGGTGAATAATCCATCAAGTCTGGCTTTTAACCCTATTATTTTACTAAAATATTTAAGTACTCACCTTCTCCTATACTGGCAGGAGGAACCTCACAAATGGCCTCATCTTGACTGTTCAAGGCTGCAAGAGGTCAGTGTTTTAAGGTGTAAATTTGTAATTTAATGGTGTAATGTTTGTAAAATACTATCCCTAATAATACAGGTTTCTCCCACTATCCCAAAGTAGAGTGTTCCTATAAAACCTTCTGCAAGCCAAAATGATATAAAGCAAATAAGCAATTGCCATTAATTTACATGGAAATATTTTTGAGTGTTCCCCAAAAAATAATCTCTTTGAGGCTTTTCTGATACCTTAGGATTCATCTTGCTAATGAATGCACAAAATAAATCAAGATAAAGCACAGATGCTCATAAACACAGTTCAAAGCTCTGGTGTCTGATACTGAGAGGCTGAGTTGTAGTTCCCTGGGAAGGACCTGAGTGGAGCCATTCTTGCTGCTTGGGGTGTGTGCTGCCTCCATAGTGGTTTGCTGCAAAAACAGACACTGACTGTTATTTTCACTTTCCACCTTTCTCCATAAAAGTGAAAATCCTCTTCTGATTCCTTTTGGTTAGCAAAAATGGGTACTAATGTAGGTTTATTGTAAAAGCCAAGTGGTATAACTCAAACTTTTGAAAAGTAGAGGTTACTTGTACATCATTTAAAGAACTCAAACAGGATTGAACATGTTTTGTTTTCTAACTTGTTTTCCTCATCAAACAAAATACCATAGATACTTTCCCATGTCAGGACAGAGAGCTATTTCATTTTTTTAATGGTTGCAAATGACTTTATGTCATGAATGCGCCATAATTAATCAAACCATTTCCTTCTAGTAATGGACATCTAGGTTCAGACTTTGGAAAAGACTTTATTTGTGGAAGGCAGAAATATGCATTTTAAGAATAGATATCAAAGAGTAGAATAAACTTGCAAGGGTAATATTGAGAAAAGTATGAAGAATCAGTGCAGCTAGTGAAATGTTTATTACAGAAAACAGACGGTTTCATTTATCCATATTTAAAGCAAAAAGAACAAGGAAGGGATGGGGTCACTGCTTGGTATATGGTTGACTGATTAAAGGAAGGTAGTGATTCAATGTCTATTTTGCTTCTGTTTTCTACATTAAGGAAATGATCTTCAAGGTGGAAAGAGCAGAAAGGCATTATTACCAACCTGGAATTTAATACATGCAAACATTTAGGACTGTGCCTGCAACATAGTAAGTGCCTAAGGAATGTGTTAAAATTTCCATATTATTATTATTATTATTTTCTGTAGAGTTTCCAGGAATGAAAAAGGTGCTGGATGATCAAAATGGTTAAATCATCAGTTTTTCAAAAAGGAGAAAAAGATGAGTTCTGAAAAGAACACATCAATGAATGTAACATCAATCTCCGGTCAAATTCAGGAACAAAGTATTTAGAGATGAATTGTGAGTGCTCTGGAAAGGACGATGAAATTATTGAAAACAATGAGTTCCAAATAACAAAGTCTAGCTAGACTAATCTGATTTCCTTTGTTCAGTCTTGTCATTGAATGATTTGATTAGGGAAATGGACTAGATAAAAAAATACCTGCGTTTTAGTAAGATATTGCACAAATCGCCCATAACCTGTGTTTTCTTGTACATTCTGCACATGCTGTACTCTGTTTAGAAGCTCTTTCTCTCCTCATCTGTTGATGATTGCCCACTCATCCAAGGCAGGATAATACTTCTGGAATACTAATCAACATTTCCTTTTTTTCTTCCAATATTGGCTCTCCTTGAGTCAGCTAGGCTGTCTGCAACATCACTTTAAGTAAGTGATGACACATCAAAAAAGCAGCAGAAAAAAATAGTTTGTTGTTGGATTTGGATTTGAAAAGTTTAAGTCTTTAGGGAAACAGAAGGACCATTGGCTAGAAAAAAGGTTTGTAAGAGGGCACCTGGGAAGCTCAGTGGTTGAGTCTGCCTTTGGCTCAGATCATGATCCCAGGGTCCTGGGATTGAGTCCCGCATTGGGCTCCCCTCAGAGAGTCTGCTTCTCCCTCTGCCTCAGCCTGTGTCTCTCATGAATAAGTAAATAAAATCTTAAAAAAAAAAGGGTTGTAAGAATACTTTGATGTATAAAAGTAAAACCTTCCCCCGTAGAGACTAGACACTAAAGAGTAGAGGCCTGGAATAAAGAGGACAGAGCTAGTGAGCACTCTGTCACACCTGCCACATGGCATTTTGCTGCCACCTGACCTTCCCATAGACCTTATGATCTTCCTTCAACAGCCACTGATAGCCTGGCATGAATGGCCTGACCGTGTCATGTATGCGTCATCCCATGTAGGCAACTCCTCCTTTGGGACCTATGACAAGCCTCAGAGCTGGAGGATAGGAAACTGAGAACCTAGAGAGGAGCTTGTTGTGTAGATGGACTTGCACTTGGGTAGACCTAAATACCCTTGCAGTTAGGAAGCTCTACTTTTTCACTTTCTTGAGATTTAATTTAGACAAATTTGGGAGAGGCAAGGAAAAAAGTCTCAATTTTGTTTTAAGGTTTCCTCAGCAGCCTCAGGTATAGTCCCGTACTCTTTTTTTGAGCTCCTCTTGAACTCCAAGTCCACTCTTATGATAGCACCCATCATAGAGAACTGCTGTATTGCCTGTGTGATTATTCCCCAAGTAGACTATGAACCTTTTAAGAGTAGAGAACAGACTCTATGATGTTTGTATTTCTTGGCACATAGTAGACATAGACACTAACAAAGTATTTAATGGATTAAAATGAAGATGGCTAAATGTGAATTACCTGGATTCATAAGTAATCAAATATATACTCAAATGTTAGTGTCAGCTTTGAATTATTACTTTATGAGGTATTTCTAGGTTCAGACTTCTACTTTCTAGGTTTCTATCAATGACTGGAATAACATATAACTCATGGATTACACTTTGGAGTTATATAGGAAGCCAGAAGGGAAAGTCAGTACGCTGGATGAGAGTCAGAATCCACAGAGAGAGGAACAAGTTAAAATGATAAACCAAATATAATTTAATTGGGAGTAAATACAAAATACTATAGTTAGGTTAAAAAAAATCAACTGAATTACAGATTAAGAGAAGGCATAGCTTAAAATAAAGAATTTGTTAAAGATCTTGCCAAAGCTTTAGTTGATAAGCTTATTGTGAGTCAAATTATGATGGAGATTTTAGTATATTATATATTTAATGTGATTTTGGGATAGTATTTATTGAAATAAAAGGAAGAGGTACATGAAGGCAAAGATCCCACTGATGTCTCACTAATGAGATCATGGCTGAAATATTGGGTACAGTCCCATATATAATATTTAAAAAGGATAATGCTGGAGAATTTGGAAGAAAATGTTTATGGAAACTATATTTTTATGGGAATTGAGAAGGGATTGGGGCTAGACCACAGGAGAGGTGTCCTCATAAGGGAAGTGATGGCTATATTCTCTAATGTATGAATGCCTGTTATACAGATGACCCTTGAGCAACAGGGGTTTGAGTTGAGCAGGTCCACTTAAATGTGGATTTTTAAAATAAACAGTACAGTACTGTGAATGTATTTTGTCTTCCTTATGTTCTTAATAACAATTTCTTTTCTCTAGCCTATTTTATTATGAGATTATAGTATTTAATGCACATAGCATACAAAATGTGTGACTCAGACTGTTATTGGTAAGATTTCTAGTAAGAATAGGCTATTAGTAGTAAATTTTAGGGGAGTAAAAAATTATACATGGATTTTTGACAGCATGGCAGGTTGGTGCCCTTAATCCCTGCATTGTTGAAGGGCCAGATTTATTAATGGATAATTCAGCCTATTTTTTACGGCCTAATGGGTGAAAGTTATAAGGAAGCAGATGCTAGGTCACTATTTTTGAAAATCTATAGCAATTAGCAGTTTCCATCAATGAAGTCACAGTTTTGGGATTGTCTTCACCTTACTTCACTGGTAGAGTTCAAAAACAGGATGACTGTCATCACACTGGAGCCCTGATAAGCATAGATGACTGGAGTTGGATGAGTTCTAAGGTGGTTTCCAATTCAAAGACTAGGTGCTCTTTCAACGTATGGTCTATGGCTAGAGAGGATTTTGTGGATGTGGATATACGGGAAAGACTTTTTGACCAAGTGACGGAAGTGATGGTGACACTGCTTAGCTCAGAATAAAGCTTCCTGGACTTTCTGTACCTTTCACTCTGCATGCAGGCCATATAGAAGGCAAATATCTGGGCTGTCGGACAGTAACTCATGTGTAAGAGAAGGAAATAACTCCTCGGTGGATGTGAACGGTGAAGAAGAATGATGATGCTACTCTATGTTCCATGACTTTGTACCTGGAAAAATAACAGGACTTGATCAATGGAAATGTTTGGTGGGAGGAGGGGTGGGACACTGTTGATGAAGAAGTAAGTGTGGGTCTCATCTGGGAGAATGATGATGTTTTAGCCCCATGGTCCATGGCTCTGAGCCCAGCAGGTGAGTCTGGGACAATTGATGGCTTCTGACACCCAGGCAGTTGCAGTAATTCTGAACTCTGTGCCATGGCCAAGCAGCTCTCAATGCCACAGACAGCTTCATTACTGCGGGCCCATCCTTCACTTAGCAGCAGACCTTCTTCCATCAGCCAAAGATGAATGAGAGAACCACCCAGGCTCTACATGTTTTCATGTAGAAACATGCCCTCTTTCTTTTGTCCACTCTGGGTTTGGTTTATATGCTCTGCTGCCTCCCCTCCGAACTATGGTGCAGGAGGCCCCTGGCATTCCCACCCTTCAAATGAGAAATGAAACTTGGACAAGAGGATGTCTTCAAAGGACATGGCAGGTTGGAGATCTCTGCAGCAATCAAAGAATGACAGAGTGTGCCCTGGCTTGGTCAGGAATAGGCAGAGGTTATTGCAGCTTTAATTCATCAAAAGCAATTCCATTCCCATTTCTGAGCACAGAGTGAGTAGAACTTCCAAGAATCAGAGTGGGCAACTAGAAAAGCTTAATTTCCTGCCAGAAGAAGGTAAATATATCCTCATGTTATAGGCAGCATGAAATGGTGTACCACTAAGTCAAATTTAGAGCCCTCCATCTTCAAATTGAAGTACGGTTCTGAAAACCTCTAAGTCACAAAATATTTTGATTTTTTTTTCTCAGTGAATTCAAAGGAGGAAATGTAGTAAGTGAATGCATCATGTATAAACCTGTGTGCTTTTTACTGATGCCTCCTTTTTTTTCTGAAGCTGCTGACTGCCTCCCAGGGTGTGCTGCAGCTCCTATGTCTCCGAGCATTGTGGCCAAGCGCCCTATGCAGATGGGAGACTGACCAAAAGCCCTGAGCCTCCAAGATGTTTCCATACTGAGGCACCCTTCCCCGCTAGACAGAGAGCATGCCACACCACGGAGCATAGAACCAGACTTTCTGCACTACCTTCAGAGGATCAGATGACAGATCCCAGAGCTCCCAGGAAGTAGACTTCCATTGGGGGAATGGGAAAGCTCGGGAGATAGTTTATCCTTCTTCTCCTCTCTTATGTGACTGTTCCAAGGTAGACTTTCTTTTTGCCAAACTCCTGGAGAAGACCTGCCTGCTGAAGAAGCACGCCTGCTGAGAGATGTGCAGGGTCTCCTGGTGGCTCACCATGAAGCAGTGGCTGTCACAGTAGCACACTGCCTCTCGCTGTGCCACATCTTTCTTTGCCTGCTTCCTCTTATTTCCTGACCTCTACCACTCAGGTCTTGCACCTCCTCTTCAAGCATCAGCCCCTAGTCCTTGCCATGAGGTTTGCTTTCATAGATGACCTGGGCTACCGCAGAGATAAAGAAATCAGAGAGCTCAAATGAGCTCTTGTTCATTCAATCATTCATTCAGGGCTTATTGAGTAGCTACTGAATGTTGAGGATTTGCTAGTTTCTAAGGACATAGTAATGGGTAAAATATGATCCCCTCCTTTACACAGCTCATTGTCTAGTTGAGAGATGACATAAGATCAGATAAAGCTCTTCAAAACTTGGAAAACAGATATTTATGGTAAAATACTTGAGATAAAATGTTCTTTTCTTGGAAATTTGGCTTTAAGAATGCTGCGTATGACTTGGTATTGAGGCCCTAAGCTAACGGGATTTTTGAATCAGTTTTTTGCTTTTGTAGCAGAATCAGACCAAAGTCAAAGCTGAAATCAAAAGGCTTCAAGTGCCCCATTTTCTAAGGAGAGCCATAAGAAACTTTCCATCGCTGAGTTAAATACCTCCCTGAAGGTTTTTTGAGAATTGGAAGAAATGATCGATCTTCCTACACTCCCTCAGGAATCTGAATGAGAAGAGGACTAGAGTGTGGGCTGGAACCACCAAGTGGTTGACCTGGTGGTGTTGGTCATGTTTTTTAGAAAGAAGCTTTTAACCCTATCTTCTGGGACTGCAGAGGAGCCAAGTGAAGGAGCTCCAAGAGAATCACCCATAAGAATCAGGAGTGCTGAAAGAAAGAGCCACCTGGTTCCTTGGCGAAATACCCGTTCGGGTGACCCACTGTGGTGCTGGTTCCAAAACACACGGTGAATCTAACATACAGACTGTTACCTGATTTCACTGTGGGAATCTGGAAGTGGAAGACCATTGATACAACATAGATTGACAGGCTTCGAAGACTATGATGAGGTATGTTTGAGAAGAATTTAGGGCTGATGTACTACATTCCATTTGTTTTGCCCTCAGAGGGTTCAGACCTAACAGTTCCTATGGGGCTTTCCATAGGAGAATTCAAATGCTAGAGAAGAGCCAGCAGCTGAGGAAGACTGCCCAGGTGGCTAGTAGGCCTTGCCAGGAGACATCTAGCCTAAAGAGGAGAGAGGGGGCTTGTCCAACAGCCAGATTATGAGAGTGATAGTTGCTGCATTGAACAGGAGAGAGAGGCGGAGGGAAGATAAATATTGTGGTCAAGAAAGTTGTGTGCTGATGTGACGACCAAAACATCAGAGGAGGTTACAAACATCAGACAAAATGTGAAAGAACCAGAGTGAAGCAAGGGACTCACCCTCACAAGTTATAGGTGGACCGTAATTGGAGAAGACCCCACATCCCCACCCTTACCTCCTTGATCCCAACACGAGTGTTTACCTAGAGAAGCTGGGGGGTGGGGCTAGGAGGGCAGCACTTCCCTCGGTCTCTGCAGCTGCTCCTGTTGGGAAAGGGGGCGGGCAAAGTTTTGAATGCTGAAATTTTAATCTGTATTGGACTATGTTTTAATAATTAAAAATAACCAGAAAGTTATAGAATCTGCAAAAAAAATATTACTAAGGGAGTGGGGAGAGTTTAACGTAGCAGGATGGAAAATGAGCTGCTGAAAGATGTGAAACCATTTCCAGAAGCCACAGTAAGGGCAGGACTGGATGTGGCATATCCTCTCTGTCTTGGCCCGAACCCAGTCCTGCGACATCCACCTAGACGTGTGTGAGCTTCAGGAACCTGCCCCTGTGTGTCCAGGAGGAAGAGTGATCTGAACATGTAGTGTGGTCTCTGTCATAGGCAGCCACTTTGAAATCCAGAACGTTGCGCAACTTGGAATCCAGGAATCCAGGTGGTTTTGTAATGAGGGTAATACTACTGATGAAAAGCTGTCACTGACAGTGACAGACACCGTTCAGGAGTTCTCACGTGTTCTCAAACAGCCAACGATGTCTTACAGGCTGGATCTCCCAGAGAGTGCACTCCGACTTGTTCAAGATTAGGATTAGGATCTGATATTTCATCCTGGCAACTCTGTGACGCTCATGAGTGCTGTGACTCTCATTTTTTTGAAGAAACAAAAGAACTAAGAATTTAATGCCACACCTAAGAGATGGAAAATTTATTGTTAGTGTCTGGCTCTGTCCCACTTCAGTATTCCTACTGTTTCTATTATACCCGTTATCATCTGATCATCTTGACTTCTGAAAATCCAAGGCCTTTCTTCTACTCTTTGCTCAGGATGAATTTCCTGAGACTCATTTTGATGATTCTGTGATGACCCCCTATTGATTTTCCACATGACATATAGTCACTGTGCCAAGGCTCATGCTGCCTACCATCAGAGTTTATTGTTCCATCTGGCTATTATTATTCCATTTGTACAAGATCCTGGTGTGTTTGGTTCTTTTTTGGTATAAAGTTGCTGTTTTAATGGTTTGATGATGTGCTGAGCTGCATTTGGTGTGCTGGGTAATTTCCTTAATTTGACTCTGATATTTGTGAAGATTGAATATTCACCAGTTCATGCAATTTTGATTTTTTGACTCAGAAACCTGGAGCAGATGGGCCTGGGACTCAATAATTTAGCTACTGCTGATCAGTTTCGTATCTGTTCATTTATTAATGGCACTGTTGCTAGTGAGTCTTTATAATTTTCTTTTCGTCACCTCAAACAATTGTTTGATATTAATACACTGTCACTTTAATCTCAGATTATCCTTTCACGTTTTGTGGAAGCTCAGTAAAAACACTTTAAAATAATCTGTTTAGTTTTGTTGAATAAGCATCACAATATCATAATTAGATGTTGGGGGCTTTGGAACCCAAAATATAATTTCCTTTTTTAACCAGTTTAAAAAATAGCACATTGATTTATCTTCCTAACATGTTCTGATTTAGCAGTTGGGTGGAGCCAACAAAAGTAGCTTAAATGGGAGAGGACACATAGGCAACATGTGGGTGTGATTCTAGTTACTGGATTGAAATTGAGAACTAAGTCAAAGCAATTTTGTCTTTACCTTGGTTGTCTTTTAAAGAGTCACCATCGGCAAGGTCCCTTTAAAGTCACGTACCCAACACATACGCATCAGTAACATGCAATTTTTACACCTGTCTCTGTGATCAAAATGATGAATTCTTGGACCTTCTGAAGTGTTCTCAGCCTAATTGGGGTAGAGGATATACATACGTCAAGCCAGAGTGATAATCAACGCAATAATATATGTCAAATATACAGCGATTGTGCAAAAAAGGGAGGATTGATTGGACCAGAAATCAGGTTTCCCAATGTTTAATTGATATTTAATCTCTCAGAGATATGTTTATATAACCATTCCCTCTGCTTAAATAGTGCATTTGGGGAGTCAGTCACTAGTTTTTTTTCTTTGATCCCCGAGTTCTATATGAGATTAGAGGGCTGCATCTTAAGGTTCAGGTCTAGAGAGGTAATCAGTATTTGAGAAGGTGCACTTCGCCTTGCTTTCCTATCTTCTTGTTTTTTTTTTTTTTTTTTCCCTACTGGATGTTAACCATATGTATAGAATAACTTCTCTCCCATAATATGGAAGAGTTCTCTTATAGAGTGTTGCCGCATATAGATCTCTGAGTGGCCAGGAAATGGGAAATAGAGTTCCCTTCAGGGTAATTTGCCACTTCACAGGTTGTTTGTCAAAATTTGCAAGTAGATCAGTCCTTGCAAAGAGAGGAGTGTTTTGACTTTTAATTCATCCCCTCCTTTTTTTTTTTTTTTGTAATTAGGATACATTTTTTATTAAGAGCTGCTAGAAACCAACATTTTTCCACCCATAAATTTAGTATCTTCTGACACAGTGAGAATTACAATGGTAGGAAGAAAGGGGACTATGCAAACAAAACACAGACATAAAAGGTAATGAGGGAAAAGCAGCCAGCTTGCTGCAACTGTAAAGAAGAAGAAAACTTCAGGGAGGTCTGATTTATAGGGAATAATTATTATTGGCTGATTTAGAAAACTGGGGCAGAGATAGGAAGCCGCTGAAATGGCTGTTTTTGCAAACTGATTTGAAGAACCCTTCTCTTCTATACTATTATAAAATAATAATTCTTGGTGAATGTGTCCCCTTTCACTTAAGGATTTGCAAGGACTCGAAAAATACCGCTTGAATAGAATTAGGATTCCAGAGAAGCACGTTCAGACCACTATTTTAAATGTAAAAGCAAAGACCAGGAGCAGGACAAGGATTTGTGAAAAGTCGCCTAAGGGATCAGAACAAGAGAATAGATCCAGTTAACAAATTCTGATTTCCTAAATTCAGAAGCGGTTGGTTCCACAGTTAAACTTTAAATTCTAATTAGGGAATTTCATTCTCACAATAGCTTTTAATCTAAGAGAGATCATTATCCATTCATTCATCATTCAGTTATTCATCAGGCAGTTATCGAGCTCCTCCTATATGCCAGGTACAGACTTCTGTGCTAAGAAAACATGCATGAGGAAGACATCTCTTCCCTTAAAGGGTTCCTATATTTAAAGGGGTGAATTTAAATGAACATGATAGGCTTAGACGTATATTTTCCCAACTGGGAAATACCAATTAATAAAATGCTTAGATTCAGAAACCCAGATGTTATCTTTTCGTGGTTGATAATGCATTTTTTTCCCTAAAAATGAAGGATGATTTGCATGGTTATTCACACAGTTTTTATAAGGTGCCACTTTAATAAGATATATCTCATCAGACTCGAAGATCAGAATAAGTTGAAGTCAAAGCATCAGAGGTGGCCCTTTATATTTGGAAACAGCATTGAACTGAACTCAGGGATCTGGGTTATAATTCTGTTTCTTTTATTTACCTATTGTATGAGTTAAGACAAGAGGTCACACCTCTTCAGGATTTATATTTCTCATTTCTTTTTTTTTTTTTTTAAATTTTATTTTTATTTATTTATGATAGGCACACAGTGAGAGAGAGAGAGAGAGGCAGAGACATAGGCAGAGGGAGAAGCAGGCTCCATGCATCGGGAGCCTGATGTGGGATTCGATCCCGAGTCTCCAGGATCGCGCCCTGGGCCAAGGGCAGGCGCCAAACCGCTGCGCCACCCAGGGATCCCCTATATTTCTCATTTCTAAACACTGAGTTGAGGACTAGCTGGGGGGCTTTTTAAGATTCTCAATCAATTAAAAAAAATCAAATATGTATTGAGCACCTAAATTGTCTAGGACCCTGGGGATACAGAGGTGAACAAAACAGACCGTAGAAGGAAAAATATAGACGATAGAAGAAAAATCCAAGTGTGCTGTTCTGGAAGCCATGTGAAGAAGCTGCTCACAGGAATAGGGAGGGGTTAATTTTCAAATGTTGCTGATAGATTAGATGAAATGAGAGTAAAAATTGACCATTGGCTTTAGCAAAATTAATCACCGGCAGCCCTTACAAGAGCAGTTTCAGGGCAGTAATGGCGATAAAGGTGTGAATTTGGAGTGAGTTCTAGGTGAGGGGCTGGATATATAAATGAATAATGGTCAGAAAATATATAAAAGTAGAATTCTGACCCACATCTTCAGCAAACAGCCCAGGAAGCCCACCCAATGTCTACACTAAGCAGCCCAGGAAGTCAACCTACTATCTCCAAGTCAGAATTTTAGAAAGTCAGGCCACTATCTCTATGGCAGTGCCAAATGGCCAGGACTTGGTTAATAACTGACAGCTTCTCTAATTTTTATTTATTTGTTTGTTTTAAACTTCAGGCTAATTAGAGGAAGCCGGACAGGCACCTCTAGCTGTCATATAGGAGGACATCCTGCCCCTTCCTCATGCCAGCAGCCTCCACTCATGGCATACTTGAAGCCTTTGCTATTTTTCCATAAAGCTTTCCCACTCCTCTTCCTGCCATTGAGTCTCTGCCTGAGACCCATGGTGGTGGCTGATTCCTTTCTATAGCAAGCTCTGGATAAATAGCCTTTCCTCGGTCTCATTTGGATGGTTTTTGTTTATTTCCATATAGAAAAAATATGAGTAGAAAAATTAGAAAGAGAGAACATAGTTTAGAAAGAGGTTTGTGATAAAGCTGAGCAGAAAAATGAGTCAGTAACTGAAGTGAGATCCATTTCTTTTGATGTTGTACCAGCAGAGACATCAAATACAGTGATTAATAGAAGCAGTGATGGTGGATATCCTTGTTTCTTCCTGATGTTGTTTAAAAAAATAAACATTTCAAAGTTTTAGCACTGTGACATTTTCTGTGTCCTTTATTAGATAGAGGACATTACCTTCTATTTCTAATTTGAGAAGAGTTTTAGAATTTGATGAGTACATATTTCTTTGTGGCTTAGTTATGAGTGAATGTTGATTTTTTGGGGGGCAAATTCCCTTGCTGCAGCTATTAAGACTATGACGTGGCGTTTCATCCTTAATGTTTTTAATATCCTGAATTATGCTGTTAGATCTACTATTGCTTAGCATTCTTGAATTCCTGGGTTAAATTAAGCTTGGATATGACTTAAAAAAAAAAAAACATTGCTAATTTGGTTTGCTAGTAGTGTTTAGTATGAGAGCATAAGTGAATTTTTATTCTCCTCACTTGTGTTGTTCTGTTCATACTGACATCAGAATTTGATATTGATATTTTACATACTAAGCTTATAAAATGAGTGGGGTTTCCCTTTTTCTTCTACTCTCTGGAAAGGTTTGTGTAGATCAATGTTATCTGTTCTTAAATTTTGACAGCATTTACCTCTAAATACTCATAGGCCAAGCATCTCTATGTATGTCGGTGTCTATTTATGGAAGTACTGATTTCATTTCTTTAACATAATCATTAAATACATGTTTTTAATTTCTTTTAGAGTCAATTTTAGACCATTTCTATACACTTTCACATTTGATAGAATAATAGAATATTTTTCATAATTTCTTTGAAAAAATTTTAGTCTAATCATAATTAAATCATTTTTATTAATATCTCATTTGTGCCTTTTTCTTTTATATTTTTGTCTTTCAATTAACTGGTTTATACTCATTTTTATTATCTCCTGATGATACTTTCAAAATCTCTCTTATGTTCCTCCCTGTACCTTTTCACATCCCCTGGTAATCACAGATTTGCTTTCTATCACTATGGATCAATTTGCATTTTTTGTAATTTTCTATACATATAATACTCTTTGTATTGTTTTTGTCCTAAAGCTTATTTCACTTAGCATAGTTATTTTCATCCAGTTATTGCATGTATTAGTAGTTTATTCCTTTTTGTTGTTGAGTAGTTTTTGATGTATGACATTATTTTTTTATCCATTCACCCATTGATGGAAATTTGGGTTGTTGTCAATTTTTGGTTACTCTATATAAATCTGCTCTGAACATTTGTGTAGAAGTCTTTGTGTGAGGGTATGATTTCAGGTAACAATTTAGGAGTGGAATAGCTGGGTCATAACATAGGTATATGCTTAACATTTTAATAAATTACCAAAGTATTTTTTCAAGTGGTTGTACCATTTTATATCCTTACAAGCAGTGTGTCAGAGTTTAAGTTCCTTCACATCACCAACAAAACTTGGGTTGGAAGAGTTTTTCCAACTGAATCATTATAAGAGTTGTGCAAGGCTGTGTCTTTGTCGTTTTAATTTGCATTTTCTTAATGTCTAGTAATAGTGTGTAACATCTTGTGCCTATTTGCCTTCTTTGTCATCTTCTTTTGCCCCTTTAAAAAACTGGATTGTTTTCTCATCGTTGAATTTTGAGTGTTATTTATATATTCTGAATACAAGTCCATCAGGAAATTATTTGCATATAATTTATCCTTGTTTGTAGCTTGTCTTTTCATTTTCTTAATAGCATCTTTCAAAAAGCAGAAGTTTTTGATTTTGATGAAGCCCAATTTAATAACTTTTTAATAGATTGTTCTTTATCAAAGATAAATTATAACACTTTTATCTCTTAAGTCTTTGCTTAAAGAGTTTCTGCCATGTTTTATTCTAGAAGTTTCATAGCTT
Organism: Vulpes vulpes; assembly: GCF_048418805.1. NCBI lineage: Eukaryota > Metazoa > Chordata > Mammalia > Carnivora > Canidae > Vulpes > Vulpes vulpes. Next base: position 89,876,024 of record NC_132784.1, on the reverse strand, counting down.
TAGGTTTTATGTGTAGATCTAAAATCCATTTTGATTTGAACTTTATATATGGTGTGAGATATGTATTGAAGTTCACTTTTTTGCATATTAATGTGTGGTTATTCGAGCAATATTTGTTGAAAGACTATCTTTGTCTCATTGAATAATATATGTATCATTAAAAAATCAATTGTCTATATATGTGTGGTTTTATTTCTAGACTCTGTCTTGTTCCACAGATATATTTGTCTATATCTGTACATAAATATCATATTGTGTGGATTAGTGTGGGTTTATAATAAGTCTTCATATCAGGTAGCACAAATCCTTTAACTTTGTTCTTTCACAAAACTGTTTTGATCATTCTTAGTCCTTAGCATTTCTGTGTGACTTTTAGAATCAGCTTGTCAAATCCTACCAGAAATGCCAGGAGCTTGATTGGGATTGTATTACATCTATAGATCAATTTGGACAGAACCAACATTTTAAAAATAGAGTTTCTAGTCTGTGAACATTTTATATCTTTCCATTTATTTAGGTCTTTTAAAATTTCAGCACTGTTTTGCCAAAGGTCTTGCATAATATACTTTTCTTGATTTATCTCTAATGTTTTATTTTTTTTGATGTTATTAAAGTGTTTTTTTTTCCATTTCAATTTCTGATCATTCATGTCTGTTAGAAAGAAGCACCTTTTATTTTTGTATACTGGCCCTGTATCCTGCAACCTTGCTGAACTTAATTACTAGTTTTTTTTTTTTGTTGTTGTTGTTTTTTTTTTTTTTTTTGGTATAAGTTCCAGTGGATTTTCTATGTAGATGATCGTGCTATTTGGTAGAATAGACAGTTTTACTTCTTGTTTTACAAACTGGTTATCTTTATTTTTCTGTGTTAATGCAGAGGCTAGTACCTCCAGCTCAATGAATATAAATGATGAGAACTGCATTCTTATCTTTTTCCTAATATTAGCAGGAAGACATCCAGTCTTTCATATTAAGTGTGAAGTTGGTTGTAGATCGTAATAGATGCCCTTTATCAGATTGAGAAAATTCAATTTCTAGTGTGTGGAGATTTTTCTAAGAATGGATATTAGATTTTGTCAAATGATTTCTCTGTATATATTGAATCATCTGGTTTTATTTTTTAGATTGTTCATATGGTAAATTATAATGATTAAATTCAAAATGCTATATAATGCTTACATTCTTGGGATAAACCTCAGTTGGTCATAATATATAAATATATATTCATTTTTATATGTTGCTGGATTCAATTTGCTAAAATTTTGTTCAGAAATTTCATATCTGTGTTCAAGAGAGATACTGGTCTTTAGTTTTCTTCTAATTTTTTGTCAGCTTTAATTATATGGTTACTGCTACAAATATTCCATCTTCTCCAATAGTCTGGAAGAGTTTGTGTGTAAATGGTATTGTTTTCTCCTGAAATGTGTAGTGGAATTGCCCTCAGAGAAGGTGTATGTGCGTGGAAATTTTTTTGTGTGTGGAAGGTTTTTAACTACAAATTTGGCTTATTTAGTTTATATATAGGTATATTCAGGTTACCTATATTTAGATTTTCTTTCAAAAGTATCAGAAAGCTTCACAATATAGGGCCCATAGTCCCATCAGTCAGAATTAAGGGGCATTCATTAGAAGCCGCCTCCAGTCTGCCAAAGTCTCTATAACTCTCTCGGCTAATATTATTTATATTACCTTCTTGGTTACTCTAAGCTTTTGGTTACCAGCCTTTCATTAAACTGTTTTTAATTTGTATTCATGTGTTACAGATCCCGAAGATGATCTATTTCAACTACTTAATTTAGTAGATGATGAAAACTGTAGTCTGAGTTATAAAGGTCATCCAGTAATTTATATTAGAATTAGAAATAGGGTTTTGGTCTCTTGTCACTTGCTCAAGTGTCTTTTTATTGTCCCCACGAGGCTTTCTCCTATCTGCATGTCACCCCTTGCATAGTACTTGCTTTGGGTACAGGAAGTGATGTGCACAAGTAGACCTGTTCTTCATGCATAACATGTTGAGGAGCATGTTCTATAATCATGCTTCTTAGGTAAGAAAAAGGCTGTATTGCTCTGTATGACCTTCTTGTTCTTGCCTTTCTTTTCTTCCAATTCCCCACTCATCATAACTTGGAGAAGGGGATAAATGTAGACTACCTTGTCTCGTTCTACCTCAGTATTTCTTAATTTCATCTTTATATTTCCACCTTTCCTTCCCTAGTCCAAAAGCTTATCCCTTTTGCTGGATGTATGTAATACTACAGCAATATCATCTTCTTTCACATATCCTGCCTCCAAATATTTTGACACATGGTTAGAATAGTCTTAGTGTAAAATATAACCTTCTGTTTAAAAACTTCATTTCCTATGATCAAATTTTCATGGCATGGGCCTGAAAGAGGTTAGGAGAAGGTATCACATGAGGACCTGTTCAGTAAGTTAGGGATAGTTCTGTTTGGGCATCAGGGTCCTTATTTCTTCATCAGCCCATTTAGCACATCAGTCTAGTGACTGGGGACAGCTCTTGGATCTTCTTAGTTCAGGTTCATGCCTGACAATACATGCTGGAGTTCTTTTTTTTTTTTTTAAGATTTTATTTATTTATTCATGAGAGAGAGAGAGAGAGAGAGAGAGAGAGAGAGAGGCAGAGGCAGAGGGAGAAGCAGGCTCCATGCAGGGAGCCTGATGTGGGACTCAATCCTGGGACTCTAGGATCATGCTCTGGGCCAAAGGCAGTTGCTCAACCACTGAGCCACCCAGGCGTCCCATGTTGGAGTTCTTTTAAAACAGACTTTAATTAAGAATCACAAAAATATCATTGGGAAGGGTGGACTCCTACCTTAGAGGGAGATATGTAAACTTGGTTACAAGTTAGTGTTCCTAATGTACCTTTTTACAAGGTTGTGGTTGACTGCTAGTGCCTCCTAATCAGGTTGTTGTGGGTGGTGAGGTGGTGTTTTTGGGCAGCTTCTGTTCATGCTCTTCCAGCCATGCCTTCTCCACTTTTGAGCTTTATCCTTGTCCAGAATTACTCTTATTATTCATCTTTCGGCTAATAACAGAGATCTTTGTTTCTTTTAATGTATCTTCCAAATTCAGTTCTTCATGAACAGATATTCTACTTCAATTAGAATTAGCAATATTGCTTGTATTGCTTCTGTGTTTTTTTCAATTTTTTTTCAATTTTTATTTATTTATGATAGTCACACACAGAGAGAGAGAGAGAGAGAGAGAGAGAGAGAGAGAGAGGCAGAGACATAGGCAGAGGGAGAAGCAGGCTCCATGCACCGGGAACCGACGTGGGATTCGATCCTCGGTCTCCAGGATCGCGCCCTGGGCCAAAGGCAGACGCTAAACCGCTGCGCCACCCAGGGATCCCTGCTTCTGTGTTTTTAAACTGTTAATTGCCAATTTATGGATTTTTGGTGCCTGAGAACTTGGAAGCCAGGATCTCTCTGTTCTGCTCAGGATGTCTTTTTTTGATATTGGGAAGAATGTCTTCTATGATCAAGACAAGAACCAAATAATGGTTAATGCCACATCCCTGGGGTCCCAAGACCCTGAGATGAGTGTCTCCTTGATGTTGACAGGATTTAGGAAACTAACTACAGAGCTATATGAAGATCCTTATGATGTTTGTGGCACGAAATTGAACATTGCAGAATTTCTGGATATTTCCCTATGCTGTTTTGATGATAGCTATGACAGTCACTATTTATTTTGTTTTATGGGGCTATTTTTAATACTTACTTCTTTCTAGACCACTGGGCTTTCCACTTGGATATCCATTTGGATAGATCTCTTTGGAAAGAAACATGTTCCTGGATCCCATCCCTGTAATCTTGCCAGTGGTTCCCAAATGCTGATCTGTGAGCCACTATCAGCTCTACAGCATCAAATTTCCTGAGAGAATTTATTAAAAAGTATAATCCCAGGATACTTCCCTAGAATTTCTGATAAATTATATATGGGGTAAGACCTGTGTTTCTAAGGAAGCTCCTAGGATATCCCTATATTAAACTGGGTTGAGAGATGCTGGTCGAAATGGTAGATATCCTGTTTAGGCTTGACGGAGTTTTAGATTTCAACACAATACTAATAACTAATATAATAATACTTGTTGGACGCTTATTATATACCAGCTACTTTAAGCATCTGTGTAGAACATATATCTCACTTTTATGAAGATTACTGTGATGTTATGAGGCAAATAGTTATCACCCTTTTTTTAAGGAAACTGAGGCTTACTCAAAATCACATATCTAATGATTGGGGCTTAAGCCTGTACACAAAACCATTCAATGCTAAATAGTGTGCTACTAAAACGTAAGAGGCAAGCATTGGTTCCAACCCTGTCTCCAACTGGGTGACGTTGGATAAGACATTTAAATATTCAGGAAATCTTTTTTTTTTTTTCATTTGTAAAATGAGAGGATTAGGTTAGGTAATTTTCTAGTTATTCTTAGCTCAGAAATTACACTTTTTGTATGAAAATACGACAATGAACTCATCTCTAACATATGAAACATTTATACACAATTTTAGTAATATTCATCAAAGTATAAGAACTTAAGTACAATTTGGCACTTTTACACTAATCTTCCATGTTATGAACACTTAATATGTACAATTTCTGCTTTAAATATTGAACTGTGATTCTTTCTTTATCTAACCACTGGGTCTATCTATAACAAAGCTCTGCCGTTCCTGGAATCAAAGTACCCTTTGACTTTTCTTTTGCCATTTGTGACTGTCCTAGAGAAGGGACTTTGCCAAAAGTATCATTATCTTTTAAAATTTGAATCTTGAGAGTCATCCTAACTAGTTTTGTCTTCTACTGTAATCACTGTTTTGTGGGTCAGAAATGGAGTGGAACAATTTTTTTTTATTTAAATTTTACTTGGTTAACATACAGTAGAATATTGGTTTCTGGAATAGAGTTCAGTAACTCATCACTTACATATAGCACCCAGTGCTCATCAAAGACGTGCCCTCCTTAATCCTCATCACCCATCTAGCCCATCCCCACCCACGTCCCTCCATCAGCCCTCAGTTTGTTCTCTATTGTTAAGAGTCTCTTATGGCTCGTTTCCCTCTCTCCTTTTTTTCCTTCCACCCTTTTCATATATTCATCTGTTTCCTTTCTTAAATTCCACATATGAGTGTGGTCATATGGTTGGAGTGGAATGACTATAATTTCTCATGCACTACACTTCCTAGCATGGCAGCTTTGCCATGGTGGTGGTGGTGTTGGTGGTGGTGGTGGTGGTAGTGGTGGTGGTGTTGGTTTTACTCAATAGAATCTTTTTTTATATTTGACCTGCGGTTTCTGCTCAGCTTCTTACCCATAAAAGGTAGGACCTAAAAAAATAAAAGTACTTACCAACACTTCTTTACCTGTGAAGGCTCTGTTGAAACATAGTTCCAGCTTTTTAAAGGTGACTACCCCTTTTCTCAGGATTCACTTTTTAAAGTATTTCTTCAAGAAAACGTCTAGTAGTTTATAGGCTTTGCTTATGTAATTCATTGTTGAATTTTATGATATGAACTATGTAATAATAAATGTAGAGAATATTATACAGCAGTGTAGGCGAGCATACTGAAGTCAGACATGCACACACAGATTACATATGTGTGTATATATAAATTACACACATTTTCTGCTTATATTGACTGCTAAGGATTCTTCTGATTAGCTCATGGCACACACATCGTTCAGCAGTTGTTAAGCTATCACACAAATATTTATTGCTGCTTTTTTTTTTCCTGTTCCAAGAGACATGCTTATTCTATGATACCAGCTTCCAAAAAGTGAAATGTTATAAGATACATCTATCTGCAACAGAACATTCTAAGCATTGCTTTCTATTCAGTGCTCATGAAAAGGAAGTACAATGAGTAAGGAGAGCCAAGGTAACGTTTAAAATTCTGTTATGGCTTTTGACTAATTTTCTGTTTTTTAAAGATTTAATTTATTTATTTATGAGAGACACAGAGAGAGGCAGAGACACAGGCAGAGAGAGAAGTAGGCTCCATGCAGGGAGCTGGACGTGGGACTCGATCCCGGGACCCCAGGATCACGCCCTGGGCTGAAGGCAGACACTCAACCACTGAGCCACCCAGGCGTCCCTGACTAATTGTCTTAAAAAAAGAAAGAAACAAACCTGGGTGTACTAATGTGTTGCTTGGTCAAATAAAGAAAGTCTGGTTATTTTAGAAGGCTTAAGATGGAAGGTTTTACCAAATCATTCCTTTAAAATGCTGTTCCCCATAGTTAGGGGTTTTGATGCTCTATTTAAAATCATCATTAATATAAAGAGCCACTGGGATAAAGTCTTTCAAAAAAAAAAAAAAAAACAAAGGTGGGGAGGGCACTTGGGTGGCTCAGTGGTTGAGTATCTGCCTTTGGCTCAGGTCATGATCCCTGGGTCCTGGGACCCAGTCCCGCATCGGGCCCCCACAGGGAGTCTGCTTCTCCCTCTGCCTGTGTCTCTGTCTCTGTGTCTCTCATGAATAAATAAATCTTTTTTTAAAAAAGAGAGAGTCATTGAGATCACCAAAATTATCATTTATGTCACCAGAGAAGCTTTGTAAAAATTAATTTCTCCTCCAATCGAGGCAGATAAACCTTTCCATCTGGCTAATTTGTGAACATTATCTAATGTAATGTTATTTTCTGATTAAGTAGAGGACTTGAAGAGACACAATTAGCATTGGAAAGAATATTTTACTTAAGGTGTTTTGTTGTTTATTTCACTCTTTTATTGCAAACAGGGCTTCATTCATATGAATTTTGTGAATGTTGTGTTGAGAGGTGTAGATGAGCTCAAAAAAGAAACCAGTCCCTATCACTAAGGAAGTTGGAATTCATATGTACACAGTGACCTCATGTTCTGAGTTTTTAAAATATACCTCTGATTTCAAATAGTCTGTACCGTATTCCCTGTAATAGATCAAAATATTTTAGAAACATCTATTTCCTATATCTAAACTACTTCTCTGAAACTTTCTTATACTGGTGTCATAGACACAAAAATTCTTTGGAAAACCCATTGCAGTTTTGGGTTAAAAAAAATTGTAATCAAAGGAAGTGTAAACTATACAGTAAAGTATAAAGTTTTAAATATCTTAAAAGGAGTGCAAATGAAATATTGTTGCTTTTCAGAAGTATCTTGCAGGATCAGGGAGGAACTTATGGAAGCAATAGCGTTTGAAGTGGAGCTGAAATAATATGCATAGTGACAACTGATGATTGCCTGGCAGGCGTTGTTTGCTTAATTGTTATCTACATTATCTTAATTCTGTGAAGTAGCTTCAATTATTATCTCTGTTTAGTAAGTGAAAAAGAGAAACATTAATTAAAAATATATGTCATATACCTAATTGGGGTTGGAACTGAGGATTCGAGGATTTGAACTGAGGTATGTTTGGCTTTAAACTTTTTAAATTCACTCTATGTATAGTATTTTGTCTTAATGGAATAAAATATAGGAGGGTATGAGTATTTGAGATAGTGGGAGCAGCATGAGGAAAGATACAAAGAGTGGAAAGCACAGGAAACAACAGAAAGAGGGTGAGATAGTGGTATATAGGAAAGGAGATACAGATTTGGAAACACCACACGGGGCCAGTTGGTGAAAAACCCTGATTTCCAGGCTCAGGATGCTGACTCTTATCCTGGGTGATAGAGTTATTGGTAATTAAGGCTAATGAAGATTTGGAGTAAGTATGTAAGATGTTGGAGACTGAGAGATTCATCATAGGGTTAGGACTTTGATCCAGGAAAGCAACAGTGAAGATCTGAACTGCAGAGATGGATGGAGGAGGCCAGCATGTGGAAAGAGTTACCAAGGTGCAAAGACAAGACCATGTGACTCTGTAGATGTGTTTTTTTTAGGAAGGGAAGCCTGTTGAAGATGGATCATGATTTTGGACACACTGATCGGGACACCTCAGTGGACATTTTCAGGAGGCATTTGGAAGATACTGCTCCTAGACCCCCACCCACCTGCCTGAATAGGAGAGGAATGCAGTGTGTAATAAGCATTACAAGTGAATGGCGATGAGGCAGAAATAAAGTCAACAAGCTTTTATTCTAGGGCAGACACTGTTCCGGGGGCTTTACTACAATAATCCTGTGATATAAATCTACTCACTCCATTTTAAAGGTAAAGAAATAGCTTTAAAGAAGTTAAAATTTGCCCAAAGTCAAAGTATGAGTAAAAAGTAAAGCTAAGATCTAAACTTAAGTTTCCTTCACTGAGGGGCCTAAACTCATTAGTCTTTGAAATTATCATCCATTTATTCATTATTTATTTTACTGGGTATTTATTTTGCATAAAGCATTGCTCAATCTCCAAGAAATTGTATCAGAAAAATGGCAGTCCAATATGATGTTATTTGTGTGTGGGTGTGTGTATGCATACACACACATATATTTTAAAGATTTATTTATCATTTGAGAGAAAGAGGAAGGGCAGAGGGAGGGAGGGAGAGACAATCCACACAGACTCCCCACTGAGCATGGCACCGGATGCCATGGGGCTCCAGCCCAGACCCCGAGATCATGGCATGAACTGAAACCAAGAGCCAGACACTTAACTGACAGAACCGCACAGGTACCCCTATTCATGTATATTTTTAAGAGAAACACCCACAAAATAATGGTGCATATTTTCTGTGGATACATATAAGAAGAGTCTGGAAAAACACCCAGCAAATTGGTTAACAGTGGTTACATCTGAGGAAAGAATTAAGATAGGAAAAGAGGTTAAAGAAAATTTATGTCTAATGTTTTAATTATATAGAAAACGTTTTCATGTATTCTTTGTGTAATTAAAAATTAATTTTAAAATGACTATTTCTGCCTGTAAAATGGCTTCCCATATGGACATGATTATGATATAAGGAGTTTAAATCAAGTAAATGCAGAAATAGGATGAGTTTACAGAAATTATTTTGAACAACTCTGTGTTAAGTGGGATTTTTTTTTCCTTTCATGACATTGCTGGAATCTTCTGGGGAAAGGCAGGCGAGCTTTCACTAAGGCCAGGAGGCACAGCGTGTTAGTTGGGCGGACCTCATTTTTCTGAGGAACGTCTGAAGCTATAGGTAGTAGCCTGAGGGGGAAATTCCCCAGCAGGAGTCTGGTATAACTTGCTCACTCTTATGGTCAGAATCATGGAAAGGCAGCAGAGTTCTTTTGTAAGTGGGCTGAGGCATGAGTGTGCAATGCTCTTCTGTTGAGCTTGCCCACTAGGGACCTCCTTTGGCCACCTCCAGCCTCCCTCATGCCCTTGGATCAAAGCACCAGATGTAATTAGCTTCTGCTGGGTATTCTTATTTCAGCCCTACGGGCTCTCAAATGTGCTGTTTTCTTTACCCTGTTTCCTCTTGGCTCCTTAACCTTTCTCCTCTTTCCAGTCTAAGCTTGAATTCTCCTACCAAAGAGTCATCTGCATCCCACCTCCCTCACTAGACTGAGAATTTTTCTGCACTTCTCTCCCTTGCCCCCAAGACTTCCCACACTGTTGAACTTCCCTTTCTCCCCTAAGACATTTCTCCACTCAGGCAGGATGTCAAATGACAGAAAAGCTTTAAAAAAGATAATCGTCAGGGTCTCACCTCAGACTGATTGCATCTGAATCTCGAAGATTGTGTGTAGTAGATATTTACTTTGTAGATAGTGTCCATCATATAATTACCGCTAGTAATATTTGATATTTAAGTACATTAGGAAGAGAGGCTCTGGTCATATGCATCTGTTTACTTTATTGATACTGAAGACCATTTTTTAAAAGAAGATTTTATTTGTTTAGTCATGAGAGACACAAAGAGAGAGGCAGAGACACAGGCAGAGGGAAAAGCAAGCTCCTTGCGGGGAGCCCGATGCAGGATTCCATCCCAGGACCCCAGGATCATGCTCTGAGCTGAAGGCAGACCCTCAATCACTGAGCCCCCCAGGTGTCCCTGAAGACTGTTTCTTATACTAATCAGTTGTCCTGGCCTTACTGGAGTCACTAGGATAATGTCATAAAGACAGAGATCTACTTAGTTTGCTTAAAGAAAAACTTTTGACATCATATACAGATCCTGGAAGGAGGTATCACTCTGGGTCCCAGAAGTAGACAAAAGGACATCTCAAGTGAAGTTCAAAAAGGTAAATATTCACAATAGCTTATGCAAAGCAATTTCTCATTACATTTTTCACTGTCCATTCTAGTTCATCCTTTTCCCATCACCATACCAACTCATATCTGATAATAACAGTAGGGCGAGGTATTACCTCGTTAGAGAAAGATGTAATATACTCAGATTTGTCCTCTGGAGTCTCATTCTTGATCCCATGGGCTCTTAATGTGCAGCATCTACTAATCAGCATTTGACTAGGTGTTCTTGGGTTCAGACATTCCTGATACCTTGGGGCCTAGTATACTGCTCAAAATCTTATGTGTCTTTTCAACACTCCACACCCACAAATCAAAGGGAAGAACATAATGTTTAACAGCCCAGGTTCTGGAGCCTGGATCTGGGTTTGGAGGCCAGCTTTGCCATTTCAGTGAGCTGTGTGCTTCCCTATGCTTCAATGTTCCTATCTATAAGATGTGGAAAATATAGTATGGTATCTACTTCATAAAGTGTTAACAGTATTAAATGAGTTAATATACAGGAATAAGTTAGAAGATTATCCAGCACATTGTAAATGCTTAAAAAATATTGGCTATTTTACTCTCAAAGATTAAGCATTCACCTGGGTTACATAAATGTTACAGAAGAGTATGGGAAGTATGAAGGATAAACTAATCATAGATAATATAGAACCACTAAAGGGATAATAGAGTACAAATGTCATTGTAGACATTGAAAAAGATTGAAAATAAATGCAGTTTGCTAAAGAAGACCTCAACAAGAGTAGGTTTATCATCTCACAGGCCCCTTACTGGGTCCTGGGAAGGTCCTACCAATTTTGTATTTATAATTCTGTGTTCTTTTTCTTAAAAAGTCTACCTTGAATTATATAGACTTTAAGATTTAATAAGTGAAAAACAGTAGTAAGGAAAATAAAACAGTAGAGAAATTCAGGCCAAATTGGTGAGGTGGATATATAAAATATCCATTGTTTATTGACTTCTGCCTTTTAAACTGGAGCTCAGAATAATCACAATTCTGTTTTCATATGTCTTTTTTTGAAGCTTTTCTAGAAACAACTTCCTAAAGGAATCAGTTTGCCCTATGTATGGACATGTTAACTCTTATTTTTTTTTCTCCTTAATTGCTTTCATCTTAAAATATGAGGAAGAATTAATTAACTATCCTGATGGGGGAAGAAAAGTTAATAGCAATTTTAATGAGTGTAACCTTAGCAGGATTTGTAATAACCCTACAAAGATGGTGAAGTCACTTCTTTCTCCACTTGACTCTCTCACCTTCTGTGAATGTCTATAAGTGCTGATTACAAGTGATTAATTACCTACTGGAAGGCTTGTCTCCAGCTCATCTTCTTATCCCCAAACCAACTGCTATCTGAAGAGTATAGTGAGAACTCTAAATGAAAAAAGATAAAATGGCCTTTTCTACATTATAAAGTGCTTACAAGACAGTATTTGATGAAGAACATCTGGCTAGAGCTTTTACAACAGCACAGAAAAAGCAAATGAGTTGTGTGAGGCTGGTCTAGGAAATTTCATCTAAATGACAAAATATGGTAGCCATGCCATAAATGAGACATTTGTGTTACCACAAGACAGTGAATTTTTGCCTAGAACCCTTCTCCAGACTGTAGTGTAGGAAGGAAGAGCCCAGATGGAGCCTAGTGTTATCACTAAGTGGAGTATTCAAAGTTCAGAGTTTGGGGCTAAGGAAGAAATTGGAATTTGTGGGGTTGAAGAGGTATAGGGGGACAAGAATTATATAGGGAAGGAAGATCAGAAATCTGCATAAAGGTACACTTAATTCTTTGGTGAAATACTAATCTGTGCATGTACAGAGTAAAATTCCATATGGCTCAGCAAGGAACAACCACTGGAGAAAGAAATATTGGAGATTTGTGAGTTGACCTAAGCTTGTACAATTCGTGTTCCGTCCAGTCAGAGCAGAAGGACCTTGTTGAATGCCCTCCATGTCCAGTAGAGAACCTAGAAAGGTCATGCTCCAGAAGCCAGGCTGACTTAGTCCTGGACTAAATGATATTCTGGAATCACTCTGATATATCACAAAAGCAAGCCTTAAAGGGATTAAACGCTACAAGTAAATGTACTGCCTTCAGAACAAAAAAACAATATCCTATTAAAGAAGACAAGAAAAGCCAGTCCCATAACAGTGTAACATCCATTATGTCTATAATACAGCTAAAATATATGAGAGATGTGAAAAAGCAGAAAAATGTGTCCTATAATTAAAAGAATAATCATTTAGCAGAAACCTGTCCCTAAATTATAGATATGATAGAATGATCAGATAAGGACTTTAAAATACTTATTATAAATATGTTCAAGGATATAGGAGTGCCTGGGTGGCTCAGTTAGGCCTCTGACTCTTGCTTTCTACTTGGTTATGATCTCAGGGTCGTGAGATGCAGCACTGCATGCCCCACATTGGGCTCTATGCTTAGTGGTGAGGCTTTGTGGGATTCTCCAGGTCCCTCTGCCCTTCCCACCATGTGCATGCTCTCTCTCTCTCTCTCTAAAATAAATAAATCTTGAAAAAAATATGTTCAAGGATATAAAGGAAAATATATATACCTATAATTAGGGAAAATAATTACATGAGAGAAATGGAAGATGTGAAGGGATCCTAATGGGATGTCTAGATGAAAAACATAATATCTGAAAAAAAATACTAGATAACATTAATAGCAGATTATTCACTGCCGAACAAAATATTATTAAATTAGTAGAAAAGGGAAAATAAACTATATAAACTGAAGCCAAAATAAGAATAGCTGAAAACAAATGAGTAGAGCTTCAGTGACTTGTCAGACTATACCTGACCATATGTAAGTAGTCCTATGTTTGTGTAATTTGGAGTTAAAACAGAAGTGGAAGAAGAGATTTGGGGACAGAAAGAAAACCTTTGAAGATATTTTTTGGCTGAAAAAAATTCCAAATTTGATAAAAAAAAATATAGAGCATATGTTTATGAATATAAAAAAAGACCAGAAAGATGCACTCAGGTGAAACCATATCCAAGCACATTAAGTTCAAACTGCTTAAAAAATTTGATAAAGAGAAAATATTAAAAGCAGCCAGATAAAACTAGCAAATTATATATAGGGAAATAATAATAAGAATGATTCTATCCATTAGAAAAAAATACAAGCCAGAAGATAATGAAATGGCAACATTAAAGTACTGAAAGAAGAAACTGAAAGGAGAAACAATGTAAGATTTTATATAGAGTGAAAATATTCTTCAGATATTATGGCTAATGAGAGCTATTAATGACCATTTTTTGAAAAACAAAAGTCAAAGGAATTTATCCCCACAGAGCTACACTACATGAGATGTTAAAGTTCTTCATGTTGAAGGTAAATGATAGTAGATGGAAATTGGATCTATATCAAAGAAAAAAGAGTAATGAAAGTAGTAAGTAAGTGGATAAATGTTTTCCCCTTATTTTAAAATTTATTTAAATGATACTTGACTGTAAAAGAAAAAATGGGGCAGCCTGGGTGGTTCAATGGTTTAGCGCCGCCTTCAGCTCAGGGTGTGATCCTGGAGACCGGGGATCGAGTCCTAAATTGGGCTCCCTGCGTGGAGCCTGATTCTCCCTCTGCCTGTGTCTCTGCCTCTCTCTCTCTCTCTCTCTGTGTGTCTCTTATGAAGAAATAAATAAAACCATAAAAAAAAGAAAAGAAAAATGATAAAAAAGGTACTTACAGGCTTATAATATGTGAAGAAGTAAAACATAAGAATAACAGAAGAATGAGAGGGTTGAAAGCAGAACTTTGTAAAGTTGTAAGAGAAGTGGTATAATGTTAACTAAAGCGGTGTGATGTTATCTGAAGGTGGAATGTGATATAACAAAGGCATATATTTTAAACCCTAGAGAAACCACTACAAAACAATGTTATAGCTAATAAAACATTCCAAGACGGTAGGTTGCTAAATATTTCTTAATTAATAAAGAGAAAACCAGAGAAGGAAAGATAAGAGGAATTAGGAACAAAGGAATTAGGAACATCAGGACAAAAAAATCCCCATGATATTAGACTTAAAATCAATGATGTAAATAACCATTTTAAATATCAAGGAAACATTTCAACTAAAAAACAGAGATTCTCACACTAGATAAAAAAAAGCAAAACCCAAATATGTGTTATACAGAAGAAGTACGCATTAAATATAAAGATTACAGATAGGTTAAATTTAAAGAATGAAAGAAAGTTATACTGTGCAAGTACTAATAATAGGAAACCTGGAGTGTCTGTGTTAATATTATATAAAATATTTCTCAAGATAAGAAGTATAAAAGATCAAGAGGAATATTTTATAATGATAAAGTGGTTAATTTATTAAGATAGAGCATTCCGAAATGTATATGGACCTAATAACAGTGTTTCAAAATACATGAAGCCAAACTGATAGAAAGGAAAGGATAAGCAATTCCACAATTATAGATGTAGATTTAAATATTCTTCTCTCAGTAAGTGATATAGTAAGGATATAGAGGATTTGAACAGTCCTATAGACCCATTCAACCTAATTGGCATTTATAGAACATTATACCTGACAGTTGCAGAATAAACAGTATATTCAAGCTCCTATGGAGCATTAATCAAGAAAGATAATATACTGAGGCATAATACAAGTTTAAATAAATTTAAAATTATTAAAAATGCAGAGTATGTTAGCTAATCACAACCAAACGAACTTGAAAATTAATGAGAGAAAGTATCTGGAAAGTCTCCAGATATTTGGAAGCAAAAAAAACCCCACACTTTTAAATAACTCATGGATCAAGGAAACAATCACAAAGAAAATTAGAAAATGTTTTTAATGGAATGAAAATTAAAACACAGTGTATCAAAGTTTGCGGCCATCTAATACAATTCCTAAAGGGTTTTATAGCTCCCAATGTTTATAGTAGGAAGGGGAAACGGTTTAAATCAATTGTATAAACTTTCTTCTTAAAAAACTAAAAATCAAATAAAAATATTATAAGGAGCTAAGTAATAAGGATAAGAGTAAATATTGATGAAATAGAAAACAATTAATGGAGAAAATTGAAGATACCAATTGATGCTTTGAAAAGTTGACAAACCTGTGGCTAGACTGATAAAGGAAACTGGAGCAAAATCATATATTACAAATATTGTGAATAATAAGGGATCGTCACTAAGTAGCATACAAATAATTAAGAATATTAGAAGAATATCATGAATGACTTTATGCTAATACATTAAACATTGTGAGGAAGTACACAATTTCTTGAAATTGTAGATAACCAAAATTGACAGAAGAAGAAGTAGAAAATCTGAGTAGCCCAATTTATTAAAATTTATAATTAAAAACCTTTCTACGAAGAAAATTTCCAGTCTATACAGCTCTACAAATATTTAAAGAACAAATAGTATCCATTTTGTATAAACTCATTATATGAGAGTAGTGTTGCACTGATACCCAAGCTAAGCAACAATATTGCAAGAAAATAGTGTTGTAGTCCAATATCCTTCATACATCATAGATGCAAAAACTCTTAGCCATACATTAACAAATCAAATCCTGCAACACATAAAAAGCATAATACATAATACTTGGATTTATCCCCGCCATTCAAGATTGGCTTAACATTTGAAAATCAATCAGTGCAATTCACCACATTAATAGAATAATGGGGATAAATCATGTGATCGTTTTAATAAATGTAGAGAAATCGTTTGACAACGTTTAAATCCATTCATAATAAAGACTTTCAGCAAATTGGGAATTAAAGGGAAGTTTCTCAACCTCACAGAAGCCATTTACCAAAATTACCTACAGATAACATCACACTTAGAGTTGAAAGTCTCAACTCCCATCCTCATTATAAAGAGCAAATAAGTGTGTCTTCTCTCTCATAAATTCTGTAAGTGAATCGAACAAGTTGTCAGGATTCCATTTGTATATACACTAATCATATTTCTATATGCTATCATGTACAATTGGAAAATGAAAAAAATACCATTGAAATTTATCTAAAAAACATAAAATTTATTTAAGGAAAAATTTAATAATGTTAAAGATCTTTACGCTGAAAACTATAACAGTGCTGAAAGAAATGAATTTAATAAATGGTGACACTATATTCATAGATTGAAAACCTCACTATTGTTATGATGTAAAGTCTCCCCAAACTGATATAAATTACAGCAGGCTTTTTTTTGGTTAGACATTGGAAAACTAATTATAAAAAATAAGGTGTTCACTTTCTAGTTTAGAGACTTTACTATAAAGTTGCACTAATCAAGAGCATATGGGTTACTGAAATGAAAATAGATCAGACTAGAGAAGTAAAAATAGATCCATGTTTATATATATAATCAATTGATTTTTCAATCAAGTTGCCAAAACAATTGAACTAAGAAAGATCTTTACAACAAGTGGTGCCAGAATAACTGGCTATAAGAAGTAGGTGTTCTTTATCCCATACCACCCTCCACACACAGTATTTAATCCTTAGATGGATCATCAACTTAAGTGTAAGAGGTAAAATTACAAATCTTGTAGAAGAAAATAGAGGAGAATATTTTATGACCTTGGGGTTGGCACAGATTTCTTAAATAGGAAGAATCATTAAAGGAAAAAGGGAATGACAAAATGATTTTAGCAAAATTTAAGACTCTGCTCATCAAAATGAATAGGCAATTTATGGATTGGATAATTTATTTACAATACATATATCTGACAGACTGCTCATCATATGTAAACACTAGAAATTAGTAATAAAAAAGGCAGATAATGACATTAAATGTGGGCAGAAAATGAGCAGGTAATGCACAAAGATTTACAAATGGTCGTTAAGTACATGAAAAAGTAGCATCATCTGGAAAATGCAAATGAGTTATTAGGGAAATTCAACTTAAAAATGAGATACTACTACTACTCTTGAATACTCATTGAATGGCTAAAATGAAAAAGAATAAAATAAATGTTGTTATGATTTTGGAGCAATGAACTGTCACACATTCCTAAATGGGACTGTAAAATGGTACAATCAGCTTTGTGAATCAATCTGGATATTTCTTGTGAAGTCAAACATGTACCCTATGATCCATCAATTCCATTTTTAGATACCTAGAAGTGTGCAAAATGAAATAAAAGCATATGTCTATATACACAAATACTGTTCAATCATGTTAATGGTAGCTTTATGCTTTAAAGCCCCAAACTGGAAGCAACCAAAATGTCCCCTAACAGAAAAAAGGAAAACACATTTATGGTATATCTATATCTATATAATAAAATACTTCTCATGTTAAAAAGGGGACAAACTACTGATGTATGGAATAGCATGGATGCACCTCAGAAATACTATGCTGGGTGAAAGAAGGAAGACTCAAGAGTACAAACCATGTTATTCAATTTATATGAAGTTATTGAATGGGCAAAACTGAAAAAACATCTTCCAGGCACAGACTATATTCCAACATCTTTCTTTCCCCGCTTTTCATCCTACTGGATCACATATGTAAGGAGCTAAGGGGAATCTTATTACTCTGTTTATAGCTCACTCTTATTATCCATCTGTGCCAGCTTCTTCTCTCATTTGACATTTAATACTTTTCCCCTTTGCAGATGATAGTCATTCCAGTTCTCTTCCCCAAGAGGTGCTTACACTGTGGTCTTTTTATATGTACAATAATTATGTGACATGTTTTTTAAAGCATATTTTTCATACTTACATAATGTTGTACCAGAGATTTTATTTTAAAAAAGTGAATATTACTTTTCTCCCTGCTGCACAGTATTTCTTAATCTACTTCCAACATTTTTTATTCATTTCTCTAGTAATGGAGGTGCCCAGATTGCCTTCATGTCTCTGCTTTTATAAACACTGCTGTAATGCATATTCTTGTATGTCCTCCGTGTTAATCTGTGCTAGAATTTATGGAAATACATACCCAGGAATAGGTCATAGGATTTATGCATATTTATTTTCATCAGGCATTGTGAGACTGCTTTCCAGAATGACTGTAGCAGTTTATATTTCCACCAGCAATGTATGACTGTCCTTTTCCTCCTCTGCCATACTAACACTTAGTATTATTAACCTTTTTAATTTTGTATATTTTAATGGTTATAAAATAGACAAGGCTTGTTTTAGGTTGCATTTTTTCCCTCATTACTAGTAGGTAGGAGAATCTCTTTGTACATGTGTTAGTAATTTGGAAATTTCCTCGTATGAATGACCTATTAATACATTTTATTTATTTTAAAACCTGGTTTTATTGTCTTTTATTCTTGTTGGTTTGCAGTAATTCCTTATATATTTCAGTTACTAAGTTTTGTTAGTTTTTGTCATTAGTAGAAAAAAAATCCATCGTCTTGATTTTCATTTTTGAAAATGACTGTAAATGACTTCATTTGTGGTCAAAGCCATCAGTTTGGGTTGTCTTCAGAGGTCTTTTTAAACCCTTAAGTTACAAAGGTATTTACAATTTTTTTCCCTGAGCTTTTTAGTTTTGTTTTCATATTTAGGAAATTGCTCCATTTGGATTCCATCTTCTTATACAGTGTAAGATAAAGAGTGATTTCATTTTTCTTTTTAAAAAGTTTTATGTAGTTAAGACTACATTCTTAATTCTATTAAAAGTCATCATTTCTACCTACAGTGACACCTTTATCATATATAAAGTCTCCGTGTGTGTTGTTCTGATGCTGTTTGTTGGTTCCTACATAAATACCATACTTAAAAATCTTTGAATCTATAAATGCTTTTTTAAATAAAATAATTTTTTTCAAATTGAACACCAATAAAAGATAAATTTATAAAAAAAATAAATAAAATAATTTTTAATCAAAGAGATAGTTATAAGTCCAAAAGTCTTATGCATAAATAATACAAGATAGCTTTCTGGTAAACTTCCAATTTACATTGTCCAGAAACAAGCATTTTTCTCTTTTAGCTGTGTCTTTTGTTATTTATCTCCTTTCATAAATGTGTTTGCTAGTGTTTCTCACTTTCTTGTGTGTCAGGTACTTTTCCCATCATCCCTTCAACGGTTACAAGGTACATATTTTTATTTCTGTCTTTCCCACAAACCCTCTTTAAAGAAGATGAATAAACTGAGTTCAGAGACACAGGTAACAAGATAAAGATTAGAATCCAGGTTTGTTTAACTTTAAAACTATACTCCACTGAACCAGGGGTGGATAAACTTCTCTTAGGGATAAGTGTAAAGAAACAAATGGTAAATATTTTAGGCTTTATGGACCATATAGTCTCTATTGCAGCTACGTAACTCTGCCATTGTAGTGCAAAAGCATTTATTGATAATACATAAATGAATGGATGTAGCTGTGTTCCGCTAAAACTTTACAAAAAGAGGTAGTGGGTTGAATTTGCCGATTCCTGCAGTAAACCATATTGCTTCTCTTCTCTTTTTTAAAATGAAGACATATTTAAATATTACTATTATTCTTTTTTAAAAGTAATCTCTATATGTAGGTATAGGTTGTATGTGAAAATAAGTTGATGACTAATAGTTGATGGTGTTGGTCAGCTGTATCATTGGAGAATGACTTCTTTGTACTTTATGTTTTGACTTGGACTCAAGATACTGGAATAGAGTAGTACAAGATACTAGAGTAGACTTGATTACCCAGTTTTTGTTTGAATGCTTTCATTTCTGTCTCCTAGATTCAATATTAATAGTTTCCATACCCTTCAAAAAATATGTACACACACTACAAAGGAGAATATACCTTGTATCTTTTCTGCAACCTCCCTCCCTTCTAATCTTCATTTCCTCTTTCCTTGGTTGCTTTCTTTCTTACACTCTCCTTTTCTCTCTTTCTCTTGGAATTCCTATATTCAACACTAGTGCAAGTGATTTAAATTTAGAAGAAGATGAATGGTATTTTCTTCATGCAAACCATCATTTACATAAAAAGCTTAGCATCTCAAATATAATTTGATTTTGAAAAAAATACTTTAAGTCGACAATTACAATTTGCATGAAATAGTACACTAGTGAATTAAATTCATTGTGTTAAACATAAAAATGGATATCATTGTCTATATCACTCAAGCATAACTACAGTATAATTGCATTTAATGCAATTAAATATATTTTTCATTAAAGGTCAACAACAGAGTTCCTTGTTACATTACTTGGGCAGAAGTGCCGTACTATTAGGCCTCTATCATTAAGTGAGTTGTAGAAGGAACCAAACTCATTACTACCTCATAGAAACATTCCATTATATTCCAAGGGTAGATTGGAGACCCTTTCCCCCTTTCCTGTTCTTTGTGTACTTATCTCTTCTGAAAACTGGTGACTAGTAGAAGGGCCATACCCTATTTTATTAGTATAAAACTTGATTCTTTCTGAAATATTATTATCTATCTCACAGATGTCAGTCTGGAATTCTCCTTAGTACATTTACTTAATACTTCTACATATTGGTTCAGGTTGTGAACCCATAAAAAAATAAAAAAATAAAAAAAAAAAAACAAAACTTTTTGGCCAGAAAATTTTGGTTTCATTGTCAGGTGGTTCTTGATTATAATGTCTTGCATCTCTTTTCTTGCCTCCATCTTCCCCTTTGGTCATTGCCTCCCTATCTGCCTGGTTTGTTGCATTTCTCAATACTCTAAAATATCCCAGATTTAATTTGCTGTAAGCATAGCTTCTTGTCCTTCATTCCTTTTTCTTTCTCTGTACACCCATTCTCCTTTCTTCCTATATCTTTAATTCTCTGCCAACCATAGTTTTGTGACTATCACTCATAATGAAGAAGAGGTTTAAGAAATACCTAAGTGGAGTAAATTCTAAGGTTACCTTTATATAGATTATTTAGTATATGAATTTTCATCAGTGATCTAGATAGGTAGGTTAATTCATTGTCACCAAAGTAGATGTGCATAGTAGATTGATTGGTTTAATGTTCCTAATTAATGGCTTCCCTGTATTCATAGTTTTACCTTTCAGGTTTTAAAATTTTGCAATCCTTTCCCACTTTGAGGTTGGCCATGTGGCTTGTTTTAGACAATGAGATATTAGTAAATGTAACATAAACAGAGGCTGAAAAGTGTACATTTCTCTTGCCTTTTTGCACGATTGGGATAACTCAGTCTTAACCTCTGCATTATCATGAGAATAAGCCAAGGTTGGTCTGCTGGAGGAACCGCATAGAGCAAAACTAAGTCATCTGTTCTGAAGCAATCCTAGGTTATCCAGTTGTAAACTAACTAACCATGAGTGAGCTCACCAAGATCAGCAAACATGGCTTAGAACAGTAGTATGATCTAAATGACAATGACACATACACAATAGAAATCACGAATTGTTCCAAACCGTTCAGTTTTAGAGTGATTTATTACTCAGCAATTAACAAATACAATGTGGATCATCTATCCACATTTCAATTAATTTTACAAAATAGGAAAAAAAAGCCATATATTTTTCCACATATTTAGTATTTCTGGTTTTGTTAATTCTTGGTATAGATTCAGATTTCTATTTAGTATCAGTATCTAAAGGGTTTCCTTTAATGTTTCTTATAGTGATGGTCTGTAATGAATTCTTTCAGCATTTGTATGTCTAAAGGAAATCTTCATTTTGTCTTAATTTTTGGAAAATATGGTAGTTTTTTTTTTTCATTCAGTACTTTGAAGACGTTTCTCCATTGTCTTCTGGTTTGCATTGTTTCTGATAAGAAGTCTTCTGTAACTCTAGGCTTTGTTCCTCTGTTCTTCTTTATTCTCTAACTGCTTTTAAGATCCTCTCTTTAAATGGATTTTAAATTTGATTATGATAGGTATTGGTGTAATTTTCTTCATCTTCTTGTGCTTGAGGTTCATTGAACTTCTTAGATCTGTGAGTTTATAATTTTGCTATATTATGGTTGCTTTCGGCTATTATTTTAATTTTTTCCCCTTCTGTTTTACCTGTTTCTTCATTCCTACTGAAGGTCAATTATGTGGATTTTAGTGCATTATTTAGTAAATAAACATAAATACGTATATATTTATCTAGTTTTAGTCTTTCCCTCCTGTGTGTCATTTCATATAGTCTTAATTGCTATGTCTTCATGATTGCTAATCATTCTTCATTGTAAAAATGCTCTTACTCCTATGAGGTGAATTTGTCATTTAAGTTGCTGAATTTTTCATTTCTAAAAGTTTTGATTTTTAAAAAAATATGTCCTGTATCTTGCTTTTTCCTGCTCATTTTGCTCCAGCTTCTCAAACATATGAAGTCTATTTATAATAGCTGCTTTGTTGTTGTTTACTAATTATGTCATTGATGCTATTTCAGGTCTATTTGTATTGATTGATTTTTATCCTTATGGATTTATGTATTTCCTGCTTTTTTGCATGCCTGGTAATTTTTGATTGGATGCCAGACATTGTGAATTTATTTTTGTAGGGTGATGGAGCTTTTTTGTAAGTATTTTAGGAGTTTTGTTACAGAATGCAACAGTGACATTACTTGGAAACAGTTGATCCATTTGAGACTTCCTTTTAGGTTGGTAGGCAGTTCCTCTATATCTAATTTGGCCAGATTTTGAGGTAATGCTCTTCTGAGGATCCTACTTGATACTCTATGTGTGTTAAATTTGGAACATAAACTGTTCTTGGCCCTTTATAAACTCCAAAAACTATCTCTCTGATTGTTGGGCTGATTCTTCCCAAGCACTGCATAGTTTCTTTACATGCAGTTACTTATTACTTAGATCAAAGTTATTAGGTACCCTTTGCAGATCTCTGGAGTTCTGTTTATGTAGCATTTTTTTTTTTCCTAATTATCTTCCCTGTAAATTTTAGCTAGAGTATAACTTTTGAACTCTGTATCTTCAAGTAGGAAAGTGTTCCAGGCTTCACTAATGCCATTCAGCAAACTTGGGCAACGGTTGATCCCATGGACTGAATGTTTGTGTCCCCCCCAAAGACTGTATGTTGAAGCTCTCACCTCTAATATGACAGTATTTGAAGATAGGGCCTTTGTTAGGTAATTAGGTTTAGATGTGGTTATGAAGGTGGGGCTCTCATGATGGGATTAGTATTCTTGTAACAGTAGAGAAAGAGACCAGACCACGCTCATACTCTGACTCACATGTTCCCTCCCTCCTCCCTTCCCCCTCCCTCCCTCTTTTTCTCTACTTGTGCCAGGTGAGAACATAGCAAGAAGATGGCTGGCTGAGAGCCACAAAATGGCCCCAGCCAGTACTCGACTATGCTGGCACCTTGATCTTTGACTTCTAGCTCCAGAGCTTGAGAAATAAATTTCTTTTTTTTAAGCTACTTAATCCATGGTATTTTGTTATGGCAGCCCAAACTGACTAATACAGTTGGTCTCACTTTATTTATTTTCTCTTTTGAGGGGATCACTGGCCTTCCTGCCTGTTGTTCAATGTGTGAAAACCTTTGTTTCATATATTTCTTCTGTGTTTTTAAATTGTTTAATGCAGGAATATAAATCTGCTCCCTGTTACTCCTTCAAGGATGGAAGCTGAAATCTCTTCCAATTAGATATTGTCGAGTGAATACAAATTCATTGAATAAAAACTCATATTGAACTCTGATATAAAGAAAGCTGATATTAATTAAGTCCAAGAATTTAGAAACTTTCAGGTCTGACATCTTTCTCTTAATTCCTTCCTCAACTTTTAGGATTTGAATGGCACAAAGGTTTTTCTTTCTTTTCTTATATCAGCCAATTGAATTAAAATATTATTCGGGAACAAAATTCATTCTTCCTCCTATTTAGCATGCAAATTGAAAAATTTTGAAGGTTCTTAGGATCCCAGGTGATCTTGTTATGACCTACTGAGAAATTAGAAAGTAGTAACACAGCTTTCCAGGATAAAGAGTAAAGATTGCTATCTAGTTCAGTAAGAGTTTTCTCAGATTATGTCTCCCTCCTCCTTTGTAGATATAGGTAGAGTGGTGTTCTTGAGGGTAAAATTGGTGATGAGGCACACTGGAAGTTATGTCACTTATGAAAACTTTTTGAAAGCTTTTTTCTAAGTCACTCTTGGTTCAGCAGATTGCTTAACTCCCATGGCATGAAGAATGCTACAAAGTCTATTAACATTTGACAAAGATTCATTTTTTATTTTGTTTCTCATTGAATCCTATGGACCAGAGTTATCATATCCTAAAATAAGTCTTAGCTGCAATTTTAATGAAAAATAATAAATTTCCATGCCAAACAATAATGAGTTCACCATTTTATGCAATTTAAATTTATTCCTTCCTATTTTTCTGTTCCCTGATAGTGGAAAAACAAGAATTGTATTTATCAAGTCTTCTTTAAGCAGAGGTTCAGCAGTAAAAAATAAGGCCTTCAGTTTAATTCTTCCCTGACAGATTGGAGAAGAAAGAAAAAAAAATGAGAAGTTTCTCCTGAAATTACATTTTCATTTTTCACCTAGAGAGAAGACATCTTTTAGACATTCTTTAGATCTATGTGAATGATTTTGTATTAGGTCTTCAAATGTGTTTTTTTTTAAAGACTCCCCTAAAGGGGTTTGGATGAGAGTAAGCAATCTGATAGAATTCTCATGCATTCACATCCCAGACTTTGCCTAACTTTAGAAGCAGGCTGTCTTTCTGACACCTTTCACAGCCCTTAAACAACTTATGATCTGAGAGATGATGAAAAGAAGCAACTGTGCAGACAAAGACTTTGGGCTTCAGGCATTGACTGACTTCTTTCAGTGTCCCCCTTTCAATTTTGCCATCTTTCAGGGTTTTGTTTGGTATTTGATACAGCTCTTCAGAGACTTAAGAGCCTTTCAATAACAAGTGTAAGAAAAGGAACATGACCAGGATTGACTGTGTGTGTGCTGGCTGGACTCAAAGGCACATGAAACCTCCTGCCTTACTTAACACTTAACCCATTATAGTAAAAATACCATGATCTTCTGTTACAAATCAAACTAACCTTTATAACCAGTTCCCCACCCTGTTAAAGATAAAGGGGGAGAAATTTTTTTTGTAGCCCATTGTGACCATGGTCATGTTTCTCGGCGACTTTGAAATTTAGAGAAAGCTGAGAGAATCCAGAGGAATTGAAAATCAATGTGTATGTGGTAAATTGAGAAGGAGCTACCATTACAGGGCTTTAATTTCATCCCACCCTGAGTTCCAGGGTTCTTGATCCAGGCCTCATTTACCCACAGTAATTCTTTACCCTTGCCTCTAGCCCTCATGGATGTGACAGCCTTGCTTTCTTAACAGCTCTGCTAGTACATTTTATATTATATTTGGAACACTAGATGATAAATTGAGAGAGGTTAGAAAATTTTTTCTCTTCCTTTTCTTCCTCAAGAAATGAAATACCAGCCATTTAGGATATATTTTGGTAGTAGTCTTTCATATGCCTTTATTGAGTGTAGGTAATGAGATTTGGTAGTTTGTTCTAATGTACCTGGTTGGAGAAATCTATGTAGCTGTAATATATATTGAGTAAATATCCCTTTGATGGTGATGATTACATATGGTACCCAGTAACATCCAGCTCATATACATGAAACAGGAGTCTCTGATTTCAACAAAAAACTACAAGAATGTCTTAAAGGGAAGCCTTCACTGAGGTTTGGAAAGAGATGCAGAGCATAAGGGAAGAAGATACTGTGTGGATACTGTGTGTGTGTGTGTGGGGGGATTCTGAAATTTATCAATTATTGATGGTATTTTAGTCTCTTCCAGTTTTGACTGTCCCTTTTGGATTTCTGATTTTGTTGAATACAATTACTCTTTTAGATTTCCTTTCTCAGCTTCTCTCTGAGTTGGTGTCTAGGAACTAAAAGGAGGTTTGTGTTACTCTTCGGTGCTAGAGGAAAGGGTATTCTGATATCTATTAGTCATCCCATGGATGTGTTGGTTGTCTTGGTCTCCCACTGATATTGTCTGGCCTTTGAAACATGACGGTGGTACATGCAAATGGAGTCTATGGTTGTGGCCATCCGCCTCTAATTATAATAACCCTGTGCACTATGGATTGTCTTCCAACCCCAGGCCTTTGAATTTGCCTGTCTGTTCAGCACCACTGTGTTTCCTCAGTGGGACACCTGGCTATTTCTGGATCGCATGTGCATGTTATACTTAGGCGTGAAACCCAAGGTATTTCCTTAAACTTATATACCTAGCATATCTGTCTTTCAAGAACTATATCTTGCAGCCTGTTTGATGTGGTTGGGGTTTCTCCTAGAGACTTAGTCTTCCCCTGGGCTGAACTGGTGAATCCTTCCATCATCCCTCTAGTGCTAAGGATTTCCCACAAGAACTGTGATGCTTCTACCCTCTTTCTATGGTTATAGTCTAATGAGGACAATATGAAGACCTGTGCATATGACCTTTTCACTTTCCCTCTAGATGTCTTTCCATATTCCATAGGGCCAATAGAGCTGCTTTTCTCTTCTTCTTCTGGCAAGGACTTCTTTATATTTTCTACTTCTGCTTCTTGGCCTATGTCCTTAATGGCAAAAAGATTCTGGAAGAGATGCTGGCTTACTTATAAAGCAAGATTCAAAACTAATAGCTTTGTTATGCATAGAACGTATTTCTTAGGAGCAAGAAAAATCTGGATTGTAAGTCCTTTCTGAAACAAAGCAAAGAATAAATTAATAAATACCCAATACAGGAATCTTTTCTATAATATATCTGACAGGTGGTTATTCAGGTTTTACCTGTATCACTCTATTGACCACCTGTTCCCTGCTCCATGGGTCAGTCCATTTCAGAGTTGGACAGTTGTATTTATTTCGTGCATTATGTGACCATAATAGGTTGTAAAGGACTCAAGAACAGGGACTTTAATTAATTCTGCTTTGCATCCTCACAGGTCCAAAATAGTGCTTTATACATAGAAAGCTCTTAGCAACTGTTTGCTGAAATAATGAATGAATTCTGACAAGGCACATGCTGCCACTATAATTTTTATCTTTTGGTTTTGTTTCTGCTTCTTAATGCTACATTTTGACAATCCTTCATATATCTGCAGGCAGATATTATGTCTTTATTTAAACATTTTTCAGGCAGGCCAAGTGTTTCTATTTTCTTCAGATGCCCTCAAGAATATTTCCACACCATTCTGGTCACTTTCATTTGAATTCTTTAAATAGAAAAGCAGAGCATAGCTCCGTGGTTATACCAAGTGACATAATCTATTACCAGCAGAAAACATAGCAGGGAGGTTAAAAGAGAAGAGGAAAAATTTTACATATATATTAAAAAAACTGACTTGGAAAAAATAAGTTTGCTAGTAAATAAAGAAGGGCATGAAACTAATGACGAGTCTAGAATGTATATTTTGAGATTAATAAAGCATTTGATACAGCCTCTCATGAAATTTTACTTGCAGATTTGAATAGAATTGGCTTGGCTAAAAACAGAATCCCACTGTCTCAAAAATCACTTAGAAGGTTGTAAACAAAAGATAATGAGAAATAGTAGGGATTCTGGATTAGGGCAATATCCAGAAGATGCTGGATAGATGGTAGAGAAAGGATACAGCAAGTCCTATGCACAGTTCTGTGAATACTTGGAAGGATGAAGTAAAGAGTGAGAAAGTGCGTGGGTTATTTGTCCTTGCAGCTTCAGTGCTGCAAGCATGAGCAGAGACTGAAGTGTAACAGAAAGGATGCTAATAAGACAATAAAAGTAGATAACCATAAATTCAAATGCGCAAAAACGACAATTCAAACAGCCTCAAGATTTAACTAAATGCCAGGATTCAGCACTTCCCACTCTGGTTTGCATGTGGGTTAATGGAATATCTGTTCAATGAGGGGTGTAAGTATGAGTGTTAGACTGTGGTTTAGGCAGATCAGAACCTACAAAGTGGTTAAAGCCAGACACATTTGTTTCAACTCATTTATGGTATCTGATCTGGTGCCTCTGGTAATCGCAGGACTTCTAAAAAATTAAAATCAATAGTAATAATTAAAAAAACACTAGGGTTTTCCTCATGACCTTGATGTGTTCTTCAGAGTCTCATAAAATCTTTGCAGCCTTGATTTTCTTTGACAGTGTGGACCTAAAGCTCTGAATACTTCTTTCAGCCTTATTTATATTGCTTCCAGTCTTAGCATCAAATGATAGTTGACTTCTTTATGCTTGTTTGTCCGTGATGCACTATTGTACTTGAAATTTTCACATTTCTTTTTGAAAGGTGCCTGCTTCCATTACTCATGTATTGGACAAGGGTTTCTGTGCAACAATAGTTACATAATTTAAAGCTGGCTAAACGTTGGAAAAAACTTTAGGCGTTTAGCTGGTTGGAATATTTGTGATGTTCTTTGTGATCACCAAATCATTCACTGTTCAGAGTTAGGACATGTTTAAGAACGACAGGGGATGCTGTCATTGGAACACTGAGATGCTTGGACAATAGGCATAAACTGACATTGTCCTGGGAAAACTAAGATGTACAGTCAGCCGCCTTTGACTAATTAATTGGATTCCTCTAGATGCTTTAGTGGTTGTACCTGTAGCTGTACATGCCATTATTTTTGAGGGAAGATAAATTTTCCGAGTCATTTATCTCTGCCTTTCAACCAAAATACATACAATGAACTATCCTTTGTGTTTTGGAAAAATTCTTCCCTAGCTTTGAATTCTTAAATATTCTTTGCTTGCAGCAAAGTTTAGCTGACTATTGAACCTGTGCATCATGGCAGACTGGCGTTTGAGCAGACTTCTGCAAGTGAACCATTAATTGAAGAAATATATGGTATAATGATATCTGAGAGATGGATTATTGAGATGAAGGGTTAGGGAGTAGAGTACATTTTGGCAAGTAAGATAGAGGAAGTATAGCTTAATGTCTGGTCAGAGCTGAGCTGCCTAGGTACTGTCATGAGAAGACCTTACCTGAGGAGTGTATGTACATGAAATCAATTAGTGTAAACAACTATTTAATTCAAATCACAATGGAAAGCCTAAGGATAACCAACCAAATAGAGTAGTGGTAATACATTTTTATTTCATTTTTGAAAAGATATATCTTAAAAGCTGACATTTACATTTTAATCCCTCTGAGTGTGCTATTAAAAATCTTAGTATCTTTGATCATGAAAGTCATGGAGACAGTAAGACCAAGAACCATGAGTTTGATGGTTTAACTCCTTAGAGTTAAACCTGTCAACAAATGAGAGGTTGAAGAGTAAAGGATGTTTGGAGATAGGGCTTACCATGATTTTGTGGTAAAGTTAAGAGTGTGTGATTTGCACCTTTTGACTATAAGAGAAACAAGTAGGATCTTGAGGAAGATACAAGTCTACCAGAGGCCTTAGAGTTCCAAAGGGGACAGAGTGGCATTTACTAATGTGTGAAGCGTATTGAGCATTAATTAAAGGGCCCGCTGTATGTACTTAGGCGAATGCAGATATCCTCACACTGCAGAAGAGAACATCTGCTGTGCAGGGACTGTGGGGAGAGCACCTGGGCCCATCATCTCTGAAGACACAAAAGGACAGTCATCTGCTCAGGCAGCATAGATATAACTCGTGCTATTATTTGGATTTTGAGAAGCCCAGGAATTGATGAGAGAATAATTGAATATCAAATTTGGAACTCCCTCCATCTCCATGTGATGCTTGAAGTCTTTCCAAAACATTGACCCTGCATCCTCTCTCTTTTTATCTTGTATCTCTTATTGAGAGAGTTTACTTTGTCTTCGTTTTCTTTTAGCCCTTTAAATCAGGTTTCTATCCCCACTGATTCCTTGAAAGTTCTCTCAGTGTACTTGTTTAACTTCTGTATATATTTAAATTATTTCCTGGGTAGTAAGCTCTATGCAAGTAGAGTCTGGATTGTCTTGTTCATCACCATTCCCCACCTAGCATAATATAAAGCACAGTACAAGCACAATATAAATATTAGTTGAATGAGTGAATGAATGGATTATCTAATGACCCCGGCCAATGAGTACGGAGCAGTCCTTAATCCTTTCATAAAAACATTTTCCTTCTGTCTTTTTCAATGGACCTTCAATGTTAGCATTTAGTGTTTGATTTTCTGTCTTTTTGTCTAACTCTGTGTACTTATCTGGGTGGCCTATCCTTGGATAGATATTTGTAGATGGCTCCAAAATGCAAGCTAAGGCGTTTGTCTTCTGCATGTTGGATCAGTTTATCCAACTCTCTGCTGGATATTTCCACCTGAATAAGTGGTCCTCCAGCATATGTTTGGAAATATCCCGTGGCAGAGGACTCTTCTGGTTCTTCAGGCTTCTATATATTTCAGTGAACTGAATACATCTTCCAGAACCATCTATTTTTCACCCTGGTTTTCCTTAGGACTATTCTAGATAAGTTTAATCTTTTGTCACTTTTTGCCAGCACAGTTGTCACATGTTCTAGTTATTAGATAAAGATTTAACATTTAGGGATCCCTGGGTGGCGCAGCGGTTTGGCGCCTGCCTTTGGCCCGGGGCGCGATCCTGGAGACCCAGGATCGAATCCCACATCAGGCTCCCGGTGCATGGAGCCTGCTTCTTCCTCTGCCTGCATCTCTGCCCCTCTCTCTCTCTCTCTGTGACTATCATAAATAAATAAAAATTAAAAAAAAAGATTTAACATTTATATTTATGAAAAGTGCAGAAGAGAAAGTTGGAGCATCTTATGAAACTTGAAAGCTGCAAGCTTAGTACTTTGGCTAAATAAGACTTCTAACTGAGCTCCTATTATGTGTCAAGTCATATGCTAAGCACTTCTAGACAAATCATCTTTAATCCTCATAAAATAAATATTATTATCTATATTTGACAAACGAGGAGACAAAATCTCAGGAAAATTAAATATCTCATGCTAGGTCATACCGTTAGAATGTACCAGTGCTATACTAGGTCAGATTGGCTCAAGCCAAAACTCTTAATCCGCTGTATTCACATTTACTGGACCTTTCTGTGTTTAATGAAGTCAGTGGTCGTGGCATGTTTTTTAGCAATATTTTTTCTTTGCTGAAGCTTCCTGTGCCTCTCTGACTCTGCCATTCCTGCTTGACATTAGCTCTGAATCTCATGTTTTCTTTCTGACCCTTTCTCTTGAGATCTTGAAATGACTAATAGAATAACCCTGATTCAGTTCCAGAAAACTTTTCCATTTCAGGGGCTTTTGTGTTCATCGTCACGGTCGTAAATGGGAATCCTTGGGCAAGAATAGGAGCTCTCGTTCTGATATAATCAGGTTATACTTTTCTGTTATGCTGGGCTGAAGGCAATGAAGAGGACAGGGAAATGAGAGGTTTGAGAGATGACATCCCAGAAGGACACAAATATGGGGAGAAAAGAGGATGTTCTTGAATTCATGGAAAGGACACATCACTGTCCCAGTTTTTCATTCATGGCCTGGACCACTGTCATCTAGGAAGGGGTGAAAGGAGACAAGCAGAGGAAGAGAAAGTTAGCCCTGGGTGTGAGGGGGAAGGGTCACAGGAAGTGATTCATGTGCTTCTGAATTATGGTTCCTTTGAAGCTTCAATCTTAAAATTGAATCAGGCCATATAGGAAGCAGGGAGTCAGAAAAATACAACTTCTGATGACAGCTAGTACGATTATCACTGTTGTTATTTTTTGTTGCTACCGAGAGCCTTTGACTGTGACAGCCACTGTGCCAAGACCATGATATCCATGCCTCATCGATCCTCACAGCTCCCACACAAAGTACACAGCTTCGCCTATTTTGAGGTTGAAGATACGGAAGCTTGGAGAGGTACAAAGCCTCACGCCAAGAACAGCGAGGAAGCGCAGAGCTGCGGGGAACTTCCCCCACGCCAGCACCCCGGAGGAGAATTCCCTTGGAATAGTCACCGACTTGGTTGCTCGATGCTTCGTGAAACCTGAAAGGATCCTGTGGCTGGTGTCTACCTTCCTGGCTTCTGTGCTAGAACGTCAGCAGCACTGAAGGCCGCGTGTGCCCGCGTTCACACACACAGCCGCTACCTGGCTCTCCCGGCCTGCTAATAGTGGGGGTACAGTATCCCAGCTAATAGGGCTCAGATGGAGGGAGCTGGCCAGGTGAAACCTCGTAAATTGGTTTCTGTGCTTCCCCTGTCTCTCTTAATAGCTGATGCCCGGGATTTCCATCCTTGTCCAGGCGGGCTACGAGGGAGGGAGAGGATTAGCCTAAATAACTCCCACAGCGGCAGCGAGGGGAGGGCAGCCACCTGCTTCGATGGCCTGTTTATTAGCATGACAGGAATTCAAACCTGGGGCAGGGGGATCTTTCCTCTGAAAACACCACTGTGCTTCAGAAAGATGACCAGCCCCGTATCCCCTCCCCCACCGTGTCTTGTTCTCTTCATTTTGTCTTTTTGTCACTATGACTTTGCCACTCCCTGCCCAGTGTGAAACAGGCCTCATGTGACATTCAAAGGCCAGACCTTGGAATGCATGTTGCTTTAAGCAGCAGCAGCCCCCTGGTGTGGTGGGAACCACAAGGCCTGGGTTCTCAGCCTGGCTTCTCCACTTACTACACGCAAGGTCTTGGCTATGTTACTTAACTTCTCTGTGCCGAATTCCTCTCACCCCCTGGTAGATGGGGGTTATAAAACCACACACCTTGTAGGGTAAATATGAAAGGCTGAGAGCAATGCCTGGTACAGAGTTAAGTGGTCAATGCACGTGAACTGTTACTCTTATTGCAGAGAGGGAATGAGCTTATAGAAAGGAAGGGTGGGATGGGCCACCTCTCCGTTCCATTCGTCAATTCTGTGCTTTTGTTTCCCACCAGATGCTGTAGCAGCTCCACTCTGGGAGCAAGACCTGATTTTGTATTTGAGCTGCCCCAGCTGCAGGGTCAGTGAGTGACCTCAGCCCTTGTCTTACCCTCAGGCTGTTGGTGTGTGGGGAGGCTCCACGGACAAGCCCAGGATCATCTGTGTCTGATGCATATATAGCCCACGTGGAAAAGAAGCCCTCCATTGGAAAGCTGAAGGGGCACTGAAGCTCAAAGGGCAGCTTTATGAAAGGTATATTTTCTCTGTTTCTGGAGTTTCTAAAATAATACACATATGGGAGTGGAGCAGGGCTCAAATGTCTTGGACACCTGAATCTTGTCCTATCTTAGTCTTGCTCTAGAGCAGTCCCCATCAAAGGATAAAGCTGAGTAAATGCACATTCCTTACAGTCATCTTTGAAGCTTTTGCTTCACCCTCCATGTGGTGTTCTCCTGATGCTGGAGTAGAAGGAGGTTTCCTTTGTCTTGGCTAGGGGTAGACTTTCCTGGGCCCTCCCTGGCCTTAATAGTGGGAGTGGGGAGTGATCCTGGGAATGATCTTTAAAGGAAGATCATATTGAAGACGGGAGAATTTTACCTCACTACCCAGAGCAGAAGAGGGGTGGGCCACCCAACTAAGGTCTTCTTAAAGGGTGGTAGTGACCTAGGTAAGACTAGAACAGTCTTTAGCCCAGCCAACTTCCTAAATGTTGTGAATGAAAATAAGAAAATTTACACACACACACCAAATAAATTCTAAGAGGGACAGACCCTGGATACAAGTGAGGAGTCTATCAAATGTCCTTAACCTTGACAGATCACATCATCAACCCTTCTTGGGTTTGAGTAGGTGGGAGAAGATCTAGAGCAGAGAGGCAGAGTGAGCAGGGCTTTGTGGGAAGAGAGACAAACTGCATACAGACCAAGAAAGGGGTGTAGCAGGCAGACTCTGGGGTAGAACAGTGTTTCTCAAACTGAGGGATAAAGATGCATTCTCAGAGGCGCATGGATTCTTTTACAGAATTATTTAATTGTATACAATAATCCAAAAAGAACAGACAGGCAAATTCTAGACCATCTGTTTAACCCTTTCAGGATTCTCATTTGCATTTGTGAGGCATCAAGTGAGTATTTTAAAAACATTTCAAGTTAAAATGATCAAGCACAGAGGTGGACATCATACATGTGATGTGTTTGCTCCAAAGAAAGGCCAAATGATATGGCAGTTTGTGCAGTGATTTTTGAATAAGGAAAAACATTGGAAAAAGGAATGACCTTGTGTTATATATCATGTTAAAAAAAATAACAAAAAACAAAGCAACCAGATTCCAAAGAATCAGCTGTGGAGCAGTTTGATCAGCTATCGTGAACATTGGTGTCATGTGTTAAAGAATACATTATCCGACACATAAAATTGATACCATTTAAATTAGTTGATTTGTGGTTGAAATATAATGTATTAATTTATTTTGATTCTGAAGATTTATAGGAAATATAAGTACGAAGATATTTTACCTAGTTTTTTTGTACGTACTCAAATAACATTGTTTTATTTAGCTAACATTTACATAGTCCTTATAGTGAGCCGAATGCTGTTCCAAGGATTTTACGTATTGTAACTCATTGAGCCCTCATAAAATTACCCCATGAGGTTGGTATCATTATTATCTTCAAATGGAAAAATGGAGAAAGAGAGAGAGAAAGAGAGAGAGAGAGGAGCCCATGGACACTTGGGGTTTGAACCCAGGTTTTCAGAAAGCATCTAGAGCCTATACCTTTAATCACTATTTTATATGGCTCTTTTTAGGACTCGTGTGATTAGATTGGACTCACCTGGATAATCCAGGATAATCTCCTGATTGCAAAATTCTTTTGCAATGTAAGATGACATATTCATAGGCTCTGAGAATGAGGGCCTAGACATCTTAAGATAGGGGGGTTGCATTATTCTGCATACTGTATGGTGTGACAGAAATAACCCTCAACAGGTTTGGCCCTGTAGCAGCAGACCAACACATATGGATGACTCTATACATAAAAAATAATGGCTTACCCTAATAAATCATTACTGCCCGCTAACATTATCTGAGCAGGTACTGTATAGCAGGCACTCTACTAAATGCTTTATATTTATTAACTCCACTTAATCCTGATGACACCTCCATGAGCTAGATGTGTTATTCGATCGATACTCTAGTAACTGGAAATGAAGACCCAGATAGGTGACATAACTTGTCAACTAGTTAGTGGTAGATCTGGGATTTCAACCCAAGCAGTTTCATTCCACATTCTTAACTATTACACCACAGTCTCTCTCAAAATATTGGTCAATGGAAATTGTATTAAAATGGTAGCTTAGTGGTGCTTGGTGGTTCAGTTGGTTAAACATCTACCTTTAGCTCAGGTCATGATCCCAGGGTCCTGAGATCAAGCCCCACATCGGGCTCCCTGCTCAGCAGGGAGTCTACTTCTCCCTCTTCCCCTGCTCCTGCTCATGTTCTCTCTCTCTCTCAAATAAATAAATAAAACATTAAAAAAATGTAGCTTATTGGTATGAACTATTTCCTACCAGTTAAAGCTCCTCTTATGTTGTTGGAATAAGAAATTAAGGCAATGTCTTCCTTGGGATGAGCAACAATGAACACTTTTCTCCTGAGATCTATCAAGGGAGTCATATTGCTTGGGAAGGGATAACACTTTTCCCACGTGGCCACAAGCCTGGGCTCAGGGCTGACTCCCCAGTGCTGGCTAGCACTACTCCTCTTCTTCAGCATGGCCAGATGTTCTCCAGAAAAGTCTCCCTAATTTCTAAAACTCAGGTGTTTGGAGGATTTTTTGGCAATTAACTTTGGGTTGGATCTATATGTCTCTAAATAACTGCTTATTTTGGTTCAATCAGAGATAGGACTTTTAGAAGGAAATTAAGGTTAAATGAGATTATAAGACCAATCCAGTAGGATTGGTGATGTTGTAAGAAGAGTTTGAATGAGAGATCTCTTTCTCTACGTACACACCCTGAGGGAAGGCCATGTGAGGACATGGGGAGAAGGCAGCCATCTGCAAGTGAGGGAGAGAAACCTCAACAGAAATAGAACTAGCTGACACCTTGATCCTGGACTTTCAGGCCTCTAGGACTCTGAGAAATAAATGTCTGTCGAAGCCACTCAGTTTATGGCATTTTGTTACGGCAGCCTGAGCAGACTAAGATAGAGCCAATCATTTGGTATGACAGAGACAGTCTATAGTCGGTGGAGAGAAATGGAAGTGGGGAAATTGTCATAAAAGCATTTTTCTGTTTTCATATTCACTCCATATCCTCATGGTCTAGGAAGGGTTGGTTTGAAATTTAAATCCACTAGACTAGCTTCTGAGAGTGGATAAATTGTTAAAATCTCTGCTGCAGCCATATTGTGTTCCTTGATGTTTTTAGAACCCACCAGGGAAGCTCTTGCTTCAGGTCTTTGCACTAGCTTTTCGCTTTGCCTAAAACGCCTTCATCCCGGGGATTCACATGACTCCCTTATCTACTTCAGCTCTTCGTAAGGATGCCTCCTTATAAAGGTGACATAAAGGTGAGGCTTTCCTCATCTATTCTATGTAAGCTTACGACAGTCCACACTCAACTACTCCCTATTTCATCTCCCTAACTTATTTTTAATAGCTTTTAACCTCTAACATGTTGTGCATTTGCCTTATGTTGTTCATTGTCTATTTTCCCTCAAGAAGATGCACACTCCACAGGAGGGGGGCTTTCTGTCTGTTTTGTCCACTGTTAGGTCTTAGTACCTCGAACAGGGTTTGATACCAGGTGATATGTTCAATTTCTTGGGGCACCTGGGTGGCTCAGTGGTTGAATGTCGACCTTCAGCCCAGGGCCTGATCCTGATCCTGGATTGAGTCCCACATCAGGCTCCCCACAGGGAGCCTACTTCTCCCCTGCCTGTATCTCTGCCTCTCTCTCTGTGTGTCTCATGAATAAATAAATAAATAAATAAAATAAATAAAATATTTTTAAAAAATTATTGAATGAAGTAATATGTTGAGTTCTAGGCTCATTTTTTTTTCACATGCATCATCTTACAAAATTCTCATAATAATCCTTTGGAGTAAATTTATTTGTATTATTTTCCTAGTTTTACCAGTGAGGAAACCAAGGCCTAGAGAACTTAAATAACTTGTCTAAAATCCTACTGCTTACAAAAGGCAGAGCCAGCTTTGAAACCCAGGTAGTCTATTTCTAGAGCCTGCACATTTATCCACTCACTCATACTTCTCCCAATGTTTATTATTTGCTGACAAATAACTATCTTTTTTTTTTTTTTTTAAAAAAAACTGTGGTTGCATTATAAGGGAAACTTAACTATAGGGGCTTATTCAAATAAGGGTTTCTTTTCTTCCTTTGTCAAGAAAGTCTGGAGAGAAGTCTTTTAGGAAGAGCAGAGCTGGTCAAGGAAGGCATCAAGAATGCACAGTCCTTCTGATTTCCTGCTCTATCACCCTTAGCATGTTGATTCCTCAACCTATGAGCACATAATCCACATACCAGGCAGTAAGAAGCAGAAAAAAGCAAAAGACAAAGGGCACTGAGAACCATCTTTCCTTTTCAAATTTATTTTTATAAGACAAATAATAGCTTCCTCGTAAGCCCCAAGAGTAGACATCCATATACAGTGCCTGCACATGGCTGTGTATCTGCAGCTGGGCTACATCACATAGATTGGAGAATAATGCTAGCAGGGTGCACAGGGACAGTGGGCAGTCAGTGTTCACAGTAGCGTCCACCAGGCTTTTGTTATTCTCTTTAAGGCCTTTGTATTAGGATGCTTTGTCCTATGGTGATCAGGACGTGCAACTCAAATTGGCATAAACATTTAGGAAACATTAATGCCACATCAGGTATCTGGAAGTAGGTCAGACTGCAGAGTTGGTTGATTAGGTTTTCAAGGACGTCTCAAGGAATTTGACTCTTTTCATTTCTCTTCTCTTCCATCCTTAGTGTCCTCATGCAGATGCTGGAGGTAAGGTGACTGCAGCAGGTCCACGTGTTAGATCTACACATGGCAACATCAGTGAGAAAAAGAGGGACCGACCTTTCCTTCCTTTCTTCCTTTTTTCCTCCCTCAATGAGATTGCCTCATCTAGAAAACCTTTAATGGACATCTCATGTCTTGACCAGAATTTTGTCACATGCTCACTCCTACACCCAGTATGGTGAAGCAGGTTAAGCAGACTACAGAGGATTATCTACAACTCAGAGCTGGGGATGGGGAGTCAGCTACCTTTGAAGCTTATGGGCCGGGTAGAAGCTGGAAAATATTTTGTTAGAAGGAGAGAGAGGAGGATAGATGTTGGACAGAGAACCTATAGTATCTGCTAAAATATGTGGAAAACCTACAGTTAAGTTTATTATTTTTCAGCTGATTTTTGAGTTATGACTTCCGTGAAGATGAATTTGACAGGTAAATTTCTTAAAATGCTTATTAGATTAGTAAGAATCTGAGCTTGAATCAAGTGTAATTTTAAATCTTTGATCACATTAGCAATTCTTACTTGCCTGACCTATTAGCCTTGGGAATAATGACTATGGAAGGTGGAAGAATTTTGGGAGCCTTTCCTAAGAGGAACAAGTCAATTTCTATGTATCTCCCCATCCTCCTTGTAACTCAGGATTGCAGCAGTGTTTTCTGCTTGTGAGTGATGTCATAAAAATAATTCATCATTGCAGCCATCAAGGTCTCTGCAACAACTGCATATAACCTGAAATATTTTGCAGGGAGATTGATTTCTCAATTTAAACTTCATGGTTGACTGGTTGTGCTGTTTATAAACAAATAGGGTGAATAATTTAGTAGAAGGTTCCCTGTGAGTTATATATACCATTTTTTTTAAAAAAGTTGTCTAAATATGCTGTTATCAAGAAAAGGAGATCTTTGGAATCAGAGAAGGTGTCATTGGAGTTTTGCGCAGATTTTGTTCAGGGCTTTGCCACATTGGTGGAAGTTTATGTTGACCAGGTCAATTTAAAAGGAAGTGTGAAATAAGTCAATCGGAGAAGGTCAAACATTATATGGCCTCATTCATTTGGGGAATATAAATAATAGTGAAAGGGAATAGAGGGGAAGGGAGAAGAAATGGGTAGGAAATATCAGAAAAGGAGACAAAACATGGAAGACTCCTAACTCTGGGAAACGAACTAGGGGTGGTGAAAGGGGAGGAGGGCAGGGGTTGGGGTGACTGGGTGACGGGCACTGAGGGGGGCACTTGATGGGATGAGCACTGGGTGTTATTCTGTATGTTGGCAAATTGAACAACAATAAAAAATAAATTTAGTATTAAAAAAATAAAATAAAAGGAAGTGAAATTAGCATTAGCAAGCGTGTTCTGCAAACAGGGGATTGTCCTAGGGTTTTGATGTACATTATGGTATAAGCCACAATACCTCATTTTATATAGACGAAGAAACTGAGGGCCAGAGAGGCGTAAGTCATTTGACCAAGGAAAAGATTATGAAACAGACCCGGTAGGTCTTGCTGTACCTATTTTAGTTGCCGAACTGCAGCCTGAGCCGATCCTGCCCTTCCGTGTGGGCTCACTGCTGTGGTGTACTGCCTTTGCACAGTTATCTTTAGAGTGGACCTCTTTGTAGATATCCTGATGATTCTGCTGACTGAATGCAAAATCTTGATTCTTCCAGTCTGTTGATCATTTCAAGGCAATCATTTAATACTCATGATGTGCCTACCTGGGTGAGCTCTGGATCATAAGTGCTACCGTGCTTGTGGTGGGCAGTAACGCTTCTCAGCACACATTTCCATTTCTCCTCCTTCAGGACACCAGGGAGGATTGCATTTCCTGGCCCCTCTGAGACAGTGTGATCAGTCCTGGTCATGGAGCTGTGAGCTGAAGTATCATGTGTCACTTCCAGGCCAGATATTTACTACCATCCTGAGACACTCTGGAAAACTGGCAACATTTGAGTTGGCGTCTGTTCTCTCAGTCTAAGAGGTCCGGGCTGACACTGGTGAGCAAAACTCCCCTGCTTGCATAATACAGACATGTAGTGGGATAAAGAACTAAATTGTAATTGTTTCCAGTCACTGAAGCTTTGAGGGTTGATTATTAAAGTAGCTGAACAGAGCTGGCCTTGGCCGATAGCGTTACTGAGTGTTTATTACATACCAGGCTCAGGAAGGAAGCGCTTCATGTTCAGTATGTTGACAACAACCATCTGAATTAGTGTAATTACCCTCGTTTCATACACCAGAAAACCGAGGCTTCAGCAGGTTTTCTTAACTTGCACAAAGACATCAGGTCATCCAAACCAGACTCCGAGTCCAACTCCTGAACTTGGACTTACCATGTTATGCTAGACTCAGATGCTCTTCTTTACTAGTTCATCCTTTTTGAATTCATCCAAAGGTATTTGGCTTTTTTTCTCCTCTAACCTTCATCTGACCCTGTGCTCCTGGACTCTTCTGGTAAGACTTGCATTAATAATACCAAGAAGCAGAGGCACATGCTTATTGCAGGATTACCATCCCTTGCTACAGTAGGTAGAGGTGTATATCCGGCCTAGGACAATTCCAAACCAAATGGAACTTGCAGCCACTAGTGTGGTGTGTGAGCTGGGTGTTCATCCTAGATCCTTTGACAAGTCGTATCACCTCACTTTATATAGACACTGAGGTCAGAGAGGTGTAAATCATTTGATCTAGAAAAAAAGGAAGCAAATTGATATTCAGAGACGATGCTGATGTGAAAATCTATGCTGTTTTCATAACACTGGGTAGTAGGTTTCAAGTGAAGAGAAAACTGGTCACCTTCATCTCACCGTGGAGGTGAGGGCTCTAGTCCACCTTCCATAGAAGCAGGCCTATTAGGAATCTTTGGTTCCACGGCTGAGTTAATTTGGGAGTGAAAGATACTAAATCATTACTTCTTTTTTTTTTTAAATATGGTCCACACCCAACATGGGGCTTGAACTCAAGACCCCGAGATCAGGAGCCTGGAGCTCTATCCCTTGAGCCAACCAGGGGCCCCTAGGTCACTACTCTTGATACACATTAGCCTAGTTCTATCTCCGAGGTATTCTTCAGTTAAAAATATATTTAACTTTGCATAACCCAAAGTTTCCTGAAATTAATTGACCGCTGAACACCCCAACCATTCTAAAAAGTAAGATTCCCCCCTTTTAAAAAAATAATCCTTGAGATTCTAAGGTAGAAACTAAATGTAAAACCTGATACTATATTGGAATCAGACATAATCATTACATCCAAGAAAAAAAATGAATATATTTTCCTTCTTGAATATATTTCCTTTCTGCCAACTTAACACAGAGTATTTTGACTTGACCGAAAAGTTCCTGGTCCAGATACATTTCCTCAAGATAGAAAGACAATATCATGCTGCTCTGATGGCTGCTGCTTTATTATTAACTTGGGTGGCTTATGCAGTTTTTGTGTTTCACTTTCCTTCTCCCCTGTGAGTCTTGTTCATGGATGAATCATGCGGCCAGTCTAGGTCACTGAGGCTCCTCCCTGGGGGCTTCCAGCATTGGGGCTGGAGAAGGG
This sequence comes from Vulpes vulpes, assembly GCF_048418805.1. NCBI lineage: Eukaryota > Metazoa > Chordata > Mammalia > Carnivora > Canidae > Vulpes > Vulpes vulpes. The sequence goes on along the minus strand of NC_132784.1, from coordinate 89,834,588 downwards.
TGTCCCCGGTCCCCCGATACTGCTCAGGTGCACAGTGTGGGTCTTGTGCAGCCAGTGATGCTAATGTTTGTATTCAGAGCTGGAGCCTAAGAATTGATGCCCTTGACAGTGCTCCAGTCCGTGGGTCCTGCTGTACCTGAAGTCACAAGTCTGATCCCCAGAGTTTTTGGTTTTATGGGTAAATCAGTCCTCCCGTCCCCTCCCCTCCCCTTCCCCTTTTCCTTCCTTCCTTCCTTCCTTCCTTCCTTCCTTCCTTCCTTCCTTCCTTCCTTCCTTCCTTCCCTCCCTCCCTCCCTCTTTCCTTCCTTCCTTCCTTCCCTCCCTCCATCTTTCCTTCCTTCCTTCCTTCCTTCCTTCCTTCCTTCCTTCCTTCCTTTCCTCCCTTCCCTCCTTCATTCCTTCCATCCTTTCCTCCCTCCCTCCCTCCTCCTTCCTTCCTTCCTTCCTTCCTTCCTTCCTTCCTTCCTTCTTTCCTTCCTTCCTTCCTTCCTTCCTTCCTTCCTTCCTTCCTTCCTTCCCTCCCTCCCTCCCTCTTTCCTTCCTTCCTTCCTTCCTTCCTTCCCTCCCTCCCTCTTCCCTTCCTTCCTCCCTCCCCTCTTTCCTTCCTTCCTTCCTTCCTTCCTTCCTTCCTTCCTTCCTTCCTTCCCTCCCTCCCTCCTTTCCTTCCTTCCTCCCTCCCTTTCCTCTTTCCTTCCTTCCTTCCTTCCTTCCTTCCTTCCTTCCTTCCTTCCTTCCTCCCTCCTTTCCCTCCCTCCCTCCCTCCTTCCTCCTTCCCTTCCTTCCTTCCTTCCTTCCCTCCTTCCTTCCCTCTTTTCTTCTTTCCTTCCTCCCTCCCTCCCCCTTCCTTCCTTCTCCTCTCTCTCTTTCTTGCTTGTAGATATAGTAAGATTCCTGTTGCTACTGTGAACTGAAAGAGTGTTGACTGATATCTCTACTTTCAGTCAACTCGGGTACAGCAGTGTTTTGTCCCCCAGAGCTGTGGATGATCCTGAATGCTGAACGATAGTGTACAAGTAAGTGCTGTAAAGTCTGGGGAGCCTCTCCTGGCACCAGTAGACCTGGAGTGTTTCAGAATATGTCATAGTTTTCACTGCCGTAGTTCCAGCAGCTAACACAGTTCCTGGCTTTGATGAAAGGCGCCCAAGGAATACTTGCCGACTGGTTTAATGAACACATATAGCTTCATCTTTCAGGAAAGATCAACCCCTTTAAGTACTGATCACTGGACTAGAGATTTGGAGTTATGAAAGAACTCAGTTTTCCAGAAGCATCTACTCTAGGGTGGACATTTAGAAACAAATGCAATTTTGGGAGAAGCATCTACGACGGCTTTTAGCACGTGTGAGAGCTCAGAATACATTGACCCTGGTTCAAAAGCTGGAAACCTATGAGGCATGTTTAGCTTGATAATATATTTGAAAAATTGGAAATATTCACACAAATTGCATGTTTACAACGTGTCTTTGGATGCTAGTGAAACTGGCGACAAGGGCTTCCATGTCCCTGTGGGAACAGTGGACGAGAACTGAGTAACAGCTCACCCTTCTGGGTGCCAGTCAGGCACAGCTTGTACCACCCCTTCCTGTCTCACACCCGGTCCCCATCACTCATTTGTGTCACATGCCTCAGGCATTTGTGTTTGTGACCCTGGTGTCCAACTAAGTGGCTAGCGGGGGACAGCACAGGGGTTCAGGGCTCTCCAAATCCATCCGTTGATCCGAGTCCTTTTGGAAGGAGACCGGGATGGAGGATGTTCTGAAGGTAGTGCTACCCCCAGTCGGCTCAGAGGAGACGTGTTACCCCTGCATTTCCTTTCCTTGGCTCTACTGGAGGGAAGCAGCCGGGATTGTTCAATGCTGCACGAGCCTTGGGCCTTGGTAGGGCGGGGAGCCCCGAGGGGGGGACCAGCATCAGGGTGTCTCCTCCTCAGCACACAGGCTGCACAGACCTGCTCGATGTGCTTCCTTCAGGAGAGACTCGGGTCATGGCCAGGGTCACCCCGTCCGGGGCGCTGCCTGAAAGGCCCAAAGCCCAGACTTGGGTCCTGGTTTTGCTATTAAAGAATTGGGGGGGGGGGTAGTAGGCATGCTGGCTTGCGTCCTTGGCCTGTTGCCTCCTTATACAACGAGAAGTTGGATTATATGACACCTAAATTGTCGCCAACTCGGAAGCTGGGGAGGCGGCGCAGCATCCTGCTGGGGCGAGGCTGACTGGCCCTCTGCGGCCAGGGCCTAAGTCATTCCAGCACGTGTCCCTGGTGGGTCCCGGGGCATGTTCCCGGGCTCCCCAGCTCTTGCCCCACCTTCTCGGCCGCGGGGATCCTGGGGTGTCCCTGGGGGTCGCTACCCTCAGGTTCAGGGGAGGCTTCAGGACAGGGCACTCACCGCAGGCCCGGCGCTGGGGCCTGCTCACGTAAGTGATAACTCCCTTAGGGTCATAAGGTCCTGCTTCCTGAAGAAAATTGCATGCCCCCCCCCCCTTTATTTTCAGTTGTTCTCTGATTTCCCAACTTCCCTGCACCTGCCTTACTCGCTGGCAGGCTGGTATCGTGGTGCACAGGCTGAGCGTCCTTCCTGGGAAGCTGCATTTGAGGTTCCCAGTTCTGAGCCGGGGCTGCAAACAGCCAAGGGGTGCCCGCCCTACAGGGGAGGCCGGCCTCGGTGTCCCCCCCAAAGGGAACGTGTTCTCTCCCATGTTGGCTGAGCCGTGCAGGGAGCAGCCTCTCTCTCTCTCTCTGTTCTCACTTTATTGTGTCATCTCTGCAGCTTAAGACAGCTAGTGACTCATCCAGGGATGAACAAACATGTGATTTTGGAAAATGGAGAGGGAGCAAAGACTCCTCTCACGCCATGATCTAACCTTTTCTATAAAAAAATATCTGGCTGGGACATGACATGGTTTTCCCCCATTTGCACTGGTCAGGGCTGCAGAGATTCCCAGGACGCCGGGCCTGATTAAGGGTGCCCATTAGCTTCAGAGATCACTACCTTGTCCCTCTCTTCGACTATATTTAATGAACAACTATATCTTGTTTGTGTGACATTTAATTTTATACAGTGTTAATTTAAGAAATGGATTAGTACAGTGGGTGTATTAATGGCCGTGTGTCTTCAATCCATTACCGAGCTGTCGCTTTATCCCTGGGAAAATATTACAGGGCCGGGACCATTGCTCAATAAGAGTAATTTTGCATTGCCGACGGCGGTGCCCTTGTTTTTGTCAAGACTGCACTACGGATGTCCTTTATTCTCCAGAAGTCCAGATTGTATTGTTTTGGGGATGCAGCTGATTCCGACTGGATCAACCCCTACTCTTCCCACACGGTCTCTTTATCAGGATCATTTTTATTGTTTGGCTCTTCTTTGGATGGAAGGCATTTGTTCTGCTTTTTTTTTTTTTTTCCTTCTTCTGCTTTCTTTCTTAGACCTCAGTTTCCTTGGATTGAATAATGAGGCATCTCAGTTAATGGTACATGATCTGTATTACTCCTTGCAAGACCCCTGCTATTTACTTTCTTTCCTTGCGTCTCCCCTGATGTGATAGCTCCCTCTTCTACCCTCCTGTCCGTCCTTCCTCTCCCTTCACTATAGCAACTGTTCCGATTGTTTAATTTGTCCTTCTTTTGTGTGTGTGTGTGTGTACGTCTTCCAAAATGTGCATTGCTGTCTCACATGCATGTACTTTTAGATTATGTAAATCACATGATGTCACATATTTTCCCGCCTACTTTTTATTTTTTTATTTTTAAAATTCTTTTAATTTTTAAAATTTTTCCCCCCTCCTCCTTTTTAAAATCCATGTTATGCTCTTAAGATCTGCCTGCGTTGGTGGGTGGACGGACCTCCAGTCCTTTGCCCCTAGCTGCTTGTTTGCTTCTTCCTGAGACCTTGAAGTGGACCGTCCGCGTCCGGCACGCCGCCCCACTCAGCTCATTCAGCTTGTTCACACGAGGTTGACATCAGAGTCCAGCGATGATTGATGATCCCAGAGGAGCGCCTGTGCAGTTTATGTAGGTCTTGATCTCATGACAGGAGGCCTGGGTATTTTAAAAATTGTTTGTCAGCTCCTGAAGGTACACTGAACCTCTGTGTGCGAGTGTGTGTGTGTGTGTGTGTGTGGGGGGGGTGACAGCAAGACCCTTTACTGTCACAAAGGCAGCAGAAAAATAACCTATTCCGAGGGCAAGCCTCATTTTCTTCATGAGGCCTGCACACACAATAATAGGACTTACATCGTGAACTCGCCGAGGTTAACGTGAGATAATCTATGCAGTCTGCGTACTGTGCCTGACACGCTGACAAATGGCTCGCAATTAGTATTTGGAGGCCGGGGTTCCGTTCACGGGACAATATGCTTCCTTACAGCAAGATTCGTTCTTTTATTAGTACAGACGTTATATGGATTACCTGAAAAATGTGAACGAAAACTAGGGATGGGGACGGGCACTCTGTACCACAAGATTTAATTGTGAACAGACGTGCTCATGCCTCATGGGCAACAGACTGTGGAGGCCCAGACGTGACACAGCTCATTGTTGTAATCAGGTACAACGGACCACAAAGCTCCTACCTCCCGATCAGTATTCGTAATTGTGAGCGTGTTGCGTGGTTATCAGGCGTAAATGGCAAACGGTGTGTGCACACACATGCGGCGGCTGCTCCTCCCAGCAGAGCAGGTGCTTTCCGGCTCTCCCCACCCTGCTCTCCTTGCGCCTCCAGCTTCCATGCACGCGAGGGGCCGAGGGGAGCCTGACCCGGCACCTTCTAGGGCCCCGGACCTGCTTCCCCCCTTCTCTGGCAGGAAGTTCCCGGGCTCACCCCTGCAGTGCTTGCAGAGGGGAAGCAGGGGCCTGCACAGACGCCCCAACATGGAGGTGGGTCCCCCCAGGCCGGCCCGGCAGCCCCTCTGGGTTTGGCCTCACCTTCCTCTGCCTTGGAGGTTCCCACCGGGGTGGGCTAAGTGTGCCCCAGCCTGTTTCTGGAAACGCAGTGTTAGGGGGTACAGGCCCCGCACCCCTGGGTTCCCTGGGCCTGGGGCGCTTCCACCCTGTGCCGTGGAGCTCAGTCCCAGGCCAGGGCTTTTGGGGACCCAGGGCTGGGACACCCCTCTCTGGACCTTACAGGAAGAGTTCCCAGCAACCACCCTCACTCAGTGTTGTACTTGCTTTTTCCCAGATAAAGATTAGGAGGTGTAGTGGGTGGTGGGGCTTGGGCTCCAGGTAGAGATTAGGAGGTACACTGGAGTGGTTGGGGGTCAGGCTCTGGAGAGAGATTAGGAGGTGCAGCAGGGTGGTGGGGGGCTTGGGCTCCAGGTAGAGATTAGGGGGTACAGCGGGGTGGTGGGTCTCGGGCCCCGGGCTCAGAGCCAGGGCTGCAGCTGCCGGGTGCCTGGCTCAGCTCCCGGGTCCTCCATGGAGGGGGTGAGGACTGTGCCGGGTCCTAAGGGTGCCACCAAGAGTCGCTCTCATCCTGCGTGCTGGGTGCTGTGTGGCGCCTGTCTCTTAGCAAGCCCTGGCTGCTATTAGCTATTTGTAAACGTGAAAAGGTTGCTCTGTGAGTGACATGAAAAGCCGAGCCCTTGGGTGGGGGGAAAGCACGTGGCAGGTGCCTGCCTCGGAGGCCTCGTGTGGGTGACGAGTGATGCCCGATGTCCCCCAGCGTCTGGCCTGGTCACTTGCAGTGCGGGAAGATGCAAGTGCAGGCTCCTTGGCGCCAGCGGTGGCGTGTGCTCACCCACGCCGGCCGCTGGATGCCGTCAGCATTCCCTTCAGTGCACGGGGTGACTTCTGCCTTCGTGCATCGTGGGCTGTAGGTCCGACTGGGCGCCAGGAGTGCAGCAGCCGTTCGGTGGCAAGCACAAGGGTTGTGAACTGCTGCTTCCTTCCAGATTCATGGGGGTGCGGGACGTACCCCTCAGGTCCCGGAAGCCTGATCGGGGAAGCATTCCACAAGATAGAGAATGAGAAATTAAACCTCCAAATTAGAAAACCTCCCTCCCAGTGAGTGGCAGCGACCGTTTTCTGTTGGTCTTGTGCCAAGAGCCAAGCTGCCGTACGGCTGCTATTGAGCCTATAGGTTAGCCTAAGTGTCAGGACTACTTCCTTCCCATCACTTTTGTCCTATTGACATAATAGACTGCTGCTATTTATATGAAATATTATTTTATCACATTGTTTGCCCTTTACAAGTTGCTAATGTACCTGCCATTTACAATAGGTTTTTAAAAGTGAGTCACTGATCTTAGCTGATGAAGCTGTTGAGCAAAATGCTGTAAGCGTGGCCTGTTCTCCACATTGGGTCAGGCCCTGGATCCTCAGTTGGAGCTGGTGCACAGCCTGACATATCTTAAGTGCTAAATAATTATTTATTGAACAAAGGCCGAATGTTGATAAAGCAATAAGTGTATTAGATATAATTCCCATCTTTATGGATTTCACGATGTAGGTGGGAAAGGTAGACGTAGCCGGTCCTGTTATGTGGGTGATGATCAACTCTGCGAGGCGGCTGTTCACAGATTGCGCTGAAGCTCCCATAGGTGGAGTGACCTGTCTAATGTCATATACCAATTAATGGAGAATCAGGACTTGATCCCAGGTCTGACCCTGCCCCCTTCATCTTTAGATTCTATTGCACCTCATAGATGAGGTGCTCAGACATAACATGTTTTTGGTGAGTAAAAAATTTTAAGAATATGATGAGGACACTCCCAGATAGGAATAAACTTTGTTTTGGCCACTGGGTTGCAGAGGGTGCTGATTTGGGCATCGGAATATTCTCCAATAAAAGGGGTTGAGTCTATAGGGTTCAGGGGTCCTCACCTGTATATAAAGCAGTACTTCCTAGTGAGGACCTGGGCCACCTGCATCAGAGTCCTCTGGAATACTTGCTAAAAATACAGCTTTCCAGGCTCAATCCAGCACTGCGGAATCTGAATTTTTACACTGTCCTACAAGTCATTTTTGTGTCTGTTAAAGTTTGAGAACCTCCCCTTAAAAAGAGGTACCAATCAGGATTCAGTCAAGACAATAGAAGCCACCTTAGGTATTTTGAATAGGAAAGCATGGAATACAGAGGATTAAAGGATTACTGGCCACTGAAAGGCCATTCAGCATGGCCACTCCAAGCTTCCAGAAATCCCCAAGGTGCAAAAATGGCAGGTCAGCTGCTTTTAGTTATCTCAGCTGGCTGGGTGACCCTCAGGAAGATTTCGGAAGCCTCCAGCACATCCCGTGTCTGCCATCCATCAACCCCTGCAGAGCTGCCTGCACCTGCTGTCGCGGTACTGGCTCCCCCTTCTCTTCTCCCTCTGGATCTCACATGAGAGTCTCTTCTGGGCCGAATCCTAGTGGAATTGTGCCAGCAAAAAATTCAGAGCAAGATAGTTTCCATGCTTTCCCGCCTGTTTCGTACAGGTGAGGCAATGGTATAGAGAGTCACCAAATAATATCTGGTATCGGGGTTGTTTAAACTCATTTCAAGCCAAACCCAAAGAATTAGTTGAGACTGAGTCTGTGAAAAAATCCAGATGTGGTCTGTTTAGAGCTACTAACACTCTACCAAAAAACAAAACCAACCAACCAAACAAAACTCCCTAAAATTATAATGATACCAAGGAAAAGAAGAGGCTGGTTCTGGTATGTTCTCTCCCCACCACTTTGGGATAGAGACATGTGCCTCATTTGCTTCTGGTCCAGACCCACTTCTTTCCCCTTTTTTGGGGTGTCCTGTGTCTCCATGATATTCTCCTAAGTTTTCCTCCACCGAATCTATGCTCCTTCTATTCCTCTTCCTTCCAGTTGATTCATTTGGGCTGGAAGCTGGGGCAAGTGTACTCGCTCTCCTGGGAATCTGAAAGCAAATCACAGAGGTTGGCACTGCCGGACGGAATTGGGCCCGTGCTTCTACATCCTTTAGAGTTGTGGCTTGAAGACCTGGCAACCACAAACCTTCCAACCAGGAGTCAAAGGGAAGCAGTGCTTCATTAAATGAAAGTCACTTGTAAGCCTGCCGCTCAGAAAGACAAAAACCTGCCACTTATACTACGGCATCATGTCTTTTCATCATTTACCAATCTTATTTTCTGCGTATTGAAAGAACTTCTTTAGGTTTTTTTAGTTGTAGTGTCTTCTCATAGGTTATACTTTTGAATTTTCTTATTTGTAGCACACAGGAAAACATAAGTAAAATCAACCATTAGGATGTTCTTAAAATGTTATGTTCAGAGTCCACCTCTTTGGAATCACTTTTCCTGTACTGCTCCATCTGCTGTGCCCCACTGTGGTGTCCAGAACTTCTCTCTAGCATAGTGATAGCATTCTTACTAAGTCTGGGTGCTGCGCTTTCCCCCCTCGAGTAAGCTGTATCACATGTCACACTGGAAGTGAAACATTTTATGAGGTTTAGGGATACTAAAGCTGGGAAAACTTGAATTCTGGGGAGCCCAAGAATATAGTTTGCCTCGGAGGTGGAGATGAGCTCCTGAGGGGTCAGAGGGCTGAAGGTCCAGGGGCAGGCGGATAGGACAACACAGAAGGGAAGCAGAAGACTTCCCACTTGTGGTGACCACTGTCTGTCCTCCCCAAGTCGTGGCCCAGCAGATACAACTGCAGCTGAATGTAAGTTGCTCTTAAGCTTTGCTTTTTTATTTTTTATTTTTATTTTTATTTTATTTTATTTATTTATTTATTTATTTATTTATTTATTTATTTTTTAAAGATTTTATTTATTTATTCATGAGAGACAGAGAGAGAGAGAGAAAGAGACAGACACAGGCAGAGGGAGAAGCAGGCTCCATGCAGGGAGCCCGACGTGGGACTCCATCCTGGGGCTCCAGGATCACGCCCTGGGCCAAAGGCAGGCGCTAAACCACTGAGCCACCCAGGCTGCCCAAGCTTTGCTTTAAAAAAAAAAAAATTTTTTTTAGAGTGTTTTTTTTTTCTCCTTATAATTAAACAATCCGTGACTAAGGTATCCTGGCGAAGTTCGTGCCTAGCAAGGACTATGAACACGTAAACAGAAACAACTGCAGCAGGGCATGGTTTACGCCAGGAAGATTATGTCCCGAGTCCTACGGGAGACTACTGGGCGAGCGATTCATATTTACCTTCCCATCGTTTCTAAGCTGGGGACCGGGCTCGTTCAGATGTCTTACAAATGATGCTCATTAAGACACAGTGTTGCAGAAGGGAACTGATGATGTTCCGCTGTAGAATCATAAACAAGTTATCAACTAAGGCACATACAGGTTGGTCATCGCTGTTTTGGGAACTGAGCTCAGGCTCCTGCTTAGTGATTATACGGTTGCTTTTCAGGGTCCTACATTTTCTGGCCATATGCAGTCTCTCTTTACTGCTTTCCTCTCTCGATTGAACTTACGCTGTACCCTGTAGAGATCTTTCTCCACTGTTAGACAAAGCTGTACGCTTCCCTTCCTCCTGTCTTTATTCTTGCCTTCCACCTGTTTTTTCTCTCCGCAGTTCAAAATCACCCTTTAAGGCTCAATTCATTCTTCCCTCTTGGAAGAAGCCCTCCCTGATTATACCAGCGCAAACCACAGCTACTTCTCTGGACAATTCTTGTATCAAAACTATTCTTTTTTTTTTTTTAAGATTTTATTTATTTTATTGTTGAGAGAGAGAGGGTGTGAGTGGGGAAAGGAGCAGAGGGGGAGGGAGAGGGAGAGAATTTCCAGTGTCCAACTCTTCGTCAGGCTCAATCTCACACCCCCTGAGATCATGAACTGAGATCACCCCTGATCATCCAAGAGTTGGATGAAACCAAGAGTTGGATGCTTAACTAACTGAGCCACCCAGGTGCCCTCAAACCGTTCTTAGTAGTTTTCATGTGGTTGGTGGTATTTCCCCCAATGAGGCTGTGCATGCTTGAAGGATGGGGACCATCTCTTAAAACTTCTGTTCAGCAAAGTACACTGAGTTATATGTTCGGTTGCTAGACACTGAGCTCAGCGATGTGGAAATATAGTCTAATAGATGAGAAAAGATACTTTATAAAAATACACATGTGTACAAATGATAAGAGATGGAGAAGATATTAGGAGAAATAGGGATCAAGATCTGTGGGGCTGTCGAAGAGGAAGAGCTGACTTCCACTGGGCAGTAGAGGCAGCAGCTTCCCCGAGGCTATAGCAGTTGTGTTGGGGCTTGAGGGATGGTTAGGATGTGGGCACGAGGAAAATGGGGTGGGGCTAGGAACCCACTGCACCTCGCTGTAAGCACCTTCAGTGACCGTTCATCTAGGGCTGAGGTTAATACACTTGTTTTGCAAAGATTCGAGAGTAAATATTTGAGGCATTCCAGACCATCCGGTCTCTGTTTTGACTACTCAGCTTTTGCCATTGTACTGCAGGAGCAGACGTAGACACTGGGAAATGGTTAGGCATGGCCCTATCGTAGTGAAGTTCTATTTAGGAGAACAGGCAGTGGGTTCAGGCTGTAGTTTTCCCACTCCTGTTTTAGGGTAAAACGTGATGGAATAAATAATGGCATCTATAATCACAGTTTCACTAATACAATTAATAAAAACTGAAAAGAACTCACTGAAATGTTGATAATAGTTGTCTTTGATTACCGGGACTACAAGTTTTTTTTCTTCTGTCTACTTTTTAATTTTTTCCAGACATTTTTATAAGGACTATGAATTTATTGTATAGTGAGAAAAACAAACAAACTCAATTTGCAGAATTACAGAAAGACAGAAGGCCATCTGCCTAGCTCAGGGCTCGGCTCATGGATGTGCAGGGCATGGCAGGGCTGGGCTGATTGGCACCATTTCCCCCAGGATGGCCCCTAGTGCAAAGGAAACTGCTGTCCTTGGAATGCTGGCTACGATGCGACAGACAGGCTTGCATCAAAATGGGGCTGTTTCTTGCATTGCCCTCTGTCATCAGCTCCACAGAGCCATTATGTTGTTCAAGGAACGTTATAGCAAAAGGCTGCCTAGACGGGATCTAAATTGATTTTCTGATTCCACCCTTAACCTTCTTTTCGTGTGGTCTCTAAAGGAGGCCTAGAGTTTTTAAAGCATTCTGCGTGACACGTTGCCAAGTCAGATAGGAGATGGAATAATTGTAGACTTAGCCTTCACCCCAGATCGCAGCGATGTCAGTGAAATATGGCCAAACAACAACAGTTGTCTGATTATAAGTGAGCTTCAGAAACAGACATTAGGCTTTAAATTCTACGGTGGAAGTACTCCCAGTACAAGGGCTGTGGCTTCTTAAATACCTTCTCTGTACTTTTGTCTTGGGTATTCCTTGGCTTTTAAAACACCGCTTGGGGACAGGTATAGTTGTCCCCATTTTGCAGGGAGGAGAAGTGAGGTTCAAGGTTGTAAAGTGAGGAAAGGCAGGAAATGAGCTCACATCTGCCTGATTTCAGAAGCTGCTGTGTCTACTTTGCTAGTCTACTTTCTATTAGCTCTACTCCTCTCGTGGCGGGAGACATGTGCCCACAAGGGAATCCCAGAGTGGCCTTGAAACGCTAGAGCAGTCTTCCCTCCGGTCTCTCTGCATGAGGAAGAGGGTATATGACAAGCTAAACAGCTCTAGACAGTAAATTGAACACTGATTGACAACAAGTCACATAGGTTGGGGGGAAGGATCCAAAGACACCTGATTGAGCTTAATTAAATTTAGACTATGGGCGAAAGAAATCCCTTACAAGAAAGTAACAGAACACCTCTCGTTTTTTATTTTTTATTTTTATTTATTTATTATTTATTTATTTATTATTTATTATTTATTTTTTATTATTATTTATTTTTTTATTTTTTAAGCCAGTGGTGCTGCCAGTTTTCAGAGACCCTACGGTCATGGCCCCATCAAGTATGAGAATGGCTCAAGGAAATCTTGTGAGTTAAAGAAAGCTTGGTGCGGGCTCTATAGCAAGGCTGTTTCAGTTGAACTCCAAACTCTTTCAGTCGCTGTGCATATCTGTGTATTAGTTGGGGTTTTCCAGAGAAACAGGACCGGGAGGATGTTCATGTGTATACATAGACGTGAGAGACTAAGACCCGGAGAGAGAGATTTTAAGGAACTAGCCTATGTGAATGTGGGGCCTCGCAAGTCTGGATTCCACTGGGCAGGCCCAGAGGTTGGAGACCCCGGAAGAGTCAGTATTGCAGCTCAGGTCTCGGGACGGTCTGGAGGCAACCTCAGGGGATCTTAGTGTCTCTCTCAGGATCTTTAAGTAATTAGAAGAGGCCTCCCACAGTATGGCGGGTCATTTGGGTCATTGACTCAAAGTCTATTGATTGAAATGTTACCTTCATCTAGATAATAGTTTCATAGCAACCTCTAGACTAAACATTTGGGCACCATAGCCAAGCCACGCTGACATATAAAATAAATCACCACACTACGTAAATCTCCACAAATAATTTGACCTCTCCAAGTCTTGTGTAAGGCTGTCATGAGGCTTGAATGAGCTAATGCATACACATTGTGGAGTGATGACACGTGGTAAACCCTTGGAAGATTTTAGCTCATTATTATGGCAGTGAGGTTACAAAATTCCCTTAGATTCAGGTCTAGCTCATATCTTGTAAGAAACTTGGAGAATATTATGCATTGCCATAATTTGCCTTAAAAATGCCCTCCTCCTGTTCTGCGGGGACCATGAAATGACCACTATTAAATGAGAAGTAAACAGAGCCCAGAGAGGTCATCGGTGGAGTGACTGGCTCTAGGTCAAACCACAAGTCAAGCAGAAACAGTTCAGGGTTTTCAGACTTTGTAAGGCGCTTCCCATTAGACTGTCAGCATTTATCATATTCCGTTTACTTACAGACGGAGCTGTTTCCTCAGGGTGTTTTCCAAGAAATATTTATCACATGTAAATCTCAGTAGTGGAAGTGGGGCTCCTTTCACTAAGATCTGAAATGTCAAAGCAATTGGAATGTTCTAAAGGTCAAACACTCTCAAAGTTGAGGTAATTTTGGTCTCGGCTTTAGTTTAGAGGATGTGTTGTTAACAACCCAGTTAACAGACGAGTCCCGGGGTGCAAAAATGCTGTGGTGGTTTAGAGCTTGGGCTCTGAAGCCAGGGTGCTTGGCTCAGATCCTGACTCCGTGACCTTCTAGGTCGGCCGTCCTGGGTAAAAATGGGGTAACATTATACTGCTTGCCTGGCATATGGTCAGTGTTCACGGGACCGAGTCTGTTTATTATTGTCATTATCCTCACCATTGTCACTATGACCACCACCATCCAGACAGTATGTTCTATCTATGGTGTCTCTGAAGCCTGGCTTTGACCTTCCCAGAGTTTACAGTTTAAAACAATAGTAATTGGCAAGACCTTCTTGCATGGAAGTAGCAAAATTCCAACTCAACCCAATTCAAAACTATTTAAGGGGAAAAAGGGGGAATTCGTAGGCTTGCCTGTAATCAGAAACCCAAATCCCTCCAGGACGCTTTCTTATCTTCCTCAATCTCCAATTTTCTCTGTGCACCAGCTTTATTTTCTTAACCTGGCTTACCCCTAGATCGCAGGATGTGCCCTCTGGAAGCTTTGTCTTCATATAGTTACTTTCATGACCAACGTGAAAAGGGCACTTACATGCCAGCTTCACGTTGAAGAAAATCCCAGGGAAGTGCTTCAGTTGGTGAGTCTCGTGCCTGCCCGCCAGGCCAGAGGGGTGATCAGTCTAACCAGGGTCATGTGCCAATTCCCACAGAATGGAACAGGCAGTAATTCCACTAAAGAATTCTACAAATTGTCAAAGGGAAACGGGCCTTAGAAGTCATGTTTCCTCAGTGTTGTCCAAAATTCAAATTTTATAGAATTGTTCAGTTCATCGGGTATCTGTACGGTGTAGTGAAATAGTTCTTACCTTATTTTATGTTCCGAGCTACTGACATGTCCATGACATTCTTTAAGGTAGTGTGGTGATTTTTCTACTAGGAGATAGTTGAAGGATCTACAGAGGTTTTGGAGGCAGGGTTCTATATGTATAATTTAAAAAGACCTGTTTGAGTTTATTTAAAAAAATTTTTTTTTAATTTATTCATGAGAGATGCAGAGAGACAGGCAGAGGGAGAAGCAGGGAGCCCAATGCAGGACTCGAGCCTAGGACCCTGGGATCATGACCTGAGCCAAAGGCAGACACTTAACCACTGAACCCCCCAGGTGCCCCCACCTGTTTGGGTTTCTGATTCACATGTTGGTTGGTGATTGGGGAGACAGTTGGCATATTGATGGGCTGGGTCCTTCCTCACCATTCCTTGATTGAGAAACATTGAGGTAGGCGTCCCAAATACAATTACTTTAATGCAAACACACTGGAAAAGGAAAAATGAGGCTCAGTGCAAAGTGTAAACTGTGGACTGTATTCTAGGATAAGCCATTTTGCAGCTTAAGTGTAGAATTTTAAAAAAATTAATATCTAATATTTCCAGATAGGCCTTCTGAAGAATCAGCACTAACAAAGCTATAAACCTTTACAAATACTGCAAGAGTTGTTTGTAAAGAGTGCTGTTAAATGATTAAAACACTTATTTTCTTTAGCAGGTTGAACGTTCCCTCTGAGATCTTGTTTAAACCTGAAATTTGTCGAATAAAAGAAATTCAGAAAAACTAAAGCTGAGTGAAGCCATAGATGAGGCTGGAAAGAACTTGAGAGTTTAGCATTTTTAGAAGTGAGTGGGAAAGGGGGCCAGGGCCTTCACGATTCAGTATCCAGGTTTCACTTAATCTACATCTTCAGGATGGTACTCTAACCTCACTTGTGTCAATTGACCCCAAGTCCAGAGGCTTTTTGAATCAGTCTCTCCAGAAAGTAAATCCCTAGTTTTTCTACAGGAATGATAGTGGGTTTTGAGAGCTATCCTGGATTTAAATGCTTTGTCGTAAGGATATTCAAACAATTTTGCTTTCTGAACTATAGTCGCCTCCTCTTTCAGAGTTAAGCGATGGTTCTTATTCTTGAGCAATCCTGGGGTTTTGTACCAGGTGTCATCTACTTCTAGGGCTTCCCAGGGCCAGCTTAAATTTAAATTCATTTGGGGTACCAGGAAGGTACCATATGTTCATGTACTTTTCATCTTCTACAATTCTTTGTCTTATCCTATTGTCTTTGCCTCACTGGGTATTTGATTTAAAAATCAGTTTATTGGGCAGCCTGGGTGGCTCAGTGGTTTAGTGCCTCCTTCGGCCCAGGGCCTGATCCTAGAGACCTGGGATCGAGTCCCACGTCGGGCTCCCTGCGTGGAGCCTGCTTCTCCCTCTGCCTGTGCCTCTGCCCCTCTCTCTCTGTGTGTCTTTCATGATTAAATAAATAAAATCTTTTTAAAAAATCAGTTTATTATCATTTTAGTGAAAATAACTAGAAATTGTAAGTTGTAACCACCTTCTTTCATTTAACAGTATATTTTGAAAATATTTTCATGTATCTTGGTATTTTAAGATAATACAGTTTTTAATTACTATATAGAATGTTATAATTAGGATAAACTAATTTGGTTACTAATATATTTATGTATATTTAGATCACCCTCATTTTTTGATTATGAAAAATAATGTGATGAAAATAATGTGGCATCTGATTATATCCTTGGGATAAAATATGACACTTAAAGACATATGGTATGTGTGTAGGAGAGAGTATATTTATGTGTGCTCTTGGATCACCCAGGGACACTCAGTCATTCTCTATTAGACCATCATGAAATCACTTTACACTTGTGTGTACTTATATTTTAAAAATAAACCTTTTTTGGGGGGATGAGAGAATTCACAAGTTTTCAGAAAGTAAATCATGCTGTTTAAATTTAGAGATGTAACCCCAAAGTCTTATTTTTTACAGACTTTTTGAGGTAAAATTGACCTACAAAAAAATGCATGTTTATGTATATAATTTGATGAGTTTGGACACATGCCTACACATGTGCCTGTCTCCACATTAAAGTTAATGAGCATATCTATCACATCTAGAAAGTTCCCTTGGGGTCTTGCCTTTTTTAAGGTAAGAAAGATTTACATGAGATCTACAGAAACTTCAAGTGCACAATACCATGTTGTTAACTATAAGTACTGTGTTGCCTGAAATCTTTTTGTGCTGAATTATGATGTAATTTAGAAAATTGAAAAGCCCAAATTAAGGAGTCTTGTGATGGCGTCACTACTAGAGTAGGTTGGAGCCATTGATCCTCAGTGTTACTGAGTTACTGAATATTGAGGTATTCAGACTTTGTTGGCACGAACTCAGAGGTATACATTCATCCCTTCATCCATTATTTAATCAGTAATTTCTTATTGTTTCCTATGTGACAGGCACTGTTCTAGGAGCGGGATCTATAGCATTGAATTAAACAGGCCTGGTCCATATTTGCATGAAGTAACTTCAATTAACTTCAGTACTATTTAATCAGAGAGAAGTTGGGAAGTGGAAGGAACTCGAGCAGATACATCCGAATTCATCCCACACGGGTAAGATTCCAACAAGTTACCTCACCACATTACAGCATCCATTTGTTGAATGCTGCTGTGAGCAAAATCTAGTCAAAACCTTAAAAGAAAGCTATGGGCCAGGTATTATTATCATTTTTTTTGGAAGGAAAAGCAGACTTTGAGAGTTTAAGAAAATTTTCTGAGGCCCTTGATTAACAAGTGACATAGGCTACCCCGATTGACTCTAAGACATGCTTGAAACAACTGTGCTTCCCCTTACCCAACTCCAGGGTATAAGAAATTAGAAAGGGTCTATATGTATGAAATCCACTGGAATAGTCATGCTTCACATGCATTTATTATGCAATTACGGAAGTTACCTTGATTATGGTGAGATTTTATAATACAGACACAACCTTTCAAATGGGACAAAGAAGGAAGAAGGCCAGCTTTTAATTGAACTTCTACTCTAACCAAGGCATGTTGCTAGTCCTTGAAGCAAAGTTAAGATTTAAGAGTCATGTCCATTTTACAGATGAGAAAACAGGCTCAGGGGCAAAAAATGAAAAAGTTTTCTTTTCCCTTTTTCCCCCACTTCTTTTCTTTTTTTCCCAAAGTCCCACAGAGTGGCAGAGGTGGGATTTAGTCCCGGGTATGTTTGGCCCCAAACTCATACTACCTCCAACAGATTGGGAGTTTTGATTCAGGAAACACCTAAATATTCAAGGACCTTAGAAATCATAGAAAAAATCTGAAATATTAGGTTTACTACCTGTTAGGGTTGCTATTCTTTATTTTGTCAGGTAAGGACAAATGGATGTGTTTCAACCCTTTATTATGCCTCAAGAGGCTTTTAAAAGCCTGTTCCACATGTCATTTTCATCAAGAACCTACAAAAATAGAGTTTAGCTCATTTCACTGTTAAGTACACAAGTGGCTCAAGTTGAAAGTATTTGTCAACAGGTCATTGTGAGTTGAAACTAGGAAGAGAAGACATACTTGAGAGGAGTTGTCCTGTGGTACTAAGAAATTTCATTAATGTTTTGGATAGTGGAACGAGCATGCTTATTAAATATCCCATTGACTGCAAGTTGGATGTGTTGGCTAATGCCTTGGAAACAGGATTGAAATAGAAAATGACCTTAATAATTGGGAGAAATGGGAAAATAGGCAAAGGATGAAATTCAATAGCTAGAAAAATTGATGTTGGGCAGAAACATCAATATGCTCCACTGTTTCATTCAGTTTATCAAACGGAAGAATATCAAGGCTCTTGATCCATGGTGGTGTAGCCAGTGATGATAATTATTATTAAAAGTTACATCCTGAGTTTTCCAGTAGATAACAAGAGAAATCAATGGAGGAATAACTGATTTTCATGCTTGTGTGAAAGCCTCAGTGATTTAAATACTGGTGTAGGTTTGCCTTGAACGCCAACATGTGACTGAGTCATGTTTAACCTAGTCCTTCTTGTTGTGATACTTGAATTCTCTGTGCTTTCTTCCCTAGAGAGCCATGTTTCTAGAAACCTAGTAGTGGGCGAATCCATTTTAAGGCTGAACTTCATGGGAAAGTTGGGTGGCACATAGTCTCGGCATATGGTAATCAGACCAAAAAATGGCAGTTTTAAGACTGAACTTCATGGGAAAGTTGGGTGGCACATAGTCTTGGCGTATGGTAATCAGAACAAAAAATGGTAGTTCATGCAGTAGAAAGATGAGCAAGGCTGGGTTCCGGGACACTTCTAAGAGGCTAAATAATAGTCTCCATTATGGCCATCTTTCTCCAGTGTCTCTTTCTATCCATTGAGATGTGTAACAAGTTCTGTTTTGTAACTGGTCTGGAGGGAAGAATGTTTGCTTTGAGGAGGGGGTCAGGTTGGTAACAGAAGAGGACAGAATGACATTTTATCGTGTGGTTTGGGTCCGGACAACTGGGTTGACTTTGAAATTCTGTAGTTAGGACAAGTAGGACCAGAATGGTCCTAATCAAAAATGATCATATTTTTGGAAGTCCCTAAATATTCACAGAGCTTTATCAAGGCCTCATGACTAACCTGGGCATAGAGTTTAGAAGGAAGCCCCTCTTTATCCCGTCTGCATGACGTCCAGAAAGTCTCTGGCATTCCAAAGATAAGAGGTGGTATTATTTGCAATGCTTTCAGTGTGAACACAGTAAAACTCAACCCAAACCAATTAAAGCAAAAAGGGCATCTACTAACTCTCTTACTAGAAATATTCTGAGCTAGCTCTTGTAGGTTCAGCCATGGCTGGATCCAGAGGCTCAAATTAGATCATTCCCACTTGGTATCTGTACCCAACCTGGCTTTCCTCTGTATTGGCTTTCTACTCAAAGGTCTTAGTTTGACTCTTTTGTGATGGAAAGATGGCTGCCAGCAATCCTAGGTTTTCATTTTATTTTATTTTATTTTATTTTATTTTATTTTATTTTATTTTATTTTATTTATTTATTCATGAGAGACATAGAGAGAGAGAGAGAGAGGCAGAGACACAGGCAGAGGAGAAGCAGGCTCCATGCAGGGAGCCCAACGTGGGACTCCATCCCGGGTCTCTAGGATCATGCCCTGGGCCGAAGGTGGCACTAAACCCCTGGGCCACTGAGGCTGCCCTCTAGGTTTTCATTTTAACCCCTTATTTTCATCAGCAGTTGTTCCAAAAGCCTTGGGCCTGGTACTGGTCTGAATGAGGTCACATACTGGTGTTCTCCAACAAGGCCACCCCACCTGCCCAGAGTGGTAGTCATCGAGGCATGGTTCACCAAGAGAACTGTGAGGCACTACAGCTGGAGGCAGAAAACAATAACATCAACAAATAAATGTTTACCAATGAAGTTAGGGGGCTGGCACTTCAAGAAATTGGTCATTAAAAGAAAATGAGGCCTTAGTTTGCAGGTACAGACTGAAGAGATGCATGGAATTCGGATTATCATAGTTCATTTTGTGGGATTTAGTGTGGAATAAATTGGTCATATAAAGATTAGCCATTTGAAGAAGGAAAGTAGTAATAAGAGACCCAGAAAGCCATTTCCTCTTAAAAATTGTTGGTGAGACAAGTTGATGGCTATATGAAATGATGCTAATTGTGACACTCAGTCCTGCGATGATTTGCAATTTCCTCATACTCAATCTGAAATTATTGCAATAATAATAGCTCAAAATTTATTGCTATGTGTTAGGCACTGTTCTAAGCGCTTGCCATGAATTATCTCAGTCTGATTCTCCGGGTTAACTTTAGGAGTAGGTAACATTGCTATTCCCATTTTATGATGGAGAAACTGGCATAGAGACAGATTAAGTCCTATCTAGGACCAAGAGCTCCATGCCTGGTAAGTGACAGACCCAAGATGTAAACCCCGGGCAGTCTGACTCTATCTAGCCCCATGCTCTTGACCAGCCATGTATTCTCTTCAGGAGAACAAATGCAGTTTCAGATATAATTCTGCTTATGCTAGTATGGGACAGCATCCCTCCCTCTCTCCTTCCCTTCTTTCCTTTCGTCTCTCTCCCTTATCATTGGCCTAAAAACTCTGGACAGTTTCCAAAACTGTAGGCATAACCCATCCCCTTAACCCTCCTCCCCCTCCATTTATGAAATAGATTTACTTGCTTGGATACCTACACATTTCAGAATTCTGGATGGGAAGTATGAAGGCTCATTCCTATATAAAATTAGAGTGACGTATTAATGTAGCATGAAATGGGATCATCTTGTTCAACTCCTGCCTTTTGAACTCTTGATGTATTTTGCTATTTTTCATTTGAAGTAGTACGTGTTTTTCACTGTAACTCATTTTGGGGGGCATTTCAGGTTTGAAGACTAATGGGCACTTATAACAGCCTGTCTGTGTGTGTTCCAAACACAGATGCCTTGGGGAAATTGCTTGTGGAAAAAGGGGTCGGTGTACTTAAAGGTTTTAAACTAGCACAGTGTGACAAGTTGAATGGAAACTCTAACCTCTTCAAAGTGTCAAAGTTTCTTGTAAGGCATAAGCGGAAGTCCCTTTACAACTGCCTGGACTCCAGATTTTTAGAGATACATCCCATCAAACTTCAGAAGCACACAAAATCTGTGTTTGAGTTTGAGAGCAGAGGGGGGTAGGAGAAGAGTGTGGAGAGCAGACTAGGGGTTTTCTTCGTGTGTTTGAAAGTCTAAGTGGTACAGTGGTAAGAACAAAACTGTGGACACAAAATCTGTAAGAATAGTACGTTCCTATACCCTTGACCTAGACTCACCAAGACTCACTTGTAATCATTCTTTGCTTTGCCTTCCTCCTTCTCTTCCTCTCCTACCCTTCCCTTCCTTCCTTCCTCCTTCCTCCCCCCTCCGTCTCTCTCTCTCCTTCTCTCCATAGACAGTGTGTGCATATACTACACACACTTGAGGTGTGTGTGTGTGTGTGTGTGTGTGCATGCTGAACCATTTGAGAGTAAGTTCTAGACATCATGACACTTTGTCAATAAATGCTTCAGCAACGGTATCCTAAGGACAGACACATTCTCCTACATAATCGCAACCCAGCGATCACACTCAGAAATGTACCGAGATGCAGTATTATTTCTAATGCACAACCCATGTTCAGATTTCTCCACTTGTCTCAAGTTACTCATTTATATTTTTCCTCTAATCCTCCGTTAGGTCAAGAGTCATCCATAGCATTTACTCATCGTGGCTATTTAATTTTTTTTTTCATTAAGAACCATTCCCTGGTCTTTTATTATCTTTCATGATTAGGACTTCTCGAGGAGCCAAGCCAAAGCTGGTTGTCGGCCCAATGTGTCCAATTGTTTTCTTATAAGCTAATTGTGGCCAAACAGTTTTGACTGGAGCATTCCACGGGTGACGTTAGCTCCTCTGTGTCTGACATCTGAAGGCTTACGAGGTCTGTTTGCCCTGCTGTTGGTTATATTAAGTTTGACAACTTGGTGAAGGTGGCATCTGTCATATTTCTCCATTAAAAGGCACCTTTTCCTAGGAGCTCGGGCTTTGATGCACGAGATGCCCGATTCTGCGTTTTAGCTCCCCATTCACTGGTCATAGAGAATAGCTCAAATTATGCTACATCTTGTCTCTCTGCTCTTTATTCATATGCTGGGGATAATCACAGCCTCTTCCAGGGCTGTCGTAAGGATTAGGATCATGACACGGGTATATACTCAGCAAACGGCGGTTATTGTCGTCGTGCTGAGAGTACAGTGGGAGTTTTGGAGTTATGCAGAGCTGCATTTAAACTCTATCTCTGAGTTACTTTGGTTTTTAAAACTTTGGCTTCCCAAGGATTATCAAGGAGATGGTACTAGTGTCTACTTCAGAGGTCAGCAAATCTTCTGTAAAGGGAGAGATAGTACAAATTTTAGACTTTGCAGGTCTGTGTTGAAAACTATTCAGTTCTCCTGTAGTATGCAAGCGGGCATAGGTGACAGTAAATAGGTGGGCATGACTGTGTTCCATATAAGCTTTATTTATGGACATTAGAATTTGCATGTTATATAATTTTCATGTGTTATGAAGTCTTATTTTTCTTTTGAATTCCCTCTGCCCAACCATTTAAAAATGTAAAAAAACATTCTTAGCTTGTGGGCTATAATAAAAACAGGTGGAAGCAATAGGCTGGATTTGGTCCACAGGCCATAATTTGCCAACCCTTTACCTATTTCACTGGGTAAGAATGAAATACGATGTATTATGTAAAGTGTTTAAGAAATTGTAATAATTATTTACTAAAATTACTACTTTTAGCTGTGTTTAAAGCTTGTGGGATTTTTAAAAATTAAAATGTATAATAAATCATATGTAATGCATAATAAATGCATAATAAAATTAGCTACCGATTATTTGCATTTCCTCCTACCAGGAGGTGAGTCTATTCTTTCTACCTCTTGAATCTAGGCTGTCCTGGTGACTTCTTTGAAACAATAAAATGGCAGAAGGAATGTTGGGCAATTTTCAAGCCTAGGCCTTGGAGGTTTTGCTGTGCTTGTATTTATCAGAAATCCTGTGACCCTACATGTGAGCTTGGGCTACCCTGATGGACATGAGACTATGTGGAGGGATTCCCCAAATGTCACAGCCATCCCAGCATTCCCACCTGAGGTTCTTAGATATTTGAATGAGCCCACCTGACATCGTAAGAAGCAGAGAGGAGTTGTACCGGCTGAGTCCTACTCAGATTTTCAACCCATAAAATCATAAGCAGTTAAATAATCATTGTTTTAAACCACTAAATTTTGGAGTGTTTGTAGCAAAAGTTAACTGATACAAGATGCTAAAATAAATGTATTATAAAGGGAGGTTTTGAAAGTTTGAAAGTAAAGTCAGACACTTGAGCTAAGTCTTTCCCTAGTTGATTTAGTTCAGACAAAGTGTCCTGAAAAGCACAATAGGAGTAAGAGAAAGGTGTACGGAGGAGGAAAAGAGGAGCAAAAGGAGGAAAGGAGGAAAAATACTATCCAGGGCATGACAACCAGACAGAGGTACATATCGGTTAAAGTGAACCAGAGAAAGAATTTGTCCAAGTGTTGGTAAACTATAGGACTAATTGCATTGTCAACTAGTAAGAAAAGTATGGGTAAGCATTGGCGATACATCTCAAATTTGGGTTATCAACTGATAACCCAAAAGCCATATCTGACTTAATAAACTATGAGTATTGCATGCATATGGATATTTTTTCCATTGTATTATATATATATATATTTTAAATCAAAGTCTACCTATGAGGACTGTGGCTGATGGTGAAGAGATGAGGGTATGGTGAAAGTAGAGGGATCGGAGGTACAGTATCAGACTTAGAGTTCACCCTTTTTGGAGGATAAGAAGACAAATCAAAGAACCGAAGCTCCAGGAAGCACGATCAGTAATAAGGTAATGGTCCAACATTGCTAACTCACATTTACATGCACGGGATGGCTGCCAGGCTGGACGTTGGGGTCCTTGACTTTTCTTCTGAAGTTGAAGCCAACCCCACATGGCCATCTCACTCTTAACTTTGCCTGCTGCCATCTTGTTTATTTACATTGTTGAATCCTAGGGTTCTGTTTCTCTCTTTTTTACTGATTTGTTATTTACTGATACATATAATCATATATAAATTATAAAGATTTGTAACTTTTAGTGCTTATAAATCAATTCACTTATTTTTTACCTTGATCTCTTGGGAAATGTCAATAAAATATTATTTGTCACCCTTTATTTTTTATTTTTTTTTAAAGATTTTATTTATTCATGAGAAAGAGAGAGAGAGAGAGAGAGAGAGAGACAGAGAGACAGAGACACAGGCAGAGGGAGAAGCAGGCTCTATGCAGGGAGCCCGACATGGGACTCAAACCCAGGTCTCCAGGATCATAACCTGGGCCGAAGGCGGCGTTAAACTGCTGAGCCACCTGGGTTGCCCATATTTGTCAGCTTTTAGAATCAGATTCAGGGCTGATTGGAGTCTACATAAGACTAGTGAACAGTAAAACATATTGCTGTTTATATCATCCATTTATGAAATAAATAATTCTCACATACTTGCCAGGTACTAGGCCCTGTTCTGGTTGCAAGAGAGAGTAGTGATCACAGACTTCAGGGGGTTTACAGGTTTGTTACTCATTCATACAACAGATATTTATTAAGCAACTTAGTACCAGGCTTCAGTTCATGAACTGGAATCTCGAAATAGGTTAGATAAAGAGTTGGCCAAAGGGCATAACGTGTTGGCTTTCACCAGAGATTTTTTTTTCTTTTTTCATTAAGTTGCAAGTAGTGATTTCTATAACCAAGGCCTAATTTAGAATTCGCCACGTTGGCATAACTACCAAGATTTCCTCAAAGTCTTTGTGTTTCATTATTTTGTCTTTTTTCTTTCTCGTTCCTTTTCAAGTGCCTTTGGAAAGCTCCCCTCCCGCGTGTCTGAGATGTTTAAGAGAAAACCGCTCTGGCTGTAGCTCCAGCGCTGTCTCCCCGCATTCCCCCTAGACTTTCTGCAGCAGCATAAATCTCACATAATGTGTCCAGGTTAGCAGAGGCACTTAAGAGAGTGGGCAGTCGGGGTGACACATTTATTAACACCATA
Organism: Vulpes vulpes; assembly: GCF_048418805.1. Lineage (NCBI taxonomy): Eukaryota > Metazoa > Chordata > Mammalia > Carnivora > Canidae > Vulpes > Vulpes vulpes. The sequence goes on along the minus strand of NC_132784.1, from coordinate 89,810,112 downwards.
TATAACGAGGCTCTAACTGTACAATAACTTCTATTTAGTCAAAAAGGTGGGGAAAAAGCATGCTGAGGTTTATGGGGTTGGCTCTGGCCTGGCAAGGTGAGTTACGCACCCAAATAGCTCTCGTGTATCATAAGCTGGAAGCTAATAAACCATCTTTAACTATACGCGGTCTCTCCATTAGAGGGAATGGGTCTGTTGTTTCCTGTCTTTGGAATGGCATAGCGATGACTCTCCTGGATCCCCTCCATCCCCCAATCCTGGGCTGCTTCCTGGCAGCTTCCAACCAAAGCTCTTCTTTCTGTCCACATGGGACGCCAGGCGGGTGCTTAGGGAAGAGAAAATGCTTTTTCGATGGACAGGAAGTTGCTGGTGAGTTGTCTGCAATCCGTTGCACATCATGAGTTGTCATTTCCATCCTACGATAGAGCCCTTAGCTGAGCAACCCGTTCCCAGGAGGCAGGTGCGCTTACTCCAGGGCCCACCGCGCGTACTGACCTGCTTGTGGGTCTGCCTCCCTCCCTGGACAGTGAAGCTTCGGAGGACATACGCCTAACTCCTCCCTGTGTTCTTGAAGCATTTACATAGTTGAAAAAAAAAAGTCATGGTAACGCATCCTAGATCTGCTTTTAATTTTTTTTCTCTTTTTCTTTTCCCTGGGTGGTGAAGGCTACTATTTCTAAGGCACTGCAAAATCCTAATTCTGATGTGGAAGATCTTGCTTGTAGGAGGGGAAATATAATTTATGTTTTTACTACTAAAATGAAATGAATATATATAGTGTGTGTGTATATGTGTGTATATATATATACATACACATATATATACATACACATATGTATATATAGACACACACATATACACACACATTTCAAATATAAATTTTTTACAAAGAGAAGGACCAGTGTCCTTTCCTTTGACACACATATACACACACATTTCAAATATAAATTTTTTACAAAGAGAAGGACCAGTGTCCTTTCCTTTGGGGGACACTAGAAAGCACGGGGGAAGCTGATTTCTTTTCCTAAGAACAGCATTAAATACTAGTAATAAAAGCATCCCCTACAAGCTGACTTCTAAATGCCTTTGGTAGTCGACCTTAGAGGAGGAAACTCATGGACCCTTTGAATTTTAAGCTTTCAGACACATAGACTTGTTCCTTGACTCCTCCTCTTACCCCTGGTTATGAGTCTTAGACGCCCTGTTTCCTTCACTCCATTCAGTTGTGCCAGTGAGCACCATGTCCTGCAATTCCGATAGAAGAAACAGCAAAGCCTACAATATGATGCAATGGGATTATTCATACCAAACACGGATTCTTTGTACTATAAAAAATGTTTCCAGGAAATCTCTGTAAGTAATTCTCATAGCATGTTTATAATGTCGCTTAATTTAACACGGTTAAATTGACTTACAATTACCCCCAGCGTATCAAGCAACTTTTAATATTTTCCACAGTAGAAGACTAAAATAAGTTACAACCATAATTATAAAGCTGTAATTTAGAATCTGCTCCACCGGCCCCATTGAGACAGTTCTGTGGCCCCTGACCTCTAGTTGAAGAACGGACGTGGTGCTGGAACTCAGCTCCCTCAGGGAATGGTTCCTTCTCTGTTTTTTGCTTGTGCTCATACACATCTAGGGTAGTTTAGTTTATACATAGTGTGATATCATCTGTTCTCTGACGTGCCCCCCGAATCATGAAAATGTGACCACTGCTTCTACTAAAATATACCAAGGCAGAGAGACATCTTTGGATATAATTTCTGAGACCTTAGAAGAGCGATGGAGAGCAAGCCTGTGAGCCAGCACCAGCCAGTGGGAGCATCTGCTTTCATTCTCATTTGGCGGATTTACTAAGAAGAATGTGCCTGTTATAAAGAAAACAACGATGGAGTCCTTTTGACTCAGAATTTTTTTGTGCTCTTTTCGGTGACTGTGACGCTGGGCCAGCCAGGTTCCGGCTGGGCCGAGGACGTCGAAGCTTCCTGCCCTCCTCCCCTCCCACCTTTACCCCGAAGCCCCACAATAAAATGGTTTGATCCAAAAAAAAAAAAAAAAAAAAAAGAATTTTTTTGTGCCGAAGTCTTCTTTCCACTTGACCTTCCTTTACCTAAATGCCCTATTTTTTTTTTTTTTTTGCTTTTCCTTTCTAAAATTTGTTAACAAGTCACTAAACAGCCGATAGGCAGGCATGTCACTTTCTAGGAACATGAGGAAGACACACAGCGAGGTTCTCATGTCCAAGAATTAGAGCTAAATTTTCTATATTCTGAGTGCAGGAAGGGGGCTCCCATAAAGCTGACTTATTATTGAGCCTTATTTAAAAATCTCCTTCTAGAGGAGGCCGAGGATGTTTTGGGTCAGGCATGTTATAAAATTGTTCATGCTTTGAGGAGAAGGCTGTGCTGGATGAAGTCTCAAGCCCTGTGAAGCGTGGACTTAGGGCTTCACTCAGAGTTTGATGCTGGACAAGTTAGGCCAACAACAAACATCTGGGTGGTTTTTCCTTGTGGACCTACAAATGCAGCCAGAGCTGACTCTTCAGTATGTTATGGGAGACGCTGTCTCCTCCATCAGAAGTCAAGAGTCAGCGGTAACAGCAGATACGAAAGGGAGAAACACAAATTAGGGTTGGTTTGGGGAACTTCTTCTGAGACTTGGGAAAGGACACAGAGACAGATCCAGTGGGAGGGATGGGTGGGAAGTGACACTGTGCATCCTTGCAGGATCCAGGGGCAATAGGTGCGTGCATCCAAGAAGCCTTGTGATGGACTTAAGGAGGTTGGCATCATGGCTCTCAGCTTCTTGGCTTTGGCAATGACTTCTGTGTTCAAGTTTGAAGCAAGAGCAAAAACATCACCCACTTACAGGAACAGTACAGGCATGGATAGCATGCTGGCCGCGGCTACGATGGGCTGAAGACCACAGGCCCTTTTCATAGTCTGTCCAGTGTAAGAACTTCAGATTCTTATGTGACGCTAGGAAGATAAAGGATTCCTGCAGCACTCCATCTTCCCCAATGGAAATTGAATTTTCCTCCAGCGAATCATATTTAACTAAATTAAGAGACATAAAGGGGACATTTCTCACCCTACTATTATGAAGTACAATTTATGCCTACTACAAACACTTCGTAAAACATACAGTACAGTGCCTAAAAGATGAGTACTAAATAGACTGGTTTTATTGTTCTTTTTTTAATATAAAGAATTTATTTATTTATTTATTTATTTATTTGACAGAGAGAGGACAGGCAGGAGGGGGTGGGAGAGGGAGAAGAGGACTCCCCGTTGAGCAGGGAGCCTGACCTGAGGCTCGATCCCAGGACCCCGGGATCATGACTTGAACTGAAGGCAGACACTTAACTGACTGAGCCAACTTGGTGCCCTGGTTTTCTCATTCTCAGTTAATAACTAGGCTCTAATGAGTTCAAACCCTTGGTAAAATTAAGATAAAAATACTACTTTACAAAGTTGTATGAATTCGAAGAAGATTGAATCACTATATTATACACCTGAGACTAATGTAACACTGCATGTTAACGAACCAGAATTGAAACAAAAAAGTTAAAATTCAAAGAAAAAAACAAGAATAGAAACACCTTTAAAGATGATTAATACAATACTGACATGCAAATAGTGAACTGGAGCTACCCTTACATCTTTATGTGTGTTTTTTTATTGTATTTTTTAATTTACGAGTTGATATATAAAGTTCTGAAAGAAAACCCTGCAACAGGGATCCCTGGGTGGCGCAGCGGTTTGGCGCCTGCCTTTGGCCCAGGGCGCGATCCTGAAGACCAGGGATCGAATCCCACATCAGGCTCCCGGTGCATGGAGCTTGCTTCTCCTTCTGCCTGTGTCTCTGCCTCTCTCTCTCTGTAACTATCATAAATAAATAAATTAAAAAAAAAAACCCTGCAACAGAGCTGTGTTGAAAGAAGACCCTACACTAAGCTGTGTCCTGCAGCTTATTTTGCTTAAAAAATAATCAGTGTGAAAATCCAGTTGAACATAGGATTGTGAGTTTTCTCTTTCAGCTGGGCGACTCAGATGTGCTCTCTTTACAGTTGTCCTCACTTTCTCTTAGTCAGGCTTTTTTGTATTTGTGGCGAAATAGGGTCTTGGCTCTTCACTTTTTTTTATTTTTATTTTCTTCACCTTTTTTTTAAAGTGCCTCATGAATATGTCATGAATATTATAATAATGCCTCAAGACAACACAAGGTCCTTTTTCTTAGTCTGAAAGCTCTGGGCTTCTGTTTCTGTAAGGCTGAGCTTATCAGACTTAGATTTGGGTCCTGCCAAGGTGAGAGGTTGGGAGTGGGAGCTTCTGAGTTTCAGTGACACCGATCCTATCTCTTTAGGAGCTGATTGGATACGGTGGTTTTTGTTTTTTGTTTTGTTTGTTTGTTTAAAGATTCTATTTATTCATGAGAGACACAGAGAGAGAGAGGTAGAGACACAGGCAGAGGGAGAAGCAGGCTCCATGCAGGGAGCCCGATGCAGGACTCGATCCCAGGACCCCGGGGTCACAACCTGAGCCAAAGACAGATGCTCAACCGCTGAACCACCCAGGGGCCCTGACTCTTTCTTGAAAGCATCCGTAGCCTCGGATGCTACACTCCTGGACTATGGATGCTACTGAGTCATGATTCCTGGTACACGGTCGTGTGTGGCCGAGGCTGGAGCTGTTTGGAGCGCACGTGAAAGACTGTGTGATTGACTGTGGCAAAGTTCATGAAAGCACTTTTGGTGATGTAAGTTTGAATCTGGGTATTTATTAAAGATCTTAGGGGAAATCCTCCAACCTGTTTGAAGCAAGTCACCCAAATGGACTTAATTTAAAAATTTTAAAGTAAACTGGTAACTTATGTTTTACTTTTTGGTTAAAAAAAAAAAGATGTAAACCATACCAATAAAATGAGTTACTTTTTATATGATTGGAAACCTCAGCCCCCCCCCCCCCCAACTAAGGCAACTATTATTATCATTTTGTTACATGACTTTAAGATATTTTTTTTCCCTATTTTGTTGTGTGTGTTTGAGGAACATATTTTATTTTGTGAAATTCCCCCCTACAAACGTATTCTACTTTATTATGTTATTTTACAAATTTTCATTTCATTTAACGCATTTAAAATCCTTATACTGGGATCCCTGGGTGGCGCAGCGGTTTGGCGCCTGCCTTTGGCCCAGGGCGCGATCCTGGAGACCCGGGATCGAATCCCACATCGGGCTCCCAGTGCATGGAGCCTGCTTCTCCCTCTGCCTATGTCTCTGCCTCTCTCTCTCTCTCTCTCTGTGACTATCATAAATAAAAATTAAAAAAAAAAGAACTTTTAAAAAAAAAAATCCTTATACTTCATGGTTCACACGTTCTGTAGTTTAACTATACCCCGATTGGTGAACGTTTAGACTCTCCAATATTTTGCCATTATGGGCCTGTGTAGCTGTTAAGAACAGAGACCGTAGATCCAGCTGAGTTACTGGCTGAGTTACTTTGGGCAAGTTACGTATCACGAGGCTTCAGTTTCTTGATAGGGAAAAACGAGCCCTTTTTTGGGGTGCAAAATAAGTTAATATTTTAGGGTGCTTAGAGTCATACCAGCTACATGAGTCTTAGATGAGTAGTTGCTATTTTTAATGCTGCAGTGACTGTCTTGGTAGGTTCCACCTGTTACCCTGTATGGCCGTCCTTCCCTCTTCCTTCGCTGCCTCCCCTCACCACCCACCCCCATCTCCTTCCCTCCCGTCCTGCTTTCCTGACTAGATACCAAGAAATGGCACAGTTGTGTCCAAGTGTATGTTTATTTAATTTTTAAAATAGACGTTGCTAAAATGTACTCCCAAAAATGCCATACCGATTTATGTCACTGCCAGAAGAGTATTATAGTAAATGCTTCCTTTTCTTCCTCTAACACTTGTTACCTTTATAATTTATGCCATCTGTTTGGGTTAAAAATGCTCTCCCGCTATAGTTTTAATTTATGCATCCCTCAGTACAGTGGGATTGTGTGTTGTGTGTTTTAAATTACACTTTAATTTTGAGACTGTTGCAGATTCCCATGCAGTTGTAAGAAATAATAGAGTAGCTATTCACGTGCCTTCTGTCCAGGGTCCCCCAGTGTTAACCTCTTGCAAGAGTACAGTTTCACAAAACAAGGATATTGCCATTAATTCAGCCAAAGTACAGAACTGTTCCGTCACCTCAAGGGTCCTTTCTGTCACCTTTTTATAATCGCTCTCCATTCTATCCCGCCTACTCCCAGTTTAGACCCTGGCAACCACTAATCCGTTCTCCATTTCCATAATTTTGTTGTTTTAAGATTGCTATATAAATGGAATCATACGGTATGTAAAATTAGGGTTTTTTTTTTTTCCATCAGGCCTCATTCTCTGGAGATTTGTGTATCTTTTTAATACTGTTTTCATTTCTTCAAGTAACTTGTTTATAATGCTTGTGTATTTTTTCTTCCTGATTTGTTTGCATTTTAGTTATTGTTTTTTTTTAAGATTTTATTTATTTATTCATAAGAGACACAGAGAGAGAGAGAGAGAGGCAGAGACACAGGCAGAGGGAGAAGCAGGCTCCACGCAGGGAGCCCGACATGGGACTCGATCCCGGGTCTCCAGGATCAGGCCCTGGGCCGAAGGCAGCGCTAAACTGCTGAGCCACCCGGGAGGCCTTAGTTATTGGTTTTTGAAGCTATTTATGTATTATTTTGGATATTGACCCAAGTGATCCTTGGTTTTCTACACGTACCATAAATATTTCTCCTTTGTGTCTTATCATTTGATTCGGTTTATAGTCTTCTGTGTTTAGAAATTTTAAATGTTTTGAGAGTCAAGCTTGTTAATGCATCCTTTTTTACATTTTCATTTCTCTTAAGCCTTTCCTACCCCAAGGTTGGATGTGTGTGTGTACACATGGTACACATGCATAAATATGAATAAATACGTGGATATTTAGATGATCTATATGTTATTCTAGTGCCCTTATCCTTCATTTTAGAGATCACGAGACATTTGCTTACGGTGTTTTTGTTGGGACTATGGATTACTTTAAAAGGCATGGTGACAGTGAAAGTAGGCTGTTATTATGCTCAAGTGCAATATAAACATTTTAGCACCTACTTTTTATTTTATACGAGGCTAATATCATAGGTCTATGTGAAAAGTTATACCCCTTGCCAACATTTGAGTTTGAACCCCTGTGTTTTTTTTTAAGAGTTAGCTTTCGATCTATCGCTGACGTATTTATTTCCCCAAAAGATAACCCACTTTCCCAACACCATATAAAATATTTAACAGACTCATCTGTGCACTTTAGGAAGTTAAAGCTTAAGCAGCTCCCCCTGTGTTTGCACTGTTTGTTCCTGCTGTGGTGTGGGCACATCCTGGAATACTTGACGTGGTTTGCATTTCTCCTTACAGCCCTTCTCAGGGGTAGGAGCCTGGAGAGCTATGAGCGGGACTAGCTAGACAATGTCAGATTTACATGTATCGTACAGACTTTTGTGGAAGGAGCAGCCCCTGCAGTCTGAGGTTTTATGAGAAAACCAGACCTACTCAGAGTCAAGATTGGACCTTAACTCTTCTGGTTTCAAATCCACAGTATTTCTTCCCAAACTTCTCAGCCTGAGTTGGTCACTGTCGTCACGGAGCACTCTTATGGCTCCTCGCCACTTTTAGAAGTGTGCGTATGTTCCAAGTCTAGAGGAACAAGGAATAAAATTGAGCCTGACTCATGGCAAGGTGAGAAAAGATAGCAAAAGATACATTTTCTTTAAATGACTAAAACTGGGCAGCCCGGATGGCTCAGCAGTTTAGCGCCGCCTTCAGCCCAGGGTGTGATCCTGGTGTCCCAGGATCGAGTCCCATGTCGGGCTCCCTGCATGGAGCCTGCTTCTCCCTCTGCCTGGGTCTCTGCCTCTCTCTCTCTGTCTCTCATGAATAAATAAATAAAAATCTTAAAAAAAATAGATGACTAAAACTTCTGATTTCCAGAAGACTCCTGGAGTCTGGATACCTTACTGTCAAAATTCATTTTTCATGCATGTTTTAGAGGAACATGGTATAGGTTAACAAGCATGGACCTTGTGTTTGGATTCTGACACTTATGGACTCTGTGAAATCAGATAATTCACATTATCTGCCTCTGTTTTCTCATCTCTAAAATGGGGACAATACCACGTCGGGCTCCCTGCATGGGGCCTGCTTCTCCCTCTGCCTGTGTCTCTGCCTCTCTCTCTCTTTCTCTCTCTCTCTGTGCATGTCTCTCATGAATAAATAAATAAAATCTTAAAAAAAATCTTAAAATGGAGACAATAGCAGTAGCCCCCTCCAAAGGGGAATGCAGAGATGCGAATGAGGTGAGCCCCGTGAAACACTTGGAATTCCGCCTGCAAACATGTGGTGGGCCATAAAGTAGTAGTGTCAGCTGTTTACCTTTTCTGTATAGTGCTTGATACATAGCAGCGCAAAACTCTTTGCGTTCTGAAGGCAACTTCACACACCCAGGTGTGTCACTGCAGTCCTTGTCGTCGGTGACATGAAGGCTTCGACTTGGGCGGCACCTGCAGCGGGAAGGGTCTGCAGAGGTCTGGGCTGCAGTGCAGGCAGGCCTGCCCCTTGGGCCAGTGTCCCAGCAGACCCCACGGTCTGGGAGATGCTGGTGAGAAGGGAAGCCAGTGGGGTTTACAGCAAGAACTTCTGGGAGGATCGGGGTGCGGCGCCGGGGTGGGGGGGCACACAGGCTGATGGCATCCTCCCTTTCAGGAGCAATTTCCCAACAGAGGACCTCATAAGCCTCGGCCCTGGCACATGGCACATGTGACCAAGTGTCTGGCACAACTTCGATGCTGTTGGATAAGCCAGGTCATCACTGAGAAGCATCAGCAGTGGTCCCTTCAGGGGAGGCATGGGGTCCAGGGCCGACTGAAGCAGGGCCGGAGGCCATAAGTAATTCCTTCCAGTGCCACATTCTGCACGCACACCTCTGACCACATGGGGTATCTCATAAAACCCACTGAAGGAGGAAGAAAATCCCTGAGTTTGTTTGCTGAGTGGATAGGATGGCTCAGTATTTGGGCGCAAGCTGAGAATAGTGGCAGGTGCATGGTGGCCATATTCAGGAATAAGGATTAGGAACCTCCGTGCAGACCTCTGGCCCCATTGTTTCCAGCTTTCTGGTTCTGAAAGTGGCCCAAACAGGATGGGGCGGGGGGGGGGGCATCCTTGCCTCCTGTGTCTCTTCCTTTCAGTGGTTACAGTACTATTCTGACTGTAGTTCAATTCCTGAAAACCAGTGCCTCAGAGAGTTTCTTTTTTCTTTTTTTTTTTTTTTAAAGATTTATTTATTTATGATAGACATAGAGAGAGAGAGAGGCAGAGACACAGGAGGAGGGAGAAGCAGGCCCATGCTGGGAGCCTGACGTGGGACTCGATCCCGGGACTCCAGGATAGTGCCCTGGGCCAAAGGCAGATGCTAAACCACTGAGCCACCCAGGGGTCCCCCCTTTTTTTTTGGTTTCATAACTCTAATGGTGGAGAGGCAAGTTCCAGACTGGGCGTTCCATCACCAGGGCAGCTGGTGTGTCTTCTGTGTGTCAAACTGAGTTAGTATAGAGACGTAGGTGAATAATCTGCAACAGCTCATGCCTGCCGGTCAAGTCTCAAATTCCGATCTAATCCGTAATCCATTGTTCTGTCCAATACATCCAGGTTAGCAAATTTTTATATCTGATGTAATAATTTTGTTCGATTATAAACACGTTTTAGGCTTGTGGGGCATGTCTGTCCTTGGCGAAGGAGTGAGACATACTTAAGTTTTAATATGGTCCTGGGAAGGGAATATTAGGGCCTGCATGGTTTATACTCTGGGCTCCTTATTTTTTATTTATTTTTAAATTAAATTAAAATTTTTTTGCATTTAAAAATTTTTTTTAATTTTTTTTTTTTATTTATTTATGATAGAGAGAGAGAGAGAGAGAGGGAGGGGCAGAGACACAGGCAGAGGGAGAAGCAGGCTCCATGCACTGGGAGCCCGATGTGGGATTCGATCCCGGGTCTCCAGGATCGCGCCCTGGGCCGAAGGCAGGCGCCAAACCGCTGCGCCACCCAGGGATCCCGCATTTTAATTTTTTTTTCAGTTTTTAAATTTATTTTTTATTATTATTATTTTTAATAATAAATTTATTTTTTATTGGTGTTCAATTTGCCAACATACAGAACAACACCCAGTGCTCATCCCGCCAAGTGCCCCCCTCAGTGCCCATCACCCAGTCACCCCCACCCCATGCCCTCCTCCCCCTCCATCACCCCTAGTTTGTTTCCCAGAGTTAGGAGTCTCTCATGTGCTGTCTCCCTTTCTGATATTTCCTACCCATTTCTTCTCCCTTCCCTTCTATTCCCTTTCACTATTATTTATATTTAAATTCAATTTGCCAACATATAACACCCAGTGCTCATCCCGTCAAGTGCCCGTCACCCAAATACCCCATCTGCCCAACCACCTCCCCTTCCTAAACCCTTTGTTTCCCAGAGTCAGGAGTGTCTCATGGCTTGTCTCCCTCTCTAATTTTTCTCTGGGCTCCTTATTAAACTGGTTTTTAAAGCAACCAGTGGAAAAGTGGTGTGTTGTGGTGCAACCAGAATGAAGTCAGCAAGCGATTTGGGGTTCCAATGGAAGGTTTTATTTCTTACATTTCCAGTTTTGAACAGACAGATGGACATCTCCTGGATGGAGATGGTTTGAGTTGAGGGAGCATGGTTTGGGGTGGATATGGGTCCGTTTATTACACTGGCTCATTTTTGGCTGCCACATCCCCCCAGTCTCCTCCTTGGCACTCAGCACTGGTTCGGAAGCAAGACAACACGGGCGTTCTAACCCTAGACCCTCTGGGTGACAAATGCCTACAGTTCTCTGTGGATGTATTTTACTGAGGGCTTCTGTCCTTGAAAAGGGGGACTGAAGACCCCAAATGGCCCAATTAGCAGTTGATTTTAACATTTGTTTTTGGACCCAAGGATATTTGGCTAATTTTACAGTTGGCTTTATCTGGAGTCATTACCGAATGTCTCCCGCATAAATTATGCTGTATTCAAAATGTGAAAATTTTCATTTCGACAGCAGCAACTCAAGTGGAAAACTGAAAATCCCCAAACAGAAAATTAGCAAACATTTGTTCTGTCACAGCTCAAGCACGTGGTGGTCTTTCTGCTCCTGAACAAAATGATATTGGCCTCGTAGCCAGTCCTTGGAGCTGCTTCACCGTATCCCAAGGGAAAGGCACCCAGGCTTCCGATGAGCTGATTATTTAATCACGAAAGATACGGGTTTGAATAAGAGAGAGAAAAACATCTTCAGGAGACTCCCCGGGGACCCCAAGACTTAGCTCTGAGCAGAACTCAGCCAGGTCAAGGCCACCTCCCATCCCAGCCTCACATTTTGTTTAGGGCTCTGCTGTCCTGCGTGTTGAACCGGGGTACGGACCCCCAGAAACTTCCAAATAGCAGACCAGTTTTGTTGTTGTTTTTTACTGCTTGATTTTTATTGCACAATTGATAACATATTTCAATGTAACATTAACCCCTTCTGCTCACTTTTTTAAAGCAAGGAAGTACCTTGTAATGCCCTGTCCCCCTCCTCTCTTGCCCTCTGGAGAGGGTTCATGCTTAACCTAGGGAGAAGGAAATGGGTTAAGGCTGGTCTTTGATTTTAAAAGCTGACTTTTGAAGCCCAGGGCAGAGACAGTATATCTGGGACAGTGTGTGTGTGTTCGTGTGTGTGAGGGGTGTTCCCGGAACATGCTTTTTGTTTTTGTTGTTCGTTCATTCATTCCTTTTCTTTCTTTTCTTTCCTTTTTCTTTCCTTTTCTTTTCTTTTCTTTTCTTTTTTTCTTTTTTTTCTTTCTTTTCTTTCCTTCTTTTCTTTCTTTCTTTTCTTTTCTTTTCTTTTTTCTTTTCTTTCTTCTTTCTTTCTTTCTTTCTTTCTTTCTTTCTTTCTTTCTTTCTTTCTTTCTTTCTTCCCTTCCTTCCCTTCCCTTCTTTCCCTTCCTTCTCTTCCTTCCCTTCCTTCCATAAAAAAAAACACCTGAAGTCCACCTTTTAAATAATAGAGTTAGGGGCTAATCCAGGAGAAGTAAGTAAGAAGACTACCTACCTTATCTCTGGAAGGTGGCTAAGGGCTGGGGCTGGGGGGTGGGAGGGCTCACTCAGAAGAAATATGACCATTGCTTTGGCTCCAGTGAGTGAGCCCCTATTTTCTCCCCACTGTTGAGTCTTCAGTTATGGGCAAGGATTGATAGAAATCCCACTGAAGTTTGGAGAGGAGATTTGTGAGCAGAATGGACCTATGCTGGGTCCCTCAATGACGCCCTAGAAAGTGACCAAAGACCTAGGGTTTCTCATCTGAGATAGCAGCTGTTTGTGGGAAGTACAGTGTGCTGTGTCTAGGAAGCAGAGGGACCAGGGGAGCCCAGTGACCTTTTCACAGGTCCTAATATGCCTAATATGGGGACAGGGGCAAGAAGGTAGCCACGAGAGGGCCGGCAGCCCTGAAGGAGCCTGGACCTGGAAGGGGCAGAGAGACCCCCAGCAGGGAACTGATGCCTGGAGATCACGACAGGCCTGTGGGCATCAGTACTGGTTGCTGCAGAAACTGTAGATCATGGGGACAAGTTACATGTTAACGGAAGGCCATGGAAATCCAAGGGTGGCCATGGGGGCCACTATCTCACCACTGCCTGATGCTACTTAAGCTCCTCCCCCGGCCAAGCCATTCAGGGGCCTGAAAATCCTGACTTATGACTTACCCCATCTGAAACCTATGCTGGTTGAATTTACCTAGAAAAGACTGAATATACCTGGAAATACTAGATAAAATTTCAATTACCAGGTAGAAGAATAGATATTTGAGACAGAACCGAAATTCAATGGTAAGAAAAATATAAGAAAATTGAATTTTTTATATTTGCACTTGTGGCTTTTGAAATTCATAATCATTTCAACTGGGCTTAATATCCAGACTTTTCCCGTGGAAAACTCCAACCTTATTCAAATAGCTGAAATGATGAAATTCCCCTAAAAGCCTCCCTCTCGTCTCTGCCCCAGGGAGGCACTGTGATCTCTTCTTCACACCAAGGTCCCCCAAGATTCAATTTCTCCTTTTTATGGTGCTTATCACTTTTCACCTTTTACTGTGGTTATTTACACATACTGTAAATGCATCATGTATACGTTTTACAGCAGGACACTTACTAAGTTATTGATAAGTCACGAATCCTGATTTGTGCCTTCAGGTTTTCTTGGTCTCTGATTCCCCACTTTGGTTGTTTCCTTTCAGTGGTTCAGTCCTGCTCTTGTACCAGAACTGTCTAGATCGTTACAAAAATTACCAAACACGCTGGTGCCATCTGGGACCATGGAAGTCAGCAGCCCAGGAAATTAATCCTGCCCTTGTTCCCTCTGGCCTCCCTCACTCCGTCCTCTGTTCTCCGAGCCCCCTCGCCCCCTCTCCCACGCAGCCAGGGTTGAGGACAGTGGCTGACAGCAGACTGCCCACCCCCACCTCAGCCCTTTCCCTTCGTCCCTGGGACTGACGTGCAGCAAGCCTCTCCCATCAGCCTTTCAGATACACCACGCGCGATAGATGGCCGGCAAATAATCCACTTGAAGCCACTATCAATATTGGGTTCCACTTGATGCAGGAACTTCTGGGTAATTGATCTCAACTCTTTTGTTCCTTTATTTCACGAGGATTCCAAAGGCAGAGTGGGAACAGTGTTTCTGCATAATGAACACAAATATTGGATGAGGGGGTAATTAGGCTGTAAGCGCATAATGATTGTCACCTTGGAGGCCTCAGGGAAGGGGGGCTGCTGTTTGTATTGACCACAGTCGATGTGCCAGAGAACTGTATTCCCCCAACATCCTGTCTGGCAGTCGATAATTAATAAAACTAATCATAACAAGCGTGACTCCTGCAGGGCTTGCTCTGTCATCTGACCGTATTTCTGGTGAAAAGGTCAAGACCTGTATGTATGGCTGGGCGGCTACATCAGCAAGGCCGTTGGTTCTGAGTAGGCGGGGGTGGGCCATGGACCAGCTGGGGCCCTCTGCATGCTAAGCATTCCTTGAGTCTCTTGTGTTCTGCTCCTAACTTCCAGAGTTGACATTCAAGTGTGTGGGAGGGCAGCACCTGTGGGATGAGGAGGGGGATGCCGAGCAGCAAGGGCAGGAGCAAATGACTATGCCGGCAGACAGGTGGTTACTGTGTGATGATGAGCTTGATCCCCTTGTCCCTGTCTGGTGTCAGCCATGCCCTTCCCCTACTGTCCTGGAACTCTGCAGCTCAGGAACATAAAGCTAATTTGTTAGCCCTAAGTTGTTAGTCTCTGTCCCGGATCCGAGAGCCTACATTTGCATTTCCAGGAGGAGTGGGTCAAGGTGTCGTTCTTTGATTTTGGGTCAGCTTTGTGCCTAGGACTGATTGGTTGCTGGGAAGGAATACACGGGCGGACACTGTTCCTACCTTCAGGGAGTTTAGAGCCTGCTTTATTTATTAAATGGCTTGAGACCCCTTTTTGGTTCCATGCCTGCCTGTAGGGAGACAGTCTCTTTATTGCTTGGAGCAGAGCAGGGTGGCAAGGAACCTGGCCTGAGGTTGAATTAGACCCTGTCTTGTCTTTCTGTCCTCTAAGCTATGTCCCTCCTGTCCTAGCAAACTGATGCCCCAGACTGTTACAGGACTTCTCAGCCACAACAGCAGCGTGCCTCAAAAACTAGGTTCTAAAGCAACCTCTTTTACTCTAACATTTCCCAATTAAAATTCATATACTGAAATGAGTAGCTTTAAGTAGTGAGAAAATAATCTTACTGAACAAATTCATATTAAGAATATTATTAAAAGGGCAGATTACCCAATTTCTGTATTCACTTCTTTCTTCATTAGGTTATTCAACAATCATTTATTGATCCTGTCAATAAGGATACAGAATAAGGGAGCTATAGTAGTTCTTAGTTTCAAGGAATTTATATGTATACATACATATGTACATTTAATTAATTAATTTATTTATTTATTTATTAAGATTTATTTATTTTAGAGGCAGTGTGAGCAGGGGGAGGGGCAGAGGGAAAGGGAGAGGGAGAAAGAATCCCAAGCAGACTCTCCCTGAGTGTGGAGCCCGATGGGGGCCTGATCCCACAGTGCTGGGATCGTGACCTGAGCCAAAATCAAGAGTTGGATGACCAATTCACTGAGCTGCCCAGCACCCCATCAAGGAATTTACACTTACAAACTTGGAGAACCTTTTGGGCTGAATCAGAGAACAATAAAATTATTACTTTCTCCTCAACTTAAGGCGAGTCCTTGGGGGTATTCCACATATGGCAATTTTATGAATAAATCAAGCTATGTACTTCATGTGTATATCCTAGCAAAATGACATTAAATCCATAAAGGATGTAAATATAAGTACTACATATATTTAAATTTACCTTCAACATCCATATAAAAGACTTACTTCTTTTCTGTGCCTAAAATAATCCTTGGAAATTCTTTAAAATGTGGCCTATTCAGCTCTATGTGCAATTAAAAATAATCCATGTTAACTGAAAACACCAACATTTCAGGTAGAGTGAGGAAGGGACACTTGAGTCCTCAGATGGGAGAATGATGGAAATAGAAAAAGTTTTGGAGGAAAATCATGGTTAGCAGCACAAGCTTTAGAGACACAGGCAAGGATTATGTCCTGCCTAAATCACTGTGTGATCTCAGATGATTGGCCTGACCTCTTTGAACTTCGAACTTGTAAAAAGAGGCTATAAACCCAACTCAAAGTGTTATCATAAGTATTAAATGTGGAATGTTTGTAAAACGTTTAGTACAATGTTCAGTGTGTGGAAAGTGCCCAATAAAGGTTTACTATCCCATTTTATGGATGAGGATACCAAGAATAAGAGGCCGCTTAGCCGCCTGAGATGGTGCAGCAAGCCAGTGGTGTGACGACATCCAGAGTCCTTCGTTCCGTGCAGATGCACAGTGAGGCAGCTTCGCTCTGTCTCTGAAGTGAATCACTACCCTGGGGCTCTTGATCCTTCACAAGGATCCCTTGGACCTTTAAGCCTGCCTTGTTCCTTGGCGGAGTTCCCTTCATGTTTGTGTATTTGAGTGTTTATGTGTGCACATGAGTGTGTTATTGCCTGTGTTCACAGACATCCATGACTCCGGTTTCAGCTCTTTAAGCCCTCCAATGGGAACACAAGGGGTCCTTCATTCTGCACGGGCCTTTAGATGGAAAGAGAATCCTTATGTTTAAGGAAAAGAACTGTCAAACACACTTAGACTTGGCACTTTCTTAGTTATTTGAATTCAAAGGCTTAATTAATATTTCTGTGTAGATCTTAGAGAAGCATGTTTCAGGGTCCAGGGGACTTATGGGAAGACCTATGGGGATTGTTCCTGTAGATCAGTGATTCTCAAACTTACAGTGGCACAGAATCACACAGAGGGCTTCTTGAATCCCAGATCCCAGATCCTGGGCCCCCGCCTCCAGAATTTCAGATCTGGCAGATCTGCAGCAGGTCTGCATTTCTAGTGTGTTCCCAGGTGCTGCTGATGCTGCTTGACGGAGATCACACTTTCAGACCCATCGCTTAGACCAAGGCTTCTTCAAGAATGATGACCCTGGGCAAGGAAAGCCCAGCAGATTGAGTGTTTTCAGAAGACTTCAACTGTCCAGAAGATGCCAACAAAATCAGAAATACTTCCCTGTAGATGGTCCATGCACTAGCACAAGTCATAGATGATGGCTGTGACTGCTACTGACACTTTCATTGAAAAGAGAAGAGGTAGGGGTATGTATCAGTTGTAGGAAATTCCCATCCTGTTTTCAAAAGATAGAGACTTTTTCCCTTTAGATGGGTGAGAAGATCATGAACTTTGCCTTCCCGGCTCAAATTGTGTTCTACTGTTTATTTGCTTCAAAACCTTGAGCAAAGTTAGTTGATTTATCCAAGCTCGACTATAAAATGAAGATATTAATACTTAATCTTGAAAGGCTGTTGTGAGGGCTTAAGATAATGCTTGACTGAAGGTAGGAAGTGAATAACAGGCAGATATTTATGTTACTGTTCAAGAAAGTGTTTGCTTTCCTGTTGTTTGACTTTGGAGTGCTGGATCAGAGAATACGAGTCCACAAATGTCTCCAAACTCCCTATCTTTGCCCATTACTTAACCATCACAACTAAAATTCATATGATTCAGTTTAAAAATATTCATTGATTTGAAGTCAAGTTAATTAAGATTAGTGGTTTATGCTTCATTCAGTTCAATGTGTTCACATTGTAGGCAAGCAGGTCTGAAAAAGTTAAATGTATAGAAAAAGTTTTCAATTATTTGAAGATAAGAAAACCACTTGACCTATTGTTGACACTCTTCAGGGCTGCAACAATAAACAAATAAAAAATTTACTGAGAGAAAATTTGACAAAAACCACTTATAGGATTATACGCAAATACTTTCTATACTTTATAGATAATTTATGAAACTTTTAAGAGCGCCCTCGCCTATATAGATCGTAGATTTGTTGCTGCCTGTGCCTATGAAAGAGGCAACTCTTCTCAACTTTACCAGCTCCTCAGTTTGCCATTTAAAACTGATTTTCCTGAATTGCTGGAAAATGTGTGTAGATAACTTTCTTGGTTGGGTAAATGCACACATGATTGAAATGGTCAGTTCTGTCTTTGATTTCTAAGTCTTTATTATTCTTGGTGTAGTGTCAGGGTCAGTGCCAAAGGATGGCATTGGACTTAGTTTTGTATACCTCCTAATTAGTAGTCCCTTGTGGATGGTTATACCTTCATTGGTTAATTGATTCTATTTGACAGCCAGACAATGTGACTCTACTCTCAAGGAAATTATCTGTGGACTGAGTAGGTTGCAGCAACAGTCATGGCATCAGAGCTGGAAAAGATAGTATTAAGTCATCAGTCTGATTGACTTCTAGATGGAGCTCACGACATCACTTTACCCCCTGCATTCATAGATGAGCAAGTCGCAGGTGAGGAAAGGAATAAAAAGGCATTTTCAGGGACACGTGATTGAACACGAGGTTTAAGAGAAGAGCTATAGGTGGGAAGCAAAAGGATGTTATCTAAATCATAAATGTGGCTCTTTCCTTTCTAAGTTCGTTGTAGTTGGGTAGTTCAACATTTTTTTTTTCAATAGGACAGGATAGGCAATAGTGTCTCAGTCCCATCTATTTGAAATTTGCCTGACTTTGTTATTTATTTATTTATTTATTTATTTATTATTTATTTATTTATTTATTTATTTTAATAATAAATTTATTTTTTATTGGTGTTCAATTTGCCAACATACAGAATAACACCCAGTGCTTATCCCGTCAAGTGCCCCCCTCAGTGCCTGTCACCCAGTCACCTCTACCTCCCGCCCTCCTCCCCTTCCACCACCCCTAGTTCGTTTCCCAGAGTTAGGGGTCTCTCATGTTCTGTCGCCTTTTCTGAGATTTCCTACCCATTTCTTCTCCCTTCCCTTCTATTCCCTTTCACTACTATTTATATTCCCCAAATGAATGAGAACATATAATGTTTGTCCTTCTCCGATTGACTTATTTCACTCAGCATCATACCCTCCAGGTCCATCCACGTTGAAGCAAATGGTGGGTATTTGTCATTTCTAATGGCTGAGGAATATTCCATTGTATACATAAACCACATCTTCTTTATCCATTCATCTTTCAATGGACACCTAGGCTCCTTCCACAGTTTGGCTATTGTGGACATTGCTGACTTTGTTATTTAGATTTGTTTTATGTACTCCTTCCACTGAGTGCTGAGATTCTAGAACAAACCAGTATGTAATTGTAGAGGAGAGAGGACAAGAAGGCCATACATGACACAGCTTGTGATAAGCTAAACAGAAGACCAGCTCGTGATTTGGGGCCTAGGTTCACCTAATAATAATAGGCATCGCTTTGGGCATATAGTACTTAAGAAGCTTCTGTGGTTGCTGATAGTGTGATAGGGATTCCATACCCAACAATGTCCACCATTTTGTCTTATCAGAAGTTGGCTCATCAATAAAAATAGCACCTCACTATTGTGCATTTGCCAACTTTAAAAATTTTTAAAAACACATTTAAATGACTCATAAAATATACAAATGTATATATTATATGTATAGCTGCATAGTAAAATTTTGGAAGACTAAATGAGAAATTATTGATATTTGTTGCCACTCAGTCACTCTGGGTTCTGGTTACTCTAGAATTCTGGGGCAAAAGAAAGGCTTATTGTTCATTGTACTCTGTGTGGTGTGTGTGTGTGTATGTGTGTGTGTGTGTACTATGTGATTCTTCTATTCATTTTTGGTAAAATTTTACACTGAAATAGCCATGGTTATTATTTCTAGTTTGTCGGATATAGAAATGATTTTTCTTTCTCTGTTTTTATATTATATTATATATATATTTTATATTATAATATATTATAAATTATTATATTATATTATAAATTATAATTATAATATTATAATATATTATTTATATTATATATTAATTGTTTTATTTTATTTTATTTTATTTTATTTTATTTTATTTTATTTTATTTTATTTTATTTTATATTTTAAAGATTTTATTTATTTATTCATGAGAGACAGAGAGAGGCAGAGACACAGGCAGAGGGAGAAGCAGGCTCCCTGCGGGGAGCCCGATGTGGGACTGGATCCTGGGGTCCCGGATCATGACCTGAACTGAAGGCAGATGCTCAACCACTGAGCCACCCAGGTGTCCCTATTTTTTGTTTTTCGTTTAACAGTGATCATCTGTTACTTTAAAGCAAAGGAAAAATAATTGGGAGAGAGCTATCATTTAATCCCTAAAACAGCTCTATAATATAAATGATATTAATGCCTCAGTGTTTCAGTGTCTAATAGGATTAAATAATGTGTCTAAGATCTTATCTGGCAACACTGAGACTCAAATCTGGTCTTCTGACTCTTTCTACCCCACGGAATAAGGCCTAATCGTGATAAGGAGAGCAAAGGCTTAAGTCTTCTTAATATCCACTTCCCACTTCCTGTGGGGACCCCATCAGTCACAACACCATTCTGTGGTATTTTCTTCTCGTGCCTTATCAAGGTGGGTTCGTCTGGACTTTGTGGATGCCTACGAGTCAAAGATTGGGAAGAAAATGCCTAAAAGAAGGGGCAGCCTTTACCACAGGGACCACCCAAGGACTGAGCTCCTCCCTATCTTATCTGGGGGGTTATATCCTTTATCTTTTAAAGTCATATCTCTTTGGTTACATTCACAGGAAAACTTATTAGAATTCAGTCCCCACCGTCTGCAGAAAGGCAATTTACATGTGGCACCCGCTCAGACATGCTTTTTCTAATTCATTTGAAGGGCAGTGAAGGAGAGCAGCACAGTTTTTAATATTCGCCTCCGGCCTCACTGGTGCTCGTTAAGGTGGCTTTATGGTCTCATTTTGGGCTGGCTACTCTCCAGAAGGATTTACCAGAGTTCTTAAGGAGCGGCCACCATGAGGCTGGGGTGAAGGTGAGCCCACGGCTCAGCGTTGAATTTCTGCTGCTTAAGGTTGTAGCTGAGGAGGGAGGCAGAGCCAGCACCTCGGATAAGTGCCACCACTCCGACCCCTGGCTGTGGCGGTCACTTCCGATGGATTTCTTGGCTGAGTTTGCATACTTAACACCCTCAACACTTCGCTCTAGGAAGTGACAACCAATGGACCAAACTTCTTGTGCAAACAGTCGAAACCCATTTGCCACCCTAGAGAGAAAGTGGGCATGGAATGGGAAAGTGCTTAGCTGAAATGTTCTGTACGTATATGTTGAGAGCACCACGACCACCACCACCACCACCACCACCACCACCACCACCACCACCAGATTTATTTCATCACATGGTTTCAAATATACAACAATCCTAGTCACTTTTCTTTGATTGTGCTCTGGTTTCTCTTGATCCCTTTGGCTTGTCTCACGAGGAGCTGAACACAGCATATCATTCCAAGAACAATCTGATCAGAGCAGAGGAGGAAGAGCAGATGCTTACCTTCCTCCACCTCAGAAGGTTCTGTATCTCTTGATGCCGCAACATTTATCATCTCCTGGAACATGTGTTATTGCTCAGCTGTGTCTGCCCTATAGAAGAGTGCTTACGATTTAAAGACATTTTTTGAACCCACATGTCAGGTTATACATTTATTCCTTTTAAATTGTATTGTAGGGGATCCCTGGGTGGCTCAGCAGCTTAGCACTGCCTTCAGCCCAGGGTGTGATCCTGGAGTCTGGGGATCGAGTCCCATGTCGGGGTCCCTGCATGGAGCCTGCTTCTCCCCCGGCCCGTGTGTCTGCCTCTCTCTCTCTCTCTCTCATGAATAAATAAATAAAATATTTAAAAAATAAATAAAAATAAACAAATAAATTTTATTGTAAAAAATGACCCATTACTCAACGTCTGGTGGTCTTGGGGTGGAGAGTTCTATTGTAGAACATATTTTCTCTTCCTCAGAGCTTTCTTGCCCATGGGTTTGATGAGCAGTATCTTCTGTCTTCACTTAGGAACAATCCATGATATTTAGTGTCTCCACATCTTTGCACAGAGGAGACTACAATAGGTCTTTCTCCAATAATTTCCATTTATTCTTCAGTTTTCAGCTGTTATCTTTTTCCTGGGAGGAAAGACTTTCTTAACTCCTGATTCTGCTACTTTTCCCTTGATAGGTCAAGGCTTATCTGTCTAAAGTCTTGGGAGGCTACCCTGTCGTTTGCAAACAGCTCAGGCACATGTATCATCCTCTATGTTGTAGTTCAAGGTGTCACTTTGGCTTGTCAGAACTTTTCAAATTACTACAAAAAGCATTGAACTGCTCTGATCTTAAAAAGCAAAACAAAGCAAAGCAATCACCGCCACCCGCGCCGCCCCCCCCGCCCCGCCGCCCCGCAAACCCCTAAGCACTAGTGTTCTTCACTGCTAAAATCCAAAACAGATTTAATAAACTAAAATGAGGGAGTTTTTTCTTTATGGAAATGATCTGCCACTTATGGAAAATTTAACTCCAATTATTTATCCCACCCTTTTTCTTTGTTGCCTTCATTGACTTTGGTGACTACCAAATAATTACGTATCTGTATATCCATACCTATATCTACGTAATCAGCTCAGCTACTACATCAAGAGAGAGGATCAGTACTTTCCTTCCCAGGGGACGTATCAGCCATCATTAAAGATGCAGACAGTAAAACAGCAATTTGAGCCTCAGAGAGCGTGTTGGAAAAGAATAATTTACAGTTGTGTTTTTGCTGCCGGCATTACACTAAATCACACCAAGTCCCTTCATTTGTTAGGCATGCTTTCAGTCTGGGATCAGAACAGGTCCGTGAGGGTAGATCCCTGCCCCCCACCTTGTTTTTTTTGCACAAAACAGTTTATTTTTCAGAAATCTAGGCCAAGAAAAAGGATTGCCTGCTTCCATACAAATACCTTATCTGTACTTGGACCTCAGACAGAGGAATAGTTAAGGTCGGATGTGAGAGCATGACTTATGGCCGTTGGGGAGAGAACAAAAGTCTTTTTTCCCTTTTTGTTTCAGAAAATCTCAATCAATATCCCACTTGTAACTGCACCAAAGAGCACAGAAGCAGAGAATCCAATACAAATGCATTGAAACCTTTTAAATTCGGCACAGTACAGGGGCAGAAGTATTCTTGACATTGAATTTCTTGCATCAGGACAGTCATTTCAAATCACCTGGGCAGGAGGGCTTTTGGAATAGGAGTTTGTGTTAATTTAGTCTTACCCCTCGTCTTCTTACGATTTTAAAGTGTTTAAAAAATTAGTATCTTAGGATTTGATTGAAATCACCAACAATAATGAGGTTGCCTTGGAAGTTCTGTGGCTCTTCCACATGGATGCAAAGAACTTGGAAATCAGCTAGACTAATCCACAGTGAGCTGTTTTCAAATGAGGACTTGGAGGTGTAGACAGGAGAGTTAATGGCAGAGCTGGGTCTTGCAAAGTTTGGCTGACTGTCCATCCAGATTGAGCCTTGGGGTAATTCCTTTTCAGTCTGACCCTGTTTACATGAGTCATCAGCTGGATATCACTGCTTTCGTGGGTGTTCCACACTTAGAGGGGTAGGAGCTCTGGAAGGCTGGCTAAGCTGTCCTAAGCAGGAATTGGTTGCTCTCACGGTTTGGACCTTCTGGATTCACAGGTCCATGCAGAATTGAACACTTTTTAGACAAGAAGCCTCGTGGCTTGAAGAAAGCTAAAAAAGGAGAAAGAAATCAAGAACAAAATGGGCTTGGAAAGAAGAACAGCACGTAGAAACAATGAGTGAGCGTTTTGCTTTGATAATATCAAGGTCACTTTTAAATGTGGAAAGGTCATGTACTGTGAACAATTCCTTTTTCTTTTGACATTTATGCTAGTCCCATGTCTTCTTCTGAATAGTGTCGATGGATTGTTAGTCCGTGATCCAGGGCAAGTACGAGTAAACGAGATCACTTGCCACCCAGAAGATTAACAGACGGTTCTTTTCGAAAGAAGAAAGAGAATTCTCAATGATCAATTCTCTTTAATTCATCTCTCTCTCTCCACCTAACACAGTTCCCCTCTGCCACATAGATATATATGTAATATGTACATCCTCGTGTGTACACGTAACATACAATGCTGCTTTCCCTGTATGTTAAGATCTTGTTCTTTTCTGACCTAAGTTGAGGCTCAAGTCCATAACTTGTGCACCAGCAGCCCTAGCTGCAGACCAGCGAGGCCGTCCTACTTGTTCTCCTCTGCTGTTTTCAATCTCCAGTGGCCATCCCTGGTGTCTGGTTGCCAGTCTGGAGGACCGGCTGGCTCGTCAGGGCCGCCAGAGCAGACGGCGAGAGATTCCCAGCCACCCCCTCGGAGTCAGGTGTGGCTTCCAAGATAAAAGTTGAGGCAGTTAAGAGCAGACTGGCTGCTTTGTTGTTGACTGCTCCCTTCATGGCCAGAGCACGCTGCAGATCAGTGAGCTTCTTCCTCTGTTACCACAGTCTTCACATCCCTACCCTGCTCCCCTGTAGACTTGAGTGCTATGAAGCAAAGTTGTCCTAACAACAGGGAACTGCCTTACTCCCTCTGAAGCTAGAATCCAAAGGAAGGGGAGGCTCACACTGAGCCCCACAGAACCCCTCCTAGTGGCATCAGCACCTCCACCTCCGCGCTGTCCTTTTTTGGTATTCAAAGTAAGAGTGCCACTCTGCTGCAGGAAGTACGGAGCGGCTGAGGAGTTAGTTTCCGCCAAACTCTATACTATACTATAGGGTTTTGTGGATTCCAGGGCAGAGTCTCTGCAGGGCTTTGGGAAGAAAGACACAGTCACACCCTCTCTACCTGGGTTTGGAAAATCATGCTGCCTTCTTTTGGACTCTTCCATCCTCCATCCACACTTCTGAAATTGTAGTTAGCGATCATCTTATTGATAAGAAAAGCAAATAGAGAGTTCACCCCACTGGGAGTTGTTTTGGGAGCTCCAGGACTGCCAAAACACTAAAAATACAGCTTCCTTCTCCAAGATCAGGGATTTTTTTTTTTTTTTTTTTTTTTTTTAGTATGTGAAATTACTTTGTAAATTTTCCCCTGGCAATTTTCATGACAAGAAAGAGTCATTTTGTAGGAAAATGAGTGAAGTTCTTGTGCAAAGTTATCTTTTAAATGTCAGAGTTTAAAAAATATCAAAGATAAGTAGTTTGCGGGAAGGAGGAACTTATGCAATTTCCAAAGCATGCAGAATGTTGAGATGGCTTTATTGCAAGTTAGAATTCTGGTTTTGTAAGCCTTACTGTTGAGAGTCTGGTTTTGGAAATGAGGACTACTGTTGCTGACAGACAGATGGGACATATGATGTTTACTGAAATTCATTTTATCTGTGCCCTTAGGATCACAGACAGCAGTTTTTTTAGATTGTATTTGGAAATAGATCAACTATTTAATCCCTACTTATTCTCTGTCTCCATGTGGGCATGGCCACACACACACACACACACACACACACACACACACACGCACACACACACACACACACACACACACACCCTGCCCATTCCAAGCAAACATATGAAGGAAAATATGACCTTGAAAATGAATAAAAAGAGGAATAAACAAATTGCCAATGTGATACTGAATCTAGAAAAAAACAAGACCTGGTAGTATTCTGCAGAGTATGTTATTATCAGTTAATTCTCTTCTGTGATTATTCATTTCACAACTAAAAACAACAACAACAAAAAACCCACAAAAGAACCCACAATGTCATTTCAGCATCGAACAAATCTAATGAATTTTTTTTTTTTTTTTTTTACAGAGAAGAGCTGTGATCCACAGTAGCAGCTATTGCCCATATTGAGCAATTATATTATTTGGTATTTATTATACATCATAATAGCAGAGTGCTATAAAATGAATCCTTTATCTAATTCTTCCTTCCCTTGAAGTTGCTGTTAAAGGGAGGGAACAACATAGGCAGAGAGGAAAGGCAAATCCTTTTGGGAGTATGCTAAAACAATTTTGCAAGGTTCAATAATGCAAAATACAATACAGTTGATTCTGGCTATGTTAGAAGTATCTTGAGGATAAAGTATCTTGATGGGAAGGATATATTTCTAGGAAACAGAGTCTTAAGTCTGTGTGATGAAGTAAAAGCAGGTCTCAAAGTCATATACACCAGGGGTTCGAATGGATTGACTCATAACTCCTAGGGTAACAGGAATTCTCCATATTACAGAAGTTCTGAGCAACTTATATTCACCACTTAGTGTGACATGGGCCTTCAGGGGATGTTTCCCAGTTCCTGCCTCAGTGGGCTGGGCAATACAACCTCACCTCTGCCCATGAATACCTCATACCTAAGCCCAGCACAATATGATAAGGTGACCTAATCTTATACTATCACACCCCTAAACACAGCTCAGATTCCTCTCCTGTTCCCCCACTGAGAATTACATTTCTCTTTAGAACTTCTTCTCTTCTGAGACTCTGGATGCTACAGTTATCCAGTCCTCATTTGGCATCTTCTCAGTCTCCTTCCATACATTCCAACTCTTAGAGATTCTCCTTGCCTAATAATTTCCTCGTAGAATTCTGGCTTTTGTACTACCTGCATGTATAATCTCAATCCTCTAAAACTCTGTAGTTTCATCATATAGATGAGTAGAGCAATACCTGCTTCATCACAGCTGTGAATATGAAATGTCCATTTCATATTTGTTTGGCAGGAAGTAGATGTTCAACAAATTTTCATCTTATTTTTTTTTTCTCTCCATCCTCTTCCTAAAGTATGGCCTAGAGAGACTTAGAGGGTTTGTAAGAGCAAAGGACCTAAGACACCTCCTGTTGATCAACCCAGGAATGTCCTTCAGAATACCGCCATAATTCAGAATTATAACTATTCCTTCAAAATACTGATTTATTCATTTAAAATGTATTATTGCATACAAAAACCAGTAAACCATGAGAAAGGTGATTTATGCTGTCAAGTAATTTACCACCAGGGAAGGATAGACACATAAACACAACTATAATATAAGAAAGATAAAAGTGCAGCATTACTCTACAGATTCCATAAAAAAATACCTACTAATAAATGAATTCAGCAGTGTTGCAGAATATAAAACCAGTGCACACAAATCAGTTGCGTTTCTATACAACCAACAATGAACAATCCTAAAAAAGAAGTTTAAGAAATTTAAGAAGGCAATCCCAAAAAATAAATTTAAAAGAACTTAACCAAGGAAGCTAAAGACTTGTTGACAAAAACTACAAAAATATTACTGAAAGAAATGAAAGATAACACAAACACTTTGAAAGACACTTGAATTCATGAATTGGAAGACTTAATATTGTTAATATGTCAGTTCCACTCAAAGAAATCTACATGTTTAATGCAACCCCTGTCAAAATTCTAACTATATATATATTTTTTTTTTGCAAAAATAGAGAAATCCATTTTAAAATCTATATGGAATCTCAAAAGGCCCCAAATAGCCCAAAGCAATCTTAAAAAAGGACAAAGTGGGAAGATTTGCATAACCTGATTTCAAAGCTTAATACAAAGCTATGGTAATCAAAACACTATGATACTGGCACCAAT
The DNA here is from genome assembly GCF_048418805.1 of Vulpes vulpes. Classification (NCBI taxonomy): domain Eukaryota; kingdom Metazoa; phylum Chordata; class Mammalia; order Carnivora; family Canidae; genus Vulpes; species Vulpes vulpes. Next base: position 89,782,924 of record NC_132784.1, on the reverse strand, counting down.
ACAAGCATATAGTCCAATGGAATAGACCAGAGACCCAGATATAAACCCTCATGTATATATACGGTCAAGGGATTTTCAACAAGCATCCAAGACCATTCCATGGGGAAAGGAATCTACAACAAACTGTGCTTGGAAGAGTGGATAGTCACAGGCAAAAGAATGGAGTGAACCCTTATCTTACACCATGTACAAAAACAAACTGAAAGTGGATCAAAGATCTAAATATAAGACCCTGAGCTAAAAACAACAACAACAACAACAACAACAAACTCTTAGAAAAAAATAACATAGGAAAAAAGCTTCATGACATTGGATTTGGCACTGATTTCTTGGATGTGACATCAAAAACCCAGGAAACAAAAGAAAAAAATTATAAATTGAACTTAATCAAAATAAAAGAATTTGTGTATTAAAGGACATCAGCAGAGTGAAAAGGCAATCCAACCCACAGGATGAAAGAAAATATTTGCAAATAATATGCCTGGTCAAAGATTAAGAGGCACCTGGGTGGCTCAGTTGGTTAAGCTTCTGTCTTTGGCTCAAGTCTTGATCTCAGGGTTCTGGGATCAAGCCCCACATTGGGTTCTGTGCTCAATGGGAGATTGGCTTCTCCTTTTCCCTCTGCATCTTCCCCCCAGTTGTGCTTACTCTCTCTCTCTCTTTCAAATAAATAAATCTTTAGAAAAAGATTAATATCCAGAAGATACAGATAATTCTTGCAATTCAACACTAAGAAAACAGTCCAGTTAAAAATGGACAACAGACTTGAGCAGACATTTCTCCAAAGAAGATATGCAGATGGTCATTAAGCACATGAAGGGGTACCTGGGTGGCTCCATCGGTGGAGTGTCTGACTTTTGGTTTTGACTCAATGCATGATCTCAGGGTCATGAGATTGAGCCCTGGGTTGGGTTCTGCACTCAGGAATCTGCTTGAGATCCTCTCTCCCTCTTTCTCTGCTCTTCTTCCCACTTGTATATGCTTGCTTTCTCTCTTGTCTCTCTGTCTCTCAAATAAATAAATCTTAAAAAAAAATAAGCACATGAAAAATGCTCAACATCACTAATCATTAGAGAAATGCAAATCAAGATGATAATGGAATAGCACTTCACACTCATTAGGGTGGCTGTTTTAAAAACAAATAGAAATAAAACATGCGTTGGTGAGGATGTGGATAGATTGGCACTTTGTGCTTTGCTGGTGGGAATGTAAGATGGTGTAGCTGCTGTGGAAAACAGTATGATGGTGTCTCAAATAATTAAACATAAAATTACCATATGACCCAGGAATTCTACTTCTGGGTATATTCCCAAAAGAAATGAAAGCAGTGGTTTGAATAGATATTTGTATATCCATGCTCATAACAGCATTATTCACAATAACCAAAAGGTAGAAATAACCCAAATGTTCATTGATGGATCAATGGATAAATAAAATGTGGTATAACATACGATGGAATATTATTCTGCCTTAAAAAGGAATTAAATTCTGTTACCTGCTACAACATGGATGAACCTGGAAGACATCATATTAAACTAGACACACAGGACAAATGCTGTGTGATTCCACTCATATGCATAACCTATAGCAGTCGGATTCATTGGGACAGAAAGGGTAGTTGTCAGGGGCAGGGGCATGGGGAAACGTGAATTTATTGTTTAATGGGTATACAGTTTCAGTTTGAAGTAATGAAAAGTTCAGGAAATGGTAATTATGATGGCTGTTCAACAGTGCAAACATACTGAAGACCACTGGACTATACACTTAAAATGCAAATTTTATGATTCATGGATTTTGCCACAATAAAAGAGTACAATATTAAAAAATAAGCAATGTTCTATGGGAACAAATCAGGTAATAATAATAAAAAATAACAGTAATTTTGACTAAGAGTATCAGCAATAGTTCTCAGAGGAGGCATTGTTTGAAGAGATTTGAAAGATTGCTGGGATTTTTTTGATTGGTATAATTAGAGTTTAAGATTTTAAAAAGTTAGTGTACTTATGCTGTGGCTTGTTTAGTGTAAGGTGAGAGTAGACCACGGTCATTCTTACATTCGGCAAATATTTACTGAGTATCTTCTATCATATTAGGCATTGGAGCTTCTGTAGAAAACAAAATAGCCTCAAATCTCCATCATATATGTCGCATATCTTGTGTTCTCTGGCATGAGGGATTTAGTGGGAATTAAGCTTGGTTGAAGGGGATAAATTGGAGATGGCTTTGAATGCAAGCCTAAAGAATGTGGACTTGAGGGAAATACTAGAACCGTGTTTGTGGCTGTAATATAAAATATGACTTGGCCAGGTGCGATAGGATGAGGGGAAGACGGGTTAGAAATGCGGGAATTACACTAAGAAGCGACAAAGCCTTGGAGCAGTGGAGAATGGAAAGTGGGGACTTCCAAGTTGGACTCAACCAGGAACGTCACAGGAAGAGAGAGGGTGGTTAAAGGGGAGGATGACTCTGATAGATTTTTTTTAGCCTGCATGCCTGGGGAGAATCGGACTCTAACTTAGACGGAGAGCCTCCTCTTTAGAAGGCCAATAAGGTCCTGAAAGAAAGCCGAGTCATCTGTCATTGACAAAAAGGAAGACACCACAAGATCCCACGTGCAAAGTTCAGTCTAGGCTACGATGAAGATCTTTTCCAGAACTTCGTCCATGGGGTTCTGTCTTTTAACCATTTTATCGTGGTAAGAGGTTATTTATTTATTTCTTTGACTCGCCCCTTGCATACTTGCACCTCCCTTATTATATTGTTAAAAGTATCTTGAATGTTTAAATACAAAGGTTTATTTGATGAAGATAATTTAAGGTATTTGATGACTGACTCGACCGGTGTGGTGAGATCATATTCTCGCCAAGATGACAGATCAATCAGGGAATTGTGTCTGACTTTTTATATGATAATTAGGTAATTTCTTTAAACCAACTCTGGGAAAATGTTTTAGATAAGCAAATAGTGAATTCTGATCAGCTGTTTATGATATCACACAGTGCGCTTGCTTAATGATTTAAAAGCCATGCTAAACAATTGAGGCTTTTAAAGAAGCTGTGTAAGATGAATGTTAATATAGTCTTATAATTGCCTTTCAGATGTTAGGGAAAATGCTGATTAAAGTTTATATTATGGTTCCTGGTAGAGGTGGGTGGAAATTAAATATATATTTATAAATATTTTAATATCATGAACCACATCCCAGCAATCAATTTGAGCAGCAGAATAAATATGGCCTCTATTACTTTAAAGGCTCATTGTTTATTTAAAAATGTCCTTGGAATGTCACCTGCTCAAATCCATTTCTCCTGTTCTTTCATGGTGAGTTTCGATGGATAATGGCTGGCAGTGGTGCCATAAGAGGTATGTGTTAATTGCTGGGGGTTGTTGCTTATGTAGGTTCTGATTCAGTAATAATGAGCACGCAAGTGGGAGCCAAGAGACCAGGTTCTAATCTTGATTTCTCCTTCTGCATGACTGGCAGAAGTTATAAAACCCTCCGGGCCTCAGTTTTCCTATTTGCAAAGTGGGAGAGTAGATGAGCTCTCCAACAAGGCTTAGACTGTGAGTGCTGGTGCTGCACACAGACAGGCAGGGTTGGCTTGGGGCGGGGGTGGGGGTGGGGGGGATGGAGATGAAAATTAACCTTTTAGGACCAACTTGGCTTCAAAGTCATAGGTTCAGGCCTTTAGGCAGCAGGCTCCCTGATTTCACGGACTGAACTTCTTTGTCATCCTTGTATTCTCAGTGCCTGTCTCATATACTTGTCTGATTTTTGTTCACCAGTAATTTATGGAGTCTCCTCTTTGTGCTCAGTAGTTTAGCCAGTGGTTAAGACCCGAGGTTCTGGAAGAAAACTGCGTGGTTGCCAGATGTTGAATGCTGGCTTGTTACCTACTTGATGTGTGACATTGGGCAACTTCTCTGTGCCCTTATTTCTTCATGTGTGAAATGAAAGTAATAAAATACCTCTTATTGTGAGGTCATTGTCAGCATCGAATGGCATTATTTGCATAAAGCTTTTATGCTTTTGATAAAATATCTGGTACGGAGTCATTGCTTAATTATTTTTGTTGTGATGATGATGATGATGATGATGAGGAGGAGGAGGAGGAGGAGACCACCCAAGGGACACAGTAAACATTTATTGAATAAATACAAGCCTTACCTGTTTAACTGTATTCATATCCCCCATCTGCCCTGGTGTTATCTTGACTTTTGTCACCTGAACCAATGCTCTTCTGAGTTAGTGCTTTCTCAGTTTGTTATGTGGGCAGGTAAGTGCCCTTCCTGGTCTCTTTTGTCTTAATTTCTAATTTCTGTTTCCTTTTCTTAAGTCAAAATTACACTTGCATGTAGTTTAAAAAGGCAAATAGTCCTAGACCTTTTTTTTTTTTTTTTTTAATGAAAACAACACCTTCAACCCTTCTTGCAGCTCCTATTCTGCAGAGGCAACCAATCTCAACTCTTTTCAGCTGTTTTCTTTTGGCATTTACCTTCATAGCTTCAAATAGCATGATTTTATTGAAATTTCTTGATATTCAACCCTTGGGCATGACCTATACTGATTTCTTTCAGTGGAAGATGAAGATTTGGCCCCCTCTTACCACTGCCACTCCATGTGACATGCATACCTCTCACCTCTGCACCCTCCTCAGTCACTACCCTTAGAATGATACTCAGGTCACTCTTTAGTGTCTACACTGCTACGAATATGTAAATATTCTTTGTAGCCCAGCCAGGCTTTGTGCCTTGTTTTCCTCTCCTTTTATATCCAACATTTTATCCTTAGGTGAAGTAATGGTTATTTTTTATGTAGTTTCATGGTTTTTTTTATTTTTCTAGGACTCTCTAGTTCACTCATCCCTACACTCTTCCATTGAGTAAATTTCCTCTGAATACGGTCACATACATTAGGAATTACTTTTAGTCTTATTTCTTGAAATAATTTTCTCCAAACCTTCTGATCAGTCTGCTTCCCAGCTTGTTGCACTAGGAATCCACCCTTACTATTAGCCTCTTGTTTCTTTCCTCCCTTTTTATTAATTTGGCATGTTCCTTTTTTTTTTTTTTTGGTTTACTTTCTCATTTTGGCAGAGCGTGACCTTCAGTAGTTTCCTGGAGGGGAGTATGGGAAGCAAATTTTTGAGACCTTGCATGTCTAGAAGTATCTTCATAATGTCCTCATACTTAATTGATATTTTGGCTAGGTATGCAATCCTAGGTTGGAAATTCCTTTTTCCTCAGAATTTGAAGCATGTCTCCATTCTTTCTTGTAGCTTCCAAAGTTGCCATTGAAAAGTTCAGGGTCGTTCTGATTCTAAAATCTTTGTAGGAAACCATTCTTCTTTTCCCTTTCTCTAGAAGCTTTTAGGATGTCTTCTTTTTTTCTCAGTGTTCTCAAACTTGATGATATGTCTTGAAATGGGTCTATTTATATTCTGCTATGTTGGTCTTATGATGGCCTATTTATCTATAAACTTATTTCCTTCAGTTCTAGAACATTGTCTTTATTCTTTAATTTTAAATATTCTTTAATTATTCCTTTGATTATCCTCCTTTCCTCTCTCTTTCTCACTCTTCTCTTTCTGGGACATCTGTTACTCTGACATGAACCTATTGGAGGAGTTCTCCAGTTTAAAAAATTTTTTCCTCCTATTTTCCATTTCCTTGTCCTGTTCCCTTTAAAAAAAATCTTCCATTTTTGTATTCTGCTTATTTTTTGTTATAATATTTTTATTTCCAAAGACTGTTTTATTCCTCACTTTTAAAATGTTCTTGTGTTACATACCACATTTTCTTGATTTATCAATGCAGTGTCTGCTTTTATAAACTCATGATTTAAGTGCTAGATTTTGGTTTAGTTTGTTTTGTTTTATTCTCTCATTACCTATTCTTCCTCCAGGTGTTTTTCGTTATTGTTGTTTTGTTCTGTGTGCTTTTTTATCCCCCCTTTTCATGTCTTGTTTTAGTTTCTGTCTGTTATTCTAGAAGCATGCCATTAATAGCTGGTGATCAGTAGCTCATACTTAAGAGTGGGACATTCAGAAGTTGTCTGGGGGTACATATATAAAATTGAGGCTTGTCATCTCCAGGTTTCAACAGAGGGCTATCTGGCTGGGATATTTCCTTGAAAAACTACCTATGTCCCTATCTCAAGTTCTTTTCTTTTAACCTGGTCAGATTTCTCAGAAAAGAGTCTTCTAGTTTTTTGTTTAGTAGGGAGAGGGGTGGCTTCCAGCATTACAGAAGAGACAGATGCAGGAAAAGTCAGCATCCGTCAGTCTGAATACTTTTACTTGTAATGGCCCCACTTCACTATGGTGGTCTTGACTTAATCATGCCTTAGGGCTGTAAGCCCAGATGCCCCATGTTTTGGTATTTCCAGAGAATAAACCTCACCTTCATGATGAAATAAGAGAGGAAATGTTGGGATCAAACCACTGTTTAAATATGTTGAACCAGGGCAGGCCGGGTGGCTCAGTGGTTTGGCACAGACTTCAGCCCAGGGTGTGATCCTGGAGACCCGGGATCGAGTCCCACATTGGGCCCCCTGCATGGAGCCTGCTTCTCTCTCTGCCTGTGTCTCTGCCTCTCTCTCTCTCTCTCTCTCATAAATAAATAAAATCTTTAAAAAAATAATAAATATGTTGAACCACATCTTCTCCCTTTTTTTTCTTATCCTATATTCACTTTCATTTCCAAGGATACCTAGTGACTGCTAATTGCTGAGCCTTTTGGAGGATCACGAGATATAAAATAACTTGTCTTTCCCTGTTGCTGACTAAATTACTCCCTGCCCCCCATTCTGTTAAATCAGTTATTTCTTATCCATTTTCCAGTTTATAAAATTATGAAATTGTGTTGCTGTTGTCTCTTCTTCCACAATATATGTTCTTGTGGGTTATGTCTTTTAAGCATCTCTTTCTTTTTGTTTTCATAGGGTTTAAAGAGTGAGTAGAGACTATTATGTGAGTTCAGTCTTTTGTTGTAAGTGGAAGATCAAGTGTATATTCTTTCCTTATTGTTGGATTTAACCCATGAATCCCTTTAGAGCAGCCTCTCTGTGCATTGTTCTCTCCTAAGACATCAGATTCTTAGAAACAACTCCTTACAGGTCCCTTTCAGTTTTGCTCATCATAACATTGTAATTTTCTTAATATCTAATGTGGGCCTCAGACCAGGTATTAACATAGAATCTGTCTTTGTTCATTACATGCAACTGCTTCAGACTTTTCTCCAGCTGGTGAATGTCAGTGACAGGGTCTATATTTCAAAACTGTCTAAAAGGAAAACCATGATTGGATTGTGTTTTATTTTAATCAATTTTACACAATTGGAGAGTAACTGCTTGTTTGACTGAATTCAGCTCTATCAATTTGGATTCTTTTTGGGCTCTAAGAGAGAGAACATACAATTTAAACAGCTGTAACTATTTATTGGCTCATAGCCTTGAAAGGTTTATGGTAGTTCTGGCATGAGTCTTGGTTTGGTTCAGAGGCTCAGATGATATCAGAATATATTTCATTTTAATTAAACTTGTTTGAGTGGGATTTGAAATCATTGGTTCCTAAGACAGAAATCCATGAGAGCAAAAAAATGATAATTTAAAATTTAAAAATTATATATATATAGTGTATAGATGTTATGTTTACAAAGTATAATACCTAAAGCATAGTATGCACTCAATAAATCATCATTATCATCATTGTGGTAATCATTTTATTACTGCATTCCATCTTCTCAGCAATCCTATGTGGTATTGCTATTACACCGTTTTATAGTTCAGAAAACCAAGGTACAGAGAGTTTGATAAGCTTGTCCCTAATCACAGATCAATAAAATAAAAAAACTAAAGTCTGAGCTGAGGCAAGGTATTTTCAAGGCTGGACGCTTAGTGTCAATACACCGATGACTTTAAGAATGACAGTCTTTGGATATACTCTAAGTCTGGGAAACAGGCTCACTGCTCTCATTTAACTGTCCTAATGTGGGCGTGCTGGTCCCTCTCTTGAGATAACAAGACTGATTTTCCCAAGCTATGCAGCTCTCCATGGCGGAACGAGGAGTTGGGCCCAAGTTGCATTTTTTTTCTAACCTCCACTGTGCTACCCTTATGCTTGGTTGATATTTTTAACTTTTGGATGGGCATCTAGTTGGTAGACCATTTGCAACATTTTTGATCCTTAGTAATAGATGAACTCTGGGCTGCATACTTTACTGTTACCTGCTTGACAAAATTAAGCACATGGGAAACTGAGAGGAGTTCACAGAACATGAAGTGGCTTTCCAGGCTTCATGAGACCTTGTACTTGATTGTGGCAGAAGATCCGAGGCAGGAAAAGGCAGGGTGTATGGGGATGGGGTTAGAGAGTTTACCTGATTTCAGGGGGCTTGTATCAGGAATGCAGATGCTCGTACCCAGATTAGATCCTAAAGAGACTGAGAGCGGAGAGATTATGTTATGTGAATGAGCATACGCGTTAGATAGACTGAATGGATTTGAATTGGATTTGGATTTGAATCTCAGTTTGCTATTTGTTAGCTATGTGACCTTGAACTTGTTTTTAACAAGCCTGAGCTTCATTTTTCTCATTATGAAATGGAGATAAAAATAAGTACGCTGAGCTCACAGGGTTGTTGGATGGATTAAGTATGAAATGGACTTAGGCACTCCAGACGATGCCTGGCACTTAAAAGGAGTCAAAGAAGTTTAGCTATTAATAATAATATTCAGATGCAGACAATATGGATCTTGTTGAGCCTGAGATCTTTCTAGAAAGCTGATCCCAGTCTGCACACTGGGGAACGGGCCTACTCTTTTCCCTTACTATAAATCTCTTTCGCGTCTCTCTCCTCGTTCACTTCATGCCCATCCTCAGCCATGCTGCATGCATATCTTAGCCCCGAGTTCTCTGCTTTGACATTTTCTTAGTAAGGTAATTTTATTCTTTGACATTAGCCTTGGGTGTCTGCTGACACTTGGTCTGAAATGAAAGTTTGATTGCAACCATTGTCAGTATAACCTAAATCACTTGTGAGCAATTACACACCCAGGAACCCAATTGATTACTTTTTAGCTTTGCTGAAGTTTATCAAAAGGCTAAGGCTGGACAGAAAATGCTTTTGTTTTATAGGCTGGAGATGCCAGGTCGGAGAGAATGAGGGAATCTCAGATTGATGACTATCTTTTAATTCCCATGCTCCAGGTCAAAGTCCATCTTGCCTGCCTAAGGCAAGGGTATGTCCCTCTGGGGCTCTAAGGCTTCAGGATAAAATTTTGCCTCGTGTTGGATGCCATAGAGTCATGGAATATGAGACCTGGGAATAGGAACCTTTAGGATCATTGTTCTTGGCATCCTAGAGCTCTGTGGAAGTGCCATGAGGGCAAGGGGTGGCTGAGAGGGTGAGTTCTAAGGCTCTTTCTTTTCACCAGCTACCTTTTCTGTTTCATACATTGGAATTCAGCTTAAGGGTTTTTCAAAAATAAAATGAAGTTCGTTGCTAAATAAAACATTGCAAAACTTTAGCTACTCAACGTTTTTCAGTTAAGAAAATTGAAGTCAGACAGATAACATTGGCTGTTTTTTTTTTAATGTAATAAATATTAATTGAGCATCTGAATGCCAGATAGTGGTCCAGCTTCTGGGAACACAGTGACACGCTAAAAGTAGAACAGATTCTTATTAAGGGTCAGCTGTTGGAGGTATCGGTGACCTTGTCTATCCACTCTGGATGGCAAGGTTTTATAAAATCATGTATATTTCATAAAATATAAATCTTGTCTTTCTGATCATCTTTATCATCTTTCCTAAGAATATTCATTGAGACTTGATATGATCCAGGACTGTCCAGATTTTCTTGTTTTTGTTTACTTTTATTTTATTCCTTTAGCTTCTCTGGGAAGGGTATGTGAGGAGAGATGGTGCTAATAGTTGAAAGGGTTAGTGGTCAGGGAAACTCGAATTTTTAATTTGTAGGAGGAAGTGATCTAGCAGAGCCTAGAGGCAGTCTTATGGGGGAAGAGATTAAGGTTATGGGTGACCAAATCCTTGGGACGATTTTTATACCTGCCAAAACTATTCTTAATGATAATACATTATAGAATTAACTATTTAATTTAAGAACATGTAGGAACACCTCCATAATTATTCATAATCACAAATATAATTTTATGTTCAACTGGCTTTGCTGGACTCTGATGAAATCCTCAACCAGGTGTCGATAAAAGGAAACTCTTTGTCCTACTTCTAACCTAAATGCATTTCTTTCACCATTGTGATCCTAAGAGACCTCTTTTGGTGCCTTACTCAGATTAGTGAAAATTTTCATTGGGCTTGATTATTTTATTTTTAAAGGAGTAGTTAATATAGTTGAAGAGGCTTATTGGTCTCTCTTTGTAGTTATTCAAAATTTAGATCTTAAAAATATAACATCGTTGTTAAAGGACTCTATTTGTGTTTTGTTCCCATCTTAAGTGATGTCAGATTTTTAGGGATACAGCCTACATCCGGTTAAATGAGCATTGTTGCTGTAGCAGGCCAACCAAAAGAAGCCTGAGGCCTGAGAACCACCACAAAGCTTTTTCTTTTTTATTAAAAACACATAACCACACTCTGTGGTTATTTCTTATGTCCTACCCTGAGATGTCACTCCCATGAGAAGCAGCCTGGGCATGTGTAGTTTGGCTACTGTGCACACACTAATGTGTGGGCTGAAGAAGGAAAACAGATATTTCTTAAAAAGGGATGAAGCTCTAACTGGGTGTCACTTCATTTGCAAGCCTGAAAACTCTCCATTCTCCCCTATTAGATCTCAGATAGAGTCAAGGCAGCTAGAAGGTTCGTCACATTATACGTACAGCTGCACACTATTATACAGTCTCGTCTATTTTGGATATGATTGACCTTCATTTATACAAAGGAAAAAGTCACGATGACAGCCGAACATTAAAGCAGTTTTAAGACACTGTGATGGGGAGAGTCAAAAGGAAAGCTGTGGAATTTGTGGGTGACTGATAATAGCACGGAGATCCCAGGGGCTAGCTGTGCAAAGGAATTCCCCAGGTACAGGGATGCTTATACCTGAACAGTCTGATCAGTCAGTTAAAAAGTCTGCAGTAGCACAGCTGCAGAGGGGCGGGAGATTGGTGCTCATACTCCACTTCTTTGTAAAACGGGACACGTGTTTCCCCCCAATATTCTTCTTTTCCAAGGTATTGATAAATATGTATTTTCTGCTTTTATCCATTATATCAAAGATAAATGACTACATTATGAAATTCAAAAAACAGAGCTGAAATTAGATATCCGCTAATATATTGGATGCTCTGTATCTAAATCTATCTGTATTATCTATATTTAAATGTTTTTAAGTCTACATCTATCTGTATCACCTATAACCTCATGTGTATTTATACCTATAGCTGTATCTGTATCTATATTTGTATGTCCTATCTAGAGCTATGTATCTCCTATCTATATCATCCTAACTCCGTGGTATATCTATACCCATATCTGTATCTCTATCTCTCCGATCTATTCATCTGTATCTACATCATCTAAAACTGTATGTATCTCCATACCTATTCATATATCTGTATCTATTTTTGTATCTATATCTACAACACAAGGCAAAGGAGAAATGAGATAATCCAGATTTATCATTTCAGTTGGGGCTTTCAGTTTTGCTATTTTAGTAGTTGAACAGAAATGAAGTCACGTTTGCCACAAAAAGTCGTGATCGTCGAGTTGAATGCTTCCCACTGATTAAATAAATATTAGAGTTTTCATCTTGATTTGGGAGGCAGTGAGGTAGAGCAAAATAGGGCTTCATCTTTAGGATCATGTATGTGGTTGGTTCAAACCCAGTGTTATTCCCCTCACTGGCGGCACAACCTTCAGAAAGCCACTTTTGTGAGCCTCAGATATCTGTGAAATGAGGGTTTTGCTGACATTCTAATGTTGCTGTAAGCTTCAAAAGGAAGTCAGAATGTTCCAGAAGAGAGCAAGAAAGCTTACAGAACAGAGTTAAATGGTCCCTAGGGAGCTGATGCCTGAGTCTGGTGTTCGGGTAAAAGGCTCAGGTGTTGCTTTCTTCTATTTTATCCAAATTGGCTTTCCTATTCTTTATTATCGTTGCCTTCCCAGCCACCTGTCCAGCATCTCCACTACATTACTTTTCACTGTGGCTTTGCGTTTTCTAGAACCTGCTGTTCTTTTCTCAGATGGTTGGAGTTAATTTAAGACAAAACAGGTTCAACAGCTCAGCAAATAACAGGTTGCTGAAGAAGACAATGTAGTTAGAAAAGTAAACAGGAAGAGACAAGAAAACAGACCCTAGAAATCTTCAGCTTGGATCAAAGCTTAGGGAAGACGTCTGTGAAAATAAACCAGATGAAGGCCGGATGTAAAGCTGCTGTCGTTGCTGGTCGGAATATTTTAGGTGTTTGTTTACAAGTTTAATTAAATGGAAGGGAAGACTGTCCTTTGTGTCAACATTTGAAAACTTAAAATTTGCTTCCTCCTTGCCTTTTTTGGAACAGCACCTGCATGTTTTATATTCAATTAATCCAATCATTATTAAAATGCTGTCCCATCTGGAACAAATCCATTGCTCTAATAGGCTGAGGGTGAGAAAGTAGCCACGAAGATGGTCTTCCTTAGGAGTAGGGTAGTGACGTGTTCTTACTCTTCGGGACAGGAGGTCTGGTAGCTGTTCACCTGTGGAAGCAAATTAATATTCAGAACAGCTCTGTTAGAGGGCAGGTCAAGTAAAAATACAGCTTTTAAAACTCTATCCGGTGCAAATATACCCAAACTGTGCCTTTATATGTAACATCGTTCACGAAGGACTCTTTGGTGACTTCACTTGTTTCCCTGGGATTTACTGTGGAAGAGAAGGCAACCGTGCGTCTTTAGAAGTAGACTGCCCTCTTCCCAAATGCCCGTGCCTACTCGCGTCTTCAGTGGGAACCACATACTCTATACTCGCTTCTGTGCCTGTCATCATCTCTGTCACAAGAACATTACTGTGGTACCACTGTCTATTTTCATTATAATCCTTGTCCTGTGGACAGAGTCCTTATGAACCACTTTCAGTGCTTCTTTACTGTGTTTGTCAAGAACTGGAGATTGCACAATGAGGGTCTGAAATGGAACTTTCATTAGGAGTCCGTGAAAACTAATTGGTTCCCATGACAGCTGTGATATGACGTAGTGTAAGAAGGGACCAGGGCTCAGCCCTGGTGCACAAGTTCATGTGAGAGGGCATGTGGGTGGGAAGAGTACAGAGGGTGTCTGCAAGTTTTCTCATGGATGGAGCTAGTCAATTATGTTCCAGTTCCTAGAACTAGCACCTCTTCCACTCATGAAAATGAACATTAATTAGTTTTCTTTTAGAGGTAGTGATGTGCCGGCAAAAGGATGCAGGCTGTCCTTATTTGGAACACCAGCTCTGACTTCACCACTTTGTGCCTCAGTTTCCATATATATGAGATCAATAATTATTAGAATCTCCTTCATTGGCTTTTTTTTTCTTAATAAAGATTTTATTTATTGGGATCCCTGAGTGGCTTAGCAGTTTGGCACCTGCCTTGGGCCCAGGGCGTGATCCTGGAGTCCTGGGGTTGAGTCCCACATCGGGCTCCCTGCAGGGAGCCTGCTTCTCCCTCTGCCTATGTCTCTGCCTCTCTCTCTCTCTCTCTCTGTCTCTCATGAATAAATAAATAAAATCTTTTTAAAAAATATTTTATTTATTAGTGAGAGAGCATGCACACATCAGTGGTGGAGAGGGCTCGAGGGAGAGGGAAAAGCAGATTCTCTGCTGAGCAGGGAGCGAGGTGCAGCACCCAATCCCAGGACACTGGGATCATGGGCGAAGGCAGATAGTTAACTGATTTAACCACACAGGCGCCCTTACCTTCATTGGCTTATTCTGAGACGGCCTAAGTTAGGAAAGGAAAGCGTTTGGAAAAGTCCCAGGAACACAGTATGCATTTATACTGTGCGAGTTGTTTGGGATCATTGATCCTAAGTTTTAGGTAATAATTGCTTTTCAGGGATGTTGTAAAGATGAGTGATAATGAACGTCGGAGACTGGGTAAGTGTGGGTGTTAGCTTTTCACCAGGGCCACTGCTCGTGCATCACCTCCACCATCAGTTTGCTGACCATCTTCATCCCCGTAGAGATCCCCTGTAGGGATAACCGAGGCCTTCCGCTGTTAAGATCCATTGGCCATTTCTCAGTTCTGGGCTGACTTCTGTTCTTTTCTTTTTATTTTTGTGATGGGTCCTAGATAATCATTTTGACTTACCTACTACTGTCTCCCTGGTATTTCCTTCTGCAAGTCTGACAGCAGGTGCACAGTAGTACCTAATGCATAGAGTCCCAACTTTTGGTTGAAAGTCTCCAAACCCCTGTTTTATTGCCTAAGACCTTTGTTGGCCCTCTGCTTCTTCTTCTTCTTCCTCTTTTTTTTTTTTTTAATTTCTGCTACTGCCATGTAGCCTATTGGACCTCTCGATGCTAAGCCCTACAGATGCAATCGAGGCATTTAAGTGAATACAGGTCCTCTCAGGGCTGTTTGTACTCAGGAGGCCATTTGCATTTGTGCAACCTGGGTACTTTTTAACAATGATGGTTTTTTAGGTTTTTCCCCCTTCACATCGTACAAATGATGCTTCCTTTGGCTCTTGCTTTTTCCCCTTTTTAGGAACTTCTTTTTCCTTCTCTTCTCACCTCCATCTATTTGGAGGCAAAGCATTTCTCAGTGTTCAACCAAACATACGTGTATGATAATGCTGCTCCTTAACATTTTGGTTTTATCAATAAATATGGTATACATCAGACATTGTACCTACCCTTTTCACTGCTTTTGCCAAATCCCAGCCAAATTCCAGCTTTGAAATCCTGTAGGATATAGCATTTGTTCAGAAAGGTTAATTTTATAATAGTACATTATTATATTGTATAGTACTTTTATTTTTCTCAAAACTATCTCCTATCAATGGGTTTATCTTCTGAGCAACTTATCAGATAGGAAAGTTATTTTTTTTAAAGATTTTATTTATTTTTCATGAGTGACACAGAGAGAGACAGAGACACAGGCAGAGAGAGAAGCAGGCTCCCTGCAGGGAGCCTGATGTGGAACTCGATTCCAGTACTCTGGGATCATGACTAGAGCCGAAGGCAGACACTCAACCCCTGGACCACCCAGGTGCCCCTATTTCTGTTGACGTATAAAGAAACCAAGTCCTAAGGTCTCTCTCTCTCTCTCTGTGTGTAGTGAATAAATCACTTGCATAAGATGCCCATAGCTAATCTATGGTCAAGCTGGGACTGAAATGCAAGACTTCTTTTCTTCACACCCGCACTTTACCCATGAGATCATCCTGCCTTCTCATACCCTATTGCGCCCTTTATGTTTTAACTTATGAATATGATTAGTTCCAGATTCCCCCCTCCCTATGCTTGTACACACCTGCAAGTGAAACCTCTTATCAGAGATCTTGCAGTTCTCACTATAATTAATATAAAAACTGGTTGTATCTTATTAATGAAAAGCACGTTCAATATTACACTGTAGTGTCAGTAATATGCATGCATAATTATATGCAGTGGCTAAATGTAAGTTTTGTCATTAACCTCACAAAATACACACTTTTCTGAAGTAGATGGAACTTGTTGGATCTGCAGCAGCGGCTCTTGTTGTCTTGCCAGTTGATTAGGGACTGCAAATCAGGACAAACTAGCTGAAGCATTCCAAGGGTATAGGAGCTGCATCTGCACAAATTTTCTGAGATAAAACACTGAATTTTTTGCTGAAATACAATATTTAAATGTGAGAGCATGAAGAATTAAGAGCACCAGAACCACAGCTTGAGACTAGGAACATCAGCCAATGGAAAACCTGACATTCCCTTTCTTTGTGAACACTTCACCAGACTCCTCCTGTCGGTTGCTCAAACAGTAGTACCTATGTAGGGTATATACACTGTAAGGGCAAATAAAAAATTCTCCCTTTTGATTGTGATGAATATTTCACAATCTATACAAATATCAAATCATCAAGTTGTATACCTTAAAAATTTAGAATTTTTACATTGTCATTTATAACTCAGAAAAGTTTGAAAAAGAAAATTCTTCCTATTGAAAATCAGGAAGGGACTGACCCCACCTCCCTTTTCTTAGAGCAATTACTTTTGGAAATTTGTGATTGCAAGTTCTTTCTCTGTCTCTTTCAGATATGTGTAAATCTTTTTTAGAAGTTAAATAAACCTCTTGTCAACCTCACAACCCAAGAATGTCTTTCTCAAGGACCTGGGGTCAAAATCTTTGAAATGGAATCAAGGAAGATAGTACCCCTACTTTTCAGTTTCTGTGGGAGGGTAGAAACCTAATTTGAGCAGATGCCTGAGTCCAAGTTGCAAAACTACTCTTGTCATAAACATATGAGTTTATATTTCCTTTGGATAAATCCAACTAGCTAACACAGATGGTCACCACAATTACCCAGTGAATTTAGGATAAACTATGTATGACAAATGGTGCTGTCAAGTCTTCTTACTTGAGGACAAGTTATTGTTTATCTTGCAAGCATGTAATGAGTTGTATCTGCTTGGGTATATGAAAGGGTTAGATTTCTTCCTGTTTTTGCAATCTCTGACAGATTGCCTGTGATCGTATTTGGTTTCAGCTTATTCAATAATAAGATTGTTTTCTTTCCTCTACCTTGTGGAGATGTTTTCTGGATTGGGAAGCGATTTAAAAAAAAAAACTATTTTCAATAATGTGTATACTTCACTTGGGCAGAAACTTGTAAGGGAAACACTTCCTGGCCCCTCCCTACATATTAGTTATTTAGGAATTGTTCTGTGTCTTCGGTCCGTATTTTTGTATGCTACAAACCATATCCTGATGTGATGCCCTTAGTCAAACCTTGTCTGTTTGAATTGTTGAATTTTGAATTGTATAGCCTTATAAATAAGGCTATAACTATATCCAGAATTTAGAGTCAAAGTTAATGTCCCTAAGTTCGGGTAGTAAGGACATAGGACCTACACAGCCTAAATTGGGGAAGGGAGTCTTCTGTAGGATGGGAAGTTGTGAAAAAGATTGTCGACAGTGCTTGCTGTAACTGATTTAGTGGAAATAGTAAACTAGGGGCTTGACGTGCCTTGCACATCTACTCTCTACTTTGTTCAGGCCATAAAATGTGGGTTTAATTGAATTTCACAAGCAAGGAAAAAATGAAATCATATGCAATAGAACACATGCAGGTCAACACATTGCCTTCAGGACAACTGGGCTAATACGGGGTCAAGCCCATGTGGAGAATTTGCAAATGAGATGACACTGGTGAAATTTGGACACAATAACACTCTGATTAGTGAGCACAGCTGCTCAGCATCCAGAATCATTCTCTGTCGGTCTCCATTTCAAGCATATTGTTGCTTCCTGAAGTTTGGTGTCTCATCGCTGAGCTCCTCAGTCCTGTTCAAAAGGAGCAAGGGGGCAAAGCTAACATCTATATGTTCTCAAGTGATCAGCTCAAATTTGAGATTTTTTTTTGAAAGGCTTAAACAGCATTTCATCACATCAGTTTTCTGATTATGCTGATTTCTCGTCTCCCCTTTGCCTCTGCTGCTTTCTCAGTGACATTGTGAATATTGAAATGAGTTCATAACAAGAGTAGCTGTATCCGTGTTTACTTCTCAGAAGCAGAGAAAGCAGGACTACCAGAGTCTGCTGGGCTTAGAATTAGACAGGTGCGGCTCCGACTCCCAGTTCCAGCCCTTAGCAGCTGTGTGAACTTGGGCAAGTCTTTCAAGCTTTCTATGCCATTTCCCTACTAGTAACGCAAAGTTTGTATTTTGGCCCCTAGGAGTCTCTGCACAAGTGTTAGGTCCATTTGATTTTGAAAAGGAAGTGTAGGGATAACACCAAAAATTTTGTTTGAGATGGATTGGACTTTGTACATTTCAAAGCGGTGGTCCCCCACGGTGGAAATGCTCCCATGGGGAGATATATCTGAATATAGGGAGAAGGGATCTTTGTAACTCTTTAAACATGTTTAAAATCCTGTTGTTCAAAAAAATAAAGCACCAGGGAAAACAGTTATACATCTTCTTAACTATTGGAAGATACCAAGAAGATAAAAAAGACAAGGTTGGAAAGAAGGGAAGAAGAGAAAGATAACCATAGAAAAGGAAAAATAGTATAAAACAAGATGATATAAATAGGTCAAAATATAAAGTAAATAATTGTAAATGGACTTGCCGGTTAAAGAGAATTTGTTGTATTTAAGCAGAGAGAAAGAAGGACTAGCAAAGAGTCCACTGGGCTTAGAATTAGACATGTGTAGCTCTAATTTACTGTATTTAATTAAAACAGGAATTTAGTAATTTGCTGCTTATAAGAGACAGATCCAAAATATTAGTCTTAAAATTTAAAAAATGTGGAAGTGAAAGGTTGGGGAAAGACACATCAAATACTAACTGAAAGAAAACTGATATATATATATATGTATATATATATATATCAGTTTTATTATATATATACAATATATATATTATATATAATAAGTCAAATATAAATACCATGTTATATATAAACATATATACATTTATATAAGTATATATATATATATATATATATATATATATAGAGAGAGAGAGAGAGAGAGAGAGAGAGAGAGATATTCCAAACATGGGTTTGAAAATGTAACAGAATCATTGTAAACAATTCGTGGATGGGAGAATCAGAGAATAGAGCAGAGTGGACATCAGAAGAATCCCTAAAATTGTACTATAAATCAAAATAGTGCATATCAAACAGCTAAGTTAATAAAGTAAGTCCTCGATGATTATATTGGGAAAGAAGAAAGACTGGAAATTAATGAACTGACTTTGCAATTCAAAGTTAGAAAGCAGAGGAAACTCTAAGAATGTGGAAGAGTGTAGTGAATATAATAGCAGGCATTAATGAATAAGAAAACAAGATATAATACAAAAACTCAAGATTAAGATAAAGTTATTTGGAAATTACAATGAAATTGATATATTTTTGCATGAGTGATCAGGAAGAAAAGGGAGAAGGCACACAATAAAAATATTAGAAATAAACAATGGGACATACTGCAATTATAGTAGAAATTTAAAAATAATGTAAACCGTTAAGAACTCTATAGCAAAAAAAAAAAAAAGAACTCTATAGCAATACATTTGAAGGTAGGCAAATAGACAATTTCTTATAAAGCTATATTTTACACTCAAAAACAAATAGGAAAGTGGGATATTTACATTTATATTTAAAGAAAGCAAATGAATGTTTAAAAATTTCTAAAAAATAAAAAAAATGAAATTATATTGAGTGAGAGCAAAGTAAGGGAAAGAGTCAGAGGAGAGGGAGAAGCACATTTCCTGCTGAGCAGGGAGCCTGACTCAGGGCTTGATCCCATGACCCAGAGGTTATGACCTGAGCCAAAGGCAACCACTTAGCCAACTGAGCCACCCAGGCTCCCTGCCCAAATGACTCTTTTTCCCCCAGATGACATTCCCAGATGTCCCATTTCCCCAGATGACATTTTTTTTACAAGAAAGTTCTAGGAAGCGTTTATGCAAACTATTCTAGGCATGAAGAGAAAATGCTTCTCAGGTCATTTAAGAAACAAGTATAATTTTGATATTGAAATCATATGTGGGAGAGAAAAATTAGAGACCAATCTACTAATAAATCAAGATTAAATAGTCTTAGGTAAAAAAAAGAGGTAAGATGAATGTAGACATGTTTAAGAGAACAATATGTTATGAAGCATTTGAGTTTATTTCAAGAATTTATTAAAAATTTCTTATTGCAATTTACCTCATTAATAGATGAAAGGAGATAAAATATATTAGGTGTAGAGAAATCAAACAGCAAAAATTCCAAACTTCTTAGCAGACTAACAATAATAATAGGAACTTCTTTAACCATGTGAAGGTGTAACAAATCAGGGAACAGATATGATGCCTCAGGGGAAAATATTAGATGTTTTCTTCTAACCACTAGGATCTACCAATGATGCATCTATTATAAAAATGAGGTAAAAAGTATAACAATGAAAAAGGAAGGAACAAAACAATCAGTATTTTCAGATTCTATTATTGTCTACATAGAAAATCCAAGAAAAGCTTTAGATGAACAATAGAATTAGTGAGCTCCATACAGTAACTGGATACAATACCAAAGACAAAAATCTTGAGTTTATGTCAGCCACAAACAGAAAATGTAATAAAAATAAAAATTGATGTTTATGATATCTAAATAAAAATGTATAATATTTTTATGGAGAAAATTTTAAATCTCTGTTCAAAGATGTTAAAGACACAAATAAGTGGAGAAATATGGTATGATTGTGGATGGGAAGTCTCAAATCATAAAGTTTCTCATTCTCTACAGATTAATTTATAAATTCATGTTATTTCCAACCACCGTCCAAATAGGACAAATAGAATGGACTGTGACAAGCTCGTTCTATAAAGTTTATATAGAAATCCAAAAATGGTCAGAGCAATTTTGAAGAACAAAATAGGGGGATTCAACCTTAGCAGGTATCGAGAATCCTTATGATGTTTTATTAAAACAATGTGCTGAAAAAAAACAAAAAACAAAAAACAAAAAACAAAACAATGTGCTGTTAGCTCAGAGATAGGGACATTGAACATAGTAGGAAGATTATACAGAGATGTATACATATAAAAACTTGATGGATGACTGAGGTAACGTAGCAGGTTAGGGGGATGGGAGGATATTTAAGTGATTCTGGGAAATTAGTTTAATCCTTACGAAAAAAGTGAAATTGGATCCATTCCTTATATTTTAAGATCAATTCTATTTGGATTCAAAAATCTACACGAAAAACAAAATTTAACAGCTTTTAGAACAGTGTTGGAAAATATCAGTAGGACTTTGGTATAGGAAAAGATTTTTTAGAAAATGAAAGCAAAACTTTAAAGGCAAAGATTGATAAAATGAACTGTGTTAAATAAATATGTTTGTATCAAAAGACATCAAAAACAGAGTAAGAAGGTATTTGTCACAGAATAAGAGATTTTTTTAAAGCAAAAATAACAGATAAGGATCATTGTACAGCATACTTAGACGACTCCTAGAAGACAGATACAAACAATTCAGTTTAATAGTAGACCAAGAATATGATCAGATAAATTACCAAATTAAAAACCCAAAAGGCTAACACATTTGAAAAATACATAATATCAATAGTATTCAGGAAAATGCAGGTTAGAAGTACAATGAGCTATCTCTTAGTACCAATGAAAGTGATAAAATTAAAAAAATTAGTGATTTCAGTGTTTGGAAAGGAGTGCACCATGGGCACCTGCATACACCGCTGAAGTTGACAGGAGCTGGCAAAGGAGCACCTGCCCTGTGACCTATGTCGTGGGATGTAACGTTCACTGGAGCATTGCTTGTAATGGTGAAACAATTGGAGACAACGTAAATGTCTATTAAAAGGAGAAAGGATAAATCAATTCTACTATATTCATACACAAGAATTCTTTACAGTGGTTAAAATTAATGAACTAGAAATAAATGCATCCTTATGAATAAGTCTCAAAAACAGGCAAAATGAAGAAAGCAAACTGCCAAAGAGTGCTGTGTTAGGTCAAGTCCTCTAAAATGCAAGTGCCAAGACAAAATTCGATGTGAAAGTAACTTATTGGGAAGAAGGGAGGGACCTGGAGAAGGTGGGGGGAGCTTTCAGACTATGATGCAGGCTAAAGTCCTATAAGGGAACCAGTCCTGTAAGGGAACAAGATCCGTGGAGTTCAGGAACCCACTGAACTGTTAAAGTAGTTCTACATATTAAAGTAGTCCTACATTTTGTAGGACTGGACCTGCATTAACAACTTTCTTGTCCCCAGTTAGTGGCTAAGAGTAACCTATGGGGAGCCTGGTGCAGGGTGGGGTGGACACACAGAGTAGCAGCTGTGTGGTGGTCAGACGGGTGCTCTATCCTAGAGCTAGGAGATCTGGGTGGCACATTCTCTACCACAAGGAAGAGTAAGTGTATGATTCTGGCTCTATAATATTAAAATCCGCAATACAGTTCTACTTCTTGTTTGTAGATGCATAGGTGTACAGGAAAGATTTTAGAACACGCCTTGGAATGATGGACAAATTCAAGATAATGATTGACTGCCAGGGCTGGGGATAGAGAGAAATGGGAACAGACAGGGCACACAAGGGATTTTATTTCATACATTTTTATTGTTAAAATCTAAGTGGTGATTACACTGGTATTTACCATATTAAACAATAATGTTTCCATTATCCTAATGTATTTTGTAATGATAATTCATTAAAGTTAATTTCTTAAGAAGTAAGCTAGTGAGTAGTGGATATGGGTTACAAAAAAAAATAGTTGGAACACCTTGTTTTAATGGAAAAGAGAAGTCAAGGAGATATGTACAACGCTCAGAGTTTTCCTTTAAGATCACTGATGTGAATAAAGGGACATGAAACAAAGTAATCACTGAAGGAAGAACAGCTTTACTACAAGGATTGATTGACATGTATTCCACAAATTTTTACAGACTGTATTTTCATTTTAATTCAGTTGAAAATATTTTCTCATTTTCCTTTTGGTTTTTCCTTTGACTCATGGGCTATTTAGAAATCTGCTTTTTTTGTTTTTACAAAATGGAGAGTTTCCCCCCAATTTTTGTTTTGTTTTGTTTTTGACCTTTAATTGTATTGCGTTCCAAGAACATACTTTGTATGCTTTGAACCATTTCAAATATACTTACTTTGTGATTCAGAATATAGTCTGTCATGGTAAGTGTTGTGTGTGCACTTGGAAATTATGTGTATTCAGACGTTTTAGGATGGAGTGTTCTATAAATGTCGATGAGGTTAGTGGACGTTTGTTGGATAGTGTGATCCAAGTCTTTTATATCCTTACTGATGTGCTGCCCACTAGTATCAGTTACAGAGAGAAGGGCGTTAAAATCTCCCACTGTAATCACAGACTTCTTTCTCCTTCTAGTCCTACCCAGTTTTGCTTTGTGCATTTTGAATCTTCAAAATCTCTTCAGTTCAGTAGGATCTCTGATGAGCCCCCTCCTTCTCCTGAGGACTGGAGAGTCTGTGATGGCGTAAGCTGGGCAGTCATAGGGCCCACCGCATCACCTTCCTCTGCTACCAAACATTCAGTGTCTGAAAATAATTGTCTGGTTTCTTAATTACTTCGACCAGAGGTACAGCTGGTCTTTATTACTCTATCTTTGTCAGAAAAAGTAGTTACTTGGCTAATTCTTGTCACCATTGTAGTCCCTGGTGTAATCTCTCTCCTGTGGGTACACCCCTCCTGATGAACTGGGGTAATAAGGTAGGCTCCCCATCCTCATAGCACTTTCTTACCTTCCTTGAGAATCCTTACACTGTTTGAAGGTGTAGGTTTGTATGTTCATTTGTAGGTTTGTTTTTTCAGAGTCATTTGCAGGTTTGTTTGTTCAGAGTCAATGTCAATGTCCACTATTCAATAGTAGGCCTCGAGCAGAGAACAAGTCAGAATCACTTTTGTATCCTTACTGCCTAACACAGTGCAAGGTGTATGGTATAATTTCAAATATTTGTTGAACAAATAAATGACTGTAGGACAGGGACAGTGCACTTCCTGTGTCATATCTGTGTCAACGTATTCCTATTTGCATTTCCCTTAAAGTTATTTTGTTGGCATATTGCTGGGATGAAAGTAATAACAGAAATACAGTTTGGTTTATCTCAGAGTATTTTCATCTAGTTAACAAAGAACAACATTTATCTGAGTAGGCATATGAGGCTGTTAACATTGTGTTCTTCAAATATGTTAAGTTCTAGCTTGTGCGCATTTCTTACGTGTCATCCCAGGTGTGTGTGTGTGTGTGTGTGTTGTGGAGATTGGCTTACTTGGAATCAGTATCATCAAACCAGTCCCCTCATCTTTGTCACAGATATCGCTACTATTATGAGTACAGTAGGTGGATTTCCATATTTTTTCTGATTGTATATGTGTATATATATATATATATATATATATATGAATATAATTTGGTTTTGTATACTTCAAAATTGTGTTGCTAGGAGAATACACATTTACATTTCTCATGACCTGTATAATTGTTCTTTTAACAATATAAAGTACTCATAATATTAGTATTGTTACAGGATTTGTTCTGAGGGGATTTGCCTGATATTTCTTTTTGCAGTTCATTTGTTTTCAATCTTGTGATGTCTTTAATTTTTCTTCTCCATTTAATAGACGAGTGTAAATCTCTCTTCTATTCATTGTGATTTCAGATATGTTTGGACTTGTTTTGCCATCTAATTTTGTATTTTTATTTTCTCTGCTTTTATGAGTTATCATCTGTTGCTATATATCCAATTACTCCCAAACTTAGTGACTTAGAACAGTGATAATTGTTTTATTGTTTCTCATAGTTTCTGTGGGTAAGGAATTCAGATAGAGCAGAGCAGAGGTGGGATTCCTCTGTTCTTTGATGTTATCAGATGGAATCATTTGAAAGCTCATTCATTTGTAAGTCTAGTAGTTGCCAGTGTTGGCAAGAAATCTAGCTGGAGCTTTTTGATGGAACTTCCCCATAGTCTCTTCATATGTTAGACTTTCTTACAATATAGTGCCTGGGTTTGAAGGGCAAAGGTACTGAAAGAGCCAGGGAGAAGCCATTTTGGCTTTTATGACCTAGCTTCAGAAGTTATGAAACATCACATCCACTGAGCTCTGTTATTTGAGATGTTCATACATTTCTATGCAGGTTCAGGGGAGGGAACATTAGGCTCCATCCCTCGGTGGAGATGTGTCAACAACACATTTTAAGAAGAACATATTGGATGGTATATATAGTGGTGCGACCACCTTTGGAAAATACAGTCTGCTACGTCTGGTTCATATTTTTATTTTATTTTTCTATATTTTATTGAATTGATATAGTTTGCTTTGTTCTATCTTCCCTTGCTATTGGCTTCAAAGTTATACATTTAACTTTTAGCTTACCAGTGATTGATTAAAAATTCATAATGAAAGTATGTAAACTTATATTTTGCTAATAAACTTCAGCGTTCATTCATATCCGGTTATATCAAACAAGGCAAACATAGCACACTTTTACTTCCCTCCGCCTGCTAGCTCTCTGCCAAAATACATGTTGCAGTTAAATGGAATTTTAGTTTGTTTGTTTGCTATTAAAATAAATTTTTTTAAATAATCAGCATTTAATTTATTTTCTAATTTCCTTTAGCTCGCTGAGAAGATAGAATGAAATGTTTAATTTCACTGAGGGATCAGTCTGAGTTTGTTAGACTCTTGGCTCCTCCACTTACTAGTTGTGTGACCAGACAAGTAATTTATCTGAGCTGGATATACTTTGTCTTTAAAATGGGAGATGGGTCTAAAATATTACTTACCTTATAGGCAGAACAAATAAGTGAGATGATACAGCATAATGCCTGGCACTCAGTAAGCTTTCAATATTGTTTAAAATATTATCAACAGTTTCTAAATATTTAAATATAAAAACTTCTTTTTTTTCCCCAAAGATTTATTTACTAATTTGAGAGAGAGGGAAAGAGAGAGAGAGAGAGAGAGAGAGAGAGAGAGAGAGAGAGAGAGAGAAAGGATTGGAGAGGAGGAGGCAGAGGGAAAGGGAAAGAGAGAATCCCCAGTAGACTCACTGCTGAGCAAGGAGCCCTACTCAGGGCTTATTCCCACCACCCTGAGATCATGACCTGAGCCAACATCAAGAGTCAGATGCTTAACTGCCTGAGCCACCCAGGTGCCCCAAATATAAAACTTTGGTGTATGTTCTTAATAATTATTGTTAATATCTTCTGCTAAAGATACTCTAATTTTTTTTCTTAGTTACTCTTTATCTCCAGCTTTATAGGACAAGTACATTGGGTACATGACTTGTGTTTGTTATGTAAACACTGACCCTCTTAAATATCAATTAATACTTGGATTACTCCTATTCAGTTAAACAAGGACATTCTCAATAAAGGTTGAAGGGAGTGTTTTTTTTAATCACATGGAGTTGATTCTGATATTGATAATTTGAACTGGTATCCATCGTATATTTTTGCTACAAAATTAGAAGATCCTTTTTTAAGCCTGTTCATATATTTTTATAATTTCTATACCCAACGTGGGAACTCACAACCCTGAGATCAAGAGTTGCATGCTCTTCTGACTGAGCCACCCAGGTGTAAATGGCATTTAGGCATGTATTCTATTTTTATTTTATTTTTTAATTTATTTATGATAGTCATACAGAGAGAGAGAGAGGCAGAGACACAGGCAGAGGGAGAAGCAGGCTCCATGCACCGGGAGCCCGATGTGGGATTCGATCCCGGGTCTCCAGGATCGCGCCCTGGGCCAAAGGCAGGCGCCAAACCGCTGCGCCACCCAGGGATCCCTAGGCATGTATTCTAAATGGAACAATATATGTTGCATTGAGGGAATAGATTGTGAATTGGTGATGGTTGATCCATGTCACTTACCTGTGTTTCAGGAAACATAATCAGTAGGAAGATGACCTATGTGCAAAAGGCCTTGGTGTTGGTGGGCTAGTACTCTGGAAATATCCTAGCCATTTAAGGACAAGATTGTTTAAACCCCTAAGACAGCCAGAGAGCATAAATACAATTTCAGTGGAGGATAGGGGATTGTATAGGGAGACAAAGTAAATGTGCCACTCAGCACTTGTCTCTGGAGGAAGAAACTGTAATTGTCAAATACATGTTAGAATTTTCAGAAATACTTGGGAGTCATTATGTGCATGTATTATAAATCATTCCATACACTATTTGTTCTCTGACAGTGTGATAGAAATCACAACATTTTAATCATTTTAATCAAGATAGAAAATAAAAGCAAGGAAACCTGTAAGTAGCCCAGCATAACTCAACTAATGATGATGTCCATTTTAGGAAAAATCCTATTGGGGTTGTTGTTCTCCAGCTGGAATAAGTTTATTTATCTTGACATTTGCAGAGGTTAGCATGGTATGGTACATCAGTTATAAATTGCATTCCACTGTGAGAAATACAACTTCTAGAAATAACAGTTTGAAAAATTAGGAGTTTTATTTTTTAGCATAAGATAGGTTTGGTACCCATGACTGATATGGTAGCCTATTTAGGTCAGAATATAGCTTCTTAGCTGTCTCCTCAGTCTCAGGATAGGTCATTCACTCTGGTTTCATATCTGGATTCCATGCAAGAAGGTATGGGGCAAAGAAAAAGGGCATTCACCAAGGCAGTGGGCCATCTTTTAGGATTTTTCCTAAAAACCTCCCCAGCAACTTCTGCTTTTATTTTATTGGCCATAACTGTGTCACATCTCAAATAAGTGCTATTACATTCAAGGGAGACTGGGAAATGCAGTTTCCTCCCTCATTTCTTCCTTATCTTTTTTCTCTTTTTCCTCCTATTTCTCTTCTTTCTCTTCTGTGTCCTTGTACCTAGACATATTATGGCTCCCAACAAAATTTGGGTATTGGTCGGCAACCAGCAGTCTCTATTATACCTGGATCAATTAAAAAATTCTTCAATAATTGTACCTTTCAGCCATTGTTAGTTTCAGTTTCTTTCTTGGCAATTGTAATTATCTAAAAGTAATATCAATGTAAAATTCTCCTTTTGTTCTCCCTGGAATTATTTTTATTATTATTTTTTTTACTGTCAGTTATTATCCAAGAAACTTGTCCCTTTTACTTATATTTTAATCTCTAACTCTTTTTCTCTTTCTGGTGTCTTTAATGATCCAGAATCAATTTGGGTATGTCAGCTTCTTACCTGGTTAAGCATGCTTGGACAAAGTTGAGTAGTAGTTATTAGAGGTTCGGAAACCCTGCAAAGTATACAGTAATGATTCACCTGTGGCCACCTGTGCTTGGCAGGGATGGAAGTGGGAAGGTAAAGATTTGGGGGATATAGCAGTAGGTGGCTGGGTGGTGGCACTGTACTATAGATGTACTGATGCAAAGGGGCGTCGTGATTCATCATTACATCTCTGAAAATAAATCTGGAGGTTATTATATAGAAATCCTTTGCCATCTGAGTACAAAGTCTTTTGATATTTTTTCCATTTCCAAAATGACGTATGGGTCCAATCAAACTGTCCTCTCTAGTCAGTGACTCTGGTCTGATTGGTTATGATGGGGATAGAAGTTTGCAATTAAGGAGATAATTCTCTTAGAAAATCTTGCATGTGGATTTGGGAGGATTTGGAAGTATCTTGAGAAAACCGTGTGGGTCATCTAGAAGATTCACTAGTCCCTTGAGGTATGTGGGAAAGAGGAGCACACTACACAGCATATTGCAATATATGCATATCAAATATATGTACAAGTGTGTTATATATATATGAACAAATATGTTTATAAATATGTTTACGTACCTACATATATAAACAAACCTGGTTTGGGGCACAAAACCTATTTCTTGTGACATAGCTATTCGGAAGAAATTTCTGGGGCAAAAAAACAAGAATAGCGTACCAGTTAAGTAAGTCCTCTGATGAAAACTGCCTTTGTATTAAATCTGACTCTAAAACTTATGAGATATTAAAAAAAAACCCTTACTAGTTACATCTATATGGGCTAATTATTTCACCTTTCTTTGCCTCACTTTCCTTATCCATAAAATGGAATTAGTATCAGCCACCTCATAGAGCTGTGGTGAGGAGTAAATAGGGGTAATGCGTTCAATTAATTGTAAAACGCTTAAGACCCTGCTCTTCACATTCTAGGAACTCAGTAAATATTGGCGGGGATTCATAATACTCGGGGGCCTGGGAGTGGGGACAAGGAGGCTAAGGGTAGACTGGAATGTGTTCTCATACTCGTGATGACTTCTCACCTGCTCATTCCTCGGGGTGTCCCTAAGGAGAGCCAGTGGCTGCGTGTTGCTAAAGGAGAAACACGCAGGGGAAAGAGCACAGCTCAAGGCTTTCAGGGTTCTGGTCCTGGCCTTGGACAAGTCACCCTAACCTTTGCAGCCCCGGTGTCCTTTTTTCCCTGACAAGTCTATTTAATCTTTGGTCCTCTTGCTTCACAGGGTTGTCGTAAGATAGAATGCTTTATAAATTATGAAGTGCCGTAGCTGTTGCACATTCTTTTTGGGAGCAGCTGTGTATGAATTATAAATAAAAGGAACCATGCAAATATAAGGAATTATTACTGTTGTATATCCTGGCTGGGCCATTCTCATATATACATCCAGGTAGTACGAGCGTGTGGTTGCCCGCATAGGAAGGCACCTACTTCCAAATGACTGTGTGTGCCCGTATGTGTGTGTGTGTGTGTATGTGTGTGTGTGTGTGTGTGTGTGTGTGTTTGGGGGAGAATGAAACGTGTATATGTTTAAAAATGCAATGCCTTCTGATAAGTTACTCATTTCCTAGAAGGAAAGGGGAAAGAAATGTCTTAAGTTGTTCTGAAAACTGAACGATCGCACACTCCCTTTCCCCCAGAAGGCCGCAAGCACAGCCGGCTGAGCACCGATTAGTCCTGGGAGGCCGTGACCACTGTGCGTGTGCAGCGTGCTGGGAAGTGCCATTCTCTGAACACAGAATGGTTCACAGAATGGAAAATTTTCTTCAGGTTTATGTCTATCATTTAAACCGAAAATGCTCCTTTTAGGTCAACTAGGGGTAATGCCCTGGTGGACCAATCTTGACTCTTTTGGGATTACATTCTAGTTGCCTTCAATCTTAGTTTGGGTTTCAGAGGAGAAGAGATGTTGACAGATATTTAGTTTGATTTGATGAGATGATGAGCTTGTGAGGCCTCCATATTTTTATAATGAAGCTTGTATTCTAAGACTTAAAAAAAAAAAAAAAAAGGAAAGCCTGTCCTTTTTGGTCTTTGCTTATTTCTCCAGGCTCATCTCTTTCTGCTCGACTTAGTGATTTTTACCCCAATCCCATTGTGAACAATTTGTGGTTTCCTGAACAGTCATGTTCTCTCCTCCTTTGAACGTGAGTGTTCCTCTTGCCTGCAACGTTCATACCTTAAAACCCATCTCTTCTCTCTCCTCCACCGAGTATACTCTCAGTCCCCACGGCTGGATCAGTCCTTCCTGTGTGGTCCCTCATGGTAGCTGTCATGGCATCTGCTCTCTGGGTCCTGAGTTCTTCTTTGTCTCTCTCCTGCTAGGCTGTATGCAGTTGGGGACAAGGAATTGGATTAATTAAATTTCAGTTTGACTGTGCTCCAATCTGTATGATCTCGATCAACACTGCCTCTTTAAAGCTTATTTCTTTCATCTGTAAAACTATTAGGTGAATATTTGCCACTTTATCATTAATTTGCAGATATAATGAAGATAAAAAATAAATAAAAATGTGAAAGCAAATTGAAAGCAAAGCCAACATAAATGTAAAAGCTTTTTTTTTGGAATAAAAGTGCTGTAGAAATAGGGCATTTATAGTTTTTTATGTCTTTTTGATATAAAAATTATACATTGGTGTTCCACCTCTGAGGAAGGTCTAACGAAGAAGTTAGGGAATTGGATCTGGGGTTTAGCTAGCTGGAAATCAGTGCTGCTTCCATGCATGATGAATATCCTAACAAATGTAGTAGACACTAAGTTACTCTTTTAAAAAAAATTTTATTTTTATTTATTTATTATTTATTTATTTATTTATTTATTTATTTATTTATTTATTTTTATTGGAGTTCAACTTACTAAGTTACTCTTTTAAAAAAGTTTCGAAGTCTGTTCTGGGGGAATCATTGTAATTAGGAACTTGGAAATGGTTTTGGTGTAGTAAATGGGTGTGGCAATGAAATTTTGTTTGTGTAAACATATTGTTGGTGTTTAAGAAGACTCCCTCTTTCTGCTCTAAGTACTGTGTCAGTAGAGAATGAAGACAAAAGAATAGGAACACCTGGAGGGCTCAGTGGTGGCGCATCTGCCTATGGCTCCGGGGGTGATCCCAGGGTCCTGGGATCAAATCCCATAGCCTCCTTCTCCCTCTGCCTATGTCTCTGCCTCTCTCTCATGAATAAATAAATAAAACTAAAAATACCCCCAAAACAAGGGAGATGAGAAACAAAAATACCACTTTCATTTTTCATGACGCCAGTGGAGATTGTGGCATGTGATCTTAATAGTGAACTCTAGAATTATATAGATTTTTATTTTGCCCAGTCGTGGGTGGAATTGGATTCCTGTGAAACTATCAAAACATAGAAGGGCAGAGCTGTACACATATTCTTTTTGAGAGAGCTGACGCTTAATGGGACAGAGAAAAAAAGAAGAGAATGGTCTATAGATATCCAGTTATATTTTCCCAACTCACTAATGAGATTAAGCAGCTTTGCTTTTTCTAGAGAAGACCGAGTGTGGGATGATGGCAGGAGTTTTATTCTAGTCAAGCATCCTCTTCACAGGAGAAAAATAAGCAAGCAAACAAAAACAGAAATGGGAAAAAACAGCTTTATCTACTTAATATGAATCTCTCAGCCAATTCGTTTCTCTTAGGGAGTGCCGTTTCTAAAGGATTATTTATTCACAAGCCTTAGCTGAGTGAATGGCTTACCAGGGAGCTACATCATGAGGCCATCACCTGTCTCAGCCCTCAAGACCTGATATAATGGAATGAGAAAGCCTCTAGACTTGCTGCCGCCCCTAGACTCACCCTTCTATAATAGAAACTAACCTCACAGTTGTTAAAGCCATCTGATGATTGGTAATACTATATACTTACTTTTTGCCATGAATTTTGCATACCTCACAACAGAAGTTGGTATCATTCCTATTTTTTGTGGGGGGGATATAGGAACCAAGGCTCAGAGTGGGAAGGTAACTTGCTCAAAATCATAAAGACAGTACACGGGATTTAAAGTTAGGGTTGTCTAAATCTAAAGCTCATTCAATTTCCTCTTTCTTGTGAAAATGAAACAAAATACAGTCAAAGTGGAGAGCTCATTTTCCTCCAACACCTGTTCTATGACCCGGGATAGGTATGGGTAGTGTGATTTTATATTAAAACTGGATCCATATTAAAGCTTTGCTTCTCTGGATGTGTGTTGACCTCTCTACTAGTCTATGTGAGATGAATAGCAGTCTGGGTATTTGGATGAAGCTGATGGTGGGTTAGAGTGGAAACACGTTGGTAGGCAGGAGAATTGTTTTATAGCTGTAATTATGCCACTCTTGGATGTTTAAATAATAACAAATGAAATGGAAAAAAAAATCCACCTCCAAAACTGGAAAATAAAAAAATATAAATAAATTAATAAATAACCAAAGAAAATAACAAATGAAATACATCTTTTAGAAAGGAACTGAAAGGAACTCCAACCCAATTGGAGAGATCACTTAGTAAATTTGTATTCTGATGCATTCATTTATCTTTCAGCAAGATAAATTCGAGTGACTTTGAAGAAGTATCCAGGGTACATTTGTGAATTAAAGTGTAAACAGTTGCTTTGTAGTTCACTCCAGGGCCTCCATATATCCTGACCTAAGTGGCCTTTCTTCCCCATGATGCTGGATATACCCAGCTGTAAAAAACAAAAAACAAAAAACAAAAAAACAAAACAACAACAACAAACAACCTACTGTCCTCCTGTGTGTTTCTCTTTTACTCCTGTACTACCACACTCACAAGTGCTTCACTTCTGAGTCTTCTAAGTGAAGGTTTTTCCCCAAAACAAGCAATTCTCTGTGACATCAACCAGGTGTCCTGTGATTTAATTTCATTCTGCCACTTTCTCCCTGGAGGTAGTGCCGGGTCCCACAGGTTAAGGGCTCAGTCCCACGAGACTGCTCCCACCTCACTTCAGATTCCAGCTGCAAGTAGTAGGTCCCCAGGTTACCCACAGCTTCTTTCTGATGTGACCACAAACCGAAGGTTTCCACCACCCCCTCCTTGATTAATTTGCTAGAGTGGCTCACAAACCCAGGGAAACACTTACTCCTGTTTATCAGTTTATTGAAGGGTATGATGAAGGATGTGAACGAACACCCAATGAAGAGTTACATCTGGTGAGGTCTGGAGGGTCCGGAGCACAGGAGCTATGGAGTTGGGATGTGTCACCCTCCCAGTGTTGGATGTGTCTGGCAGTTTTGAGGCTCTGCAAACCTCATACTACTGGAATTTTTATGGAGGCTTCATCATGTAGGCATGACTGATCATAAACTCCATTTACAGCCCTTCTTCTTTCTCAGGAGAAGGTGGGCGGGGCTGAAAGTTCCAACCTTCTAATCATGGTTTGTTCTTTCCAGTGCCCGGCACTCATCCAGGAGCCCACCCAAAGTCACCTCATTCGGACAAAAGACACCCCTATCACTGAGAAAATACAAGGGTTTCGAGAGCTCTGTGCCAGGAACCAGAGCAGAGATCAATATATATTTTCTCTATTACACTCTGGTATCATTACTTAAATACATCATGCTTCAAAATGATGCTTGACTGTTCCTTAGCAATAGAGGCATAAAGATGGCATCTTGGTAAAATAGAAAACTTTAGGGATTTGGTGTCAAATATGGACTTGAATCATGACTTTCTGCTTCCCAACAGAGTAATTTTGAAAGGCTCAGTTTCTTTATTTGTGAAGTGAGAGTTCTAACATGTACTGTTGGCTGTGTCTTTAGAGTATTAATAAGACAGATATAAGCACAGGGCACTAATATTTATTGACCTACCTTCTCTGTGAGTACTTGAAGGATATCACTCAATATTCACAATAAGGCAGCTAGAGGTTGGCCACATACACTGAAATTTAAACTGTGGAACATATTCGGGATTTTTCTCCCATCTTTCTACCCAAAAAGGTTGGGAAGAGTTCTAATATGGGTCAAGGGTGAAATAGATTTTTAAGATGAACCAGAATTCATGAATATATAATCTACTTCCCCATCTATAATGATTGGTGCCATCTCAGTGCTATTGTCATTCACTTCCTTAAAGGACATGAGCAGGATAGGAATTAGGGGAAATAAATACTAATAATTCTTAACTAGGAATTGGCTAAAAATCGATATATAACCTCTCATGCTGTTGAATGTGAATGTAAATAGGTATAGAACACCCAGACTCCTTTTGCCTTTGTGATTCAGGGTCCCCAACCACAGTAGACTTAAGGTACTTGAATCCCCCATGGGAAGAGAGCCTACCCAACATGGAAGCCAGTAACATAAAGCACAGCCTGGGAAGGATGACACAGAGAGGAGAGGAAGAGGACTTAATCTTAATGAAATGATTCACCCTGTGAATCCAACCATGGCTGAAGATATAATTTTTCTGGAGTTTTCAATTGATGAGCCAGCAAGTTTCTTTTATTGCTTCAGCCAGTTTGAGCTTCTCTCTGCTACTCGTAATCAAAGATTCTTGCCTCAGATAGGCATGGACAAAGGCAATAGACCTAGATACCAGGGGATGGGTGTGATGGAAATGGGAGAGAGAAAGTTGACATGATTTCATACCTGAGTTGAAATGGAGCTCTGGAGAGGAAAAGTAGGACATGGCTTTGGGGCCGATGTCCAGGACATCACAGATTTCCCCCACTGTGCTGAATTTCTGCCTTTGTACCATAAGATACTTTCCTCCTTTTCTACCTTGCATTTTGCTCTAGAATCCTGACCTACGTGAGTCACATATACAAAAGTGCCTGTGTCTCCTGGCTGCTGGAAGGGTATAGCCAATGGGGAGGAATCCGATTCCATCCCTTTGGTTCCCTTACTGTGAGGTCACCTAAGGCTGGCTATGTCTGTGGGAGAAGACCTTTGCTCTTTTCAGGGTAACTGGATCTTCATGAGTCTGTCATTCTAGGTTCTTTAGGTCATCTCTCCCACTTTTACATCCTCTGGCTTAGACGAAATCACAGTCATGATACTACCAGTCTCAAGCTCCTGCACTATTTCTTGCGGTTTCTCTATTCCCACCAACATTGTATAATTAGTCCCTTGGTAAATTGCACCCCCCACCCCCGCCCAATTATCCTAATTTGAATGTTCTGTTTCTGCTTGGAATACCAAACAGATATACCCATAGTTGGTAATTCATAAAAGGACAAATTTATGTTGAAATAGTTTCCTCATCTATATAGAGTGCTTTACAATTTTCAAATTTTCATTCTCAAAATAACCTTGAGATAGGCAGGTCAGGTGGTGTTATTTCAAATTTGTAAAGGAAACCAAAACTTCAATAAGAAATAGGTATCCTGGGTCATACAACCAATAGACTATCCTGAAACCTGTGTCTTTGACTCCGATTGCTATGGATTTATCCTGTCACACCTTGATTTATCTGAAGTGAATTAATTTGGCTAATGAATTAATTATATTTTTCTCTTTTATCTTGAATCAAATATCTGGGTCTTATAGGAATAGGCATAAACAAATGTAGTTCTCCATTAAATAGATGCAGCAGACATTTGGTAACTTCCACACAGAGAAAGAAAAATTGCATGAGGAAATAATGAATCTGGATTCTGCATATGAAGAGCCACCTAAGATATACTGCGAAAATGGGGGGCAAAAATTATTATAGATATGTTTGTACACCTTGAAACAACAAACAGTTCAATGTGATTTATGTAGTTGAGATAGGCTAAAGCCTCACTAGTATAATAGCTGAGTCATTTGTCTTAGCAAGTATCTTGTTATTGGCAATCAATAATGCAGCCGGGATGAATGATGGCTTTGTTTTCTTTTGGTGCCTCAGCTGGTCTAAATTATTTATTTGACATATTGCCTCTTGGCAGATGTAAGGAAACCAATGATAATATGTTTGCATTGCTTGGATGTATATCTGAGAGGGGAAAATGGGTATTTTCTTCTTGTCCCTGATCTTTGGACATGCTGTACAGGTAGTGATATGTTTTGTAGAACTGTCATGTCACCTGCTCCATGTATTGGGAGTGAGGCCATGAGGTTTTTAAAGTGCTATTCTTGGTTGTCCTAAAATGTGATAAGCTTTGTTACCATTGAGAGTATGGTTCATTGGCAGACATCTGATTTCTTCCCGGCCACGGTGAATATATGTGGGCCCAGGGCTCTATACACTATACTGTGCTGTGATTTATATACTAAGATATCTTTCTTTCCTAATAGATAGGCAGGTCCTTGAGGACAGGAACTGTGTCTTATTTATCTTTGTAATCCCAGTATCTGGCATAGAGTCTGACACACAGTAGTCAGTTAATAAATGTGTATTGATGAATGAAAGATAGGAATGAATAATCACACAGGGAATTTATAGCTTTTGCCTTAGGTTTACAAGTTATTAACCTTATTCAATAAAGTACTGCTTTGGAAAGAGGTATAAAGTAGAAGTCAGGTCTATTTTTTCTTCCTCCCAAATCTCTGTGACAATAGGCAGGTTATTTAAGCATGGTAAGCTTCTGTTTTCTTTATACAAAATGGGGAACGGAACATAGTACCTTCTTCCTAGTGTTCTCATGCAAATTTCAGTGTAATAATGGATTTGAAAAAGTTTGTAAACTCTAAATAAGTATAAATAAGAAATTTATGTGAGGTAGCAGTTTACTAGTAAACTGGTTTTACCAGAAAGAACAAAATAAAACAAATTAGCGCTGACTAGTAGCATTTGCCAATTTCTGTGGTATAAATACTCCCACCAAGGCTGATTTCCAACAAATATTTTGTGAAAACCACTTCACAAAACTCCTGAATATTTAACAAGTAGCTCTTGTGAGAGGAAGGGATTTGGCTTAGGGGAGCCAGAAATGGGATGCTGTTAATGTTTGGTTGGCATGTAGAAGAGAGTCCTGTATTTTGAGAGGGGGGAGACTACTGAAATAATTTTGGCAGGGGTAGACTGACTTCAGATCTCTACTAAGTTGAACAATATAACATCGTTACAGTGATTCTCTTAGTGGCAGAGAGGTACCCAGAAACTCTTTTACCTTTAACTGAAAATGTGGAGGAACTAAGACTGAATGATTCATTCAACAAATATTTATTTTGGGTGGGAGAGGGTCATTTCTGGAAAAGGACTAAAAGTGGGGAATATATCCATTAGATAATTTGTAATTCAAGGATTAGATTCACACTGAGCTTTTTTAGGGGAAAGGGGGTTAATGGGAAGATACCCTACACCTGAGCAGGAGATACCAGACTCTTGGATGGCTCTACAGGTGACTTTTCCCCTTGGTCATCACAATCTCTTATGGTGTCTGTTTCCCTCTACTAATTTCTTCCCTGTTTTCCACAATTTGTGGAAATTTAGATGTGGTCATGTGTTCTAGTTCACAGTTTTGTCTAAAAATTGTGGACTTCACTTAGAATATCACTTAGGACTTCACTTAGCATAAACTGCATTCATAGGGACGTATCAAAAGTTTAGTGTGATCAAGTTAATATGTCAGAAAGTGATTGTTAATTTTCAGCATGCATTAGAACTACCTAGAGAGTTATTGAAAATTAAATTCTGGGAATGTAGCTAAAGTCACCATAACTCAATATCTTGGGTGGAGCCCAGGAAAATAAGCAACGTTGATTACTCCATGGTTGGAAAAAAACATTTAGAAAAAAACCTGCCCATTTTTCAAGTAATTTACCATTCACAGTTGGACTTTATTTTCTAAGTCAGTGGTTCTTAACTTTGGCTGCACATTGGGATCACTTGCGAACTTAAAAAAGAAATACTGGTGCTTGGCACCCCAAGAATTCTGATTCAGTTTATCTGGGATGTAGTCTGGCATTAGGATTTTTAAGAAGCTCCTCAAGTGGCTCTACTATGTAGCCAAGTTTGAAAATCATTGTGCTATGGGGAGCCTGTGAAGGGCTTTGAGCAGGTAAACTCTTTAGGGAAGAGACAGTCAGTTTTGCATTTGAAACACTCTAAGGGGAGCAAGGAACTGAGAGCTACAATAATAGTAGTCTAAGCAGGAATGAAAGACAGGAGTTGGGACCAGAAAGTTTGATACTCCAACTTAAGATTTCAAAGGCGGAGCGCAGGTTCCAGGTGAATGTAAGAACTAGAGTGTGGCCATGGATTTGAGTAGTGGGATTAGAAAGTAAGAGAGGGTCATTGGAGATAAGAAGGTCAGTGAACAGAGAATCTTGGCATATGGGAGAGAAGGGATAGAGTCGTAAGTAAGAACCTCAAAGAAAGATGTTTGTTACTCAAGGATGGAATAGTCATGGTCTGGAGGCAGGATATCATGAAATACGAAACAGGATTGTTCTGACCCTGAGTGCTTCCTCTGAGAAGAAAAGTAGGTGTCCTTATGGATAAGAGAGGAAGGAAGGAAGGAAGAAGAGGACAGGGAACATTTAGACAGGCGTATGGGATGGGGCTGCTTATCTAAGAGAGAGATCGTGGTTGAGGCAGGAGGTAGAGAGAAGACTCTGGGATCAGGTACATCTTTTAACGACCGAGGAAGAGTTTTACAGGGTATGTTCGGAAGGTTAGAATGGAGGTTGGGGTTGGGGTGGGGCTTGGTAGTCACTAAGACTCTCCACGGGCATTGTCTCTTCTTTGGGGCACGTGGTACGATGGCACTTTCCTTCATCCTGTCATCAGGGCTGGCCCGTGGCTTGCTTGGACCAATGTGACAAGTAAGCAGAAGCGACACAAGTGTAGACGCTTCTAAATGGAAGCTTTAAGAGCTAGTTCAGGATTGACAATATCCACTTCCCTGTGTCTTGGCAACCGCTGACGTTTAAAATACTAAAGTCTGTATCAACCTGGGGTGCTGGAACGGGGCCTTCCTGCTGGCCTATGATAGACACGAAGCAGGAATAGGGACTGAAGATTTTGTGTTTTTTTAAGCCACAGAAATGCTTATTTGCTTTGTTACCTCAGCATAACTTAGCTTGCTCTGACCAATATAGAACTAGTGCCTCAAAATGGGGCTGCCGTAAAGAAGAATATTCAATATATTTCATTGTTAAGGGACTGAGTGGTGAAAAACAAGGCAACGCTTCAGAGGCTGGAAAATGGTCAATCCATGCTCTTCTGTGCTAAAGCATTTGGTCATGTGAGATGATGGGGTGGGGGGTTGGGGGGACAGACCATGTACGTATGAATGTGTAGATCCAGGGCAAAAGCTCGGGGAACAAACCATTGGTATCAATATATGATGATCATATGATTTTTATCCTTTGTTTTGTTCATGTGCTGTGTCACACTGATGCATCTGTGGTTATCAAACCATCTTCGCATTCCAGGAACAGATCCCACTTGATCATAGTGTATGACCTTTTAAAGCAATGTTGAGTGTATAGATCCGGGGCAAAAGCTCAGAGAACAAGCCCTTCGTATCAGGTGCTAGTTGCAGGTGGCTAACTAGGTCTGGGGGTGGGAGTGAGGGATAAAGACAGACTTGCCAGCAGAAATGAGAGGAAATAAAGTGTGTACACAAAAATACTTCACAGTTGGAAGAGGAAACTACTTCCCAATTCTAAAACAGAGAAAGACATAATTCAGAAGACTTTTGGATCATAAGGAACAATTAAAACTTAGCATTGGAGCAAGCATCGGATTAAGAGCTGTCTTGTGGATAGCGTGACCCAGTCTGTGGGGCTTTCAGTGCAAAACCCGTGAAAGTCCAAGGTGAATTGGGGAGAGCTAGTCACCCTACCTGTGGACCCCATGACGGACATTTTGCCCGAATAGGTAATAAAACCTTTGTGGTTTTAAGCTACTGAATGTCTTGGTGTGGTTATGACACTATAACGTGGCCTACTTGGGTGACTACAGGAGGAGAGGAGTCACGGTGTGAGGACAAGAGTGGGTATGGGGAGTGACTAGAGCTTTCTGTTTTGACTCCCCATGAAGTTAGGGGTGGGGAGGCCACTGGGGTTAGCTGACCTCAGAGTCTAGATGGCATTCTGGGTCAACGTGCTGCCCGCTGATGCTGGACGAATGTGAAGGCACAGAACATAGTTTACTTTGACTGTTTTTTGGTTTCTTTTTTCAAGTCAATTCCCTAAGGACCCTTAAAATAACTTAATTCATCCCTCAAATCCTCCCGCAAAGGTCTGGATGCACATCTACTGCATGGTGTGTGGTATTCTTTCCCTGTGAATGTTTTTTTAGTCTCTGTACACGGGGCAGATAGTGGTTTCTAGACCAGTTGGAGCTAACTGATGGGGAAAACATTAGTTGTTACATTGCTATCCTCCCTTCAGAGGATAACCTTAGGCTCAGAATTGCAGATTGAATATGAATGAGATCTGGGACTTTTTATTTTTATTTACTTTTCCCGTTCAAATAAAATGAATATGCATTGTAATGGGAAGGCAGACAGGGCTGTTACTAGTGCAGCTGAGAACAATTAGTTCTTATTTGCTTAACACTGTTTCTTAATGTGCAATTGTAAAACTTTTCACAGGATGTTTTAAATGTAATCAATTTTTCATTGCTGTTTCTAATAATTCAAAGAGCCTGACATTTGCAATCAAGCCAACTGTGGTCGATACCCATTTTCTCTTAGTTAAATAGGAATTTAACTGGGTGACACAAGTGGTGGCTTCTGGAACTGATCCTGTGTGTTTACTCTTTTGTGAGGGCTACATCAGATTCACGAGTTTTCAGGAGGGACGGGCAGTGTCATAGGGCCAGTTGGACTTCTTAGGGTGGAGCAGGGGCCATCCGCCCCATCAGAGCACAGAACCTGGCCCTGCTATTCCCCAGCGGTGTATACGTTGGCAACTTCTTCTCTGTACCTCAGTTCCCTCAGTTACACAATGAGAAAGAATTTCTCTTACAGAGTTGTATGAGGATTAAATGAAATACTGCATTAGTCAGGATGTATCACTACTACTGTTAGCAGCAGGTGACAAAAATCTAACCCCAACTACCAGAAACTAAGAGGGAATTTGGGGACTTGGTGTAGGGTTCAGGACGTGCTACCCCAAGCTGTGGTGTCTTGGCACATTGAATATTTTCAGCTGAAGGAATTCGAGAAACAGCAGGTGCAGGAAGGCCTTGCAGACATTTCCTTGGAAGCAGGTCATGAGACCCTCATATGGGAGGCGTCCTCCTTATATATGGAGGAAAGAAGCATCCTATCTCCAAAGATGCAGGGATGCTAAAAGGAATTTGAATGCACAGGTTTTGCTAAGTTAACCACACCCCCCACCCCCAGTTTACTACTTTTAGTTCATACTCCTTTGTCTTATCACATTTTTTCTGTGACTTCCTTTGCTTCGTAAATCTAGTATAAGAGCACTCAGGTTGAAATGATTCTTGGGCTCTTCATTTCCTTAGGGAGGCTCTTATGTCACATAAAACTTATATTAAATACATTTCTATTCTTTTCTCTTGTTAATCTGTCTTCTGTTACACAGACCCAGCTGAGAACCTAAGAAAGAATGGGAAAGTGTGTCCCTTTGGGTTCATAGAGGTATATCCAGGGGTGGAGATCCCTGACATGATGTCAGGATCCTCTTTATGCCACTTGTATCGATGCGTGTTGGTCTTATTCTCTTCTTTTCAGATCCAGGTTCTAAGTCAGGGGCAATGGGTCTGGAGCTGTAAGGAAGAAAAGAGTTTTAGGGAGAATAAACACACAAAAAAAATGGCAGTTTTCATGACTTTTTAAGTAGTTCTCATGAGCTTGCCCCACACTCCCCCAAGCATCTCC
Organism: Vulpes vulpes; assembly: GCF_048418805.1. Taxonomy (NCBI): domain Eukaryota; kingdom Metazoa; phylum Chordata; class Mammalia; order Carnivora; family Canidae; genus Vulpes; species Vulpes vulpes. The sequence goes on along the minus strand of NC_132784.1, from coordinate 89,741,294 downwards.
TCACCATATTCCAAGCCAAGGACCAGCAAGGACAGAGGCCAGTAAGTAGGCCCCACCGGGCCTGTTGCCTGTCTGCATGCATGGAGTTTATGAGGCTGCACCCTACTCCCTCACCTGGGTGCTGTGTGTGAGGGCTTTCCTGCCACAGAGGCATCGCTGGTCAGCCCTGGCAGCCCCCACAGGGCCCAGACGGCTCAAAATGTCACCTCTGGCCTTCACGGAGAGTGCTCCCTGGCCCTTGGCAGAGCAAAACTGGAACTAGTGGATTCCGAGTGGCTGGTTTGCCAGGCCTGTGCGAGAAGGCCCCTTGGGAGGAGGGAGAAATCTATTTCAGCTTGGGCTTTTTTCTCGTCTTCTTTTGTTAAAATTTCGGTTTTGTTGACATATAACTAACATACCAAATTGCAAGCTGTTTAGAGCATTGGTCGTGGGGCCTGACGGACGGGTCCCCTGTGGGCAGACTGGCCTGTCTCCCTGTGCCCACCAGCTCTCACTGATCCAGCGCGCGTTCTCAGCTCAGCTGCACCTGAGTTTTTTTTTTTTTTTTTTTGCACCTGATACTTTATAGGAGATCCCAGCCTTCTTTTTCTTAGGGCTGAACCCTTGCACCCTTTTATCGACCTCTTGTCTCCCCCAGTGACCCCCTCCCCCTGCCCCTGGCAACCACTGTTCTATGCTGTTTCTAAGATTTTGCCTTTTTTTTTTTTTTTTTTTTTTTTTAGGTTCCCCGTATAAATGATTCCCTGGGGGATTTTTGTCTGTCTGGCACATTTCATTTAGCACAATGTCCTCAGGCTCTATCCATGTTATTGCAAGTGCTGGGACTTTTCTTTCTTTCTCATGGCTGAATAATATTCCAGAGTGTGTGTGTGTATATATATATATATAGCACCTTCTTTATCTCATTTTCTTTCTGAAATAATTAAATAATGAACGTCTCTAATATGTACTATACATCCTGATAGTATTTAATGAATGTACAGAATTAAAATATATTTAATATAATAGTGTCTATATGTTTAATGTGACACATTAACATATATTAAATATACAGACATATATCATATTTATATTACATACATTCATATTTATTAAATATATGAATATATTCATATTCATTAAATATATTAAATCTATAAATAAATTTGCAAAATATTTTTGTGTTTAATATAAAATGCAAGATAAATATATGTTTTATATATAGAGAGAGACACACACACACACATAGACATAGACACACACATAGAGACCGAACTCAACACTTTGTACTGCTGGTTCATCACTTTAGGACGATGAATCTGTACTTAACTCCATACTCCTTCCCAGCTGGCTGTGAGTACCCGCTCCCAGTGTTCACACGTGTTTCTTATCCCTGCATGATGAGAATAGTCTGCTGACTCTAACTGTTCATTTAGAAATAGATGTAAAATAATAAAAATACAGCAGAAGGAAGAGTAAGCGCTGCGGGCTGCACCCGTGATTGTTGAAGCCAAGCACATTGTAGAAGCATCAAAAGAATAAGCAATCAGATGTGTCTTATTTCTGAATTTTAAGGGAGAATGGTATTTCTATTCATCATTTATCTCACCCAGGGTCTGAACAAATACAGGGTTTCTGGCAGCAATTATTGATTTTTCAATATTTATAGAAAATGACACATGTTCTGCCAAATGTGATATTTAGTAAGTGAGGTGAGTTCTATAAATCCAGAAGATTGGTGACTGTGCTAGCAGGACACTTTGTAAAATATGTTAAAGCTGATTAATAAGAAATAGGTACGTCGAAGAGTCTTTAAATTGAAACAATAAAGGGGTGTTGGAACCCGGCGGGAATGGCTCAGGCTGGATTCTGTACGCACCGGCTGGGCTCAGAGCTTGGGAGCCTGGGTCGGCCTTTCGTAACTCTTGGAAAAATTTGGTTCTGGGACAAAGAAACCTTTTCCAGGAGCAGTAGGTATGTGAGAGGAGGAGGTGTTTCCCGACAGGATGTTCTTTCCATCAGTCTGGGCCTGTTTTTCAAAACTGTGTGGTTTGCTGCTTGGGTCTGTTGAGTTTGTCCCCCACCTCAAACACATATACGTGCGTGAGAGTGCAAAGCTCCTGTTCTATGGACCCATTTCATGAGCGGTTGGGAGAAAGGCTGGGGACCCTGAATCTTCACTCTCATAAGGAAGGTCTCTGGGGCGAGTAGACTGGGTGAGGCCTGACCAGATTCCCAGGGCACGGCTCACCGTCAGGAAAGGGGAAGAGTAGGCCGATGTCCTGGCCGGAATGATGGCCCAGGTCCTTCCCATTCCTGTCTGCCTTCTGAGGGCAAGTCTGTGCCCTGGGCAAAGGAGAGAGAACCCTGTTTCAGAGTCGTGGTCCTGGAGCCCTGGGCCCGTGTTGGTGTGCAACGGGCAAAATTACACAGGAGGAAATACTCTTTCTCAAGCTTTGGAGGACACTTACATCCGTGGCAAGGAGTTGCCTGAGCATCAGAGAATGGAGGCACAGTTTCCTGCTGTTGTGGGATGTGCGGGACACAGGGGCACCTTGAGCTGGGGGCCCTGCAATGAGGCCACAGAAACCGCCTTTCGAGGTGGAGATTATGGGACAAGGAGGGTGAGGGCCACATAGAGGAAGACTAGACTCCCCGCTTCTGCGGTGGGCGGGGGCATGGGGCTCACTCCCGCCCGTTACCCCGCGCTGTGCCTGGGGGGTCTGGAAGTAGACAATGGGCCCGACGAACCCAGGAATCCGTGATCACAGAACGTGGTCAGCAGGTGTCCCTGGAACAGGTTAGACCTGATTCTTAGCAGGAAGTGAGGGGCCTGTGGCTGAGTCTGGAGAGGAATCAGATTTTAGCCATGAGAGGATTTTATAGAGGGTAGCACCCTTGTGTTCTTATCTTGCAAAGTTAATTTCGTTATGAGTTGAGATACTCCGATGATCTTGAGGTGGGGGGACCCTGTGAGTGAGAATTGTAGTAATCAAGACTTCTTACCGAGCCGTCATGCACACCCTCTGTGTGCGATCTGGAATTTGTGCAGCTGATGTGCTTGCATTTGCAGATGAATTTCTGTGTATCAATCTCAGACCAGATAATTTAGATATGAAATCCAGTGTCTTTAGCTTTTTGACACGTTCAGCCCCAACCGAGAATCCTTTCTCTTCAGCTACCCCTACGTCTACTTCTGTCCCTTCAAGTGTCCACATCAATACTGCTCATTCACTATATGGTTGGGTTCCAGGGTTCAGGGTAAGTCCCAGTAATAAAAGTGCAGTGAACAACGGTATCTTCTATTCTCCTTTGTTTTGTTTTTTTTTCTTTTTTTTCTATTCTCCTTTGATGCACTATGACCCTGTAGTTGCAAGCCTTATTTCTAACACTGTGTGCCCATTTCTTTCTGGCCAGTTTCTGAAAAGCTGTTTTATGTAGGTCAGGCCAGGAGAATCACAGTACATGCTTAATGCTGAAGGCTCTGAGAAGTCCTGCAGGAAGGAATCTGCCTTTGCTTTTTATTTTTTTATTTTTATTTTTATGTTTTTATGTTTTTATTTTTTATTTATTTTTTTTGCCTTTGCTTTTTAACTGCGGATTTCTCAAACTTACGGGATCACAGAATGTTTTATGTAAGTGATCAGCTATAGTCTGCAGAACCAGGGCTTCTGATGATGCACTTCGGGACTTTCTGTCTTACATGACCAGCTTTATAACAGAGATATTAACATAAGTGCTAGATACCCAAGGGTCAAGCAGGCCCTTATTTTTTTTTTCTGCCTTGAACCTCTTAGTTATTCAATGATTCTTCTGGTCTCTTGGGTAACATTTAGCTCTCTGACCCCTAGGAAGCAGACAAATGATATTCTGAGTAATTGAGGTGAGCTTCAATCGTACAGAAATCCAAGCGATAATGTTAAGCATTCAAGACAAAAGCCTGAGAGCTGATGATGAAACTGAATGCTAGTTTGTTGATGGAGATGAGGAAGAGGCACAGTGTGAAGCTTAGATTTTGCTTTCTGGCCTGACCACTCTGGACCAGGCTTATGACTTGGCCGTATGTTTCCCGGAGAGGGCACCTGCTTTGCAGAAGCCTTGCTGAGAAACACTGCTGAGCTCAAAGGAGTAAATGTGCAACCTACGGACATGTACTGATTTCAAAGGCAGAGTAGTACAGGCATTAATGTAGGAGTTACGAGCCCAGACTCTGGACCCAGGCTGCACAGGGCCCCCATTTAGGAGCTGTGTGACCCCTGACATGTTCATTAACTTTTGGGAGTCGCAGTTTCCTCCTCCATAAAATGGGACAAATCATAGTGTCAGCATCACAGAGTTGTTGAGGGGACTGGATGAATTCGCTTTCATGAAGTTCTGGAAATAGGGCCTGGCGCAGCCTAAGTGCTCTGCACACATTTGCTGCTATATCGTGCTTGGTGCTGTGTGAGATGGGAGGGATAACAAGGCATTGGTCTTGCCCTCCGGCGTACAGACTTCTATGAATAAATTACGAGGGTTTATGGTAAGAAACAGACGTATAAGGGAAAGCAGGGGAGAGTAATACGGCGTGGGGTGAGAGAGCGATTTCTAGGGTCAAAGAGATGTGGATTCACATCTGCTACTAGCAAGAGCTTAGACATGTGACAGACTTTCTGAGCCTTATTTAATCATATTTAATCCACGTTTAATCATGTGAAAAGTGACCTAATGCTGCAGTGAAGGTAGAAATGCTCGTCGTTATTACATCCTGATCTGGCCCAGAGGAGGGAAGGAATAGAGCTTTGTGGAGGAGCCGTGGCTGACTTGGGCCACCTACCTACCCTGGGAAGTTCTTTCTGGTGGACTCTCAATCTCTGCCTGCCTTTGTTCTCACACGGTGAAGATGAGTTTGGTATGGAGAGTGTGCCAGAAGGGCCTTCCCACACTGTTCAGCCCTCCCCTCCGACACAGGAGAGCACAAGTTGCTTCTGGGCCTGCCAAACCATATCCTCTAGATTCTGCATTTTTCAGGCATTCAAGACTGAATTCAGCCCAGGAATTCACTTCTGAGTGAGCTAATAGTCTCTTCTTCATCTCTCCAAGTCCTGTGGCCCTTCCCTTGTCACCAGGTGGGCAGAAGTGGTCATCAGCACTGCCACAAACTCAGGTTGACGATTTTGCATGAGATGTCAAGTTGTCGTTTCTTGGTTTTTGCTATTCTCACTGTGGCTGATCCTCAACATTTGGATTCCTTAGCTTGGAGTTTTGAGGTCTTGCCAGAAGGGTGCCATCTCATTGAGCTCTTGGATGGGCACATCTGGAAGGGCAGGCTGCAGCTCAGAAGGGGGCCAGGATGTGGTAAGCAATTTTTTTAGCCTTCCCAGTATGGAGCAGAAATAAATGGATCTCTGACTGCTGGGCCCTGGCTCCTCCCTTCTTTCATTGCAGGAGAGGGACCCAGCCTTGCTTTCAGTGCTGGAGATTGGGCTGGGCCTCAGTGGATGATGCTTCGGAAATGAAACTCTACCCCAGGCTGCTTGGCGACCAAAACAGAAATGTCCCCTAGGGGAAGCAAGGACTGGTGTGGGCAGAGCTCTCTTCTGGACTTCCTCAACTCATTCCCTCCTCCTATTCTGCCCTTGGGAGCCTAGAGATCTTCTGCTCCTCACACACGGAGGGAGTAAAGGCAGAGGCTGCAAATGCAGGGATGCGGGAAGGAAGGAGCGTGAACGACGTGTCCTTTGTTACAGATGGTCACTGACTCCTTTTGGAGAGATAATGCTTTCATCTAGCCAGTCATTTTCAGCTGTCTCTTCTTTTAATGCTTTTCAAGAAAAATAGTCACTGTCTTTGCACTGCTACTGACCCTCAACTCATGTTGAAATTCATCTCAGGATCACTCAGGGTTCCCTATGATAATACTCACACCTCTATCACTCCTAGCTTTGGCTTTCAATCTCCATATTGCATTTCTTCTTTATTCTAATACTTATATTAATTTAATTTTTATTTTGAGCAAATTCTTGAGTTAAGGGTTGGGGAGACAAGTGCGATAGACTCTGTATTAGTTTCTCATTGCTTCTGCAAGAAATTACTATCAATTTGGTAGGTTAAAATAGCACACATTTATTATTTTACAGTTTTGGAGGTCAGAAATCCAAAATCAGCTCTCCTGGGCTAAAATCAAGGTGTCAGTAGGCTTGTGTTCCTTCCGGAGGCTGTGGAGGAGAATCTGTTTCCTTGCCTTTTACAGCTTCTGAGGTCACCTGCATTCTTTGACTCCTGGCCTCTACCTCCATCTTCAAAGCCAGCAGTTTAGTATCCTCTCTCTTCTTGACCTATGCTTCCATTATTACATTTCTCTCTGACTCTGATCCTCCTGTCAACCTCTTGCCATTGCAAGATCCTCTCCCAATCTTAAGGTCTTTAACTTAATAACATCTACAAAGTAGATGTATAAGATAATATTTTTTTTACTGTATAAGATAATATATTGGTAGGTTCCTGGGCTTAGGACATAGGCATATTTTGGAGGGTAATTATTCAGCCTGCTGCAGAATCCTTGCCCTTAAGCCATCCACAGCCAAGCAGGGGACACCGACCAACGTGTTGATAGGCAGTTATTATAGAGTGATGAATATCATGACCAGGGAAGTAAAGGATGAAAGAAGGACACTTAGTTTATCTAGAGTAAGCAGTGGGTCCCCAGAGTTATGTTCAAGAGAAGCATGAGTTACCAGGGTATGGCTCTATGTAGATTGGTGGGCACCATGTACAGAGACCTCAAGATGAGAGTGAGGATTAAAAGAACTAAAGTCAACCTACTTCTTGTGATCTCTGTTCACCTCTCTCTTCCATCACGCTGTTTTGTTTATCTTCTCATTCTTGTTTGGAATGCCTCCTTTACCACTTACCCACTTATCCACTCAGCTTTCCTTTAGACTCTATAATCCTACTCCACAATTAGCATGACTGCACCAAAGAATTCCCATAACTTCTTATCTGTATTCTGCTTACACTTATTTTTAGTTTAGCATATAAGTTATAGGCCCTCAAACACTTGTAAAAAGTGTGTTCTATCTCTTTTTCCCCTTCTGAACTTGAGACTGGCATCAGTAGGAGACTGTAAATTCCTCCTCCTCATACTCCTTCCCCTTCTAAAGTGTTTAGACCAAGAACATAACAAACAGAAATACTAAAGGACTAAATGAACAATAGCACATCTAAATCTAATCGTGTATCAGTTTCTGTGACTCTAGCCAGACTAGGCTTACCATGGGAAACACATGGTTTCTCACATTGACAAGGGTTTGGTTTATTTTATTTTTATTTTTATTTTTTATTTTTAAAGATGTAGTGAAGACACAATGAGTCAAAATAACCACCTATTCAGTTAAAGTGACCGTTATAATAAGTATATTGATCCAAAATAATATCCTTTGTTGATAATGATTAATTATGCTAAAAGCCAAGTCAATTCTAATCTGAGGAAGCAGTGCTTGGATGTGTATATTCACCGTTTGGTGTAGAGGTAAAGTAGGAACAGGTGGTGGAGAATTGGATGGGTGGAAGAGGACAGATGCACGGTTATCATTATTTGTCATTGTGTAGCTATGATCCTGATATAATATTTAAATACCGCATAGCACTCATTGGAAATGCCCTGTGTGGGGGCACCTGGGTGGCTCATTGGTTAAGTGTCCGTCTTCGGCTCTGGTTGTGATCCCAGGGTCTTGGGATCGAGCCCTGTGTTGGGGGCGGGTCCCTGCTCAGCAGGGAGTCTGTTTCTCCCTCTCCTTCTGCTCTCTCTCTCTCACTCTCTCTCAAATAAATAAATAAGTAATCTTAAAAAAAAAAAAAAGAAAATATCTTGTGTGAAAAAAAATTCAGAATCTTCATGACCTACACCACGACTTGACTCCTACCTATGTGAGATAACACTTTCATCCTCTAGAGAGCAAAGGTGTATCTGTTCCAGTCTTCCAAAAATGTCTTTCTTGAGCAAAATATTCCAGTATAAAGTAAATTTAAGATGTATAAATTTGATCATGAAAGTATTTTTCCTAAAAATAATCGGTGACTTTCCACTGCTTTTAGGATTTAACAAAATGCTGCTGTGGCTGTCAGTTACTTGCCTGGTCTGGTCGCTTCCTACCTCACACCGTTCAGAATTTGCATTCTGTACATCACCACCATCTTGCTCAAGCCACACACTTTTTAGTTCTTCCTACTTACTGTTCTCTGCACCCTGGTTTTCCACCAAAGTATATTATACCTTCTGTACTCTGTGCAAGCCATACCCTTGCCTCCCCTCTTGACTGGTTTTACTAACTTCTTCCATTTTCTTCACTCAGGGAAATCCCTGAAAACTTGGAATGGGTGAAACCTTCCTATATGGACTAGAAAAGCACAATTTCTTCCTAACACTTGTCAGCATTGAAATTTTACATTTCTCTGTCTAAATATTTCATTCATATCAGTTTTTCTACTAAATTATAAGTTCCATGGGGGTAGGGCCATGTCTCATTCTTGCTTTCCACAGAGTCTGGTAAAGAGTAGGAGATGAACAAGTATTTGTTAAATGAATCATTTAAAGTCTCTTACTCACAGCCAACTCTGAATGACTGCTGTCTAAAATAAAATAAGATTTACTCATGAAAGTGGCAAAAGTGCTTGCATATTTAAAAAGAACAGAGTGACATATAATTATACAAATGGGTAGAGAAAGAGAAGCTAAAGTGGCTTAATTCAAAATATATTTCTGAGGGTAGCTGAAACAGTCTGGTTTGGTCAGAAAAACAGAACCACTACAAAAAAACATAGAAGTAAATGTTTTACTATGGGAATTAGCATGTGTAAATGCAGAAGGAGCTGGGGAATGAAAGCTATAGCAAAAGGACTGGAGAAACCCTCACTGACTACATCAGTCCCAAGCACTAGCATGGGGAGACTCATGGGATCTTGTGAGGAAGCTTGGGAAATGACTGGGTTGGGCTACTACAAAGAGGGAGCTCATGGCAAGTTCAGCCAAACTGCTTTAATTAAAGAGTGAGGGGCTTCTGGAAAACTGCCAAATAAGTGGAAGCTGCCTTGTCTGACCTGTGTGACCTCTTACGATTAACGACCTCAGCTTTATTTGTACTTTGCAAATCTCCTGTGAGTTCCTCTCACTGGCAAACTCTGACTTAAAACCATATAATAAAAGGATCCTTGGGCAGCCCGGGTGGCTCAGTGGTTTAGTTCCACCTTTGGCCCAGGGCGTGATCCTGGAGACCCGGGATTGAGTCCCACGTTGGGCTCCCTGCATGGGGCTGGCTTCTCCCTCTGCCTGTACCTCTGCCTCTCTCTCTCTCTCTCTCTCTGTGTGTGTGTCTCTAATGAATAAATAAATAAAATCATAAATAAAATCATAAATAAAATCATAAATAAATAAATAAATAAATAAATCCTAGGAAGCACTTGAAAATGATGTTGTCACTGACAGTTTGGCAGTAGATCACATTTCCCGGAAAGACTATCACTTGATTTTATTCCAGGGCTTTCTTTGGGCACATCATTTTGAACCAGAACTAGTAAAGGAAAACTCAGTTCTGAGTTCTGCTCTAGAATTTGACTTTTTTTTTTTTGAGGTCTCAAGGTTGTATAGATAAAAATAAATTTTAATCTTGTTAAAGATTAAAATCTGGTTAATCTTCAGGTAGAATACAGATTTTCTGGCCTTTGAAATGGTTTTCAAAAGAGCAATTAATAAATATGGAATCTGAGTCTAAAGAGTCATTAGACAGCATATGAGCCTGACTGGTCTTATAACTTATATGCAACCATTTCTTCTCTTTGGTCTGGACTTTCTCATCAATAGGAGAAATGAAATCCCCGTTCTCCATAATACATAATGGTAAGAATAACTATAGTGTTGGTTTATGGAATGCTTATTATATATCATGTTCAGTGATTTCTGTACATGGCTCTTACCCATGAAATTGCCAAGAAGCAATAATGCATCTTTGAGTTGTTATGAGGTTCAAATGAGGTATCTGTAATGCACATAGAATATTGCCCCTAATACAGAATTGGCATTCAAGGGACCTGCTCTACTATTCTACTGCTGATAAACAACAATGTAAAGATTCAATACTTTATTTATCTACACAGACTTTTTTGAAGTTAGATATCATTATTATATAATCCTCATAAATAAGAGTGGTTAAATATAAAAAAGACCACAAATGCTTTATTTAGTCTTTAGTTCTTTTCTATTCTTGGCATGTCATCCATCATTGACATCTCCATACATAAGTCAATAATGAGTAATATGGATAGTATACTGCCCTAATCATCTTCATTAGTTTTCCCTTTTCAAAGTATTTTTACGTACATAAGCTCATTTTATCCCCTCCACAACCCTTTATGATAGGTTGGCCAATAATTATTATGTTCTTCTTATAGATGTGGGAACTAAAATCCTTGGCTGGTTTAATGAAGAAACAAGTTCTATTTATTGGGTTCTTACAATGTCCAAGGAGCTTTTAGTCACAATTACTGTCATTACAGTGAGTTTCCCCTTCTGCAGATACAAAATAAGCTAATAATTTAAATAACTAAACAAGCTTATACAACTGGTGAAGACATTAAACTGTGATAAATTCAAACTCAAGGGTGTGTGGCTTCAAGGCTGTTATTCCTTACATACTGGCACCTGAAGTCTTCTGAGCTGTCAAGGGCGTAGCCTGAACTAGGACCTGGGACTCTGGACCCTTTTCCAAACTGGTAAACTAATCAATGATGTCTTTTTCTACCAAAAACTCTAGTTATAGTGCATATTATAAAATTAACCATTAGAAAAAGGTTTGGAACTATACTGGTAATTTATTTAATACAATGTTATAGAAAGGATGTTGCTTAAACGTATATATACCTTTTGTTTCAGAGAAAATTTTAGATATATAACTAATTCTTTTATATTTGCATTTATTTACTTTTTTTGTTCCTTCTGAACAGCATTCTGCTGTGTATATGTTTGTGTTTGTGTATGTGCACAAATGTATGTACACTACATATATGCACATCTAATTGGGCTCCATCTAAACAAAGAATTTCTATTTCGTACACTAAGAGTTCTAGCTACAGTAGATGGTGAGGGATTAAGATGGTGATTACTTCTGTTTTCCATGTGTGAACTGAGACCACTTAAAAAATCCCAGCCTTTGGAATGGACTCTGCAATTTCTCCTTGTCTTAAAGGTTACTCATTACCACCTTTAAACTTGCTGAACAATTTACTTCAATAATACCCCTTGGTTCAGAGCTCCATAGATTCATTTTACATTTGTAAAGATCACTTTCCTTGGATCTAAACACTGTCATAGTCTTGTGTTCTGGCACAAGGTTAATCGGATCACACCATTAGTTTTTTTCTAATATATCTATATATATCATCTTATTTCATGTATCTTTATCTCATCTCTTCTTATTTTTCCCCTTTTCAAAGTCTCTTTAATCTTATGGCACAAGCAGAATGTTTTTTAAATTCTCTGAAAAGCTAAATTGTTCTGAATATAGAAACTGGCATAAACACTATTAATAACAGTGTCTCCATGCTGTGGATACACACATGATGAAAAGAGCTAAAAGTCATACCACTATAAGTTACATCGATCTTGGAAGGCTTGCTTTCTATGGGAGTGGGTTCAAAAAATGCTTTTGCATTTGGAAATAGAATATCATTGGTGTCCAGCGAGAACAATCTTTGTAGAATAATGGAACTGGAGGCAGATTTTCATGTACTGAAGAGGGTCAGTTGAAGTAAATGTAGAGCTGGATGCTAGACTATACTTTCAAAGTATAGAGAAGACTGGCAGGTTGTAGGAGAATTTGGATTGACAGAAGGAACTTGAAGGCTTTAGAAGAAACAGTTATTAGTTGTTATTCCACTGTAAATAAGTAATTTCTCTCCTCATTCTTTAATTTGCTTATTTACATCAGTTTTGACCCATGCGTTTCTACTTTGATTGGTTGTTTGCTCTTGTTACCAAAAACCTTGGCATCATTTTTGAATTTTTTTTTCTTCTCCTCATACCCCATAATCTAATCTATCATTTATACCTGATGGAGATACTTTCAAATCACATTTAGAATCAAGTGACACTTTTCATTTTTGCTACTACCACGATAGTTTAAGCTGTCTTTCTCTTCTGATTTATTTTAGTGACTTCCTGACTTGGTCCCTTTGCCCCACCCTCCTTGCCCCTCTACAGCCAGTTTTTCATGTAGCACTTGAATGATCTCTCCAAAATGAAAATCGTGTCATGTCACTCACTTTCTTGATTGAAATCGCCCAGTGACTTCCCATGCTTTTGGAATAAATTCCAAATTCTTTACTTTAGACAGTTCCATAGGAGCTGTCTCTGCCTGACTCCTGGACTTTATTTCATTCATGTCTACCCTTTATGTATCATGCTCCAGCTGTTTATGCTATTAGACTGTTTGTGATACATGCCCAGTTTATTACTTCCCTAGGCTTTATATTAGTTGATCACACTTCTTCCTGTGATTTGCTTCTCTTTCCATTCAGGCAGCAGTTTAAACTTCACTCATCAGAAAGGTCTGCCTTGACCATTTATATTAAAATAGCTCCTCTTGCTCAGTTGTGACTCACTGCAGTTTCTATATCCCCTTTTACTCTAATCTCAGAGCCTACTGAAATGTTTGGCACAAAGCAGGTGTGAAATGAATGTTGAATTTTTAAATATTGTTTGTTACCTTTTATACCACCTTCCTCAAGTAGATGAGTGGTTGTTATATTATTTACATATATACATATATAAACATAAATGTAAAATAAATGATGAAGATAATTTAGAAGTACTGTCTGTTGTCTTCAGCATTTTTAATAGGCTCATATTTTTGAAAGTTATTACAAAGATGACAGGATGGTCCTGTTATTAATGGTGTCAAAAAGATTGGCGTAAAGCTATATGTGGAAGACTAAAGCATATTATACACTATAGGTAGGACAATAAAAGGTTTGAGGAACATTCTTGAGCTTTGACTTGAGCAAGTGACACTTCATGTGATCATCACCAGAATCATTGTCTAGTTCTGAGATTATCAAAGAGTTCCCCATATACCCCAAACTACTGCAGAGCTAGATGTCATTTTATATGTTCTCTCTTCTATTATGAGAAACTTTCCTTTTGAGGGTTTCTGACCCTAGGATCATCTATTTTTCCTTTGAAATTTTAGAAATCTGCCTTCCTAAATTCTAGGAAGTATCTGATAATGCCGTATCTTCCATTTCTTTGTTTGGATAATTTAATTTATGAAATTACATAAATTTGTGTGATTTACGTGTTGTTAGTGGTTTCCCCACAATCCAATCCAGATAGTCTTATCACCTCCTCTAATTTTCAAGAGATGGAATGGCCAACAAAGGAGGGAAACATTTATCAAGGCATTCTTCTAGAAGAATGAGACTTGCAGATGTCAGGAGAATTGATTTTTTTAAATTGTATTTTATACATTTGTAAACTGTGCCTATCGGTAAGACCTCTCTAATCAGAAGTGCATGCAAATATGGTATAAAAACTCTTTTCTAGTTCTTTCTTAGTGAATGAATATTGCAAACTGATGAGAATCCCAAATATGTACTGTGTCTTTCTAGGTTTGAGTTTTCCCAACTACCAACACATTAGTGGCTATAGATTTTTCTGAAATTCCCTGCATTTATAGTATATTCAAAAAAAATTTGCACGTGCACACATGCAGATTCACAAACCATTCCATTCTATAAGATTTCTTACCAAATGTCTTATTTATTTTTATATGGACTATGCTAGGCACATTAATAAATAGATGAGTTACCTATTTTAAAAGCATTATGCTTTTTTCCTGTGGTGCGTGCTAGGCAAACTATAACTTCACTTCCTAACTGAAATTTTGAAGTGATTTCTTGACATAAGTGCATAGTGCCCTTTGAATTAGAATAACAAAATATTCCTAGGGAAATTTTTGAAAAGACTTTGGCTGGTGGGTGAAGACTGGATTGTAGGCTGGCAAGAGTGGAGCAAAGAGGTCAGTTCGGAAGCTGTTGCAGTCATTTCAGTGAAAGATAATGGTGGCTTGAACTAGGATGGTAGTCATGAAAGTGGAGAATAGTGGAAAATTTCAAAATATGCTGTTGAAGTGCTACCAGTAGGTCTTATTCAAGGATCGAATGTGGGTGCTGCAGTCAAAAAGAACGTGCTTAAAGAAATTGTTAAAAATCATTTGCAAAACAAAACAGATACATTTTTTTTTCTCCTCTGAATATCATTCTAAGTTGAACTGTCATTTTACTCAGACATTTTATTTAGACATATGATAAAACTTTTTTAGTAACCAGGTCTCTTGGCTGATTTAGGAGGCCAATGAATACTCTGAAATTGCACGCAAAATTTTAAATTTATGCATTTGCTTTTTCTAGGAAGAAGGTCACAGCTTTCATCATATTCTCAAAGAAATCTTTGAACAAAAAAAAAGTTAAGTGTCTATTAGTCCATTATTGTATGATATGTAATATAGCAAACTAATCCAAAATTTGGTGGCTTAAACCACCATAATTTGTTCTCATTCACATGCTTGTGTTGCTTGTGTGCCAGCCAGGGTCATTCTGCTGATGTCAGTGGGGCCACGTAGACTTTGCTCCAGCTGAGGGCTTCAGGTCAGATCTGCTCCTTGTGGCACTAATCCTTCCGGGTCTGCTGACCTACCTGGGACATATTGTTTTCATGGCAGCGGCGGAAGTATGAGAGTGAAAGCACAGCCCTACAAAGACATTTCAAGCATCTGCTTGCGTAGCATCTGCTAACTCTCCATTGGTTAAGGCAAATTATATGACAGATCCCAAAGAAAAGGGGTGGGGAAGATACCACTGCACCTGTAAATGGGAGGGACTGCAAGATCAAATGGCGAAGTGACGTGCAAGAGTCATAGGGCAAAGGAATACCTTGTTTGTTTATCCCGGTTTTTTTTTTTTTTCCCTTTCCAAACTTGAACTACTGGAAAAGTCAAGTTGGCATTTTGTGGAGAATGAATATAAATATACTAGCTTCTCCCACTCTTGAAGCGCCTCCTGTCTGGGTTTTGTACTTGAAATCTTTCTTAACTAAAGTCCTGATCTTTGGATGTGGATTGATGGGGACTAATGTGGGATCCTGAAGGTTTATCTTTCTAAATGAGCGTGACTCAGTGTCTAATCCCAGGACTTGCTGAGATGAAAGGTTTTTGGCCTGCTTGACTTTATGCTTCATTCTGATAGTGTGTAGTCAAATCTGAAAGAAACAAAAATTCAATGAAACTTACACACACACACATGCACACACACACAATGTGTAAAGAGACTTTTTACTCCCTGTGATACCATTTTAGTTTTCCAACAACTAGGTATTCCCTGGAGCTATTAATAAGGGGTCTCAAAACTCAGAATATCTTCTCGTTGCCTCCAACTTCAAATTGTTCCAAAAAAGAAATATCTCATTCTGTATCTTTTAAATGAAAAAGCAAGCAGTGAGACGATCTACATACAAAATCAGCAAATGTATGCTCCCGTCTCCCTTGGCCAACAGGATTAAAACTCATCTATGGAATCAGAAACTCCCTGTAATCACACCCAGCCAGACTTCAGTCAGAGCTCTTGGTTTCAGATGGATTTAAAAAAACATTTCCTTTTATTCTCCAGATTCTTCTTGAAGAATAAACTTTGCATTTTCTTGAAAGCACCTCCTCTGGTGTGCCCATGTGGTTTTTAATCTTTTCCTCTCACCAGGGCAAAGATTGAAAAGATCTGTAATTAATGACTTGAAAAATATTAAGCTGGATTTAAAGAAAGAGACCCAAACAGTGAAAAAGCTCCACATAACTACTTGTCTCCTTTAATTGAAGAAATGCTAGAGAATTCTGCAGAAATTGTTAAAGTACTGAGGCAGTGCTCAATTAACCCATATGAGAGATATGGAGGCCTGTGTGTCTATATTTTACTGGCTCTCCTGACACAGGTTATTGAGTTAAAATAGTCTAAAGATGATCAATAATTAATCTTGGATGTTTAAGGTATGTTTTTATTTGGTGGCAGCGGACTCACCTAGATGACCTCCTTGCATCCTTTCCAAATTAGACCAAACCAAGTTGACTTCATTAAATAGGATTCTCTTTCTCTTTCAAAGTTATCTGTGTTTAGGGAGAAAGGATGTAAGTCTATCTCAACCTATTGATTTCTTTCCATGTAGAATGTGTGAAGGAGAAACATCTTGCAAGATCTTTCTTTGGCACAGAAATACGTAGACAATCTAATTTTAAAGATGCCAAAACATAAAAGGATACATGTAAGGTTCTGGAGTCACATGGTTTGCTTTTGAATCCTGTGATTCCATGGCCTACTTTCTGGCCTTGAGTTTGTGAGTAAACTGGTTTCAGTTCAGTTTCCCTCAAAGATTTTTATGGGAAGCATGGAAATAATATATGTGTAGTCCTCAGTCCAATTCCTGGACAAAGTAAACACTTCAAAACATCGGTTGGTGATAAATTTCTGTGTCTACTGCCTTGGTTTAAATATACAGAAATAAGCTGTGGTATGGGCTATGACAATGAGTGAGATATTAGTTTAAATTATTGATTAAATATAACTTTTCAGTGTACCACGCACAAAGGCTCATTCTTCCTTTTGGTACATTCCTAATAAGTGGCTTCCTAATGAAATGACATTTTCATAGCAACTTGTCTAAGTGCTTGTCACCGGGGTCTGACTTTGCAAAGTATGAAAATGGGGACCACACCCAACTTAGGGTAGGAGCCCTGCCAGCTGCGCCACCAACCTTGCTCAGAATCTTTTTTTTTTTTTTTTAATTTTTATTTATTTATGATAGTCTCAGAGAGAGAGAGAGAGAGAGGCAGAGACATAGGCAGAGGGAGAAGCAGGCTCCATGCACCGGGAGCCTGATGTGGGATTCGATCCCGGGTCTCCAGGATCGCGCCCTGGGCCAAAGACAAGCACCAAACCGCTGCGCCACCCAGGGATCCCTTGCTCAGAATCTTTTAAAGTGAATGTTAGCATTTCATTTTTTTAAAACTTTACATTTTTTAAAAAAGATTTATTTATTTGAGAGAGCGAGCAAGCATGATTAAGAGGAAGGGCAAAGGGAGGAGAGAGAATCCAGAAGCAGTCTCCCCACTGAGCTAAGCAGAGAGCCTGGCTGGGATCTCCATCTCAAGACCCGGAGCTGAAACCAAGAATTGTAAGCTCAACTGTGTTAGCATTTCAAAGAGAACCCTCAGGAGTTTTGTCTGCTAACTACCACCCCCTCCCCAGCTGGGACCTGTTGGCAAGACTTTAGTGATGTTTGTACAACCAAAGACTTATTTTGTGGTGTAAGAAGTATAAAACTGACTACCTTTTACCTCCAGAAAAAAAAAAAGAAGAAAGAAAGAAAGAAAGAAAGAAAGAAAGAAAGAAAGAAAGAAAGAAAGAAAGGAAGGAAGAAGAGAAACAAACAAAAAAGAAAATGAGGGCCTAACAGTCAAAAGGTAATGAGTTAGATGGACTAGTTGGATTTTAACTAGGTAAAAAGGAACTTGGAGGTTTTCCCTTCTTTTATCAATTACCTTTTATTGACCTTTTGTGTGCTAGGCGCTATGCTAGGTGCAGTGAGGCGATTGATGGAGAAAAGACAGAGTCCCTGAGCAGAGCTCTGGCCTGATGCATACTTGTGCCAGAGCTTAGTGCCCTGTAGGGATGTCTGAAAACTGACTCTCCTCTGGTAGGGGGGCTTTGAATGCGAGAATAAGAAGTGATCTGGTGATCTGGGTGGAAGCATTTGGAGAAAGATCTCAGAGGACATCCAGAGAAATTTGAGAAAAATTTAGTAGAAAAAAATGAGAGGGCCCTAGTAGGTTCTTGATTTCTTTTCTTTTCATTTTTCTTTTCTTTCTTCTTTCTTTCTTTCTTTCTTTCTTTTTTTCTTTCTTTCTTTCTTTCTTGTAGGAAGAAGTAGAATGATTTAAATGTCATTGGAAAATGGTTACTTTGGCAGCAGTAAGTGCAATTGGCTAGTAAGGGAGAGGATGGGGTTAAATATTTATATTTATAAATGAATAGCCATATATGTATACATCTGTCCTCTAAGGAATAGGATTATTCCCCATCCTTGGAGTATAAGAGAGGAAATATAGGGTGAAGGAGACCTAGAGGAACCACCAGGTCACCCAGCAGGTCACCATGGAAGCTAGTTGTGATAATCTTGTTCATATGTTCCCAACATCTGAGCTTATTACTGAGACTCTCTCTCTATCCTTCAAATTTTAGTTTTACAGGGTATTACAAAAGGGAGTGATGAGGACCCTGACTGCAGTAAGAGAAGGCCTGGTCAGCTTACCTTTTTCCTAGAGAGCTTCCAGTCAGAGTTGGTCAGAGAAGCTGACATCCAGGTGTCTCAGAAACCAAAAATGATTTGGTTACTTTGATCTGCTTACTTTGCAGAAATAGAGATCAGATGTGAACAGAAAATACAGAAAATGCTTTGCTATTTTTCAGAGACAAGCTAGATTTGATCTTTAATTTTGAAGTGGTATTTGGAATATCATATCAAGCAGTATTTCTAATACCTCTCTTGTGGGCTCAGCTGTGACTTGCAAATTCATATGTGGAAGCTCTAACCCCAACATAAATTTATTTGGGTGTGGGACCTTGAAAGAGATGATTAAGGGTAGGTGAGGTCCTAAGGATGGGACCCTAATCCACTAAGACTGATGAGTCTTACAGGAGGAGGAAGACACCAGGACCGTGTATGCAGGGAGGGAAGGCCGTGAGCACCTGCCAGCCCAGTAGAGGCCTCAGGGGAAACCAAACTCCGGGCAGCTTGATCTTGAATGTCCAGCCTCCAGAACTGTGAGAAACGAGTCTCTGTTAAGTCACTGGTCTGTGGTATTTTGTAGTGGGAGCCCCCGTGGACTAATACAATCTCTAGATGCAACACCTAACCCTGGTAGTTAACCATGTGACACTGTCCATTTCACTGGTTTCTTCAGCCAACAGCCTCTGCTGAGCAGGCACTGGGTGGGCCCGTAGAAGCATTATTCTATCTAATGGCACAGTTTTGCTATGTGATACTTCTCCTTTTTGCCTAAGGTCAAATATCCGGGAGGCAGTGAAGATGGAATCCAATCCCAAGTTTCAGTTTACCAGTATACTTATTTTTCCATTATTCTATGCTAGATTCCACTGAATGGAATCCAAAACTCACTGCAGTTTCACTCATCAGGAATATTGTGTGGGCTCTGAAGATGGACTTAGCACACCACCCCTTTCATTCTCTTTTGTGAATTCAGACGTTGAACTATAGCCCTGTAGCAACGCGGATCAGCTGAAAACAGAGAGCATCTGGTTTTGCTTCAGGCAACAAGCACATCACTTTCCACGAATACACACATTATGAACTCATGGTTAGGAAAAGCTTGCATCGTGTTTCAATTTAACGGCTATTACTTCTTGCTCAAAGGTCTTGCTGTGTGTTCCATTTTCCCTCCAAATGTCAGAGGGGAATGGGAAATTGAAGTGCCGTAAAACACTTGGAGCCTTCATTTATTGCAGATTAATTAGAGAATCAAAGAAGAGTAAGGAGCAAGTCTTCTGTTTCCAAACCCTGGGGAACTGGTATGTAGCAGAATGAACCAAATAGACACTATTGTGTACTGAGATTTTTTTTTTATGTGCCGAGTTCATAGGAGGAGCGGGACTAAAGTATGTGAAACTGAGTATCGCTTATAATGTAGATTAGGATAAGGTAAAAACAGGAACTTGTTCTCTAACTCCTCAGCCTCTAGAAGGAGGATTTTATGAAACTCTCCAAATCATGGGCAGCCAATTTAAGAGTGAAACATTAGGAAAACAGCCTCATTATGATGACTAAGAACTTTTGTCTAGGAGATACTCCTCATTTCCAGATGATCAATATTCCGGTTGACCCAAACCCTGACTACAAGGTCACGGCCTTCCCTCTTAATAATTCCATTTAATTCCATTGCTTCTATCTTTCTCTTTCTTTATCCAACACAGCAATGACAGTGTGTCTGTAACAAGAGGTATATGCAGCCAGTAAGAGGGGAGCTGTTTCTTCATATCGTTCCCCTCCTCAGCCACTGGATGATACCTCAAAAAATCTGTGCACCCATTTCTAAGAGAAGAGACCAAATGCATTACATGTGAAATTGTTTCTGCACCACTGACACTTTCACACAATTACCAATGCACTGATGCCTTCCCAATGAGCTTGGAACTTCGTAGCTTCTTATTTATTTGGAAGGCTTAGCCTGTGCTACATGAAGAATTGGAATCAGAGACTCCCAGACACTGCTTCTTTGGCGGCCTTAAGGAAAACATTTGGAGAGATAGCAGGAGGGGTGTCTGATGTTAAGGAATGTGCCAGAAAGGATGGGTTACAAAATCCTTTAGGTCTATGATCATTCACCTTTGTGCTGTGCCTGTTATGAGATTAGGTGGATATCCTAGTGACTTATTTTCAGGTCACACTTTTTTTTCCCCCTTCTTCTCTATTCTGTGCCCATGGACATGACAGTTGGGAACCTGACAAATGGTTGTCTTTGGATTCATGAAAGAAAATTCTATCCAAAGAAGGGCCAGAAAGTAGTCTGTAAAGGGTGGTAAGTTATCATCTTAGGATGATTTGTTGGAAGGGTGAATAGCATTTTCATTTCCAGTGAGATGAATCTTCACAGCTCCAGGAAGTGTGTGTGTGTGTGTGTGTGTGTGTGTGTGTGTGAATCCATACTTGTAAAAGTCTTCTGATCAGTCATTACTTGTATAGAAATAGAAAAGGTCTGAAGTTTATGCAGTGCTTTCCATGTAGATTATATAATTTGGCTATGATAACATCCCTACGATATAAATATTACCCTAAGTTAGCAAATGAAGAGGCTGAAGCTGAAAGGTTACTTGTTTGGCTCAGCTAGTAGGTGGCAGAAATATGAATGTATTTTTAGGCAAACATCGTGCTCTAATAATAGGGCTACACTGAACATTTATATAGGGTCTGACCTAGGCTGCTACATAAGCTATAGAAGGTAGGAATTTACTTAAAAAATAAAAGTAGTTAATTTTCTCCAACTGAAGAGTAGTTAAAACTGGGCCTAGTGCTTTTTGCAACCAATGGTTGCAGTGAATGCTTTTTTTTTTTTTCTTTTCTTTCCTTTAACATGTTTGTGTGTGTGGGTATTTGTTTTCACAAAAGCAATGTATGATATCTGACTTCAGCTCTTATATGTAAAGGGCTTGGAAGTCATCACTCTTATCTTTACAACAAGAAAAAGCTTAACAAACAGAAAACTCAATGACACTTATTGGACTTATCAGAGGATCGAGATAGTAGGGCACACCATCCCCCTGCAATCTAGAAAGACATGTAAATGCAGAGAGTAATAGCTGAGATCTGCTTACCTGAAGCAGAAGGCACTAGAGCCATAGCTGGTAGGAACACTTCAGTGATAATTTTGATAAGCTGCCTCCAGTGAGAGGCTCCACTTCTGGAGGTGGGCTGTACCTTCAGAAACTCTCTCAAGTTCTCTTAGTTAGATCTGAGAAAGATCCTTCCATGGCTTTGGCAGGAGAAGGGATAAATTAATCCCTGTGAGATGTCTTCACCATAACAAAGACTATCTCCAAGGGAAAGGACTTTACAGGCATCTTATCCCAGCTGAGGGAAGAGTGTTCCTTCTACTTGATGACCCAACTGAGGTGGCGGTGGGGAACAGGAAACTATACCACTAGATCAACACTTGTGAAGGTCACAACCCAGAAACATTCTCACCAAAGACAAGATTTAATCATAAGATTATAGAATGCTTCTTTTCTGCAGCACCTCCCAACTGTATCAGCAGTCACAAACCAACACCCAATATGTCATATTCAAACTTGAGAAAACCAAAGAGAAAGAGAATATCTTGAAAGAAGCTGGAGGGAAAAAATACCTATAGAAAATAAAGATAAGAATTGTAGTGGACTTCATATCAGAAAACATGCAAGCAAGAAGAGAATTGATATAAAGTGTTGAAAGTAAACCCCACCAACCTAGAATTCTGTACCCAGTGAAATGATCCATTGAAAGTGACGGAGGAACAAGGAATTTCACAGACAGATGAGAGTAAGAGAGTCATCAGTAGCAGACCTTCCCTGTAAAAAATGTTAATTATTGCTCTTCAGGGGGAAAGAAATTTATATAAGTCAGAATCATGCACCTACATAAAGAAATTAAAAGTATCAGAGAAGTAATAAATAAGGGTAAAATGAAATGTTTTATTTTTCTTAGTCTTAATTGATCTAAAAGATAATTGTTTAATGTAATAGTAACAACTAGGTGATTACAGCCTATGAGTACATGAATAATGGACAGCAGTGTTGTAGAGAATGAGAAAGAGGAATTAGAAATATTCTATTTTAAAATACTTGTACTACACATGAAGTGGCACAGTGTTATTTTAATGTGGAATCAGATTAGTTTAAAAAGTACATTGGAAACTGTAGTAACCAGTAAAAGCTTTGACAAGTATAAGTGATATTGTAAAAGAAGAGATAAAATGGGATCACATAAAGTGCTTTATTAAAATCAGAGAGGGTGAAAGAAGAGGGCATGGGGAAAGAGAGAATAAATACAATAAATAGAAAACAGTTAAAAATATGGTGGATATTAAACCAACTATATCAATAATCACTGTAATATGAATGGCCTAAATATTCCAATTAAAAGACAGAGACTGTTAGAGTGGATAAAATGGCTGATTATAAGACTGACGCAGAAAATACATGAGATGAATCTGGAGCATCTTTTAGTACCAGAAAGTAGGCCCAGAACTGCTCTAAAAAACAAAATGAAATGCCCACATTTCTGTAGTATGTCAGGGACACAGGAGCCCCACGAAGAGCTCCCAGTTCCCAAGCTGGAACCACTTCAAAATTCAGTAGTATTGGATTACATATCCATGAGTGAATCCATGAGCACATACTGATACAAATAAATGATCAAATAAAAGAATGAATAATGGAAAATAGATAAATTTTTCATACAGAATTTCGAATGGTTGATGTAGATACTCTGCCCTGAGGGAAGTGGAACATAACCCCCCACTCAGTAAGTGCAGGCTGCCCAGGGTGACTTGAGAATGGAGAAATCTGACGAACATTACCTTAAAATCAGCAGTAATAAGTTACATTGGTAGTATGTTCCCTTGATAGGATGTGATAAAAATTGTACTTTTCTTCAGGGGTCTTCCTTCCCAAAATACATATCCCCGGTCTCTCATGAGAAAACATCAGACACATCTACATTAGGGGGCATCCGACAAAATACTTGAACAGTGCTCAACACCATTAAGCTCATCCCAAACCAGAGAGACTGAGAAACTGTCACAGCCGAGAGGAGCCTTAGGACGTATGACCACTAAATGTAACGTGATAGTCCAGATAGGATGCTGGACAGAAAAAAAAAAGGTTAAAACTGAAGAAATCTGATTAACATATGAACTTCAGTGAATAAAAAGGGATAATACAAAATTATATAAATTTATAGAAAACATTGAAAGTATGAAGAGGACCAGTTTTTTCTTTTTCCTACAAAAAAAACATTTTGGTATGTTTTTTACATATATGAATACATGCCTATCTAAACTCATACCATAAGGATGTGTCTTTTTCTGAGATAATGTCTAATGCATGTCAGACAGATTTAATGGATATACACATGTTTATGTACAACATATGTATATGTGTACACATGTACATAATATGTGCATTCTTTTTATTTTATTTTATTCTTTATTTCATTATTTTTATTTAATTTAATTTAATTTTATTTATTATTTTATTTTTTGGATCATTCTTTTTAAAGGTTGTATATGCTGTTTTTCACTTACTACTCTTCCTGTGGACGTGGACGAGGTGGCAGTCTGTTCTCCATACTACTGGACAGAGCCTATTTTCCTACTGTGTTCTCGCTGCTAGGCCTGTGTGTGTTACGCTAGATGACTCTGCAGTCTGTGACCTTGGAGTTCTCATCTCCGCTCCTTCACTCTGCGTTCTCAGGCAAACCCCTTCACTCTTCAGAGCAGTAATTGTCTCTTTCACAGAGTTTTTATAAAAATAAGACCATGAGCATGGAGGTTCCTATTACAGTATCTGGTACACAGAGGTGCTCAATGAATGCAGGTCCTTTTTCACACTCCTTAAATTCGACGGTAAAGGCCTCTTCGGTGTTGCAGGGTGGGCCAGCTTTTTTTTATTTTATTTATTTTTATTTATTTTTTTGGGGGGGTTGCCCAGCTTTAATAGATTTCTGGTACCTGGTGACTACAGTTTAGGCAGAGATCAGAGCTTGTGCATTCTCAACATAGTCCCTTTGTTTGGAATGTCCCCTGGAAGGTGCTGAGAGATACCAGTTGCTGTGTCCCAGCCACCATGCTCAGCCCCCAACATTCAATACATATTGGATGTGCTCCCAAATTGCCTGAGGTATTGATTGTCGAGCTAGCATTGCTCCCGTATGAGTCCGCTCAGGCTGCCCTAACAAGAAACTACAGATAGGGTGGCTTAGAGAACAGACGTTGATTTTCTTAACCATTCTGGAGGCTGGAAGTCCAAGATCAATGTACCAGAGGGTTGAGTTCTGGAGAGGCTTTTCTTCCTGGGTTGCAGATAGCCATCACCTCTCCATGTCCTCACCTGACCTTTCTTCTGTGTCCACGTAAAGAGAGAAATATCTCCAGTGCATCTTCCCTTTTCTTATAATGACACCAGTTACATCAGACGAGAGCCCTATTCTTAGGACCTCACTTAACCTTAAATAGCTCTTAAGAGGCCCTGTCTCTAAATATAGTCACATTGGGGGGTAGGTCTTCAACATACCGATTTTTGGGGGAATACAGTTCAGTCAGTAATAGCTCACAAGTGGTAGAGTCAGGGTTGAAACATATTTTTGCATACAGTTTTACAGCTACATCTGCCCAGTGGCATTGCCCATCATGGGAATGAAAACGTGTCATTGGCCAGCATCATGGATTGTCATTATCATCCTCATCATTGTTATTCAAAACGATAAACTGCTCTGTCTCCACAGCCATCATATTTTTCAAAGTCTCTTTCCTTTCTTTGGGCCATGATTAGATCTCTTTCCTGAAATGATGTCAAATGAATGTCAGAAGGAGCTAATGAATTGTGACAACAGAAAGGAGCTGCCGGATAGTGGGAGGGTTTTGTCAGCCCCAGCTGTGCACATCTCTCCTAATGACACTAAACCTTTGATCCCAGAAACTTCTGTAGAGTCTGTTAGGATCTGTGCATCCAAACTTGTGAATGCTCAGGGCTATTTGGGAGCTGTTCTGAAGGCTAAGTTTTGTTTCTTCGGATCCTCATATGGGCTCTGGCCAGTCTAGGTCTCTGTCTCCTCTTCCCTTGGTTTTACATCATATTCCCCTCCCTGTCTTTTTCAGTATCAGGTGCAATTTGTAGTCTTGTCTGAAGCCACCAGCTCACTTCACAGATGGCGAATTGCAGTTGAGAGTAATGGGCCTATTCGGTTCAGCCCAGAGAGTATATTAGTGTCTGATAGCCTATAACTGCTGAGCATTAGACATCATTCACGCTGCTCCAAGGTCATCTGTAGGGCCGCCTCTCACTCTCCTCCATCCCTCTCTCTTCCTCCATCAGATATGAATTAGACAAAAGTCATGAGGCCATTAGGAACTAGTTCTGGGACTGTGGAACAATGCGTCTTTGTTACCAGACCAGCTCAGTTTTGCTTCAACTAACTGAGAAGACAGGCTGAGCACTTGAAAGAGAATGCAATGAGGTGGTAAAGCTAAATTTAACTGCTCCAAGTATGTGGGTCTTCTCTTAGAGGACATATCAGCCCCATACTCTAGGAGGCATCATTTCAAATGGAAAATCAGAAATCCAGTAGCTGATGAAGTGTGTTAATGGGCTATTTGAAATATTGGTTATGATATGTAAATATGATGCTGGAAATTTGAATGCTAAATTCTGGTTTGGATCTTAATTAAATTAAATGAAGCAAAGTGTGTGCATGTGCCTAGCTTAATGCTTGTCCCCTAATGGTATCAATGTCTTCTGGGACTACAAGCTCAACAGACACCTGGAGATCATCTAGTTCAAGAGATTGAGCTAAATTTTTCTTCATTTATTCTCATTTATTCTGAGTAGAGGCAAAATTGACAAAGGTAATACTGAGTTTACAACTCAGGTTTTCTAGTTCTTAGAGGGTTTTTGTTGTTGTTGTTGTTGTTTGTTTATTTTTTAAGAAATACCCTATACGGACTCTGTTGAAGTATCGCTCTTTGGCTATAGTTGCAAACTGTTCCAAACATTATCTTTCATCTTTCCACCTCCCCTAAGCCAGTATCCTCTATTTAATGGTAGAGTTTGAGGGGGCTGGATAAATAATACTTTTCTGAATTTTAAGCTAAATGAGAGATGAGACTAAAGAAGAGGCAAATGGAAACCACTATCAATTTTATCATCAATAAAAAAAGAACAAAACAAAATTTTATCATCAATAAAGTTGATATTAAAGAATAAGGTGCGTGAGGCAACACTGATCTTTCTAATATTAAATCCCTACTCTCGAAATCTGACCAGGTATGTCTCTATCTCTAAAGGAGGAGCAAGGGAATCTGAAAAGAAGCCAAGAGCATTTAAGAAAAATCATGGAAACTGAAAGACTGAGGAGTAATTATCCTCCTGCACACCCTCCTCTCCCTCCCAGGCACATTAGATAACCCCTGAACTCCAGGTCAGGATATATTGTCTGATTGTACAACGTGCTTTTTAAAACCTGGTGGAACCTTAAAAATTCGAAGTAGCCACAATGCTTTCTTTTTGAAAGTTCCCGGCCCTTATCCAAATCCCAGAACACAGTCTGTTCTTTATAAAATGAAGATAATATGATAAATTTAGTATGTGCTAATGATCAGATTGGAGATGGCCAAGCGAGAAACACATGGTTATCGAGGGCTTACAGTCCCCTTGAGTAGCCTTAACAAAATAACATCTTTCTGAGCTAACATCTCTGCCCTCGGTGGTCTGTCTGCAGTATAGTACATGTCTGAAATGTAGTGTGGCGACTTCAGTCATATATATTAAGTCGTGTTAAGTCAGTGAAGTATTACGCGTGGGCTAAGTTACATCAGCCCATCAAAGAGCCGTAGAGAGGGAGTTACAGAGAGGGGAGACTTCACACCGACACCGCAATGGTGGTAGTTTTGGTTCTGGTCTGAAGAACGACAAGGCCTTTGGTAAGGCCTATTGCAGCTGAGGGGGGAATGTGCACAGAGGGCAACCGTATGGCCTACAGCTTTGGGGCGTCTGTCCTCATCAGTGTCGGGGCCTATTGAAGCCTGAGGCCCAGCTGCTGCCATGAATTGCTCCGTCCCTGGGCCTCAAGGTCAGCTCGGCCCCTTGTCAGTGAACCTGGCCGGTTGCCGCTGTGGGTTCCGTTCGCACCCGGGAGCCGGCCTAGCAGGATGGACAGAGGGTCCAGAGCCCCTCGGCCCAGCTTCTCACCATTTCTCTTACTCAGGAAGCTGCTTGTTCTTTCCTTTCTCTTCCCTGTTCTGCACCCGAGTCCATGAATGGCCTTGCTTATGAGTCTAGACCGTCCATTGTGGAGACCATCACTCTCCTCACCTGTTCTAGGGGTGGAACTCTCACTGTCCTTAGTCTCACTCTCTGTTATCTGCCGGACCTGAGGCCACTCATGAACCTGCCATTTCTCCCTGTTGGGATGCCACTGTCTTCTGAGGAAGTCACCTCTTGACCGTGGACTCACGTATCTTGGCTTCGTGTGGCTCTGGAGGCGACACAGTCACAGGTGAGGTTTTCCAGAGCAAACTCACACCTGGAGATGTGCGTGCAGTCAGTTCCTTGGAAGAGTCCTTCCAGGGGCGTGAAGGAAGCAGGTTAGAGTTGACGTGTGTTCCCTTTGCAACGAAGGCCTCAGCTGAGGCTACGGCAACATTGAGTCTAGGACTGCTTTTTAGAGTCGCGTTGAAAGGAGGCAAGAGAACCAGGCCTTTCTGCGTTCACTGGACCGCAGCTTTGGCAGGGAGGAGTATGATCTGGGGGTGAGACCTCCTGCAGTGAGAGCCTCCTCTGCTTGCTGCCTGTTGGGAAGGGAAATGAGTCCCCGAAGGGAGCTCTAGCTCTAGAAGGGAGTGCACAGGGTCTGCGCCACTCAGTGTAGCGTGCGGTCAGAGATAAAGATGAGGGAGGCCCATCGAGTGCATTCTAAGCACTTTTCTTAGGTTCCCTTACTCAGTACTTATGATGCCCCTGTAAAGTAGAGGTTACCATCATCATCATAATAATTATTATTTTATTGGGGCAAGAGCACATGAGATCTGTTCTCTTAACACATTTTTAAGTGTGCCATGTTAATATGTGACTTATAGGTACCATGTTTTATATCACGTAAAACTATTCAATTTGCTTAACTAAAACTTTATGCCCATTGGTTAATGACCCCTCAGCCACACCCCCAAGCCCCAGGCAGCCATCATTCCACTCTCTAATTCTACAAATCTGACTGTTTTACATGCCTCATAGAAGTGGAATCATGCGGCATTTGTCTTTCTGTGACCGACTTATTTAGCACTGGAGATTTCCTCAAGGTTCACTCGTGTTTTACCATTATTGTCTCTATTTTGGTAATGAAAGGACTTAGGGAGGTCACACTGTGAGGGACTCTGTCTGTAGCCCGTGTCCTGTGAGGATGTTTTGGAACTCCGTGATTTCTGTGGACCCTATACAACTTTTGGGAACTCTGCAAAATAATGTGTGTATTGTTCATGATGCCCAAAAGGGAAGCCTCATTTACTAGAGAACCTGAACGGTCTTGTCTAGTGGAGAAATACAAAATCTGGTGACCTGTTTTTCTTTCTGTGGCATGATTGCCATCTTTGATATGTACTACACCACACTTTTAATAAAACTGTTCAGATCTAGGTACAAATTAAAAGCATGGGTTCATGGGATCCCTAGGTGGCACAGCGGTTTGGCGCCTGCCTTTGGCCTGGGGCGTGATTCTGGAGACCCGGGATCGAATCCCACATTGGACTCCTGGTGCATGGAGCCTGCTTCTCCCTCTGCCTGTGTCTCTGCCTCTCTCTCTCTCTGTGACTATCATAAAATAAATAAATAATTTAAAAAATAAATAAATAAAAGCATGGGTTCATAGCGTTTGTCACATCTTATCCAGACAGAACAAATGAAATCATCTTAAGTTGATGTCACATGACCTCCGGGCAGTGGTTAAGTTGGGAGTATCTGGAATCTTCTGATGTTTTGACACCCAGCTGATACAAGTCAAAATTTTCTTTTTTGTAGGTTAGGAAATGAATCTTTTAGGGATTCATTGAGGTTTGGTGAGGCCCACCACTCTCTGCCTCCTTGTCCTGCTGCTGCTTCCTCCTTGTTTCTCTCTCTTCCTTCTCTTTCATTTCTTTTTTTTTCCCCCTCTCACGACAGAGACCTCAAGTTGCTCTAATTGCATACTTCCTAGAATTGACAGAGATTTTAAATAGTAGCAAGGTTTCCACAGAATTTGCCTCTTGATACTGCCCGTCAGCTGAATAGGGCCTAGCAGGAAACCATTAAAACTCCCTGTTTCTGCAAAGGAGAGTCGGGGAGGGCCATTCTCTCGCTTATTAAGGTTTTGCGTGATGAGCTTCAATTGTGTTGAGGTTGGAGCAAGTTTATTTCATTTGTCTGTGTAAGTTTTGCTAGTATGGGGAGAGTGGAAACAGGAGGTCAGGGCTCAATCACAGAGTATAGACCTCTGTGAAGAGCTGGCTTTACAGGGCCTGGCCCTATTAGGGGCCTGTGCTTGCTTTAATGCTCCACTACTTGTATCTCATAATTGTTAATGATACTTGAACAAAGGGCCCACATTTTCAGTTGGCGTGAGGCTCTACCAACTGTGTAGCGGGTCCTGTTTCAGTAACCCTGACTCATTCAGTCACCCTGAGTTCAGAACTGTTTGCCTATAGTTTCACATCCTAGGGACATAATTGTCTCATGGGGAATCAGATCATTATTTATTTCTTCTATCTCTATTGAGATCCAATTGGCATGTAGAATGGTGTAAGTTAAGTGCATACAATATGATGATTTGATACACATGCACATTGTGGCGTGTTGACAACAATAAGATAACATATCAACATGCTGAAAAAAAAAAAACATATCAACATGCTGATAACAATAAGATTAGTTAACACGTCCTTCATGAAGTTACTTTTTTGTTATTGTTATGGTGAGCGTACTTAAGGTCTACTTTCACAGCCACTTTCAAGTATATAATACGATATTGTTAACTATCACCACCATGTTGTACATTAGATTAGCGCTCATAGAAGCAGAGAGTAAAACCGTGGTTGCAGGGGCCTGGAAAGTGGAGGAAATGAGAAGTTAGACAAAGAATAAAAGCAAGAAGGGAAACGTGAGGTCACATAGCGTAAAGCCTTGGAGATCCATCCACGTTGTCACAGATGGCAGGATTTCCCACTTTCTTACGCCTAAAGTTTTCCGTTGTACATATATATACACCACATTTTCTTTATCCATTCAGCCATCAGCGGACTCTTCGGTTATTTCCGGATCTTGTCTGTTATGAATAATGTTGCAGTGAATGTGGGAGTGCAGATATTTTGTTGAGATACCGATTTTATTCTCCGTGGGTATATACCCAGAAGTGGTATTTCTGGATCATATGGTAGCTCTATTTTTAATTTTTTGAGGACTGCCCATACTATTTTCATAATGGCTGTGCCAATTTACATTACCACAATCAGTGCACAAGGGTTTACTTGTCTTCAAATCCTTGCTAGCATTTGTTATCTCTTGTGTTTTCAATAATAGTCATTCTAACAGGTGTGAGGTAATATGTGATTGTGGTTTGTTTTATTTCCCAGGTTATTAATGATGTTGAACTCCTTTTCATGTACTCATTGGCCATTTGTATCACTTCTTTGGAAAAATGTCTGTTCAGGTTGTTTGCCCATTTTGTAAATTATATTATTTGTGTTTTTGTTTCTTGTTTTTTGTTTTTGCTATTGAAGGTTGTATGATTTCCTCATATGTTTTGGATATTAATCTCCCATCACATATATGGTTTGCAGGTATTTTTCCCCCATTCCGTAGGTTGCCTTTTCATTTTGTTGACTGTTCTTGCAGAGTGTGGAAGGTTTTTAATTTGATGTAGTCCCACTTGTTTACTTTTGCTTTTGGTGTCACACCCAAAATATCATTGCCAAGACTGATATCAAGGAGCTTTTTCCCCTTATGTTTTCTTCTAGGAGTTTTAAAGTTGTGGGTCTTATATATTTTTTAAAATATTTATTTACTTATTCATGAGAGAGAGAGAGAGAGAGAGAGGCAGAGACATAGGCAAAGAGAGAAGCAGGCTCCTCACAGGGACCCTGATGTGGGACTCCGTCCCCAGACCCGGGATCTGCCCTGAGCCAAAGGCAGACGCTGAACCACTGAGCCAGCCAGGAGTCCCGGGTCTTATATTTATTCTTTAGTCCATTCATTTAATTTGGAGGAGTGATGTAAGATAGTTTCTTTTTCATGTAACTATCCAATTTTCCTAACTTTATTGAAGGGACAATGCTTTTCCCATTGAGTGTCCTTGGCTCCTTTTTAAAAATTAATTGACTATAGGAGCTCCCGGGTGGCTCCGTGAAACCACTGACTCTTGGTTTCTGCTTGGGTCATGGTCTCAGAGTCCTGGAATTGAGCCCCATGGGGAGTCCAGTGTCAGGTTCCATGCTCAGTGGGGAGTTGACTGGGGTCTCTCTCTCTCCTTCTCCCTCTGCCCCCCCTTCTGTACTCTCTTTTTCTCACTAAAATAAATAAATACATCTTTAAAAAATTAATTGACCATATATGCATGGATTTATTCCTAGGCTCTTAGTTCTGTTCCATTGGTCTATATGTTTTTATGCCAGTACCAGACTGTTTTCACACCTTTAGCTTTGTAATATAGTTTGAAATCAGTAAGTGTGATGCCTGCAGCTTCTTTCTAAAGATAGCTTTGGCAAAATCCCAGTTTATCATAGTTAATGATTCTTTTAATATGCAGCTGAATTCCGTTTGCTAATAGTTTGTTGAGGACTTTTGCATGTGTAGTCATCAAAGATATTGGCCTGTAGTTATAATATCCTTATCTGGCTTTGTTGTCAGGGTAATGGGGACCTCGTAAATAAATTTGGGAGTGTTCTCTCCTGTGTAGTTTTTAAAGAAGAGTTTAAAAAGGCTGATTGGCATTAATTCTTCTTTAAATGTTTGGTATAATTCACCAGTAAAGCCATTTGGCCTTAGGGTTTTCTTCCTTGGGAGGTTTTTGATTATTGATTCAATCTCCTTATTTATTGTTGGTTTCTTCAGATTTTCTGTTTCTTCTTGATTCAGTCTTGGTAGATTTTATATTTCTAGGAATTTATCCATTTTTTTCTAGGTTGTTCCATTTATTTTGGGGATACTTGTTCACAGTAGCCTCTAGTGAACCTTCCTGTTTCTTTGGTATCAGTCACAGTGTCTCCTTTTTCATTTTATTTATTTGAGTTCTCTCTCTCTTTTTTTCTTGGAAAGTCACTGGGACCTGCAGTTTAAAAAGGCTGATTGGCATTAATTCTTCTTTAAATGTTTGGTATAATTCACCAGTAAAGCCATTTGGCCTTAGGGTTTTCTTCCTTGGGAGGTTTTTGATTATTGATTCAATCTCCTTATTTATTGTTGGTTTCTTCAGATTTTCTGTTTCTTCTTGATTCAGTCTTGGTAGATTTTATATTTCTAGGAATTTATCCATTTTTTTCTAGGTTGTTCCATTTATTTTGGGGATACTTGTTCACAGTAGCCTCTAGTGAACCTTCCTGTTTCTTTGGTATCAGTCACAGTGTCTCCTTTTTCATTTTATTTATTTGAGTTCTCTCTCTCTTTTTTTCTTGGAAAGTCACTGGGACCTGCAGTTTCTCCCACTGTGTAGCTGATACTGGTTGTCCTTTCCTTTCTTCCTTATTCTTAGCCATCTCTGTACATCTGTGAGATGAAAGCAAGGTGGGTACTTGTGTGGTGCTCCATGGAGCTGAGGAAGCTTGTTGCTCACGCCTCTCACCCTTCTCGGTGAGGGGAACTTTTCCTTGCTGGAGAATTCCCTCTTGGCACTGAGCAGTGCTGATCTGGGGAGTGGGGTAATGCAGGCAAAGTGAAGCTATTTTTCCCCCCTTTTTTGGTAGTTATTCTCAGTTTTTTTTGTTCTACTGTGTCCCTGAAGTTTCTTAAATGGACTCCCGAGCTCTCTCAGAGCTGGTTTGCTCCTAGATAGCTTTCAAGTAGTTGGTCTTTGTGGGGGTGTGGGAACTGAGCTCTCCTGCTCCTGCATGCATCTTGATGACATCATTGTAGAAAATAGTCAATTTCTAGTTGCTGTGTGGGAAGATTGGATTTGACTGGATTCTATGAAAAATCTTATTATTTTTAAAAGATTTTATTTATTCATTTATGACAGACACAGAGAGAGGCAGAGACACAGGCAGAGGGAGAAACAGGATCCATGTGAGGAGCCTGATGTGGGACTCGATCCCGGGACCCCAGGGTCACGACCTGAGCAAAAGGCAGACACTCAACCAGTGAGCCACCCAGGTGCCCTCTATGTGGCAAAAATTTTAATTAACCTGAAGGAAAAATATGGGTCAAAGTAAGAGACCCTAATATTGTTGAGCCTGGTACCTGGCATCTTATAATTTTTATATTAATCACCTCAGTTATTCTCCAAGGCAGGCATTTCACAAATGAGAGTTAGTGAGGCTAAGTAATGTACCGAAGATCACACAACCAATAAATGAGAGCAAGAAATTGATCCTAGATCAATAGCTGACTATTTAATAAGTCTGTTTAGGATTGTCCTTAGGAAAGATAAAATAACTGGATGGAAAAGTCCTGTAGAGAACTGGAGAAAGGAGCATGATTTTAGAACATCAACTTTGAAAGATATCTGAAGAGGTCAGATCTGGAGCTAAAAGCCAGATGTGACCACAAAGTGAAGTGCTGCAGGAGTTCTGAGATACAGAGGGCACCATACTCAAAGTGAAGTGCAAGATGCAGATGCATTTTTTTAAAAAAGATTTTATTTATTTATTTATGAGAGACACACAGAGAGAGAGGCAGAGACATAGGCAGAGGGAGAAGCAGGCTCCATGCAGGGAGCCCGACCCAGGACTTGATCCCGGGACTCTGGGGTCATGCCCTGGGATGAAGGCAGACACTAAACCACTGAGTCACCCAGGAATCCCTGCAGATGCACTTTTAAAAGATTTAGCCAAGGAGCTGATTATGAAGAACTCGTGGGGTAAAGGACTACTCACATTAGAGCTTATGAAGTACAGGACAGAAAGAGTGAAAATGGAAAGAAACTTTATAAAGAGGACCTTTGGAGAAAACTTTAGTTGTGCTGTGAGTCTCATCACTCACCCCAAGCAAGATAGAAAGTCCCTGATTTGTATGGCAAACCTAACAACTGGCTTCAGTGGCCAGTACCTGACAGGTGCCCTCTTTGGTTTGGAGGACACAGTGGCCTGTTTCTAAAAACTATTTGAGAAATCTAAAAGGCAAGAGTGTGACCAGCCACCTGCTTTGAGATTGAGTGAAGAAGTATTACTGTAGCATAGGGAACATCCTACATTCTTGGGGTTTTTGGGAAAGAATGGGTGTGTAGGTTCTCCATGGACCGGAAGCAGGAGAGAGCTGGGATTCCATTCACATTAGGGCTCCATGGATAGCTGAACATTCTCCAGCAAATAGGAACTGACATATTGTCACCAGATTCCTAGGGACCAACAAAGGAGTAAGTGACCAGCTGAAATAAGATTTGTCAAGGTCAAGAAAATTTCTTTGGTGAATGTCATGTATTTTTTTTTTTCAAAAAAAGAAAAAAAAATTAAAAGAAAACCCTATGAAAGTACCTCTCAGAAAAGAGGCAGCTTTTATCTACAGTGAGCCTGGAGAGTACAAAGAAACCCACTAGAGTGCCAGCCAAGTAAGAACATTCCTCTTCCCTCTCCTGCCTCCTCAGCACCAACCTATAAAGAGAAACCAACCACATCGCATCCCCAAATTCAGGGAAACAAATGGAGGAGAGGGAGAGTCTCAAACTATACAGCAAGTTTGTAGTTGTGACTGCTGGGTTTGATATTTTAATTTCTAGTCTGCTTACCAAGGGTGAGAAAAATCACAGAGTCCACCTGAGTTTGCATTTAGGAGCCATTGAAAAAGGGCTCCCCACTGAGCAAATTTCAAGGGGAGAGGGCTACAAAATAATTTTTTTTTGTGATGACCTCCCCTGACTCCAATACCAGGCCTGTTGATGAGACACGTCCTCTGATTGTGGCAGGATCTAAATAGTTGATGACAGGTGGAACTAAGCAACAGTCAGTGGTGGATGTTTGGGAAGCATGGTGGGGCTGGCATGTGGCAGCCCAGGCAGGTGGCCAGCAAGGGAGTTGATTACTTGACTGAAGGGTGGTGGAGGCTTGGGGGCCCATCCAGATATCCTTTACTAGGCTGGTGTACTTCCCTTCCCATTGCTGAAGATATTGGCTGGTAAAGGCTCCTACCTATATTCACCTCCTGGGAACTTACCTTACCTGACTCGAGCCTCTTCAAACACATTTGGGAGACTATACCCATCCTTCTGAGGCGGGCCACAGCCGATTCCTGACAGATATGGGGTGCAAGGATCTCAAAAGGGGACAACCTTATGGGTGTATGTATGTTCTAGAGCTCACCACTCACCAAGAGAAGCCACATCTTTGCTGAGCTTCTTGCCCTTCTTTGTCCTCCTTTTCTGTCTTTTTTTTACAGTTTTCTTTTGAGAATATTCTCTCCATACATAGGTTGCACAGAAACCCCATCTCAGACTCTGCTTCTAGGGAATCTGACGTAAGACCAAGAGTGATCCTAGAAAGCCTACTTTAAAGAATGGGCTTCTGGAATTGGGTCATCTGCTGGCTGAATGGCAATGAGGACCCCTCCCAGGACATAGGTGGATTATTGATGGGCTCTGGCATAGTGGGCAGTAGCAGAATTGCTTAGGTTTTCACCTGTGAGGAACTGGCACGGGATACAGGGAGAAGGGAATACATTAGCTTTTGCAACCTCGCTGGAATTCCCTTGGAACAATAATCACTGGGATTGTGGAATTGGGTGGTGGTGCAAATCACCACTAACGCATTGAAGAACAAAAATGGTAAGTGCTTATCAGTGAATTGTCAATTTGAAGCAATGTGTGGAAGTTCAGATGGCCTTTCTGGACACCTTTGAAAGAGATATATCCTCCCAAACCTGGAGGTCAGTCTGAACGATGAGTTTGGATTTTAGAAAGAGCATGCTC
Source organism: Vulpes vulpes (assembly GCF_048418805.1). Lineage (NCBI taxonomy): Eukaryota > Metazoa > Chordata > Mammalia > Carnivora > Canidae > Vulpes > Vulpes vulpes. The sequence continues at coordinate 89,704,843 of NC_132784.1, read as the reverse complement.
CACGGTTGTGGATACTGCTTTCATCCATTTATCAGGTGATGTTGAAGGCTAATTATTTTGAATGAGGCTCAGAGTAGGAAAATCCTTTGTAGCAGGTCCAGGCTGTTGCTTTGTCAACTTGAGCCATATGGCTCTGGGATCCCATGTTACCAGAGGTATTTGTGCTGAGCAAAGATGCTTTCTAGCATCTCTGCCAAGCGCCCACAGGAAAGTTACAGCACAGACCCCCAGGGCTCTGGAGTGAGGCCATATCATCCTTAGAGGAGGAAACAAACTGCTTGGCTTTTTCTAGAAGTTGGCCCTAATATATTAGTGTAAACCCAAAATAGAATGTGGTTGCATGATAGCCCTATGGGTGAGTGGGCGTCTAAAATCGTAGTGAGTAGAAATCCTCCCAAAGGGAAGAGTAGAAGAGCTTTAGTTAGTCTGCTTGGTCATCCCCTCTGATGGACAAAGAAATGGCCTGAGTTTCACAGGCAGTGATGAATCGCCTTCCTGGTTGGTTAGGAACCTGAAAGGCGAAGATTGGAAGATCAGTGACACGGAGGCCTGGAGAATGACACGTGGCTGGACTTATGGGAGCAAATACAAATCACGGGGATCTTTGTAGGCCACAGGACATCTGTTGCAGAATTTTTTATTTTAAAAATGAATATATAGAATGACTTCCCATAAGTGTTAGCTGGTCTCTGTCCTCAGTCACCCCCTGTTTGCACAGTGGACCAGTGAAAGGAAAAGCCACAGTGACAGAGCGGGAGGTTTTGCACAGGTCACAACCTGGGCTTCTGCTGACCAAGGCGGACCTAGCTCCTGGCATTGCTGAATACCAACTTCCCAGTCACAGAGACTGACACCGAGGGTTTAATACTGTACCTTCCGTGGAGGAGACTAGTTATCCACTTGGTGCACAGTTGATTACATTAGGCTCCTTGCCTTTCTGGAAGAGGTAGACATTCACCCAGATTTGGACTGACATCTATTCCAGGGATAAGTTTGCCCTTTCTTGCTACAGTACTCAGTCAGCGTCACTGCCTGAGGGCGCGTCCAGTGTGGATTCTCTGTAACTTCTCCTTGAACTAAAGGGCCGTGTTGCGGTAATGAAGGTGCATCACTGAGTGCATCACCAGGGCTTCAGACCACCTGGACCTGGGATGCCACACCAGTTAGAAACTATCGGCCTGACAGAGCATTGGTATGGTCCCTTGAAGATACAGCTGTGGTGCAGCTTGGAGAGAGCACCCTGCGAGAATGAGGCCCTGTCCTTCAACGTGTAATATGTCCCCTGAAACCAACAGCCATTGTATCACTCCCAGTGACTTCCTTGGGGGAATTTGGTCTTCCCATCCTAACAACCTCCACATCTACAGATATAGAGCATTTATTCCTAACAGGGAGATGCTTCCAACATGGGGCCCATTGAGAGTCTCCGTAAACTTAAAGTTATGGCTATTGTCTGGTTGCCTTGGGCTTCTCGTGCCAATATTCCAGCAGGAACAGATGGAGTTACCAAACTAGAGGAGGAAATTAACTTGATCACCAGGAGGAAGGAAGGCCGCTGCTCTACCACGGGAGCGGGACGGCATATGGTTGACATACCCTTGGCACTGCCATGCCAAGTTTAAACTGTAAATGGCCAGTGTAGCAGCTGCTGTCTAATAAGCTCATGATAAACAAATGCTCAGATCCTTCCCAGATGAGGGTCTGGGTCTTCCACCTGCAGAGGTGAGACGGATCTCTGTGTGGTAGAAGAGATGGGTATAAATTACTGCCTCAGGACCAACTTCTGCTTATAAATTTTTCCAGAAATTAAGACCAAACGGGATCCTAGAGAATCTGTGTCTGGTTGGAAAAAAACTTAATATAAGGTAAAAGTGGCTCTGAGCAGTCTAGGAGGTGGAATGTAGTGGATACTCCTGACACCCTACCTGGATCCCCTTTCCTGAGCTGGTATGTCCATCTACCAGATGTTGAAATATTGGTTGCTAATGGGTGACATGGGCATCCTTCTTTTGAGAACTGCTCCTTGCCAACAGGAGTCACCTTGTCTGAAAATACCTAAGAAATTGTACATAGGGCCTGGACTACACTGACACAGTGGGGCCTCTAGAGAAAAAAACTAAAGGGGTTACTCATTCTAGGGGTTGTATAAGTTCAGAAGCAGCTTCTGAGAGTTCTCTCTCTCTCTCTTTCTCTCTCTCTTTTTTTTTTTGCATTCAGTAATTCGTCAGTTGTGTACAACACCCAGTGCTCATCACGTCCTGCGCCCTCCTCAATGTCCATCACCCAATCCCCCCACCCCGCCACCCTGTAGTTTGTTTCCTACAGATAAGAGTCTCTCATGGTTTTTCTTGCTCTCCCATGAGCAAGGACCTTCTTAAATTTTGCACTCTGTGTCCCTTGACTCCTCTTTCTAGTTCTGCTGCCCATTGTGTTCTGCCCCAGGGAACGTCCTGTGTCTGTGGACTTACTAATACAGCGGTACAATAGCCTGGCCCCCTTCCTTCAAAGTGAGACAACTCTAGGGGATATTCACGACTCAGATCTCTCTACAAGATCAGACTAAGGCCAGATTTTACCTGAAACCATGTCTTTCTGTGACTGCTTCTGCTGTGTTCTTGTTGACCTCATTTCCTTACAGGTTTCTCTGAGATGACTCACCCCTAAAATCACTTACTGTGCAGCTAATAATCATGACACAGGACCCTTCAGATATGACAGCATCAACAGCATCAGCAACAGCAACAGCATCAACAGGTCTCTGGGACAAGATTAAACCTCTTAACACCATTGGACGACAGCATCGCATAGAAAGCTGTGTGCCCCGAGTGAAATTCCATCTTTGAGGACATTTCTGAGTGTCAATTTTATGTTCTGGAAAATGGGGTTAGCAATTAGTAATATCTTTCCTGGAAGACTATGTGCATGCATGTGTGCGTGCGTATGCGTGGTGTGCATGCGTGTAAAATTCTTAGCACTGGTCTGGTATATAATAAGTGTTCAATAAATGATAGACGCTTTTAATAGTTGTAGTATAGACTATGCTGAGCATTTTCCCTGAGCTTCTCTGTGTTTCACTCCTTATAGTAATTTATTCAATTTTGGGGAATGAAATCTCAGCTTTATTACTGATTAGAGCTAATTTGGTGAATGTTGCTTAGATATATATCCATAATCAAGCTTTCTATGACTTTTCCATGATTTAAATGTAATCACAATTAATAGGTAATATTGAACAATCACAGGACTTTCTGAGGAGTAGAACTTATGCATGATGAGGAGATGACTTTCCTAAGTCCTTTGTATTATTTTCTCTGTCCCCAACTATGTCATAAAATGATATAATTTCTGCCTCTTTTCTGTGCACTAGTCATGTCTTTTGATTTGGATGGTTGAAAACGAGGGACATATCTCTTACCCATGTGTATGTGTAGCCTAGTGCCTAGTGCTGAGCATATACCAATAAAAGCTTGTAGAGTAAGTCGTAAATGTAATAATTTTAAATCAATTCTTGCTGCTACTCATCAGGGAGTAATCTACACAGGGTTGTGTATGTGAGAAGTAACTCAATCACAAGTCACTTCCTGCAACCTAGAGCATTTATCTTTTACTTTGAGCTAATATTTGAAACCAATCCTTATTTTCTCTGACCCTGACAATCTCTCCCTCTTTTTCTTGCTTCTCTCATCTATCTAATCTTTTTTCTCTGCTCTTCACTCACACCAACATTTTTCTGTGCTTTTATGTTAGTTACTATGGACAGAAAATGTCTACCCCATTTGAACCATCCCCGTGTGATTTTATGTGGGCCTATGATATATCAGACTATTCTAAACAGACTCTAACTCCTGTTAAACCCATTGAGCTGCTTTCATACGATGTCATAACAGACTGGCTCAAGGTCTCATGGCTGGTAATAGGAAGAGTCAAGGTTCTAGTCCTGGTATGCGTAGCCCCGAAGCCCACATTACATTATTCAGTAGTTGTCGTCTATAATAGACAAATGCGTGGTTTGCTGTGGTCACGAACTTTCTTACTCCAAGTTTCTATGGTAAGATGATTGATATACGGAATACTTTTTCCTTATTTCACATTTCTATAAAGGGGCTTCTGCTTCACTTTATAATCAAATGTTTCTTTTTAAAGATTTTATTTATCTATTTGACAGAGAGAGAGAGCATGGGGCAGAGGGAGAGGGACAAGCAGACTCTCTGCCAACCAGGAAGCCCGATGCAGGGCTCAATCCCAGGACCCTGAGGTGGTGACCTGAGCCAAAGGCAGACATTTAACTGACTGCACCACCCAGGCGCCCCTCAGATGGTGTTTTAAATCAGTATTTTAATTGGAATATTACTCCATTTACATGCCATATAATTATTAATGCCTTTGTACTTATAAATATTTTACCATTTGTCTCATGCTTTATATGGTCCCTTTCCTCTGTCTTTTCTCCCGTTAAACTTATAGATTATTTTGTTTTAAATATTCTCCTCTGTTGGTTTGTTAATAATACATTCTTTTGTATTTCTTTTAATGTTTGCCTTAGAGACATTATTACATGCATTCTTGATTCATTATTATTTAACATAAATTAGTACTTTTATTATTTCTTATGATTGGATCTTACAAATCTTTAATTATATTTACTCTCTTCTATTTATGTGTTGCTGTCATCCTGCATTTTACTTCTATGTATAGAATAAATCCGGCATGACATTGTTACTATTATTGTTGTGCATTATAAAGATTACATATGTTTAGCTACCTATTAATACTTAATGCCATGTTAATTTCTTATTGTATTCCCTTACTTATATCTGAGATAATTTTCCTTCTTCCTGAAAAATTACTGTATTCTTAGTATCACTGTTAGAGAGGAACTGCTGGTAACTAATTCACTCAATCTTTGTTTTTCTGGAAATGTTTGTACTCTGTTCTTACTTTTCAAAGGTTTTCTGTGGACGTAGAATTCTTTTCTTCTTTAATATTTTAAAGATTTTATTTATTTATTCATGAGAGACACACAGAGAGAGAGGCAGTGACACAGGCAAAGGGAGAACCAGCTCCCTGCAGGGCCCGATGTGGGACTCGATCCCAGGACCCCCGGATGATGCCGTGGGCCGAAGGCAGATGCTCAGCCACTGAGTCACCCAGACGTCCCAGTAGATGTAAAACTCTAAGTTGACACTTTCAGTATTTTCATAATGTCATTCCATTGTCTTAATCTCACCATTTCTCTCCTGGAGTCATCTGTAATTCTTAGTGTTGCTTCTGTATAAGTGATGCATTTTTATCTATGATTGCTTTTAATGTTTTCTTTCTTGTTACTACTTTTCAGCAATTATGATATATCTTAGTGGTGGTTTTATTATTGTTTGGGTTTCATTATGGTTCTTTAAACTGTGAGTTGATTTTTTTTTTTTAAGATTTATTTATTTATTTGAGAGAGAGAAGGAGTGGGTGTGTGGTAGGGAGGGGCAAAGAAAGTGGGAGAGAGAGAATCTGAAGCAGACTCTACACTGAGCCTGGAGCCTGACTCAGGGCTCGATCCCAGGATCCTGAGATCATGACCTGAGCTGAAACCAAGAGTCAGATGCTGGACTGACTGTGCCACCCAGGTGCCTCATGAGCTTAATGGATTTCAGCTTTTAATGGATTTCAGAAAATTCTTGACCATTATCTCTTCAAAAATTGTTTCGTGCCCTCTCTTACAGTCTACTGCTTATCAAACTACAATTACATACGTGTAATTTGTTACACGTTTTACAATTTTACATATGTTAAAATTTACATATGTTAAAATTTTTTGCTATATCCATGTCTCTTTTTCCCTTTTATGCTCATTTTTCTCTATGTTTTAATATGGACATTTTCTGTAGACCTTTAAGAAATGTAATTAATCCATACTTCAACTGTGCCAAACTATTCTGAACTCCTACTTTTAATTATAGTACTTTTTACTTCTGTGAACCCATTTAATTTTTAAAAAGTAATTTTCACTTCTCTGCCAAAATTCTCCACTCTTTTCTTAAGTATATTAATAAAAAATGGAAAAGCAATTTTTGATTAGCTCCAATGTGGAATCATCTGAAAGTTTGTATTTCTCTTGATCCTTCTTCTTGATATGAACGTGTGGATGCCAGAAAACTCCATAGAAAAGTCTCAAAATAATCATTCTGCGTGAAAGAAGCCAGACTAAAAAGAGTACCTATTGTTTGATTCTATCTGTATAAAATTCTAGAAAATGCAAACTAACCCATAGCAACAGAAATCAAGCCATTGATTGACTGGAAGTGGGGCAGAAATCAGTCTTGACATTTGAAACACCTTAACAAAATCTGATGAATGCTATGATATGGGAAGGAGAGTTAGGATATTGTCAGGAAAGGATTCTTGGGGAAGTTACATTTAATCTGAAACCTAATGTTAAAGAATGTGTTAAACATATAAAGTAGAGGAAAGGAAATATGACCCAGATAGTAGGAGAAAGGTGTGTTATAAGCTGGCATGGTGGAGTAGAAGGACTAAGCAGGTTAGAATAACACGGGATCACAGGAGCTGAAGAGGTAATTGTAAGAGATGATGTGGGAAACGTAGTTAAAGGGCAGATCATAGGAATTGGAATTGGAACTAAGGTAATTGGAAATCTACCAAAGAGTTTTAAGTATTTAGGAATCGGTGACATGATTAATTCTACTTCTCAGAAATTAGGCTACTATGTAGATATAGTTTTAGATGCTGATACAACTAGAGACATGAAAAGTCATTAAGTTTTCTGCTGTAGTACATATGTGTTATACTCCTGGCTTTGGACAGGACAGTGGGATAGATGGCACGAAGAATTTTGGTTGATTTGGTGACAGATTGAATGTGAGGGGTGAAGAAAACAGAAGTGATACTGAGGTTTCTTTCTTGGGTAATTATCTTGGTGTTGGTGCCATTTCCTGAGGTAACAAAGGAGTGAGATAAAAATATTGGAAGTGTAGAGAAATGTTGGAAGTATTTTCAGACATTTAATGTTTGAGGCGTTTATGTTAGGTGACTACTTCCATCGTACAGTTGTGTTTGTCGACTTGGAACTCAGGAGAGAGACCTGGGAGATACATACAAGGCAACGAAAGCCAAGGCAGCATAGAGAAGAGACGAAGGCTGGGGACAGAGCACTTAGGGGCACTGATGGTTAAGCTGAGAGAGAGAGGACCCCAACATGTGCCATAGAAACCAAAACTAAGGAGGTATCAAGAAGGTAGTGTGTCATTAGAGGTGATGAAATTGGTCAAACTATATGTCGCTTTTCAAATACTTTATCCCATTTATATAATATTCCCTCTGCCTCCAATGCCTCTCCCTATTTCATTTGTTTTTAAGTCCTGTTCATCCTTCAAGTCAAGCTCAAGGGCCACTTCTTTTGAGAAGATCTCCCTGAGTCTCCAGGCAGACATTGGAGCACACTTCTTTGGGTTCCATTTGTTTTGATTCTGCTCATCACACTGCATTTTAATTACCAGTCTGTAAGCCTATCTCCTTGCCAAACCATGACTTTTGATTTTACATTCCCAGCATCATTACATTTCAACCTTGGCTGAATCTCTAGTGCCTAGTGTAGTAATTTTATGGAAGACACTCAAAAGTTATTTGTTGAATGAATAAAAAGCTATTTAAAATGAGGAAATCTGAATTGCTAATAATGAAAAAAGGCAAATGATGTTTCAGGGCGTATCTTCCAGAGGGACTGTGCCACAAACTAGCTTAGGCAAGTTGCTACGATTCCTAGGAAATCAGCTTCCTCATTAGTAAAATCAAGATGTTGGTTAATGGTGGTATTCCATGTTCTATTACCAGTTCTGTTTCAGTAATTATTTTATTTCTGGATTTAAATGCATATTCTGATTGAAAAGGAATCTCTGCTTATCTTAGTTCTTCCTCTGGTTTTTAAATAGGTGTTGCATGTCTGAGTCTGGAAAGTATTGGATCTCAGCCTCTTGTGTGCCTTTGTTACTTTTATTTTCCATGAGAATTTCTGAACACAGTGTGCTTAAGACTCACAGACCCAGACGTGTCCTAAATACGTGTCAGCAGGTGTTGAAAGGCTGTGGATGAGAAAGTGCCATCACTTCCTGGGTAATTGGAACAAGGAAGAGGACACCATGCACAGGGATTTGACAAAGGATTAACCTGTCTCCTCTACTGTAAAGCAGTAATAGGCTCATTTGTTACTCAGGGTACTGCTTGTCATCACATAGGGGTAGCACAGTTTCTAGCATACTTGCCCAGGATCCCTGACCAAGTAGCTGAAAACAGAGGAGTAAAGATGGGACCAAGATACAGGTTTATTCATAGCACATGCTTCAGTGTTCCTGGGGGTAGCCCCTGTGCCTAGTGCTCATTAAACTCTAAGTAGATAAAGGAGATTGGATGACAGGACTGAGAGTCATGCTTCTCTTTTTATATCCCATTTTTTGGTATAATTTTCATGATAATTCATGATTATGGGAACCCTGAGGACATTTGCTTATAGGGTATTAGTGAAATGGGGCTCTTCCTATAGCCAAATTGAATATATGCTAAGCTCATGGTATAGTATCTGGCACTATGAAAATATAATCAAGACCTTATTATAATAGGTATTAATACACAAGTGCTGACTGATTAAAAAAGAAAGAGTATTTGTGTATATTGGTGAGAAAATGAATACTTTGTAGATTATAAATTCACGTTTGCATCACAGTAAGTTGAAAATGCTTAGTATGCCAAACATATACCTGAAACTATATTTAGAATAAATGCATAATGTTTATGACAATTATTTATAATAGTGAACAGTTGAAATAAAGTACTTTTCATTATGGAGTTGGCTAAATAACCCCTGGCATGGCAGTTCAAAGCAGTATTATAAAGCCATTAAAAATGGTAATGAAACTATCCAGCAGTTATTACATGTGTGTGGTGACTGTGTAACATATTCATATGAAGGAAAGCCCACGTAACTGTGTAAGGATAGCGGTCTTTGGGTGAACATTTTTCTTATCTCAAAATTCCAAATTTCAGGGGTTAAGTATCTCACACATTTAAAAAAATCAATTTAAAGATTTCCAATTATGTCAGATGTTAACATTTCATAGAGGTTATACCCGTGGCCAAATTTTTCTTGTGAGTGGGATCCAGGAGAACCAGAGGATCCTGAACAAGAATAGTGTTTTTAATACATTGGAAGATAAAAAATAGTAATGATGGGTTTATGTGGTTTCCATCCCTTGCAGACTCCAGGAAGGTGGGATTTGTGTAGCTTTCTTTGTTTTTGTTTTGTCAATTTTTAAAAATTTTACTTATTTGAGGTAGAGAAAGAGAGAGAGAGTGAAAGAGCAGAAGGAGCAGGGGAGAGAGGCAGAGGGACAGGGAGAAGTAGACTCCCTGTGAGCCGGGAGCCACCCACTCGGGGCTCAGTCCCAGGACCCAGAGCCAAAGGCAGACGCTTAACCATCTGGGCCACGTAGTTGTTTTTGGATTCAGAGAGGGGTAGGCTTGAATCCTAGTGCTGGTCTCTGAGGAAATTATATACCCTCTCGGAGCCTTGGTTCTCTTCTCTGTGACCTGGAGATAGTAGTATCTCTTTCACAGGGTTTTGCAAAGAATGAATGAAGTAGGATCATATATATGAAGTATTTAGCACAGTGCTGAATTCCTAACAAATGCTTAGAAAATTGTAGCTATTTATGCTGCTTGATGTAATGTACTCCTTTCTTTCTTTCAGTGTTCCTGTGAAGCAGAAGGGGACAACTACCCATTCATTATCTGTCCTTTGCAGATGAGGAATTGAAATCCTTAGGGTGGGACACACTAGTCTAGAGGCAGCACCAAACCAGGTAACAGCAGCAACAACAACAAAACAGTGAAAAACTAAATCCATAGCTCTAGACTCTCTACTTATAACAAGTAGGGCAGGGCCTAGGATACATTCAGGAGCCACCTGATTTATTTTTCTCATAACAGGGGTAAGTATATGGAAATAGGGTGTTCTGACTTAAAGTTTGCAATTAGAATACTGTCTCAGGGTAGTGTCCCATCATGGAAATCAGCAAATGGTACAAGTCAGTGGTTTTGTTTGCTTGTTTTTATAGGAGAGCCAATTGCTAAATACTTACCAGCATGTCACTGCGGATACTTGTTATTCATGAGCTTTTTATGGGTATTAATAATAAAAACTGCTGAGTTGATTGGTTTCTCATCCGCGTTTTTTCTCTACTGGCACTAATTGGCCCTTTGTGATCTGCTTGCTCTTCCAACATATTTCCATCATGTAGAAGTTTGTGATTTCTTTATATTTATTTTTTAGTTAAGATGAGCTTGACCAGAGGGAGGCAAGGGACATATTGTTGAATTCCACTGTGCATTTCTGGAAATCCCACATTTAAATAGAATAAAATTCCCTGAATTCATTGTTGAGGACAGTAAGCCCAGGCGAAAGATGATGTTGGCTTGGGTCAGAGAGGTGGTAGTAGAAGACAGAGAGCAGGAGATTCACTGGTGGGATTTCTAAGAATAAGAATAAAGGAAGTTTCAAGGATGTCCCCCAAATGTATGAATAGATGGGTTCACAACATGCCATTTGTCATTTAATGAGAAGATGAAATCTGAGGGAGAAGCAGAAGAGGAAGGGAAAGCCAAGAATTTGTATTTGGATATGATAAGTTTGAGATGCCTTTGGGATTTACAAGTAAGGATGTCAAGTTGACAGTTGGCTTTATGAGGATGGCGCACAATATAGATGCCTATTGCATTTCTAACCTTCCAACATGAATTTACATTTCTTCTAGATAAATTGCTGGTTTAGTATAGATGCAGACACATATTCCCATGACCAGAAGTGGGAAAGGGTCAGCAGATCATGTGTAACTTACTATGCTGCTCTGGGGATCCTGGGTAAATTCCATGGAGATGTCCTTGGGCATCTGGTCCTTGGGCATCCCTATGGCATCTGGTGTTGAGGCCTGCTACTGATGAAGCAGCAGGTCTTTTGTTAGGGCCCATACTTCTCCCCTTGTCCCCATCTCTGGCTGGCATAGCAGATAGTCTAGACTTGGGCAACACCTTCTGTCTTATGCATGGACACAGTTACCACCTTTCAGCTTCCACTATCTGGTGCTTCACGACTTCCTAAGGTAGTTCTGTGATAGGCTGCTACACTTGACTCAGCCACCTTTGGTTTCCTCCAGTGAGCGTACATAGGAATTTCTAGATATTGTCCATGCCCATGGATGAAGAGGGAGACTCTAGTGTCACTCTCTTTGATTCTTTCTCCTAGAATCTTCCCTCAGCTATGTTAGCCTTTTACTTAGATAACAGCTTATTGAACACAGTACTCCTTTAAAGGAAACTGAAATTATCCCAGTCTGTGGCCAGAGAAGTATGGAAACAAGCTAATCTGCTCTGTGCCTAAATTTTATGGCTATTTTAAACAAGATTATTATTATTTTTATTATTATTTAATTTATTTATGATAGAGAGAGAGAGAGAGAGAGAGAGAGAGAGAGAGAGAGGCAGAGACACAGGCAGAGGGAGAAGCAGGCTCCATGCACCGGGAGCCCGATGTGGGATTTGATCCTGGGTCTCCAGGATCGCGCCCTGGGCCAAAGGCAAGCGCCAAACCGCTGCGCCATCCAGGGATCCCAAACAAGATTATTTATCCATGGTATTGACCCAGAATGGAGGGCCGGAACACGTGTGTTTACTATTTCACCTGCTCCCTCACTCTCCCATCATTCTCCTCTCTAGAACCTGCTAGATTGGGTTTCATCTTCCACTTCCGTCAGGTGGGGAGATAAAAACTTACTCACAGAATATCCTCCATCCCTCTAATCCATGGTTTCTGGTAAGACTTCATTTTCAGACCATAAGCTTTATTTTCTGTAGAGGTAGTTTCTGGAATTTGAAAATTCAATTTCTTTCTTGGCCAGTCCTGCCCTTCAAAACTAATTGTATGTTTATATATTCTAAAAATGTCAGCTTTGAAAATTGATACAAATAGCGGTTTCTTTCTTTTGGATTTTTTTGCTTTAACTATAGGAATCTTTCCCAAAGCAAAATCTGACTTTAAAAAAGTGAAGGGAATGCCATAATGTAAGAAAGAATTTGTAAAGTACATCTGTCCATCCATCCATCCATCCATCCAACTTTTGTGTGAATGGTAATTGAAGTAGTGGCTAGTATGTGTATGTGTGTGTGCACACTCATGTACACAGATATTTTTAAGAATATTAACAGAAGGGCATCCCGGGTGGCTCAGCAGTTTAGTGCCACCTTCAGCCCAGGGCCTGATCCTGGAGACCCGGGATTGAGTCCCACGTCTGGCTCCTTGCATGGGGCTTGCTTCTCCCTCTGCCTGTATCTCTGCATCTGTGTGTGTGTGTGTGTGTGTGTGTGTGTGTGTGTGTGTCATGAATAAATAAATAAAATATTAAAAAAAGAATATTAACATAAATAGAAGTACCTAGTTGGGGGCAATGTGGACTGACCCAATGGATAGGTTTTTAAATAATAAGAAATAGTAAAGCATGTTGATTGATGATGGGAATGATTCAGTAGGGAGACCAGCAAAATCTAAGAAAGAATAATTTAAGAACTGAGATTACTAGAAGAGTCAAGAGAGAAGAGGACCCAAGGGTTCTGATAGGAGGTTTTGGGTACTTCTCTTTAAAAAAAAAAAAAAAAAAAAAAGGAAAGGTGAAGGTGCTGACATGTTTATAGATTTCATAGTGAGACCTGTGGGAATTCATGGTTAATAATTTCTGTTTTCTCATGAAGTATATGGTAAAGTCATTCATATGAAAGAGAGGATAGAAGGAGGTAGAAAATGTAAAGAGAAAAGAGAAGGTGTGAGATCATAATTGCAGATAATGAGAGAGTGGGAGAAATACCAATACAAGATCCAGATTTGGTGATCTCCAGGGTCCTGTTGAGTTCTAGGCCTCTGTAATGATTTTACTTCTCCATTGGACATCTGAGTGCTTTTCTGATCAGTAAGAGTGAGAACAAGCCTCTTCAGAATTTCTTGTGTGTGATGACATCTCATGTGCCTTTGCAAATTCTGTCATTAGAAGTCTTGTCATTAGGGAACCCTGGGTGGCGCAGCGGTTTAGCGCCTGCCTTTGGCCCAGGGCGCGATCCTGGAGACCCAGGATCAAATCCCACGTCGGGCTCCCGGTGCATGGAGCCTGCTTCTCCCTCTGCCTGTGTCTCTGCCTCTCTCTCTCTCTCTGTGTGACTATCATAAATAAATAAAAATTTAAAAAAAAAAAAAAATGAAGTCTTGTCATTAGAAGTCACGAGACACTCTGCCTTCGGTCTTCCCAACTCAGTGAGAAAGGAAATGGATTACTCTCCAAGATTCTCTCAGTGCACAATTCACTATTCTGTTGTTCTATATTCATCCCTCTATCCTTTTCAGATTTGCCTGTTCCCCTTAAAATGTGTGAGCAGAAAATCAGAAAAAATAATACAGTGATTTTTAATTTATCATCAGAAGCTTTGGCTATTACAAAAAATGTGCATGGAACTCAAAACTTAAAATAGAAGAGAGAAAACCTGCTGTGGTTCAATGATGGAATGAGGTTCTGAAACCACAAAAAAACATGTGTTCACCTTGTCCCTCCAGTTATTTCCATGATATTTAAGGCTTTGATGTATACTACAAAGGCTGTGGATCACTACTTCAGATTTTTCTGACTTTGGCACAAAAATGAAATTTTGGTTCTTAAATCATTTAAGAAATTCGATCCTACCTTCTTAGAGCTTTAAGACTATCTATGAACCAACCTCCTATTTTACACATGAGAAATTGAGTCCCTAAGAAGTGGTACAATTTGCCCTAGGTCATTTAGATGACATCAGAGCCGGAACTGGAACTCTCATCCATTAATATCTAAACTGATGCATTTTCCACTACACTGAAATACTCTGAAGCTGAGGGGGTTCTTGCAGAAGATCTGTTCTTTGTGATCCTGAAGAGGAAGCTATGTATAGACCCTGGAGGAGGCATATTTGTGCCAGCTTGTCCCTTTACTAGCACTGACACATTGTTCGTTTAATTTGTTCAGTCTACTACTCCATTAGCCTTATCCTATGGTGGGGCTGGCCCATTTATCTGTGCTTAAAATTTAATCAGACATTTCACTGCTCATCAACGCTTTAACGGGACCATTTAGAGCTCTGAAACTCGACACATCTCTGCTTAATTACTGCTAGCCGACAGATGTCACTTTCACTGTCCTCTCTTCTCTTCTCCTCCAGTGGCACAGACCTGGGGAAGAAGCTTATTCTTTAAATAAACCTTAAAGCAGAAACACAATCAGAGATTAATGGAAGGACACCAACCCCATGTTTCTGCCTGATTGGAATCTAGTCATTTGGGGAAGTTAAAGGCTGTATCTGGCACCTCAAACGGACTTGAAGCCCACTTTCAATTTTTTTGTTGTATGAAGTAAAAGGGTTATGGGAAGGAGGAAGGATGCAGAATAAATGACTAGGCTCCCCCATCTGCCATGCTTGTCATGCCTTTCTTAGGCTACTCTCCGCTCATGCTTGTTCCTTATTCAACTGTGAAATTGAAATCACAAGAGGAATGTTGCATTTCTATTGCCAAAACTCCTCTCATGATGGAGCGCAAGAAAGAGGGCCTGCTTTTGGAGCTGGAGAAAGAAATGTGGCAGGTGACTAACACTCTTGGCATGTAACAATGGCCCAATTTATTTGATATTATCAAATCCTGGTTCTCTCCAGCTATGCTATGTATTCCCTTCTCTGGACCCTAACATATATACATGCTATTTTCAGGGACACTGTAAATATTATTGCAGGAAGCCTCTGAATATGAAAAATTCATTGAAACTGAGATGTTAATAGCTTATGCCCTTTTCTCTGAAACATTTGCAGAAAGAACAGGGCTATGTTGGATGCTTTGAGACTATGGAAGAATTTCAGATGACTATTGGTATTCCTAGATTAAATCGAATGGAATTGGCACAAGCTGATTCTAATCCACTGTGTCAGTTAACCAGCGGCACAGTAATGCTGCATAACAAACAATTATGAAATTTCAACAGCAGAACAATAAATGTATTTGCAAGCTTTAGCGGCTCTGACATGGCTCGGGTAATCTCAGATGGGCTTGCTCGTAAACTTGAAGCCAAATGGAGCTTGACTGGATGGTTTGGCTGTTTTTGGCGGGGCTTGCTCATAGGTCTGAAGGTCACTGGATGATGAGGTGCAGTAGATTTGGCTAGGATGCTCGGGTCAACTTGGTTCTGTTCCACATGTCTTTCATTTCTAGGAGGTTAACTGAGACATGTTTTTATTGAAATAAGAGAAAGCATAAGAGAGTAAGTGGCAATGTATAAATACTTTTTCCAACCTCACTTTGGCCAACAGGATTTAAACAAATATGATTCAAGAATAGTTACATGGTTAGGTCCAGAGTTAGATAGGCTACTATAAGATTATATTGGAAAGGTTGTAGATCGAGGGAAAGGTGAAGAATGGGGCACAGAATGCAATAAGTCTACTCTGCCTAAGGATATAAGACTGAATGCTTCCTACCTAATATCAAGAGCAAGAGAAGGAGATTCACTCTCACCTCTTTTATTTAGCATTGACCTGGAAAACATTGCCCGTGAAATAAAGAAAAG
The DNA here is from genome assembly GCF_048418805.1 of Vulpes vulpes. Lineage (NCBI taxonomy): Eukaryota > Metazoa > Chordata > Mammalia > Carnivora > Canidae > Vulpes > Vulpes vulpes. The sequence continues at coordinate 89,689,166 of NC_132784.1, read as the reverse complement.
GGAAAAAGAGGCACACATATTGGAAAGGAAAAAATAAATATGCCTTTCTTCAAGATGCCAATGTCAAATCTATCGAAAACCTTCAGAAATACATTAAAAATATTAGAGCTGATAAATGGATTTAGCAAGGCCACAAGGCACTAGATTAACATGCAGAAATGTATTATTTGTAGATTCTGGCAACTAAAAATTTGAAAATTACATCAAACAAAAAATACTTAGGAATACATTTTGATGTGTCAGATCCTATCACTTCAAACTAAGAGTTTGCTGAGATAAATTAAAAACCTAAACAGATGGAGAATTACATGATGTTCTTGCACAGAAAAACATCAGTGTTGGAGTGTCTGGGTGGCTCAGTCGGTGAAGCATCTGCCTTCGGCTCAGGTCATGATCCCAGGGTCCTGGGATCCAGCTCTGAATTGGGCTCCCCGCTTCTTCCGCTTCCTCTGCCTGCTGCTTCTCCTGCTTGTTCTCTGTCTCTCTGTCAAATAAATAAATAAACAGGCTTAAAAAAAAAAAAGAAAAACATCAGTGTTATTAATAGCAATTTCCCTAAAATTCGTCTCTAGATTTAATATAATCTATATCACAATGCCAGTAATTGTTTTTTATAATTTGACATGTTGATCCTAAAATTTATATGAAATTTCAAAACACCTAGAATATACAGGACAACCTTGAATAAAAAGGAAGTTGGGAGACTTAATGGCTAAGTGATTTTAAGACTAATTATAAAGCTATACTAATCAAGGTCGTATGGTTTTGATGGAGGAATAGACACACCGATCAGTGAAACAGAGTTGAGAATTAAGAGATGGACCTATATTCATATAGTCCATTCATTTCTGACAAAGATGTTTTCTGACATGGCAGAGGGTGAGTGGACCACCTCTCAATTAACAGCTGGGATGATGATACCACGCAGGCTAAGAGGACTCGAGGGAAAAGGTGTTAGTCACACAAGGGACTCCTGGAAGAGCAGGTGAGGCACGAACAGGTGCAGGCTGGCTTGAGTGAGGCCTAGACGGTGCTTGGAACTTCACAGCGGCTCAGGGTTGCCCTCCATAAAAGTGTGCGCGTGCTGGCTGGGGCTTTGGAAGGTCTGAATTTCCTGCTGATACCTGCCCAGCTGTGGGGCAGAATGGAAGAGTCAAGTGGGGCTTGACGGCTGTTGACAGTTAAACCTCAGAAATGAAGTCAAACTTTTAATTACAGGTGCAGAGGTGATTTAGTATTGTAAGAATCATATTTTTTTAAATAAATAGAACCGAAATAACTATATATCCACATGGAAAGAAATGAACCTCCATCCTTTTATCATACCTTGCAGAAAAATTAATTAAAAATGGGCCATAGATTAAACACAAAAGTTGAAACCATAAAAATTCTAGAAGAAAACAGGATAAAATCTCTTTTACCCTGAATTAGGCAAAGGTTTCCTATTTTGTTTTTTTTTATTTTAATTTTAATTTTTTTTTTATTTTTATGTATGATAGTCACAGAGAGAGAGAGAGAGAGGCAGAGACACAGGCAGAGAGAAAAGCAGGCTCCATGCACCGGGAGCCCGATGTGGGATTCGATCCCGGGTCTCCAGGATCGCGCCCTGGGCCAAAGGCAGGCGCTAAACCGCTGCGCCACCCAGGGATCCCCAGGTTTCCTATTTTGGACACAAAGAGCACAAATCTTAAGAGGGAAAAAAAAAAGATGAAATAGATTCATCAAAATTAAAACTTGCTTGTTGAAAGCTACGGTTAAGAAAATGAAAAGCAAGCCACACATTTGGAGTAGACATTTGCAGAAAACATATCTGCCAGGAAATTGTATCAAGGGTATATATAGAGAAATCCTATTGCTCAATAATAAGTCCTACAGCCCATTTTAAATATGAGCAGAAGATTTGAACAGGCACTTCACACACTTTCCAAAGGAACGCACGTAGCAAGAAGCACATGCAAAGATGCTCGACATTATTGGTCACTAGGGAAATGCAGACTAAAGCTGCAGCGCAATCCCACTAGATATCCGTTAGAAAAACTGAAATTAAGAGACTGAAAATTATGAGTGTTGTCAAGGATGTGAAACTTTCAGATCCTCACTCCTGGTGGGAATGAAGAACACTGTGGCCACTTTGGAAAGCAGTTTTACAGTTTTTACAAATTAAATGCACACTTACCAAGTGAGCCAGCCACTCTCTCTCTTCCTCTCTCTCCCTCTCTCCTTTTTTTTTTTTTGATATCTTCCCATGAAAAATGGAAACATAGGTCTGCATACAGCACTTTACAGTATTGTTCAGAGCAGCATTATTCATAAGAGCTCCAAACTGGAAATAGAGCAAGTGTTCGTCTGTTGGCACATAGATAAATAAGTTTTGGCATAGCCATAGTATGAAATTGTGTTGGGATAAAAGGGATAAAAATATTAATACCCATAACATGGATCAATCTCAAAAACATGCTACATGAAAGAAGACTGATATAAAATTAAATACTAAATGATGACTCCATTTGTAGGAAGTTCTAGGAATGGACAAAACCATAGTGACAGTGGGTTATAGGTTTTCTGGGGCTGGAGGGTAAAGATTGTCTGCAAAGGGACATAAAGGAATTTTTGAGGTAATGGAAGTGTCCCAAAGTTGATTGCGTCAGTAGCTGCCGTATGGTTTACATTCGCTAATATTTGCTGCGTTTTGATAATCAGCCAGTTTTGCGGCTTGTCTGTTACACTTTAATAAAACTAGATAATATTTTTAAATTTATAAAGTTATTTTCAACCATGGGGCCAGGGGATCCAAGATCTTTTGTGTGCCTTCATACAGATCTCGGTGTACCAGGAAATATTGCTGCTATGGTATCTTTATTCTTAGACCTATGGAAGGAGGCCTAATGAAGGTAATAGATATTCCTATGGTCATATACGCACACACATCATCTCTTGCCCAGAAAGAGTGTTTATCAGGACACCCTGGCTCTTCCTCAAGGCCTGCGTTTGGGCCACATACTTCTCACCACAGGAATATACAATCCAAATGGACTATAATCCTCTGGTGTTCTAAGGTCAAACAAAACTATCTCGTGCTTACAAATAGATCTCTCAGAAAAGGGTAAGGGACAGGGATCCAGGGATCTTGCAGGCCAGAACCGTAATAGTGACAGTGACAATACGTTGAAAAATGAGGTACTTTCTTTCCTTGCCCTTCCTTGTCTTTTCTCTCTGGGTCAAGGATAAGCATATTTATCAATTGATAAGATTGTCTCTGATGATTTTTTTTTTTTGGCACAAAAATCTAATTGATACTTAAACTACTCTTACCCATGGTTTGGCAGTGCTGACCACATTAGAATTTGTCCTTTGAGATTCAGGGTGGTGATTACCGCTGAACGCTTACATTGTGGGACAGGGAGAAAAATCTGTTTTTGCCGAAGGTCTGGTTATTTTATCTCGCGACTGGAGGATAACCCAGTAGTAACGGTCCACTTGACTGAATTTATATGGCTCTTTGTAAAGTCACATTTTGTTGTAGTTAAAACCTCATGTTCTCAAATAGATGTTGCTCAGTTGGTTTGTCTTGTTTTGGAAAATGCTTAGCAAAGCACATGTGCAGGCAGCGCTAAAGTACATTAGTCAGTAGTGGATGTGGGCAGGCTGGTGGCCGGGCGTTTTCATTGGTTGGGAAATGCAGACTCAGATAATGTAGGACCTAAATAAAAAGGATCTTTGAGGCTATCTCATCTACAGTCTTATCATTTACATTAGGAAAATGAGAAGAGAAGTTAAACAACTTGTCCAAGGTAACAGAGTGTGTTAGTGATGAGCCTGGGACTACATCTTTCTACTTTCTACTAAGCACGCGACATACATCAGGGCTAATAAGACTGCACGTATCCTATTCAGTGGACGGGACTCTCCCTCAGTGAGCGATGTGAGGGCCTGTGTTCCGGTGCTATATGTGGATTCTATCTGTGGTGCAAGGAGCTCGTATTTGGAGGCTCATAGTATTATGTTAGTTGGTAAGAGGCAGAAAGCAACTGGGTGGAGATTTTAATAGCTCCTGGTAGTAAAACATAGTGACAGCCTCATAGAATTTGATTCTGTTTTCAATATTTTATAACAAGCTCACTTTATTCCAAATGAATGGTGGTTCATGTGGTTCCAGGATGAATTTCTTTCATAAAGCTTCTTACTCTTTAAGAAATATAGACACGGACATAAAAACAATTCAGTCTTTTACCTCATTGCCTCCTTTTTCAAGTGGTAATAAATTGTTGGCTGAGTCTAGATAGGCACATAATAGGCAGTGTGAAAACCTTCCATCAATGAAGAGATTTATCTCTGAATAGCCCGAGAAACATTCCTTTATGCAATAAATACTAGAGGTGGGGGATATGGGCCGACAAGGAATGAATAGACTGTTAAAAGAGCATTTATCAGGATGATGGTAAATACCAACCTTCAAAAAAAGGAGAATTCTATAAACCACAGTCAGTTCCTAAATTTTTTCTGTGCTGTTTTTGACAGTATCTGCCTTAAGCACATTGCCTTAAACAAATTTATTCTAAACTTCCATAGAGATTTTGTCCACAACACTTCTCTGTGTCCTATATACTGAAACCTTCTTGCTGTGTAACATGGGATACATTTTTCGATGATTTCATTTTATTGGTTCAGTCTGCTCCATTTCTTATACCTGATATCAGTTCAGGTCATTACCCACATGGGCAGAGAATTTCCAAGGTTATTCTTAGATAAGCTTTTGGAAAATGCTGAATGCTTAGGAAGTGCTCAATAATTAGCTATTGATTGTTGGTTGGAACTGGTTATTATTCTTCTTCCTCAAGACTGTTGGCCTATTTTTTTTTTCAACTGATGATTTTTAAGATGTTATAATTTTTGCAAACTTTTCATTATAGATTTAGATGATTCTCCTTTCTTCTGGAGTTATTATTTTTATAGTTACTTTTGCCATGGAGGCGACACCTGGTGGACCAGTGTGGTGTACTTTGAATCTAGCACGGAGTCCTGTGCGCCCGTTTTATTGTTAAGGACAAGGACCGAAGCTGGACTTAATGGAAGATGCAATTGGATGCACCAAGAAGTATGCTCCGATTCATCATTCCTGTTATATTTGCTTTAGCCAGAAATTGGAATTGTGGAGTATAAACAGATTTGCAGACTGCTGGTTGACCATTGTCTTGACTTTAAATGAATAGAAATAACCTGAGACTGGCGTTAAGGTGAGAGATTTAGACTGCAGTAAACCTAAGTTGCACACTCATGCTCCCACCCACTTACCTCCAATACCCGTTTAACTTCCCCAACATAGGGTGGAAATCGTCAATTTAACATGTGATGTCTCATCATCTGATTGGGGGTAGAATTTTCCGGACTAACTTTAGTCAGTAAGCATTAATGGGGAACCTTCTGTGTTTCATCTAGTAGGCTAATGGCAGTGACGTAGGATCCGAGTCCATCTTAGAGTTAAAACTCATTGAGTACGTACTCTGTACTAGACACTCTGATGAGCATTTTACCTGCAGTATTCCATTTAACAGTCACAAAAATCTTGAGAGGTCCTGCTGTTACCCATATGTATAGGTCAGGGAAACTCAAATAGGTCACGTAACTTGCCTGAGGTTGCTCACGTAACCAAACCAAGACTTGAACTCCAACTTGTACGATTCTAGAGTCCCGGGTTGAAACCTCAATGACCTGAACCTTCACAGCTGGAGGCTTTGATGGGCCTCATCCCTTTGTGCAATTTCACCCAGCTTTAACATCGGGAAACTTGTCTTTTGTTCTCTTTATCCCCAGTAATTGACAACCTCCTTGGCATTTTGTTTGTAAATGTTTGTTGTATCTGCGCACGCATAGAAAGGACTGCTCCTCCTCAGGGCTTTTGGGTTGACCTTGGATGGCTACTCATTCCCTTTGTCAAAACACAGAAGATGATGAAGAGGCATTATGAAGGACAAAGAGGATCAAATAACCAAGTTAAACTGTTTTATTCCAAACACTGGTAACAGGGCATTGGAATCAAAGTGCTGAGCGTTACAGATTTCCCCCCTCCATGATATTCATGATGTGAAGGACAAAGACATTTTGCAGTGTTTTAATGAAAGAGGAACATCTACAGAGGGCATAATTGAAATTTTTAATAATAGAGTTTTGCCTTTCTTTACCAAGCCTGTCTTGCCACATACATTCTTAATGAAGGCAGAGATCAACAAGCCACAAACACATCTTTCCTGTTAAAGATAAAGCAATTAGGGGGACACAAAGGAAGGAAAGAAAAAAGCTCCTACAAACTGGAACAATTACAAACATTATAAGAAAATCAATAAAATCAAATGTGCTCTGAAGGCAACAAGTCTACGCGAGCACTGTGACTGGCTCTCTGATCATCACCAAGAGATCTCGGTCTGGGAGGTCACAGCAGAATTAAATGAAGCTCAAAATGTTAAGCCGAGGCCGACCTGTGAGAGGGAGACGCCTTCATGCCTCACGGGGAGCACGAACCCTGTCCTCGGCACAGGGGCCTGCAGAGGGCCTCGGGTTAACGGTCGGGTGAGATGGACAGAAGGCCGAGCTCCCGGCTGGTCAGGTTGGCCTTGGGGCCAGCGGGGAGCCCCGAGGTCCCGTGGGAAGCTTAGGGCCGGGTGGCTGTAGCAGGGGGAGGCCATCCCGCACGTGCTTGTCCCCGGGGGGTGTCAGAGTCCCGGTGACCCCTGAGTCATGTCAGCTGCTACCCTCTCCTCGCCCCCCTGGCCCCAGCAACTGGCTTCCCTTGCTGGGCTGGGTGGCAGTTGGTCTGGGCCTAAACTGTGCCCTGGCCCTGAGCAGGGGCAGGGAGCCGGGCCGGGTGCCCCTGCCCAGCCTGTGGGGGTCGGTGCCATCCACGCCCTGGGTCCCTGCCTGCGAGGCCCGGGTGTCAGGCCGAGGGACCAGGAGTAAGGCGGCCTCTCCGTCAGGGAGACTCCAGGTGTGGGAGCGGCGGGCTCCTTCCTGATGCTTTGCGGTCCGGGGGCTTGGATGCTACCCATTGTCACCACAAACAAAAGGGAACAAGGTGGGCTGTTCCCCCACCCAGAGGTGCCTGTGGGCGGCCAAGGTCGGGAGCCAGGGCCAGGCGCCCACTTTAACTTTGTTCCAAAGAAGGGTGACATCTGTAGCTCCCAGAAAAAAAAATCATTTCACCATTATCTATAAAGAGTAGGAACGTGGACTCTTCATACTTTAATATTTAGAAGAAATGTGCATATGTGTGTGTGTGTGTGTATATATATATATATATATATATATATATATATACTTGGAAAAATGAATATTATAGTGACACTAAACAGAGGTAGCTGCTTTAACGCTTCAGGGCAGTCTTATCGTTTGTATACAGGTATATGAATTTTGTCTTACTGCTGTCTGGACAGAAGCATGACATGTTTTTATTTTTCCAAATCAAATTAAATGAGTCTTTGCATCCTTTTCACTGTCCTCCTTTCTTAGGGTCCTGCAAGGAATCGGAGGATTTACATGGTACCCCCTGCAATGAAGGGCTCTGAGTCTTTAACCCATCGCAGGCCCAGCTGACACTGTGAGGCTGTGTTGATCCCTCTTTTCTTTTTCTTTTTTAAAATTCATTTATTCATAAGACACACACACACACACATACAGAGAGAGGCAGTGACAGAGGCAGAGGGAGGAGCAGGCTCCATGCAGGGAGCCCAACATGGGACTTGAACCTGGGACCCCAGGGCCATGCCCTGGGCTGAAAGCAGGTGCTAAACCACTGAGCCCCCAGGCTGCCCTTGATCCCCCTTTTCTATCTTGTAGAACCAGGAAATTTTATCTGAGGCTTCAAAACCCCAGCCCTCACCCCTGTGGCCCTCCGTGTTGATGCTTCCAACACCTGCAAGCCACCTGGTCAAGGGCCCTGTCTCCCTGGCATCCCCGGAAGTCTCCCCCAAAGCCCTAACTGGCTTCATTTGCCTTAGGACGCTCCCTTTCAGCTGCGTCTTCTGTTCACACAGCTCAGGGTTGTATCCTGCACCCTATGCGTAGACTTTGGCTCTGTGTCTCTGTAGACCTTGGCTTTTAAAACAAATCAGCTTAATTCGCACCTGGAGATCTCTGGATTTTAGGATACAAAGCCTGGAATCTTCTCCCTTCGGATGGGGCACACACACACACACACACACACCCCTTCTGCAGTAGGGAAAATATCTCACAGATGATTAAATTATCCTGCCACACATTTCATAATTTTATATTTTATGGTATTTCACCCTTAGAACTCAGTTGAATAGATATTTGTTGGGCGTCTACTGTGTGGCTCACAACAGTGAGGAAGATATTTTCTGTGAAAAACTCATAGTTCGGTGAGGAGGATAGGTCCCCAAATGGTTATTTATTCTCCTACTGTAGAGTTTTGGTCTTTGTGACTTCTGAAAACCGGTCTCTTTCTCCCTTGATGTTCTTGTTTCTTCTGTTTTGGCTTTTTTTTTTTTTCCTCTTCTCCTTTTTCACACCTAAGAACAGGTGCAAGTTTCTAGCATCTGTGCTGCTTCATAAGGAAGCAATTCAGCCATTCTTTAGGCTCAGTAATGCCAAGAACTACGGGTGTTTCTGCTACCTTCCTTTTCAGTTGATTTCAACTCTTTACTCCTCTCTCCCTTACGGTAGGAATGGGAGTCATTGGTGTCCACAGACACCCGCTGGGTGCAGAGATTAGCTCCAGATGCTGCTATAATGTGAAGTTCACCCCGGCAGAAATACCCCTCATTAAGACAAAATCCTGCCAGCAGAGATGCTTACCTGGCTCTTCCTACTGTGTGGTACCTGAGTGTGAACCGTCATTCTTCCATTGGGTCCACCCAGTCCTGACACTGTAGCGTCCCGGGAGCAGTTGTTTAATTGGGTCTTAATGAAGACAACAAAATAATTTGCTTAAAGTGCCAACGTTTGGAATGAGAATTCTATCAATGTAAGAATGAAAATATCATACAAATAGATGACATTTTTGAACTCATTATATATGGGCACTGTGCTGTGTTTTATGTTGAGTTAACCCATTTAATTTTCATCCTTCCATAAAGTAGATGTTATTACCTTTTTTTTTTAAATGTCTAAGGAAATGCAAGCTTTGAGTTTATGCCCAAGGTCAACGGAATGAACAACTGACAGAGCTAAATAGTCTGGTCTCAGCACCCATGCTCTTAACCATGAGGTTTTATGCCTCAGAATATGTGCGAAACCTGTGAATGATCTTCAGTGCAGTTCTGGTTTTATTAGTCACTTTTCACTTCCAGAAAAAGTGCTCATATTCTTGTCTTTACATGGGCTGCATCAAAATTACTGGCATATATTTTAGGGTACTTGTTATGGTTTACAGAACATTTTGCTTGTTGCACGTATATTTATTCCAAGTTACCTGTCAGTGTAATTTTTATCAACTGATTTCTACGAAAATTTGTTCCCACCTCTGCCTGTCGCTAATTAATTTCTTATCATGAAATGCATTGGTTTCCTATCGTTGCTGTAACACATTACTACAAACTCAGTGACTTAAACACCATAAGTTTATTTATTTGCAGTTCTAGATGTTGAAATTCTGAAATGGGTCTCAGTGGGGCTAAAATGAAGATGTCAGCAGGGTTATTTTCCTTTTGGAGGCTCTTGGGAAGAATCTACTTTCTTGCCTGTCCCAGGTTCTAGAGGCTCCAGCATTCCTCGCTCTTTGTATGATACTCCGTGGGCCACACTGAGGGATTGTTAGGGAGCCAGGAGGTCTTCTCACCTTTTTAATTTTCTCTCCTCAAACAGAAATCATAGGTCTTATGTAGTATAATCCCAATATTCCCTCCCTGGCTCCCAATACCATAGGGCAAAAATTTCCCTCATCTTTAGAGAATGAGTGAGGCAAACATGGCTTCTTAATGGAGGGAAACTTTAAGGGAGGAATTTCTTAGATCACATATTTTTCTGAGTATTGTAGCTATGTAGCATATATTTTAGAAAGAGTTCAGAGACTATAGCATATGTTACAGAAAAAAATAACTGCAGTTATTCAACACATCTATTCTTGGAAAAAGGAAAAAAAATCATTATTTGGTATTTCCAGGGCTGTCAGGCCCCCTAAAGGGAAATTTCCCAAGGGTTTCCAATCACACAGCGTTTGAAGGTTTCTGACAGGATAGTCTCACTGATATTTAAGTGAATTATCAAGTGTAAACCCATGCTGGTGGTTCTGTCCTAAACAAAGAGGAGATAGATGTCCAAAAATAACCTCTGTGTTCTGAGCCTATAATTGAAACTGAGATCCTTTTATTATGCTGAAAATAATTTTGGAAAAGATTCCTGGGCCTGATGGTGGGACATTAAACAGCTTCTGGCTTCACCTCTAAACTTCAGCTCTAGAATGGAATGTTTCTTTGTAATGCCGTTGCTTGTCCAAAATAATTCTTCGCGTTGAAGAGTTTTCCTGTTCTAGGAGAAGCAGATACTTATTAACGACTAACTTCATCCCTGCTACCATAGTGAGTCCTTTGAACGTAAGGAGGTGCTTTGCCTCCCTCCGTTTCTCAAGTCAAAGTAATTCACGGTGATCCTCATTCTTTGCGAGCATAAAATTCTCTTGGGGATAATTGGAAAAAGGGAGAGAGAGAGGGAGAGAGAGAGGGAGAGAGAGAGAAAGAGGGGATTTCTAAGGTACACTGCCAGAGATCTGACTTTGGTGTGACTGTATGTCTGGGCTGTTAACAGCAGTCCTGTACACGATTTATTTTGGAGGATATAGTCCTCATTCTGTCTTGGCCGTGAACAAGGCTCATGGTTTAGAATGGGGCAGCTTTTTGCCCCAAAATTACCGCTGGGCGCTGTGTCTGCATAGTGATGGGCTGGTTTTGAAAAAATAGTGGAAATGCACCCTATGGAAAAAAAAGTTACTGGTGAAGAAAAATCACCTAACTCTTAAAAGGTAAGTGTAGGAGCCAAGACAAAGAAGTTGAGGAAGGTTGCTCGAGTTTTAAACATTCAGACTAAACCCAAACTTCGTATATAGTTCAGAGACTTAAAAAGTATGAGAGGGTGTTTTTTGTTTTTTGTTTTTTGTTTTTGTTTTTTGGCCTGTGTAATATTTTACTCCTGAATGTTTTGGCTTAGAGTTTTTTGTTGGTTTGTTTAAATTCAGTTAATTAACATATAGTGCATTATTAGTATATTATTATTATTATTAGGAAGAGGTCAGTGATTCCTCAGTCTTATATAACACCCCGTGCTCATCCCATCACCCAGTTACCCCATTCCCTCCTGTCCAGAAACCCTGAGTGTTTCCTATGATTAAGAGTCTCCTGTGGTTTGTCTCCTTCTCTGATTACGTCTTGTTTTATTTTGTACTCCTTTGTTTCGTTTCTTAAATTCCACCCGTGAGTGAGATCATATAATAATTGTTTTCCTCTGTTTGACTTATTGTGCTCAGCATAATACCCTGAGAGGGTCATTTTAAATAAGGACAAGGAAGGGAAAAACAGAATCAAGTAAACAGATGATAAATTGGATTTGATAAAGTTTTATTTATACAATGACCTTAATAATGATATGGTATTTCATTCATTTGATGTTTGATTCCCCATTAAATCAGTGAGTATTTATGAGAATCTGCTGCATATCAAGGTCTGCGCCAGGCACCACCAGGAATTTTGAAAAGAATCACACATAGCACTTTCTTGAGGAGCTTGAAGTGTAGGAGGGGATTGGAGTCACGTTAACACGAAAGGCTACATAATACAAGACTTGCTACAAACAGCATCACCAGGCTCATCATATCCAGTGCATGGTTAAGTGCCACATAAGTCAAACAGGTGCGTCAGGATGTACTTGTGCCCCCTCCACCTGATGCCTCCTGCTAGCCAGCCAGATAGAACCCGTTCCTCTGTGTGCCCTTTGGTGTTAAGTCCAACCCCAACAAAACCATCTTCAGAGAACATCTTGTTAGCAGAAGCCAGCTTGAGAGCCAAGGCTGCTTTTCTTAGACGCCCACTTTGCTTGACATTTCTGATGCTTGTGCATCAGTGCGTGTTGGCAACGTGCTTGGCGCTTTGTCCCCATGGACTTACCTTGAGTATTTCTCAGGGACAGTTTTGTTGCTGGACATGGAAACCTAATCTGACGTAGGTGTGGACGAAGCCAAAGTTTAAATTTGATCAGCATCCTTTCTCTCATTTCTCAGCTCTGCTTTCTCTTCATTGACTTGACACACGGATAAGTTCTTGTGACATGGTAGTGGCAGCAGCCAGCTTACATTTCTTCAGAGCCATCATTTCAAAAGGAGAGTGTGTGTTTGCCTCACATTTCCAGCAAATATCATGGGGAGGGAGGTAACAAATACGAATAGCTTTGTTGTGGTATGCTTCAGTCTGCTTGAAAACAAAAGCATTTGAATAAATTTGGCTGCATGCAACACTCCCCAAATAAAATCTAACAGTGCCCAAAAAATGTGGCAAGAAAGATACAGGAAGCATGACTAATTTTGTCAGGTTAACAAAAGAGAACCTCACTTGCAAACCCTAAATTCCTGTGATTGTCAGGGCTAGTGTCTGCCTTTTTTATTTCTTTTACATGAGTGCAAGCCATATAAACTCTGTTATACAATATGGCCCTGGCACCCGTTGTCTTCTTATTGTTATTTACAGCTGACAATGATTACTTAGTACATGGGAAAATAAGATACTGTCAAGGGAATCATGAAATAATTAGTGTCTAAGGTATCTGTGTACATGAGTGGGGAAGGCGGTAATTACAAGTAAATTCTCAGTTTGTCAGCCAATAAATTTGCTTTAGGGAAAATATATTTATTTTTAAAATTCCATTGAAAATATATAAAAGCTATCCTTGCTCTTGTAATTGAGTCTACCAACACATGCCCCTGAGAATACTCAGGGCTCTGCTCCAATCCAGTGGCTTTCAGGGTATTATATTATTCAAAACTTAGCTCAAGGACCAAAATTGAGGTGGTAAATTTGGTAAAGAGAAGAAACCTCTCACAACTTAAGGATTTTGAAAGAGGATTGATGATCTTGTAGTTCAAGAATACTAGAAACATTCTCCATCTATTTTCTTGTCCCCTAATGGGATGTCCTTCAGATTTCTTCTGTGAATGGTCACATGAAATATCCTAAAGGACTATGGATTTGGATGCAAGCAAACACAGCCAGATCCTGCTTCTACCACCAACCGGCCAAGTGACTGTACCAAGCTCTTAGTTTTCTTATCCACATAATGGAATTTGGATAGCTACCTCCCTCATAGTATCCATAAGAGCGATACTGGAGATAATGTTCTTAAAATGCTTGCTTAAGTACCTGGCAAAACTTAAACCCTCTGTAAATGTTTGTTCCCTCTACTTAACTTTTAGAAACACTAAGATTTGCACCAGAAAGGAGCTGAGACATGCACAAAGATTTAGATTTCTCTAGTATATTATGTTGCTGCTTCTTTGAAATGCTTCCTTTCTTAGATGAAGTACTTAATACCCATTAGGGAACATCTCAGGAAAGGGGTAGGAATTCAAAATGATTTTGACTTTATTCTTTCTTGTTTGTTCTTGCAAATGGTGAGCATAGACATTCTCGACCACCCCTGTTGTGGGAGAAAGCTGTGCCTGTAGGACCCTAATAAAAAGCAAATCTATTTCTTGTAAGTACAAAGGTAATTCAATGCAGAAAGTAAAATATTTTCAACAAATCTGCTGACACCACTGGCTACCCATATAGGAAAGCAAAATAAATCATTAGACTCAATCCTTACTTCATACCAAAAATTAATTTGAAATGAATAATATACCTAAAGGAAAGCATAGAATAATATATTTGCAACCATGGGGCAGACAAAGATATCTTAGAACTGAAAGAGCACTAGCTAAAAAAGAGAAACTATAATATGCTGAATCTCATAAGAATAAAAATTAAAAAAAGAAAACCTGTTTCTTACAAAACACCATTAAAAAATGTCAAGCCACTGTCTGGAGCAAATATTTGCAATGCGTATTTCTGACAAATGGTTTGTATTTAGAAGATTAAAAAATCCCCACAATTTCTCAATAAAAAGACAACCCAATAAAAGTAGACCAGAAAACCCTGAATGGACGTTTCACAGAAGATGACACACAAATGACCAAAAAGTAAACACATTCCATATCATCAGATAGACCTTTTCATCTAGTATAATAGCTAAAAGAAAGAAGACTGACAATACCAAATATATGCAGAAATGTAGAGCAACCTGAAATAATTCTACATTTCTAGTGGGAGTACAAAAGTATAACCTCTTCAGAAAACAGCTTGGTGATTTCTTAAAAAGTTCAACATCCATCTGCCCTTATGGCATAGCAGTTTCATTTCTAAGTTATTTGCTGAAAAGAAGTGAAGACATATGTCCACAAAAGGACATGTTCACAATTCTTCATAGCAGTGTTTTTTTTCTTGTAATGGGTCAAACTGGAAAGTATCCAAACAGATGGACAAATTATGGTATGTTCGAGTAATGTAACACTAATTAGCAATAAAAAAGAACAAACTATTATTAATACATGCAACAACATGGGCACATCCCCAAAATATGCCAAGCAAAAGAATGCAGGCAAGGAAAGACACGTACTGTGCACTTATATTTATACAAAGGTCTTTAACGGGCAGCATAAACCACGCATAGATGTTACCTGCAGTGATTTCCTAGGGGAGTGTTGTATTCCCTGCAAGGAACACAAAAGAACTTTCTGGGTGATGGAAATGCTCTATATCCTGACCGCAGTGATGTTTACGCAGGTGTATGCTCTCGTCAAAACTCATCTAAGCATTAACTTTTAAGGGTGCACTTTGTTTGTGAATTTTTTAATTTATTTTTAAAATTTAATTTATTTTTTATTGGTGTTCAATTTGTCAACATATAGAATAACACCCAGTGCTCATCCCGTCAAGTGCCCCCCCAGTGCCCGTCACCCAGTCACCTCCACCCCCCGCCCACCTCCCCTTCTACCACCCCTAGTTCGTTTCCCAGAGTTAGGAGTTTCTCATGTTCTGTCTCCCTCTCTGATATTTCCCACTTATTTTTTCTCCTTTCCCCTTTATTCCCTTTCACTATTTTTTATATTCCCCAAATGAATTCATTTGAATTTTTATTTTAAAAGTTAGAAAAGGGGATGCAGAAGAGTATATATGGACCATGGGTAGGGCAGCCCCTTCGTAGGAGGTAACACTCAGTTCCTTTAGAATGGCCTGGGATAGTCTTTAAAGCAACTCCAAAGGCACCGGACGTCCGTCGTCCCCGTCCCCGTGGCAAGGAGGTGCAGAGTGTTGGGTCCCGCTGGGACCAACCAGGCTCATCCACCTGCTCCTTGAGTCACTGCAGCTCCCATCACCTCCCCCTCTCCCTTTGCTCTTCCACCCCCCCCCCCTTTCTCCTTCCCCTTTGTCTTCTGCTTCTTCCTGTCCCTCCCCCTTCCTTTTGATGTTCATTGTGACAATTTTGGAGAACGTGAATCCACACTTGAAAAGCAGCAGAGGACAAACTCATGTATGCCTCACCACTTACACATCCAGATATTTCCATCCTTCAGTTAACTTTTTTCCTACTTGAGTTCATTTTTATCCTATTTGAGATGATGCTGATTGTACGATTTTGAAGCCTGCTGCTCTGTATTAACCATGAGCATATGTCTGCTAAAACTCTCCTTCTAAACATTATTTCATTCATGGTACATTCCATTATACAGTATATAATTTATTTACTGTATTTATTAATACAGTAATTTATTCATTTTGTGAGTATGGATATTTAGTGTTAATTTTCTTATTTTTATAAGCAACTCTATGATTGGAATCTTTGTGTATACATTTTTACATTAATTTTAAAATTTTAATCAGCTATACGTACAGCATATTAGAAGGCAACACTGTACCGTACCCCTCTCCCTCATCACTGTTTTCTCTCCCTGGAGGCAACCGCTTTCTATTATCATAGCTACTCCTTTTGGTATTTACTTCTGTGTTTCTAATTAATGTGCGTATGTTGGCACTTGTTAAATTTTGAGCATGGTCTGTTGAATTTACACTATGGAAGATGAGATTGAATTATCTTTTACAACATCTCTTACCATGTACCACACGTATACCCATCTATGCATCATCTCAATAGAGCTGTGAAGGTCCATAATCCATCAAATGTTACTTTGTCTTGCTTAGAAAAGGTGGTGTGTAGGCAAACAGTAGGATTTGAATATTCATTGTTTCTCTGATGAAATATTATCATCATATCATCTTAATGACATCTCAGTCATTATGGCTTTTGACATGTATGGACATATTTAAGCTGATTTATCCTATTGGCAGATAAATCAGTTTTTATGGTCTTATATGACCTCAGGCTTTCTCATTGGTTTTCTGGAAAAAAACCAGAAGAGACTGTCATCAGGGTTTCTCATTGTCTAGGCTTCAGTGTTGATAATAACACGTCTCACTTAGGCCTCAATCAGAGAAGCAGAACCATGACCAGAAATATATATACATTGGTCTCCTGGGTCTCTAGCTTGCTGACTGCAGATCTTGGGCTTTCTCAGCCTCCATCATCATGTGAACTTAATCCTTATGATAGAGGCTCATTTACTATTAAAAATAATTATATATTTATTATGAAGAATATGACATAATACTGTTATTATGAAGAAACAGGTACTTCTGTTTCTCTGAGCACACTGTTCTTCTTTGTGAGACATTTTGACTCTATCACTTGCTCTAAGAGCACCTGCTGGGCTTGGCAGGCACACACACACACACGCTTAGTGTCAGCACATAGAGAATCATTTTCAGTTTCTCATAATGACATGTGAGTGACTATCCAGGACTTCACTATTTTACTTCTAAGCTTTATATGTACAGATCTGTGAGGTCTACAGGAGTCCACGGAAAGGCTTGCTACCTCTGAAGTGACAAGGTTGACAAAAAACTTTCAGAAATTCTTTTGAAACTCCTTTAACAAATGATAACATGCCACTGCACTTGGCCAATTAATGCATTTTTTAGGGACCCTATTTACAAACTAACCTTTATTGAGAAGTTATTATATATCAGCTACTGTGCAAGGCACTTTTATATATAACATTATTCAGTCTTTAAAGCACATGATAGGTGGCATTAATTCCCTTAAAAATGGACAAATTGAGGCCTATTATGGCTAAAAGCCATTCCTAATATCTGTATCTAATATCTAATAAGTATTGGAACCAGGATTTGGACAGTCTACCAGATTTTGCTTCATGGGATGAGCACATGTTTTGTCCATGTGAGATAAATCTTTTAATGAAAGGAGAATTAAATTCATTATGTAATTTTTCAAAATTGCTTTTTAAGATCATTAATTTAGCCAATTCTAGCTGGCAAGAGCTTTTAAAGGATTGCATGTTTCTATTTCTTGTTTATGAGCCAGAAGAGAATGTACATTTGCTTTAACAGTCTCATTAAATCCAAATTTTCCTTCTAATGTCATAGCCAGTATCGGAAACAGAAATAGAGGGTGCTGTTGAATGTTTCATAACAATTACTTTTGCTATGCTTAGACCCAGATGGATGACCTCAAGTGAATTATGTCAGTCATTTTTGTTCTTGTCATTTATAGAGAGGAGTCTTGCCCTTACACCCCAAAGGTCTTTGAAACAGGGATCGCCTGCATGCTTTTAAATGCCTTGTCTTCATGGTGGCCATCATCAGGACTACCAAGGGAGTCTACACCTCTGTATAGGGCCAAGCACAACTTGGCAGAGACCTGAGGGAGGCAAGAGGCCTCTTAAAGGCCAACCCTTAGAGGCCAAGATCTTGGGTTCTGGACTTTGGCAGATCTCAGTTCATAACCAGATTCTTGTCTCTAATTAGCTATATGAGCTCTTTCACACTGCTTAACCTTGCTAAGTCTTGTGTTCATTTGTAAGAAAGAGTTAATAATACCAGCTATGAGAATTAAATGACATAATGCACAAGAAAATCTTAGTACAATGAGTAATGAATAGTAAACCCAATAAACTTAGTGCTATCACATCTTTGTCATCATTATTGACACAAAACAGCAAGAAAGCCGACTTGAAGAAAATGGAAGGGCCCTGTAGCTCTAATGGAACTGGAGACTATGCAACAGTCCATGTAGACTCATTCATGGACAGCATCCAGGGTGAGAAACAGGGGATATGAGTCTACTTCAGACTTTACCTTGTTATCTGTAGAGGGAGATGCACTGGACTGATGATTTTGAAGATCATGGCACCCTATAGTTTTTGATCCTTAGCCATTAAGTAAATATTTCATGCTCTTAAATATGAGGCAGATAACTGTGGATTTACTCATTCATTCATTCATTCATTCATTCATTCAAAATATATATGAGGTGCTTGTTTTGGATCTGACACATACTGTTTGAGGAACTGGGGTACAGCCTTGACTTAAAAAGATAAAAAATCCCTGACTTCATGCAACTTGCATACATGGGAGGATACAGACAATAGATCAACAAGGATAAAATACACATTATGCCACATAATGACAAGTGTTAGAAAAATTAAAGAGCAAAGAAGAGGAATAGGTAATTCTGAGAGGACGTTACAATTTAAAATGGGATGGTCAGAGAGGGTCTCACAAAGAAGAGGACATTTTAATCAGAGAACTGAAGGAGTAAGGGAGACAGGAAAGAACATTTTAGGCAAAGGAAGAGCAAGTGCAAAGCTTTGAAGTGGGGCCTGACTGTTGTATTCAGTGAAGAGTAAGAAGAAGCCGTTGTGCCAGAGTGGAGTGAGTCAGTGAGAGAATCACTGGGGATGAGGTCAAGAGAGGTGGGTTGGGAGGGACGCATACTGTTAAAAGCCTTCTAAGCCATTGTAAGGACTTTGGCTTTTACTTTGAGTGAGATAGAAGACCATTAGTACGTGTTGAATAGAAGACTAACATGACTTGCTTTTAAAAGGCATCACACTACTTGTGCTGAGAGTAGAATATAGGGGAACAAAGCCAAAAATAGGGAGGGCTAATCTAGGTAAGCAGGTTAGTTGCTTGGATCCCAAGGTAGGTGTGGCAAAAAGTGGTAAGTTTCTGTATATACTTTAAAGGGCACAGCCCATTGAGATTTGTTGCTGGGTTGGGTTTGGAGTGTAAGAGAAAGTGATGAAACACGTTTATAGATACAGAGAGAGGAATGGATATACAGGTGACCCTTGAACAACATGGGGGTTAGCGGCACCAACCCCCACACAGTTGAAAATCTGTGTGTAACTTCTGAATTCCCCCAGATTTAACTACTAATATCCTGCTGTTGACCAGAAGCCTTACCAATAACATAAATAGTTGATTAATACGTGTTTTGTAAGTTATATGTATCATACACTGTATTCTTACAATACCTGACTTTTTCTTAGTTTTTTGGGTTTTTTTTTTTTTGTATTTCTAGGCTATGTAGTTCATCTGTAAGTTTTTTCAAATTACCACAAAATCTCCTAAAATTTTCTAGTGTATTTATTGAAAAAAATCTGCATTTAAGTGAACCCACACAGTACAAACCCATGTGATTTAAGGGTCAACTGTCCATATATATATATATATATATATATATATATATATATATATATACAGTTTATATATATTTAACACACATGCGTGTGTATGTTTATAAATTTCACATGCTATACAAATGAAGATGTTGAGTAGGCAGCAGGCTGAGTCTGGAGTTCAGGAAATAGTAGGTCAGAACTAGAGAAATACAATTGTGAATGTATTTAAACGACAGTTAAGACCATGAGATGAGATGAGATCATTAATGCCTATAGAAAAGATCGGAAGCTTAACAGATGAGACCTAAAATACTCCAAAATTTAGAGGGCAGGTTGATGAGGAGGGGTCAGTAAAGAATTCTGAGAGCCAGAGTGGTAGGAGGAAAAGCAAGAGAATTTGGGACCTTGGATGTCAAGTGCAAAATGTGTTTTAGGGACCAGAAACTGTCCATTGGTTTTAAAACTTGAAAGTCATTGATGATCTTGACACTAAATGAGTAAAAAGCTGGTATGATTTGAAATTAAGCTAAGCTTGCCCCTGTTCAGTAATAGAGCTCCAGGTGGACACACTGAACTAAATGCTTGGCCACAGACAGATACAGGACATGGCATCAGAAAAAGTACCTAGCCATATTGGGTAAAGTAATGAGAAATTTGCCCAGGGGAGCTCCCTGATGAACAAGAGCTAAGAGGAGTGCAGCATTCACATTGCATTCCCAATCACATCCTGGAGAGGCAGTGACAGCTGAAAATAAGCTTGCTTCCCACTTGGTTGATATTGAAGAATTTTTTTTAAACATAACTATTCATATTCTTTTATTTAAAGGTATGGTCTATATGTGTAATTCTATATAGGATGCCTTCGAGTCTCATTTAAGGGTTTAAGATATCCCCTAAAATGTCTTCTCAAAGCAGTTCCTCTTAGTACTCTCAGCATTAGACCTCTATCTTGGTTATTAGGTTTATTAAGTGAATTAGCAAGTGGAGAAAAAATACAGTTCTTGATTTTTTTCCATTGGAACAGTCTTAAACTTCAGTTTATTCTGCATATCCAAGTTTGTTCAGCCTTGCAATTTGGGATTTCTCACCAAAGCTGGTTTGATCCTAAAATGCTTTCTGTGATACAGTCTAAATAAATTGCTGGGAGGTGCTTGTGGTCAGCCCTCTTGCTATGCAGTTTATACCTGAGATACAGCTTCTTCCATTTCCTATTATGGCAAATGTCTGTGCTTAGTAATTACCTAAGGCCATTAAAATATCTCCTCTTAGCCTACTCCAGGGTCCTTGGCAATTTGCAGCTGTGATGCATGGCTTTCATTATTAGTGGAACTAGCGATAGAATTTCACCTTGGGTGTTCTCTGGAATTGGGTTATCTGTGGGGGTGTTGCTGGGATCAGACACCAAAGCAGAAGGGTATAATCATATTATTAGCAAAGGAATGGGGATTCCAAGGTATTAGTGGGGCTGCAAAAGGCTTCTGATTATAGCATGCAGGCGCATCACAAGTTTTCTAAACAACTCCATGTCCTTTTTTCTCCCTTCAGCCAATATGATGACATCTCAATAAAAAAAATAAAAATACATATTTTGTCTCTACAGTAGAGCAGTCTTACTTTACTCTCTACATAGGCATCACTATGCACTTAAAAGAAACCAAATAAATAAACTGATGACCCTACTGCTCATTTATTCTTCAGAAGCAATACATTGCACAAGCCCAGTTGGAGATGAAAGTCTGAGATTTTTACCAGCAGTGTGACCCCGAGTTAGATGTTTGTTCTCTCAGACACTCAGTTTACTTTATGAAACAGGGACAATGACATTTACCTCCCATGATGTAGACGAATAGTGCCTTGCACTCAATAGACGTTTTAATCAATGGTAGGATTCTCCCATAAAATAATTCATTTATTTTTCACCCTACTTCAAGTATCAGACTCAACTGTAAATCATAATCAATATTTCCTCTAAAATAAAATCCTTGGGATGCCTGGGTGGCTGGGCGGTTGAGCCTCTGCCTTCCACCCAGGGCATGATCCTGGAGTCCTGGGATCGAGTCCCACATCAGGCTCCCTGCATGGAGCCTGCTTCTCCCTCTGTCTGTGTCTCTGCCTCTCTCTCTCTCTCTCTCTCTCTCTCTCTCTCTGTCTCTCATGAATAAATAAATAAAATCTTTAAAATAAAATAAAATCCTCTTTCAAAGGATTTCCTAAGTGATCAATCATATTACAACATATGTGCCATAAGCACCTAATCCGTAGTAGCACTCATTTATGTAGAGAATCCACTTGAAGGACAAGGTTGTTGACTGCAATTCCTTCGAATATGGGTCTTGACGTTTTCCCCATTAACCCCACCTCGCCTCATAGTCCCTCTCTTAGAATCCTTTTTGGTCCTTATAATTGTCCCGGGAGCATGACAGGGAGGCATCCATAAGGGACATCCCAATGGTAACAGAGTTACTTTCCATATTGCGCATGGTGATGGCTTGGTGTGGCCCAAAGGATGTGCCCATGTGATGTCTACACACAGGTGCAGTCCTGTTGGGTGGACCTTTCTGTGGGCACCCATGGGCTTATCAGATTTTCCCCTCGGGGTCACTTTTTCGGCTCTGATCTCCTGGGATTTTTCTCTCTTGCCTGCCTCCTTCAAACCTTCTCAGCTTCCTACATTTCCATCTTTTTTAACCCTCCACACCGTACCTTCTCTTAATCTCTTATATATTCTTTTCCTCTCACAGTAGCTCTTAGCCGATCAGGAAGTTTTTCAACTCAAATCTTCAACAAACTGAAACTATCAGCCACAGCATAAGCGCTTCTTTTTTACCCAGGGTCAGTTTTGAAATAAACACAATGACTACCTCACTACTTTTCTGTTTTGTGAGAAGAGGGAGTATTTTCATCTCATCCTGGAGAAGGTGGCCTTCTTCAACAGAATGTATGTAATGATTTCCTATAATGTATCATCGACAGGCATGACCTTGGAATTCTCGTGTCAGAAAATAGGTTGAACTTTCATATCCTACTGCATTTACTATGATTTAGTGACCACAACAGGGAAAAAGAAAAAAAAGAAAACACCAAAAAACTTCTGCAGAGAAAATAACTCTTGGGTATTATTCTTCCTCCCTTTTCTACTGCAAAGTGTTTGATTCAGCATATTCTTTAGCTTTGGTCTTATCTAAAGAATAAGAAAATTAAGGATATTGTTTCAATATTAGGTGAACAATTTCTGGAAGCAATAGGTTTCCCTGTAGGGAAATAGCACTTGTGTCTTCAGATGTCTGAAACAAACATTGTGAAACTCTGTAAGGTGGAAAATGGCTCATTGTCTGTCCTGGAGGTTCATAAATCAGAGTCGTACCTGAATTCTTTTTGTTTCACAGTTTTATTCAAAAATAATTCACATACCATAAAGTTCAGTGGCTCTCACTATATACCCAGAATTGTGCAACCATCACTACAATTTTAGAATATTTTCATCACCCTAAAATGAAAATGCTTACTCATTAGAGCCACTTCTCGTTTCTTCCTTCCTGTCTTTATATATTTGACTGTTTTGTACATTTCATATAAGTGGAATCATATGTGATATTTTATGACTGTCTTATTTCACTTTTAATACTGTTTTAAAGGTGTATCTATATTGTAGTATGTACAAATACTTCTTTTTATTGCTAAATAATGTATTATCCTCTGGATATATCATATTTGATTTATCTGTTAATCAGTTTATGAAGCTGGATCATTTTTAATTTTTGGCTATTGTGAATAGTGCTCCTATGGACAAGTTTTACTGTGGACATGTGTTTTCATCTATGTTAGATACTTGGGAGTTGAATTGATGGATCATTTAGAAGCTCTGTGTTTAATCCTTTGAAGAACCGCTAGATCGTTCTACAAAGTGGCTGCACCATGTTATATATGGTACCATCACCACTATACACAGTTCATGTTTCTTCACCAACATTTGTTACATTTGTCTTTTTGATTATACCCATCCTATCCCCCCAGTGGGACTGCTTATGTCATCATGATTTTTATTTACATTACCTGATAGCTAACAATGCTGAGTTGTCTTTTTATGTATTTATTGGCAATTTAGGTATCTTCTTTGGAGAAATGTCCCTTCAGATCCTTTGCTCCTTTTAAAATTAGGTTGTCTTTTGTTGTTGAGTTGTAAGAGTTCCTTATGTATTATAGATATAAATTCCTTTTGTATATATGTGATTTACAAATATTTTCTCCATAGTTTGGATTAGCTTTTTTTTTTTAGCTTCTTATTTTTAGTTTTTTACTCTTGTGTATTTATCGGTGGTATCTTTTGACATAGGTCTTTAAGATTTTAATTAAAATCTTTAAGATTTTAATGCCAGTGTAATTAACACATAGTGTTATAATAGTTTCAGGTGTACAGTATAGTGATATAGTGATTCAACAATTATTTAAAAAACAATTATATACATTATTCAGTTCTGTTTGATGCATTTTTTAATTAATTTGTGTGTATGCTATGAAGTAGAGGTCTAGCTCTCTGCTTCTTCATATGGAGATATATAGACAGAGTTGTCCCAGCACCATTTCTTGAAAAGACTGTTTTTGCACCATTGAATTGTCTTGGAACCCTTGTCAAAAATTGGCCATAATTTTAGATCCATATCTGGACTCTTGACTCTATTCTGTTGATCTATGTCTATCCTTATGCTAGTACCACTTTGTCTTCTTTATCACTATCAACTTCTAGTAAGTTTTGAAATTGGGAAGTACATGGCCCAAACATCTTTTTTCCCCCAAAATTGCTTTGACTATTCTGGATCTCTTGCATATCCATATGAATTTTAGGATCAGCTTGTCAGTTTCTGAAAAAAAAAAATCAACTGAGATTTGTTAGGGATTATGTTGAATCTATAGATCCATATGGGGGAATCCTGACAACGATATTAAGTCCTTGGATTCATGAAAACCGACATCTTCCTATTTATTTAAGTCTTCATTAATGTCTTTCAACAGTGTATTGTAGTTTTCAGAAGGTAAGTTTTTCAGTTCTTTTTAAAAAAATATTTTATTTATGTATTCATGAGAGACAGAGAGAGAGAGAGAGAGAGAGAGAGAGAGAGAGGCAGAGACACAGGCAGAGGGAGAAGCAGGCTCCATGCAGGGAGCTCAACGTGGGACTTGATCCTGGATCTCCAGGATTATGCCCTGGGCTGAAGGCGGCGCTAAACCACTGAGCCACCCAGGCTGCCCAGTTTTTCAATTCTTTTGTTAAGTTTATTTATAGGTGGAATTTTTTCCTTATTTCATTTTGGGGTTTCTAGTGCATAGATATAATTGATTTTTTATTTTATCTTATTTTATTTTATTATTTTTTATGACAGAGAGAGAGAATAGGCGTGCAGGAGCAGAGGGAGAAGGACATGCAGACTTCAGGCTGAGTGGGGCAAGCCTGACTGAGGGCTTAATCTCACGACCTTGAGATATGACCTGAGCTGAAACCAAGAGTCTGATGCCAACTGACTGAGACACTCAGGTGCCCTGATGTATAATTAATTTTTGATTTTTATATATTGATCTATCCCCTGCTATGTCACAGAATATTTTTTTATTAGTTTTAATAGATTTTTAATAGATTTCTTAGGAATCTCTTTCCATTAAATCATGCCATTTGCAAATAAAGATAGTTTTACTTTTTCCTTTCCAATCTGGATGTCTTTTATTTCATTGTCTTTCCTGATTGCCCTGGCTAGAACTTCCAGCACCATGTTGAATAGAAGTGGTGAGATCAGACATTCTTGCCTTAATCCTAATGTTTAGGGGAAAATTTTTTTCAACATTGAATATGATGGTAGTTGTGAGTTTTCCATAGGTGCCCTTTATTTAGTTGTAGGAGTGTTCTCTAGTTCTAGCTACCAATGTTTTTTGTCTTTGTTTTTGTTTTTATCATGAAGGGGTGTAGGATTTTTCAAAAGCTTTTCTCTGCATTTATTGAGATGATTATGTGTGTTTTGCCCAATATTCTATTGATACAGTTTATTTTTTTCAGATGTGAAAACAACCTTGCATTCTAGGTATAAATCTCACTGGGTCATTTATATAATCCCTTTTATTAGTTTCTAGACTTAATTTGCTTATATGTTATTGAGGACTGCTTAAAGTTTAAGATGAGAAAAATAGGAAGAAAAATATTCATTTTTCAATATTTTTTCATCTTTTTGTCAGGAAGGAAGATAAATGAGTGTGGTCATGCATGTGTACGTACACACACATACTGTTAGCAAAACACATTCTTGGTGTTTTTCTTCTATTTGATGAAAATAATTTTTCAATTCCTGTTTGATGATCTTGGCTCCATCATAAATAGAGTATCTTTGTGATATTATCACTTTCTTCTCCCAGAGCATAGTAATGTGGATAAGTGAGCAGAGTTGGTTACAAGAGTCAGAAATTGATGCAGAGAGAAGAATGCAAATGCTGAACTCATGTCCAAGTAACCTTTTAAAAAGAGATATGCAGTAAAACACATAGGTAAATATCTTAAATGATTCCGACTTCCTTAGGACTTTACAGTTTTTAAGGTCTAGTTCCTATTTGGTTCAGCAATACAGGAACATGGAAAAGAGTGGAATAAGGAGGTGCATTATAAAGTGGCAGCAGCACCAAGAGTAGAGGTTTGGTTTTGTTTCAGATCAGCTTTCCCACTGTTATGTCTTAGACTCCTTGGTGTTGCAGCGGGGCATCAGCAACTGTCTTCTGTGCCTCAGAATGAAATATTAGCCACATTGAAAATTTTAGTAAAAGTCTGGTATAATAAATCAGTTCTTTCCTATGATAGAGTTACATGCTCAGTCTGTTTCCTCCCATAAGATAAAATTGCTTTTATACCCATCCCAAATGCCCTTGATGCTCTCGTCTTCCGTAACTGTAGGTAAGGTTCATGTGTTTTGATTAACATTATCTTATTTAATCCCTCATAACATTATGAGATATCTTGTGAGATATCATTATCCCAATTTTGTAAATGATGAAACAGAAGCATAGTAGGTACTTTGCCTAGGATCATCCACCTAATAAGGTGGGACCTGACCCCGGTTGGCTCCAGAGGTCAGATATTTGACTCCCTTGTGCCTGGGAAGCCGATATAACCTGAATTAGTCAAAGAAATCAGTTTTATTGTGGAGAGCTGAGAGGATTATGATGATCTATCTTTTCAAACCAGGCCATATTTCATCTTGAACCTGTCAATCAGAGAGGAGAAGATGGTACTTATGTTTCTTCTTTATAATATCCAACATGTAAATCAGTCTCTTCTTTCTTGGATGGCACTCTTTCATCCTCCAGTGGAATTTGCTTATATTCCCCTTTTGGTCCATCATGTATCATGCCTGGGTGGGGGTAGGGAAACAATTCTCATCTGAGCTCTCACAAAATTCATCACTGAAGGCGAACTTCGAGTTGATATATGAACACTGGAGATGATTTTCTATAATTTGGTTTGGTGTAGACAATCTGAGAAGTCAGGTCCATATGCTCCCATGTTCAAGTTTAATATTTGTCCTCCCATCTAATGGTACCTTCACTGTAAGGAACTGCAGAGGTTTCAGAATCTGAAACTTTACTAGATGAGTGTCTTTCTGGCACATGTTCTGAGTCTGATATTGGCTGCTGTGCTTACATTTGCAGTGCCTCGGGTTTGCCTTTCCCAATCTCATCTAACATAAAAAATGACCAAAATGAAGCCACAGAATGTGTTTCTAAGACAACTTGAAATAGGTATTTGAAAACTCTATTGTGGTAATACTTTGCTCTCTAAGACTTAAGTGAAGTTAGGAATGATTGTAAAGAAGGCCACACAGTGTGATGGAAGTTATGCTGGACCTGAAGCCAGGAACTGCAAGATGCAGAGTACCACATTCAGATTTGATTCTGAGAAATGACAAAATGTGGTGGTAGCCCGGGCAGGGAGGGCTGTGATCCTTTGGAGCAGAAGACCTATGCTGATTGTAGGACTTGCCTCCCAAGAGGAAACCTGGAAGTTCAAATAATACTTGAAAATACCCAGTGAGAAAAAAAAAATACCCAGTGAGTTTTCATGGAAATGGACACTCATGTCCTACTGACATAAGTACCAATTCATATTTTCTTGGAGCATAATTTGGCAGTATTGATCAAGAGTTGCTTATTTTTCACTGTCTTTTCGTTGGATTATTCATATATCAATTTATTTGCTAAATATTATTTCTAATAGTTGCATTATTGTCTATTCTTTGGATATATCATAATTTTTAAAAAATCACATATCCTATTAGGTTGTTTCCAATTTTCTACTACTATAACTAAAGTTTTTAATTTTGTAAAATACATGCATACATTTAAAAAGAATAAAGTAAAAAAAAAAAACACATGGTTAATCTCTCAGTGGTGACTTAGGTGTCATTTTAATTTTTCTGTACTTTTTTTTTAGTTTTTCAATTTTACAAAAATGAACATATAACATTTGCAAATAATTTTTAAATTTTTAAAATGCATTTTGTCTCTTAGCATCTTTCAAATATATAATACAATATTATTAATTATAATCACAATGCCATACCATAGCTTCCTAGAGCTTATTCATTGTCTTTTTTTTTTAAAGATTTATTTATTATTTATTTGAGAGACAGAATGAGTGTGAGAGAGAGAGAGAATGAAGGGAGGAAGAGGGAGAAACAGATTCTTTGCTGAGCAGGGAGCCTGACTTGGGGCTCGAACCCAGGACCCTAGTAACATGACCTGAGCTGAAGGCAGATGATTAACTAACTGAGCCACCCAGGTGCCCCACTTACTCATTTTCTAACTGCACGTTTACATTATTTCATCAACTTCTCTATTTTTCCCACCCCCAAGTCCCTAGTAATCAGTTTTCTACTCTATGTGTATGAGTTTGACTTTCCTTTTTTTTTTTTTTTTTAAGATTCTACAAATAAGTGATGGTCTACTGTGTTTGTCCTACTCTGTGTAGTTTATCCATTCATGTTGTCACAGATGGGAAGATTTCCTTCTTTTTCATGGCTAAATGGTATTTGGTTGTACATATAGACCACATTTTTCTCATCTATTCATCCACAGATGGACATTTAGAGTATTTTCATATCTTGGCTGCTGTGAATAATACTGCAATAACATGAGATGCGGATATCTTTCAAGTATCTTGTTTTCATTCCCTTTATACTATACTAGACTTTTATACTTATACTATACTCAGAAGTAGAGGATTGCTGGACCACAAAGTAGTTCTATTTTTAGAATTTTTTGGGGAAACTTCGTACTGTTTTCCATAGTGGTGGGACCAATTTACATTCTCACTAACAATGTACAAGGGTTCCCTTTTCTCTACATTTTTGCCAACACTTGTTACTTCTTGTCTTTTTTTAAGTCTTAAATGTTCTCACCATAAAAAAGAAATGGTAATTATGCGATGCAACGGAGATGTTAGTTAATACTGTAGTGGTAATCATATTGCAGTATGTAAGTATATCAAATCAACATTTTGTACAATATGTCAATGATTAGACTTACACAATATGTCACAATATGTCAATCATATCTCACAATATGTCAATTATATCTCAGTAAAAAAATTCAAAAAATATTAAATTAAGAAATGCATCTTGTCTTATAGAAAAAAGAAAGCTACTGAAGACTTCTAGGACCATATCAAAAGAACTCAAGAATCAACTTGGAGAAGCTCTCACTGGCTAAATTTAGGATAAGTTGAACATTAATAACTATTACAGAAATAGACTGTACAAATCAAATATATTTAAATCCATGAATTCATAGTGATTCTATAAATGAAAACCTGATTCACCACCCTTGGAGGATTTTAGGGAATCAAATCACTATTTTGAAAACAAATTAGAGAAAAGAATTAAGCATTTATCTTCATTTTTCTTTAAGGACCATACACGAGAGTAACTACATAGTTACTGAATACTTATTTATCAAAACATTCTAGCTAATAAATGAAGAGATTGTAGATTTAGGATACTACAATTTTGTAATCTGAGATAAAATAATAGATGTGGCAATGATCATCAGTGCTGCTAACATCATAAAAAGGAAGACAACCTATGGTGTTTATCTTCTGATAGAAAGATACATGGTCTATAATATATTTTTGACAAAATATCGACTGATTCTGGTTGAGTCTCTAGATCCAGTTACCAATTTGGAAAGAAAATAGAGGAGAAGAGGAACATGTTAAATGATATCACATTGATTCATTCAGACAATGGAAATTTCCAGAGCACCTATAACTTAGCCTCTTCACAAAGGACATAGAAGTTGGGGGGAAACTATAGGTTAAAAGTGACTTGACATATCAAGTATTTAGACTTCATGTGACTCCTGATTTGAACAAAATAATTGTAGATCTACTCTCTGAAACAGTCAAATAACTTTGAACATGGACTGTCTATTTGATGGTAGTAAGAAATTTAAAATTGTATTAGACATGATAATGGCATCATAGTTAATTTTTAAGAAAAAGTCCTTAAAAGGTTTATATCCATACTGAAATATTTCTTTATGGTAATGATATGTCTGGATTTATTTATTTCACAGTCATCCAGGGAGAGAGGGAGAATGGGTGGGGGTGTCGATGGGATAAGATTGGTCAGAAGGGATAATTGTTAAACCCAGAAGTTAGGTACATGGAGATTTATTATGTGAGTCTTTGCTGTTTTATTATATTTAAAATTTTGTTACAAAAACTTTAAAATAATCAGGCTTGACTAATGGTTAGGATGTACAAACTGGGGAGGGAAGGGATGAATTCTGGTTGTAGGGCTCAGACTCAGAGGTCATCAGGCTGCAGAAACCCTCAGGTGAGATTGGTGCCATGTGGTGGAGGAACAGCTGTTTGTTTCACTGTAACTGGCTTTGGGTATTAGCTCCTGAGAAGCCCAGAACTTAGAAGAAACTGGCCTCAGACACATCTCTTTGAGGGACTACTGACCCTGCTACAAAAGATGTTCTGGCATAGAATGTGAGGTTCTTGACTAGGCCAGCCTGGGCCTCGGTGTCTGCCAAGGGGTCTTAGCCCCGAGCCACTTAATTTCCTGACTTCCAGTTCACACTTCCTGCTCCTCCTCTGTCTCAGAGGTAGAAATTTCAGGAAAAGTGCTGTTAGTCCTCTGCAGGGCTGAGCTCACACCCAGGAAATCAAACCACATTGGGGATTAAACTAATTGAAAACAAGTCCCTGAGGTCTTGGTGAATCAACAACAGCTCCTTGGCCAGCACAGGTGGCCTCTCCAGCTACCATGTGGGCCCGTTGAAATCCTGTGCTAACTGAGCTTATAGAAATCTAATGAAGTATTAATAGTTTTTTGAAAGAAATTTAAAGTTAACCGTCTTCTAACACATTTTCTGACACCATGAATCCCATCACCTTCATTTTATTCCTTTGTAAATCCAGCTGTGGGTTAAGGCGTACGCATCAGGAATTTGAAGATGGAGATGGCTTTTGGAGAACAATATCTCAGCGATGTCAAGTCACCATCACCTGGACTTTTCTGGCTATTAGAGAGCAAACTACAAGCATCATCTTGGCTATTAGCTAAAGCCCGAGGAGATAAGTGATATAGTAGATGGTAGTGGGTACTTTGGAGCCAGAAAGACCTGGGTCTGAATTCCTTTTCTTCCCCCATCAACTAGGTAAATGTAGAGGCTAATTAACTCCCCCTCTAGGGTGAAAACAACTGGATCCCAGTGTTCTTATCTGCAAAGGTATAAGAATACTTACCTTGGAAAATTGTGGTATTACTAAGAACATCCTAAATAGTTGGTGCTTGATAACTGGTAGCGCTCAGGGTCTTTTTTGGTTTTTGTGAGTTTTTAGCTAAGTAAACTGATAATGTAAGTGTTAATTTAATGATAAACTGTCATCTTTAATTGTTAGATCTGAGTAGAGCACTCAGAGCTCACGTGGTTCAGTTCTCTGAGTTTGCTTTGAAGCTGAGGCCCAGAGTGACAGAGTTATTCATGTAAAGTCATGTAACACGTTCAGATTTAGATTCAACTAACATTTACTGACCAGCCACCGTTCTTTACATTCATGTAACAGTGCCAGGAGTAATGATAAACATTTATGATTAAGCCGAGCACTAGATTTTATGCTTTACTGCCATTACTATTCATACCAGAACCCGTGGAATTATATTTTGTTATTATTTCCATCTTACATGTTAGGAAAGTTGACAGTGTGAGAATTAGGCATTTGATTCAAGGTCGTGATGTACTGAGAGGCCATGGTCAAGGTCACAGTGCTCTAATAGGCCAAAAGCTGGTGCTCTCTGCCCTCTGAGCCTTGTTCCTTGTGAGCTACCTCTTGTTTTGAATAAAGCTTTTTCCTGAAATACTCCCCAGTTTTTCCACCTGGGTGAGAGTAGTAAAAATACAGCATGCATAGCGAAGGGCAAAAGCTCGCAGGCCCTGGGCTCATACTACCTGATTGACATATCATTCAGTTCGTCCATTCAGCAACCACGTGACTTTCAGTAAGTTAAGTATCCTCTCCCACCCAGGTTTGGGGATAATCACAACATCTTCTATTGTCCTGAGAATTGAATAAGATAACACGTGAGAGTCACCGTAAAAGAATCCACAGTGGGGGGAGATAGTCCACGAAAGGGCCACAGCCCTCAAGAGTAAAGGGTGAGGATGTGAAAGCTCAGAGAGGTGGGAGACAGAGCTGCTTGAACTTTTCTAACTGCTTAGGCCGGCTTTATTTTATTTTTTTTAATTTTTAAATTTTTAATTTTTTTTTTCTTAGGCTGGCTTTAAATGAGATCTGTTTTCTCATCTAGGAAGGAGTCTTAGGTCCTTTTGTCTAGTAGTGGCCTAATCCACTTTGAGTGATCTTTCCAGACCTCTGCAACAGGACTCTCTCTTCTCACCTACTCTTGTCCGGTGGAGAATGTGCCTTGTTCTACTTGTTCTTTGCTCAAAACTAAGTCTGCTTCTTCTTCTTCTTCTTCCTTTTTTTTTTAAAAAAAAAAAAAAAAAAACTTTACTGACATAATTTAGATGCCATAAAATATATCCTTCACCTGGTTTAACCAGACAAGTCAATGGCTTTAGTGAATTTACAAAGTTCTACAACATTACCAAAATCTGGTTTTAGAACATTTCCATCAAACTTAAGAGAAACCTCTTGCTCATTTATAGTCAGTTCCCATTTCCATCTCCAGCCCTAGACAACTACATTTCTGTCTCTGTAGATATATTCTTTTCTGGACATTTTATATACCTGGATCCTACAGCATGTGTTTTTTAAGGTCTTGCTTTTTTTTTTTTTAAGTATGTATCAGTATTTCCATTCTTTTTATTACTGAATAGCATGCTATTGAGTAGATAGATGTTCTCTTTATTTATTCACTAGTTGATAGACATTCAGGTTATTTCCACTTTTTGGCTATTGTGAACTACTAGAACATGTGTGTATAGACCTCCATGTAGACATATCTTTATTTGTTCTGGGTAGATACCTAGGAGTGGAATTCTTGTGTCACATGGTTATTCTGTATTTGCATTTTTAAGAAACTGCCAAGCAGTTTTCCAAAGTGATGGCATCATTTTAGACTTTTACCAGCACTATATGATGGTTTAAATTTTTCTGTGTCATTCTGACTCCAGCCTTGTCTGGTTCATAGTCATTTCAGTGGGTAATGATGGGATGAGCATGTTTACAAAGGCTCTGATCTAAACTGGGATATACGTGAGTGTTACCATCTTTATTTCTTCATTTTAACTTTTCTCCTGCTTTAGACACATGTGAGAGTTCAGGACCAGTCAATCCCATTTTTAAGCAGGATTCCAATAGTGTTTGTAAGTGTGCTTACTCTTGGTGTAGCCATGGTAAGTGCTTTTCCAGTAGGACAGCAGTTTTTTCCTCTTTTGTTTTGTAGAATATTTACTTAAATTCTTCAATAAATTTGAGTAAACATTAATTTTAGCTTCTGGAACCCATTTTCATACTCTTTAATACCTTATTCAGATGCTCACTGGGAAAGAGCCATGCAGTTAATGGACTAATGGAAGTCTATGAGGCTGTGCAATACTTACTTATAAGAACTGAGGCGAGCAATGGGGGTTTGGATCAGTTGGTGGCCCTTTCATCAGGAGAAGAGTAAATGCTTTGAGAGTCACTTTATCGTTCTGTAGCATAGCCTTACCAATTTTAATGTAGACATTAAAATTGTCAATATGAGTTTTATTTTATGTTTTAGCAAGAATCAGAAACTGAATGATCCAGTTTCTCTCTTTATATTGTGTGCACCTGTGCCACGCACACCTGGCCTCCCCATCCTTGAGAAGTCTCTAACCCTTTTGTCAATTCATCAGAGCTGCTCAGTGCTGGGACACAGAAGACAAGTAAAAGTTGTGTCCCTACCCTTAAGGCGTGAACACTTTAGATGGGAAGATGAGAGGGCAGTAAATCACAGTGATTTAAAATCAGTTGTCAAACTGAATATATTCTAGGAGCAAAATGTTAGGCTCTCGGAGGTCATGGTTAGATTTCTCCAGGGCAGCTTCATGGTCTAATTGGGAAATGATGCAGACTTTTAAAAATTCTAGAATTCCTACTAATGTAGAATTGGAAGAAGTCTAATATATCCTGATATCTCCTCAAGCAGACATCAGATCTTCTGTCAGAGGTTTAAAAATTGCAGATCTCCCAGCAATGGGAGGAAAAGAAAATTTAGATAGAGGAAGCAGGTAGGCATTACTATCCCCATCTCTGTTATCTCCGTGTGCCATCCGTATGCCTGTCTCAGGCAGGAGGAAGAGAAAGGAGGGAGGAGTCTCACTCCAGGACACCTGCAGTTATGGGGTGTGGCTCTCATGGCTGAACACTGTCCTTCAGTGGGTCATTCAGCATACTTCCCCAGTTACCTGCAACCCTGTCTGTATTTTATTTAGACCAAATGTCATTTTTGGACTATGATGGAAGTTGGAAAAATCCTGGAAAGTATATAAGTTCATACTAAAACCAGCCAAACAAAAAATAAATGTAAAAATTCTGCCTCTTATTCCTATAACTTGGATCTTTTGCATGATGAAGAATTCACAGTCAAGTTCTCATTTGTTTTTTGTTTTTTTTTTTTAAAGCCTTGATTATTGGTTGGTTTCAGTTCTGTTATACCTGAAAATACATTTTAGGAGAGAGTGAGAAACTTCTGCCATAGTTGAATCTCATGTGATCTATGCTGTCATTTTGTTTCAATACAGAGTTATTTAAAATACATTTATTTTTCTCGTTGGCTTTTTAGGTCAAAGCATATACTTTAAAATTCTATTCACAGAATTGTCATAAGCGTACCATAAAATTAGAGGCAGACATTTTTAATTTCATAAAATAGCTAAACATGTGTATTCTTTTAGACATTGGTAATGGCTAGATCATATATAGACACTTAACTAGATTTGAAGATGAGAAAACTGAATCTTAGAGATGGAAGAGCAAATTCACCCAGGATCACACACCTGGTTAGAGGCATAGCTTAGATTCAAAATGAGATCTGTGTGCTTCCAGTCATAATACTTTTGCCTCATTTACTCCAAAATTAAAATATCCTCATAATCTAAAGATTTGGCCATGCACATATATATATATATATATATATATATATATATATATATATGTAAAAATACAAAATTAGCAAAAAGTATTTACTAAATATTGTTTATTACATATTCTCATAAAAAGCCCATAATTTTTAGTTGATTTATGCTTTTTTAAGCTTAGGCTAAAGTCATTATTGTTCAAGTGAATCAGAGCAAGGAATTATATAAAAATATTAAAATTGGTTGTACATTGCCAGTAGGGCTATAGGTTTTAAAGAAAACATCTTTTTTTTCTATTTCCCAAATTTCTGCAGTTGTTTCTTAAAAAATAACTGCTGTAATTTAGTTGCCTATAATAAACCGGTATAGTATGTATCTTTCCCTGCCATTAGTAGGGCACTGAGATTGTACTAGTGAACACATGTTGACAAAAATGGATGGATGCAAACAGTGAACACACTGAGCCAAACATAATTTTTTTTTTTAAGATTTTATTTATTTATTCATAGAGACACACACACAGAGAGGCAGAGACACAGGCAGAGGGAGAAGCGGACTCCATGCAGGGAGCCCGACGTGGGACTCGATCCTGGGTCTCCAGGATCACGCCCTGGGCCGAAGGCAGCGCTAAACCGCTGAGCCACCAGGGCTGCCCCAAACATAAATTTCTTACAAACATTCTTTCTAACATGGACA
Source organism: Vulpes vulpes (assembly GCF_048418805.1). Classification (NCBI taxonomy): domain Eukaryota; kingdom Metazoa; phylum Chordata; class Mammalia; order Carnivora; family Canidae; genus Vulpes; species Vulpes vulpes. Next base: position 89,653,291 of record NC_132784.1, on the reverse strand, counting down.
AAACCATTATTACCATCATCTAACATGAAGAAACTGCAGTTCAGAATGGTTAAGCAACCTGTTTGAAATCCGGAGTCTCGGTTGCAAAGAGATGACATTTAAAACCAATGTGCCCCATTATGATGATGCAGGTATTTATATTTACATCAGAAACTTGGCATACCTGAAAGTTTACCGTGAACTCTTGGGGAAGGTAGACAGTATCGATAGGCACCAAACTGCGAGGGTGTGGAGTAAATTCTGTGGAGTAGCTTGGATTTTAATACAGTGCATGCCCAGATCCGGGCCTGTCTCCCTTCCTACCATGGGAACAACCTGTCAGATGGAAGGAGAGTGTGCTGAAAACTTCTGTGAAACTGGGAAGCACGTACCCGGACGAGTCCTAATGTCTCTGCTTACTTCGTTAGCCACCAAAATGTATCCAGGTGTTCTTGAAAATTAAAAAAAAAAAAGAAGAAGGAAACAACTGATAAGTTTTCCCTTCTCCAAAATGTCATTTTTCTGTAGCAATGAAAGGCTGGCAGACCAGCAGGCCTCCAGCTACTGCCTTCCTAATTGACTGTGTTGTGTTCTGGGCTCTCACTGCTTTTTCACTAAGGCATAAGAACAAGCCCCAGATGGTTCTTGAAAACTAACCTTTGTGCTCCAGGCCTTGGCCAGTCCATCTGGCCTTTCGTGCCTATTAATAGATTTTTCACCTGAGTCCTGCAAGTCAGGGATGAGAATTTGCTAGTTTCATTGGTTCCTGTGTTGCCAAGAGATAAATCATTGAAGTCCATTGGAAAGATTTAAACCAAGCAGCATCTTTGCCCAAAGAAAGCAATTCCTTTCTTTCCAGATTGTGCTAACTCCCTTAATCTTGCAGTGCTAAGCAGGACTTTAGAGATGCATTCAACCGTATTTTAAATTCTTTCCTTCTCATTCTTCATTCAGGCTACTCTTATTTTCCTCTACTACTTCCTCCTTCCCTAACCTTATTTTCACTATGATATGAATCTTTTGAGTAATTTGTTCTTCAGGATGCTTTCCAGATGCTACAGGAAATAAATATCATCTTATCATATTTGTGACCATAGTTTCCATGTCTCAAGTACCACCAGGCTTATGAAGATATGCATAAAGTATCTCCATTTTTTTTTGTACATGATTATATTGTGTCTAAGAATAACTGACTCTCGCACTTAACACACGGCCATATATATGGCAGGTCCAGAATATGAACCCTGTTCCCATGATCAAATCCAGGTTTTTTTTTTAATATGTTAAATTCTGTATTAAAATTCGTAGTCATGACTATTGCTCTAGCCGTGGACATGACTGTTAGTACTTTATTAATCTTTTGAACCTCACTGTATCTTACAGCAAGGAGAATCACCTCGTGCACTGGAAAGAGCAAGATGAGGGGACATCGTGGATGTATGCATTTTAACCCTTCCAGATGTCCATTAAAATACCAGTGGAATAAAAACTGTCAGAAAAAAAAATATGTGTATCAACACAGGGGTTACATGTAAAGGAAGAGCAAACAAAAGCCAACCAACCAAACACAGAACTCATGTACCAGGCAAATACAACAATTTGGAAATTTGCCGTTTTTCCATGCTCTAAAGCATTTTATTATAGAAGAGCAATCTAGTTCTTAAGTATTTAGGTTTTTTCTTAACAGTGTCAGGTAAAGAGTTTTGGACCATTAACTCAGCAATCTCTAAACTTTTTGATCCCACATTTGTAGCAAGGAATTTTGGATCACTGATCCCAACCTATAAATCTACCGCATATGAATCTTGGGTCGAGTCCTAAGCTGCATTGATCTGCTAGTGATAGGAGCACTCTCACTGAGCATATATTAAATATTAGTAAAGCATACTTTAGTCCCTGTTACTTTTACATATGAATAAATATAGTGGCAGTTCTGGTATTTTCTTCCCACATCCTATTGACTCACCGTGTGCACCTGTATATTATCTGTGTTCTGATACTACTCCCAGGCTTAGGTAATCTGATTTTTTTTTTTTTTTTGGTAATCTGATTTTTTCCCCCAATTACAGCAAGGCAAGTGCCGCATCAGGGAAGCTGAGCGGCCATCCTCTGAGGGCCCTGATGTGTTCAGAGGGTACGATGTAGGGAAATGGTTCATGGGCAGTAACATTGACCTCTTCCTAGGGCTTCCGTGTTGCCTTCTAAGGACCAGTTATTAAAGACCTTTCCCCTTCTCTCTGAGTTTCTTAAGGCTCAAGAGAGACCACTGATTGGAAAAGTAATCACCTGGTCTCCTAGTTTGTCTCGGGAATCTGTTGTAAATGATGCAATGAATAAACACACTAAAGAAAACCATGATTTTTTTTTTTTGTAGGTTCATATAGCAGACCATAAAAAGTATATATACTTGGCTGGCAGTAAAATCTATCAAAGTTTTTCAACAGCCTCGTATTTTTTACATTCCTTCGCTGCCACCAGCAGCTGCCTCTACATATGTTCCTTGATTTTATGGGTGCATTACAACAGCATCAAAGCTGCTGTAACATTGCAGGCACGTTTTTATGGGGAGCGATTTCAGCAGCACGCCGTCCGGCTGGCCCACCCCAGCCTTCTGTTGCTCGGATGGAATGGCACAGGCATTTAATAAAGGGGATAAAGAGTAAGAGAGTGGGTGGTCCAAAATGAGTATTGTCTTTGCTCCCTGTAGGGGGTGGGGGGGCTTGAAGTTTACTTCCTTTATCAGCTCATGGGGCAGCTAACTTCCCTAGAGGTGGCAGGAGGACAAAGCATTGGTGCATCTACATTTCCATGAGGAAGTAGCCCAGGAAGAAGCAACTTATGACTTCCATGATGGCAGCATATGTGTATGTGGCTAAATGAGGATGCTTATGTTCGACGAGGGTGGTCAGAATAATCACATGATTATTTTCATTATGTGTAGTATCTACCTAATTATGTCATTAATATTGAACTTTTAGGCTGCATCTGGAGAAGGGATGCACGTATGCCTAAGAGGATTGCATCTGCAGCCCAATTTTCTTTTCTCTCGTATCTAGATGGCAAATGAGCAGATGGCATGTTGGGTGGCCTTGTGTTCGTGTCCTTAGGGCCCTCAGACACCATCGTCTTCCCTCAGACCCACTTCTGCTTTCTGCACAGGACACACGCTTGAATGTATTGAGTCTGTGTCTCACGATCAAGAAGTGCCAGGCACTGAGACTGGGGAGGAAGGATGTAGGCACGTGTATGAAGGAGACCGAGGCTTCCCTCTTGGCTTAGGAGGTAGTGGCTCTTGTTGCCACCTTTAGATTCTTGTTAAGGAGAGAGAATTCTTTTAAAAGAAGACTTGAAGGGGGTGCTGATATTCTTGGGGAAGTTATGCTTTGACACAAGAGTTTCTGGATCTGGGTTCCAGTCTGAACTGGTTCCCGTAAGTGAAAGCCATTGGCCTCCAGCTGATCTTCTGTTTCAATTAACTGGGTATTAACTAACCACTTTGAGCATTAGCTAGACATTCACTGATGGATTATAACTCTGAAACAGTGCACATCCAGGAGTATTTCCTTATTCAACTTGCACCGTCCTAGGCTCCATGCTAAGAGCTGCTTGGCAATTTGCTGACTTCTTTTTTTTTTTAATAAATTTATTTTTTATTGGTGTTCAGTTTGCCAACATATAGAATAACACCCAGTGCTCATCCCATCAATTTGCTGACTTCTTGATGCTAATCAGACTTGAATACCTTTAATACGGGAAAGACACACAGCATTTGTTGGTGCCAAAAGGAACCTCAGAAACCAGCCATTGCACCCTTCTTTATCTTACCAGATAAAGATGTAGAGACAGAGGGAGAAGTGATTTGTTCAGGGTACAAAGTAGAGTGTAGGACAGGTCAGAAGTGAAATCTTCTGATACGTTTTCCACTGTATGTTTTCAGAGTTGCTTTTAAATTTGGGCTTGGAAGCCATAGTGTCTTTATCCTGCAGGTTGTCATTTCTGATTTGTCTTTCATGTGCTCAGACAGTCCTTCTCGAAAGGATGTGTGTTTTGGGTATATTTTTGCAGGGGCAGAGATGAATTGGCACTGAGCCCACTGTAATCATCTTTCTATTACATCTTTTGAGCAAGACCGTACTTCTTGAAAGGTGTGCCCTTGGACAGAATCTATGTGCTCTTTCTTTTTTTGTACCATCCAGAATGTTCGACATTCTTCCCAATGTTCCGCACACAGTGGATTTCTCAGCTAGCATTTTAAGCTCAAAAACCATTAAGTCACCGGTATCCTGTTTAACGTAATTACAACTCTTTTTGGTCTCTTGTTGAACATTAGCATGTAGAAAAAAAAAAACTCTGAATGAATATTGTTTTGGCATATTTGTTAATTTTTTGGTAAATTTGGGGAATCCTCTGGATTTTTTTTAATACTTCATAAATTCATGCTAGGCATCTTCTTTTCCTAACACTCATCCCACTCACTACCATCTTGGGAAAAGCCCTAGACCAGCAGATTATACAGATTTGCATCTTCTAATGAGATTCCATGGAAGTGAAAAGAAAACCTTTTTTTTTTTTTTTGAGTTTGTAGAAATAAAGATAACTCAAGAAATACAATAGATGATCATTCAGTGTTATTTGGCATTTGACAAATGAGGAAGGTGAGGATCAGAGCACCTGAGTTTCTCATGCAAACTCTCACAGAGCAGCAGTGGGACGGCCGGGGTTCTAACTCCTCCACCTGGCTTCAAAGCACATGGTCCTTTTACAGCACCTTGTGTACAATCAAGCACCTTCACGTAATTTCTCTCATTGAATGTTCACAATAACCCTCTGGAACAGGTGTTTTAAGACCATTTTACAGATAAAGAGCTGAAGCTGAGAGAGGTGAAGTGATCTGCCTAGGGTCACTCAGCAAACGAGCTGCAGAACAAGTTGGTCTGGCTCCAGAGCCCATGACCTCCCTGCGCAACCATCTTCCTTTTAAGTAATTAATGTGTTCCTGGGCCCTATTTGACCCTACTGCCAACTCTGAATTACCTGTTTAGGAATTAAGTCATACCTGTTGTTATTATTTGTACTTTCAAAGGCATTTAGCTATTTAGATACTTTCAAGTTATTTCTCTGATCTTCCCGAGTGGTGGGAGATCCCCGAAGAACCAAGAAACGATATAGAGTTGTCTAGTCAGACGAAAGGGCAACCAAGGGAAGATGTGACCGAGGTTTCCAATTTTTTTCAAGGATTGCCACATGGAGAAAAGAGTCACTGCTATTGCAGATGACTTAATAGATTAGGATTAGAGCGAATGACGAACGTAAACCACAGGGGAAAGTATTTTGGGTGAAAATAAAGAAAAGCTTTCTAAAAGTCAGTGCTGTCTAAATACAGAATAAACTATCTTGTAATGTGGCAATGTTCAGGAGAAGCAGGGTGACCACTTGGCAAGGTTGCTGCAGCAGGGATATGATGACATTTAAGGTCTTTGAGATTGGAAAATTGTTTGACATGGCTTTGCATTCCTGTGTATTTGCCGCTGGATGCTTGCCTGTTAATTCTGCAGAATCTGGGATGTGTTCCCTAACAACTTGGCACAAGAGGTTTAGAAAAATGGAGAGCCAGGAGGGGTGGAGCTCTGTGTCTGTCTTCATCAAGCCTGGGTGGGTCAGTCCACAAACCAAAGGAATGAGGTGCGTTAGTGCCATGGATCATCAGTGGGCCTCTGTCAGAGTTCCAGACCGAGGGAGGAGGGCATACGATGTGCTGTACTCCTTTTCAGTTGTGTTTTCCTTTGTCTCGGTGTCACAATAATCAGAAAAGAAGAAAAAAACACTCCCTGGGGGTTGTTTTGAAAGGGCACCGAGTAGCTAAAAAACTTTAAGTCTTGAGTAAGGTTACCACTTGCAGCACTGAACGTTTTCTTTTTTGTTTGAAAGGCAATCACAAAATTATTAAATATAACAATGATAATAATGGTAATGATAATTCATTGAGAAGTTACAGTATTTTAGGTATTATTCCTACTATCTTTTTTTTTAAAGATTTATTTATTTATTCATGATAGACAGAGAGAGAGAGAGAGAGAGGCGGAGACACAGGCAGAGGGAGAAGCAGGCTCCATGCCGGGAGCCCGACGTGGGACTCGATCCCGGGACTCCAGGATCGTGCCCTGGGCCAAAGGCAGGCGCCAAACCGCCGAGCCACCCAGGGATCCCTATTCCTACTACCTTAAAGATGAGAAAAATAAGGTATAAAAAGCTTATACAACAAGGTCACACAACTACAAAATGGTAGAACTAGGGTTCAGATCCAGTTCTATTTAGTATCAGAGCATGTGTTCTTATTTTTGTTGCTGATATTTCCATCACCTATGATATTTCTTACTCTGTACAATAAGAATTACTAATATTTCTCTATTGCTGGATTATATTTTTTTGAATGAGATGCTGGAAAGAACCATAGTCATTCTCTTCTGGGCATGTTAGGCAACAACCATATGGATTGTCCATCTATAAAAGGCAGTGGGAAGACACTACCCTTGGTCTAGTTACATCGTTTTCTTCTCACCTCAATTCCTTTTTCTTTCAACTGAAAGAGTATCTTAGTTTATGTTCCCTGAAAGCAGAACGTGAGACAGGTACTTGGATAGAAGACTTTTTTACTTGGATAGAAGACTTTTTTTTTTTTTTTTGAGTTGCGCTTAGGAAGCAGATGTCAAGGAGCAAGGAAGGAAGAAGAGCTAACATAACATAAGGGAACGTTACTGAGGTCACTGGTGCAGGCAGCAGCATTCAGTTCTCCTGAGCAGCAAACCAGGAGTGGCCCAGAATCATCCACCAGAAAGACGGGAGACTAGAGCACTTATCCATCCACTCCTGTCCTCTGTTTGTTGAGGGTTCCATTCAGGAACTCTCCTTGCATGATGTTCAGTGACTTGACCCCAGAGCAGAGTATGGAAAGGCCGGTCATATGCTTGAGGTGGGAAATTGGCCTTTTTAAAGAGGCATAAACTTTCACAGAACTGTCCACCACAGCTGCAGCTAAAATCACTTGGTGGGCTTAGGAGATGTGATGTCTGCCACACAAAATTTGAACAGATGCTCTTTAAAATGTCTTTATAAAAAAAATGTCTTTATAGACTCATACAATTTATATATTTTAAAATTTTTATCTCTCATCTATTTATCATCTACTATATCTATCATCTATATCTATATCTAACAATCTATCATCTATCATTATCTATATCTATCTATCTATCTATCTATCTATCTATCATCTATCTATCATCTATCATCTATCTATCATCATCATCTATCCATATCTATCAATCTATTTATCTATCTATCTATCTATCTATCTAATCTATCTATTTATCTATCATCTATCTATCATATATCTATAAGAGAGAGAGTATGTGCACATGCCTTTGAGGGAGGGGCAAAGAGAGAGAGGGGGAGTCCTAGGCAGGCTCCACACTCATTGTGGAGCCCTACTCGGGGCTCTGTCTCACAACCCTGAGATCATGACCTGAGCTGAAACCAATAGTGGGATGCTTAACCAACTGTGCCACCTGGGCACCCCCATACTGTGTACAAATTCATACAATTTTTTAGCTAGAGTCATATACAAGAGCCTAATTGAATTTCATTTTTCAGTGGTGGAAGCTGGGGCCCAGAAAGAGAAATGATTTGTTCAAGTCCCACCCTGAGTTAGTGGATGAATTGAGCCTCAGGTTCACGTCCCGTGAACCCTGGCTACTGTACCTCTTGGCCTCCTTCCTAGCTGACCCTAATTAATACCTAATGACCGCTTCCTTGCTGTGGTCTTGAAGTTCTGAGTACGGTTGTCTCCACTGGCTTTGTTGACGTTATCCTTTTCAGAAGCTGTCCCAACAGGGTTGCCTCATCCATGTTGGCTAATTCCTCTTGAGACTCCAGGATAAGAGGGATCAGGATGATGATTAGAGAGAGGGATGCAACTGCTTCCTGAGAACCGTGCAGCTCTCATATTGCTCATCGCTGCCCCTCGTAATCCTCCCCGCTGCCAGTGCCAGTTGGATTTGCATACATCCGTGTGCACAGCAAAGACTCAGGGAGTGATGAAGAGGGATGCCAGGACATGAAATCCAATAAGGATACCGAGTTCCATCTTCTGAACTAAGGAGCCTGGTAATTAAAGCAGTATTTACAGTGCAATAAAGGCAGAGCTAATTACTGGCAAATGAGATCGAGATGATGCTCTTTCCCAGTGAAACTAGACTGGGATCAGCCTTCGCTATAAATCCTCCAACTGTCTTCTTTGTTAATTATGATCTTCGTAATTCCCTTCTTGGCAGTATTTTCCTAATTTATTGCTACTCGATGGCAAAGAATTAATGGAAACTGAGGAAGGAGTGATAGACTGAGCTCTGGCCAGCTGTTTGGGCCCCTGCATCACTGACATGGAAATAAAGACCTGGAGACGAGGGCTATTGGTAATGACCTTCAGGCGAACGAGGGCGTTCTTCCAAATATTCAGCAAGAACTTAGTCTTTTGCTAAGGAGCACGAGGCTCCATATTTGATGACTGTTTTTAGCCCGCACGCAGGGAGGGTGGGGAGCAGCTGCCCAGCTTCACTGTTGAAGTTACATCCGGGGTGGAGGGCCGTTTGGCACGGGGCTGAGTCATCGGCGCTCTGTAAGCAGAACCGGAGTCACCATCTCTGTTCTAAGGATGTTTAACGTACAAAAAACTGACACATCCATTTTCTTGTGTCAGCAAACTTTTTCTGTGAAGACCCAGATAGTAAACATTTGAAACTCCATGAGGCCACCTATGAACTTTGTCACATTCTCTTCCTCTTCCTCCTCTTCATTCTTCTCAAAAAACTCTTAAAAGGTGTAAAAACCATTCCTGGCTTCCAGATCATACAAAAAGCAGGACTGAAAACAATGGCTGAATGTGACCTGCAGGCCGTCGTGTGGTGGCCCTGTAATACGTTGCACGCTCTTATCCTTGGCCAAAAATCCCTGGGGGTGCAGAACTAGACAGGCAGGTGCGGGTGTCCTGTCTATTCCTGTTCAGGATTAATTCTGGGGACAAAGTCAGATGCACAATTAAGGGAGAGAGAAAGAGCACGAGCTCTCGGACAATAGTGAACAGTATTATTTTTTTGTGAGATCTTCCTTTCTGGGCTGACCCTTACTTTTTTTTTTTTAAAGCCATATTTAACATCCACACGTGTGACATCTGCACTTTTGACGAAGAATTCTCATAGTGTTTCCCTCATTTACTCTTTACCCTCGTCATTTATTATTTATGGCTAAGTCTTAAGAAAATACCAAACTAAGTTTTATTTCTTTACCCGACCCGGTGCCGGCTGCCTGTCACACCTCTCGTGTGCGAGGAGGAGCGTGATGGTGTGAGGAATTGAGGGATGAGGAAATAACCCGGAGCCCAAGGTGACCCCCAAGTGTGCGACCACATGATGGATCTCGATGAGAGAACTATCAATATGCCAGTGAAGGAGCTGACGTCTTGGTGTCTTTGGGGGACAGGGTCTTGAAGGGCCTTTGGATTTCTGGTCCCTTCCTGGGAAGGACAGACCGCAGCTCTTGCACAGTAGCCACATGCCCCCCCAAGGCCTGCGTGAGTCCCCCGGACAGCACTTCCCCGAGGCTGAGGCCTGGGCCAGCCGATTCCCGGGCCTGGGTGCCACCGAGTCCCGTCGGGGGACACCGCCAGTGTGGCTGTGGCGGGAAGGCTGGCAAGTGTGAGTGTGGAGCTCTGGGCCCCTGGCCGCTCCCCTTCTCAGCACCCCATGGATAGCAGCTGGAAGAGGGGGGCTCCTGCCATAGGCCTGCCTCGGGGGAGGGGAGCGCTCCTCTTCCTGCGGCGTCGGTGTGCAAGGTGTGGGGTCACGTGGCCGGTGGCCTGGCCCTGGCCTGGTGCAGCAGAGCTTCCACACGGTGCAGACGGGAGCGCTGCCAGGCCCTGGGCCTGCTTTCTCACCCTATGTGCACATTATGAGGCGCTGATTTACACACTTCAGGTTTCATATTCCTGAAGCGACAGTGCACCCTCGGAGCTAGGTGAGCCGCAGGGGACGGCTCTGGGCCCCAGAGTCCCATTTGTGCTTGCGTGTCTCCTGTTCATAGAGAGCGAGCAATTGCGGCTACACAGCGAGTTCTGTGCTCTCCATCACTGCTGGCTCCAGGGAAAATGCCGGGAATAAGAGATGGCCCTTCTGATCCAGTGTCAGCAAGAGCTCCGCATCTGAAAGTGTGGGAAGAGCGTGTGTCTCAGAGCCCGATAATTGTACATTTAAATCCCTGATCTAGAGCTTGCCAGCAGAAGAACTGAAACCTAGAAATGTCCCTCAGCTTCTCTTGATCTCAGAGGTTATCATGCCTGCCTTGCAGGGTGCCAGAGAAGACAGGTCACTGCGAGTGAGGTGTCGGTGCAAGGCCCGGCTTCACCAGGTCCTCAACAGGCCGCTGCTCCTAATAACACCAGGAATAAGTCAGATGGCCTGTGGGCTCTTCATAATTGGCTGCTGCTAACCACTGATAAAGTGGGTGTTATGTGCCACCTAGGAGCGCAAATGGGGGCCCCTCCTGGTTTCAGGCCAGCATCCCTTTGCATGTGAACCCAAACACGGAGCTGTGTGAGGGGGTGTGGCCTAGTAGGTGCGGGGAGCCTGTCTCTGTTCCAATCCCAGGTTTGCCTCTTCCCAATTCTGGCTTGGGGGGGAAATTTTCCAATCTTAATATAGCTTTCATCATTCTCAGTAAAATAAAGCTATCCAGGAGGGCACGTGATGCCATGAGCTCTGAGTGTTACATAAGACCGATGAGTCCCTGAACTCTACGTCTGAAACGAATACAGTATATGTTACTTCATTGAATTTAAATTAAAAAAAAAAAAACTAGCTCCTCCTGGGTAATTGTGAGGATTAAATGTGACAACAGATCATCAGCTGCGGCGTCTGATTCACACTACATACTAGTTGTTCAACGTAAGTAGATTTTCCGTAGTTTCCTTGTTAGGGTCTGTCCTTGGCAAGATTTGCAATAGACATGTTTGTCTTTGACTTGATCTCCTTGCTTCCCTGCACTTTTTCTTCCAGCGTATTGAATTTTTCTGGCCTTCGGGGCAGCTAGCAGTAGTCCACTCGGGTTAAAGGGAAGGTAATTTCTTACTTCACTGTCTCTTTCCATTTGGCACACAGAGTGCCTCCGTTCCTATTACAGAGGTATTATGCAGGTCATGATCACCCAAACAGTGACGGTATATCACGGTCAACTGTGAGAGGTTCCTTTGTCCATTTTGAGCCAATATTGGGCACCTGGATAGGTCAGCTCCAAGTAGGGGTCAGACTGGCGTCGACCACATACAGGAGGTGACAATAATCCGGGGTCACAGTGAGACAACACATCCACCTGCACTGAAGTCAGCGTGAGACAGACCTTGAACAGTAGTCTGGAATGAGGGAACGAAGCAAAGGTTGGTAGGACCTCTGAATTTTATTAGGCTTATTATATTATTAGAATTGTATTATTTTACGAATCTGTATTTTTTTTTTAATCTTGGGGACAACTGTGTTTTGGAATTTAAAAATGTTCCTATTTTTAAAAAGTGTTCCAGCATTTGTAGTGCGTGTTATGCAGAGCCCCTAGTGAGGTCTGGGGCAGCACCCCATTATCAAACACACTATTACTTTCTCGGCAGAGTAGATACATATTCACAATATTAGAGTAAATAAAGATTAAAAATAGCCTTGTGTCAGTCCAGGTTAGGTTTTTTCCACTAAATGAGGTCAAGTCAGGCTATATGTTGACACGAAATGAATTAGGGAAATACTTCTGGTTTTCAGAAGTTTTTGTGTTTTGGCATTGCTAATAATGGATGGTGAACCTGAATTAGAAAGGAGACAGTTATGGTTAAATAAGGGTCAAGATAACAAAATTTCTCACATTCCATTTTCCTTGTACCAGAGTTCATCTATCTGTCCAATAAATATTTATTGAGTGATGGAAATAATAAATATGGCAAGGTGGTGGATAAGACAGTGAACAAGGTGGACAAAATCCCTGCTTCTGTGCCTGTTGTACCATAGGCCGCGACACAGGTGCACACGTGTACTTCTCTTGGGTGAAGGAACTAATATCCTTCATCTGCTTGCACCTTTTCTGTGAGGTTTCCTGGGCTTATCTAGGAAGAAAAGTAGTTCCTTCCCCTATGGCTCCAGGGTAACATAGTACATACCTTCATTGTAGCATATAACATCCGACTCCCTAGTTAAAATGTGAGCATTTGAGAAAAGGGAGTCTTAGAGCCTGGGTGTCTAATCCAGGGCGCTACACATAGTAGGTGCTCAGCAGGGATTTGGTATATAAACACATGTTCCTCTGGATGATTGAAATACCTTTGTAATCTCAATTTTATTGACTTATGCAGGGGGATAAGAGAACAGGGCCACTTGCTTTTCCCCTGGCTCTCTGCCCGATTGGCAGGTTTTTTTCTTCTAAATTGTTAACCTAGAACCAAGTGAAAAAGTGTGTTTTTATCATCACTCACCACCAGCAGTGAATCACCAATAGTGATGATAATTTTACCTTTTTGTACTGTCTTAGCTCTACAACATTATTACCCTTTTGCACTATCAGATATTAAAATCATATTAATAATCAGGAACTGTATTAAACTGTCTAAAGGTTAAATAATATAGTAGCACATTTGAAGGTTAGTGGCACCCGTTGGGTGTAATTCACCAAGAACACACTTAGCCCTTGCTTCTCTGGAGATGCCACAGACTGTATTGTTTTCCAGGAGATTAATTATCCTTATGATATCTTGGAATATGCAATAAAATCAATGTCATTTGGCTGACTAGGCTTTTTAAGGTACAGATTAGAAGCTAAGATGGTGGAATTACTCCCCTGAGGCTGGGTGTAAGGGCTGCTTGCTTTGGAGGGAATGTCTTTGTGCTTTCCACACTTCCCTGTTATTTTCTCTGATGTGGTTAGGAGTAAGAGCCTGAGAAAGAGCTCAAGTGTGAGGTCGTGAAGTCCCACCTGTATCTGACTGGCTGGGCATCTTCGAGCACTTAACCTGTATAGGACTTGATTTTTCTATTTATTGTGGAAGAGAAATATCTCCCCCCACCCTTTTTTCTCTTGATAATATTGTAAAATGAAATGTGGTTATTCCCTGAGAATTTCTTTTCAACCCTTGAAAGGATAGATGTGTCCATTCAGACCTAGAGTGGAGAGACTTTAGGGTCTGTTCTGATGCTCGTTGGTTATGCGTATGAGAGCAGAGTCTTGGTTTCTCCTTCCCCAGTGTAGCTGACATTAATAAAGGAGTGGCAATTTTTGTCCTTTATTTCGAGGGACTGTTAGAGCACACCACTGTCTCCAAAAGCACTTGGTAAACTCAGTTACTCAGAGAATAGTACATATATGTATATATTTTTCTTTACTGGTAATGATAAGGTGGATAGATCATTGCTGTTCATAGACTCATAGACCGAGTTTGTGTTGACTGGTAGATGTTGACTTTTTCTTTTTCTTTTTCTTTTTCTTTTTCTTTTTAAGATCCCATCTATTCATTCATGAGAGACACTGGGAATTGATGATCTGACCTTGCTCTTTTCTGAGCTCAAAAGAGACTTCCCCATTAGGAGGCAGGGGCAGGATTGGCCTATGAGTTCCAGAAAGGAACTAGTCTAAATTTCTGAGAGTTTGAAGGCAGACTAATGGGTTGACTCAATAAAAAAAAGAAATAAACATCTTTGGCATCAGGTAAAGCTAAAATAAATAAAGAAAAGAAAAGAAAAAAAGAAGAATTGGGGGAGAATTAAAAGAGTCTTTCCCAAGATTTAGTAGTGTAAATGCTTAGAATCATCTTGAATATCTCCCTAAAGCCCTGACTTAGAGAGTTTGATAAATTATTGTACACTGTGTCTGAGAGGAGCCTCTTTGTCTGTCAAGATCAAGGTGGATTAGCTTAAATCTTCTGTGGTTTGCAGAAGCCCAACACTCTTCGAGACATTGGTGAATCTGGAGGGGGGAGTTCTGTTTTCAGAATTTTCTCTGCCTACTGTCCCTTTCACACATGCCACTCTGAGCTGTCTTATTTCACTCAAAGAAACTGTGAACCTGGACTTCATCAAAGATTTGGAGTTGCTTTTGCCTACTCCATAGGCTCTACTGGAATCTGTTGTGTCCACTATGGGCTAAGAAAGGGAATCCCTAACTCTAGCTCAATGAAAAAACAAAACACCTCTTTTGCTTTTCAGTGAAACAAAATAAAGTAACAGGAAGTAAGAGTTTGTCAAAAGAAAAATTCCATGGGATTTAGAAGATGGAAGTGGAAACCATTGCCCTCAGAAGGTTGTTGTGGTCAGACAGGGACAGGTAGATAAATGGGTGCCCTGAGCATCCCAACTTGGCTTCCTAACTGCTGACTCTGTTGGTAACTGTGGCCCCAAGCCCATCACCAGGCCAGTCTCTGTGGGCCCACTGAGGGATCAGAAGCTTCCCCCAGAAGAGGTAGTGTTCACTGATCCCTACACAAGCTCTATCTCTGTGCTCCTCCCTAGGGAGTCCCATGAGCCTGGCTCCCACTTATCCATCCCCGTCTAGACTTCAGGCAGACTAGTCTGTTAAGGTTTCTCTAATATTCCTACTCAGCTACTTCACCAATCACTTTCTCAGCTTCTGTCACAATTGTCTAGAATCTAATTTCTGTGCTAGGTCTTCATTCTTGTATTCTTTAGAGTATCTTGACTGAGGCACAGCTTTTGCTCCAACCTTGGCTTTTCTCTCTCCCCTAACCTCATTCATCTGTCACTTCTCTCTCATCTTCCACTCCTTGTCTGGAGCATCAAATATAATGTTTTCTTTTTGTTATGCCTAAAGAGGTTGTTGTTGTGTCATACCTCCAGGGACTCCATTTTTACTCCACAGTCATACCAAAGCATTGCTAGAATTCAATTAATTTCCTTCTTTAGAGGAATATAGGCATTAAATATTTCTACTTCAGCATTTCACCTGTGGTTCCATGTATTTGGGGGACGTGCCAGGCCTTATGATTTTTCTCTATTTGTGTACCTATGGATATTCCTGTAGATTAGCATACAAGGCATTTCATAAGACTTATATGGTAGGTTGGAAATGGCCTCCCAAGGTGTGTCCACAGTCTATTCTCTTGAATCTGTAAATGCTACAGCACTTAGGGATGAAAAAAGGTCTTTGTAGATGTGATTAAGTGGAGGATCTTGAGGTGAGGAGATCATCCTGGATTATCCAGGGGGCCCTTAAATATCTTCATATATGTATCCTCATAAGAAGGAAGCAGAGTGAAATTAGGCCACCATATGAAGACTAAGGCCAAATTGGAGTGATGCAGACACAGGACTGGGAATGCTGACAACTAGCAGAATCTGGAAGAGGCAAGGAACAGATTAGATCCTCCCCTCGAGCCTCAAAAGGGAACATGGTCCTGCTGACACCTTGATTTCAGTTCAGTGAACTGATTTCCAACTTCTGGCCTCAGAATTGTTGTTGAGAAAATAAATGTATGCTGTTTTAAGGCACCAAGTTTGTAGTAGTTCGTTACAAAAGCTGTAAGAAACTGACCTACTCTCGTGTTGTTTTCTGTGAGTCAACTACTTGCAAATCCTAGAGCCCATCCTGCTCACCATGCCTCTGTGCTCTTGAATACATATGCAGTTCTTCTTCCCAGAGGGCTGCTTCCTCCAAACTTGTTCATTTATATAACTTCTGTTTTTCCTTAACAATTCGGCTGAATACTGCTATCTCAAAATCTTCACTGAGTTTTGATTGGGCTTAGGTACTCCTCCTTTGCCTTCCAAGACCACCCGTATTTCTCTGTTAGACCCTCTTCATACTCTACTGTAATTATGACAGTTGACCTATTCAATCATCCCCACTGAAAGCCCTTGAAGGCAGGAACTATGTTCTCTAAAGTTCTGAAATCCAGCATTAGGCCTGGCATACATTAAAAACACAGTAAATGTTAGCTGAATGAAAGAATATAAGAATAAATGAGACTGTGTATAGAGTGTAGTGAGTAACTCATATTGAATTTTTTGCTACTTGTATATTGCTTCAGGAAAAAAAAGATTTGCTAGAGTTGTGTATCCTGTGAAGTTGAGGGATTTTTTTGAGATTTTAATCATCTCTGCTTAAACAAATCTTTCACTCACATGGATTATGAGATGACTGAGAATGAGCTTGCTCCAAGGATTGATTCACTCTTCAGTGTATTATTCCACTGACAAACATACAGTGTACATTTAATGTGTGAAAGGCACTGCTGGTGAAAAAAAAGAAAAAAAAAGTAAGTGAAAAAATGATTCTTATCATCCAAGAGTTTATATGGTAAGGAAAGTCTCTTTTTAGGTAACTATGATAAAATGCTATATATTACAAGTGATGTAGTCATTTATTGAAAAGAAAGAGAATTCATTGTAGTAAGAGAGCAGGGAAACTTTTTGTGAAGGGAATAGTTTTATACCTGGATTTTGAAGAGTGGACTAATAGAGAGGTAGAAACCAGCTAATAGGCAAAACATATGTGATAGGGCATGCAAATGAATAATGCCAAAGATTTTCAGGAAATGGCCAGTAGCACAGTGTTCTGGATTATATAATTCAGAATAGGAGCCTGGTTGGGGACGGTCCTGGAAAGATGGCTCGGGTTAGTTTATGGGAGACACTGAATGTTAATGTTAGGGAATTTGGATTTTACTCTGTAAGGTTATAGGGCTTATCAAAAGCCTTTGGTGAAAGAAGCGTTAGCAGAATCATGTTTTAAGGGCCTTTGAGCTATTAGAAGGGACAAAAATATGGCCTCCAAGGAGATCTTTACAGAGAGGTGTAGGTAAAAGAGGATGAATGAACAAAGAGGATAGGGGATGAGGGAAAGGAATGGAGAGAAGTTATAGGATTTGGTGCTTTGACAGTGAGCATGAAGGAGATGCTGAGGCAAAGATAAACTTGGTATTTTGATTCTATGAGGTTGGTGATTCTTCCCAGCTATGGTGTAAAAAAAGCACTGGCTGCAGCCATTCTATTAACCACTATTAGTGGCTCCTTCACTGGGAAATAACACAATTTTAAGTCCAGTATGGATCCTTCACAAATGCAGAACATCTTCACCATCCAGTCCTCTTGGGTTTGCCATAGAAATCCTCTTTTGACTCAGCCTGGTCCTCTGTGGTCCATAAAGTGTTAGATCTTCACTCTTGACATTAACTGGAGCAACTCCCAGAGTCTTCCACTGGCTCACACTTAGTTTACTGACCTATGCATTATTTGACTCATGATATGTTATCATTTGGATCCTCTAGTGTCCTTGTCCCCGAGTTGGGTCTTACAGTTCCATTGTTTCTTTTCTTGCATTCATCTCTGACTACGGTCTCTTTTTGATTGATTCTTATATATTTAGTATCCAGCTTCCAACTATATTGTGACAGTCAGCAGAGAAACAAAAGCTAAAAGCACAAGGTGAGTAAATTGCTTAAGAAGGGAGAGTCAATACATTTATTTTGCATGCTAGCTCTAATAAAATGGAAGTGGCATTTTGGAGCATTGGGTTGAGAAGTGTTTTTGTACTCAGTGGAAAAGAGTACTGTAACTGATTAACCATGTGTTCCCTGTGAACATGAAGACAGAGGGATAATATTTGTGCAGAAACATGCCATTCTTGTCCTAGAGAGCTAAGGGTAGAAGTCTGAAAAACCTTGGGAGGTTTTTTGGTTAATAGATATGATGGTTACATTGTATGTCAATTTGACTAGACTGTGGTGCCCAGTTGTTGGGTCAAAACCTTGTCCAGATGCTGGTGTGAAGGTGGTCTTGTAGACGTCACTAACATCTGTAATCAGTTGACTTTAAGTAGATTACTATCAGTAATGTGAGTAGGTTTCATCCAATCAGTTGAAGACCTGAAGGGCAAAAATTAGGGTCTCTCAGAGAAGAACTGTGGTGTTAAAACAGAACATAAAAATCCTGCCTGAATTTCCAACCTGCCAGCCTGACCTAACGATTGTGACCTAAAGATTTCAGACTCAAGACTTACAGCATCAACTCCTCCTCATTTGAGTTTTTAGCCTGCTGGCCTACCCTACAGGTTCTGTATTTGTGGTTTTCATGGTTGCAAGAGCCAATTCCTTAATGATTTTTACGTCTTTTACATACACACACATAGAGATAAACCCGAACCCTGTTGGTTGTGTTTCCCCGGAGAACTCTGACTAATACAACAGGGGCCCATCTTTAAGGAGGAAATCAAGCTAGAGTATGGTAAGTCTAATACCAATTCCTTTAATAAAATAAATGGTTATGCCTGCCACTAGTTTGGACAACACAAGAAGATTAGCATTTACTGTCAAAGAAGCAGCTGCATTAAGGGATCAACATTCTCCTTCAGATCCTCAAAGATGGTCCATGTTGTGGGAAAATAGAGTTTACTGAGCCAGAGTAAACCCTGGTTCTGCGAAGTACATTTTGTTGTTGTCCATGCACTCCACACCAGCCGTGTAAGTGATCCAGTCCAGAGGTATTGATTAGATGAAACATGACAGGCGACAGACCCCCTTTCCTGCCATGTAATGCATTCCAGAAGACGTTTATGCTACTTGAATTTCCCAGCAAAGTTTGCCAGTCTCTGTTACTCAATCATTGTGTTTCCAGGTGACCCGCAACAGCTGTTCTTTCACCAATTACACCATTTCTTCCTGATAAATTAAAAACAGTTCTAATTAAATGGTATAATGAAACCATCAATCTATGTTAGTGAGGCAGAGCTGTAATGTAATGAGTTATCGATACCACAAAGCAGAGCTCTGTTAGGATGAGTGTAGGACGGGCGGCTGGCTCTAGGATTCTCACAAGGCACGTGGTCATTGTTGCACATTCACAAGTGATTCATCTGGTCGTTTTCCCAAAGGACGTTTGTTAGTCTCGTATGGTCCATGAGAGCAGAATAATAGCGCTTTTACATATAACACAGTAGTTGTCAATCCTTCCAGTGAAGCTTTCAGGGCCAGAACAGGTCATTTTCCTTGGATCGTCTCAGTCATAAATAATTTTCAGGGAAAGAACAATTGATTTGAGGGATGGAATAGAAATTATGGAAATATAATGAGAACTTCTAGTTTGGATACCATTTTTTTCCCCCAAGGAAACTTCAATAGTGAGAGCTACTTGATAACTGGGATTATCTCCATTGTATTCATTTTGTGCATTTTATTTTTGCTACCCACCGTACATGGTAAGTAGGCAGTAATTGCTCACAGAATGTATGCCTTTAGGATTTAGAGTAATTATATTAGGCAGTCCCATCTCATCTTCCACAGAACTGTACTAAAATGAATCACCAGTAATAAAAACTATACCTGTAAAAACTCCTTCCTTTTTAATAGGTCAGAAATAGAGGCACCAAAGTATAAACATGAAAAAAAGAAGTGAAAAATCTATTAGCCAAGGAAGACTGGGTCACCATGTTGTCTGGACTATGTAGCAAATGCCTAGTGTTTTGAGCGTTTGCTCTTTTTTCCTCCTCAGAATCACAGTATTAACATGTCAACACGAATGAGATTATTTTTTTTACACATACATGTAATGTGATGTGATTATTTATTCGTTCAGTAATTATAAAAGTGTTTTGCACGGCAAACAGCATCTAGTTTAACCAGAGCAGGAATTTTTAGAAGGTTGCTGGTACCTGATGACTTTCCAGGAGGGTGAGAACTGAATTCCTGAATCGCCTGTCCAGGGGCAAGTCTTGGTCCCACTAAAGGACCTCTGGCAGGGAAAAGTGTAACCTTATCACCACGGGGCCTGTGATGCTCTGTGAGTGGCCGCCAGAAGCTCTGCCACTGCCTGCCCCCTGCAAGGAACCGGTGTCTCTGTCACCACAATGGCCAGAATATCAATTCCTACATCCTTGGAAGCGTCCGTCTGTCACATCCTTCAAACCCAGGTGGGTTCAGGTGTGAGTGAGCAGCAGAACCCAGGTCACGTACGTGTGCCCTGGGAGCAGGGAGGTCTGATGACGCAAGTTGTCTGGCTCTACCTTGGAATGGCAAGATTCCTAAAAGCATAAAATGACCAAAATATGAAGAAGGTTTGCAAGGCATGCTGTCGATGCACAGATGATGCACGCTCACAGCACGGAGGCAGTCCAGGTAGGTGATCTGCACACGCACTGGAGGCTTCTGGGCTGTTGAAACATTTGAACTATATTCAAATAAAGGGGAATGTTCACTAATTTATAAATCATAGCTTCATCAAGCTATTTATACCCCCCAGGTGAGTGCAGATATGGATTTTTATTGTAATGAATGTGGGACAAAATGACAAAATCAATAAGAAATTTCTGAGATTGCATGACGCAAGACACGTGTGTAGACTGACTTTTAGTGACACTTCCTTTGTGAAGGAATTTATAAACTGTAAAGAAAAATAGCTGAATATATGACATGGGTTTGAAGGGATTTATTAAGGACTTTGAAAATAATTTTATCTGTGTGACTTAGAAAGGCGTCCAAGGGCAAGGCCAGGATGACCAGTTGGTGATCTTGGATATATTTAATAGAGGGAAAAGTTCAATTTCGAATAGTGATATCTATTGAAGAAAACAAAGATTTATCCCTAGAGATGTTTCAGGGCGTACTGTGAAGCCTGCAGAAGAATATGTTATAGGAAAGAATGTCTTTGTTGTAAGTTTCTCTATTTGAAAGAGTTTCAAAGTTCAGTTCTATAGGATTGCTTGGAGGCGAAGAGATCAGCAAAATCAGAGTGCTTTATTCTAATTTATGCTAATTTCCTGCACCTAACCTCCACCATTATGCTAATTTTCTTCCCTATAACCTCATGGAAAATTTTCCTATTTCCTGGGAAAGTTTGAAATATTAAACAATGTGTTTCTTTTTAAATTTTTTATTTTTTATGACCGCTTCTGATAATTCCATCCTTGTGAACTTTCTTCTTCTTCAAACAGCTAGGGCATCCTGGGCCATTGCCTCAGGAGGAGGATGGAGCAAGCCAGAAAGGAAAAAAAATAGCCTGCCAATCTCTCCTTGGCATTGGTTTACATCCTAAAGCACTTAAGAGAATTGAGAAAGCTCCAAGCCCAGAAAAAAAAATGTTTGGAGAAACATAATGAGACCGAGGAAGTTCCAGCTCCCCTGCTGACTCTGCACATTCCACAGTCCCATCCCTTCCACTACCCTGACCATCTTTTCTAGAGTAGAAACTCTTCTGGAATAGAAACCACGCTGAACTCTAGGACGCAGCAGCGTGCCCCTAAGTGGCTGCTCGTTGAGTCGAACCCAGTGGGGTCTTCTCCCCGAAGCTTCAGAGAGTGCCCCAGAGTGAACCAGAAGCCCAATCGTTCCTCCTCTGACACCAAGCACCAGAGCCCTGAGGACTATCCCTGTAGAATTCCTGTGAATGGAAGGGAGGCCTGTCTGTGGACCCAGGACCAAAGACAAAGAAGGGGATGGGTTTACCAGTCAACGCCTGCATGGAGAAATGACATCCAGGGCCAGGATCCCACCTGGACCCGTGCGGCCTGTAGACACCCTGCTTGGGACGTGGAAGCTTCCTCAGGGAGAAAAAAGAAGAAACGTTAATTGGGTTGGCTGAGGAGTTCAAGATATATGCAGATCTTGAAAGATAAATTATGTTAAGTAAAAAAAAAAACAGGGTTTCTTTTATATGCAGTCCACAGTCCAGGCACACCACCTCCACAGCGAAGCAGAATAAGGGGTTTTGTTGCTTGCTTTTTATTAATAAGGATGAATTAAAATGCAGTTGTTTTATTGAACATAGATGTATTCACCTGCCATTTATTGAACTAAGGATTCTACTTGTTTAACAATATATACTTTTTCTTTACCCTTTATATTTTCCCGGGGAATACGTGATTTCATAATATTCCTATGAATGGGAGCATACTCAAAGGAAATGTTTTCTTTTCTTTTTTAACAAGGTAATTATATTAGAGAAACTTCCAAGACTTTTACATCGTTTTTTTTTTCTTTTTTTTCAGCTTTTTTGAGGTATAATTGACCAGTGTTCTTTATAACTGACTATTCATTGACTAACATTTTAGGACCTCTGACTTGTCTAGCGCCATTCCTGGCCTGGACTCCCGTTTTATACTTTATTTGAATAATTCCATTATACCTGGATCGAACAATTTATTTTTGAACTTAAACAAGGCAAAATAATACTACCATCACATTTTCTAGTGGAAAAGTGTATACTTTGAAGATATCAATGTATTAAAAACTATTTATGTATTTTAGATCTAAGCTTGAATGAAACCAATGAACAAGTTACAACATGCTTCTCATTTCTCATTAATTCTGGCTATTCTTAATCCAGGAGAGGCCACTAGATTTGAAAGGAAGACTTCTTTTGTCCACATGGTATATTTTTATCCCAAGTCTGAAGTCTTTCCAGGACTCACTCATAATTCTGTCTCTTGTTCTTTGGAAATTTAGAGAAGGTTTCACATAATCATTCTTTCTTCTTTCTCTCTTCTCCACTTTCCCTCTTCTATGCTTTTTTTTTTTTTTTCTATTTCAGTTTTCCTGCCACCAAAAGCAAACAAATGAGAAGCTCTTTAATTTCCTTTTTATAACTTGTTGGGGAAAAAGCCATTTTTCATTTGAAAATTCTCTATCCTTATCATCCTACCTTTCCTTTATGTCCTAATGAAGCAAGAAGTGTGATAAAATAAACTCCATGATGTCACTGACTGCATAAAATACTGAGATCTGGGAAAATGGAGCAACTTTCCATCTTTTCATAGAAGTAATTTGGTCTAATTTTCCTAGTATTTTTTATCAGTAGCTTATATAGATAACAGTTCAGTTAATGAATGAATGAATGAATGATTGAGTTTCTATGAAGAACCACTTTCTCCACCACAGTTTTAGCTACAACTCCTTATATTCTTTTACAAGTTCCTTCTAACCCAATCTCCTATAACAAGTGAAAAAAGCTTCCTGTTTCCATCCAGGTTTACCCTGCTTTTTAAAAAACATACTTTCTTCATGTTTGTTCGTACTTCATACTTTCTTCATTTATGGAAGGCCCAGTATCTCTAAGCTACTGTGTTATGTCATGTCTGAGATACAAGGGTAAACCAAATCCCTCCCCTCAAGGAATCTGCATTCTTGTAGCAAAGATAAGACTTATACACATGTAATGATAATAAACGTAGCAAATGATAAATTCCACAAGAGAGGTGCAGATAAATTGTATGGATGCGACAGGCTATGGAGATTAGGCGGCATAACAAGGTTTTAAAAAGAGATACAAAGCGTTCCCTTCAAAACATAAATACTGTAAAACAGCGTATATTTGTTCAGTATGCCTCTTGAATATGGCTGACTACATTATTATTATTTTTTTGCCCTAGTTTTCAAAGATCATCTTCTGCTTTCTTTGATAGGATGTTTTTTCTTTTGAGGAAGGCTTTGCCATATTTGCCCATGGCAATGATGCCTGGAGATACTATTGCACGCTGCCTGGCATGGGGTGCCATTTTGATGTGCGGGGGGAGTGTGATCCCCACCAGGACAAGAAGGCAGTAATAAAAGGGGGGTGTTTTATGTGTGAGGTATTCATTAAGCTAGATGAGGACAGGTGGGGAAATAACTTTTTACGGTGTTGAACCACAAATCTCTTTTCCAAGTGCAACCACTTCACAAGGGAACCCTTATAATCCAGTTGTAAGATTTTCTTAGGTTCACCAAAATTTTAGTTTCCATTTGCTTGTTGAGTTTGGTTTATACAATTTGTGCTTGTAGAAGTTAAGATGATTTCTGCTGCCCATAAGCAAAACCTTGCCCACATCAGCTAAATTAAGAGCAGGAATTTATTTGCTCATGTAATTGAGGAGGACAGAGTTCAAAATTGCTCAGCTATTGATCCAGGGGCTCAGGAATTACCATCAGTTCTTGGGATTTTCAGCATCTCTCATCATAACTGCCATTGTGTTAGGAAATAACACTATATATTTAATATATATAAATATATTAAAAGATTATATATATAAATATTATATTATATATGTTATATATAATATATTATATATAATATACAATATATAAATATTATATGTAAAATATATATTATATATAAATATATTATATATAAATACATTAAATGATTATATATAATATACATAATTTATATTTATATAATTTATGTATATATTATATATATAAAAATATTATATGGGATACCTGGGTGGCTCAGAGGTTAAGCATCTGCCTTCAGCTCAGGGTGTGATCCTGGAGTCCTGGGATTGAGTCCCACATTGGGTTCCCTGCATGGAGCCTGCTTCTCTCTCTGCCTATGTCTCTGCCTCTCTCTCTCTCTCTCTGTTTCTCTCATGAATAAATAACTAAAATATTAAAAAAAATAAAATTTAAAAAATAAAAAAATAAAAATATTATATGTAAAAAATATAAATATTATATATAAAATATATATCATATATAAATATACTAAAAGATTATATAGTATATATGATTTATATATAAATTTATATATATTATATATAAATATAATGTGTAAAAATATATATATTTTGTATATATTACATATATATTATTTATATATATGTAATATATATAATATATATATAATTTCCCCTAAAGACTCAAATAAGGGTTTAGTAATACTAAATCGTAACTGACAGCTAAATAGTTTAGTATACTAAATGCTAAATAGTGATACCAAACTGTATACAGATCTTCCTTGACCTAAAGATGGGATTATATCCCAAAAAATTCATCATAAATTGAAAATATTTGTAAGTTGAAAATCTGTTTAATATACCTAACCTACTAGACACGGGAGTTTAGCCTAGCCTACTTTACCGGCACTCTCAGAGCATTTGTATTAGCCTACAGCCATGCAGAGTCATCTAACACGGGGCATATCTTGTAATAAAGTGCTGCCTATCTCCTGTAATATATTGAATACTGTACTGAAAGTGAAAAACAGAATGGTTGTTGGGTACAAAATGGTTATAAGTGCATTGGTTGTTTACCCTCATGATTCCACAGCTGACAGGGAGCTGCCACTTGCTGCCAGTCCCAGCGTCATGGGAGAAGAAGATCCTACCATTCCTTGCTAGCCCATGAAAACATCAAAAATTCCAAATTTGAAGTATGCTTTCTGCTGACTGCATATTGCTTCTACACCATTGTGAAGGTGAAAAAACATGAGTTGCACCATTATAAGTCAGGGACCATCTGTGTGCCTATATGCATCCATATATGAAAACATCGTAATTTTAATTTTATCTTTTTCATTTTATCTGAATTTTCTAGTTTCTATAATCATCTATTATAACTAAAATAATAACTGGGTATTTCAGAATTATGTAGTTGAAGTAAATCAGATAACAGTTTACTAAGCTATTATTTGGAGTAAGTCATTCTTTTCTCAATTGATTTGCATGCATAAAACCAATCTAAATCTGATAATGAGTCTTGATCACACTTGAGAGATGCCAAGTCGCAGATACGCCATGTTAAATTGTGGTCATCCCCTCTGAACTCCCTTGGCCACCCTATTAGGAGGGAGGAAAATAGATTCCCCTTTTTTCCTGTATGAATTCTTCCCAGTTACTCATCTTACTTTTTGGGCTTTGCTATGTATCTATATGATTTTTGTGTCCGCTGATACATAGCAATAACAAAACCAAAAATGTCATAATAGCAATGAGCATAGTAGCACAGCAGCTATGATTTATCGAGCAGGCTCTATATTTTAGGTATAGAACTAAGTGGTTTGTAGGCTTTGTCTAATTTGATCCACTCAACAACTCTAGTATTCATTTAATACTTAATCAAGAGATATTTATTGAGCAAATACCACCTTATAACAAATGATCTACAAGTGAATATCATATTACAAACTGGTCCAAAAGGGAAATCACTAAATAATGGAGGGTAGCCCATTCCAAGAACAAGGTGGGTGCAGGTGCTAAGAATGGTGGAGACCCACACCTAACGACTGGGAGCCTTTAAAAGTAGGTGGCTGGAAATCGGACTGAGGAGAGTGGGTGTCCATGGTTAGGGGCCGAAAACTGAGTTCTATGCTGGATTTTGCCCACAGGGGATATAAAGAGGGATTGCTATTTGCTTTTGAGAACAAGATCATGCTGTCTTTTAGCTAAAGCTTAGATCTGAGTTCTGGGCCTTCTTGTAACTTTGGTTTCTCACTCTGCATCTTGTAGGTTATGATACTTGCTGAATATTTAAGAGTAAGAGCACTGGTGTCTGAGAGATCTGAGTTCAAAATACCTGTCCCTCACTATCCAGGGACCTTGGTGAAATATCCTAACCCTTCCAAGGCTCCTTCTCTTCAATTATAAAATCAGCTTAGTATAATTACTAATGGCATTTGGAAAATGACTAGTAGGGTGCTATCCAGAAGCAATACAGTTCGGTGGTAGATGGCCCAGATCGGAGTCTGATTGCTTGGTCCAAACCCTGGATTCCCCTCGTACTGACTGTGTGACCTTGGAAAGTCTACTTAAATTTCCACTGCTTTAGTTTCCTCCTCTGTAAAATGACAATAATAAGGTGAACAATTTCTTTCCTAAAGTATTATCGTGAGAATTAACCTGAATACATGAAGTGCTTAGAATGGGCCTGGACTCGCTATATGCATGTTTATTCTTAATAAGTCAGCACTTTCTTAGAGCCTAGTTGAGAGGACTCAAAAAGTCCCTGTTGATTAAAATGCCCTTAGCACAATGCTTCTAGACGCTAAATGCTGTGTTTTATATTCAGGTTAAGGGACCAACGGTTGACACACATTGCAGGCCAATAGGCATCCTCATTTCTGTTTTCAAATTAGGGATTGGATAGTTTTTTTCAAGACAATATTTTCAGTGATAAGATCGTGCTCAAACACTTTGACTTATCACTTCCTTAAGTAGCAGTGTGTTCTGGGGCATCCCGGTCTTCCTACCAAGTATTCCTTTCTGCCACCTTGCCATTCCTTTCTCAGTATTCATTGCTCTTTCTTCCTCCCCATCTCCTCTCTTGTGGGATGAAAATCGCATGATTTAGGAAATGATGGCCACCGGGATCCCCACCTCTCCTGCACCTCAGCTGTCTGTGAACAATAGGAGCCCGGGGCGAAATGTTCTCCTTTGAAAGAGCTTTCCCCTCCTGTGAAGGCAGTTGCACGAAGCTACCGAAGCTACCGAGCAAGCACTTAAGTAGCAGACTGCCATGGCTCGTGCTTTCCTTTCACGGCTGCGTCACCTAAGTGAACACACAGAAAAAGGAGTTGAGTTGGAAGACTTACCTGCCCGCCTGCGATCACACCACGGAGCTTCGTCCCCTCTGGTCTCACCTTCGCTGGTTGTAATTCCTCTTCCTTCTCTGCCTCTTGGCAGATGGTAAAAATCAATAGGGAATAATAGGTGGGAAATGGTTGTGTTCCTCGGAGGAATTTCTAAGCTAAGCAGGAGGCCCTGTAGTTATTATATGACTAATGAATGCTGTTTTCCCTCAGTGCACGCAGATGCGGGCAGTATTATTGAACCTGGCCTTGGTCAACTGTGGTATTGATTTTCTTTTGTGATTTCAGATTCTCTTCTCAAGTAACCTTAACTAAAGACTTGAAATAGGAAAACCAATTCAAATTAGACAAAATGTGTGCTGAACTTTAGACCTAAATTTTAATTGGTGATCTTTGATAAAATCTTAGGTTGACTTTTCTCATGTATATACCTATTTTTATTTTTGATGCTTCTTGATTATTCTTTTTATGTAAAGTATCCTTTATCGATGCTTCATTGATATGGGGTAAATCATCTTCCTTTTTTTTTTTTACTAGCTTTTATCTGGGTATAATTTGCATACCATAAAATCCACCTATTTAAAATGTACAATTTGATGTTTTGAGTATTTTTAAGGAGTCATGCAGCCATCACCATAATCTAATTATATTTATTTATTTATTTATGAATATTTTGACACCTTAAAAGAAACCTTGTGCCCCTTATCCCTGCACCAAGCCCTAGGCAAACATTAATCTACTTTCTGGTTCTACAGATTTGCTTATTCTGGACATTTCCTATAAATGGGGTGATATGTATGAAGTCTTTTGTATCTGGATTCTTCTACATAGCCTATCATAAGTCAGCTTTATTAAGATCTTAACTTTACACTGATTGTGGAAAACCCTGGAATCATGATTAATTTTCCATTCCATTTGGTTCACCAGCACTTTGAATTGCTTTTTGAGGTCGCTTTTCTGAGGCCTCATCCTGGTGAATGTTGGAAGAGGCTATTACATACAAATATCATTTCCCCTAGGTCTCTTCTCAGGTGCTAGTAGAGGTTTATATGTATTTGGAGTCATTCAGAGGAGTTATATTTGGGTCCCAAGGACTCAAAACCTAGTGATATGTTCAGTAAGTATTAAAAACATTGCCTTGGACTTTCCCTCTTCCATTTGCCATCTTCAGAACTTTAATGGATGCTTACGAGTCTCACAATGGTTCTAAGCAGTGAAGACCATCTTCCTTGTGAATCCCGGAGTCTTTCTAAGGACCTAGAGGTCTCTGTAAAGGCTGCCACATTGACTTCAAGCTGGAGGAAAGGCTGTGGATCATTCTTTTTTAAAGATTTTATTTATTCACAAGAGACACAAAAGCAGAGACACAGGTAGAGGGAGAAGCAGGCTCCCTGTGGGGAGCCCAATGCAGGACTCAGTCCCAGGACTTGGGATCACAGCCTGAGCCAAAGGCAGGTGCTCAACCACTGAGCCACCCAGGTGTCCCAAGGCTGGGGATCATTAAAATCTGGTTTATTGCTAATAGCGGGAAGCCGTTGGCTCCTGACATCAATCTGCCTATATAGCAGGTAGCGTAGACAGTATCTAATGACTTCTGCAAATTGTGGAGTTGTTTGAACATTCCCATGTGGCTTTTCTGAGCTTTCTGTTTTCTCACCAAGGAGACAGAGCATGAGACAGAGTGGAGGCGATACAGGCTCAGGGAACAGTCAGACCATGAATCAGGCATGGCTACTTAGCTCGCTGATTTTTGTCAAGTTTTCCTAGCCTCATTTTCCATGTGGAAAAATCAGGCAATAATAAATGTTACGAGGTTTCTGTAAACATTCAGTTAGGTAATATATGTAAAGAACATTATACTTGGAAGGAGCTGAATAACTGCTTACCATTTCTACAGGCAGCAGATATAGGAGAAAGAACTAAGGTCGAGGACCCAGATGACTACCATTTGAACATTAGCTTTCAACTTATCAGCTATGTGACCATGAGCAAGTTTTTTTTTTTTTTTTGACTTTGTTATCCTCTGCTTACTCATCTATAAAAGGGGAATAATATGTTTTTTGAAGAGTTGATATAAGAATTTAAGAGAATATGCACAAATTGCTCATTCCTATACTTGTCATTATCGAAAGTGGTCAGTAATTGGTAACTATGACTTTTTGTTATTGTTAATCAAGCTGGCCTTGGCCAGTGAAGATTTTTCTAAGTCAGTGTTACAAAATACCCTAAATAATATGGCTGCCTAGGTTGGAGTGATACTAGTAATGGTGCCCAAACACATTTGTTCCTTAGGGTTGGTGTGCCAATCACCCCTCCACTGCCCTAGCATTTTGGAACATCCATACAAGGATGCCAAATAGCAAAGTAGTGGGGAAAAAAAAATCTAACTCCATCATGAGACTTTCTGGGGAAAGCTGGCTAAAGCAAGATGATGGACCCAGTGCCAAAGTGGGGCTGCTTATCTCTCATTTTTGAATTTACACTTAGGGATCTGCAAATTCAGGCATGCCCAGGAAGAGAGTGAGAGCAAGAATGGAGTGAGACAGACTCGGTGATGAGGCTGAGAAAGAGAAGCACGGATGGGTGTAGGCATGCAGTGCAGCCTGAGTCTGCCTACCCGCCTACCGCACGGGGACGGGGCTGCCTCATATTCCCCATAGAGCCATCATCGGAAAAAATTACAGGGTAGGCCCTGCCCTGTGTGCTCACTGCCTGGGAACAGAATATAAAGCAGAGTTGGTCATACCTGAGCCCAGAAAGCACAAAGAAGGAGTTAACGGGAGCCAGCAAGTTTGCCTGTTGATGAGCACATGCACGGGCTGGCTGGCATAGGTTATAAAGTCCTGGCCACTCGGCCCTATTTGGAGCAACCTGGAAGGCCATCCCAGTTCCAAAGCTCCCCATGAGCTCTGCTGAAGCCAGTTGTTGGGACTGCATGTTGGTTCAGCATCACCTTTTTCCCGTCCTGCTTCTTTTACTCCCCCAAAGTGATTATCCTGAGAGCATCCTCATTAAAGCTACCTGCATGCAAACCTCCATCTCAGAGTCTGCTTCCCAGAGAAGGGGACCTAGGAAACCTCCTTCACAAGGCTCTTCCTCCCCCATTCCCAGTGGACCTGGGTTTTCCTTTCTTTGAAATCCTTGACCCTTTTTATTTATTTATTTATTTATTTATTTATTTATTTTATTTATTTATGATAGTCACACACACAGAGAGAGAGGCAGAGACACAGGCAGAGGGAGAAGCAGGCTCCATGCACCAGGAGCCTGACGTGGGATTCGATCCCGGGTCTCCAGGATCGCGCCCTGGGCCAAAGACAGGCGCTAAACCGCTGCGCCACCCAGGGATCCCCCCTTGGCCCTTTTTAAATAGCCCTCTTACAGCGTTGGTATATTTCCGCCTTGAAATTTCTATCCAAGTTTCATCTTCCTCATCAGACCAGTGGCGTTCCAAGGATGGGATTCAGGTCTGACTTATTTCTATATACCCGCCAGATCTCAGTCTTCTGCTTGGCATATGTAACAAACATTTGCTGAAATAATTAATGAAGTCCAGGTTACAATAGGAGTTGTCATCCCAGGGTTATCTCAGTAACTAAATGTTAAAGTGTGATTAGGAAGCACATGGAAAAAAGCAACCTAGTTAGGGAGGTAGTGTGTCTACCCAGATTAAAACTAAGTTTTCAAGGTGGATTACCTCCGAGGGTGAGCAGCTAAAGCAAATAGGGCAGGTGTAGCAAACATAGGGTAAGCAGTCACTGGTGAAGCCAGTATCCCTGAGGAGAGAGCTCCAACAACTGCCCTAAGGAATATGGGCTCAGCGTTATCAAATCCCTCAAGTCTTTCAAGAGAATATGGAAACTCAAGACTTTATGTGAAATTTTTTAATCTTTAAAACATGTGCAGGCCAAGCAAACAACATCTGTGAATTGGATTCAGTCCTGGGGGGCCTGTAAGCCTGAAACTCCAGGGAAGGACCTCTTAGGTTTTATACACCGTTGGCTTTCTGAATTGTGTATATCTGTCCAAAATAGTTGTATTTCATGAGAGAAAGATGAACTGTATTTATTGGAGAGTCATTTTTATCCACTCTTATGTACTGTATTTCTCACTGGGAGGACCAGAGGAGGATGGTTATGTGCTAAGCGCAGAGTTTGGACCATAATTTCCAGAATGTTTTAAGAGTCGCAGAGGAAAGGTGCAGTAATGCTGTAAGATAATTGTTGTGTTTTTTAATGCCTCTTTTTTCACCTTTAAGATAAGCTTATGAAATGGTCTGGCTAACAGTTTTGCTGCTTATTGAAAAAGGCAGCCAGGTCATTTTGTGCCAGCATTATTGCATTTGTATTGCAAGGATACATAAATGGAAAATCCAATCCTGAATCTAAATCGTTTCTTCTGCAATACAGAAAAATATATCTCCTTTTTCTTCCATCTGATCACTCCTGACATCTGTGCAGTAAATATGGATTAGATAAGGACGCAAGTACTAAATTTATTTTGTGGCTTTTAGCCCACAAAATAGGATTATTAGCATGGGTAAGAAAAGAGGCTTGTCTGTGAACAAACACATGGCTACTTAAGAGTGATACTGTCAACGAAGGAGGCACGTGTGTGTGCGTGTACATGGACATGTGCATGTGTGTGAATTATCCAAGCTCAGAATACAGTACTGGGGTGGGGAGATACAGTACTCTTTGGTGCCAGTGGTAGGAAATTCAATAGCCTATTGTGCAAAAAGCCAAGAAATGCTCCAATCTCACTGCTGGGGAATTCAGCTCCAAGAGTTACATTTTCTTGCTAAGGAGAGAATTGTTAGGTTAGAATCTGATTTACTTAGTTTGGAACATTAGAGTGAGGCTAAAGAAAAAAAAAAAATTAAATAAATAAATAAATAAATAAATAAATAAATAAATAAATAAATATCTTTATGGTTTACTGTGCTAAAATGTTCCATGGAAGGTGGACAATAAAGTCCTTATATAAGGTACCATCTTTTTTTGTGTGTGTGCAAAAGGAAACACATGACACATACTATGAGCTGCTACCATTTATGTGGAGTTAGAGTCTGGCTTATGAACATCAGTCTTAGGTATAGAGTAAAGATCAGAGGTAAAGGACAAGAATGCCCTTTTTTAATTGATTATAATCATATGCTTATTTGGATTAAGATGTCTTATTTTCAGTAGTGCAAAGCTCAATAAGCAAAGTCAACTTAAAATATTACTATCCAAAGGTGTTCTTAAGCTTTACATTTTGCTTCACAACATGGTGATTTGGTCTCAGTCGATATTCTTTAAAAATCACTCCTTATAAATAAAAGCATTAATTCAAGTAACAGAATTTTAACTTGCATGGTAAAGCTATTGATTTGACTCTGGTGACCATGCTAAATGTCCTTACTTGTTTCATTCACAACTTCATTGATTTTGAGGAGGAGATATATAGATGTCTATGAAATAAATCTATGAATGTTATTTTTAAATTGCCTTTTGGAAGGCACCAAGCGTTTCATCTCAATGGGGTTTTGTTGAGTCATAGCCTCTATTTTTGTAAGTGGGGAAACAGGCGCACAGAAAGGATGAAAGCAGTGTTTTAGAGTTGAGGAGATAAGAGCCCCTCAGCTTTCAGTGACCCTCCATTGCACTGGTCAACATCCCCTTTTCCTGTAGGATGTTTCCAAGCAGCATTGCTGACTGAGTAGTATTTTCCTAGAAGAAGGAAAAGCCTGTCTCTTTTGAAAGAAAAAGAAAGAAAATAATATTTTTCAACCAAGAGGAGATGAAGAATGGGCTGGAACTAGGTCAGGTTGTCTCCGGCCAGCCACTCATCCAGCCCTCAGAATTCTGTAGCTGTTATAAATGAAAGTCAAGGCATTTGAACCATAGCTCTTAGCTCACACCTGCTAAGAACACGCCTGACTCATGGTAAGTAACCTGCTTTATCCTGGTCTCAGCGTGAAACACCTTTCCCGGGGATCAGTGCCCCTAACATAATGCTCCTCAAACTTTCTCACCAAAGTACTCTTCACTAAAGAAGAGAGTGAATGCATATTTTTAAGTAGGATGAGGGAAGGAAATGGAAGAAATTGTGAGTCCAACGTAAAAGGCGATGCCGATGATATCTGAAGGCACCTGAAGGCACGTCCCAAAGGCTGATCTTTTAGTAATGGTTGCAATTTGTCTTACAAATTCCTGCCACAGTTTAACATGCTGTCTCACAATACAAAATGCCAAACTGTAAGATACAGTGTATGATTTTCATGCTTTTATTTAAAAAAAATTTCATACTTGATGCTCTATCACAATGTGTTAATACATAACACATTAACATTGAAAATAATGATTTCACACTGGTTTGCTAAAAAGTATTTCCTCTAAGAATGTGAGTAAAACTGATTATCCAGAATGTTGGGTTGACTTGATCCAGGGGTTTCTGCTGCTTTTACTGCACATTCCTCACCGGCCTCATCCCCACCACTACCCAGGGGCGTGCGGGATACGTAATGGGGATGTTGTTCTTCGGGTGTGCCGGCTGGTTAGCTCAATCTCGCCTTGAGTATTTGCTCAGAGGCCTGGGATTTTACCCTTTTTATGCAGTTTTTACTTTTAATGTGGCAATCCTCTTTAAAAACGTCTATAAGGAGCACCAAAGTCAAGTCACAGTTAGGATTATTGTCAAAGGTAATTTCCCCAGAACTGGCAGCTAGGGGGGAAAAAAAATAAAAGCATAGAAGGACCCTCAGAAAGGGGTTCTGGAAGTGAGCTACTTTATCTTTTCATAAACTGTGTGGAGATTAGAACTTCATGCAAAATAAGAAAGTAAATCTAAAAAATAATAGGATATAGTTAAATCGATATCGATATTTAGAGCGAAAATGCTTTATGGGAGGCAGTAAAATCTTTTAGGATCCTGGGGGGAAAATATGGGTGTAAGAATGGAATAAATTACTACAGTTTAATCGCTTAGTAAATAACTAAAATACTGTTGCTGGATTTATGGTGTCAGAGAGCAGCCTCCTATTAAATAGAGAACACGTCAGTGATTCAGAGGAGCTAGATTTTAGAGAAATCGTGCAGGGGCCAAGGCTGTCTTTCCAGCTTACCTTTAGTATTTCTCTTCATTATTCTTCCCTGCATGTGGGTCCATTCTAAACTGTCCTGTGTCAGTAAAACCATAAATTCTTATTTAAAGGGAGTCTGTTGGATTCTGAAACATCCATTTAAGAGCCTTCCTTACCTGTGCCACTCACACTGCTGATCATTTTCATCGAGACCATTTATGACTCCAGTTTCCTTTTCTCCATTACAACCAGGGTTGGCCGTTTGGCTTCAACCCCATGGCTGTGTTTGGCTCCAGAGTGTTTGGAGGTGACTGCTAGAGTCATAGTTTGTGCAAGGAGGCAAAAATATTGGATCTGCAGATACTTAATATTTTCTGGCTTCCGCTAGCATTATGATGGTAAAGCACTAATGGGAAGAAACAAAGAAACTGGGGTAGTAATAGGGCCTTTTATCAAAATTATGTGTTTGGAGGGGCCCCTGGGTGGCTCAGTTGGTTGAGCCTCAGACTCTTGATTTTGGCTCAGGTCATGATCTCAGGGCCATGAGATCGAACCCCAGGGCAGGCTCTGTGCTCAACGGGGAGTCTGGGATTCTTTCTCCCTCTCCCTCTGCCTATTTTCTCTGCATGCTCTCTCTCTCTAAAATAAGTAAATCTTTAAAAAAAAAAAATAGAAACCACCGTAAAAAAAAAAAATAAAATAAAATAATTAAAAAAAGAAACCAAAAAAACTATGTATTTGGTAAAGCCAGACATTGCCTCCAACAACAGAAAAAGGCAACATGTTTCCTTTATCCCTCTCACAGAAGTACTTTGCCAGTGACTCTCTTTCCTGAGCAGTTCTGTAATTTTGAAAACTTTTTCTTAACCCTCTTGTCAAAATTCATGTCTCCTTGGCCCCATTCTTAAAATTAATTGACTAGAAAATAGCGACAGATTAAGTCTCACCGAATGGTAAGTAATGAAATAATGAAATTTTAATTATGCTTTTATATTACATACGTCTGATCAGGCTTTTATAGCAAAATAGCAAAAAAAAAAAAAAACAAGGAAGTGCAAAATGTTAACACAATGTACAGAGACGATATATTCAATCATAACGTAGCTGCTTTCCCATACCCATTTTAACATTGTTTTTCTCATTTTCAGTAAACTGTACATTTGTCTTACATACGATACTTCTTTTTTGGCAACTGACTTTATATCACATTGAACCACAAGAGAGTAATGGAATTTGAGTGCACCAGTTGGCGTGCAACCCAGAGAAAGAGGAGCTACAGGAGACAGAAGTTAAGAGATTTGCTGCAAAAAATAAATAAAATAAAATAAAATAAAATAAAATAAAATAAAATAAAATAAAAAATAAATAAATAAATAAATAAATAAATAAATAAATAAATAGCTGATGTGACTGTGGGGCCTGGCTAGGAAGGTTCCAAATCCTGAGGTGGGCAACCAGGAAGGGCAGGCTGGCACCCCCAGCATAGGCAATGGCTGCTCCTCCCAGAGACAAAATTTCTTCATCCGAGAAGGTTCAGCCTCCTTCTTAAGGCCTTTCAGCTGACCGTGTGACTCCCCTTTGGTAATAGTCTCTCTGGCTTAAAATCAAGTGATTATGGGCTTTACTCACATAGACCATGTATCTTCACAGCAATACCTCTGTGACTATTGGGTGGAATCACGTGGTGCCGTAACCTAGCCAAGTCCACACATCAGAGGACCTCGACATGGACCATTTTGTCTATAGAAAAGGCAACTAAAAGAGGTTTGGTTTAATACAGTAGCCAAGTGCAGTTTCCAAGGTTCTTCCTGGATCTATCTGGCTTTCCTGTTGGAGGACTTGAGGAAATTTCCCTGAAATTGCCTTGAACTCATCAGTGGGAAGACAGCTGATACCTCCTTAGATATTCTTCAAGCCCCCTGAATCATACTGGAAAGTTATTATTCCACATGAAAACCCTTTTATTATTTGAAGACCTGCTTTTAGTTCTTCTTTTCTTCTAGAAATGGGCCAGCTTCATTAATTGGGCTTCCACTATTCTCTACTTCATTCACAACAAAATAATGAAACAGTGTCTGTTAAATGCTTCACACAAAGGTTGGTGCCTTTGTACTATGGCATTTCTCTGTACCCATCGTAGGAGCGTGACAATGAACAAAGCAATAGTTCCAATTATTTTCTAATCGTGAACCAACCAGGTACCATATGCTGTTCACATACACTGAGGGACCTGGGACTTTTTATTTTTTTCTTTTTAAATAAACACTGGGCTGACTGATTGCTAAGCAAGAGAGAGGGTTAAGCAAGAGAGACTATTCTCTCTTGCTAAGCAAGAGAGAGGGTTAAGCAAGAGAGACTATTCTTTTTATTTTTATTTATTATGCTTTTTGAGAGACTATTCTTTTTAAATAAACCCTGTACTCACAGAAAGAAATTGCAAACTAAATTCTTGATCCAACTTCTGAGAATTGGCCTTCCCTGCAGCAGGATGGCTCCCTACTTCTTCTCCAGGGAGGGTGGGAAGTTGCCATCTGTACTGTTCCCCAAAACTTTGAAGACCTTGCTGTGGGCTCTCTGGATTAAATAAGCCAAGGTACCAGTTCAGCTAAGGAGACCTTGGTGACAACGTCAGTCTGGTCAGTGGAAAGTAGCAGTTTTAAGCTTCAAACTCTTAAAAACAGGTGTTAGGAAAATGTCACCCCTGTCGTCGATGGGTTGCCGGGCGAGGGCCTTGCCTCGTACACCTGACACAGTCGCGTTTCCAGCACCACTGCGGTGGCGAAATCGGCAGACGGTAAATTTGCATTACTTTCGGCAAAGGACACGGTACATCCTCAGGTTTTTCTTCCCTATTTCTTTGGGTCTCTTAGTGACCCTTGCTAATGGCATAAAACGGAGTTAGATGAACATACAAATTAGGTTTTTTTTGTTTATTTTTTTACAAATTAGTTTTTTAATGATGCTGAACCACAGACCAAAGGATTTACCAACAAATCCTCTTTGCTTTTCTGTCTCAACTTGCAGCAGAGCCTTTCCTGCTGTCATCTTGGCTGCTGTCTAGGCTCCTTGCCACTGCCCCTTCCCTCTTCCTGGGGCCGCTGCTGCTAATTTAGCGTGAAGATACAACCCTGATGAATTAGTGTGTCCAATCAGACATCTTTACGCTGTATAAACTTGGTTACCATTTATTAATCAGTCCATTACTCCGATCAAAGGTGTTGAGGCTGCCGCCCTTACTGCCACTGCCCCTGAGCCAGCAAAGTCCTGGCCGGGGCTCCGTGGAACCTTGGAACATCGGTTCATGGAGGTCTTTAGCCAGAAATTCTCTGCCGTGAAACATCAGATGGCAATGGCTATTATATCTTACTCGTCTCCTTTTAACATAATGTCTTGCTTTAAATTTTTATTGCCATTTACCTGATTGGGAATCATTTTTGGAGTCAAAGATGTTCTTGGTGAAATTTAATGATAAATACAGAGAAAATACACCCGTAGTTGATAAATACACAAATCCATAACATAGATGAAGGGAGTCAACGTAAAACCTTCATTGATTTAACAATATTTATAGACTGCATCTAAGATTATTTTCTTGTGATCGACAGAACCCTTCCATGCAATCTAGTATTTTCGTCTTCAGCATTCAGGGAGTGTTCAAGTGTTTGACATGCAATTAGCCGTACAGAAGAGCAGGGAACAGCATCCGGAGTGAAGAAAGGGGGTAATGGTGAACAGAAATAGAAGCTCATTTGTTTTCAAGCTGGAGAGTGGAAAAAGGAAAACACACCATTCACACCTGGGTGTGTAAGTCAATATCTATTACATACCATTAATAGTGCTAGAAGCCCCTGTTATAGGACTGGTGCGAATGCAGGAGGTAACTCTGGTCTACGCTTTCCGCGTTGTCCTAACATGTATGGTGCAGCACCTAGTATCCGGGCAGGTGAAACTTGGGTACCGGGGGGCGTTCTTTTTTTTTTTTAATTTTTATTTTTTTTCCAGGGGGTGTTCTCAACAGGATTTTACCATATATGTTTTGAGTCGACTGATAAAATACAATTTCATATCATCCAATCAACATTTCTGCTACTGAAAGGGTAATTTCTGCCATGGGGAATGTGTTCCCAGAATCTACTTCCGGCCTGGTATTTAGGGACCAGCGATCGAGTTGGGCTCGTGCTACAGGTAACTCTAATTTACAGGTAGCTAGATAAAAGTGAAAGTAATGGCGCTCATTTGGGACACCTACTGCTAAAGGTTGGAGGCCCCCGCCAGGAAGAGGAACTTCCAAGCTGCTTGTCTGGTTTTATTAAAAAATAGTTGTCAAACCCCCGAAGGACATCTTTCCTTCCTTTTGTCAAAATGAGGCTGGATTCTTTTGTGATCAGCGCTCTACTTGTGTCTCTGGAGTTGGCTGTTGTTTAATTATGTATCACCTAAATATTATCTTGACAGCATAAATAATATATAGGCAATCGGTCTGGGATGTTTGTAAAGCCTGGAAAGATAATATTGATTAGCATTTCCTAGATATGACGGAGTCTGCATGGTTCAGGGCTGGGGAACAGAGCACCCATTTTATTACTTGATGAATTCCAGAAGAGGAATTGGCTTCCTTCTCTCTGCTTTCTTGCTGGACTCCAGTATATGTATGTACACGTGTGTGGGTCTGTGTGTGTGTGTGTGTGTGTGTGTATCACTATATATATGTATATATATATCTTGATTATAAACAAGTACGTTTATTGAAAAAACTTAGAAAACATGAAAAGTCACATGAAGAAATTAAAACCACCCATAGGAAAAATAAATAAATAAAAAAATAAAACCACCCATAGACTTACTACCCAAATTCAAACATTTTATATCTATTGCATCCATTCATTCATTCATCAAATATTTACTAAGCCAACATATTGTGTGCAGGCAGTCTTCTAGGTGCTGGGAATATATTAGTGGCCAAAATGGAACAAAAAAAAAAAAGCCCTATTCTCTCAGAAATTAAATTTTAATGAGGGGAGTCAATATCTAAATAACTAAGTAAACCTTGCAGTTGTTGACTGCTTTCCACCTGGGCATTTCCACCCAGCTCTGTGGGAGAATGGACTTTAAGGACCCCATCCAGCAGCTCTTTGGTTGTCTGCATTCCGGTTGGCTTCAGAATGTGTACTCTATGGGCCTCCCCTTGAGAAAGGAGAGGCCCAGCGAGTGTACAGAAATAAAGTTGGTCCCGTGCAGCCAACGAATGATCTCAGGAAAAGTTCTGTTCTCCGTTCAGAACTCCACTATTCATGTTTTATGCACGTATGTTTATATATACATATGTCATATCACGGGAGGCACCGGCAGGAGGTCAGGAAATGGAAGGCCAGAGAGGCCCTGGGTCCGCAGGGGCTTTGCCCTGTTGTGCAGCCACAGCTCCTGTCCGGTAGCCCTCTTCTGCGGTCACTACTTTCTCTCCAGGTTCTGAGAACTGCGCTCTCCTCGTGTCCCCTCATTTCCAGGGATGGCATTGCCCCCGCCCTAATTGTTGCCCATCTTGGGATATTTCTCAGTATCCTGCTGATTTTCCTTCACACTGCTTACACCCTTGTAAATGCTCCCTGAACTATCCTCCCCGCCCCCCCGCCCGCCAGTGACTATACTCCGTGTGCCATCTGTTTCTTTCTAGGACCTTGACAGGTACATCTAGTATGCCACGGAGTTATAAATACTAAGGAGGAAACATAAACAAGGGAATGGGGACTCAAGTACTTGAGAAGAGCTTGGGATTTTAAGTGTAGAGTGCAGGGAAGGCTTCCATGAGAAAGTGAGGGTTTTTTTTAAATATTTAATTTATTTATTCATGAGAGACACACACAGAAACAGAGGCAGAGACACAGGCAGAGGGAAAAGCAGGCTCCCTGCAGGGACTGGATCCTGGGTCTCCAGGGTCACGCCCTGGGCTGAAGGGGGCGCTAAGCTGCTGAGCCACCCGGGCTGCCCAAGAAAGTGAGTTTTAGTGAGATCTGTAAGAAAAGAGTGAGCACCTTCTACAGACACACAGAGACAGAGAGAAGGGGGGGAGGGGGAAATTGCTAGGAATGTACACCTTCACATATTGCAAGATTAGGATCGTCTTGCTGCCCACGGCGGCGCTCTGCATCTTAACCCTGGGAGCAGTTCCCCACGCCGTCGAATATGCTTTTATTATTCAACTGGAATGCGTATATGGAACTTCGTTTTAAAGTTACAGCATACTTGGTTTAATAGATCCCCTGCTTTTAGACAATTAGGTTGATTTTACAACTCCATTACCATAAATGAACTATGTTGACAGTCCTTACTTTCGGAAAGCATCTACACTGATTTCCGGGGCCTACTGGGTCATCTTTCAGGAATCACTGCTCTGTGCTCTCATAGAATGGCAGGATGGGCTCCGTTTTGGGAGTCGTTAGTGTCCGTCTCTGGGAGAGCTCCATCACGGGTGCGCAAGAGCAATTCTGCAAATGGGTGTGGGGTGTGTAGTTACCGTATGGAGCAACAAGAAGCAACATCTGGAATACGGGAAAAGATCACAAAGGGAGCCATAGTTCTTTTTCCCCCCCAAACTGGAAGCTTGTGTAGTGAAGTGGAAGCGCAGCATCCATCACCGTGGTCCTTCTCCACCGGAGGAGACCTCTTATCCACGCGGTCCCTCTCCCCTCCCTCAAGCTGATCCAGGAATGAAGAAGCCCTGGAAGTGCCAAATAGGTTGTTTTGTTGGTTAAGCTTCCCTTTTTGGATGAGCTCAGGATGGTGTCGGCATGCACGCTCGCTCATCTGATGGAAGTTGAGGACGGAGCGAGGGGGTGGTGGGGGTTCCTGCTGGCCATATCTGGAGTCTTTAGTGACAGATGAGACAAAGTGAAAGAGGCCTGGGGTTGTGTTTAGTTGAGCATCTGACTCTTGGTTTCGGCTCAGGTCCTGCTACCAGGGTCGTGGGATTGAACCGCATGTCGGGCTCCAGGATCCGTGTTTAGCTTGGAGTCTGCGTAAGGCTCTCCCTCCCTCTGCCCTCCCCCACACCTGCCACTCTCTCTCTTTCTCTCTCCAAGAAATTGAGAAATCTTCTTTTTAAGAAAGATGAGAATGACACTTTGATTGGCTCTATCACGCATCACTCTCGCTTTGGTGTGCTGCTCCCTGTTCTCAGAGGACATGGGTCATCTACACAATTAGGTTCTTATAAAAGCCTAGTTGTGTCGAGACCCTGAATCTTTTGTGTCTAATTTTGTCCCTGGATAAATTTTACTCTGCACTGACCTATTTCCGAAAAATAAAATAATAGTTTAAAACAGTAACTCTTTGCACATATTTTATCAATATTCATTGAAATTCTGAGTATACTTTACATCCTTTAAATTTTTTCTTACCCCCCCCCCCCCATCTCTGTCAGCCAAGATCCCCTTCCTAGTGAAATTATGCAGAAAGATACTTCGGAAAGTTATTTAGAAGTCAACCAGAGTGAAAAGACAAACTCTGGCACTTGTTCTGGCTTTTAAAAAGTTCTCTTTTTCTCTTGTCTTTTTTCATATTTCAATCCCACCTCCTGAGACTCCAAATGCCAGCATAAATATCAACACAAGTCACTAAGTTTCTCAGGTGCCGACACAGAATGAATCGACAATGGCAGCCCCGCTCAACTCCGACTGAAGGCACCTACGCTGCGAAGCCAAAGTTTGGATCAGAGGCTCTTCTCTCTCCAGGGAGCTTTGTTGTCTCTTTCTAACCGTGCAGAGGGTTACAGTGACAGCTCTGGGGTGTGGGACACGGGGAGAGTTGGTATAATCAAAGAAATCCCATATTCTCACAAGTGGTATCTTTGCAAATATTATGACTGTCTATTCACAAGGGAAGAAACTGGGGCATGAGAAGCCCAGGACCACACGGCTCTTAAGTGTGGGATCAAACCACAGAGCTGAGCATGACCGAGCCTTCGCTGTGATGGCCAGCACGGCGGCGTTCCCTGTCGTGCTGTGATGACTCCAGAGAAGATTGGAGAATTAAGCTCATCTTACACTTTACATCGGAGATCCAGGAGGCATGTGTTAGGACTCCCGATTGATCGTGAGAAGATTCCAGAATGTTTCCAACTCAGTATCTCTAGGTCTGGCTGTTGTACACCATAAAACTGTAGGACAAAAAAAAAAAAAACTCCACCTTTCTGAATGCACAGTTTACGTTAGTCATGACACTGGATGTTTTATGCTCTTCATGTGATTTTAGTTAGAGCAGGTCTCCAGAGGCTAAAGTAATGGACACATTCTCTCCTTGCACTAAATTATTAAAATACTTTTAGTTTCCTGATTATCCCAATTCCTTCTTTGCTGTTGGACCTTTTCATGTGCTTTTCTTTTTTGAACCAACCTCTGTGCTCCTGGTTGCTTCTCCATAACCCTCTTCTCTGCATTTATGTTGGTACATTCTGCTTGACTAATCCCTGCTCATCTCTCACTCCTCACTTCACGTTACCATATTGAAGTGGGACAGATATTTCCCCATGGTGATCCCATCACTCCCCATGTTTTACCCGTGGTAGTGTGTATCACTTGCTGATGCGCAATTCTCTGCATTTTTCTGTATACCCCATATGATGAGACAGGTCGGGATATTGTATGTCATGGGTACTATCGTATCCCTTGAACCTAACAACAGATGCTCAACACATCCTTTTAGAATGAATGCATAGGTGGGACCATGACTGGGTGATCAGACTATGTAGATTAGTCCCTCTAGTAGTTAAGAAAGTTCACATTAAACCCTTTGCACTTAGAACCACT
Source organism: Vulpes vulpes (assembly GCF_048418805.1). Classification (NCBI taxonomy): domain Eukaryota; kingdom Metazoa; phylum Chordata; class Mammalia; order Carnivora; family Canidae; genus Vulpes; species Vulpes vulpes. The sequence goes on along the minus strand of NC_132784.1, from coordinate 89,610,092 downwards.
ATGTTCGGGTCACTCAGTGCTTGAAATATTTACTTGATACAGTCGAATAGTCATCCTGGAAAAAGCTTTAGATCCCTGTCTATATTACCAATAACCACTTTGGCCATTTCTGAATTTAGAATGTTCCCCATTGGAAGAACTCTACTCAGAATTTGGTTCAGATGTCAGGACCAACGACACACGTACACCATAGTCCAAGAGAGTATGAAAATGCTTATTACTCACAAAATGAGGCTTTCTGGGGAGGCCAAGGTGGATCTTGAGCAAGTCCAAAGTGGCTTGAGGTATTTTACGGCATTTGGGGTGGGAGGCCTGGAGTAAAGGCTTCTGTGTGTGGTCTGGGGCTGCTGTGGTTTGAACTTCCAGTTTCAAATGAGGGGGTACCCAGGCTTTCTTATCAGCCTGCCCAGATATGGGGCAGAATGGAAAGAAGAAGGCTTGATTAAATGTTGTCAGCAAACGTCAAAAAATGGAGTCAGACTCTTTAATACACTCAGCCTTGCATAATCTCATCCCCCTGAGTGCGGGTGGGATTTGTGACTTATTTATAACCAAAAGAATATGACAAATAGAATGAAAAGTAATGGATGATCTCCTTTAAAATCACTCCTGTGATTATACTACGTCGAACCCATTTTAGAACGTTGCATCTAGAGGCTTGATGAGGCCAGACTGGAGAAGTCCACCTGGCAAGGAGTTGTTGGTGGCCTCTGGGAGCCACAGGTAGCCCCTGCGGTCTGATGGTGTCCTCCAGCCCGCAGCCAACAAGGAGGCAGTTCCTGAATCCTGGGTTACAAGGAAACCGTTTCTGCCAGCGTCCTAAGTGGGCGTACACAAGGATCCTTCCTCAGTCAAGCCTTCAGATAAGAACATAACCCAAAGTGTGCTTGATCACAGTGTTCAGACACTGAGCAGAGGACCTAGCTAAGTCATGCCCACACTTATGACCCATAAAAACTGTGAGTCAGTCAATGTATATGTTGTTCCAAGTTGCAATATTTGTGATCATTTGTCGTGCTGCAATAGAAAATTAATATACATTCCAACCAAATAATCTGTCACACACTTCCTCCAGAATTGCGTTTTCAGCTAATGTCGTACCACCACCAATCCTTGCTCGCTAGTTTACAAAACCAATCAGTTATTCTGCTACTCTGGTGATTTGTTACATCAGGGACATTTTTAGGTTTCTCCAAGTCTTCAAGGCGGACCCAAGGATCATACAGCCAGGAAAATGGCACCTTAATAATGCCTCATAATTGCTGAGAGCTCTTCATAGTCATTGCTTCCTGGAGTATCTGTCATGGGTTATTCCATTTAACCTGTATACTAAAACATGGGTGACACCTCTTCCCCCCATTCCACAGACAAGGAGATGGGGATTCACAGACTTTAGGGAACTTGTGAAAAATAACCCAGCTAGTCAACTTCATGTCTGGAATTCAAGCCTACGCTTGTGCCTAGGACACACACTGTTTCTTTCCCAAGAGAGAGTTTTGGCCACTGGTATCTCCTGGTGACGTTGCAGTTTAAAACACGCCTTAAGGGATCCCTGGGTGGCGCAGCAGTTTGGCGCCTGCCTTTGGCCCAGGGCGCGATCCTGGAGACCTGGGATCGAATCCCACATCGGGCTCCCGGTGCATGGAGCCTGTTTCTCCCTCTGCCTGTGTCTCTGCCTCTCTCTCTTTCTCTCTCTGTGACTGTCATAAATAAAAAAAAATTAAAAAAATAAAATAAAATAAAACACGCCTTAAAATTTTGCTTTTGGAACCAGTGATCTTTGTCATAAGTTTAGGCTTCCCACATTTAAATAAGCCAGTGCCGTGACTAAAACTCCAAAAATCAAAAGTGTGGACTTTTATTTTCTCAAAACAAGGTAAGATTTGTCTTCACCTGTCATGTCTTCATGATATACCAGGCCTTCCGAGTTTTTGCTTTGGAGAAATCTGCGTGTGTCCATCTGCTTGCTTTTTACCCAGTGATCTATTCTCACGACTTTAGGATATAGCATATCCTGCTCAAAGAAAAATGCGAAGCAGAAACAAATGAGCAAAAAACAACAAAAAATTTTTTTTACAAGAATTATTAAAGGAAATCGGCTGGAACCAGAAAAATCTGGGGGCAAATTAATTTTTTCCAAGGGAAGCCTACTGCTAAGTTATGCCTGGGCTGGAGATGTATTTGTTAAGTAGCATTAATGCGAGAAGATAATCTAGATTTCCTTTTGAGTCTCTGAGAAGCAGTACGTCTCTTTGTTTATCCCTCGTATAATTTATTTTGGCCTTAATTGTATTAGGTAAGGGGTGGAGAACTTAAAAATAAAAAGGTTGCAATGATTCTGGGAACATGCATTCATTACTGAGATAAAAGAGCCAACTCTCACAGTCTCTATTTGCTGCCTTGTTTCAGTGCTTCTCATCGCCAATAAATCAGAGGCTGGGATCTGGTCCCTTGGCGGAGATCAGCGCCTGAGATGGATGCTGTAGGTGGCTTAATAAAGCTTTCAGCCTAGAGTTTCCAGTTTCGATCACAATCTGGAATGTCTGTCTTCCTGTGACCTGTTGCCCCCTTTCTGGCCTTGGCCTGACTTCTGCCCTGGACTCCCGAAGAATATATAGGTTTTTCCTAGTAGTGGTGGACACGAAGCACATAGATGAAGGCCACGATTCCCACGCCAGGAAAGATCGTCCCGGCAGTAGAAGGCCAGTTGGGCAGCTACTGCCTGGGATTGCCTTCCCTTTGTTGGCGCGGTCACTCCTTCCACCTGCCCACCCCCAGCCCGCCACGTAGGGTTCTCCAGCTCGTTACCCATGGGTGTGTAGACAGCCCCAAGGTCCTGTGAGTTTTGCAGCCCAGCTTCCCTCACCGCGGGGCCCGGTTTCCTGAATGCCTGGATGGTGCAGTCCAGGTCCCGTGTTTGGAAAGAAGGAGGGGAGTAGGGCGAACCGGGACGTCCGGGTCTAGTGTTCTCATGCGGGGTCAGGCCAGAGCTGGGGCTTTTCCTGCAAGCGCCCCCGTGCTTGGCGGCTTTCCCTTTCCTCCCTCGCATCTCCCAGCCTGTCCTTGGCACATACGACGCGGGCCTCTCAACAGACGTGTGACATGAGGAGTCCAGTCTCATCATAAAATAGTAGCTGAGGAGCTGCCTCCCGGTCAGAGCATCCGGATTCCTATCACCCTTTTCACTGACGTGTGAACTTGGGCAACTCGCTTCGCTTTTCTAAGCGTTGGCTTCTTCTTTGGTAGAGACAGAAGCCAACATCGGCCCTGCCTTTTAAAACTGCGGCGGCTCGATGTGAAGGTGAGCGTCGCTTTGGACTGGAGAGCACGAGAGCCAGGAGCATCACCTTTGGGTCTGGATTTGATGTGTGGCTTTGCAAGTAAGCAGCCGTGTGGTCTTGCACAGGTGTGCGCCCTCCGCAGCACGTCTGCTCTGTGAGCCGGGGGGGGGGGGGGGGGTGAGGTGCCTGGAGGGGCAAAGCCGCTCTGTGAGTTCTGCTCTGGGAGCAGCGTGGCCGGGTGTGCGGCGCGGGCTTGCTCCTGGTGAACGGCCACTGTGGCCGCCTCCTTCGTGACTTCACTGCTTCACGCAGCTGCTTGGACTCTCACATAACCTACGGTGGTCACTTTTTCTGCAGCCACTTGCTCACAGAAGGAGTGTATCTCTGTGTGCGTGTGTGTGCACGTGTGTGTCTGTGTGCATGTGTGTGTGTCTGGGCCTGGGTCTGTTCACGTGTGTGCGTGTGTCTGTGTGCATATGTGTGTCTCTGCATGTGTGCGTGTGTGTGCATGTGTGTGTGTTTGTGTATGTGGGTGTGCATGTGTGCCTGTGTCTGCGTGTGTATGCCTGTGTGTTTACATGTCTGTGTGGGTGTGTGTGTGTCTGCATGTGCGTGGGTGTGCATGTGTGTTTATGTGTGCGTGTCTGTGTCTGTGTGCACGTGCATCAGTGTGTGCATGTGTGTGTGCGTGTCTGTGTGTGGGTGTATGCGTTTGTGTGTGCATGTGTGTGTGCGAGTGTGTGTGTCTGTATGCATGTGTCTCTGTGTGCATGTGTCTGTCTGTCCCTGTGCATATATGTGTGTGTGTGTGCCTGTTTGCGTGTGCACGTGCACGTGCACGTGTCTGCGCGTGCGGGTGCGGGTGTGCCTGCGTTTATGTCACTGTGCGGGTGTGTGTGTCTATGTGTGTGTGCACTCGTGTGTACATGTGTGCATGTGTCTGCATGTGCGTGTGCGGTGCGTGTGCGCCTGTGTTTATGTGTCTGTGCCTGTGTGTCTGCATGTGCATGTGCACGCGTGTCTACGTGTGCATGTGTGCTCCTGTGCATGTGCGGCGCATGTGCGTGCACGCACGGAGGCACACGCGTTGCTGGAGGTCGTCCGTGCTTTGGCGGCCGGTGGCCGCTGCGGCAGTGTATTCGCGCCCCCCACAGGCCGCACCTGCTCCTCGCTGCGCCCCTGCCCCCGCCCCCGCCCCCGCCCGGCACCGCGCTCCCGCCGCTCCTGGCCTCTCGCGGCCGCGGGGCTCTCTCCCCTTCGGCTCGGGCACTGGGAGACGCGGGGGTGTACGGCCTCGGGGGGGTCTCACCCGGGGCGTCCTCGGGGCCCTCGCCTTGGGGACCCGCCAGCGCCGGGCCCTACGGGGTCGGTCCGAGTGGCTGCCGCTCGAGGGGGGGGGGGGCGGCCTCGGGTGGAGGGGGAGGCCTGGGGGGATGTGGCCTGGGGGGGGGATGCGGCCTGGGGGGGATGCGGCCTGGAGGTGGGATGCGGCCTGGGGGGGATGCGGCCTGGGGCGGGTGTGGATGCGGCCTGGGCGGGGGATGCGGCCTGGGGGGGATGCAGACTGGGGGGGGGATGCGGCCTGGGGGGGATGCGGCCTGGGGGGGTGTGGATGCGGGCGGCCTGGGGGGGTGTGGATGCGGCCGGGGGATGCGGCCTCGGGGCAGGATGCGGCCTGGGGGGGGAATGCGGCCTGGGGGGGGGTGTGGATGTGGCCTGGGGGGCATGCGGCCTGGGGGGCGTTTGCAGCCTCCGGGTCTGGGCAGCGCAGCTTGGAGCGCTCATCGACGGGAGGGGTTCCGGGGCTGCCCCGACGCTGCCCCCGACGCTGCCCCCGACGCTGCCCCCAGTGCTGCAGGAGCCTCCCCGCGCGGCCGGAGCGCCCCGGGATGGGTGGAGTCGGCTCTGGAGTGTGAGGCCCCCCCCCGCCCAGGGCGGGATGCCGGAGCCGCACCGCAGAGCCGGGGGTTAGGTCGGGGTTCGGGGACCCCTGCCCCGCCTCGGGGACCCCTGCCCCGCCTCTGCTGCCGAAGGCTGGTGACCGGGTCCCCTGGGGGTGAACGACGAGCCCCGTGGCCGCGTGGCCGAGGGAGGGCGGCACCTCCCACCTGCTCAGCTGCTGGGACCTGAAGATCCTTCCTGTCCCTCGTGGGCTGGGCCTGGGCCTCACTCGGCCAGCGATGCGCTTTCACCCTGTCCCCTTGCATGTAGGGTGGGACTTGGTGTCCCCGAGCGTCCACACTGCAGCCACCCAGACTTACCCGGGTACAAAATAACCAGCAGAAAGGGAACCGGGCCTGGTAAGGATGTTTCCCGCCTGGACGCAGCCTGGATGCTGCGGACGCCCTGCCCAGGCCTCAGTCACCACACTTTACTGGTGGACACGGTCACCTGCGCTCCAGAGGGGATGACACTGAAGGCCCACGACACTTCCTGGCCAGCTGAGAAAGATGCCCGGCTTGGCGGCCGCACCGGGAGCCTGTGTAGACAGGAGTAGGCCCATTCCCTCTGCAGCCGAGCGGCGCAGGGTGCAGAGGGGGGCAGGCCCCACGTGCTCACAGCAGGTGGAGCATGGCTGCCCTTTGCTCTGACCCCTGTTGTCTCCCGGACTGGCTCTGAGGGCAGAAGGGAGCCCAGGCCCGTCCTGCCAAGACTGGCTGTCACTGTGCGAGCTTCGAGGACAGCCCCGAGCCTGCAGGCCAGCACCCCAGCTTCCCCGGGGGACGTGCCCGGAATTAGAGGCTTTGTGTCTGGAAGGAAATAGCTGGCTCTCCCAGGCAGGCTGTGCATGAGGACACGCGTGACACCGCAGGCCAGACGCACTCTGATTGTCCCTGACCCTGTCCACCCGGCCACTGCTATGCCAGCACATGAGACAGGTGCTGAGGTTTCCAGAAGGGCTCCTGTGAATGAGCCTGACCTTATCCAGAGGTCAAAGAAGAGCCTACAGCAGCACCCAGAGCAAGCAGAGAGGGATCTGGGTGCAGCCAGGGCCTCTCAACGAGGTCATGCTCCATTGACTTTGAAAACTAGCCCAAATCTCCTCCACTTCATGCAGCCACGCAGTGCACACCCGGGCAGCACACACCCGGGCACACAGATGCTCCCTGTGCAAGGACCTGTTGCTTGAAGCTGCTCTCCTCTAACGGAAGGGACCCATCAGTTCCATCTGTCACCCAGGGGACAATTCAGCAAAGCAGTCACCGGCTAGGACCATTTGCTGCTGGCTCAGTTGTCAAAAGAGAGGAAGGTTGGGGCGCTAATCTAGTAAGTGCACAGGGCCTCCGGGCGCCTGCAGGAAGGAGCCACCCCCACGTACCTCTTGGACATGCTTTCACCCCTCACCAGGTGGGAGGCAGATGCTGGAGCTAAGATCAGGACACCTGCTTCCTGTTTCCGTGCAGGACCTTGGGCTGTTGGGGAGGGAGGGTCAGACCTGCAGGCAGGACTCTACTCGCTTTACAGCCCCCGCAGTCCCCGCTGCCCGCTGGCGGCCTGGGCAAAGCCCCCTGGTGGCCCCACGCCTGGGCCTGCTCCCCGGCTCCTTGCGCTGGCTCAGCCGGGTGCCTGGGGCCTGGCTAATGAGATGAGGGTGGATGGCACGAAAGCCAGCTCCGGGCCTGTCCATCCTGTCCTCATGTGGGGGCTGGGGCCGGGGACTCCTTCTGGGGACCCCAGAGCCCTAGGGGCTGAGGCAAGGCCCTGCGTCCTCCACGGAGCCAAGCCCTTCCCGGCTCCCTGCCCCCTCCCAGGCGGACCCCCCGAGGCCGGTGCTGCCCTGCTTCGTGCTAAGCCCTCATCACAGTGGCGGCAGGAAAGGCTGACCCTGGGGAGCCTTTACATGGCGACAAGGCTGGGTTGCCACCAGCCTCCTGGTGGCCTTCAGGACGGCAGCCTCCCGGGTCCCGTGCGTGCAGGCATCCCAGAGCACGGTGGCTGGCCTCGCGTGGTCAGTGCCTCTGCCTCGTGCGGACGGGACCGTCCGCCCCGTGTACCCAAAATGTTGTCCCCGGGGTCACGTGAGTTCAGCTAGAGAGGGGCGCCTGGTGGACTAGGTGGTGTCATCCGTATGCCCCCCAGGTTTTGGGGTCACGACAGTCACTGTGCATAGTCACTAAGGCAAATGCAGTGACGGGCAGCACTGGGGTGTCCCGGGGAAGGCGGGTGACACTCGCGCTGTGACATTCCCACCCCGCGAACGGCCAACACTGGGAGGAAGCGTCAGGGCGGGGAGCTCCAGAACGAGTGGCAGGAGAAGCAGGAAGAAGCGCCCCAGACCCTTTCCCCCCAGGTTCCCCTCCCCTCTCTCCCCTCCAACGAAGTAGCTCCTCCGCGCGCGCCGTAATTAGGCACCTCTTGCCCACTTGGGGTGGTGACCTAAGTGACCCTTGGGGACCCCGCCATCTGTCAGGTGGCTTACATAATACTCAGGGAAGGAAGGCCGGGCCTCAGGATCTGGGGGGGGGGGGGGGGAGGAGGAGGCAAAAATCCGCTTTTGTGGGTTTTCTTTTAAAGAAAAGATAGAAAATCATCGTGACACGTGCTACTTGATGTTCAGCTCTGATACGGATCTCAGCCCAGAGCCGACCAGGGGACATAGAGTTGGGGGATGGAAGGTTTTACGGCTCCTCCTTTGGAAAGAGCTGATTGTGCCCTCTGCCAGCTGAGTATCAAGTCGGGCTCAGACTGAGAGGGGGAGAGCTCCCGGCAGACGACGGAGGCACGCTTTTAGCATGTCTGTCATCTAAGGTTGACTTGCAAGGTCACAAGCTGCAGGGCCGTGGTCACTCTGCTGGGCTTGCAGGCGTGTCTTGCTGGATCCAGAGAGCAACGTTCACAGGAGCGTCGAATTGGCCTCAGGGGACCCCTTCGGCCCGCACAGCTGGGTCTGCTTGACCGTCAGAAAGATCTGGAAATCTTGAGGCCACGTGTCTGCACAGCGGCTGTTGGGAAGAGCAGAGTGCCGCGTGTCTGGGTAGGCCTGTCCCGTGACAGGGAGCCAAGGGGCACCCCGCTGAGCGCCTGCATCCGACCTGGTTGCGGCCTGTGCCCGGATTTCCCGCTCCCTGCAGCGAATGCTACCTCGGGCCCAGAAGATGGCTGCTCTGGGAGGACAGTCGGGGAGGAACCGGGATCAGACCTTCCCCTCCCGTTGCTCCTGCACCGAGGGAGGATGTTCCTTGGGCTGGTTCCTGAGCCCAGCGGGCCGGGGGCTGCTCCGGCCCATGCCTCCTGCATGCAGGTCCTCCCTCAGCATCCCTTCCCGCTCGATCGTCCGGTGTTCATCACTCATGCTCACCCTTGGTGTCACCTCCTCCAGGAGCCTTCCAGGCTGGCTTGGTTTTGCCTTACATATTTTCACGTAGCACCATATGCTATTTCTTTTTTTTTTTTTAATTTTTTAAAGATTTATTTATTCATGAGAGACACACAGGGAGAGAGAGAGGCAGAGACCCAGGCAGAGGGAGGAGCAGGCTCCATGAGGGGGCCCGACGTGGGACTCAATCCTGGGACTCCGGGGTCACGCTCGGGCTGAAGGCGGGCACTAAACCGCTGAACCACCCGCGCTGCCCCCATATGCTCCTTTCTGTCGAGGACTTACCCTGGCAGTTGCCGATTTACCTGTTTACCTGTCCCACCGAACCATGAACTTGGAGGAACCGTCCCCCCTTCTGTACACGTCCTGTCCACCCTGACCCTGCATACGCGGTTTCTTCTTCCTGGGACGCTTGCCCCTACGGGCAGCACCCTCCTGGGCACAGGGGAATGTCGCTCATCCTTTAGGGCCCCGCAGCGTTGCCTCTCCAGGGAGGCCTCCCGGGTGACCTTCCCAGTGGCCCGGTCCCCTGCCCTGCTCCCCTACAGCGCAGTGCCCTCCACCTCTGCCATCAGCCCCCCGCCTCCTCCATACGGGGAGCATCCCTGAAGCACACAGGGTTTCCATTCCCCGTAACTCCAGCTTGGAGTCGTGTGCCCGAGACATGATGGATTCTGTACACGAGTACGTGGGAGGGAAGGAGGGGGAGGGTGTCAGGGAGGAGGAGCATTTCTTTGCCCTTACGCAGTCTCGGCGTTCCCCTGCATTCTCTTGCACCGGCTCCGGCTGGGCTGGTGCTCTGCTCGTTGAGTACCACTGATGGGACCTGGCCCAGCTCCCTTCCTCTGCGGTCTCCTAACTTCTCAGGACACGGTTATGCAGCATCTTATTTGGCCAGACTGCCCCTCGCTGGCTCTCTCTCTTGTTTGAGTCCCCCTGTCTTGCATTCCGAAAGGCCCCAGGTATGTTGCTATGTTATCTGTGGTTCCGTTATGTTAGTGTTTTGTGTCCCTCCTCGTCTTCCGGCCTCTATCATCTCCTGTGTCTTTTACCAGGATGGTCTGTGCAATCACCAAGGCTCTTCTGGGTGTGACAAAGACCCATTTGGAACAAGTTTAAGCAAAACAAAACAAAACAAACAACAAAAAAAGTGTTAGCTTTTCACCCAGATGTCCCACAGCATAAGATGCATCATAGAAAGACCAGGGACAGGTTTGCAACCTAACCTAAGAGACGACTGTGCTCGAGCACTTCGGGGTCCTCGTGACTATCCCTTTACCTTATTTTCTTCATAAAACCGTTGTAGCTAATCAGCTTGCTACCCTGTGTCCCAAGCCCAAACATCCTAGGAAGGAGCTATGATTGGCAGTTTGATTATGGTCCCTTTTTCCTCGGACGTGCTATCAGCTCCAGTTAGGAGCAGGTCGCACACCCCGTGAGGTGGTCATTTCTGCAGTCGCCATGTGGGAGGTAGAGCAAGGGCCAGAAACGCAGGGGCAGGTCGGGCAAAACAGCGTGTCCGGCACAGCCCCGGCTAGATATTTGGGAAGTGGCACCCATGTAGTGGATGCCTAGCAAGTCTGCGGACACAAAGGGCAGCGATGAATGAATCAGGCCCACTCCTGTTATGAGACCGACAGTCTCCCCTTCCCCAGCAGGTATTGACCAGGCACCTGCTCCGCACGGACTGTCACGGGAGCTGCGGCGAGGCGAAGGCGGAGGATGCAAAGATGCGTGTGTCGCTAAATGGGAACGAGGATGTTTGAACAAGTAAATGTGACACCAGATGAGTCGGTGCCTTCGTCCTAGAGACGTTCCCCGAGCACCCTGCACGTGACAGTGTCTTAGATGCCGAGGACGTAAAGACCAACGAGGAAGCCTTGCGGTTACTACGATGTGCATTGCGCAGAACAGGACGCCAACCCACAAACAGTTGATTCCAACCCAGGATCGTTTTCTGGTGAAGCCATATAAAAAAGGAGAGACCTGAAGGCGCAGAAAACTGTTTTAGAAGAATCCCGGGAAGAGAGGGGTATAGTTGGCAGGGAGGCCTACACAAAAAGGATGAACCTGATCCATCCCAGTTGCAAGTAGCTGGATGAAGCTGCACCGTACGGGGACATAGAAAATGCTGACACCCAGTCAGGAAATCCCGACAGGTGAGGAAGACACACCTGGAGATGTGGCCGGGCCCGGGTTAGGAGACACTAATAAGGTCAGGGTTTCTTACTCCATCATGAGAGGTCACTGAGTGTTTTTGGACAGGCAATGCCTTGATGAAAATACGTTTGTAAGGGACACCTGGTGGCTCAGCAGTTGGGCGTCTGCCTTCTGCTCACGTCGTGACCCTGGGGCCCCCGGATCGAGACCTGCATCGGGCTCCCTGCATGGAGCCTGCTTCTCCCTCTGCCTGGGCCTCTGCCTCTCTCTCTGGGTCTCTCGTGAATAAATAGTGTCTTCTTAAAAAAAATATGTTTTTAAGGAGCACCCGGGTGGCTCAGTTGGTTACGCATCCTGACTCTTGGTTTTGGCTTGGGTCATAATCCCAGGGTCGCAAGATCGAGCCCCCCGCCGGGCCCGCACTCAGCAAGGAGCCTGTTTGAGATTCTCTTCCCTCTCTCTCTCTCTCTCTCCCTCTGCCCCTCCCGTCACTCCCACATGCATTCTCTTTTTCTCTCTAAAATAAATAAACAGAACTTTGAAAATACACATTTTTAAGTGATTAAGAGATGAGCTACTTCCTGGTGTCCTTGCCGGTGGAGGGCGTGCTATGAGTGGGATGGAAAAAGGCAAGAGTCTGCCTACAAATTACTCGAGAGGAGATTCTTTTCTCCTTTAATTTCTAATACATCTCATAGCCCTTGAGGGACTCAACTTATTACAGCTCCCTGTGTTATCATCTTTCCGAATAAACCAATGCTCTTTGAAAATAAGGAATGTTCATTTTTGCATCCCCTGGAGCCTTACAGAGCCCTGTTTAAAACGGGTTCTAAATTCCGTATGTTGGCAAATTGAACACCAATAAAAAATAAATTTATTATTAATAAATAAATAAATAAATAAATAATTATTGAATGGATGTAAAAATTGATGGATGGATGAATGAGTTAAAAAAAAAAAAGAAATGAATGGCTCTACTAGAGGGATTTAAATATCCTACATCCCAAGTGTCCCCAGCATTTGTCCAAATCTTGAGCATCAGAGGGAGGCAGCACATCGCGATGCAAATCTTGACTGTTAGTTCCTAGATGTGTGAACTGATGTAAGCTTCTCTACTTCCTGAGCCTCTAATTATTAATTATTATTATTATTATTATTCTACTGCTGAAATGAGGCTAATAATTCTTACCCTTTCACAGTGCCAGTGTGACGATGAAAGGAACACTGTGCATAACCACTTAGCTTGTTACTAGCACAAAGCGGGAACTCGTTAAACAGTATGGCTCGATGTGTTTTCAGCGGCCTGTTAGTGATGGGGCCAAAAATAGCCCTTCACCTTTTCTCATTCCTGCATTTATGCATTTATGCACTTGGCATTCGGTCAGAGATATCAGCAAGGGCCTATTATTAAGGGGCCGAAGGGAGTGTGTTCGGCGGATGCAGATTCTGAGTAGACGTGTGTGCGAGCAGGTGTGGTGACCCCGAGAACTGTGAGTACAGCTCTTCCCCTTTACCTGCCGTTTCACTTTCTGCTTTCTACGGTTTCAGCTGCCTGTAGTCACCTGCAGTCTGGAAGCAGATGGTCCTTCTTCGGAGGGAGTATCAGCTCAACATAAGCCTCACTTCATCTCCTCATCTCAGATCATGGCCGGAAGAAGGAGGGTGGGTACCGTACAATAGTTGGAGAGACCACATTCATGTAACTGTTGTGTCAGCCTGAAATTGCCAGAAGGCCACAGTCAAGCTGAAGTGTCTATTTGGGATCAAAGAACTGCAGCGCAGGGTACACAGATTTGGGCAGCCACCCAAATAAGGTCTCCCCAGAGAGCAAAAGTCATGCATTTTTAAAGCAAAAGGGAATGCTTGTATAGGTTGTTTACAAAGCGTTTTGATCGGCGTTGGCAGGAGGAAGCTCATCTCCGCTACACATAGCTGGTTGCTAAGGCTGCCACTAAGCAGAAGTCTGTGACTTTAACAAGTTGCAGGTGTTCTTGTGAAATCCTTGGAATTTTTACAATTTGGCCCAGTTCAAAAGTCCGTGGTTCCGCCTGGCAAGGAAGAGCGAGGACGTGCGTCAGGCTCGTCTTCTTAACAGACGCCGGTAAGCTCTATCTTAAAGGCCCGTGATGTGAGTGGCTGCAGTGAATTTCAGCTCTCACAATGGTGACAGTCGCTCTTGTTTTATCATCAGGTATCGTTGTTAATCTCTTACTGTGCCTAGTTTATCAATTAAACTTTATCCTAGCTATGCACATAGAGGAAACAAAAACATATATAGAGCTCCGTATTATTCGAAATGCAGTTCTCGGCGTCCACTGGGGGTCTTGGAACATACCTCCCCCCGTGGAAAATCCATCCCGCTGGAGCTTCGAGGCTAAGGGGGTGCAGTCATGAGGCTGGAGAAGTGAGCCCACCAGTCAAGTCATGGTTTTTGTATCCAAGACTTGTGACTTCTTCACAGGTCTGGGAAGGGAGTCCTAAATTCTCGACTCTATCCTCTTCAACCCCAAATTATCTTCTTACTGAGGTCTATCGGTTTAGATCCCTTTCTGGGCAGAGAGGACCACGTTTCAGGAGGTACAGAGCATACTCGGGAGCTCTGGCTGCCCCAGGTGGTTTAAAAACATGTTTAAAATGTTTAAAAACCAAAAGCTGCATTTTCTCCACCCCCCCCCCCCGCCCCCGCCCTGGGGTCTTCAGTTTCCTGACCAGAACCATCGCTCTGTGTTGTTAAACACAGGAAAGGCAGGGTTGCATTGCTGTGTTTTACCATCCACCCGTTTACCCTCCCAGGTGCTGGAGAACCCGGTTTGGCATTACAGGGCTCCTTGGCTCATGCTTCCTGCCTTTGGAGTAAGTACTAGCTGGGAAATAGATTCTTTTCTTTTCTTTTCTTTTCTTTTTTTTCTTTTCTTTTCTTTTCTTTTCTTTTCTTTTCTTTTCTTTTCTTTTCTCTTTTCTTTTCTTTTTCTTTCTTTTCTTTTCTTCTTTTTCTTTTTTTCTTTTCTTTTCTTTTCTTTTTTTTTCTTTTCTTTCTTTTCTTTCTCTTTTTTTTCCCCCCTTTTTCAGAGTGAGTTGTAAACAAGCCATGATTAGACCCGGGGGTGGGGAAAAATGATGTCGCCAGACTCACCCTCCAACTCCGCTAGAGAGACAAAGTCACAGTGTGTTACTGACTTTGAGAAGTGGGCCCCTTCTCTGGCTGGGCACCCTGATTCTGCTCTGTCCGCATTGGGGGGCTTTGCCCAGGGACGTTTATTTCCAGAACGGACGCTGTCGTTAGCCTAGGGCCACCCAGCTTCAGTATTTTGGAATATGCCTGAAATAAGGTTGGATAAACAAATGCTCAGGGGTTTTCATGTGTTTTTTCTTTTTTTATTCTGGATTATCTACAGCCAAGGGGATGCCTCCTGTGGGCAGCCCAAGATCCGGCTGAGGCGAGCCAGACGCGTGTCTTCCAAGGTGGTAATCAGCTAACCTGATGAGAGCTGCAGGTGGATGTGCTTGGTACTTGAGCTGGCCCAGGGTCTTTACCTGTGCAAAGCTCTGTCATCCTCACTGCCATCCACTGAAGACATAGCATTATTATTCTTTTAGCAGATGATGGCAGTGGTTCAGAGAGGCCAGTGATCTGGCAACAGTTACGAGTCAGTACTCTGGGGAGTCTGATTTAAACCCGAATTTATTTGATTCCCTCCACTTGTGCTTATGTTAACTGCACCTTTTGCACAAAAGGTAGAGAATCTGGCTTGCATTTCTCAGTCTTTAGGAGAAATGCAGCATACTGGTAGGCTGCTGAGCGTGGACGTCGCTCCGGATGGAACCTAAGGCTGCTCTCTCTTAACGTCTCTTCCCTCCTGTGCTCACAAACGTCCTTGGGAAGAGTCCAGGTTCAGATAAACCAGTAATTTCTACTCAGTGCTCACATGCACAGAATGGAGATCCGGGAATCCAACAGCAGCTTGAGAAAATTGAGACTAGGATTCAGAGTATAAGGATGAGTGCTAGGGCCGGAGGTAGACCCCATTTCTGGATAAATGTTTCATTTGTCGGGTTTCCCTGGGCGGGTTACCACAGGTCTCTGACACTCGGTCGATTCTTCACCTCTAGAATGGTGATTCGATATTCCTTTCTTCTCGGTTATTTTGATGATTTAATGTTATGATTAATGTAGGTACTTGGCACATGATAGGTTGTTCATAAATGGTAACTGTTATTATTAGCTTGGAGTCACAGCATTTGGCTCTGGGCTAGGTCTTCTGGAGAAGGAATACTTGGTAGGTGAAAACTCACCCTTAAACCTTTGCTTAGTTACCTAATATTTATGTGGCCAGTCGAATGCAAAACCAATGCACAAAAAAAAAAAGACAAAAAACCCCCAAAGACAAAACAACAGATAAAAAATACCCCATAAAAATAAGGGGTTTGAGTTAATTCCCAGTGTTTTCACTACCAGGTATTCCTTCTCTTAATCGCCGTCTACCACTTGAACTGCATTTATTGATACTTAATTTGTTTTCCTATCTTAATTAATCGAAAGTTTATATATATATGTATATTGCTATATATATATGTATATTGTTTATGCTGCACGCTCAGATATATATATCTGAGCGTGCAGCATAAACAATAACTAGTAAACCAACAATAAGAAGACGAAAGAGAAACAGAGCAACGATAAATCTTACCGACTCCACGTTTTCGTAAGCAAGTAGAGCCTTGTCTTGTGTAAATATACCATTTCTAATAGGTATTTTTTGAATATCTAAAGAGTTCAGAGGTCCCCATTGAGGCTTTCTTAGATCCCTGGAAACATGAGGACTCGAGATTTGGCACCACGGGTCTTGTCTGACGTCTCTTTAGCTATATCCGGTCTTCAAAATTCGGGGCCTGTCCTTAAATTTCCCTGACTTTCTACTTTTTTTTTACTTCTAATTTTTGCTAAACTAATTCACCCTGTTGCTAGCATTCCTGTGCTCTGATTGCCCCCCCTTCAGTTGCTAGTATGTACTTTTCGAGCAGTGTCCTCACTCGGGATCTTTACTCCACAAAACGAGGTCTGTGGAGCAGCAGAAACGCTATGACGCAGCAGCTTGTCAGAAATGCTAAGTCTCAGACCCTATTCCAGACTCCCTAAACCAGAGTCGGTTACTGAATGAGATCCCGGGGTGGTTGATGTACACGTTATGTTTGGGAAGCACCAGTTTAGAATCCAGATTAGAACCGAGCACGGGACAGTTCACTAGCAGATTCGAATCCCTGACCTGTTGGCCTAGCACAAGCATCATCGATAATAAAATATTTCATAAGCCTGTTAACTGATTATTTTTTAAAGATTTTATTTATTTATTTGTGAGAGACACAGAGAGGGAGGCAGAGACACAGGCAGAGGGAGAAGCAGGCTCCATGCAGGGAGCCCGACTCGGGACTCAATCCCGGGACCCCGGGGTCACGCTCTGGGCCGAAGGCAGGTTCTAAACAGCTGAGCCACCCACCGGGGCTGCCCTGATCTTTGTACTCCAAGTTCATATTGTTTCTTAATTAGTCTATAACTTTTTTTTTTTCTAAGAATCAGCATTTTCTTAAAATTTCCTTTTAGAATTGAGATAACTCTTCTGCGTCACATCACCGCTCCCCTGTACTTCTTCTGGAGGCCGTGTCCCTCCTTCTCAGCTCTGTCTGGATATAATCAGAGTTATCCGTTTACCCACCTGCCTCCTCTTGAGATTCATTAATTCCTTGCAAACCCTGATGCAGAGGCTATATTTGGCTCCCCTCTGCACTCTCCTTCTCTGTGCTCCTCGACCCCCGCCTGCGCCTAGAACAGAGTTGCCCCCCACCGCCCCGAATGGACAGTAGGTCCAGCGCCACCTGACAGCATCTGTCTGAACAAACGCAGCCTGTGCAGCGAGTACCTGCGGCACCTGCTCAAGAGGGTGGTTGAGAGAGTCCAAAGGGGCTGGGCCTATGGGCCTGGTGAGCTGGGACACACCGGCTCAAAGTGAGGAGGATGATTAGGCACAGGTGGTCCCGAGGGCCTTGCGGGTGGCTGTCACCTGTCGTGATGAAAATGATGTTTCACCACAGCTGAACTGGGAGTGACTGCAGAGGCCCCCTGCTGGTGTCCCTATGTGCCCCCCCCATAGCACCCCACCCCCGGGAGCTGGGCATGCCCCTCCGGGGTGCTCTCCGGCCTGCCCGAGCTCTCGTCCTGTCCCGTGGGCTTGCCATGTCCGCGCTATTGCTTCCTCACGGAGACTCACTCGGGTTGTTCGCCCGGAGGCCAGGCCTGCGCTGGGACAGCAGAGTCGCGCAGCGCAAGTCAGGGAGCAGTTCTGTAGCTTGGGTGCTGTTGACACCCTGGGGAAACGCTGCCAGCCACGTCCTCCTAGTCCGAGGTGGCTTTATTAAAGACATTGTAAAAAAAAAAATTCATTTAAGATTCCTAGAATATACTTCGGTTTTGCTTAAATATGTCCAGAGAGCCGCTGAGTTCAGCATCTTGATCCTGATGTGGGTTCTTCTGGAAGGAGGCCGCGTACCCTGAAGGAGGGCCGCGGGCTCTCCACTCCCGTGCATCAAGTTCAAAACCCAGGCTCCATCCTTCTCTCTGGGTGGAAGGCAGGGATGGAGGGACCGTCCCACCTGGCAGCGATTGGCTCACTGCCCAAAGCACAGGACAGAAGGCGGGGTCGGTGGATGACCAGGGCCTTGTGTTGTTGTAAAGAGTAGAATAGTCCAGTTGGGGCTTGAACCCCTTCCGGTAACCGGATCACTTCCAATTTGTGACCTCAGTGGCCTCAAGCTTCAGTGTCTTTTTTGATTTTTGACTTCTATTCCCACATCCCAAGGTTGGACTCTTGGACTTAACCTCATCAGTGCACTGAGGAGGACAACAAAAAAGGGGGCTTGGAGAGTCCAAGTGACCTATTCAAGGTCAAGCAGCCAACATACAGCTGGGACCGTGCTCCGCTAGGAAGTTGGCCCCATTGTCCCCGGAGGGGTGGCCAACGACTGGCCGGAGGCTGGAGGATGCAGCTGTTCTGGTCCATAGACCCCAGGCTGCAGGGTAACCCCAGCCCTGGGCGAGTGCCTCCGCCTGAATTACCCTGACTCATAAATGAGACACCAGTAGGACCTACTGGCGGGTGTGCACGTGCTAAGCTGGTGCCCCTAAATTCCTGTGCCGCCCAGGAATACCCGAGGCTCCCCACAGCCCCTTTCACTCCTGTGTGTCAGATTTGGGGCTGTGCACACGCAGGGTGGCTGCTCGCTATGGGCACACATTACCCCTGGACAGCTCGGGGTCTGGGCCGCGGCCATCAGGACGGAGCTCCCCTTGCCCTGGGATGTGACAGGGCAACTCACAGGGACCTTCTTTGGGACCCTTTGCCAGGGAGGCCCAGCGCACAGCAGCAGCTGGTCCCTGCCATCCCCTCCCTGGGGCTGCCCTCCTCTCCTCTGGGAAAGAGCTCCTCCCCCTGACTTCATGGGCCGGCCTCTGTGGCCTGTCCCCGGGCACCGGCACCCTTTGGAGGAAGTCGTGCTGTGGCGCTGACCCGGGAAGGCGGCCCTGCGCCCTGGAAACCCCGGGGTCCTCCCTCCTCGGCTAGGCTCAGCCCCCCTCCAGCCTGGACCTGCGGGGGGGCGGGGAGCTGCCCTGGGGTATCCTGGGCTCAGCCCCCTCCCTCCAGCCCTGCACCTGCGGAGGGCGGGGAGCTGCCCTGGGGTGTCCTGGGAGCAGCCCCCTCCAGCCTGCACCTGCGGGGGGCGGGGAGCTGCCCTGGGGTGTCCTGGGCGCGGCCCCCTCCAGCCTGCACCTGCGGGCGGGTCCGCGGCGGGTCGGGCTGGGGCGCGGGCGGCAGTGCTCGCGGCCGGCGGGTGGTGGCGCTGTTGCACCGGGAGCGGCTCCGGGGGTGGGGGGGGCGCCTGCCGCCCGGGAGCCTCCTGGCGCCGAAGCCCGAGTCCCCTCTCCCCTCCTCCCTCCCCCCGCGCGGACCCGCGGCTGCGACCCCGGGCGCCGGCTCCCCACACCCCGAGCCCCGAGCCCCGAGCCCCGGGGGGAGCCCGCCGGTTACGGGAGCGCAGGGCCGAGGGCAGGTGCACCGGGACAGGCTCTCCGCGGCCCTGCAAGTGCCTCCCCCCTCCCCCTCCTCCCCTCCCCTTCTCCTTTCCCGTCCCCTCCCTCCCTCCTCCCGCTCCCCTAGCTCCCCTCCTCTTCTCCCCCTTCCCTTCCTCCTTCTCCCTCCACCTCCCCTTCCTCCCCTCTCCCCCCTCCCCTTCCTCCCTCCCCTCCTCCCCCTCCCTTCCCTTCTCCCCGCCCCTCCCCCTCCTCCCCCCTCCTCCCCTTCCCCCCTCTCCCCCCTCCTCTTCCTCCCTCTCTCACCTCCCTCCTCCCCTACCTCCCCTTGTCCCCTTCTCCCCTCCCCTCCCCCCTCCCTTTCCACCATCTTCCCCCTTCCTCCCTCCCCTCCTACCCCTCCTCCCCCTCCTCCCCTCACCTTCCTCCCTCTCCCCCTCCCCTTCCCCCCTCTTCCCCCCTCCCCTCCTACCTCCCCTTCTCACCTTCTCCTCTTCCTTCCCCTCCCCTCCCCTCCTCTCCTCTCCTTCCACCTCCCCTTCCCCCCTCTGTCCTCTTCCTCCCCTCCCCCCTTCCTCCCTCCCCTCCCTCCCTCCCCTCCCCCCTCCGCAGACTCACCCCCAGGCCTGGGCGGCCACCTGTGTCCCTGGGCGCTGGTTCCATCATTGTCATCGTCCCCAGTTAACCAAGGCAGCCCCAGAAGCCAGTCGGGAGTTGGTCAGCAGCAAACAGGCTGCATCCTCCCCCCGGACCAGCTCCTTGGCTGCTCCATGGCTTCAGCTGCTCCTGGGAGAGACCGGGAACCACCAGGCCATCCCTTATCAGACTTGCCCCAGACCTGGCCACCCCGCCCTGCTGCACGGGCCCAGCTCCTGGAGTGGAAGGTCCACGGAAGCAAACCCGAGACAAACTCTTTTACCTGTGATGATTCTCAAGCCGGGCCACATGGGACAGTTACCTGCAGAGCTTTTCAAAAATACTCAGGCTCCCAGGCCACCGAAAGGCAAATCACTGCTGAATTTCTGGAACCCTGAGCCAGGCATGGTTATTTTAAAATTGTCTCATGTGATTTGTAGCCTGGATTGATAAGGGCTGCAGCCTTAGGTCCTTGCTCACCTGCAATGGGTGAGCTCCTTTATAAAATGAGGGCTTTAGATTAGTGATGTTCCTAGTAATAGCATCATTCTCTTGAATTCCTAAAACAAATATCATGGGTGATACTGCCTGAAGCACCTGTGCAGGCACCCACTTGTGCACAGTTCAGGGCTGCTTTGGTGACATCCTGTGTCCCCCTCCTTCCTCATCACCTTTTCCCAAGACAGAACAGCTTTCGAGGCCAGATATTTGCATAATGCACTTCATCTCTCCCCGTTCATTCATTCATTTGTTTCAACAAGCAAACATCTATTTGAACCTTTTCCTCTGAGCCAGATTAAATCTTTGCCATCACGGATCTTAAAGTTCAACAAATACACAAATGACATGTCATTACAGTTGCACCAAGTACAATGAAGTAAAAATGCAGGGTACCCTGGGAGCATTGGATGGAGAGACAGAAGGGAGCATGTGAGTCAGAGAAGGCTCCCCCAGGAAGTGACATTTATAGGGAGACCTGAGGGTTGAGAGGAATTAGCCTGGTGGGGGTCATGGGGAGAGGACAAGGCTTAGAGGGGAAGGAATGATCTGTGCAAAAGGAGAGTGGGAAGGTGCTTTATTGTAGGTATTGGAAGGAAGCCTAAGGGGAGAATGTGGAGTTTGACACTAAGAGGGAGGGACCGGTTAATGTAGAGCTTTGTAGGTCATTTTGGGGACTTTATCTGAAAATTAAAGGGAAGCTTTTGCATAATTTTAAGAAGGGGAATTTAAATGCTTAGCCTAGTGCTTTTAAAGATACTTCTTTAGGAGAAGAATTTCTAGAAAAATGGCTAAGAAAGGACCTCGGAAACTCTTCTCCTTCACGAAAACGACAGTGGCAAGGATTGTTAACACTGACCTTTTCAGAACTCTGGAAATTAAGCAAAGGCCTGAAAAAATTTGTGGATTGTTTAAGAAAAATGGTTAAAGCTCAGAAAGAGCCATGATTTTGTCGTGTTTTAACTTGCCCTATTCCAGTCTTCCACTTCCTAGCCCTCCAGCTCTCTTAAAAACTAGTGGCTTTGCAAGCTTGCTAGCTGTGAAATATGGAAGCCTCCAGCCATGGAGGAGGCACAGAGTTTGGAGCCTCTCAACAGCCCTATCCCCTGGAGAATTGTAACTTTCTGACCTGCCTGACAGCTCCCCAGAAAAACCCGAACCACAAAGCTAGTTTTTATTTCATCTGACTCTGAGATCATTCAGTGGGAAAAGCCCTTTCCCAGGGGTGTTTACTGACAATCATTGGCAATTGTTTAATACCACAACTGCCTAAGGCACTGATACCAGTTGACTCAAACAAGCGATGGGCCAAAAAACTTCAAGGAAAATCTGGGGAATAAGATATTATCTAGTGGGCTTTGAAGAACTATGGGGATTTAGAAGTCCCTGCACACGGGCAGAGCTGTTCATGTACTCAGAAAAGACCTAAGAAGGCCCTATTTTTTCATCTCTGGCTGACCTTCAGGGTCTGTGCAAGCAGGAAATAAAAGCTAAGGCACATGTGTAAACATTGTGAGTGCTGAAGCTGGGCCCTACTACTCACGCAGAGCCCCACAGGAAAGGATGGGAGACTCATTAGTTTAAGGTATTTAAGAAAACCTGTCCAATCGTTAGCTGACCAATGGGCAACACAAGCAGATATTCCAATCAGTGGTTGGAGATAACAAAGAATATAGACTTTCCAGAATTATTATTTTTTTAGGGGGACATGTTAGCAAGACAACTTTAATAATAAAGAGAAGGCAATTTAAGTTCTAGATTTGTACCAAAACCTTTGTTCAGCTGTGTGTGTGTGTTTAATTTAAATTCAATTAATTAACATATGATGTATTATTAGTTTCAGAGGTAGAGGTCAGTGATTCATCAGTCTGATATAACACCCAGTGCTCACTCTGCAGAATTAGAACCAAGAAATTCACTAGGCAAACAGCAACAGGAGCAACAAGAACAACAAAAGCCCTGCAGTGGGGTGGGATTCTGATTTACAGGGTTGCCACAGTATATGATTTATAATGTCCAGATTAAAAAACTAAACTTAGGAGACATACAAGGAAACAGGAAAATGTGGCTACACCTAGGAGAAAAACAATCAATAGATGTTCAAAGAACCAAAGGAAACCATGTCTAAGGAGTTAGAAAAGTGTAAGAACTATGCCTTTCTAAATAGAGAATATCAATAAAATGGTTAAAAACAACAACAAAAAAGTATTGACTAGAAATTCTGGAGTTGAAAAGTGCAATAACTGAAGGGGAAAAAAAAAATCATTGAATGGTTTTAATAGCAGATTTGACCCAGTAGGAAGAAGGATCATTAACTTAAGGTTAATTGAGATTATATATTCTGAAGATCAGAGAGAAAAAAGATTGGAGAAAGACAAATGTGAGACAGTCAAACAAAGAAGCATGCATAGTAGTAGTGGAAGGAGAGAAGAGAGACAAAGGGGTGGGTGCTAAGAATATTTGAAGAAATAATGGGCAAAAACTTTCTAAATTTGATGAAAAACTAAATTTGCCCATCCAAGAAATTCAATGCTCTCCAAGTTGGATACACCCAAAGAGTTCCACACCTACACTTTAGATTCAAATTGTTAAAAGCCAAAAAAAAAAAAAAAAAAGTGCTAAAAGCTAAAGACAAGTAGAGAATCTTGAAGCAGCAAACAGAAAAATAACTTGTCACGTACAAAGGATCCTCAATAACATTAATAATTGGCTTCTCATCAGAAACTACCAAGGCCAAAAAGCAGTAGAATGATATATTCAAAGTGCCGAAAGGAAAAGATGGTCAACCAAAAATTCCACATCCAGGAAAAGTATGCTTCAAAATGAAAGTGAGATGAGAGGTGAAGAAAGCCTCAGATAAACAAAAAGTGGGAGAATCTGATGTCAGCAGTTCTGCCCTAGAAGAAATACAAAAGAATCCTCAGGCCACAATGAAAGATATTAAGCGATAATTCAAAACCACTTAAAGAAATATACACTCATAATGGTGACTATAGTGGTAAATATAAATCATAGTAGAAGTATTTTTGTGTTAAAATATTCTTTTCATATTCAACTTAAATGATAATGTCATAAAGCAATAATTGATACTCTAACAATATAGATTAAATACAGAAGAAGGCAGTAAAGAAACTGAACAATAAAAAAATACATACAATGTATGGAAAATAATTATCTAAATGGCAGACATAAGTTTTACATCATCAGTAATTACATTAGATAGAAATAGAGTAGATACTCCAACCAAAAAACGGAGATTGAAGGATAGATTAAAGAAATCAGGGGATCCTGAGTGGCTCAGTCAGTTAAGCGTCTGCTCTGGGTTCAGGTCATAATCTCAGGGCCCTGGGACTGAGTTCCCGAGTCCAGCTCCCTGCGCAGTGGGGCATCTGCTTCTCTGTCTCCCTCTACCCCTCCTTCCCATTCATGCTCTTCCTCTCTGTCATATAAATAAAATTTAAAAAAAAAAAAAGAAAAGAAGAAGAAATCATCCAGCTCTATGGTTTCTACAAGAGACACATTTTTAATTTGAAGACAC
Source organism: Vulpes vulpes (assembly GCF_048418805.1). NCBI lineage: Eukaryota > Metazoa > Chordata > Mammalia > Carnivora > Canidae > Vulpes > Vulpes vulpes. The sequence goes on along the minus strand of NC_132784.1, from coordinate 89,586,582 downwards.
ATAGGTCGGATATAAAATGATGAAAAAAGTACATCATTGCAGTGACCAGGAGAGCTAAGTGCAATAATCATATTAGACAAAATAGACAAATATTTTCACTAGAGACAAAAAAGGACATTTTATACTGGTAAAAGGGTCAGTCCATCAGAAAAACATAAATATGACAAACTTGTATGTTTTTAAAAACAGAGCCCTAAAATACATTAAGCAAAATAGCATTGAAAGATAAAAGTTGGTTTTTATAAAATCAATGAAGCTGACAAAACTTTAGTTAAACTGACCAGAAAAAAGTGAGGATGTGATAATTGGAGACTTAAATACCACACTCTTGATAATCAATATAACAAATAGGTCAAAGATCAGCAAGGAAATAGACTTGTAAAACACTGTGACCTGGCTATGCCTGACAGATTATAAAGCATTCCACCCAGGAACAGTAGAATATATATTCTTCTCAAGTGCATAAGCAAAATTCCCCAGGATACATTACATTATGTTCGAACATAATATAATTATTAGTAAATTTAAAAGGACCAAAATGTATACAAAGTATGTTGTAAAACCACAAAGGGATGAAATCAAATGCAAACAGAAATTTGGAAAATTCAACATATGTGGAAGTTTTAAAATGTACTTCTATAAATAATCAGTGAGAGAAGAACATGCAAGGAAAATTAGCATCTCGGGATAAGTGAAAATGAAGATACAACATACGAAAATTCACAGGATGCAGCTATCGCAGTGTGTAGAGGAAAACATATACTTGTAAATAATGATAGAAAAAAAAAAGGATCTCAAATCAATAACCCACATTTTCCAGTCACCATTAAGAAGGTGAAAAGGCAACTCACAGAATGGTAGAAAATATTTACAAATAATGTATCTGGTAAGGAACACTGATCTAGAATATATACAGTATATTTACAACTCAACAATGAAGACAGCTAACCTAATTACAAAAAACAGTCAATGATTTGAATATAGACATTTCTCTGAAGAAGATACATAAATGGCTAATAAATTGATAAAAGATGGCTGCCAATATCACTGGTTATAATGGAACTAGAACTCAAATCCACAGTGAAATACCACGTCACACCCATGGAGATGGCTAACATCAAAAAGTTAGTTATTACAAGTATCGACAAAAATGTGGGTAAATTGGAACCATCATATATTTTTGATGGGATTGGAAAATAGTGGGCCACGTTGCAAGCCAGTTTGACGGTTCCCCAAGATGTTAAACAGAATTGTATCATTGTGAAATTCTACTTTTAACTGTATACCTAAGACAAACCAAAACATATGCCCACACAGAAACCTAGAGATGATGTAGCATCATTACATATATGAGCCAAAAAGGTAGGAACAACCTACACATTTCTCAATTGATGAGTAATCGACAAACAAATGTTGTTTATCCCCGTAAGAGAATATTATTCCAGCAATAAAAAGGACTGCAGTACTAATAACTAAGACATAGATGAGCCTTGAAAATAGTATTTTGAGAAGCCAGTCAGCAAAGCACCCATATTGTTTGATCCCATTCAGTCTGGAATAAGCAAATCTGTAGAGATAAAAGTGGGTTATTGGTTGCGAGGGGCTGCCTGGAAGAGTAGCAGGAGTGGCTGCTAACTGGTGTGGGGTTTCTTTTTTGGGGTGATGAAAATGCCCTATAATTATATAATGGTGATAGTTGCATTTTAGTGAATATACCAAAAGTCGGTGAATTGTATGATCTAAAACAGTGGATTTTATGTTATTTGGATTATATCTCAAAGCTCTTCTAAAAAAGTGCTACTTTATATGCTTCATGGGTATGTTTGGAAAGACAAGAGTGCATGTACAGAGAGCCAGTTCAGAGACAGAGCAACTCAGGTGAGTGCGAGTGGCGGCCGGGAGTAGAGTCGCACAGAAATAGAACTGGAAAAGTAGCAGATTTGAAAATTATTTTGTTGTTGATTTATTGATTTAATTTTTTTTGAAATTATTTTGGTGGCATATGCAATATCAATGATACTGACCTCTATGTCTTTTAGTTTTCTGGCCCTGTGCTAGGTTCTCTGTAAATACCGACCCATAATCCTTCCAGCTGCCCTTATCGGTAGGTGCCCTCTTAACTAACGCTTTCCTAATGGGGAAACTGATACACAGACGGATGTGTGTTCATTATCTCCACGGAAGGAGTCTAATAAAATGCTGGTACTGTCTCTTAATGGAGCACAGTTTGAGGACATGTCAGGTGGCCCGAATCCAGTCGTACTGCTTCACCTTGGTACTTTAGCTCCTCTACGCGTACACTCCTGGATTATGTCCTTGCTGGATTCATGCTCCCTCCTCCGTGATCTCTCTGATGAGATCAGAGAGGTGCTTGGCCTTGGTCTCTGCCCATCTGTGACCTTACCTATCACTCTGATGAGAGATCACGGAGGAGGGAGCCCAGTCTGAGACTAAGCCCAGACCTCCTCTTCCTCATGGAAGGGATTGTGACAACCACAACTTGCACCCTCTTGGTGTTCTCAACCTTCCCACCACCATCTGTTTTCAGTTGACCAGCACCTCATTTCATTATTCACCGTATCCCTTGTTATGTCAGCAATAAAAAGAAGCCACAGACTACATGGTTACTCCTTTTACCTGTTCTTTACACCGTAAGGCTCTGCACATCCTCTGTTCTCCTTTCTCTCTTCCCTCCCTAACTGATGAACCTTTCTCCTCCGCCTTCTGAAATTGTTGTCTATCATCAGCAAAAGCCTTGATTTCTAAAATCTCTTCTTGGTGCATTTTCATCTTCTGGCACCAAACGAAACATTGTTTCTCACTTCTTCCATTATTTTCCTCTTCCTCCTCCTCCTCCTCCTTCTTTGCTCTCCCTTTTCTCTCTTTTTGGTGGTTTCATTTTTGCCGACAGCAATAACTCTTCGCTCGTGATTCCCAAATTTGTGTATTTCCTCAAGAGCTGTCTTCCAAAGTCTAGACGTGTGTATCTCTTTCTCTGTGTCTCTGTCTCCTCTGCTTCCAGCATGCTCTGAGATTATTCTCTTGATGCGTATAAATAGTGTCATTACATCTTTGCTGTGTCACCTGCAGTCTATTCCCATCACAGCCAAAGAGATCTTCTTTTAAAAAACCTAAGTGAACAGACGCCTGGATTGCTCAGCGGTTGGGCGTCTGTCTTTGGTTCAGGTCGTGATCCTGGAATCTCAGGATCTGGGATCGAGTCCCACATTGGGCTCCCAGCATGGAGCCTGCTTCTCCCTCTGCCTGTGTCTCTGCCTCTGTCTCTCACTCTGTGTCTTTCATGAATAAATAAATAAATCTTTTAAAAAATTATTTAAAAAATTAAAAATAAAAAAAATAGAATACCTAAGTGAAATCTTGTCCCTCCTCTGCTCCAAAGTCCTGCATTGACTCTCCATTTCAGCTGGCACCGAGGATGAGGTGCTTAGCCTTGGTCTCTGCCCATCTGTGACCTTACCTATCACTCTTCTTCTGGTCATTCATTCCCCTGTATGTCAAATCTCCAAGGACAACCCAACCCCAGGACACATACTCCCTGGAACTGTCCCCCCTTAGATATCTGCATGGCTCATTCATTCACTTCGTTCAAAATGTCCCTCAGATGCCACCTTCTCAACGAGATCCACTCTCACCACGTTATTTAAATTTGGACCTTCTCTCGCTCTATACGTCTGACTCTTGATTCCCGTTTCTTTGTTCAGCTTTTTCTTTTTCTCCAATATGCTTATAATCATTAAACTTGCTATTTACTCCAGTCATAGCCTCTGTCACCACTTACTTTTCATCTCTATCTGCTAGTTGATAAGCTCCCTCAGGGGAGACATTTTTGTTAGGTGTGGTTTGTTCTCCAGTATATTCCAAGTAATAAGAAGAACAGCACCTGGCACAGAGCAGGTGCTTAATATTTTTCGAGTGGATATATAAATAATTCTATGGTCAAGCACTATTTAGTGGAGAGTGCAATGGAATGTTTTTGATCCCTTTGAGAACATAAAACTAAACCTTGATTCCAACACACTGCAGATAAAGAAAAAGGAAAATGTTGGACCTTTTTTTTCCCCAACAGACAAGAGATAGGATCTATAAAACTAGCCATGTACAGACTCCATCAGACCCATTATAATTGAACTCTCCAAAATCTTTGCCTTCTTTATACTTAAATTAGGCCACCTTACTGAAAAGTTTGGTTTTAAACAATTATCTTTTAAACATTTTTCCTTTTTCTTTTTTTTTTTTTTTTTAAAGATTTCATTTATTTATTCATGAGAGACACAGAGAGAGAAGCAGAGACACAGGCAGAGGGAGAAGCAGGCTCCCTGCAGGGAGCCCAATGTGGAAGTCGACCCCGGGTCTCCAGGCTCATGCCCCAGGTCGAAGGTGGTGCTAAACCACTGAGCCACCCAGGGATCCCCTATTTTTCCTTTTTGTGTTTGGCTAGAATCGTTTCCTTGTTGTAATTTTCTTCTTCTTTGTGTTATAGATTCTCTTCATCTTTTTTTTTTTTTAATCCTCCTGTTATTTTAAGTTTCATGTTGAAATGTATCTGTCCACTGTCTGGGTTCCTTCCTCTGATAGGAGTAGGTCTTCTGTACTCTACCTTTTTCCCTGCTCATCACAAAATAATGTATGTTAATGTGTTCATTACTTATGGTTTAGAGACCTTCTGTGTATCTAAGTGTGTCTTAGGTTCTGGGGGATATTCCAAAGGAAATTAAACATGTGATTCATATTTGTTAGGGCTTTCACAATTGCAAGTGGTGGTACCCAATTTATGTTAGTCATCAAACCCAAAGGAAGGTTGAATAATCTGCCGATTGCATAAGGCAGGGCTAGGCCACAGAAACATCCTAACCAAGGACTCCGGTACCATTAGGGTCCTCTGCCCCTCTTTTATTTTTAACTTTCTTGGGAATTTTGCTTTATTGTCCTTCCCTGCAATTATACTCTGTTCGCATGGTAGGAAACCTAGTTTTCGACAACTCACAAATTTTATGTTTTATGGTTTGATCCCTGAATGGGGATTGTTCTGTTACTCTCTCTGGCCCAAATACTATTCACCTGGAGGAAGGGTCTCATCATCCTAGTCAGGGTCTGTTGCTCACCTCTGTGAAAAATGTGGTAGGATGATATTGTACGAAAATTGCTGCTTTTATGGAAGCCAGTGGTGCAAGCTTGCATTTCCCATAAAAGCAATGCTGTTTAGATGAATCAATATATCTTCTACCTGAAACCTATAATCGCAGTTTGTGTTTTCAGAGAAAGACTGAATAATAATTGAGAGAAGTATGCATTTAGAGGAAAGTTTATAATCAATCAAGCTACATAGAAGGGTTGCTGAAAAACTGGAGCAACTATGGGCTGATGGCATCAAATTGAAGAAATTTGAGAGTTAATATTAAACCAGTATCATGTAAAGCTGAATTTTAGAAAGATAAAGGGATACAGGATTATTTACTCCAGTGTTCTCATACTAGAGTGTCTGGGCCCTTCAGAATCCTGGAAACAGAGAGTTTTCTATGAACTATTTTTTTCTAAAAACATATTTTTATTCTATTAAATTTCTTTCCCACAATATGAAACAACAGCAACAACAACAGTAAACCTCTATTTACTGAAACTGTAGCATAATGCTGTAAATAAACACACTTCATAATCTTCTCCTACCCTATTTTCGTTGCTTTCCTTGGTCTTAGAAAGATATTACACATACAGACTTGTGGGGGTTATTTCTTTTCACAAAACAGTGTCATATTTTACATATTACTTTGAAATTTGACTTTGTTCCTTAATAATGTGGCATGGCTGTCCCTTCAAGTCAGTAACTGTAACTTTAAAGCATTATTTCAAGCAGCTGCATAATTTTTCATAGAAATGAAGTACTTTTTAATCATTCATTTATTGATGTTATTCAGATTCTTTACCTTTTTTCACCTTTTCAAACAGTGATCCAATAAAACTTCCCTTAATACTTTGGCTTGGCAACTTGTACTTTTATTTTAAGAAGGTAGAGTCTTAAAACTGTTATTTCTCAATCAAAGGTTATATCTATTTTAAATTTTAATGGATATTACTAGATACTTTACAAAGAGCTTGTATGAATTCATTTCCATACCAGCAGCATATTTAAGAATATACTTAAAGATACCATTTCTCTGTATCTTCAAAAATGTGGTATTGTGTTTTATTTTAAGTATGGGAGTGTAATTTCATTACTGACTTGATTTTTTTCTGATGACTATTGAAGTTGCATATATTCTCATATATTTATTGTCAATTGAATATTTTTCTTTCATGAATTTCAAATTCATATTCTTTTATCATCTGTTCATTAATTTGTCTTTTTTTTCTGGTCCATTTGGAAGAGTTATTTGCATTTTATGGAATAGTTGTCTCTGTTGTATCTGGTGCTAATTTTCTCTAGCTTATTATATGTGGATATGACTTTTTGTTATTTTTTATACACACATGCACACAGTTATTTTGCTATTATATATATTTTTTCCTTTTAACAATTGAGTTTTTATTTTGAAAAATTTTAGCAAGACCTCATGCACCTCTCATTTTGAGAGGACAATTTTGATGAGTAAAATAATGGTAGAATGAGATAATTGCTTTATAAATGGAATTTTATTAATACTTTTCATATTTTAAATATGGAGATTGTAGTGACTTCAACACAAGTTGACCATGGCTGGAAAGTGTTTAGAGATTTCTGGTCTAATATAGGTGACTCATTTTATGGTAGATGCAAAAAAGACAATAGAGTAAAATAGCTTTTATCTGTCTCTGCCGTTGAAGATGAGCAAATTTAATGAATCTGTGAAGTAACATGTTATCTGGAAATACATTTAATGAGAACAAGATGAAACAGGCTACATATTTTTTCCCCACTGACTTCTGTTTTGCTACATGCTCCTTATCACTGACTCCAACATTATAGAAAAGAACTAGTCCAACAAAGAAGTAGGGGGAAGGGTTAATCCTTGACAGGTTTTTAAGGGAATACTTGGGGGTAAAGTTACCCTAACCAGATATGGCCAACTGTAAGAACAGATAAGTCTCTTAATCTTTACAATTTACTCTGATCAACAGAATAATGTAGCCCCATGATAGGACCACGGCATTACGATAAAGAGAAGCACTGTGTATAGTTGAACTGATGAGCTAACTTGAAAAGACATGCAAGATTTCTGGCAACTGGATAGTCCAGTACAAGGGAAGATGACAGGAGGGAGGGACCACCTACAAATCCTGAAAGACCATGGTGCTTAGCCATATAAAGTCATAAGTTAACAGCACAACAGTACTAATAAACAGGAATCAGCAGAGCCTGTCCCCTTGCCAGCATCCTAAATGTTTGAATCAAGCTTCTTTGGGTTCCTTATCTACCAATTGCAAATGTAGGTACAACTCTGCATGTCCCACTGGAACAGTCTAAATTTTGAGGTCAATAGGAAGCAGAGCCTCAAATAGGATCTAAAAAACTCAAATATCAGTTCAGCACTGATGACCAAACTCAAAAAGATGTGGAGCCTGCTCAAAATTTTACCTGAAAGATGAATTAGTTTTCTATAATACATCCCTTCCTTGACATGATCTACTTGATGTCCTCATATAATCTTCAGAGACTCTCTTTTCAAAAGTGGTCCATGGGGTTCAATATTTTACATGTTGAGGGGCCATTTCATCTTAATCTTCTTATTGAACTGGCTTTGGCTGTTTTGTCAGAATCCAAACCAGTTATTTTGTTGAGGACATGTAATCAAATAATATAATCTTTTCCCCCTAAAGACGTTTTCTCTCTCAGGTTTGTCCCTGTCTCTCCACACTCTCTTCAGAGCCTCCAAGAATCTGTACTTCGGAGCATCCATTCTCTCTCAGTCACTGCAGTGGCCAAAATGTCCTCTCATCTTCTGTCTCGTCCCAATGTTCCTCCAAGTGAGGCTGTATTAATATTTCTAAAATATAAATCTCGTCATGCTTCAAATACTTCAAGAATCTCCCATGCACACCTTTTCATATAGTGGAATATTTTGGGGTGGCATTCTGTTACACAGAATCTGATTCCATTTTTTGATGTTTGACTACTAACAAGTTTTTAAGCCTCATCTCTCCCTCTTCCCCTTTTGTTCACATCTGGGCAAACTTATAAGAAAGCTTTGGTGCTACCTCCTTCAGCAATGTGAGATCCAATCCTTGTAAGCCCCTATCCATGTATAATCCTTGTCCCAGTCCCATATCCTAACCACAATACAAACCTCAAATTCATCTCATTACCTTAGTCTCTCGAGCCAGTTTTTGGACTAGCTTGGAAAGGCTTCCCTGTTCTTCGCCCCAAACCTCATTATATAATTAATAAAAATTTTCATACCCTCTTGGTGTTTATGTGGCATCATCAGTCTTGATATATGAAAATTTTATTTATTTATTTATGAGACACACACACACAGAGGCAGGGACATAGGCAGAAGGAGAAGCAGGCTCCCTGCAGGGAGCCCGATACGGGGCTTGATCTGAGGTTGCCTGAATCACCACCCGGGCTGAAAGCAGATGCTCAACCACTGAGCCACCCAGGTGCCCTGAACCATATTTTATTGGGGAGGGTCCATCCTATTTATCACCATCTAGCTACAACATATACAGGGCTTTTCTCTCCAGTGCTTGCCTACCTCTACATTCTCATCCAACCAGCAAATACTTACTAAGGACCTGCTATATGCCATGTACTTTGTAGGTATTTGGGAAGTAGTGGGAAATAACATAGGTAAGATCCCGTATTCTAGTGCAGTGAAACAATAAGTAAACAGCTAATAAAATGAACTTGTGATAATTGCCATTAAAAAAAAACAGGGTGATATGACATGACATCCATGGCAAATAGCATTAGACAGGATCATAAGAGAATGATTCATTGAGGAGATGATGTGTGACTTGACTATTATAAGCAAGAAGAAAGGACTGGAGAGATAGGCAAGGGCTAGATCATAGGATCTGTAGGTCATGTCAAGGAATACGAATTTTATTCTAAGTTCAGTGGAAAGCCAATGAGGTGTTTGAGCATGATCTGATTTGCTTTTTAACCAATAATCCTGGCTTCTAGGAGGAGAATGAATTGCACTAAGCAAGAATGGAAACATAGGGAACACTTAGTGTGCTCAGGAAAATAATTCAGGTAAGAGAAGATGGAGGCTCAGACAACAGTGGTAGTGTTGGGGAAGAGAAGTAGGTGGGTTTTGAGAGTAGACTAAAAAGGGTTTACTTTTTTTTTTTTTTTTTTTTTGACTGGGAGTGGCAAACACCGTTTCACTGGGTGGCGTATGGGGCATCGCACAGCTCCTGAACTCTCCTCTATGGTTTATACTGGATATGCCCTGTAAATGTCACAATTCCTGCTGAGAATCCTTTCTTGCCTAGCCCTATCATGTTGGGCTCACAGAGAGTCCTTGGAATACTTTTATCATAGCACTTATCAGAACATATTGTAATTGTTGTTTTTCTCCCTAAGTAGGAACTTAACCCAATGATGAACACAGGGCTTGACAGTGTTGGCATTTAATAAATCTCTGTCGAATGAACAAGTGAGAGCGTGCTTTATGAGACACTGCAGTGGAGGGTGTAAATAAGGCCTTTGAGCCTTGCAACAGTTTTAGCATTTGACAAGTCCTGCCAAAGGTCAGGGACCCATCCGGAGGATTTCTTTTAATTACTTCAGGAACTCTCAAGAAGAATGATCAGAACATCTTAAATGGTAATGATCTGGAAAATGGAAAGGGGCTTACAAATTGGAAAATGAAAATAGGTAACCTTAGATGCTACAAAATTAGCTTAAAAGGCAAGCTAACTGGAGGGAGGAAAGCAAGTCATCCCAAGAGAGAAAATTAAATTCACCTGAGTACGGGTCAGGTCCTATTAGCTAATACATTAATCTTGCAGGGTTGGTTTTTTACCCTCAATTTCCAAAAATTACTTTATAAGCTCTGACTGATGTCCTGTTATTTCAAGGTGTATTTTGTGCAACAAGAGCCCATAGGGAAAAAAAAAAACACCACCAGATTTTTAAATAGTACGGTAGTGGAAAGTTACATAAAACTGGGATTTCTGATTAAGATCTTGTCTCTACCTTTCCCTGTGTGTAAGAGGGTCTCTGGGACTCAGTCCCTTCATACATTAAAGAAAGATACAGAATTAGTATTTTACATTCTTTACAACTCTAAGTTGCACCGCATTCATTGCTTTAGCATTTGTCTTAATGGTTTGGCAATGATGTGAGGAGGAGCAGAGAACCCTAATTCAACCTAAAAATAGAGAAAGCGTTAGTATAAGTATGGTGAGTATACAGGTGTAACAATAGAAATTCTGCCAAGAACCTAGACACTGAGCCGTGTGTCAGCTGAACAGTCACTTTGCTTTGCTTGAATGAGTTACTTTGAATTTATGGTTAATACTCTTCCAGTTTACAAAGTGCTTCCCATTCACCTTTTAAGTGTAGCATCAAAACTATTGACTACTGAACAAAGTTGGTGCTGTGAGTTGCCTTTTAAAGGTGAGTACGCTGAATCAAGCAGATGTTATGTTATGAAACTAAATAAATTGCATGAAGCATCACCGAGGCTTAAGCCCAGATTTTCTGGCTCTTAGTCTAGAGGTCTTTCCTTAACTCCAAAATATTTCTATTTCCAAGACTTTACATGTGGTACGTTATGACATCCCTGACCAGTCCTGTGACGTAAGTCTTCGTAGTTCCCATTGTCAAGTGATAAAACCATCAATCCGAGAAGTAACTTGCTCAAGATCTCAGAGATATGAAGGGACTGAGTTGAGACTCCACCCAAGATCTAATTCTAAAGACCACCACCACCAGGAACTGTCTTCCCCACTGCTGTGGTAGGTAAGTGCTAAACTCTTTTAAGGAATTATGAAAACAACAACAATACAAAAGCACTGAGTTGACCAGGTGGGGACAGTAAAGTGAAAAATAGTAAGGTAAATTGTAAACTTAGGATTTTTCATGGGATGGTTTAGATGAAGCCATTTGGGCGTGTGTTTCACGTGGCACCCCGTCTATTTATCTCTGCATGTCTGTAGAGCAGAAAGATCTAAGCCTAATTTAGTGATACATAAAAGTAATGGCTGTGACATAAGGATCCATAATATTTTATAGTTATAGGATGCATCGTTCCTCCCCGGGAAAATCTGTAGGTATGTAATGTATGATTATGAAATATGATGATGTTCCTCAGTCTAATGTTTCTTATATCCTACTGCTTCCCTGCTAATGGTCTATCATATTCTTATGAAGAGTCCATGAACTATATCCTTCCTCTATGTAGGTGTTGTTATATTCCATTCCCTCCTTTTGCTGTGTATCAAGTACCTTTTTACAATTAATTGCTAGTTCATTAATTAGGAACTTCTGCTAAGTTCATTAATTAAGTTCTTAAAGACTCAGGATCATCTCCTCCAAACCCAGTGGCTTCTGAGGTCTATACAGTTAGGTCTTGACATCTACAAGCCTACTCTTTATCAGTATTATCACTTGCATTTTAAAGGTTTATTATTCCAAAATATCTGTGCCATTGTTATTTTTTTTTTTTATTGAGAATGTGCTTTTAAAGAAAACAGTTTAGAAACAGCTTTAATCTGCTAGTAACCTTTCCTTTTTGAGGGTGGCATGGACTTCTCTACCTTTTTAGGTTTTAATTCCTTCTTCAACCCTTCCAATCATGTTGTCTCTTTTTGCTGCTTTTCTAGACCTTTTGTCTTCCTTTTAGTCTCTAATGGATTCAGGTTATGAAGTCATTTTCCTTGTAAACTTATTAACCTCTTTCATCATATCTCAGAATATCCTAGAACAAAAAAAATGGCATTGCATAGAGTGAAAAAATAATTCTCTACTTTTGCTTATACATTTATTTTATACCTGAAGAGATCATTTAAAGAATACATGACATAGATCAATCAAATAGTATATTCCTTGAACTTTAGATAATCAGGAGGATACTTATTAGAGTAGCTTTTTCATGCTTCCAAGAACCGAAAAATCTAATAAAGGGTAATATGAGGCATATATATTGGAACTTAAGAAATATGCCTCACTTGTGGAATTTTGGGAAGATCATAGGTTTTATAGTCCGACTTATCTGGATTCACATCATGAGTTGATCAAACGGTATCTCTGTAACCTTGAACCAATACCCTCTTTGTAACTCAGTATCCTCCATGTCATGTTAACCACAAAGGGTTGCAGTGAGGATGAAATGAAAGATGTACGTGAAAAATGTCCACTACCATAGTCCTTATGAAGGACTGTGGATGTTTCTGTTTTTTGACTGTTCAGTCTCTAACCCTTGGTCTGTTACCTACCTGGGTCTCCTTTCTGAAGGACTTTCTCTTAATGGGCTGTCTTAGTGGGAAGGGACATTCTAGTCCCTGTCTCTTCCTAATGCCTCGCTCTGTGGATAGGGTGGGAACCTTCATCTTTTTGCTGTATAGTGTACATATTCTCCCCAGGGAATGAGCAAGGGACTTAAGCTTGGCCAAATAGACTCTTGCTTAGAGGACACTAAACGTGGAGTTAATGACCCTGTGGGATGAATGTTTGGGGTTTAGATTGAGTACAGAGGTCATAAAGCTCTGTCAAAATTTTTCTACGAAATGGTGCAGTTGTGTCTTATTCTAGGAATAAAAAAAAAACAGTATTAGAGAATTTTCCTAATAGATGGAAGTTAAATATTTTTCAAAGGCTTGAATTTAAAAGTCTAGTTTAAAGTTTGCAAGAAAGACTCGTACAGCAAATAGTGGCTCTGATACCTTGGCACGTCACTTCTCTTTTCTCTTTGAAAGGTGAAATAACAATATGTGTCATGTTGATGTTGTAAAATGCAAATAAGAAAACAGGGATGAATGTGTTCTGCATAGGCCCAACAGAATGTGACCTAGTACTTATTTCGGTGGATGGAAATGAGGGTCTAGGAGTTGAGAGGAGTCCTAGAGTTTGTCCTGTGCAGTTGTAGGAGGTTTATTAAACATGGCAAACCTAAAAATAAGGATCTTACCCGAAATAATAGAAAGGAGTAATTGCTTTCTGTCTTGGAATATGAGAAATATATGTAGAAAGAGCAAAAGCATAAATATATGTTTCCCAATACAAGTATACATAACAGGTACAAGTAAAAGAAATGGTAGGTTTTGGATTTTGAAGACATCCAATTAATAACACATGTTTAATTTCAGTATGCCTCCTTTCCTCCTGGTGGAAGAACCACATATCTTCTTTCCAATGCCTTAGCTCATCTCCCCAAGCCAAACTCAGTGCTTTCTTCCTAACTGGAATTTTTCACAACTTGTATTTTTGCACACTAATTATTGCCATGTTCTGTTCTCTGTCACTGGTAGATTCACTTATGAGTGAAATACCACGTTCACACCAAATTAGAAAGAAACAACAAAAGAATTCCCACCTGGTTTTCTTCTTGGGAATTTGGAACAACACTAATGAGAAATTTTTCAAGGGCACCAGTGAGCTGACAAAAAAAATCTGCTCTGTGTCTCTCTAGGCACAGTGTAGCTACCTAAGAAGAATGGCCCTAGGTTTTGTGTAGATGATCGAGTCTGAAATCACAACTGTTGAAAAATTGGGGGGAAATTGAAGCTTCTAAGCAGATTTCACTATGTGATCCCCAAATGTAAGCTAGATAGGAAGATGGTGAATGATATCTTCAAAGGTGGTAACGGGTAACGGTGTGCCATAAACTTTGGTGAGATTAGCCACTTGGAAGAATCATTTTCATCTATAGCCTCAAATACATGTGCAAAAATAAATTTATATCCTAGTGGTAGTCAGCGATGGCATTTACAAATACAACCGACTCCTGTGGATGTTCCTGAGGAGCTAGCTGCATGTGTTGAGTACATGCACATGTGTGTGTGCGCGCACACACACACACACACACACACACACACACACAAACTATATACGGGAATATGTGCTCTTTTTTGGTAAGAAGATCCATAGCTTCTATTAGATTTTCCAAGGTGTCACCTATAAAGTTAAGAGCTGTTATGCTTCCCTTGTTTATCTCCCACTTAATAAAATATATGCAAATTCAAGTAAATGATTGTTGACATAATGAACGGAATAACTTTGAATAAATTCTAAATAGTTTACTCACATGATGTTTTAACTGTTTCTTTTTAAAAAAGATTTTATTTATTTGTTCTTGAAAGACAGAGAGAGAGAGAGGCAGAGACACAGGCAGAAGGGGAAGCAGGCTCCATGCAGAGAGCCCGATGGGGGACTCGATCCCGGGACCCCAGGGTCATGTCCTGGGCCGAAGGCAGATGCTCAACTGTTGAGCCACCCAGGTGCCCCTGTTTTAACTATTCCTAATAAAAGATCTTAAAATTAATGAGTAGTCAGCAGTGTGAGCTACCAGGATTGAGATTTGCTGCTCTACTAAGTATACAGGTAGAATCAGAGGAGCACAGTTTCAGATTTGGTTTCCTGAGTTCACTTCGAATGGATGATGTCCACATCTATTTTGTGTAAACAGCACAGTGCAGCTCTCTTCTCAAGGTGTCTTGCAAGCATCCCGATAGATGAAACACGGGGGCACAACCACTGCTGTGATCAAAGTTGTCTGTGACCTTGGATTATTCCTACTCAGCCTCTTTCTCACTTGCCTACAGCGCAGATAGAGAGCCACCCAGAGTTTTTTCTCCTTTATAATCAGTTATTTTCTGCATTTTCTGTTGTGGTTATTTCAATCTTTTGTTAGTGAATTTGCAAAGCATCAATTATGTCCTGGAGCTTCTTATGAGAGAGCTAGAAACTAAAGGTACATTTGACTCCCTGTTAGGTTTTCCTCATGTTGATCTGAGTGTTCTCACTATTGATCTTTCAGTCTGCTAGATTTGAGATGGAATCATGGTTCTGTCATTTATTAGCTGTGTGATCTTAGGCAAGTCCCAGAACTGTTTTATGCTTCAGTTTCCTTATCTGGGAATTGGCATAAAAATTAAAGTAATTATGGTGATGATGGTAATAATAGCAATGATGGTAGTAATAATAATAATAATGGTAATACATGCCCACAGGGTTGCTATGAGAGTTAAATGAAAGAGTACTCATGACAGGTCATTTTCTTAATAACCTAAATTCATTTCTGATAACCCTGCCTCTAGCTAAAAACTATTAAATATAAATATAGTTCTATTAATTTTAATGGGAAAATTATGATGCTTTGATTCCAATCTGAGGCATGGATTTTCAAATTGTCAGAGATAGAAAAAAAAATATGTCAGTTGCATAATGGAAAAAGTTCATTTAAGTAATGAACAAGTATTTGAAAACAAATTAACATGATTTATATGTAAAATTTAGTGTAACAGAGGCTTGCTTACTCACTGAAGGAGGAAGGGAAGGGTGGATAATGGAGAGTTGTAAAAGAGAGTGCAAAGAGCTGTTTTTTAGAAGTGCATTTTATCTACTATTTTCTATCATTTATCTACTATCTATCTATCATGTATCTATCTACCATCTATCATCTATCATCTATCCATCATCTATAAGAGACTATTATCTATCAACTTTACTGAGGTATAATTGGCATGCAATATTGTAAAATATTTAAAGTGTACTTTATAATAATTTGGTAAACCTGTACATTGTGAAAGCAGTCCCCCATTTAGTTAATTATCTCATCCATCACCTCACATATTTATCTTTCTTATTTTTTGGAAATAACCTTTAACTTGTACTCTCTCATCAAATTTAAATTATACATGCAGTGTTATCAAGTATAGTCACACTGTTATACATCAGGTCCTCAGACGTTCTTCATCTTATAACTGAAAAGCTACACCCTTTTACCAAACCTCTCCCTATTTCCCTGCCCACCAGCCCCGGAAACCACTTTTCTACTCTCTGTTGCTATGAATTTCACTTTTCTTTTCTTTTTCTTTCTTTCTTTTTTTTTTTTTTTAAAGATTCATAGATAAGTGATACCATATAATATTTGTCTTTCTCTGTCTGGCTTATTTCACTTAGCATAATGCTCTCAAGAGTTCATCCATGTTGTTGCAAATGACAGGATTTCCTTCTTTCTGATGGTTGAGAAATTTTATATATATATAGTTATAGTTATAGTTATATATTAGCTTACATCTAGCTTACGTTTGGGGACTACAAAGTGAAATCAGCTTAGAAGCTTCTAATTTCCCCCAATAATTTTCCCCAACTAATTTTTCAATAGTTGTGATTTCAGACTCCATTATCTACACAAACTGTCTCAGAAATTATATATACATATACAATTTCTCATATATAAAAATATACATTATATATAACATATACATAATGAGCTATAATGTATGTGTTACACACATTATGTATGGTGTGTGTGTGTGTGTATCTCACACCTTCTTTATCCATTCATCATCAATGCACACTTAGATTAGTTTCCATTTCTTGTCCCTTGTGAATAATGCTGCAGGGAGCATGGGGGTCCAGATATCTCTTCTAATCCTATTTTCATTTCTTTTGGATATTCTTTGATATACGAGCGTATTATTTGTTAACTATTTTCTTCATCAAATTTTTACCCTCTGGAGGCTGTCGGTGATCTTGCCCTCAAACTACACCTAATAATTTTATAGGGCAGAAAAAATTCTTATACTAAAATAAAAGCTACGGCAGTGGTGCTCTGAAACACAGGGAAACGAAATACATGCAAAGCAAACCCGGAGAGTCTCCGACAGTACTGCCCTGTCATCACACTTGCTTGGCATCTATATGCAAAGCAAACTCATTTAAATTCATTCAAAATGTAACTCATTCAAATTTATTCTTCATGATATTTTCTAACTGGAAACTTTGGTGTCAAGTAAATTGGCGAATATGTCATTGCCTGAAGCCATAATGTTGAAATATTACCTTCTATACTGTATTTATTTAATGTGTTTTAAGAAGAAAAAAGTCATCGTACAGAAAGTAAGGGAGTCAATGTCCAAAAAGCGCTATGACTTTTCAAGGTGGTGCTTATTCTTTAATTGAACAGCCATCATGTGTCGTTAAGTGTGTTCTCTACAGTTCCAGGCACCAGAGTAAGAGCTTAACAAGTATAATTATCTCCCTTTTTTCACCACACCCATTCCCTTCCTCCTTGTCTTCCCATACTTTTGCCATCTCTGGATAGTACATTTAAAACTTCAGCTTCCCAGAGTAACTCAAAAAGGGCTCACAGTTTCTATGAGCTGCAAAATGATGCCTGAAACCCGTACAAAACAATGTCTCTCCTTTATCTCGCAAAAAGTCAAACTGATTGCAAATCTGCATCTAGGCTGTGTCTTTTTCCTAAGAATATTGAAATATTTCATAGGCATGTCATGTTGTTTCCAACATCCCTGTGAGGTATAGCGATAAGTACGGACTGTTATTCAGGTGCGGAAAATCAGTGAGGCAAAATGAGCTGTCCGGGTTTACAAAAGCTCGATTCCAACAATGTCACTGCCTGCCTGTATTACCTTGTTGGCTCATTTATGCTTTTCTCCTCGTGAGCACACTGAGTAGAGACAGCAGAGTTTCAAACAAACCTCTCTTTCCCCATTGGTATTCCCAGCCTCAAATGTGAAAATTACGGGAAGCAGCTGTTCGTTATTCTCCCATTAGAAACTCACAATTTATTGCATATTCTGCATTCTAGTGCTTCGTATGCACATACTCATGGGAGCAGGGATCCACACGTAGGCACCTTCTCCTTTCTTGCCCGCCCTACGCCTTTCAGAGCAAACCTATTCCTATAAGTGGCTCACTACCGCCGTTGTATTGGACGTGATAGGTGGAGGAGTCCTAAAAGGTTAGGGGGTTACAGTCTGAAAACCGCTGCAGTTGTTCTGAGCATGTGCCCTGTAGACTTGAGCTTCAAGGAGCATAACTGATCGTAAGGGTCCCAGCCACGCATGGCGAAATCAATTAATGTGTTTAAGCGCGCTTCCCCTGGGTTACCCCCAACCAGTGATGGGGCACAGCACGGTTCCTGAAGCACAGTTGCCCTGGATGCAGACTTTGTTAGGACTGTGGAGAAGTCAGGGATCCTTCCATCCGTCTGGCCCCCGTCCCCTCCCTTCTTCACTTTGGGACAGACTTCCATCCTGGTGTGATGGCTCTCACAGCCTTACTTGTGTTGAATAAGAAATAAATCCAGATTTAGGTAGGGAGAGACTTTGTTGAAAAAGACAAGTTCAGTGAGGGGAGAAGACGAATGAATGAAGGTGTACTCTCTGACCATGAGAGTTGCAAGGTCAGGCAGAAAGAGGCTTCTCCTTTATGGGGAGGAAGAAACAAGGCCAAAGACAAGCTGTGGGGAGGTGGGACGAGTGAGTGGTGTGATCAGACAATGAATCAGGGAACATTATCCTCTGAGGTTAGCTGGTTCTTGGAGGCACTACTCAGAAGGGATTATTGTCTGTCCCAGTTCTCAGGGGGGTGGGCCAAGGATCAGGGGCCGGGGAGTAAGTAGCGAAGCCTGACTTCAGTTTGGTAAAGTTACATTCATGGGCATTGAACCCTGTTGGACAATGGTGACTGGCGGTTCAGCCATTAATTTATGAGACAAAAAAGGGAATATATAGTGTGTGTGCGTCTTTGTCATAAATAAACAAGGGTTTCGTTCACCAGTTCCGTCTAAGTCAAGGGAGAAGGGTGGTTCTTTGCAGCGAGCCGTTTCTTGGACTACAAAATCGGGGTGGGTTGCTTGACTATTTGTTTTCCAGAAGCACAGAGCTCAGTAAAGTTCAACATGGTCATTTGGCTTCCTCCCCATTTGGCCTCACAGGCTTTTCCCAGAGTAAAACACTTTACACACTTAATCCTTTCTTCCCATCTGCTTCTTGGAGAACCTGAACTAACACACATTTCTTATATGACTTTTTTTTTTTTTTTGCCTTCTCCATTAGAATGATTTATGCCAGTGGTTCTCAAGTGTTGTTATGCCTAGAAATGACACGTAGCGGAGCTTGCTTCACGCAGACTCTTAGGAACTGGTTTGAAGATTTCATAGATGTGGGTGGAGCCAGGAATTAAACATTCAGGTCAGTTGTGAGAGGTCTTCAAGCCGCACGTTGAATACTACTGCTGAAATCAGTCTGTGCAAGGTGGGAAAGGTTTACATAATTACATATGAACGTGGATGTTGAGAGAGCTTTGCAGTAATTTTCATCTCCCATAGGAATGTCTAGTTGATGTAAAAATCCTCTACTTTCCCTTGACTGGCTATTTCGGCCTTGCTGCTACTTGTAGGGGGGTGTAGTATTTTGGGAGCCCTGGCTCTGGATTTCGAGTGCCAGGATTTGAGTTCTACTCCATCCTTCCTGACTTTATAACCTTGGACGCACGCCTTCACTTCCCATTGAAACACCTATGTCAAAGAATTTTTATGAAGATTAAATTAGTATATGTAAAGTACTTACCATTCTGTCCAGGACTGTCATGAGGTCTCAAGAATGGCTCATCATATCTGCTATAATTATTAACCACGCATTTCACTAGATAGCATTTACTGAATACTCTATAAATCAAGCACTATGCCAAGCAATTTGCACGAGTTGACTTATTTAATTCTCTCATATAGGACAGAGTTGTGGTCCTATAACAAAGAGGCTCGGCAACCAAAGCTCTTGTCTTTTCCCTACCCCTGCTGAGGCTCCTTACCATGCATTGTAATCACCTGTATACCCATCTGTTTCTTCCACCAGTAATGAGGTACGGAGACCAGCGTATTGGCATATTTGCAGATGAGTCTATTCCAGTCAACTCCAAAGTCTGTTTCTTACATTGATGAAAAAGAAAACTCCAGTTCACGAAGATTGTGAACACCTTAGAGGAGTAGTTATTCCTGCTCCATCTCCCTGCTCTCTCCAGGTCTCAGATACTCCTCAGTACGCTTTGGAACTCATAAGCCTTCCTCAGCCTGAAACTGAGCCAAGGTTTACTTCGGAGGGCTTATTTTGATGGCTGTTTACCTAAACAATACAGGGCTCATTCACTTCTCATTTTTTGATTGTAGACATTTTATCTTAGATGTCAAAGAGCTGAGAACTTATTTTTTTTCCTTTCCTCTCTTCCCCTCCCTTCCCTTCCCCTTTCCCCTTCCCCTTTCCCCTTCCCCTTTCCCCTTCCGTTTTTCTTTCTCCTTCCTTCCTTCCTTCCTTCCTTCCTTCCTTCCTTCCTTCCTTCCTTCCTTCCTTCTTTTCCTCCTTCCTTCCAGAAATTAAGAGTGTTTTAGTTTATGTGTCAGCTTGCTGCAACAGATAAAACTAGAAAAATAGCAGCATAACTCCCTTTTTTGTTATTGTAGAAATGCTATTGCAACTATAGGCCATGATCCAACATGTACATGATGAGCCTCCAGAGGGGGAATCTGAGCCAGCTCAGGAGAGCTGAAAAGAAGAGACAAGGAAGCAAAGACCACTGCTTTGTCTGAGAGACATATTTGTTTTTAGTTGATGGATTCTATAATTAATAAATCTTATTTATGTATTTTCCTGATAGGAGACTTAAAAACCACATTCGCGGCTCTCATCTTCTTACAAATATGATTTGTTTCCTTTGCTTTTCAGGACCTTCTGGTGAGGAGGTTCTCACTTCACTTTAACAATGTTCTTCTGTGTTTTATCCAGGGAAATTCCTTTCTGGTCTGGCTCTAATACTGTGGAGACAGGTAGCATCTATCTGGCTTTGAGGTTACTGTGCTCTAATTCAGGCGGAGAATTTCATCAGTGAAAATTTTCTTAGACCTATGGTAATCGTAATGTGAATTTCACAGATTACTTCCTGCACTTCTGAGAATATTTCACGATGGTGGATGAAGAATCACACTCCATAATTCTATGTTCTAGAAATTTATATTATGATTAGTTTAACTCCTGATGGCAAGAAATTTGGTAGTTTTATGCCAGATTTAATGAATTTGTTGAGTGCAAATGTTTCTCTTCCTGATTTAGGTAAATCTGTTAGATGCTAATTCAAGTAAATCCATGTATTCAGATTAAGATCTAAATCTCAGGAGCAAGATGAAATGGGCACATACTAATCATAAAATTAGGAAGGCATTAGATTAAGAGCCAGAGACATTAAATCTAGTAGAGGCAGCTACTCTACACACACGCGTGCTCGCGTACACACACACGTCAAGTACAGAAAGTAATAATCATAATTTATGAGTAAATGTAGTTATGCTATTTAGCACTTACCAT
The DNA here is from genome assembly GCF_048418805.1 of Vulpes vulpes. NCBI lineage: Eukaryota > Metazoa > Chordata > Mammalia > Carnivora > Canidae > Vulpes > Vulpes vulpes. Next base: position 89,565,309 of record NC_132784.1, on the reverse strand, counting down.
CAATCCTGGAATGACATAAATTGTGACTGGTGTTTCTCAAAACCTTTGCCTTTCTAGGCTGTGGCCTAGGACACCTAAAGAAAAAGTGCGATACTAAAATCAAACAAAATTAAACATAAATAGTGAAATAAACATCCCTGTATATGTTTATATACATATGTAAAACCATTAACCTGAATCCTCTTTAAAACTTTAGAGAAATTAGTTAATGATTTATTTCTCATTGCTCCTCCTATCAAAATTCACCCCTGATACAATTGTATTGATTAGATAATACCCAGAGGCATGTTGACAGGCTCAAATCCATCCACTTGAAAATCAGAAAGAATGAAGTGGGTTATTACTTAAGATAGGGCAATCCTGTCTTTTTTTGATGTCCGCTGACAATCTGGAGTTTACCGGAATTTCCAACTAGCACCAGCTATCAGTGACGTTTAAAATAAATGGGTAGATAGGTCTTTTGTTTTAGATTGGACACCTCTGAGGCTCTTCCCTGTCATTGGGAGTATCCATCTAAATAAAAGGTGATGGATGTAAGACTTCTCAACTTTGGTCATTTCTTCTCAAATGGTAGAGCCATCCTAGGAATGCCCGCAAGCCACCTGACAATCCCATGCCTCTTGACATAAAATTAAAGAGAGTAGACCAGGTGCTAGACCAATCCTTTCACATTGTCAGCCATTGTAGGAATACCATGGTATCTATTCCAGGAGTCCAGGAATGAGACATGTCTCACATTCCCATTGAAACTCCTGGAAGCAGTTATTTGTTTGTTTTGGATAGTCTCATCTGACATTTTCTAATATGGTAACTATTCCAGTTTTATATTTATTTTACTTATCTCCCCAGCATTATCTCGATATCCCTTCATCTGTATTTAAACTGAAAAAAAAAAAAAGAAGTAGTAACTGATGGTTGATTCTCAAGTGGAATCTTGCCTTTTGTCCTATATTCATCTATGAGATCCTCACTTGTCATGGAAGGAGCCACTGGCTGCCTAACATTCAATCTTGAGTTGCATTCCATTGAGAGTCTTTGCTGACATCCGACTATCACCATTATCCCCACATCACAGCACTGCCCTTCTTCATAAAACTCCTGGTTAGAATGTTGCTTTAAATTTTCTCCTTTGAAATCTTGGCCTCCTGGGGGAATGTCTGCACAGGCCTCTGCACAATGTTAGGACATTGTTATCTGATAATCTTACGTTAACTACAGTTTTAATTTGTGAAAAAGATAATGGGCAATTCCCACTTCTAGGAATTCCTTCTTTATTAGAATCATCTTCCTTGACATATAAATTTATCTCAGGGATTACTATACAACCCAGAGTGATTATATTGTTTCAGCTTTGTCTCTACTGACATTCTTAACCATTATGGGACTATGACTACTCTTTCTCATCTCATTTAAGTTTCATTAGAGAAATGGGTAATATTTTACTCCAAGGATGACTTCCTGATTTAAGTTATCTCCTGCGAGATCCTTGCCCATTATGGGAGTGACCGCCAGCACTATAACCCTTAAAGGTCATTCTAGTTTAATCTCATTGAAGGAGGAGTTGTGAAAGCATGTAACCAGTTTTTATGCCTGATTTCCTAATTTGTGAAATTATCAAAAGAGGTTTGTAAAATATAGTGATCACAGCTGCATGCTGACTTAGTGTTCTAAGGGACAAAGGATAGACTATCTGAAAGTCAAATTGAGGGAAGAGTAAAAGCACATAATTCAGTGTAAAAACTAGCCCACAGCTCTTCTCTCTTTTTAATCTTCATGTGATTTTCATAATAGGGACATTATTTCTTGATTTTCACCATGTCTGTTTCCCCAGTAGTTCTCTGTAATTTCAATTCAAAGGGAGTGAGGCTGATGTCTCTGTTTCTTAATTACCATGTATGCCCTGGACTCCATACTTAACTTTGATGATTGCCTTCCTTAGCATGCTTCTCGTGCTGCATCTTCAACATTTTTCTCAGCTCAGCCAAAGTAAGGTTTCTATTTTATAGGATACTCCCTTACTTTGGTTTCATATTATCATCTTTTTCAAAAGAACATCAGGACCACAAAGGACACTAGAGCTGTATTCTTCACAGGACTGAGGAAGGAACCAGAAGACAAAACCAATTGTATTTAAGAGTTTTCAACTTTTCTACTTTTATCAGTTCATGTTATGTAAAAGTGAATAAATGACACTTTAATTATGCTTTCAGATGTTACTAAATTGGGAATGTTGCAAACTATAGGAAAGAGAAAGGAATGGCACTACAGGGACTAACGAGGTTCAGCTCTGTGGGTGGATAAAACCAAGAGAACAAAATCACCTGAGAAAAAGTTCTAAGTAATTCAAAACTATGCTGTACTTGTGTGCATGTGGATATATGTGAGTTTCTCTGTGCATCTTTTTATTACACTGTTTAAGTTTAAACGCATTATATTTCATGGGGTAAAAGAAAGCCAGGACTGGCCTTAATAATTTAAGGTACCTAGTGCTTCGTCTTTACATTCATTTGACCTTGGAATTGGCCTGTAGCAAGAAAGAAGTTCTCAGGGCACCTGAGTGGCTCAGTGGTTGAAAATCTGCCTTCAGCTCAGGGCATGATCCCGGGGTCCTGGGATCGAGTTCCATATCAAGCTCCCTGCAGGGATCCTGCTTCTCCCTCTGCCTGTGTCTCTGCCTCTCTCTCTCTGGGTCTCTCATGAATAAATAAAATCTGTAAAAAAAAAATGTACTTCAAATAAGAAGTTCTCTTTTCTTATTTATAAAATGAAGGGACTGCATAAAATTTATAAGCCCACCTTTAAAAGTTCATGGATAAATATTTGAGTCATGGTTTTTATGGCAAGTACAGTATGGGACGTGTAGCCATTTGAAAATAACTAGAAAATTAATTAAATTTTCTCTGCAGATGCTCTTCTTCAAGCAAGTGTCCCTTATGACTTCTCTACATTGTCCCACTTTTCACCAGAAGTTAGCTTTATTCAGGCACAAGCTATACTGTTGACCTCAGCCAGAAGGCTCACATATATTTTGGCCTCATGATACCTATGGGATGGAGGGCATTCTTGGGCATTATTTAAGAAAAAAAAAGTACCAAAACTACTATCTAACTAATATCCACAAGTTGACCTAAGGATGATCTGCCTAATTGTACAAAATTTAGTTAAACTCCGGGGAAATGTAATCATTATAAATGTAGGAAGTAGGAAGTACCAAGAGATCAATTACATGAAACTGATGAGAGCCAAGTGTTTAGAAATAAGCAGAGTTTCTGGGGCAGTAAGTTCACTGATAGAATGATTCACCTGCCCCACGAGCGTACCACCCACATTATAGTCCATCTTTCATCTCCCTCTGAGTTATAGTCTGATGAAGTTAGAACAGATTAGGCGAAGAATTCTAAAGTTCTAGTCCTAAACCTGTTGTTACAAACAATAACATCATAGACAGTCCTACTTCCAATCACCCTCCCTGGTCTCAAATTTCAGCTTCCCTATCTAAACAGAAATAAGTTAGTCTAGAGTGGTAGTGAGTGAGCGGTAGCCTCCAGGCACCCATGGTGTTATAGGAAGGGACTTTAAATTCTAATGTTATTGAAGATCTTGATGTTTTGCTCTTGGGTGAGTAGGAGAATATCTGTGCCTTTAATACACACAAGGCAGTCAAGAGGAGGAATGAGTTTCAGGTTTAAGAGTGGTGGAGGAAAGAGTACTCAACTGGGAAAGAGTACTTGAATTTTCATGCTTTTTTAGTCATTTACCACTTACTAGCACTGTAATATATTTGAACCAATTTTTTCTCAACTGCTACATAAGAATCTTACTATTAATTTTATTATAAAGGTAGGATTTAAAAAAAGCCATCAGGCATCCAGGTGTTATATTCCAGCAGTTTGGAAATATGCTTGTGGTGTCTAACAGTACAGAAATAAAGGAGGAAGATGCATAAGGAAAGGGGATTGGAGTTGGTGCTTAGAGTATCGTCAGTGACTTTCAGGTATACACGTGTGCGTGTGTGCGTGTGTATGTTTAGTGTCTCAGAATCTCAGCTGACTTTAATGCAATACTATGCATGATTGCATTGTCTTTTCTTTAAATTAATAGACCATTTTTTGAGCAATTTATGTTTACAGAGAAGCTGAGCATATAGTTTTAATGTACCTCTTCAATCCTCCCCCGAGCTTCTCCTGTTACTAACATCTTCCATTACATAGTTTGAAGCAGGTGACAGAATTCAGATCTCAAGAAAGTGAGCAGTGAGAGTGGGTATGAAGAGATGTAGCAGAGAAGAACAGACTGCTCTTTAGAATCATTGGTGGTTATCAGAGGAACAGAGAAGTGATAGTCATATACAGTAACAGGCCCCAAAGACTTTTTCTTATTGATAGCAGTTATTTTGACTTTTTTTTTTTTCAGTCTAGTTGTGGGTCAGGAGATTTGAAACCTGAAGAGAAATAGTCCAGGAAAGTGGCCAGGGCAAAGAAAGAGGAGAGGACAAGAAAATGAGAACGAACATTGGAGAGATGAGAGGAGTTGATACTGGAATTATGGGAGAAGAATTTTCCTTGAAACTGAACAACATATTTGGAACACTCCTCTGACACTGGGTGGAAAAAGTAAAAGTGAAAAAAAATGGATAGTTGGGGAGATAAGGAGAGCTGAGGGTGTTAAACTCTTGATTAAGGGCCTTGATTTTGAGCATCCTGTGGCTGAGGAGGAGAGGTTGAAGGAGGAGGGGTGTGGTTACCTGGGGAGAGGAAGCACGAAGGGGATGCAGGTGGACCGCTAGTCTAAGACAAGGGGGGAGAGATTTTAATGTACAGAAAGTGGGAGCTTTCCACCAGAGCTGTGTGCGTGGGTGGAGACTTGTCTGCCAAACCTACAAGGGTCTTTGGGAAAGAATCAGTTTGGGTTTTGGCCCTTGTCTGACTGAGCAGCCTATAGGAAAGCTTACTCAGAAGCAGCTACCAATTTCCTGTAGTGCAGAGGATGACAGATGGTTATGCTGCCTCCTTGGGGCTGAAGAACTTTGACATCCATCATTCAGGGCAGGCAGGGATCCTCAGGATTGATGACTTTGCAGGTCTCCAAGCATGTTGCTTTCATTGGGTGGCATTTTGTCTTTTTTAGCGGCTGAGAGGATGAGGAACAGAAGCTGGTATCAGCAGGCCCCTCTTTGTCTGCTTTTTGCCTTTCTCCCACCAGTGGGCTCTTGTTAACTTTCTATGGGTTGACTCAGGATCATCTCAGGAATTACTGGTTCTTTTAATCCCTTCATATTCTATCACCCTTTTTAGGTTGGTCTAGCTTTCAGAGCTCTTGGGGGCATGTCAGACCTCTCAGTCCCCATTTTCTTACCGTACTTTTGAACATTGCTGTGGAACTCCACCACACCCCACCTCTGTCTGGGACCAGTAGAGACAGAAGTAAGGACAAATATGTGTTTATTGGTTTATTAGTCTGTGCCATTTATCAAAGCAGATGTGAAGTAGGAGGATGTGAAGAGGATCATGATGATGACAGATAATTCTTAGTAGCTTCGTACTGGATGTGAGGCACATCCTTATTCATACCCACAACAGCAACACACTTAAATATTATTCTTGTAATGCTAGTCTTGTTTCCATTTTTACAGATTAGAAAACTAATTTGAATCAAAGAAGGTAGTCAGATTTTCCAAGATCACACTTTCTTATTTGCAAGTGAGGATTCCCATCTCAGACAAGCCTAAGCAAATGGGACTGTTTTAGCTCACATTACCAAAATGCCTATTGGTGGTCCTGTCTACAGCCCAAGAGGGACTCCGAAAGCTTAACCAGTATAATCAGAACTGACTTTCCCTCTATGTCCTGATTTGATTTCCTCTATGTAGGCTTCATTTGAACCCAAACTCCCGCAGTACATTGTCAGTAATGGCCAGCTTAGCTCTAAGTCTATACTGCACTGGGTCAACATATGATCATGAGAAAAGACAGAGTGCCTCAACCTCTACAGCTTTAGAAAAAGGCCTTGGACCCTCTTGCACTGTTGGTGGGAATGGGAACTAGTGCAGCCTCTCTGGAAAACCGTGTAGAGGTTCCTCAAAGAGTTAAAAATAGACCTGCCCTACGACCCAGCAATTGCACTGTTGGTGATTTACTCCAAAGATAGAGATGCAATGAAACGCTGGGACACCTGCACCCCAATGTTTATAGCAGCAATGTCCACAATAGCCAAACTGTGGAAGGAGCCTCGGTGTCCGTTGAAAGATGATGGATAGGGAAGATGTGGTTTATGTATACAATGGAATATTACTCAGCCATTAGAAACGAAAAACCACCATTTGCTTCGACATGGATGGAACTGGAGGGTATTATGCTGAGTGAAATGAGTCAATCAGAGAAGGACAAACATTATATAGTCTCATTCATTTGGGGAATATAAATAATAGTGAAAGGGAATAGAAGGGAAGGGAGAAGAAATGGGTAGGAAATATCAGAAAGGGATACAGAATATAAAGACTCCTAACTCTGGGAAACGAACTAGGGGTGGTGGAAGGGGAGGAGGGCGGGAGGTGGGGGTGAATGGGTGATGGGCACTGAGGGGGGACTTGACAGGATGAGCACTAGGTGTTATTCTGTATGTTGGCAAATTGAACAATTTATTATTAAAATAAATTTATTATTAAAAAAAGAAAAAAGAAAAAGAAAAAGGTCTTGGGAAGAGCCCCGATTGGCCAGACTTTGGTCATGTGCCCATCCATGATCCAATCACTGTGGCACGACAGGGGTAGGACTTTGATTTAGAGGTGGTGGTAGTTACACAGAGGCCTCTGACCTACAAGGCTGGGAAAGAGTCACTTTCACATGAACTATATGGAATAGGTTGCCCACCAATAAAGGGCTGTTCCCAGAGGAAGGGAGAGAGAGAGAGAGAGAGAGAGAGAATGCATGTAGGCAGTCTCAAAAATTTATGTATTTCAAAGTTAGGTACTTTCAATCAGATGTTGTGAGATCCAGGATTTGGACACAATCCCCACATCCAGCATCATCCTGAACCATCCTGAACAGTCCTTGTGCTAGTTGATTTGTGGAGCTTATCTAATACTCTTCATAACCCCTGGGGGAAAATATTATTAGTCCCATATTGTAGGTAAGGTGCTAAAGTGGAGCCACATAAAGCAACTTGACTGATTCTATAGAGTTTCTTTGTGACCAAGCCAGGATCTAAACTTAAGACTATTTGACTTTGCTTTTGGATTCCGTGTGCTTGGTTATGAACATCATAGTGGGCGTTATCATAGCCAGCTTTGAATGTCAGCAGGTGACTGGGGATGTAATCTATATTAATTGATTTTGCTATTTAACAAACAACCTTAGTATCTCAGTGGCCTTCAAAATAAATATTTGTTTTTCTCACTCATGGTCTGCAGTCAGCTGGGGCAGCTATGCTTTGGGCTGGGAGTGGAGTTCAAATCTGCTCCTTCTGTTGGGTTCTTGAGCCCAAGCTAGAGGAGCAGAAGCTATCCACGGAAAGCTCTTTTCATGGTGGACCCTTGAAATGTCAGAAAGCATCCCCCGCCCCTTGCAAGCCCATTTCAAGTCTCTGCTCGCATGCTATCCACTAACATTCCATCGGTTAAAGCAAAATACGTGGTTCAGCTCTGTATCAATGACCTGGAGAAGTACACCCTATCCACAGTGGGAGTTGGGGAGTGAATAGTCTCTGAAGAATCTGAACTAGAAACTAGAGGGAGGGTCCTTAATTCAGACTTTGCTGTTTGTTATTTTTTTTTTTTTCAAAATGCAACTTATTGGAAAAGCACTGTCAACTAGTAGGCCTAGAAACATGGAAATCACAAGTTAAATTTAGGAGGTGTTGGTAGTTGAATTGGCCCATATAATGGTCAACTTACGAAATAGTATTATTTCTACTTGTCTTTGGAGCCTGGCTGAAACATCTTTACATATCACTGTCTGGCATGAATGTGATCATTACAATACTCTTTTGTGTATTTAGGGGGGCAATATATTAAGCTTTGGAGCAATATTTTAAATGGAAATTGGAGGAGCCATGCAGCCCTGGAGTGCAAAATGACTGTGACCATGGACAACTGGGAAGCTATGCAATTGTTTCTTGAGGTGTGAAATAATAGCTATCAAAGTCTTTTTAAAGCAACGTTTGGGGCACTGGAACTTCATAGATAAATAATATTCTACTGGTTTTATTTATACTAAATAGTTTAAATAGACTAATAGCTTAAGTTCATTCCATTCCAACTACTGTAGTCCTACTCATGAAGGACTACAACCTGATTTTCTTACCAGCGGTATTTCCTTGCTCTACCCCAAAGCCATAGAAAGCCAGTAGGGGTAGTTCTGACTTTATTTGTGCTCAAGGAAAGGCAATATTGTTCCTATAATTGAAACTGCAGGCACTGTTATTAAGGCAAAGGGTCAGAATTTCAGGTAGAATTGAAATTGGTGAGCCAGCTTTATTATCAAGGATGAGAGATTGTCGAATATTTTGATTGTTTTTCAATAAGAAGTAAACATTTCAGTGTACCTAGTATGGGTATGGGTACTGTGGGAGAGAAAAAATAGACAAAAATAGAAAGTATGATTTTTACCTACAGTGGAGAGAATCATCAAAGGGAAGAGATTTGGCACTAGGAATCAGAAATCCTCAATTTTACCACTAGCTAACTTTTAGATTTTTGAAGGAATAATAAAACCTCCCCAGGATTTTATTTCCTTATCTTGAAAATAAAACCGTTTATTTGGACTCCCTGCAGTGACGGCTTTGATTTAAATATTGTAGAATGTCAAGGAATGTGCTGCCTAATTGGGAAATCACAAAACATAGGAACATCTCATATGTTAATAATCATGTGTTGAGTGCCTACTACCTTGTGCTAGGTTTTGCTCTTAGTGGTGAGAGTGTAGTTGTGGTGGAAAGGGAAAAACAAAAACCAGAAAACAGAAAAAACAACCTGGCTGTAGGGAGTCCTGGGTGGCTCAGCAGTTGAGCATCTGCCTTTAGCTCAGGATGTGACCCTGGGGTCCTGGGATCGAGTCCTGCATCGGGCTCCCTGCATGGAGCCTGCTTCTCCCTCTGCCTGTGTCTCTGCCTCTCTCTGTGTGTCTCTCATGAATAAATAAATAAATAAATCTTAAAAACAAACAAAAACAAAACAAACAAACAAAAAAAACAACCCTGGCCCTAGAAAGCTTACATGCTGGTGGGAAACAAATAATTACATGATTTAATTTTAGGTATTAATAAATGCTGTGAAAAAATTAAAACAAGTTAAAAAAAGAAAAGAGAGTGATGGCAGGAGAATTTGTTTTAGACAATTAGAAAAGTTCTGTCTGAGGAGCTAGCCCTGGAGACTGGAATTAAATTATTGGATTAGTAATTATTTGGGGGAAAAAATGACCTCTCTACCCAATGCAACGAGCCTTAGGTCAGAAGGTGTTTTGGTACGTTTAAGGAATGGCAACAGCCGTAGCCTAATGACACAGCGAAGTCTGCACATGCCACACTAAGCGGGGGTAAGGGGTACCTGTGGCCTGACATAAAGGCGCATTGAACTAATCAAAAGGGGAGATTAGCCGAGTAATTCCTGCGATTGGGTTTTTGCTTCATTTCTGTTGTTTCATTGGTCACCAAGTTCAGACGTTTTGCTTCCTCGTGTCTGCCCCTCACTGTCATCCTAGTACCTGAGTCGGGTGCCGGCGGGTGGTTGCAGAGACCCCTGGCTTAGAGGCATGCTCTACTAAAAAGTAGACCTGACCATATAACTCACTTCTAAAAAATAATACGTGGGTTTTTTTCTTTTGTATACTTTCCGATCTGCTTTGTAAAAAAAGTAAATCCAAACTACTCAGCATGAGAGGACTTCTGTGACTTGACCCTATTAACTTCTATAGCCTCCCCAAGGCCCAGGCTTCTTGCCTTACCCAAATTCCACAGCCACGCTAAACGACTTGCTATTTTCCAGAATGCTGCGCTGCCCTGAATCTTCATCCATGACCCTACCCTTTGGTCTAGCTTCCTTCGTGGGTCATTGGGCCCGGTTAGCACGTGTGCGGGGAGCTTTCCCCCAGCCACAGTCTGCTCCTGCAGAGCGGTCCTCCTCGTTACCGCCTTGCCCCCCTAGACGATGAGTTCCCTGCAGGTCTGGACAAAGTCATTAATCTCTGTATTTCTGGCATCCAGTTCAGTGTCTGACTCCAAGCTTAATAAATGTTTCTAAAAATAATGAACGTGGGACATAATATATGGCTTATTTAATTTTAAAAGCCAGGCCGCATCTTCCCCCCTCACTTTTTTTTTGCCCCATTTGTTTTTCTTTCCCTTCTGCATTATACATCTAAGTTCGTGTTTACGCATTAATCCAAGTGACTGTTCCAAACACTGGCATCTCATGCTAAAGGGGGAGAACAGCACACCGTGTGAAAGACTGGTCTTTGCTAAGTAGGGACTGAGAACCAATTGTTTTTTATTTGAACTCTACTCATGGGTGTCCCATTGGTCGTTATTATTGAATTAGCAGCTGTTTTAGTTATTTTCATTTGCCTCCAGGAACGGTGAGCCTTTTGCTGTAGCAGGTTCATAGGCGGTCGGGGTCTCACGCAATGCAGCAGGGTTATTTTTCTCCCTAAGGTCAACAGCCTCAGATGAAGTTAGACTAAGGAACATCTCATCTACCGGTAGCCATTTTTACGTTGGTTCCCCGCCACCCCCCACCCCCCATCCTTTGATCAGTGAATTTTGTTTTTATTCCTTCCCAAGAAGTGAGAAGGAAGGGAATTGAGAGAAAGACTGTAGGTCTTTTCTACTGCTTGTCACAAGCAGTGAGGTGGGGGGTGGGAGGTGGCTTTATCTCCATTTCTGAGCAGACAAACAAGAGATTCAAAGAAGTTCCGCGATTTGTCTGGACAGCTAATTGGCAGAAGAGGTCGAATGGAGTCTAAAGCATTTGTCCTTTTACTCTATTACGTCTCCTCCTCAAGGGATGATCTAAGTGAAAGACCTGTGTGTTCTCATGTGCGGTACTATGTAAAAAATGCACACACACACACACACACACACAAGTTAACTATATTTCCCAAATGGCAGAAATTGGTTGTTGGAAAAGTTTGGTTAGGTAGACCTGCTAGTCTCAAGTGTGGGCACAGGCTCTGAGAACTTCCTCAGAGATGCCCCCATTTCTTCTGACCCACTTATGAACTGATATTTCATCACAGAAAGCAGATTTAGAAGCATGATGTGTGTGACGGCTACAACTGGAAGGGTGGAATTAATGACTGACTTTGAACTGATCGTCCCTGATCCATTGCTTCACAACAAGGAAAACACACGGCGATCGTGTGTCTGGCTGATTCACGGTGGTCAGTGACATCATCATGGCCCAGATTTCACTCTTGCCCATGATTGTTGTTAATGAATATTCTAATATCTCACATGTGCTAGTGCAGTGTGTTAGGGTCCTTATTTCTAGTTGTTTCGAGCATAGTCCTTGAGATAGGTGCCATTTTCTAACAAGGTGGCAGTGCTTTCATTTTACATTCTGTGTTTTAGTATCGAGAACGCATTTGGCCTGGAGTCGGGAAAGCTAGCCGTTGTCCTAGGTTCAGTCCTGACAAGCTGTAGGAGTTCACACGGCTCACTTTCCTGCCCTGAGCCTGTTTTCTCATTTGTTTTTTTTTTTAATTTTTTTATTTATTTATGATAGTCACAGAGAGATAGAGAGAGAGGCAGAGACACAGGCAGAGGGAGAAGCAGGCTCCATGCACCGGGAGCCCGACGTGGGACTCGATCCCGGGTCTCCAGGATCGCGCCCTGGGCCAAAGTCAGGCCCCAAACCGCTGCGCCACCCAGGGATCCCTGTTTTCTCATTTGTTAAGGGGAGTGGGCTATGAGAAGAGTGATTTCTGATTTATCCTGCACCTGAACAATAAAACGGTTGAAATGCCAAAAAGGGAAACTGATGAACTCACAGCAGGATATAGTAGTTTCCTAAGATCATCCTGACATAAAGTGTCGTCAGCACTTGCTGCCCCACAATGCTTTTAAAATTAAATTTTATTTAATGTTTAGATTACGCTCTTTATGATCATTTCCCATAGAATTCCATCAGAGTCCTGATGGTGTCCTGTTAACTCCCAAGCAGAGTGCACAGCCTAGAATGTGGGACTGTATTGACGGAAATGACAGGACGGGATGTTTAAAATGAGAACCACCCTTGTGAAGTAGGGTTGCTATTCCGTATTTTGCCAATGAGGAGCTATGTTAGATGACATATGACCTCTCCCATTGGACACCCTGACCCCTTACACTGATTCCCCAAGTTCTGGACTTGCCATGTTCTGGGCATGTGTTTGTATTTCTCTGGAACTTCAGATCCAGCCACACCTTCTTCTGTGACTTAAGAGAAAGATTAGTAGCTTGTGACTTTTTTTTTTTTTTTTTTTTTAAATCAAAGGCAATGAAGTTCAGCAATGACCATAAGGTTTGGAAGTGCTGAGGTAAGATGATTTCTTTGGAAATGTCAAAATCTCTAGATATCATTCCAGTTTCTTGAACCTTATTTTTCCTCAACTCTGCATAAGTCCATTCATGCCGTAGTGCATTTGGTACCTATGGAATTATTCTATGTTTACAGCATGGACAAAAATTAATGAAAAAGTGAAAGGGAGTTTTATAGGGTGTGAGCACAGCCATGGGTTTCTTTAGTACCATAGGATTCACCTGATTATACGTTTACGTGAACTGAAGTATCCTCAGCATCTCATCCTTCTTCCTGTCCATCATCTTAACAATAATGTGAAAAACCATTGCTTGCATTTTCATGGACTTGTACTAGTTTTTGCTGAGTCCCTCTGTGGATATTATTTCATTAATTCCTCACCTAACACGGAAAGGTAAGTATGATTTTCCTCATTTCCCTGATGAGGAAGCTGATTCTGAGAGAGATTAAGGAATTACCTGAGAACAGATAGCCAGCTGGGCAGGAAAAAACCACACAGTTCCTTTAGGCTTACAGGCTTACAGTCTCTCTCTGATGCTATATTATCTGGGAACTGAAACTTTTTGTGTCAACATAATAACCTTGCTTTCTTAGGAAACTCTTTCTTCATAGGCACTCCCAGATTATATGTCTATCACATATTGTAGACATTTTTAAATTAAGGTAATATCTGTCTACTTACTTACCTACCTTCTATCTCTCATCATCATGGTGTACACCAAATATATCTACAGCTCAGGAAAATTTTATAAAGTCAACACACATGCAACTAACATTCACCGTTTTGTAAAAAATGGCCAGGATCCCTAACAGACAACTATCATTCTTACTTCTGTCATCAAATTTTAGTGTTACTTGTTTTTAAACTTGAAATACGTGGAAATATGTACTCTTGTACACGTGTACCCTTGATTTCCTTATTTGTTTCCTTAGATAAGTTCTCAGTTTCCTTCTGTATCACATTTTACTTGCTTGGAGGAATCTCTTCTTTCTGTGTGCATTTTGTAGTGACCCCAACACACTAAGATCACACTAAGATCACTCATAGTTTCTGTGATTTGCTAGAAACAGAAAATATGTATGGTTATAGTTTGTTACAGAGAAAGGATATAGAGGTAAAATCGACAAAGGTTAAAAAAAATCACTAAAGGTAAAAGGCACCTGGCACAAAGTCTAAGAGAGACCAGATACAAGCTTCCGGTTGTCCTACTGACAGTGATTAATTCTAGCAATGGTGTGGGACAATATCTACAGAATATTGCCAACCATGGAGGCTCACTCAATCCTTGGCGGTCTAGGGTGTCTACCGGGGATGAGTCTCGAGGCATGCGTGGGACTGATCTCAATTACTCAATCTCCAGCCCTGCCAGAGATCAAACTACTACAGTGTGGCCCAAAGTCCCCACTATGAATCCTGTTGTTACAATAAACTCTCTGGCATGGCTCAAGCCCCTGGCTATACAAAGATACTTTAGTCAGAGTATTGCAAGGGCTTAGACGTTGTCTTCCAGAAGACAGACCTTTCTTTGAGATGTGCAGGGTTTGAACACGAAAGCCCACTAAATTAACTGTTTCCTGCAAGCTAAGCACCCCAGACCTTCTGAGTTAACCCCTTGCTGCATACCAGGTCTCCAAACAATGAATTTTCTCAGTCTTGGTTTCCCTGAAAAGTCCTACTTCACCTTAATTTTTTTTAAAGATTTTATTTATTTACTTGACAGAGAGGGAAAGAGTGAGAGAGCACAAGCAGGGCGAGCAAGAGAGGGAGAAGCAGGCTCCCCGCTGAGCAGGGCGCTGATACAGGGCTTGATCCCATGGTCCTGCCATCATGACCTGAGCCAAAGGCAGACACGGAACTGACTGAGCCACCCAGGCGCCCCTACCTTTATTTATTTATTTATTTTTGAAGTATCTTTTCACTGGGTACAGTGTTTTTCTCTCTGTACCCCAAACATATCACTCCTCTGTCCTGCATAGTTTCTAATGAGAAATCGACTATAATTCTTATCATTCTCCTTCTGTCATTAATGTTTCCTTTTTTTCCTGGGTGTTTTCAAGTTTAAAAGAAAAAATCTTGCAGTGTGACAATGAAGTGTGTATTTGGATGCATGTGCATGTACGCAGTCCATCTTACATCTGTGGTTTTATCAGTACACAGCCATAATTCAAAGATGTTGAGGGTTTGGTTCCAGACCACTGCAATAAAGCAAATACTGCGATAAAGTCAGTTAAATAAATTTTTGGGTTTCCCCATGCATATGAAAATTATGTTTACACTGTCCTATAGTCTGTTAAGTGTGCAATAGCATACGTCAAAAAATGTACATACTTTAATCAAAAAAAATATTTTTGGCTAAAAACTATTGACCATACTAACGTAAGAGTTTAAAATATTTAAGAATTACCAAAATATGTGACACTAAGAAACAAAGTGAACAAATGCTATTGGAAAAATGGTGCAATTAGACTTGCTTGATGCCAGGTTGCCACAAACCTTTGGTTTGCAAAAAAAAAAAAAAAAAAAAAAGAAAACTCAACCCTCTACCCCCCCAAATTTTCAAAAGTCAGTATCTGTGAGCTCTATGTTTTATCAAGGATTATAAATCTTGGGCCCCTGGGTGGCTCAGTGGGTTAAGCATCTGACTCGATTTTGGCTCAGGTCATGATCCCATGGTCTTGGGGTTGAGCCTCAAATGGGTTGGGGGGGTCCGTGCTCTGTGGGAATCTGCTTCTCTCCTTCTCCTTCTGCCCCTCCTCCTGCTTGTGCTCTCTCTCTCTCTCTCTCTAAAACAAATCTTTAAAAAATATTATAAATCTTGGTACATTAGTATCAAGTATTATTTGACCTTGCTTCCCTTTCTTCTCTATTTCTTGGACTCTCATATTTCAGACTACTTTATACTGTCCCACAGGTCACTGAGACTCTTAATTTTCTTCAGCTTTTTATCTCTTTTTCCTCATTTCAAATATAATTTCTATTGCCTTGTTTTTAAGAGTACTGATCTTTTTTTTTTTCTGCAGAGCCTACTCTGCCATGGAGCTCATTTGATGAGTTTTCAATTTTATATGACATATTTTTTAGCTTTACATGTTCCTTTTGGTTTTTTTTCAGAGTTTGGATTTGTCTGTTAGGTTTCCTGTTTGTCCTTTACATCTTTGCATATATTTACAGTAACTGAAAGTCCTTTTCTGCTACGTCCATCATTTACGTCATTTTGGGGTTGGTTTCAGACAGACTTCTCTTTGTTCCTTGGCCATGTCTTTTTGATTCTTTGCATCTTATTGTTTTCTTAATTGAATACTTGACATTGTGCATATGGTGTTGAGAGTTTGGATATTTTTGGCTTCCCTTATAGATTGTGGGAGTCTGTTTTGACAAGCAGCTTAATTTAATTGCAGTTCAGCTTCCTATTTTCAACTGCTTCTTTTTGAGCTCTTGGAGTCTGTGTATAAAGTAGGCCTACCGTGTCCTATAAGACCTTCCATGATCTGGTTTATAACTGTGGCTTTTAATTCAAATCCCATATTCATTTGCCTTTGCTTCATGTGTTTCAGGAACATTTGTCTTTTTGCTATTTTTAAAACGTGCCAGGTTTGCTTTAGACGTGGGTCTTGATTCTTGCTTCTCCTCTGCCTAGAATGTTCTTGTTCAATTTGTTTGTAATACTTGTACCCTTACTTTAAGATTTGTTTGTTGTCATCTCTTCAGACGGTACTTGCCTGACTGCCATTTTAAGAATAGATACCTTTTCATTTCGCCACTTGATCACACTTCCCTTACCTCGCTTATGACTTCTTCACAGTTACTATTTGATATAATAAATTCATTTACTGAAAGCACTCTGACCATAGCAGGCACTCCTGAATTTTGCCTTTTTCATAAACATCCTAAGTGACTAACAGAAACCTGGCACATTCAAAAAATATTTGTTGAATGAAAAATGATTCCCAGTTCCTTAGCTATCAGATATGGTAATGCCTGCCCTGGAAATTTCAGGTTTATTTTTCCTGAGTGTTAAATGAAATATTAACTATGTTGTAAAAATCCGTCATTTTTAAAAACGCTCTTACTTTATTTAGGGAAATCTTTGATTTGCATATTTCAGAGGTATACAAGGACCTACGTACTGGCTCTTACACAAAAGAACCAGGTGTTTATTTTTTTTCAGCTCCTTTAGGTGGGGTGATCACTGTTTTGATTTGATTGGGACTAAAGTTTTTTCCAAGTTGTGGGATTTTAGTGCATGTTTCCTATATTTGGCAAATCATATGCTACTGCCTTAGAGTTTGCGTATTCGGTGATGTAAAGGAGTCAGTGGAGAATTAATTCTAGCCACAGCAGGGATATCCAGGGTTCAAGTGCTGTGGTGGCAGCAGCCAGGTGTCTGGTGTTCAGTGACAGTGGTTTTCAGACAAACCTCATCCTATGTCACATTCTCTTTTTATTAATTAAGCCATCCAGCCCCCTAATGTTCCTTCCCAAACCTTTGTTTTTGGTTAATTTAATAAAGGGGAAAATGTCTCTTGCTTGTTGACAAGAGTTCTGGCTGTTACACTCCTGAAACAATTTAGAAGAGGGTAAATTGTTTAAGACTATAAAAGCATTCTTTATCATTTTTTAAATTAGTGCAGCACAGAGCTCAGCTGAACATGCAGATAGCCAGTGTGAAACATAAATGGTTTTGCAGAAATGGGCATAGTATGTGTGTTAAGGAGTTTGATTATGGGGAATCTCAAGCTGAATAGGAAAATCACTTTATTTTCTAGTTGTTATACGTTTTGTATTATATTCAGATATGCCTCCATGGTGTAACAGGTGGAAATGAATGTAGTTCCCTTAATAGGTGCTGTTTAGTCCCCTTAAACCATCTAGCAGTAGCTGATCATACATGAACCGGTTGAGAAGAAAATCAACTATATCTTACATGGCAAAGGAGGCAGGAACAGGACAATTATCGTTGGTTCGTAAGGTGGCTGTGTCTATAGGGGGAACAGAAGCTCATCATAGAATTTCCTGTAAACTGGGGGATCTCCCTCCCGTGCAGTGTCCTTATTACTGCTTTGTCATAAAAAAAAACTTGAAAAACATTTTAGAGGGAATTTAAAAGGGTCTGTTTATCAGTTAGCTTTTGCTTGATACAAGCTCAGTGATGTATAATAGAAAGCGTTTAGTGCACATTTACATGTATTCAGCTTGGATTGGGTAGGTTTTCCTGCTGATTTTGGCTGGTTTCTTCTAGAGTGACACGGGTGACTCAGTTCTGTTCCATGTGTCTCTCACCCTTCAACAACAGGCTAGCCTAAAGTTGTTCCCATGGTGATGCCAGAAGGTAGGACATGTCTCCTTGAAGCCCGAGTTTGAACCTGGCACATGGTGACTAATGCCGCTGTTAACGTGGGCGCATAAATGTCTCTTCGAGACACTGCTTTCAATTATGTTGGTTATTTACCAGATGCTTCTTATGGGCACTCTATTTACTAAAGGCAGCATGGGATTCTCCACCATTGTATTCTTGTGTAGGATAGTAATTACTTTGCTGATCTTGAGAAAGTATTGACCTAAATGGCAGAGGACCTATTCTGTAGAGTTCAATGGTATTAAGAGGATGTTTGATTTTAAAAGTATCCCAGGAAGTAAATGAGGCTATACTTGGGATTAACTGAAAGGTGTTCATACTTCATATAAATGTTAAAAAAGAGACCCTTATCTTTGATTATGAAAGTCATAAATGTGTATTTTAGACTCTTTAGAAAATTCATCTTATTTCTTCATATTGATTATTTAAAGCACTTTGATATAAAATAGTCAACTTTTCTGCTTCCCAGTTGTAGCAATGTTAAGGGTGGCTAGGATGGAGTTTGGTTCCCCATAATCTTCATAGCCTTTCGTCCATCCTTTATATATAAAGTTAATGTTTCCTCCATTGTAGGGTGCCATACAAGTAGAGCAGCAGGGCTCCCTTACCAATCATATCATCCCTTCTGTATTCTCCTGTTTTATATATATGTCCATGGGTTTTAGTTGTAATTAGCAGGAGGAGTTAGAAAAACTGTCTGTTCTTTATCATGTTGGAAGTGGAAGTTCCAGAATTATTTTTTTAAAACAGTTTTTGATGGTTACCCACAATTATATGATTTACCCCAGCTAAATAAACCATTCTTTATTTGCTTTACATTTTGGATATTTCTAGTTCTTCTCCATTCATGAAGATCTTCCCTATATAGCTATTCTGAGGGCTGCCCTTAGCTCCTTTTAATGATAAGTGGTGGTTTTCCTTAGTTTACCTAAGCAATGCCAGGATAGTGCTGTTTATGAGATCTTGGAAATTTCATAGAATATTTTACTCAAATGCTTTGGAATTTTCACCCAGCTTCATGGCATTGCTACCTGTTAAGAAGCACATATCTTCTTGAGAGTTAAATCTCAGAACCTTGTTAGCGTTTCCATTTTTATGGAAGGAGGTTTTGGTATGTCTAGACCAGCTCTATCCAAGATAATTTTCTCTTTTTTTTTAAATGTAATTTATTTATTAGAGAGAGAGAGAGAGCACATGCATGCATGAGAGCGGAGGAAGGGGCAGAGGGAGAGAAGCTTCCAGCAGACTTCCTGCTGAGAGTAGAGCCTCACACAGGGCTCTTTGCCACAACCCATAAGACCGTGACCTGAGCTGAAACCAGAGTCAGACACTTAACTGACTGATTCACCTACACACCTTAAAAAGAACTTTTTATAACGGGAGTGTGGGAGTGTTCTTCTGCTTTGTCCAGTTCAGTAGCCATTGGTGACAGGTGGCTATTGGTTACTTGAAGTGTGGCTAGTGAGAACTGAGAAGATAAGTTTTGAATGTTATTCATTTTTAGTTTGTCTAAATTCAACTAGGCACTGATAGCCAGTGGCTACCACATAGGCAGCAAAGGCATAACATACAGGGACGTCAGACATCTGAGAAACAGTTGAGATGGAGGGGAGGTTGCTATCCTTTTTTACAGTTTTGACGTTGGTACGTCTCAGATGTCTACTCTTAGTGCTGGAGATAGCCCTGTCATGACGGAGTGTGCAAGCCAAAGGAGATAAGGAATTATCCTTCTGAGACAGTGTTTTAAAAGAAGTTTCAGTTTAAATCCAAAAATTATTTTCAGGCCTCAAAAACCACACTTGCTCTGCACTGAAGGCCTCTTTTCTTTACAGAGCCCAAGTCTTGCAGGATCTCAATAGGAGTTTCATCAGCACCGTTATAATAACAACAACAGCAACCACAGCACGAGTCATTATAGCAGTAAACATTTATTTAGTGAGAGCCATGCGCCACATTCTCTCTCATTTTCTTGTTTAATGCAAGAATCTTGTGGGGTTAGGTTATGGTTATGAAATAAAGGTGCAAAATAATTAAGCCACTTAACTAAATTCATATAGCCATTAAAAATGAGGGGCCTGGGATCCACAGCCAGGCAGCTGGGCTCCTTTTCTTCCTCCTACACACTCCTGCTTCTCTGGCCCTACCCATCAGAAGAGAGGCACCATCAGCATCATTCAGACTCCGTCAAGGGGAAAAATCAAAGCAGAGGGCCAGGGGATACTGTGAACAAGGATGCTATTTAGAGACTGGAAGACCTTGGACTCCTATTGGGATTGCATTACCACCTAGGTTTGCATTCACCATTTAATTTCCCTGGTCCAGGCAGCCCAGGTGGCTCAGTGGTTTAGTGCTGCCTTCGAGCCAGAGCATGATCCTGGAGACCCGGGATCGAGTCCCGCATCAGGCTCCCTGCATGATGTGTGTGTGTGTCTCTCATGAATAAATAAGTAAAATCTTTTAAAAAAATAATTTCCCTGGTCCTCAACTGCAGTATCTCTAGAATCGGCATAGTAATCCCTACCTGGCAGTATATTTGGATGGGCCCCCCAAGACATGGAGTAAGATGACATAAGTGAAAGTGGTTTGTACAATGTAAAGAAAAATGTGCCCTTTGTCTGCCATCATCACCTCTGTTAGATTTAATATATCGGCAGATGCACAGTTTCTATAACCATCATTACCCAGCGTTAACACCTTGGGTTTTAATCCCTCTGTGGTCCTCCCTAAATACAGAGTTAATGATCTAGTTTGGTTTCTCTGATGCCTCAGCCTCTGGGTTTCATTCACATTATTCTCTGCTCTGTGGGATGTCCAGCCCCTGGTTGAGGTTGTCTCACCGTCGTACCATCTGGAGGCAGGAGGTGGGCAAGCGGGGGTGACTAGAGATGAGAGACTTGAGCAGATGTTTCACTCAGGGCAGTTCAAGTCAGTGACACGGGAAGGAGGGCTCCTGTTGAAGGTCAGGAAGGTGAAGACGGGGAGGCAGGAAGACTAGATAGAGAGGCAGGGGTGTGGGCCCTGAGGGAGAGAAGGGCTCCCAGCAGGACACAGGTGGTCCTACCAGGGTGGGGGGTGAGGGAAGGCCCTGAGGGAGAGGAGGGCTCCCAGCAGGACACAAGGTGGTCCTACCAGGGTGGGGGGTGAGGGGAAGGCCGCCTGGGCCTCCACCAGGATAGAGGGATTATGCTTAGGGAGGCTTTAAATGGGTTTTGCTGGGCTTGACTGGTTCCTGATAGGAGCTTAAAAGGGACCCTTTGAATTTTAAGAAAAAACGAGCCTCAAGGCACAGCGATGAGGTGTGAGGATTTTACTGGAGCCAGAGAAAGCACTTAGCCCCAGGGACCAGCTGCACAGGATCCTGGTCTCCACCTGGGGAAGGCCCCCCGGGCCTGAGGGCGCCAGCGCCCAAGTTCTCAGCGCCCAGTGAGCTCACCTGGATGCTGAGGCAGAAAATGGAAATACCTCTGGGTCTGCTTAGAATCAGTCCTGCTGGCAGCTCTCACTTTTGCTAAAAAAATGTCAGGGTCCTAGAGAGCTTGCCTATCTGCCCAGTTGCCTTCGAGCTGAACTTCCCCTCCCACATCATGGAATGGGGGTGCTGAGGGACCCTGGAATGCCAGTGGCTCCCTCAGTTGTGCTGGGTTCCCAGGGTTCTGGGAGTCCCCGTGGCATCCAGATTAGCCTTGAATGATGACCTCCAACAACCCAACCCGAAAGAGTAGGAGGAAGGGGAGGGGAATGAAACCACGGGATTCCTGCCTGACATCCCCACGTTGTGTCCTTCCCTGGGGCCTGGAGCAGGAAGGGGTCTGTGTGGGGACAAGGTGGAGGGTGGGGGGAGAGTGGGGAGCACTCCGAACACTGAGGTCGGAGAACTCAGCTTGCGTCCTGTGCACAGTCTGTGTGACCCCGGGCAAGCACTTAATTTTCTATGATCCTATTTCTTTAGGAACGAATTGGGAGTTCTAGGATGATAGCATTTTAAAAACTATTAGCGACAACGCTAAATGCATGAAGTGGTTAGCACATTTTCTGGCATGTCCTGTATAACTCAATACTTACTATGGATTATTATATTCCTGACTTCTGGGTTTTTTTGTTTGTGTGTTTCAATTTTATACTAAATGATCAACTTGATTCTCCCCCCTTCTCCGCCCCCTCTCCTGTTCTCCACCCATATCAAATCCAATCCTAGTCAGCGGAAACCGGATCCTGTCTATCATGAGAGACATTTCAGTACTGGGGATCAAATTAGCAAATTTTAGGATATGATCCAAATTCTAGCTAATTCCTCACTCTGATTAAGATTCATATTTTAGGGCTATGTCTTAGGACTAGAAGTCGGACATACATCTGTGAAATGTGGATTACAGCTTTCAGCCGTGGAGGAGATTTGTATGAACCAGGCTAGGTAACAGACTCTTCATCACCTAACTTCATAACGATGCACCTCCTTCTTTTCTCTAGACATGGCCTTCTCCAAGAAATTAAGGTAAACCTTTTTTTAATTGATCTTTTTTCTTCAATGTCAACTATGTTTTCTGGCCATCATTATTTTACTTCTTCCCTTTGGTTAACGTAAAATAAAACTATCAAAAAGACAAAAGTTATCTTAGCAGGTTTTTCCAAGGTGGTCCACAAAAGGCCTAGAAGACAGCAGCCACTCAAAAATATCTGCCCCCTCTTTCTCTCTGGTGAGGCACTGTGGGGATCCTGAGGGTTTGAAGTCAGAGAAGTCGGTTCCAGTTGTTGGGGAGGAAGAATTTTCTCTGCCCTTCAAGATCCTTCTAGCTGGACTGAGGATCAAGTTGATAAGAAACAGATGGGCAGGAGTAAAACAAATTTAATAGTATATACAGGAATTCACACAGACATGGAGATTCCAAAGACAGTGAGGGACCGTGAGGCTTATATGCACTATATGTAGGGGCTGAGGAAACAGAGGAGAAAGATCATTAGCAGGACAGTGAGAGGAGGTATTTGGAAAATAAAAGTTGCCCTATTATGCAGATAAGTTTCTTTTTTTTTTAATTTGTTTTTTATTGGTGTTCAATTTGCCAACATACAGAATAACACCCAGTGCTCATCTCATTAAATGCCCCCCTCGGTGCCCATCACACAGTCACCCCCCCCCCCCCCGCCCACCTCCCCTTCCACCACCCCTTGTTTGTTTCCCAAAGTTAGGGGGCTCTCATGTGCTGTCTGCCTCTCTGATATTTCCCACTCATCTTTTATCCTTTCCCCTTTATTCCCTTTCACTATTTTTTATATTCCCCGAATGAATGAGACCATATGATGATTGTCCTTCTCCAATTGACTTACGTCACTCAGCATCATACCCTCCAGTTCCATCCACATTGAAGCAAATGGTGGGTATTTGTCATTTCTAATGGCTGAGGAATATCCCACTGTATACATAAACCACATTTTCTTTATCCATTCCCCTTTCGATGGACACCGAGGCTCCTTCCACAGTGTGGCTATTGTGGACATTGCTGCTTATGCAGTTAAGTTTCTTAGGTGAAGAGGAATCTCTGTTAATAGTTCTCTTCCTGGTACCAGTGGCAGTTGAGATGGAGGTAAAGAATTTTTCTAAACCTGCAAGGTTTTGTTTGCTTTTAATTGAAAAAAATATTCATGCCAAAGTGGCCCATCTTTGGGGCTGCCCTGGGCCCCTACACAGTCTTACCACTCATAAGTCATGTGACCTTGAGCAAATTGTGTAAAGTTTTGCTTAGTGCTCTCATCTGTAAATGTACAATAATAAGCCTATAACTAAGAGTTGAGCTGAGGAGAACCTGGCACAGAGTAAACTGATGATTCTCATCTCCCATGAGCCTAAGAGTTTCCTAAGTTCTACAGGTGGATCTGTTGTTTACTAAGGATTGAGAAACTGTGTATTGTATTAGATACAAATAACAGTAATTCCTTTTAACTTACTTCCATGTTGGCTGAAAGGTCTAATATTCACACTAAGGGATAATTATTTGAATAACATCATATAATTTCAGAATTAGAATATGCCTTAAAGGTCGTATTTAGAATCTTCCTTGATTTATGATTTGTTTTTACAACTTTCTTGACAAATACTCTTTAAACTTTTCTTTAAATGACTTTGGTGATTAAAAAATCTGTTCTGTTAGAGTTATTTTTATTCTTTTCTTGTTGTTTTTTTTTTTTTTTTTAATTTGGTCAGAACTCCCTTTTCCACTACTCAGAAAAAGTTGAATTTCATTTCTACAGGTAAACTTTTATATATTTGAAGATGGATGTAACATCCCCTTGAGTCATTACTTGTCCATAGTTAGTACCCAAAAAGTGCTTTCCAAACTGGGGGATCAGTAGACCTCTATGGAGCTTTTAAATTAATACAGCTTTCTGCTCTTATTGAATCAGAATCCCCACAGTACATCCCTGGAGTCGACTATTTTAAACAAGTTCTTCAGGAGATTCTGTGGGTATAGGAATCTTGCTTTCCAGGAGTTTTCAAGTGCGAGCATTTGTGCACCCCAGGGGATATTTGTCGGAATCTGGAGACATTTTTTGGCTGTTGCAGCTGTAGTGGGGTGTGCTACTGGCATCTAGTGAGCACCAGCCGGGGATGCTACTAAACATTCAAAAAGTATCCAGGACAGCGAAGAGTTATCCAGTTCAAAATGGCATGGTAGTGAAGTTAAGAAACTTTTATTCCCTTCTAATATGACATAGATTTGACTCTCCTCGATATCATGGCTGACCTCCTAACTATTGTGTAAATGTCTTTTAAGTCTCCTGCCTAGTAAGGACTGAACACAATTAAAAAAAAAAAAAAAAAAAAGAGGATGTGAGTGAGCAATGCATTCCATTCCAGGATAATTCATTAATAGTAGAATTTCAGGTATTCTTGGGAAGAGTACTAGAAACTGCGATGCCTCTAGTCTATAACTACACTGAATATCCTGTGATTTCAGTTTGACAAATATGTTCGTGACCCCAGGATGCCCATGGAAACTGGAGGAGCTCATTGAATCCTCTTGGAATAAATTCTCTTCCTTCTGCCACCACCACCCCTGCCCCTGCCTCCTCCTCTTCCTCCTCCTCCTCCTCTACCTCCCTCTTCTCTTGCTCTTCCTTTTCCTCCTTTGCTCACCGTGGAGAAAACTGCAAAAAGACTTTTCAGCCTTGGGCATGAGGATTTCCTTGATCCTAGTGATTTGGGATCACAACTCGATGTGAGGAGGTCGTTTAGAATGTAGATATCCTTTGCAATCTGTTCACAAAAGCTGGAATCTAGAGACTCTTGTCTCCCGGTGGACTTGCAAGAACAAAATAATTTAAAAACAAAAGCTGAGCAATAGTGTCTCGTTATCCTAGCCTATATCCACTTACTCCCTGAAACACTGAAATGGACTCTGAGATTTGGTGGAGGAGGTCCAGGTAAGCATTTATTTAAGAAAAATGAAAACTATAGACTGAATATGCAAACAGACAGTGGCCAGACCACATATAAAAATAGAATGCTAAAAAAAAAAAAAAAAAATAGAATGCTGACTCACAGTCAGCAACTAGCCCAAGAAATTAACCCATTATATGTTGTAGCCAGCCCTAGCCGAGGAGGCCAGCCTGCTATAAGTCAGACTTTTAGGAAGTCAGCCTATCTCTAGCAACAAGCCCAGGAAACCAAACAATAGCCCGTATGACAATTGGCCTAAAATGGCCAGGACTTGATTAGTAACTGACAGGTTCCCTGACTTTTGTGCCTGCTTCCATTGTAGGAGCAACCAGAAATAGTCAGACGTGCATCCCTAACTCATCATATAGGACGACACCCTGCTTCTACTTAGCCTGCCTATGCTTCCCCATGCTAACAGCCTCCACTCACGGCACACCTAAAACCTTCTTCTTTTTCTATAAGCTTTCCCACTCTTCTGTATGCTGTTGAATTTCTTCTAAATTCCAGTGATGGTAGCTGAGTCCCCTGATAGAGCAAACTCTAGATAAATAGCTTGTGCTTGTTCTCATTTGGTTGGTCTTCATTTATTTCTAGAGGAGTTTAATATTTTAAACAATATTCTCCCTAGTAAGTACCCATAAGATTACTTAATGTTCTTCATGACATTAGAGGAAGGTAACATTGAGCCCAGTTAAATGATGAGGAAATGGAGGCTTATAGTCGTTAGGAAACTTTCCTTGAGTTCTATATAGTCAGTCAATAGCTGTGCTGAGATTTGAACCCTGAACATATGACCTCCCCCATCCCCTACCCCATACCTGTCTCATACACCTGATTCCATAGCTTATAATTGTTGATTCTGTATCATGTTCGTGACTCTATATTTATGCCTGGGATTTGAGGCTTGACCTTATTTCCTCTCTAATGATCTTGGACTCTTTGCCTCAACCCAAGCCCCACCGTGCCCAAGTTATGCTATAGCCCAAGTTTGCTTCTTATGGTAAGGACAGCCTGGATTGTACCAGTCTGTCCTCTAGGACAGGTGGGGCCAGGGAGAGATGGACCATGTGTTTGTTCTTGGTTGCTTGAGGCCATCTAGGAAGAGGTAAAACTTTACCGCGTTGCCCGAATTTACGGCATAAGCCATGCAGAACACTCACGTCACAACTTCACATCAGTCACTCTCCATCCACAACAGTTTTGTTGAGCTCTTTTTTCCTGTCACATTAAAATTCCTAAATGAAGTGTGCAGTTGGGGTGCTTATTATGGGGCAGAGAGGAGATGAGCAGAATGGAGTTCAGAAAGGAAGGGTGAGAGACCTTGGCTGCCAGCAGTGAGAGTGAATCCAGGTCGAAGTCAAAATTGGGAAGTGTCCTGGAATGCCAAGTAAGAAGACGGACAGGACTTCAACGGAGTGACTGCAAACTATGGCTCTTGAGAGGAAATTTCCTTTTCATGCTCTGTAATGATATGGAAATGGATCTGTTGAGTTAGGCTCATGCTGGGGAAGAGAAAGTAAATGGGGAACTTTCCGAAAGATCACAAGTCAAGTCCTTCCACTTAGAGTCAGCCCAGGAGTGCTCCCCAAACTCATTACCATGCAGCAGTCTTGCCCTTTAAGATTTTTTTTTTTCAGTGCTGATGGCTAAACCTGACCTTTCGTGTAAGTGTATGTGAAACTGCCGGGACTCAGCTGCTGTTGACTATAAGAATGACATAGATGGGATTAAAAAAATAGATGTACCTTTAATCATCTTGCATTTTACAAGCTCAACACAATAAAAACCGTGATCAATCTTCAGAGAAAGCATACCCTGGAAAGAGGAACTGCATTAAGGAGTAAATATCACTGGTTTTATTGGACTCCAACTCTTGTTACAGCCGGGTTCTAGAATCAGCCTCAAAGACAAAACTTTGTGGAGTACCAGCTAGTAGTGGCTGCAAAAGAAACTCAGCTGCTCTGATAGAGCTCAGATGCTGTGGTGCTGTCTGAAGGAATTTTCTTTCACACTGGATCAGCAGAATTGAGAGGGAAAGGTAACCTTGGGGCATTTAAAAGATAAAATCAGAGACATGGCAACTGCCTTGCTGTTGAAGATTTGCCTTCTCTGTTTTCACTCTAGATTTCATATTTCTTACATCTAATGAATGGGCCTGTCAATGCTTACTGCCATATAGAAAGGTTATGGAGTGAGATCTCATCCAGAAGAGTATTTTGAGACCACTGAGTACTTGCTTTGAATGCTACAAATGACTATTGGACCATGAGACAGGAGAAAAATCAACTTAGAAATAATAGAGCTTTGCATGGTATCCAGCATCGTAGACCCTGCCATTTATTGAGTACTCACTATAGGCCAGGGACTAGGCCAGACACCTCCTGTACATTATTAGATTAATGTCTCTGTGAGTTTATCAAGTAAATCATCATTTCGGAGCATATGTCTGCTCCTTTGAAATCTCAGTCATGAGCAGGGAGTGGTGAGCTCGCTGCTATAACCAAGAAAATAAGGAATATAACCAGAAGAGGAGGGAAAAGAATATAACTTAAAAGCTGGAGACTCGAGTTCTAAACAGTTCCAACAATTCCACAAATTGCATTTTTCCTTGCTCACCTCAATTACTTTAGAGGAATAAGGAGAGAATATGAATGAGCACATGTAAAAATGCTTTGAACACCAAAAGGCTAAACAAATATGGGATCGGATATGAAGCTGCTAGATATTAACGTAACCTGCCTGCTGACTTACTCTTTCCTCTGTGTTAATTATTGCTGAGCTAGATGTCTCCAACTATGAGTCTGGATTTGTCATTTTCTTCTTGAATTTCTACCAGTGTTCACTTAATGAATTTTAAAGTCCTATCATTCATGCCTGATGATTCCTAGTTTTTGTGTCATTGTACTTCTTGATCTTTTATTATAATATTTATGGGTAACCCCACTGATTGTGCCAATTTCTCTATCTGTTAGGGTTTTTGGTTTTGTTTTGGAAGAATAGAAAACTGTGGCTATTTTAAGCAGCATTAACAACAACAAAATGGAAAATTCAAACTAGCTCATAGAATCAAAGGAAAGCCTTAAAGGACCACATTTGGAAAAGCTTATGGTAAAAGTGCTTGAGAAGACGTAAGTGTTGACGTTGCAGGGTACCAACATCAGGAGGTATGAAGACCAAATAATTCTCTTCTCTGTGCCACTCTTCTCATGACTTAAATTCCAGGGGAAAGCATTTCATTGGCCGAGATCAAGTAAAATATCCACCTCTTGGCCAATGACAGCAGAAGGGTCTTTGGTTGACAGCCCTGGAATACTGCATCTAGAGAGAGAATGGTGAGTTCTTAAAGAAAAATCAGTTTGCTCTTAACAGGAGACACAGACACTGAAGAGGCAAAAATTGACAGAACTCCTCAACTGTGAAACATGATTTGCCTGCCAAAAGTTATGTTGTTATCATGTAAATCATGTAAAATCCCAAACATGATGTATCAGTCAGCTTGGGCTGCTATGAGAAAACACCGAAGACTAGAAGGATTAAAAAATAGAAATTCATTTTCTCACAATTCCAGAGTCCAAGATCAAGGTGCCGGATGATTTGATTTCTAGTAAGGCTCACATGTCCTCATATGGTCTTTCTGTGTGTGCAGAGAGAGCAATCTCTCTTCTTCTTCTCCTCCTTCTCCTTCTCCTTTTCCTTCTCCTTCTCCTTCTCCTTCTCCTTCTCCTCCTTCTCCTCCTTCTCCTCCTCCTCCTCCTCCTCCTCCTCCTCCTCCTCCTCCTCCTCCTCCTCCTCCTCCTTCTTCTTCTTCTTCTTCTTCTTCTTCTTCTTCTTCTTCTTCTTCTTTTCTTTTTTAAGATTTTATTTATTTGAGAGAGAAGGAAGGCAAGAGAAATCACAGAGGGAGAGGGAAAGGGAGAGAGACAAGCAGACTCACTGCTGAGAAGGGAGTCCAATGTAGGGCCTGAGCCCAATGTAGGGCCCAATCCCAGGACCCTGGGATCATGACCTGAGCTGAAGGCAAACGCTTAACCAACTGAGCCATCCAGGCGCCCCTCTCTTCCTCTTAAAAGGCCTCTAGGACCCCACCCTTAATGACTTCACTTAAATGTTACCTCCTAAAGATCCTGTTTCTGAATATAGTCACATTGGGAGTTAGGGCTTCATCATATGAGTTTTGAGGGGTCCATAACACATGAGCTTTAGTTTTTGGAGGGGAAAACAGCAGGCAACAGCACTAAGCAAGAACATTAAGATTTTCCATGAATATCTGCATTTTAAATCATTTTATTTTATTGTGAGCTTGTGTATACGCTGTAGGATAGAAATGGAAGCACATTCTTAGCCACTCCTCACTTGTAAGAGAGTATAAATTGTTGTTTTTGAATCCAGCTGATCTTATTACCTTGAACAATAGAATTTGGGAGAAAGGACATCCTGGAACTCCTAAGATGCACCATCTACGCATCCTTTGGAGCACATGCTCTTGGAAGTTTATCCACATGGAAGCCGTCATGCTCTGAAAAGCTCAAAGCACATCAACGGACTGAAGGACGAGTCTTTGTGTAAAGTTAAGACAAGCTAAGTAGCCCTAAGTTGCCAGACATGTGCATGAAGAGGCCCTCTATGGAAGTGGATCCTTGTATTTCCAGCTGCCTCTACTGTTGCCACAAATGACCCAGTCAGGCCCTCCCCCAAATTCTTACAAAATTACGAGTGAAAATGATGTTTTACTTTCTTTAGGCTAATCAGTTTTGGAGTAGTCTGTTATGTGACAATAAGTGAACAGAACAGGCACCAAAGACTTATGAAAAAAATACCTGTGTAGGAAAAAAAAAAAAAAACCTTAAAAGTACTAATATTCAATTCCTAATCTCTCTTTTTTTTTTTTTTTAAAGGAAAATGAAGTTGATCCAGAAGAGGTCTTAAAACAATAGTGTAATGTTAGCCTCTCATTGGAGAATTATTGAATCTTCAAGATTTTTAAGGTTCCTTGTGTGTATGACTGAGCAAAAGCTGGGGGGAAATTTCCCAAGGATTTCCAATGACACAGCGGACTGGAAAAACCAATAGCCTCTGGCTGATGAGATAATTCCCTCAAGGGAGAGTTTAACTTCCACAGGAGTAGAAGAACAGTGGAAAGAAGCTGGAGGGAGAAAAACCAAGCACTATTCTATATTCTCTTGATTAAAGGCTATTTCCTCTCTTTTTATTATGAATTTCTTGGGAGAAGTAAAACAAACGATGCCTCTTAGCACTCATTAACGAAGGCTTTCCCTGCCCTTCAGATGGAAAAGCCTCTTCCTTGGCCTGAGAGCCACCCCTGCATTTACATTCAGCACCTCCAGCTAGCTAAAAGTTAAGGTTGCATTTTATTAAGAAGTAAGTAGGAATTACCACTACCTTCCAAAAAGGATAACAAACAAATGCATTTGCCTCAAACTGCAGAAAATACAAAGGCTGTAAATGTTCTCTTTATTAGGCCTTTCAAATGGAATATTTTGAAGAAAACAAACAGCAATTGTAAGATTGTAAAGAGAAATTAGCATTTTGCTTGAAAGAAATGGCAATTAACAATGATGACAATGTGATTTATACTAATTGAGATTAAGTCAGACAAAATGGCAACATTAGTAATCATTTGAAGTGCTGTATTACTCATTATACTGTGCTTTGTAAACATCTCTCTTGAAATTAAAAAGTAATTAGTAGCATTTTAGTCATTTAATTCAGCCTAATTAGGATTTTCAAAAATCTACAGACCTGCTGTTGAAATCCTTTCCCATTTTGAATTGAGAAAACACACTCCTTTAAAAAAAAAAATCAGCTTCTAGTGCTCTTTCTTTCTTGATCTGTAGTCTTCATAAAAAAAAATAATAATAAAAGAGGAGAATGGTATAATTAGAAGCAATAGGTAGGAATTTACTTGAATTGGGCCAAATTTTAAAATTCGACTTATAATTCATGGAAGACGCATTTTAATCTTTTTTTTTTTTTTTTTCTGTGAGTGGAAAGCGTGTTTTGTCAGTTGCTAAACGGAAAGAAGTACTTATTATTCTTTTCCTGGTCTAGTTCAGCCACATCTTCAGAATATGTCTTTAAAGAGAAAAAATAGCTTTAGCCAGAGTTGTTATTTGGATGGCATTTGGAATGTAGAAAATTAAGTTTATCGCCAGGACTTTATGACTGGTGATAACATTTGCTCTTTGTACTTGATGAAAGGAGACGCTCAAACCTCACCCTTGGGGCAGATGTAAGTTGAATGGCAGGGCCCCGAATGATCGCCTCCCTCTCTATCTGAGTAGGGCTGTGACTCTCAGGCTGTGACTCTCAGGGCTGTGACTCTCAGGCTGGATTTCCTTTTGTACTTCGATGGTGGTACTAAGGATAGGGGTGTTTGTTAGAAGTCCTCAGTAAGTTCATGAGTTTCCTACCGCCACTGTCACAGTTACCCATCAAATTGGTGGCGTGAAACCACACGGATTTATCCCCTTACGTATCTGGGGGTCAGAAGTCTGAAATGGGTCTCCCTGGGCTAAAGTCCAGGTGGGAGCCGGGCTGTGTTCCTTCTGGAGATTCTAGAGGAGAATCTGTTTTCTTGCCTTCTCAGCTCTGTAGAGGCCACCTGCACTCCCTGGCCCGTGGCCCCTTTCTTCAAGACTAGCGTAGGCATTATTCTGATCTCTACTTCGACAGCTTTACCTCTTTCTCTGATGCTGACCTGTCCTCCCATCAGTCTGTCTCTTTCTCTGCCTCGGATGCCCCTCGTTTCCTCTTTCACTTAAAAGGACTCTTATAACAACATTGAGCCCACCCGGATGAATTCAGGACAATCTCTCACATGTCAGGTGAGTTAGGAATCTTAATTCCGTCTGCAGCCTGAATTTCCCCTTGCCGTGGATCACCACATATGCATAGGTTTCGACATTAAGATGTGGCCATTGTAGGGGACCACTGTTCTGTCTACCACAGTAGGATAGGAGGACTCTTGGATAGCTCGGAGGCCAGGGAAAGCAGGAAATCCTGGATCCTGCCCAGATCAAATCTTGGCCTTTCTGTCTCAGAGTTCTCTAAGGATGTGACATACATTAAAATAAATAAATAAATAAATAAATAAATAAATAAATAAAGTCAGATGGGAAACAACCATTTTTATAGATGGACTTGAGCCCCAACAACAATGTGCTGCAGTACATTGGGCTGAGCCATGGGGAAACATCCTTTTTTTTTTTTTTTTCTTTTTGGCTAACTAGTTTTGAAATAGCTTTCAATCAGTGTTGCCATGTCTTCAGTAGCTACCTAACCTGTGCCTAAATGTGCATCTAGTATTACTACCTTCGCATTATTCATTCATTCTGTCTGCAAATACTCATTGAGCACCTGGGTTGTGTCAGGCACTGCTCTAGGTTCTAGAGATATAACATTGAATAAAACGGACCAAAAAATAAATCTTGTTCTCAGAAGCTGATGCTCTAGTGTGTACCTAGGGGGTAGCAGGAGACACATGCTATACAAGTAGAGAATGTAAATACAAAATTTGTTGTTTGGTGGTAAACGAGGCAGGGGATGGGGATAGAAACTACAGAGAAAGGGCATTTGTAATTTTTAGTGCAGCATACAAGGAAAGATCTCCCGAGAAGCTGACTTATGAGCAAAGGCAGTAAGGAAGTGCAAGACTCGGACATGTGGGTATATAGGGCAAGAGCAGGGTGGCAGAGAGAAAATACCAACACTCTGTTGATGGCGTGGTATTTTTAAAAGAGATGTTAGCATGAGTAGAGCAGAGTGAGCTATGGGAAGACTTAAAGGAGATGAGATCGAAGAGATGCCCAGATTCCATCAGACCTTGTAAGGACTTTGGCTTATACTCCAAATGACATGGGAATTAGAAGGTAGAAGAGTGATGACACCATCTGACCTGGGTTTTAAAAGGCTACCTCTGGCTGGTGTGTTGAGAACAGTCTGTGGGATATGAGAATGAAAGCAGGGAGATGAATTAGGGGCTCTGATCTCATCCCGGAGAGAGATGATGGGGGCTTGGACCAGTCTGATAGAAGAGGACATGATGTGGAGTGGTCAAAAGGGAAGGACCAGACCAAAGAGAACAGCAAGTGAGGATGGCCTTCTGGGCTGAAGACAAAGCACTGAGCTGGAGCTATAGGTCATTATTTATGTACTCACGAGGAGGGTTGAGTCCATCCTCTGGAATCTGACCAATTTTGATTCGTATTTTTCCTCCCTGCGCATTGATGTGAAGAGGAGAGAGTATGGAAGGCATGGGGAAAGAGGACGACTAACAGTAAATTCCCATTACAAGTTTGTAGAACTTATTCGGATGCTTTTCCAGGGCAGTCTGCTTGCCCTCAGTTGCATCCCTGTAGGGCCAAGCCTTCAGATGTACCCGCCAGGGAATGTGCAAGATTAATTGACACTATTTACAAATGAGAGAGGTCTAGGAGGCCAGTGAAAGAACAAAAATTTATAAGTGAAAAACTGTGCATTTCTATTCTAGTATATTCACTTTTAATTTTTTTTTTTTTTTTAGGTGGGGCAGAGGGAGAAGGAGAGAGAGACTCTCAAGCAGGCTCCATACTCAGCATAGAGCCTGACCTGGGGCTCAGTCTCCCAACCCTGAGATCATGACCTGAGCCTAGATTGAGAGCCGGATGCTTCACCTGCTGAGCCACCTAGGTGCCCCATATTCACTTATTTTTTGTAAAGGTTTTGGCAAATCCTCTCCTTCTACATGCAGCATCTTACATCTTCCGAAGATGGCTGCAATGATATTTGCCATCCACCCCCCCCATGTTTTTCCAAAAGTCTCTATTCTCCATTGAGAAGTGGTGTCTAATCTCCATCTCCTTGAACCTGAACAGTCTTGTGTCTGGAACAATGCTGTGTCACTTTCAGGAATAGGCCATAAAAGGTCCTACAGCTTCTATTGGATCTTTGACACCCTGAGCTGCTGTGTGAGAAGTCCCAGCATCCTTGGCTGCCCTGCTGCAGAGGAAGCCTGAAGCCATATGGAAGGAGGACACATGTTCTAGCCCATAGCCCAGTTCAGGTCCAAGCGGGGAGCCAGCGTCAACCCCCGGACGTGAATGAAGTGCCACCAGAGCCCATCCTCACCTAAGTCTCCCCAGGTGAGGCTGTAGACCACGTGGAGAAGAGACATGACTTCTCTGCTGTGTCTTGTCCCAAATCCTTGTCCAAGCAATCTGTGGACATCATCGAATGGCTTCTGTTATATATATTCTACTACTTTTTGAGGCTAATTAACGCAGAAGTAGTAACTTGGCATCTCCGGTTCCTCATACATAAAATGAAGATGATTTCACTCACTTCCTTCTAAAGCAGGAAAGCTTATATGAGTATCTTAAATTTTTTACTTTTTACCAGAAAATCTTAAAAAAGAAAACTTAAGGTTTGTTGAGTGTTCATCAGGAACACATTAGAAGTGCTTTCAAGAATTTTGCACTTATTAGTTCCTCATCCTCACCGCAATTCCAGGAGATAAGTGCTGTTATTAAACCCACTTGGCAGATGAACAAACAGACACAAAGAAGATAAGTAACTTGGCTCTTGCCTGAGTTGTGGTACCTAGCAAGTGGGTGGGTCTGCTGGGCTCGAACCCAGGCAATGTGTCTCCAGAGTCTATACCCTTAACGTCTAGATTATGTTGTTTTTCAAAGAGACGTAGGAATGATTTTTAAGAGTAGTAGATTGAATTGTCGTTTAACCCAAGCCGTTAGCGTGTGACCTGGAGTCACTATACTCTGAGTCTTAATTTGTGCCTTCTTTGAATTGGGAAGGTGATTGCTTGACCCTCTGATCTCACGGGGCTTTGGTTAGGATCATATGAGACAATGCGTGTGGCAGCCCTCTGAAGTTTATAGAACTGTAAGGTGGTGGCTGTCCTTACCATTCCTATTAGAGAACCTGGCATTTGACGTACCCTGAAATAGAATTTGGAACTTTGAAATGTAGCTTTTAATCTGAAGCAGTGCTAGTCCTGCTCTTCCGAAGAATAAACTGTGTCCCGATGAAAATCCAGGATCTCACCATTTCTTTTAGGTTTTTTTTGTTTTGTTTTGTTTGTTTTGTTTTGTTTTGTTTTGTGTGTGTGTGCCAGAGATGTCTTTGGCAACATGCCCTCCTAGATGTCCAGAGAAGAGGTGGTCCTCTTCTGATTGTCTAGTCATTCTCGTAAGAGTGTGTAGGATGGGTAATGCAATCTTTGCTGCTTTCTTTATTGTTTTAGTTTAATCAGACCATGCTTGTTAGTTGTAATTAGGTGTCAGTTTTATTAACTTTGCTGTTGTAACAGCATAGCAAAAAGTGAATATATTCTATAAATGCTAACTTCTATGGTGTGTTATTTAGATTCCCAAAATAAATTAAGGCTAATATATTGAGTTCAATTAGTGAACAGTAGAAATGAGGGAAGGGACAGAGTCAGAGTGGGAGAATTAGAGGAACCTGCAGTCATAGAGGAGTGGAAGAGTATGAAAGCAATTTAACGCAGTTAAATTGGATTTTAAGGACCATAAGGAGACAGACTAGGGCCTTGGGGAACAAAGGAATGTAGTCATTGCAACAGTGAAGAACACGGACACTCTGGGCATACAAGGAAGAGGGCTTGGAGGTGCTGTGGCAAGGGAGTGACATAATTTGAATGGTAAATATGGGCCATAAAAATAAAGTCTTGTAGTGGTTGAGGAAAGGATGGGAAGATTCCTAAGGAATTTTTATTTTTTATTTTTTATTTTTTATTTTTTTTAATTAATTTTTATTGGTGTTCAATTTACCAACATACAGAAAAACACCCAGTGCTCATCCCGTCAAGTGTCCACCTCAGTGCCCGTCACCCATTCCCCTCCAACACCCGCCCTCCTCCCCCCTTCCACCACCCCTAGTTCGTTTCCCCGAGTTAGGAGTCTTTATGTTCTGTCTCCCTTCCTGATATTTCCCAACATTTCTTCTCCCTTCCTTTATATTCCCTTTCACTATTATTTATATTCCCCAAATGAATGAGAACATACACTGCTTGTCCTTCTCCGATTGACTTATTTCACTCAGCATAATACCCTCCAGTTCCATCCACGTTGAAGCAAATGGTGGGTATTTGTCGTTTCTAATCGCTGAGTAATATTCCATTGTATACATAAACCACATCTTCTTTATCCATTCATCTTTCGATGGACACCGAGGCTCTTTCCACAGTTTGGCTATTGTGGCCATTGCTGATAGAAACATCGGGGTGCAGGTGTCCCGACGTTTCGTTGCATCTGAATCTTTGGGGTAAATCCCCAACAGTGCAATTGCTGGGTCGTAGGGCAGGTCTATTTTTAACTCTTTGAGGAACCTCCACACAGTTTTCCAGAGTGGCTGCACCAGTTCACATTCCCACCAACAGTGTAAGAGGGTTCCCTTTTCTCCGCATCCTCTCCAACATTTGTTGTTTCCTGCCTTGTTAATTTTCCCCATTCTCACTGGTGTGAGGTGGTATCTCATTGTGGTTTTGATTTGTATTTCCCTGATGGCAAGTGATGCAGAGCATTTTCTCATGTGCATGTTGGCCTAAGGAATTTTTAGATAGTGTGTGTATGTGCTAGCAGAATGTGCTGTTATTCCTCTGAACTGTAAATTCCTGTAAATTCCTCTGAACTATATCAGGACATGGGATATTGGACTTCAGAAATAAAGGAATACAGCAGGATTTTTCAGTCTTGGCCCCTGTTGACATTTTGGCTCATCTGATAATTCTTTGCAGTGGGGACTGTCCTCTGTATGGCGAACGTCTAGCAGCGTCCCTGGCCTCTACCCATGAGATGCCAGCATTATCAATTGTGATAA
Source organism: Vulpes vulpes (assembly GCF_048418805.1). NCBI lineage: Eukaryota > Metazoa > Chordata > Mammalia > Carnivora > Canidae > Vulpes > Vulpes vulpes. The sequence continues at coordinate 89,528,156 of NC_132784.1, read as the reverse complement.
CCAGAAATGTGTCCAGACATTACCTCGTGTCCTCTGGGGGACAAAATCGCCCCTTGTTTAGAACCATTGGGATAAAGGAATAAACATTATTAATGTTATTGATATTTTGGGTGCCTCCTTTCTATCAGTTACTGTTCCAAGCACTTCACTTATCTTAAACTTTTTAATTCTTAAGTGAAAAATAGGTATTGTTGACTTCATGTTGGAAATAAGGAAATACAATCTGAGAAGTTAAGCAACTCATAGCATATATGCTATTTTAATTGACTATATGTTATTTAAATAACCATAGAAGATGGTTTGGACACTAATTTTTTTCTTGCCAAACTCGGTTTTACCATTGACATTCTGTTACTGAGATATCTTTTCTTTTTCCTACTGTTTCTCCTCTTCTTTCCCCACACTTTCCACCTACAATGCAGTGGCCACTGACAACACACTTTATATTGGAATAATAATCACTATGAATAAGGAAAAGGGGCTCAATCCGAATCATCAGTGATTCTTACCAGACTGCATGCCCGACACAGTGATTACTTTGTGGTTTAATCACTTTTCAGATTATTGGACCATCATGGAATATATTAAAAAAATTATGATCAGTCCAATTCAATTAGGCAGAAGCTGAGTGTTTATTGTATATCAGCTATGATACAAAGCTGAAAAAACAAGATGAAAAGATGGTCTCTCCCTCTCTCTCTTCTGGAGCCTTACACTTTGGTGAAAGAGCTATTTACAATATTGTAAAATTCGCTAGTGAGTTCCTTTGTTCTTTTTTTTTTTTTTTTGCACTTTTTAGCTTTCCTTCATAATATTTATAACTGTTTATGTTTGTTTGTTTATTTATTTATTTATTTATTTATTTATTTATTTATTTATTTATTTAATGCTGGCTTCCCCTCCTGGAATGTAAGCTTCCAGAAGGTCAGGGCCTCTCATTAGTCACCACTGTATCTCAAGAGCCTGTTAAGAGTGCTTGGTGGAAGTATGTCGAGGAAATGAAAGTGTGCCTAACAGAATGAATAAATGAACAGGAAAGACCTAAACAGAGTTTGGAAAGAGCATAAACATGGCAGCTTACCCAGCTTGAAGTGAGGCAGATGGGCCGGTTGGAGGAAAATCAGAGATACTCCCTAAAGGTAGAGATAACTCATCTGTGTCTTGGTGACTAATTAAAAGTTAATGGTTCACTCAAATAAGTTACGATTGTTTATATTAGTCAACACTCAATCCTGAAGAATCGGGTACTTGGATATATTTACTGAATCTTCCACTCATTCCAAGTTGCCTTGCTATTTTTATAGTACTTGCTTTAAGGACAAGTCAAGGCATTGTTTCCACTTCACCCTTAAATTTTACAAATATAGTGAGAGGCTGATGTATCGCTGTGATCTTGAAAAGCCTGTGGGTCAGAACCAAACCTCTTTAGTCATGGTGGCCACCACCGTGCTGAGTGTGGGCCTAGGACAATATTTATGATCACATTTTTATATTTTCTGGTTTTTAATGATACTGAAAAATAAAAATAAAATAATATACTATAAGAAGTGTATGAAAGTACCGTAAAAAATTATGGTAAAATCCCACCATAATTCTACTTTCAGAGTTAATTACTGATGATACATTTCTATAGAGATTTTCAGAGTATTAATTTATATATTTTTAATATTATATTATATATTATGTATTTTTGATATTATATATTATATATTTTTTGATATTTAATATTATTTCAAATATTGTTATAAATACTGTCGCATAATCTCCTTACATGCTCTTGCTTTGATTTTATTTGTATCTTTTGATTTTAGAAGAACATACATGTTTCTAATAAAAAATTTGAACAAAAATTATCCTAAAAAGCAGACAGTGAAAGAGTCCTGCCACCCTGTGCCCCCAAGGTGACTGCTAGTAACATTTTGGTTTATATCTTTTCAAATATTCTTATATTACATGCATACACATACCACATGCACAGATACACACATATGTCAGTGTGTGCATTTTTTTTCAAAAATGGGATTCAACTTGCTTATTTCACATTTTCAAGTCATTTATGTATGTATATCTCTGCATCATTTCTAATAGATAATGAAAAACATTAAAGGGATTTCCAGTTTTTCTTTGCTACCAACATTGCTTCAATAAGTAACTTTTCCCCAAAACATGCATATTTGTGTAGATACATTTTTGGAATAGAGTACTAGAATTGAAGATTCTATATGGAAGGATAGACCCATATAAAATTTGACTTTAGAAAACTACCCTGAAAAACATTATACCAGCTTATGTCATTACCAACTTGATACAAACGGCTTTTGTTCTATTAACACTCTTCAAATACAACACCTCATTGTTTTGATTGACATAGTTTATTAGTGATGTGAAGGATCTTGTATTTATGCTATATTTCATTTTCTGCAAATCCATTCTACCTCTCCTTTGTCCATTTTCTTCTTTGGTTTTTATTATTTTCCTTGTTATCTTACAGGCATGTTTTACTCTAATGATGCTAACATTTTGCTTTTCATTTAAATTACAAAAATTTTCTCTCATTTGTTTCTCATTTTACCCCCACATTTTGATGGGCTCTAGTTTTACTGTGTCCTGTAATAATATTAAAAAATTATATATCATCTCTAGACTTAATGTAACACTAAAATTAACCACACACACCCTGAGATCATACAGTAATTCTCCAATATTTTCTTCTAGGCTTTTTAAAGCTTTATTTTTTCCCTCTTAAATCCTTACCATCCTGTGGACTTGTCTTTGGTATAGGTTATAAGGTAAATATCTAATTTTTTTCGTCAAATATTGTCATACCCAAATTTATGCTACACTAACTCCATTTGTTATTTTTCATTTCATTAGTTTTTTCCCAAACTTTTTAAATTACTATACTTTTATAGATTTTTTTTTTAACTGATAGAAGATAGTACTAATTCATTATGCTTCTTTTTCAACATTTTGAGTGTTATTTTTGAAACTTCTTTGTGGTGTAGGTATGAGAAGGCAGGTTTAATGAGGCAGATGTAATCAGGAGCCTAAGCTAAAACTTTACTGTTTTTCTTAAAATGACTCTTTTGACTATACAGGATAGGCTACATCTGGTTGTAAACCTTACTCCCCCTTTATATTTGTGGAGTGATTAAATCAGATGCTATAATGATATTTTTGTATGATGGTTAATAGTAGGAGCCCTAACTGCAGGTCACAGGTCAAAGGGACCCAGCCGTAAATCAGTAATTCAGCACCAGGTCTGAACGCTCATACAGGAAGTGAGTATCAATGAGCAGTCTCAAAGAGTCACAGGATGGAGAGTAAAATTCCAGAGTCATGCCTTCAGACTAAAATAGACATGGGACATGTGGCCAAGGTTTGGTTAAGATACTTTGCATTAGATAAAGCAGAATTAGTGGACTGTTCAACCAGAACTAAGTGAACCATCCATATAGGGCAGGTTGGGTTCAAGACTAATGTACTTTAGATTGGTTTTTTAAATAACACTGTGTTATAGAAGGATTTACTGTAAAGCACTAGGTGAATGTTTGCATATATGCAAGCTTTTTTTTTTAAAAAAATGGATTGTTTTAAAGGCACAAGTTGTTTTATGAAGGGTAGACTTTCAATATATGACTACAAGAATATGGACCAGGAAACCACAAGGGAATTCCATATTTGACCCATACCTCATCCTTGTTTAGTATCAAATTTGACCTCCTAGCTTCTCTCATTGACTTGTGATTTTTTTTCCACATAATTTTCAGTGTCTAAACCAGTGTCTGCCTCCTGTTCTGCTCAGTGAACTGACCCTTAAGTATCTGATATCTCAAAGCACCCTTTGAATCAACTTCAGTGCTTTTTATGCCCCTGGTGGAACCAGTAGGTTTAGATCACTAGAGGCTCTGAAGAATCTATGGCCATATGTGTGGTGACTACTTCATCTCAGCTACTATTGAATGATTCTTGTTTGTGCTTCAAGTTTTGCAAACCATTTCAGGATCCCTCTGGGCTGAGAAGGGCTAGAGTAATGTAAGATATCACTAGCAATGGTAATAACCTTTTATTTATCAAACACCTTGCTTTCAAGGAGCTCAAAGTGCCTTATGGATGTTATCTCATGAATCCTCCTGACATCCCTGTGAGGCCAGAAGCAAATGCTTTGCTATCCTGGAATGGAAGGAGAGAAAATGGTAAAATGGGAAAGTAGAACACACAGCAGTCTTCACTGAGGGATGAGGGTAACTCCTAATTGATCAGTGATATGCAGTAGCCATGTCTTGATAGGTTATGAGAAAAGGTCTCTTCCCAGTAGTTTAATTTCTATGTATGATGATGACGATACCTGATACTGATTGAATGCTCATTACATGCCAACTAATTCTTTAAGTGCTTTCTTGCATTAACAAATTGAATCCTCCCGACATTCCAGTGAGATTATTACTGTTATTATACCCATTTTTACAGATGCAGAAAATTAAAGAGAAGTTAAATGACTTGCTTGGGGTCATGGAACTAGGCTGCTTGAACCAATAATTGAATCAAGGTAGTTTAACACAAAATCTAAAACTTTTTTTATAAATTAATTTTTTATTGGTGTTCAATTTGCCAACATATAGAATAACACCTAGTGCTCATCCCGTCAGGTGCCCACCTCAGTGCCCATCACCCCTTCACCCCCACTCCTCCGCCCACCTCCTCTTCCACCACCCCTAGATCGTTTCCCAGGGTTAGGGGTCTCTCATGTTCTGTCTCCCTCTCTGATATTTCCCACTCATTTTTTCTCCTTTCCCCTTTATTCCCTTTCACTAAAATCTAAAACTCTTAACTGTTTGTTGTACTATGGAAAATATACTGTATTAAGATCTGAGGTAAATACAGTTAGAGATGGATTCTTTTGATTTAGGTACATTCTTTTATGTATGTATAAGTCTCCTTTCAAAATACAAATAATCTCAAGATAGTGGGATTTTTAGTAAACACTGACATTACTTAGTGAAATCTCTTCCTCTTGGAATAATCAAGGAGAAAAAGCAGTAGCTATGATTTTGAACACCTACACTAAGTGGTAGGATTTTCAGAAGATTTTCAAGGCAGGTATAGACAGATGAGGGAAATAAAATGTGTTGCACACTTGATATGTCTAAGCACAGTGTTAGCTACTCTATATAGATTTTGTCATTTAATATTTCCAACAAATCTTTGAATCCTGATTTTGCTTATGAAGAAATGGTGAATTAGGCTGTCCAGAAATAAGTGGCAGAAGTCAGACTATGATCCAGAACTCCATGGCTCTGAAATCTCTACTCTTACCTCTGTTATCTGTCTCACAAGGGGGAAGTGTAGATAGAAGGGATCCCTGGCTGGATCTAGGCAAAGTTAGCACTAAATGCATGAAAAGATGAAAGAAGAGAATCTGGAAGGGAAACAGTTGGTAAAGTAGAGGGAATAGCATATGGTTTAGGAGGAGAAGAAAGACTTTCAGCATGGGAGCGATCAGAGGTGGTAAATGTGAAGTCAAGAAGGCTGAAGACCAGGTACCTTTTGGTAGGTAAGCAGTCACTATGACCTTAAACAGAGCAGTAGAATGGCGGGGAAAAGTCATGTTGCAATGGATGTTGTACAGAATTGGAATAGAGAAAACACAACAGGCAATTCAAGATGAAACTTAAAATAGATTGAGCAATTCTACGGATTAGTCACTGCTTTACATACATTGTCTCTGAATTTCACAATGGTTCTTTGGGGCTATTATTATCACTATATTTCTGATGAGGAAGCGTAGGGCTAAAAGTTGGAAATAGTTTGACATAGTGTAATTCACTATGTAGTAAAGCCAGAACCAAAAGCTGGCTCTCACTGATTCTAGAGCTCATGACTTTTTTCAGCTTCTCCCTGCAGAATGTGTAGACTGCTCCTTGGTGAAGCCTGCCTGCCCTATACTCTTTTACTTCTCACAGATGTTTACTATTTCTCCTTGTAAAAGGGTTATATTCCCTGCCCCACTGATGTCAGTCCTGTCCACATAATTTGTTTTGGCCAATTAATGTGAGTGACAGTAACATGTGTTACTCCTGAGCAGCACAGAAGTCATAGAATCAAGTCATAGATCACTGCGCTCTTTTTCACTCTGCCACAACACCAGGGACATTCGAGATGAAGGCTGCTTAGTCAACTTGAATTCCAGAGTGAAGATAAGGGAAAATGAGTTAAAAATAAGCTGCTGATCTAAGCCACTTATATTTTGGGGTTGTTTGTTACTACAGCCTAACCTTGCCTATTCCGACTGATGTACTGTCCATGACTTGAAAGAGGGGAAAGAGTGGAAGCCAAAGGTAAAGGCAATTGTAATGCAGAGAATGTACACCTATCACCTAATCAATGTCAGATCAACTAGATGGGCTATCAGGACTCAAATCTAACATCCCAAGGAAAAACGTCTCTAGCTTGACAACATACCCAGCCAGAAAAGTGTGTAGCTGAGAATACCCCTAGGACAATTCCTGACTTAAAAAAAATTATTACTCTGATGAGTAGGACATACACCCTCATCTCATATTAAATATGCTGTTGAAAGTGATTTATTCTGAAAAGAAATAGTCCCTAAGCAATCTCAGAAACTCAACAGCAAATGCATTATTTAATACGTCCATTTTTTAAAATAGTACACTTGCAGAGAAGGCACTTGCAGCCCCAGACCTTGGAGGTTGGGAATAGGGAGAAAGCATTTCATCCTGATTATTAAACAAAACAAAAGGGAAAAATAAAATAAAACCCTAGCCTGCATGTGTGGATGTGTGCGTGCATGTGTGCATGAGCTTGTGTGTGTGCGCACATGTGTGTGCATGAATGCACTTGCATGTATGTGGGAGAAAGAGAGGAGGCGAGGATTGTAAGATGTTAACTTGAGCATTATAATCCCTCTCCCAGGAATTTTTTTTTTCTGAAAATGACTACTTTTAACACAAAGGTCACTAATTATTTTGGTAAAAATTCTTTAGAGCCCTTAATGAGCCAAGATTTTCTCCGGAAACCAAGCCACTTCTTCAGAGGATCGTGCCAGTTGTCATACCTTGTTATCTATTTACTGTCTTCTTGGGATTATGGATGAAGAGATGACTGTGACCCTAATCATTTCTATGTATTGAGAACTCCTTATGCGTAAGTTCCCTTTTTGAGGTGGTTTCCACATATTTCCTCAGTTAACTCTCATGATGACTTTAGCAGGCAGCCCACAAAGTTCTGTGTACTTGTGTCCCTGACTGTTTCTCCAAGCTCGTTTCATTCTACAATCTCTCATACTGACTACATTGCAGTCTTCTTTCATCTCCCTAAATTTTTGTTCCAGACTCAAGGCATTTGCCCGTATTGTTTCCTTTGCTTAGAAATCGTTGTCCCATAAGATCCTTCTCAACTTGTAGGTCTCAGTTTCAAGTTATATTCCCCAGAGATGTCTTTGCTCACCACTGTGGCTGATGCCGCTACCCCCAGGTAGGCTTTATCTCAGCCCCCTTGTGTGTATGCTTCACATTGCTTATCATAAGTCCATTTGTCTCTTTACTTGTGTCCTGTCTGTTTCCCCAGTGAGGACGTAAATTCAATGAATGCATGAGTTATTTCTAAATTTTAACCCCTGAATTCTCAGATCCAAACATAATACTAGGAATACAGACATAATGAATTATTATGTATTGTGTAAATAGATCAATTATTATTATTTGTGCCTTATGTATGAAAAATTGATGCTCAGAGAAGAAAAATGAGGATATTTAGCAGAGAAAGGACTCAACTCTGAACCACACACCTTTGATGCACCATACATCCATCTGTTTATTTGTTCACCACTTACCAAATATTTGTTCATTGCCAGACATAGCTTTTAGGCATTAAGAATATAATAGTCAGGAAAAAAAGTTGAACACAGAAATAAAGTTCCTGCCTTCAGGGAGCTTATACAGTTGACTCTTGAGCAATGCAGGGGTTAGGGGTACTGACTCTTGCACACTTGAAAATCTGCAATTAACTTTTGACTCCCCAAAAGCTTAACTACTAACCTACGTTGACCAGAAGTCTTACTGATAAACCTAAATAGTCAATTAAAAACATATTTTATATGTTATGTGTATTATATACTTATTCTTACAATAAAAGAAACTAATGTAAAAATATGTCATTAGGAAAATCATAAGGAAGAGAAAATACATTTATAGTATGGTACTGTATTTATTTAAAATTATCTGTGTAAAAGTGGATCCATCCAGTTAAACCTTTGTTGTTCAAGGGTCAGCTGTTTTCCAGTGGTGCAGACAGATTATTAACCAATGAATCAGGGAAATAAATTAAAAACCACAACTGTAATAAGTACTATGAAAGTAAATAATATGGTGGAGCATTTGAGAGAGTTGCTTTGGAGGAAGGAGTCAGTAAACTGTCCCCTAAGAAATAACAAGGGAAGATTTGAAGGAAAAGTAAGTATTTAAAGCGTGAAGGGAAGGAAGGCCATTGAGGGGAAAAGGAAGAAAGTGTGTTAATGCCCCATGATGAGAAGCAGCCTGCTTCCCAAGAACGAAAATAAGTCAACGTTGTTGGAACCAAGAAAGCAAAGTAAAGCGAGGGAGGTAAATCAGAGCCAGCTATGTCCTGCCTTGTGAGGTCAGGTCATCTACTGGGACGCCTGGTGGCTCAGCGATTGAGTGTCTGCCTTTGGCTCAGGGAGTGATCCCGGGGTCCTGGGATCGAGTCCTGAATCGAGCTCCCCGCAGGGAGCCTGCTTCTCCCTCTGCCTGTGTCTCTGCCTCTCTCTCTCTCTGTGTCTCACATGAATAAATAAATAAAATCTTAAAAAAGAAAAAGAATTAAAGTCATCTACTGAAGGAGTTTAAGAGGAGAGGGTATCATGATAAGATTTACTAAAAGAAAGGAATGTTCTGGAGGCTTTGTGGGAAAATGGATTGATAGCAGGCAGGAGTGTATATAGGTAGAGCAGCTGATTGCCCAGGGTAATAGATGGTGGTAGTCTGGGCGAGGAATGGGTCTCCTCTATTTTTCCATCAAAGCTGACAAGCTGTTGCCTTTGTATTCAGCTGTATAAATTGGGGTGTCATTGCTTCTCCTATCGTCATGGCTCAGTAAACAGGCACTTGAGGTGGCAAGAATCTTGTGCAGACTGTGATCCTTAAGCTGCAAATGGAAACTGTTCTGGTCTTTCCAGGCTTAGCATGTAAAGTAGTGGTTCTCAGAGTGTGGTCCAAGCATCCCTGGAGTCTCCCCCGAATTTGTATGTGTGTGTGTGTGTGTTGGGGAGGGTAGGTGAGTCACCACGAGATCAAAAAGACTTCCATAATGATACTGAGATGTTATCTGCCATTTCACTCTCACCCTCTCACCCTGCACAGAGGCATTTTCCAGAGGCAATATGATAAATGCTATGCGGCAGATTGAAGAAGCAGAGAAGAGAATCTCTCCGGTTTCTATTAATCTAGGCACTAAAGGTCTATGCAAAACTAAACCAAAACAAAAACACCACTCTTTATTTATTTATTTTTGTTTTGTTTTGTTAGATAAGGAGAGAGTGGAGTAGAGGGGGAGAGAGAGAGAGGGAGAGAGAGAATCCTAAATAGGTTCCACACCCAGTGTGGAGCCCCATGCAGGGCCTGGTCTCATGACCCTGAAATCATAACCTGAGCCCAAATCAAGAATCAGACACTGAACCAACTGAGCCACCCAGGTGCCCCTAAGTAATTGCTTTTTTTTTTTTGTTTTGTTTTGGAAAAAAAATATTTTCTAGAAATATTTATTTATATCGACATGTAATGAATCTGTTATTGCCATTTTGAGTGAGCTTATAAATAACAATTTTTAAATGTCCTAACTTGACGTTTTAGTGTAGTAAATATAGACGGATACAATTCACACAAACGAAAGGCTTTTGGGGGTCCTCAGTAATTTTTAGGAATATAACAGAGTCTCGAGGCCAAAAGTTTCAGAACACTAGTTATAAAAAATTAATAGTCTGACACAAGAGACCATGTGAAATATGTAACCTGATGGAGGAACTTTACTAACAACTATAAGAATAGTTAAGACTTAACCTGCTGTCACTAAGAGCTAGTCAGGGGTGTTTGATTAATTCAGGACATGTCTCTAGCCAAAGTGGGTTCTTGCAGAAGCAAACAATATATGGTGGCAACTGAATGAATATATTTATTTGCACCCTGTCTTAATACCCAAGAGGTGAGTTGGAGATACTGAATGCATATTTTGGTGCACGAAATTATACCAGAGGCAGTGCCTAAATTCATAACTTAGTGCCTAAATTCATAACATTTAAAATGATTTGAAGACATATTTCTTGAATAAATAAAATAACTTCATGAATACTATAAAAGATGTGATTTGGAAAGCTCTGATGTTGGGTTAGTCTGAGAGAGTTTATGAAGCAAGATGATGGGAGGGTTTGTAAATTTACCAAAGTGGTATCAGAGCCTCTTCTCTCTCTATAGTGTAAATAAGAGCTAATTTATACAAAGTTCAGTCTTCAAAAACAAAATGTATACCATGATCTTTCTTATATTTACAATCAATGGAGGGGTTTATCTTGACTCTAATTGCTTAGTAGTTTTTTTAGAAAAGGAAAAAAATATATTTGTGCATAAATATATACAAACATACCCCTTCAGGACTATTTCTTTTTCTTCCCCAGGCTTCTGGAATTATTGAAATACTGTTGTACTTGATTTTAATTGGTAATTTAGGAGTTGGGTAGGATTTCTTGGTTGTAGTTTTCATATTCTGTAAGCCAGAGATAAAGAAAGGAAAATGATAATTAATGGAAGAAGTATGAAGGGAATAGATATTTAAGGACGAAAGAAAAGTTCTCTGAAGTCTAGAGACAGGATCATAGTGTTAAAGAACAGGATTGACATGCCCTAGATAAGAATTCCTTGTCTTTCATTCATCCTGTGTCCTTGGAGAGCCTCCATGAATGGCTGATGATTTCACATATGGTCCCCATGCCTCTCCTCACACGCTTTGCTCTGGCTTTTAGGGTCCATGATTCACTTGCAACCCCAGTCCACTCATATTGCAAGACCTGGCCCTGACATCTCATCTGTGCTGGGAAGGCGTTTTATTCTTAATTCTCCAACATGCACCAGGTGGAAGAGACCATGTTTGTTGCTTGGGGTTTCTGCTGTTTTCTGTACTTGTACACATGTCCGTTGCTTCCGGTCATCTTTTATTCGGTTACACACGTGATGTATTACAACATAGCGTCTTAAGCCGTTCTCAACATTATGATTTTAATGCTATCTTTCCTTCCACTCTAGAAATTACATCAGGATATAAATTGGTGTACGCAATGCAATTTTAGATAGACGCTTGTACCTCCAGGACTGAAGTGGGAGCAAGAAGTTTATTAAATAAAGGAACACATGAGTACCTTCTGGAGATGTTCGCTTGACTCCGGACTCTGTTACTTATTTGCTTTATGGCTTAAATAAAGTATTTCTCCCTAGATTTCAGTTTCCACAGCCATAAAATGGATACAATATCTTTGTTCTTATCTGTATCTCAAGGCCCTTTTCAAACTTAATATTCCTGAAGATCCCTGAAAATTTTTTTTTAGATCCCTGAATTTTTAAATACTAAAGTACAATGTGATTGTAAGACTTTTTTTTTTTTTTTTTTTTTAAGGGTTTCTTCCTCCTTACTTTCATTTCAACAGTGAACAACCAGGCCCTTCCCTCTTAGGAACTGATTACTGTTTGAACACTTCTCCACTCTAGGGACTCTGTTAAGAGAACTGATTCTCTGAGCCATTCTGCAGGGATATGGAAATAGCTGTATTATCCAGAAACTTTTATAATAAGGGTGCTTTGTCTGTAACAAAGTGAAGCTTTCCTTTCCCCCAAAGAAGTAAGTTTTTTGGATGAAATGTCCTCTGCTGCTGAGTCAGTGACCAAGAGAGATTTTGTTGATTTGCCACTGGCCTTGTACTGAAGCAATGGGACATAATTATAGGGAGGTGATTTCCATAAATTGCCTCTGGGAGGGTTTTAGGAAACAGACTGGTAAGGGATGTGCTGGGATTCTTTCTTCTTTCTTTATGTAATAATGATTAAAACAACAGCAACAACCTCTGGGCACAGCCCCTGCAGACTGTGGACACTCAGACCATCCAGTACACAGTGCCACCCATTAAGAGAAAAGCTGAGTGCAAACAGGGAAAAAAATTGCATCTAGCATTGTTTTGTGGGAAGTAGGTTCCTCTCTCCTTCTTCACTTTCCTCTCATTTTCTTAGAATTGTCAGGCTTTGTAAGATTCTGATTAACTAGCTCTCCAAACTTCCACTGTTACCCCTGAACATATATATGACACAAATTGATTCACTTGCTCCTTCCTGCTTGAATTAATCATTTCTTATTCTTTGTGGCAATGTTGTCAGGTATTGTTTTTCTTGTATCTCTCTTATGCATTTTGCATCTGTTTCTGCACTTTTTCTGAGACATTTCTGGCATGTATAAGCTCTCATACTTTCCTCTATAGGCATTTCAGAGTCTTGACTGGGAGTGCTTTCCCTTAAGATGTATCTTGAGTGTGTAATTTCAGGGAATAATACAGTCAGTTCTTGATCAAGCAGTTTAAGGCATGCAGGATAGACGAGGTGGTTACCAATATCCCAAAGCCTGGATATATTTGTTAGAAACTGTTTGTTACAAGAGATGGGAACACAATTGAAACTGCATCGGGCATTAAAGGGGATTTATTGGCTCACATATCGAGAAAGTCCACTGGCACAAAAGCGTCAACCAGGATTGGATCCAGGGGCTTAAATGATATTATCGGGGCACTCTCTTTCCCTCTACAAGCTCTCTCACAAGTAACAGGCAAGATGGTTCTAGATGCCTCAGACTCATATCTTACCAGGTTAGTAACCCAGTGAAAAAGGACAGTCTTTCTCAGTAAATATGGCAGAGAACTCCTAAAAAGGACTAACTTTGCATAAATTGAATGTGTATCTACTCCTGAACCAATTAGGCATATAGGATATTCTGATTAGCCATGCCTGAGTTTTGTGCTCATTCATATGGGATTCATGTCTACGCCAACATTACAGAATGAATTTCCCATTCTGGAAGTAGAGGGAACAGAAAACAGAATGAATGCTGAATCGAGAAAAATAAGGTGTCCTTAACATACATTAAAAGAAAAATAAAACAGTGTAAACATATGTGGTTATTATATCTAATATTTAAGAACACATTTACAGGTCTTTAGTCAGATATCTTATAAAAATGCCTTATGTCAGAATAATACTTTAGGAATACAAAGCATCACATAAATTTATTGAAAAAATGATGGCAAATGAGTGTATCTTTAAAATAGTCTTCTCCCGAGTTAAGTGACCTTTCACTTCCCTACTTGAGAATAGGAGGTGAATAAGACAGAAATCAATTGCTCTTGAGAAGGGTTCTCCCTCTTACCCCTCTTTTCCTAGTGGCTTCCTCCTGGCAGTCCTTCCAACCTGATGTTATTATCTGTAGGTGCACAGTCTCCCACTCTCGTCCCTCTTAAAAGACCATTGGCAGAGGAAATGACTCATCCAAGGTGGTTTGACTGAGTTAACTTTTCTGAATTCTGTGTTTTTGCCAGCTTCCCACAAGCTAGCTTAGGCATAGGTGGATGACAAAGTAGAGCTGTGCAATGCCTCTTGAGGCCTGCTCTTGCTCTGCCACATTTTCATTTTTTCTTATCTTATTGGCTAAAGCAAGTCATAAGCCCAACCGAGATTAAGAGACAAAGAAATTTAATCAAAATTTTTATGAGAAGAGCTTCAAGGTCTTATTGAAAGGGTAAAGATACACAGAGAGGTAGAGAATTACCACACATTTCCTCGTGCGGTTTCTTCATGATAGTCTTCTGCAAATAAACCATCCTGTATTTTTTATTAAAAGTGCATTATTGGAGGGACTTACAATTTCTGCATGTAAGTCACCTCTCTGTCCTAACAAGATATTAAAAGGTGAACAGACTTAAAAGTTAGTACCTCCTCTTGGATCCATAAGAGAGAGGAGGACACAGGGCAGGTCACTGCTATCAAGATTAGATACACATGTAAATACAGGGAGTTACTGCTTATTACAGCATAGGCTCCCAGGCAGAAATTTCTGCAGAAATCACCTTGGGATCCAGTGCCATGGTAGGGAACCCAGACCAGTAATTGGTGAATTGCTAGATGGGCGATGTGGACAACTTTGAGAGTTAAAAACACACAGTCATAGGAAGGCCCCCACAATATCATATGATTTACCTCTGGGAATTCAGCCAGAGTCCTACAGTAATATCTGAAAAAAGTCCCCTTGTGCTTTTGGCAGAAGGAGGGGGGAAAGGAACCATTTTGAAATAAGCCAGAACCTTCTGTTCTTCTTAGCAAGGCCTACCCTCAGGGAAACTAGTTAAACCAGATTTTGATTGACTTGGAGATGGGAAGTACCCAACTTCAACAGGCTGTAGCCATCTTGTCTCACTTAAGTGGGGAGAAAAATGCCTGAGAAACTCTCATGAATTTCACAAACTAGGGACAAGTTTCAAAAAAACCTGGAGACCTACTCACAGTACATACAACACTTCCTTTTTCCTTATACCTCACTACCACATTACCGAAGGCCTACTTACAGCAGTTCCTTGTACTCAGTACATCATGTCTGACTATCAAGAAAATTTACAGGACATACCAAAAGTAAAAAAAACAAAACAAAACAAAAACCATAATTTGAAGAGAGAAGACATCAGAACTGGTACATGGTAAGGGTGTTGGAATTATCAGAGAATTGTAAATAACTGTGTTTTTAAGTTAAGCATTCTAATGGATAAAAGCGACATCATGCAAAAACAGATGGCCAATGTAAGTAGAGAGAGAAATCCTAAGAAAGAATGAAAAGAAATTCTAGAGATAAAAAAATGAATGTAGCAGAAATGAAGAATGTCTTTGATGGGCTTATTAGGAGACTGGACATGGTTGAGGAAAGAAACTCTGAGCTAGAGATAGATCAATATTGAATCTTCAACCACAGAAAAGTGAAGAGAAAAAACAAACAAACAAACAAACAAAAAATATGCAACAGCATCCCAGAACAGCATACCCAAGGACTATGGAACAACTACAGAGGTGTAACATACACATAATGGGAATATCAGAAGAAAAAAATGAAACAGAAGAAATATTTGACAAAATAATGACTGAGAATTTCCCCCAAATAAATGTCAGACATTAAACAACAGATCCAGGAAACTCAGAGGATACCAACCAGGATAAATGCCAAAACAAAATAAAATAAAACTAACCAACAACCCAATTATGCTTGGGTATACCATTTTAAAACTATAGAAAATCAAAGATAAAGAAAGAAATCCGAAAGATGCCAGAGGGAAAAAATCACCTTACCCGTAGAGGAACAAAGTTAAGAAATGACACTGAACATCTCAGAAATAGTGCAGCAAGAAGACAATGGAGTGAAATGTTTAAAATGTTGGGAGAAAAATCCGAAAACCTAGAATTCTGTACTCTGCAAAATTATCCTTCAAAAGTGAAGGAGAAAGTAAGACTTTCTCAGACAAACAAAAATTGAGGGAATTTGTTGCCAGTAGATTTATTTGCCTTGCAAGAAATGTTAAAAGTTCTTTAGAGAAAGGAAACTTATAGGTCAGAAACTCAGATCTATACAAAGAAAGGAAGAGTATTGAAGAAGAAATAAGTGAGGGTAAAAAACAAAGCAAAACTTCTTTTGTTCTTATTCTTAACTGATCTACCAGATAAAACACTAATTCAAAATAATAATGGCAATAATGTGTCCTATTATATAGGTACTATATATGTACACATTTATATAGACATGCATATGCACTTATGTATGCTTATATATAAATAAAATGAATAATAGCAAAGATATAAAAGCTAGGAGGAAAGAATTAGGATTATTTTGTTATTATGAGATTCTTATACTGTTTGTGAAGTGGTACAGTGTTATTTGACAGTGATCATGGATTAGTTATGAAAGTATATGGCAAACTAGATCAACCACTAAAAAAAGCTAAAAAAATTAAGTGTAAATGATATGGTAAGAAAGAAAAGATTCATATAAAATGCTCATTTGAAACCACAAGAGGCAGAAAATTTGTGGAAGAAAAAAAATAGGAACAAAGAATAAGTATAACAAATGTAAAACATTAATGAATATGGTAGGTATTAATCCAACTGTATCAATTATCACTTTGAATGTCATTGGTCTAAATGCATGAATTAAAAAAGAGAGATTTTCAGAGTGGATCAAAATCCATGACTACATGAAACACACTTTAAACATAAAGACATATATATTAAATACAGATTAAATGGAGGAAAATATACCATATAGACATTGATCAAATTGGGTGTTACTATTTTAATTTCAGGAATAGCAGACTTTAAAAAATACTTTATTTATTTATTCATGTGAGACACACAGAGATAGGCAGACACAGGCAGAGGGAGAAGCAGGCTCCCTGCAAGGAGCCCAATGTGGGACTCCATCCCGGGACTCTGGGATCATGACCTGAGCCAAAGGCAGACGCTCAACTGCTAAGCGACCCAGGGATCTGAGAAATAGCAGACTTTAAGGTAAGGAAAGCTATCAAAGAGAAAGAAGAGAATTACATAATATTGAAGAGGTCACTTCTCCAAAAAGGTATAATCATTCTTAATGTGTATGTGCTTAACAACAGAGCATCAAACTGCAAGAGGCAAAAACTGAAAAGAATTACTAGGGGAAATAAGTGAATTTACTATTATAGTTGGAAACTTCCACATCCCTTTCTGAGAAGTAGACAAATGAAACGGCAGAAAATCAACAAGGACATATTTGAATTCCGTACCATCAGTCGACTGGATATAATTGACATCTATTGAGTACTTCATCCAAAAACGGGAAAGTACATATCTTTCTCAAGTTAGGGAGATAAATCATATTTTGGCCCATAAAATGCACATTAACACATTTAAAAGAATAGAAATCATACAATATCTGCTCTTAGACCACAGTGGAATTAAACCGGAAATTAATAACAGAAAGACAACTAAAAAAATGTCAGAATATGTGGATGTTAAACAACATACTTCTAAATAACATATAGATCAAAGAAGAAACCTCAAGAGAAAAAATATTTGAATGAAATGAAAATGAAAATACACCTTATAAAAATTTGTGGGATGCAGCAAACATAGGTCTTAGAGGAAAATTTATGGGATTAAATGCATATATTAGAAAAGAGGAAAGATCTAAAACCAATAATCTAAATTTCCACCTTAGGAAACTAGCGGAAAAAAAGAGCAAATTAAATTGGAAGTAAGCAGAAGAAAAGTAATAATAATCACAGAAAACAATGAAATCGAAACCAGAAAATTAATGGAGAAAATCAGTGAAATCAATAGCTAGCTTATTGAAAAGATCAACAAAATTGAAAAGCCTTTAACCATGCTAAGAAAAAAAGAAGACACAAATTATTCATATCAGAAAAAAAAGAAGGGATATCATTATAAATCCTACTGACATTAAAATAATAAAGGAATACTATGAACATCTTCACATCTACAGATTCGATGACCTAGAAGAAAAGGACACATTCATTGAAAGACACAAGCTTTCAAAACTCATAGAGGAGAAATAGAGAACCTGAATAGGCCTATGTCTATTAAAGAACTGAATCATAATTAATAACCTTCCCAAACAGAAAGCACCAGGTTTAGATAGGTTCACCAGTGAAATCTACCAAGCATTTAAGGAAAAAATTCTACCAATTTTCAGAAGATAAAAGCAGAGGGAATATTTTTAAACTCATCCTGTGAACTCAGCCTTACCTTATATCAAACCTGGACAAAAACATTTCATGAAAAAAGAAAAAAGCTAAAGACCAATTTGTCTCATTAACATAGATGCAAAAACACTTGAGAAAATGGTAGTAAATTGCATCCAACAGTATTTAAAAAGGATTACACATCACAACCTTGGGGATTTTATTTCAGATTTGTAAGGCTAGTTCAACATTTGGAAATCGGGGTGATTGGGTGGCTCAGTCAGGCACCTGACTCCTGATTTTAGCTCTGGCCATGATCTCAGGGTCATAGGATCAAGCCCCACATCGGGCTCCCTACTCAGGGTGGAGTCTGCTTGTCCCTATCCCTCTGCTCCTCCAGCCCCTCCCCCCAAACAAACAAACAAATAAAATATTTAAAAAACAAACAGAAACATTTGAAAATCAATTAATAGAATCCATCACAGTAATAGGATAAGAAAGAAAAACGACATGATTAATATGAATAGATAAAAAAACAACTTGACACGATCCAATACCATTCATGATTAAAAACTTGCAGACTACAAATAAAAAGGAACTTCCTCAAATTAATAAAGAATATTGACAAAAAAATTCTTTTTTTTAAGATTTTGTTTCTTCATGAGAGACACAAAGAGAGAAGCAGAGGCACAGGCAGAGGGAGAAGCAGGTTCTATGCAGGAAGCTCTATGTGGGACTCGATCCTGGGTCTCCAGGATCATGCCCTGGGCTGAAGGTGGTGCTAAACTGCTGAGCCACCCGGGCTGCCCAACAAAAAAATTCTATAGCTATTATCACATGTAATGGTGAGAAATGTAAAGGTTTCCTATAAGGTGATGTAGAAGACAAGGGTGTTCCCTCACACCACACCTTTGCTATATTCTGCTGGAAGTTCAGGCTTGTGCAATAAGACAAGAAAAGAAAAAGGCATACAGTTTGGGAAGGAAGAAATAAAATGGTCTTTGTTCACAGATGATGTGATCACCTATGGAAGAAAACCCAAGATAACTGACAAAAAACTCCAGGAACTAGTAAGTGATTAGAGCAACATGGCAGGACACAGGGTTAATAATACAAGAGTCCATTGCCTTCCTATATACCAGCAATGAATAAATTGAATCTGAGTTAAACACAAATACCATTTTTACATTAAGCACACCAAATACCTTGGTATAAATATAACAAATGTGTAGAAGATCTATATGAGGAAAAGGGCAAACCTTTGATGTATAAAGTCAAACAAGAAGTAAATACGTGGAGAGATATTTCATCTGCATGAATAGGAATACTCAATATTGTCAAGATGTCAGTTCTTACCGACTGCATTTGTAAATTCAACAAAGTCTCAAATAGGAAATTATTTTATGGGTATAAACCAAAACTGATTCTAAAGGTTATATGGAGAAGTAAAAGACTCAGGGTAGCCAACACCATATTGAAGGAGGAGAACAACGTTGGAGGTTGGATACTACCCAACTTTAGGACTTCCTAGAGAGCTACAGTAATCAAGACAGTGTGGTGTTGGTAAAAGAACAGATGAATTCATCTTTAGGAAGAACAGAGAGCACGGAAATAGGACACATAAATATAATCAACTGATCTTTGACAGAGGAGCGAAGATAATACAAGGGGGCAAGGAAATTTTTTTTTTCAACAGATGATACTGGAACAAGCGGAGATCTGCACACACATAAAAGAATCTAGACAGAGATTTTACACCCTTCACAAAAATTAACTGAAATGGCTCACAGACCTAAGTGTAAAATGCAAAACTATTGAACTCCTGGAAGATAACACAGGAGAAAACCTAAATCACCTTGGATATAGAGATGAATTTTTTTGGTAGAAAGCCAAAGGCACAATGAATGAAAGAAATCATTGATAAACTGGGCCTCATTAAGAACTTCTTTTTTTTTTTTTTTTTTTTTAAATTTTTTTTTAAATTTTTATTTATGATAGTCACAGAGAGAGAGAGAGAGGCAGAGACACAGGCGGAGGGAGAAGCAGGCTCCATGCACCGGGAGCCTGATGTGGGATTCGATCCCAGGTCTCCAGGATCGCGCCCTGGGCCAAAGGCAGGCGCCAAACCACTGCGCCACCCAGGGATCCCTCATTAAGAACTTCTGATCTGCAAAAGTCCACATCAAGAGACTTTGAAGACAAACTGCAGATGCAGACTGGGAGAAAATATCTGTAAAAGATACTCCTGATAAATGACGGTTTTTAAAAATATACAAAGAACTCCTAGAACTCAGCAGTAAGTAAACGACCTGACGTAAATGGGCCAAAGCCCTTAACAGACAGCTCACCAAAGATAAACAGAGGTCAAAAGCCATGTGGAAAGATGTTCAATATTATACGTCATGAGGGAAATGCAAAATTAGAATACATAAAGGACCAGTACGCACTTTTGAGAATGGCCAAAATCCATAATACGATGATGGCAACACTAAATGCTGTTGAGGACGTGCAGCAACAGGAGCTCTTACACCTCGCCGGGCGGCGTGCAGAATGCCACAGCCACTTTGGTGGACAGTTTGGAGATTTCTTACAAAACTAAACATACTGTTCACTTTAGATACAGCAATCACACTCCTTGGCATTTACCCACAGTGGCTGAACACTTACATCCACATAATCCACACAAGGGTGTAGATAGCAGCTTTCTTTATAATTGCCAGTATTTGGAAGCAACCAAAGGGTCCTTTTGTAGATTCATGGGTAAATAAACTGAGGTGCATCCAGACAATAGACTATTATTTAACACTAAATAGAAAGGAAGGAAACCTACATGCATATGACTAAGTGAGAGAGGGTGATGTAAAATGTTAGATACTGTAGGATTTCAGCTGCATGAGTCTCTGAAAAAGGCAAAATTATGGAGACAGTAAAAAGATCAGTGGTTGCCAGGGTTGGGGTTGGGGTTGGTGTGTGAGAGACAAATAGAAGCCAGAGGATTTTAAGGATTGTGAAAATACTCTGTGTGATAGTATAATGATAAATACATGTCCTTATACGTTTTCTAAACACAGAGGATGTGCGATACTAAGGGTGAAACCTACACCGCGGCCTTTGGGCGATTATGATGTGTCAACGGTGGGTTCATCCAGAGTAGGAAACGTACCATTCTGGTGAGTGATGTTGATAACAGGAAGGGTATCTGCATATTATGAGGCAGGAGGTATCTGGGAAAATCTCTCCATCTTCCTCTCAAGTTTGCTGTAAACCCAAAACTGCTTAAAGAATAAAATCTTTACAGCGAGCATGACTGCACTGGCGATTTTACCACGGTTATAGAAAAATGAGGGGTGGAGAAAAACCCTAGATATTCAAGATAGACCCAATTCTAATTTTTCCATAACCCACCTGCCTTAAGAGAAGAAATCAATTATTCGATATTCAGTGTTCGTTTGTAAGGAAGTCCTTTTCAGTGGCTTGTTTTATTGAATTCCTTCACGTATTTATAGAATTATTAGAGTTGCTGAAGTTGTATCTTCAATTTGATTTCTTCGTGAAGACCTGTTCGGGATCTATCTCGTGTCCATGTCTCTGCTTGCTATTCTTCTCTTGCACTGTCACAGGCAAACAGTCATTAATCCAGGGCAGCAGTTTTTCATTTCAGGGCCTGTCCTGCCTCTGACTAGCCAAGCACCGTCGGACAAAATAAAATCATGCGAGTAGATACCACTGGGAAGTGATGGCCTCTGGTCTCTTCTGCACCATCAGTGTTGCTAGGGGATCCTTCTAGATTTCCTTAATTGTTCACTCAATAGATGTTTCCTAAGAGCCCTGTCTCTCACAGGCACTCCACTAGGATGCAGTGCGGAACATGGGAGTGCATGGAGATGGATTAATCTTAGCTTCCGTAGAGACTGTCCTCTAGTCTATTGGGTGAGAAAACCCGTAGAAGAAGGCATCGTACAGCTACACGTCAAGCATATGCCTGGGGCATGTGTTACAAAAGGATGGTCGAGGAAAAGGGGACTTGTCGTAGCATGGAAGTGGGGGAAGATTCCCCTGGACAACACCACCCTTGGGGCACCTGAGAGGCTCAGTCTGTTAAGCATCTGCCTTCTGCTCAGGTCATGATCCCAGGGTCCTGGGATGGAGCCCCCCATTGGGTTTCCTGCTCAACGGGGAGCCTGCTTCTCCCTCTCCCTCAACCCCTACCCACTGCTCGTTCCCTCTCATAAATAAATAAATAAATAAATAAATAAATAAATAAATAAATAATCTTTTAAAAAAGAAAGAAACACCACCCTTGTTTCCATCTTCCATAGTGGTTACCTCACAGCCTTCTTCCTGTAATTTCCACAATCTCACTCTTTACTGGGAAAATATAAAACATGAGAAGAAAACTCTGTTAATTATTCACTGCAAAACCCACACACTTGGGTTTGGTGTATTCTCTTTTCTTCCTGTGATAACTGGAAAAAAATGGTCTCTTTAACCTAAATCTGATCTTGTGTAATATCCCCACCTATATCACATTTTTCTTATGATTTTTTTCTCCATTAAAAAAATTAAATTTAATTGACATATGACAAATTGAACATTTAAAGAGTATAGTTGAGGGGCACCTGGGTGGCTCAGGGGTCAAGCACCTGCCTTCGGCTCAGGGCGTGACCCCAGGTTCCTGGGATCCAGTCTTACATCGGGTTCCCCATAGGGACCCTGCTTCTCCCTCTGCCCGTGTCTCTGCCTCTGTCTGTGTTTCTCATGAATAAATAAGTATAATCTTAAAAAAAAAACTTCATCCAAGGAGATGCATAGATAACAAATAAGTTTAAAAAAGATGCTCTACATGATTAATCATTTTAAAAAATCAAAGCAACCATAAGAAAAAGTAATATTGAAAACACAACCACACCAATTGTTAACAAGGATATAGATATGGGAACCCTCACATATTACTGTATAACCTCTTTGGAAAACCGTTTGGTAGTTTCTTTAAAAATCAAACATACATCTATTTATATAATCCAGCCATTCCAATCCTATGTATTTTCCTAAGAGGAAAAAGAAAACCAAACTAGAATTACACAAGAATTTGTGGACGAATGTTCCTAGCAACATCAGTGGATCTCCAATTAATGATGATCAGTGAAAGGAGGCCAACTAAGAAAAGTTAAAATTGTGTGGTTTAATTTATATATTATTCAAAAAAATTGAAACTAACCTAAAATGATAGAGAACACCTCTGTGGTCAGGGGTCATCAACACAGAAGAGGTGTAATCCAAGGAGGGGAGGAAAGAAGAGCTGATAAAGGGGTTGAAGGAAATGACTGCTGGTGACACACATGTTCTCTACTCTGACTGTGGCAAATACTTCACAGGTCAAAACATCAAACTGTACTGTTTAATTTTTTAAATATTTTATTTATTTATTTATTTATTTATTTATTTATTTGAGACAGAGAGAGAGAGGCAGAGACAGGCAGAGAGAGAAGCAGGCTCCCTGCGGGAAACCCGATGCAGGACTCGATCCCAGGACATCAGGGTCACACCCTGAGCCAAAGGCAGATGCTCAACTGCTGAGTCACCCAAATGCCCTTTGGATGAAGTTTTTGTTCAAATATTTTTACCATTTTTTATTGGGTTATTTGATTTCTTATTAAATTTTGAGATTATATATATTTATATTTGCAAATATTTTCACCTAATCTATACCTTGTATTTTCATTCTCTTATTAGTGGTTTTGTACAGTAGGAGTTTTCCACTTTGATGAATACCAATCGGGCATGTTTTCTCTTTGGACCATCTGTTTGATGCTATATCCTAGAAAACTTTGCTTACAAGGTAACAAAGATTATTTGCTTATGTTCAGTTTTAGGTATTATGTTTAACTCAAGTTCATTTGAGTTACTTTTTTGCATGAAGTAAAAGGTGTGCATAGCCTTCCTTCCCCTTCCCTCCTCCTCCGTCTTTCTTTTCTTTCTCTTTACTCTTCTCCTTTCCTGCATGAGGATATCCAATTGCTTAAGCACAGCTGATTGCAAAGACGAGCCTTTCTCCATTGAATTACTTTCGCATTAAATTTTAGAGATGCTCAGTTGTAATGCCGATATGATATTCAAGGGGTGTGACCAGTCAGTAGGTGAGTTAACATTTTCAAGAGAAAAGAGAGTATATGTTTGGGGAATTTTATATATAAATGATAATTGAATATGTGAGAACAGATGATATAATCAAAGAGGAACAAGTGCAATGAGAAAAGAAGAGGGAAGAAGTGAGAGCTATAGACAGAGAGGAAGGAGGGGGAATTAGGAAAGCGTAACTTTTTGAATGGATAGGAACCACCACTGAGTAGTCTTAAGCTGCAAACGAAATGAAAACGTCGAGGGAAAATAAAGTTTCTTAAAAAATAATTTTTTTTCAGCTTGCAATTTCTTTGTTATACATTAGATAAACTATTAGGACTTTTATCTGTATGTTTTAGTTAAACGTTGTATTTGAGATAATGGTAGATTCACATGCAGTCATAAATAATGATCTGGAGGTGCCATGTACATTTTATCCGGTTTCTGCCAATAATAATATCTTACAACCTATAATATAATATCACAAACAGATTATGGGTATCGATACACAACACCTCCATCAACATATGGAACCTTAATGTTGTCCTTTAATAGTCACACCCACTTTCCTGGGCCCTATCCTCTTCTTGGCCTCTGGCAACCACCAATCTGTCCCCATTTCTCAAATGTTCACATTTTAAGAAGTTTGTGTAAATGGAATTGTATAGTTTGTTACTCTTGGGACTTTGTCTTTTCTTTTTATTTATTTATTTTTTAAATTAAAT
Source organism: Vulpes vulpes (assembly GCF_048418805.1). Taxonomy (NCBI): domain Eukaryota; kingdom Metazoa; phylum Chordata; class Mammalia; order Carnivora; family Canidae; genus Vulpes; species Vulpes vulpes. The sequence continues at coordinate 89,503,478 of NC_132784.1, read as the reverse complement.
TTAATTAATTAATTTATTTTTTGTCTTTTCTTTAAGTAGGCTCTGCACTGGGCATGAAGGGCTTGAACTCATGACCCTGAGATCAAGACCCGAACTGATATCAAGAATTAGATACCCAACTGACTGAGCCACCCAGGTCCCCCTGCTATTGGCTTTTTATATTCAGCATAATGCTCTGGAGGTTCATCCAGGTGTTGCATGTATCAATAATTTCTTCATTTTCATTGCTAAATAGTATTCCATGGGATTGGATGTATTATAGTTTGTTTAACCAGTCTACTCATTGAAAAATGCTGGGATATTTTCTACTCTGGGACTATTACAAATAAAGCTGTTATAAATATTTATGTACAGGTTTTCATGTGAATTTAAGTTTTTTTTTTAATTTTTTTTTTTTTTTACCTCAGGGTTAAATGCCCAGGAGTGTATTTGCTGGGTCCTAAGTAGTTGCATGTTCAGTTCCTTAAGAAGTAAGAAATCTTGACTTTATTTTATTTTTTATAAAAGAACAAAGGGTAATGATTTTAAGAGTTAGGTGGTGATTGTTTCAATAATGCTGATGAAAATATACTTTCTCAAATGTTTATGCTTATATTTATTTTTTTTTTTAATTTTTATTTATTTATGATAGTCACAGAGAGAGAGAGAGAGAGAGAGGCAGAGATACAGGCAGAGGGAGAAGCAGGCTCCATGCACCGGGAGCCCGACGTGGGATTCGATCCCGGGTCTCCAGGATCGCGCCCTGGGCCAAAGGCAGGCGCCAAACCGCTGCGCCACCCAGGGATCCCTTATATTTATAGACAAGAAAAAATTTAATTTTTATTAACAAAATTTTCCATCGTTTAAGCGTAGACAATCAACAAAACGATAAATCACACTCTGATTTGTAGCATTTGCCAGTCGTCATGACATAAACGCTCTGGCTGTGGCCTATTTCAAGCTAGAATGTGATCTCGCTGAAGGTGGAATTGGGAAGAGATATTCAGGAGCACGCACTATGCAGTGTTTCCACGGTACAAATGCAATAGACGACCTCAAGAGCATACACGATAGTCCAATATAGTTAAGATGATTAGGAAGTGATTATTTTGAGTATTTGTTGCCTTTATTTAACTGTAATTTCGTATGATTTAGTTTTTAATCATGGCTTTGCTTCACATACAGCTTAGCAAAGTTCCCCCAAAATTGAGCAATCAGCTCTCAAAAATTGGTATACATTGGCCTCAGAAAACCACTTACTCTTTTTCTCCTTTTGGGCCCCAGTAATTTTCTTCCATATTTTCTATGTGTTCTAGTCCAATTACCTAAATATACGATACTTAATTTTTTCACTAGCTTAGCTCTTAAAATAGTCTAGTTCTAGTTCTCTTCCCCAGGCAATAATTTCACTGGGAAGTGTTTCTTTGAAAATATTATAATGTTGGTTTTTTTTCTTGATTATGTGCAAATTCACTATAGAAAACTTAGAACTATGAAGAGGAATATAAAAATCAATAATTTTATCACCTCTCTACTAATCATTTCTAAAGTACATTGGAATTTTATTCTATGTCTCGTCTTAGCTAAAGAGAACCAAAATAATAATTTGGTCTTTGATCATTTCTTTCTTCGCCTAAACTGTATTCCCTGTATATTTCTTTTTTTTTTTTTTTTTTTGCATTTTTAAATTTTATTCATCTGACAGAGAGAGAGAGTGCAGGAGCACAAGCAAGGGGGAGTAGCAAGCAGGGGGGTAGGCAGGCGTCCCCCAAGCAGCGAGCCCTGTGCGGGCTGCATCCCAGAACCCCGGGGTTGTGACCTGAGCCGAGGGCAGCCGCTTACCTGGCTGAACCTGGGCTTCTCTATCCTCCTGGCGCCCTTGGCCCATCAGGACACGGGATAGACACCTGCTGCGGGTGTCCCCAAAGCGGGTCTGCCCAGAGGGCTCAGAGGCTAAATGAGGGTCGTCCTCCACACCTGCCGCCCCGTCTAACTCACGAGCATCAATTGGCCACTTACGTTTAATAGTGAACTAATGGTTACTGCTAAGGGTGCAGGGCAAAGCCTTCCGAAGGAAAGGAGTGTTCCAAGGACCATTTGGACGTGCATGCGTGTGTGTGTGTGTGTGTGTGTGTGTGTGGCAGTTTTAAGTGATCAGTTGTTTAAAAAAATCAGTACTTTTTAATCGAAACAGCTTGAAAAATCTGTTGCAACAGATTTTGAGACCCATTAAAACAAAAGTTTAATGAGAAAAAAAAAGACCCCCCCCCTTTATATATTTCTTTCTAATAGATTAAATTTGCAGCAGCACCTTGCCTGTCCCTAGATGTGAAAATACTTTGTCTCAGCACGTTGTGACCACTCTGGTCTCCGTTCCCCCGTCTCCACCGGGGCCGGGGATGGCCGAGTGACCCTGGTCAGGCCCCGAGTCCCAAGCGCAAGGAGGGAGGTGTATTCGGGGAAGCTTTTCCTGTCCCGATGAAAGCCGATTGACATATACAGCAGGTGCCATTTCTCCATTTTCCTGCCTTAACCACGAGCGCCTGGAACTGCCCCAGACACCAGGATGGATGAAGTGACAAACACAGAGGAAAAGGCAAAGAGCATTTCAGAAATGCCAACTGTGACTGATTTGAGCTGACTTGAGCTGCTGAACTGAAGCTGGAAGCTTCTTCCTGCCTCCGAAGTTCTTTTTAGGGGAGGGGGGAAGAGCCTTATACAATGAATCCACTATCGATCAGATATTCCTACCTGACAGGCTGACACCCCCCAGGTGTCTGCTTTTTCCTTTATAGCCTGAGCTCCAGCCATGCTGAGCGATGCCCCCGCGCGCTTCCATGCTTTTGCTTACACTGGCATCTCGGACTAGGACGTGCTTTTTCTTCCTGATTGCTTAGCTTTCAGAATAAGATAAAGTATCATTTTCTACATAACTGTTTTGACTCTTCATTCAATCCTGTCCCAGTAGGACTGAAAATGCTTTCTCTTTTGGTCTTTATTGTACCTTGCGTATGGCTCTATCACAGCGCCTGTTGTACTCCTACTTGCATCTGCATCTCCAGATTTCCTTTAGCACAGTGTTTCTCCACTTTTTTTTTTTCCTCAATTACTGCCTTCCTCAGAAGCCTTTTGGGAAAGATTTCCCTCCCTAATTGTCCCCATCCCCCTATAAAATAATAATACCACCGATAGATTCTGTATCTGTTAGTGCATTGTGTGCATATTTGCTTTATACGTTAAAAAAAGAATAAGTTTTTTTTTTTTAAAAAAACCCAGAAGAACCAGTTTTTGTCCCTTTTAGGGCAATATCCCCCCTGTTGAGAATGTATGCCATAATACAATGCCTGATGCTGCTGGGTGTCTTGTAGACATCTGCTGAGCTAATTAAGTAATCTTGACTTTAAGTAACTGAATACGGTCGCCCCATCCACACAGGGCAAACAGATGAAAGCCAAAGAAAACTCCCCTAATTTATTCTCAGTCTTCCCCTGAGCGCCACTGCTCCCTTTCATCTATACGAAACTGTTGTTTCAGATGGAACTATAGGTACCCAGACTCCAAATGGCTAAAGTAAAAGGGATAATATGGGATGGGAAAGACTAGATATAATTTTAACATCAGACATAGTTCGGTCCAGAGCTTCAAAAAGTGTCACCAACACCCTGATCTCTCGGTCTTCGGGGTCTACTCTGTGGCCCAACTTTATTTGACTTATTCTCGGACTTGTCCTTTCTGACTGTAAAATACCTTCTACTAGCCCACTGGGTTATATCACTCTAGATTTCTCTTCAAGAGACAGGATAAAGAGCTTCGTTCTACTGGGGAAAACTATATTGCATTTTATTTTATCGCCTGGTGCATGTGCTGGTCATTGGACCAACCCCTGTAGCCTGGGAACGCAAGGCAGCACTGGGCTTCATTCTAGGGCAGGATTGGGATGGGAGCTTGGAAAGGACTGTTGAATGGCAAGAAGAGGCTAGGGAGTAAGAATGGAAGGTTTCGGAGGCATTGGGTAGAGTAATACTAAATGGGGATCATTTCAGTTGGGCTGTGTTCTGGGCTGAATTGCATCCTTCACAAAACTCAGGTGGTCAAGTCCTAACCCCCAGGACTCCGAATAGGACTGCATTAGGAGATAATTAAGGTAAAATAAAGTCATACGGATAGAGCCTAATTCTATAGGACTAGTGACCTTGTAAAAAGAGGAGATTAGGGCACAAACACCCTCCGAGGACCATGCGAGGACGCAAGGAGGAGACAGACCATCATCTACAAGCCAGGGAGAAATGCTTATAGGGGAAACCAATCCTACTAACGCCTTGACCTCAGACTTCCAGGCCCCAGGATTGTGAGAAAATAAACTGTGTTGCTGAAGCCACCCAGCCTGTGGCGCTTTATTTTTGGGCCCCGGCAAACTGATGCAGGTTGAACATCTTCAGAAAGGGACGCAGTGAGCTCACTGACTGCAGAATTAACTCTGTTTTTTAGTGCCCGTGAAGTGAGGAGACGTTAGCAGTGGTTCAGAGGTGCTCTTGGCAAGGGAGGTTATTATGCTGGGATGCGTTCTCAGTTTTGGCTCCAAGGTATGTCTCACTGCAGAGGTAAATTGACATTTAAGACCTTTTCTAAGGTAAATTGCAATGATGAATTTTGACACCTCAATCCACTTAAATTGGGTCCCTTTAATGCTGCCAGAGTGAGATTATTTTTGGTCAGCTTTTCTTTCATAATCCTCCCAGGGTCTGACCTGGTGCTTTGAAGAGTAGGTGCAGTGCCAGGTTGAAGGGCACGGCCAGCAGTCTAATGACTGAGAAGGGACGGAGGCATCCTCTCTGCCTTGAGCGGAGAGCAGAGGCTGGACATAGAGCATCTTCTAAGATCTTTTATGGAAGCTTTCCCTATTTTGCATGTTTAATTGAAATCTGCACTTGTAGACTTCCCTTTTGAATACTTTTCTTTAGGCATTATGTCTGGTGGTTAAGCGGACTGCCTTTGGCAGGAAACAGACCCTGATTTAGGACCTCATTTGACACCAGTCAGTAGTGCAAGTGGTTAAGAAAGTTGTTTAAACCCTGTATGCCTCTTATTTCTAAAATCGAGATCCTAATGGGACTCATGTCACAGAGCTTCTGTCGAGATTAAATGTGATCATGTCTGCAAAGAACCCGGCACAGTACTGGGTTTCTACGAAGGGCTCCGTGGGTACTCGTGCGCTGGGCTCGTGTTAAATGGTAATTAGTAAAAGTAGCACAGAACACCATAGACCATTTTGATTATAGTGGTTAGAGAAAATGGGGCGCCTGGGGGCTCAGCAGTTGAGCATCTGCCTCTGGCTCAGGGCGTGATCCCAGGCCCAGGATTGAGTCCCACATCGGGTTCCCCTCGGGGGTGCTGCTTCTCCCTCTATGTCTCTGCCTCTCTCTCTCTCTGTGTCTCTCATGAATAAATAAATAAAATCTTTAAAGAGAAAAAAAAAGAAAATAACTTTTCTTTCCCCCTTTAGCAAGCACCATTCAAGGAACACAGAAAAGGATGCTCATGAAGCATTATTTACAGCCAGGAGTCCGTCAAACCCTCTTAAGTGTCAAACAATCAACTCTTATTATTATTTCAAGGATGGAGCCAAATGGTGCCGAAATAGGCCCACACTTGATGTATCTTTGATTGGTTTGGATTTGTTTGCTCTCTTTATTGGTAGCGGATCGGATCGTGTTTTCTCTGGAATACTAATCTCTTAGTCTCTCTGCTGTTCAGGGAGCATCCTCTCCGGGCTTCCCAACCTGCCACCTCCTTCAATCTCTTCTGCAGTGGAGTCTTGGTGGAGATTTCAGCCTTCTTTCCTACCAGTGTCAAGGTCTGGAGCAACTTGCCGGTGTACTTTCTGGCCTTTTTATTGCCTGTGAAACTCACAGGGAAACCCAATTTGGTTTCATTGTCTTTTGGTCTTTACTAACAAATAAAAGCGAGATAAGAAAGTGACTCTAGTAATGGCAGCCTAAGTAAGCAAAACTCTGGAGTGTATAAAAGACGATTGAGTTGGATGAATGTGTCAGTTTCCATTCCTAAAATACTATAAATATTTTAGGTCAGCTGTTTCAAATTAAGGCTTTTTACATCTTAATTTTGCATAGCAATGTTCAATAAAAGGACCATGCGGCATGATTAGGGGCCTATAAAGGCCCCTAAAATTGCATTTTTAATTAAGTGTTAACGTAGGTATCCATCTCTGTGTGTACGTGTCCCTATACATACATGTACACGGGAACATACATACACCAAATACACAGTACTCAGTGCGTGTTTAGAAAATGTGGTGTGAATCCTAAGGTACATATCACCACTCTGTGGTTGGTAGCTAACAGATAGTGAATGGTGTTAAATCTAGAACCAGTAAATCTAATCAAGAGTCCTTGTTATTCTAAGGAGTAGAGACAGCCGTGGAAGATTAAAGACAACACCGAGTTTGGAGTCATTCGATCTGGGGTTTTAATGTTCCTAAATTAGAAAAAATAAATAAGCATGATATGTTTCTCATGAGTGTTTTTTTGAGAATTTCATATGCAAATGGAAGGCAGGGGAATTATCCACATGCGGTCCAATGCTCATCATTGGTGATGAATGGTTGGTTTGTCACATATAAAAATGAGTAAAAAAAAATAAATAAAAAAAATAAAAAATAAAAATGAATATCTAGGATGGTTACATGGGAAGAAGCTAGCCTCCGGTTAGCTAATCAGGTAAAAACGATTTTGTGAAGAGTGCTTTGCTTTTCTAAGCCTCAGTCTTCTCATCTGTATAACAAGTCTGGAGGACAAAGGGTTTTCGAGGTCCGATCTAAGGATATTATGCCTCCCAGGTTCTGAGATTCTATCTTTGTTTCGCCGAGGTGAGCATGTTGATGTGCGATGACGGGCCACGTGGCCGGGGTGGCAGGAGGATGGAGCAGAGGAGCGAGGTGTCAGTCAAGGGCTCTGTAGCTAGATGCAGGTCCAAGAGTCTGGAGCGCTAGGTTCTAACCCTACAGATGCCGATTAGGAGGAGTCGATGTCTTGAGGCTCGCTTGTCTTATCTATAATTGGACCTTTCCCACTAACATGATTCTCACCTCACTGCAAACTCCGTAGTCATTGCATCCCCCAGCCATCGAGGTAGCCAGGGAACGTGTGAAACCAGAGACCAAACTGGCTCACAGGTACAATGGGCATGTTTGTTGTCTACCTTACTTTTTTCTAAAGTTTCATAGTTTTTTTTTTTTTAAGAGTTTTTCTTTATTTAGAAAGAAATAGGAGAGAGAGGGAACAGTAGTAGGGAGGAAGGGCAGAGGCAGAGGGAGAAGCAGGCTCCCCGCTGAGCAGGGAGGCCGATGTGGGGCTCAAACTCAGGACCCTGAGATCATGACCTGAGCCGAAGGCAGATACCAAACCGACAGCCGTCCCGGAGCCCCTATAGTTTTGTAGTTTTATTTCTAAAACTTTCTATAGTTTCATCACCTTGTGTAAAGCAGCAGGGTGGTTCAGAGTGAGGGGTCTGGAGAGAGTCCTGCCTGCATTTGAGTTTCAGCCTCATTCACTTATGAGCATATAATGTGACTAGACGTTTTACTTAGGCAATCTTGGCCTCCTTTCGCTCATGTTTAAAGTGGCCTAACTCTGGGAAACGAACTAGGGGTGGTGGAAGGGGAGGTGGGCGCGGGGTGGGGGTGACTGGGTGACGGGCACTGAGGGGGGCACTTGACGGGATGAGCACTGAGTGTTATTCTATATGTTGGCAAATTGAACACCAATAAAAAATAAATTTATAAAAAAAATAAAACAAAATTCTGGTTAAAAAAATAAAATAAAGTGGCTGTGATTATAGTAGCACTTTTCAGGATTGTCATGAGGAGTAAACAAGCTAAAACATGAAGAGCTTGGAATGGTGCCTCCTGGTACATCGTAAGGGTTTAATAAATAAATAATAAATATTAATAATATTTAATAAATATTAGCTATTACTGTCTCCATTTCTGTCTCCAGTCTATGTCCATGCGATGTCCATTTCTTGAGAGCCTAATGGCTAAACCAAGATGGTTCAGTATTTCTTTTTTAACTGTGAGAACAAACATCATGCAATGCTGCCTTTCTCCCCCCTTCCTATCCACCATGTTTTTCTTCCTTCTTTCCTCCCTCCCTCCCTCCCTCCCTCCCTCCCTTCCTCCCTTCCATCCTCTCTCCCTTCCATCCTCCCTTCCTTCCTTCTTCCTTCCTTCCTTCCTTCCTTCCTTCCTTCCTTCCTTCCTTCCTTCCTTCTTTCCATCACCTGAGCCTACTGTCATTTCTTCTCATAGTAAATAGCTGATGGGAATTTTCCAGGCATTTGCTGGGAAGAAGCTTATCCTTTGTAGGATCAGAACTTAAAACAATAGTCAGCTACTTTGGTCAGTGCCGTGATGTTGCCTCAGATTCCCCAAACATCTCTACCTACTAAAATTGCGTGGATTTTCATGCCCCCCATTACCCAAAGGGAGACTAAAATATTTGGAAGAGGCGTATGTGCCATTGTCCTTGATCTTGAACTGGGATACAGGTATTTCACACCCTTCTGGATTTCTCTTTAATCTCTCCCAAGATATCCCACCCAGGTGCGGAAGGAGGAGGACAAAGCACAAAGAGATGGAGATAGAGCTGGAGATTGAGAGGATAAAAGACCAAGATGGATAGTCTCTAACACTGCCTGGAGGAAAACCACAACAATGAAATAACAGGAGCCACACTGACCATGGGCCTAATTTTATATTACTTGGCAATTCCAATATGTTTCTGGCAAGCACTGATTTTTCCTGAGGAGGATAAGGAGGTATGGACATGTTCCTCCCACCGTCCCTTCTCTTGATGCCACAGTTCTTTAATTTGTTGCATCACCTTTTGTGCTATGGACATGTGGGACACATGTTAAATAATATTATTTACACTGGCCTCAGGGAGGTTCAAATGTGCATCTCATTCATCTCGTATGTTTAAAATCCCTAGCATACTGATGTGGCTATAAATATGCTCCGTACATGTTTATTGAGTAATCCATTGGATAAGGATTATGTACAGGGCTTATGAAACCCTATATAAGCATATTTCTAAAACCAGATTACAAAAAATAAAACCAGATTAAGTAGGGATTATTCTTCATTTTTATTATTTCCACAGTGTCAAATATTCAGAAGTTTGTTTTAAGTGGATTTTTTTTTTTTTTTTTTTTTTTTTGCGTTCATGCAACAGACATAATAGTTTGACTGCTTCTGTTCTCTACACAGGAATTTTCAAAGCATTCTAATAATAAATCCTGCGAAAGGTTTTGACCATAATGGTTTTTCAAAGCTTACGCACAAAGAAACTCAGTTAAGACTGGGCCATAAATAAGACCTCAGTGCTGAAGCAGGAGAAGGCCCTGTATATCTAAACCCATTAAATGAATCATTTATTTTGCTACTCGTTCGTCATGTTTTGAAGGTCACATAACAATGCTTATTTCTCATGGCCCATCAGCAAGCTGTGGAATCAGAGGCTGAACCAAGTCCTTGAGTCAAATACTTGAGATGGGTAATTGTATTTTCAGGACTAGTACCAGCAATTATGTTCAGCAGGGAAAATCACATCCCATGCCCTGGGAGGGCACAGCATGCTACTAGGGCAGGAAAGGGATTTCTCCTTGCGTATAGGCTCTGAATGGTTGGGTCATATTGAAATATTTTGGGGATGTGCTCAGCCTTTTTATCCCCCCAAGTCCACGACTTAGGAGATTTTTAAGGTGGAGATGGCATAAATAGTTCTGAAAGGATGTGCCTATAAAACAGATGGATCTGGATTTGAAACTCCATTTGGGCCACTCACATTCTGTCTATTGTTAGATGAGTTACTTAACCTCTCTGGACCTCCTTTCCCGCCTATAAATCGAGGCTAATGTTATCTTACAAGATTGCTGGGAAGATTTAATGACTTAGTACATGGAAAGTGATTTCCACAGTGCCTGACAGACACACAGTAGATGCTCAGCGTATGCTAATATCCATCATCCCCCTGTTCTTTCTTACAGCTAGGGCCACTTATGGATGGAATCCTCCCCGGAGCTGTGCCCAAGAGCCTCTGGCAATTCCGGTAAGATTGTTTTTCGTGTTGCTTTATGTTCTGTTTATTCTCTCGTGTTTTTGTTAAAGTTTAATTTATTACGTTATAACTTATATGCAGTAAAGTGCACAGATCTTACGTGTGTGGCTCAATGGATTTTCACGTAGACATATACCCAACTATCACTCTGATCAAGGCACAGAAGAAGTATTTCCGGGGCCCAGGAGGCTCCCTCATTTTTTTCTAGTCCAAGTGCACCAAGGACCGACTGCATCATACGCAGCTCAAAGTCCAAAATGAAAATGTGGGCCCCTTCATTCAGAAAATATTAAGAATTTCAAGACAGTGAGCACAGAGCATTACACCAAGCATAGGGCCTTTCCAAATGTGGAGCCTTATGAGACATGCAGCCATGAAGCTTGCCCTGATTACACCCCCCAACCACCAGGGCAGCTTCTGCCTCTATTCATTATGGTTGTAAAATTCATGTAACTGGAATTATGCAGTGTGTACTCATTTGTGCCTGTTTTTTTTTTTTTTCTAAATCCCTCAACATAGTATCTGTGAGATTCATCCATGATTTTGCACGTTCTAGTAGTTTCTATTTTTCTTGTTGTGCGTACCCCATTGTAAATACATAATCCCAAGTCATTTATCTATTCTCCTGTTGATGGATATTTAGGTTATTGATAGCTTTTGGCTGTTAAAAACAAATCTGCTTATATACGTCTTTTGGTGGACATAGGCACTCTCAGGTGTATGCTTGGGAATGAATTTGATGAGTTACAGGTAAAACAGTCTAATGGGTCCTTCACGTGAAATGATTATGCCTCTGAAAATGCAAATTAAAACCCCATGGGATCCCACTAAATACTCACTGGGATGGCTAAAATGAAAGAAGCTGAAAAGTCCATTTCTTGATGAGGATATTGAAGAATTGTAAGACTCACATATGCTGGAGGGAGTATAGCTTGGTTCGGTTGCTTTGGGGAACTTTTGGATGCTGTTTGCCCAAGCTACACATACACTGACTTCTGACCCAGCACTTCTGCTCCTGGATATATATATATATATATATATATATATATATATATATATATATATATAATATATATAAAAATAAAATATATATATATATTTTAAAGTTTGACGTCACTGTAAAATTTTTGAAATCAATTTCAACCTGATTCTTGCTTTATTTTTATGCTGCAGTGGCCATTTGCAGTGGAAGTCAATCGTACCTAAGCTGATGCTCACGATACCTGGGTTATCTGCTTAAGTGCTCCTGCTATCTTCTGGCAACAGATGGGTCAAGACTGGCAGCCTGGTGGGCCACCCAAAGGTCGTGATTCAGAACCATCTTTTATTGGTTTTATTTATAGCATTGTCGTGTAGCTTATTCGTGGAGGAAAGCAAGAATAGGACACGTAGACACGTGGTGTTTTGTGAAGATACGCCCCTCTAGAGTGCAAGCTGCGTTGTGGAATGTGTTCAGAAAGGTCCTCATCACAAACAGGACATTGCAGTGGGCTCAGTCTCACCCACCTGCTTAGCCCATGGGTTTCCAAACTCTAGCCCACAGAATAATGTCCTGGTGTCCTGAGGAAATTTTAGAAAAGCCATGTTCCCTGGTATACTCTCTTGGAGATTCTGATTTGGCAGATCTGGATTAGGCCCCGCGATCTGCATTTCTGGGATGTTCTTCTGCTGAGTCAATAGTTTATGCTCACCAAGGCAGAGCAGTAACAAGGCTCACCAGCCTGCACCAACTGAAGCCCCTTGCTAATCTCTGCCTGTTTGGCTGGTGCACAGATATTTAGCTGCTCTCACCAACTCCCTTCCCAGGTGGTCACACAAATTTCTTAATCTCTGGGAAAGCCAAGATTTAAAGCTCTAAGACTAGACTGATGTTACCACTCATCTAACAAGAGTATGATCCATCTCGTTGGGTGGGACCTACTTGTTGGGCAGATGCTTCTTGAGCTGATTCTTAAGCTAATCATTTTGTCCTTGGCCCTACAGAGCCAGCTGCTGTCATTAAGCCAGGTAACAATTAAGACCCATCTATTAGACGTTTACTATGGCTTAGTCTCTTTGCACATGTAGTATCTCATCTAATCCTTACAACATTTGCAAGCTTGACACTATGATCATGTTTATTTTATAAGTAAAAAAACAAAAAACAAAAAACAAAACAAAACAACAACAACAACAAAAAACACAATGGCTTAGAACAGTGAGGTTCATTTGCCTGATTAACGTTCTACTAAATAGTTGGGAAGGTCATAGTGCTATGTAACTTTCAACCTGAGGTGGGTGTTTCTGGGGTTGCTAAAGAGAAACCAGGGTTTGAACACAAGTCTTTCTGATTTTCTAGTTGCTATTTGGTGTCTAGGCCCAGCCTCCTTTACCTCTCTGCCCAACACACTGTTCATGGTTGCATTAGAACATGGCTTCTATTTGTCGTATTATAAACGTCGGACTTGCAATTCTGGAACTCGAAGGAAAAAAGATCTTCAGTCCCTGTTGTAGAGCCGATCTGTTTTCTATCGGGCATGCAGAAGTTTAGAGATCAGGGGTTGTTTCCTAATGAGGCCCCACTGCAGGCTGTGCATAAATCGGATTGCTCTTCTTACTTATGCTTTCCTGATGCCCACAGTAGTTTGACCTAAATGAATAGATAATTACTCAGGCTGTTACAAACATTCCGATCCATTCGGTGATCCCTTTATTAAATGAAACAGGCCCTTTTATTCCTTTTCTGATACTGCCTGTTAATAGAATAATCTCAAAGCTATTAGCATTTAAAGAGGAATTAGACAACGATGTCCAGAATTGTCCCTTCTCCTGGCTCTCGGTTGCTCATGGGACCCTTGCTTTAGCTAATTAGCCTGAAATGAATATTAAGCGCATTGATCTCTATCAAACACACCCTGGAAGGAAAGCTTTTGTGAAAGTCATTTCAGTCGCAGACTTAGGTTGCCCATACCTAACCGAAAACAATAGGCGCTGGGAACATGCCACAAATCAAAGAAAATAAAACAAAAAAAATTCACAGGAGATGGCCCAGGTAGGGCTGTTGCACTTCATGAAATGCCCTTGTGTATGGAGATGGGTTAGCTTTATTTTCATGGGAACCAACTTTCCTTTTACTTTACCACCCCCCGAACAGCTTGTAAGGCCTTCGCCTCATAGCCCAGCGTAGAGAGTAGGTGTTCTTCCCTGGAAACACACAGGCGGGGCTTCACTTCCTGGCTAAGACCTATCGGAGCTGTGGGGCCCTGGGCAGATAATCTCCCCAAATCCAAATTTGTAGACCATTGACGTGAATAAAAATATCTGGCCTGCTTCGTACGTGATGGGGCTGTGAAATGGACGTAGTCAAACGTATCCGACAAGCATCAGTTGTCAATAACAAAGACTAGGGTGGGAGCCCTGGGCCGGGGCATCAACAAGCAGCAAGATTCTAAGTTTCCGGGTTCTAAGTTTAGCAGAGCCGCCTCCTTTGTCCTGAGGGTCTGGCCGAGCGGTGGTGTCGCAGCAGGCCAGGGGCTTTCCTCAGGAGGGGGAGGAAAAGAGGGGGAAAAGGGAATGTAGTGGATTATTTATGGGGCCCTGCTGACGCTTCCTGCCAGGCCGCCAGGTCACAAGCCACCCCTCCCGCCGCCACCCAGTGGACCGGTGTCTGCAGTGAAACAGAAGGAAACCCCCCAATCTCTGGAATAACAGGACCAGGTTCGAGTCTGACCTTTGCACCTCAGGGTTCCGGGGCTGTATTGACCCCTGAGCTCTCGGGGCTCCCAGATCAAGTATCGGTGACCAACAAATCCATTAGGGATCGGTTGTAAACGGAAAAGACTGCGGCAGGTGTAATTTGCCAGCACACCTGTGGCCAGAAAGACAAATGACCGTGGCTTCTCCTATGTTACCACGACACAGAGGTGTCACTAGGTTCAGATGATGGTTTTGCACTTCTTTTCTGGAAACCACGGGGATTAACAGAAGGTATGTCCCCAGGATCCTGAAACAGCTGGTGTTTGAAGAGGCCAAGAGTCCTTTTTGAGTTGTGCTCCTGGGACCTAGAGCATCAGCATCCCCCGGGGGGGCTGGTTAGAGACGCAGATTCTTTGGCCGACCCGGATCTATGCAACAGCCTGGGTGGTAACCCGCTCCTGTGAGCCTGAGAAGCGGCTGCTGTCATGGAGGAGGAAGGACAGGGTGCTGGACGTGGAGCTTCTCGGGGACAGGACATGTCCTGATGCTGTGTGCGGGCAGCCCAGGCGTCTGGCCTGTGGGCCCAGCACTCACCCACCGTCACTTTGGTCCCTTGTTTTCTGTCACCATGCAACCCTGAGCAGCAGGGGAAGCTTCTGCCCACCTGCAGTCTTTTTAACCGTCTCCACATTTCAATTCGGTGGTCAGTGACGTAGGCAATGCGACTAAATACAGCTAGACGGGAAACCTGACCTCTGACTTGACCTCTCAGAGCTCTTCTAATGAGCGTCGGCACTGTGGCTCTCCAAGAGGATGCAGGTGGCCCGGGCATCAGGGCATCATGCTGCCTCAACACTCCTTAGCTCTGGGACTGTGGGCAAATTCAAGGCTTCACAGCCTCAGCTTTAAAAAAAACAATCATTATATATTTTGCATATTCACAGCAGTACGTGCTTTGGTATGCAGATTATAACTACTTAATGAAAATATGCTAGCTAATAATAAACATTCAACAACCAGATTCTCTCTCTTTTTTTTTTAAATGCATATGATAACAGTAACTGTTTTTATTTTTTTTTAATTTTTATTTATTTATGATAGTCACACATAGAGAGAGAGAGAGAGAGAGGCAGAGGGAGAAGCAGGCTCCATGCACCGGGAGCCCGACGTGGGATTTGATCCCGGGTCTCCAGGATCGCGCCCTGGGCCAAAGGCAGGCGCCAAACCACTGCGCCACCCAGGGATCCCCAGATTCTCTCTTTAAATATTGAAAGGCAGGGGGGTGCCTGGGTGGCTCAGTCAGTTAAGCTTCTGCCTTTGGCTCAGGTCATGATCCCCAGGTCCTAGGATGGAGCCCTGTAGCATCAGGTGCCCCGCTCAGCAGGAAGCAGCATCAGCTTCTCCCTCTCCCTCTGCCTGCCCCTCCCCCTGCTTGTGCTCTCTCTGTCAAATAAAAAGTTATATATATAGGGATCCCTGGGTGGCGCCGCAGTTTGGCGCCTGCCTTTGGCCCAGGGTGCAATCCTGGAGACCCGGGATCGAATCCCACGTCGGGCTCCCGGTGCTTGGAGCCTGCTTCTCCCTCTGCCTGTGTCTCTGCCTCTCTCTCTCTCTCTGTGACTATCATAAAAAAAAAAAAGTTATATATATATATATTTATATAAATCTATTTATATATATAAAATAATAAAAATGATATTAAAATATTATATAAATATAATAAAATACATAATTATATTATATATATATATAGAGAGAGAGAGAGAGAGAGAGAAAGAGAGGAAGTATTTGAGGTTTTATATTTTTTAAAACTCTGCCTAAGTTTCTCCAGTGATATAATCCCTGAACCTGGGATGAAAAGGGAGGTTCTTCCTCAAGCTACTTATTTTTCAGTAGAAGAGCAGTGTGATGACGCAGTGTTTGGGGAATAGAAAGACCTGGATATAGAGGAAGATCTCAATAAGTATGAGCTCTTGCCAGTTTTCTTAGTAGGTGGAAAATAACATTTTTGAGAACGATAGTTCTCCTGGTTGCCTGTGGCCAGTTCTCCAGCAACTGCAGCGAAGGTGTTGATCATCTTGGGAGGGGGCAGCACAGCCTAGAACCCAGCCCTGAACTTCCCATTTTAGGTTTCTAAGTTCACAAGAAGACTGAACCAGTGCTTTTGATGTGGATAAAACACAAATAAAAACTGGATGCCTGTCTTTGGTGGGAGAGGAAAGGACTTTTCTGGGGACACCTGTAGCTGGGTTTACAGGTTAATCACCAAGGCTAAAAGAAAAGGGTATTAAAATGTCCTGAAAAGGACGCGATAAGGACAGAGAGGGGTAAGGAGGGAAGGGGAAGGGAGAAGAAAAAAAATAGAAGAGAGGAAAAAGAAACAGCAGAGGGGATGATGCTGAGGATTCTGAAAACATTGGGTAAGCACCCCATTCTCTGAACTTAGAGTATTAGAAACTCAGAATTGCTGAAAGTGGCTCATGAGAAAATAGAGTAGTGGTGTCCAGGGGAGGTCCTTCAGTAGAAGGACTTGAGGTCAGCTCCATCTTGTCCCACATGTTGTAGCCAGATTCGGAGAGAGCGGTCAGGATTTCCTTGTTGCCTTTGGGGATAAGCAAGTGCTCACGACGCTAAGGAGATCAGGACAGCCGTGTGTACGAGGCAGTGGTAGGGCCCTCGTCCTTGTCGTCATCACCACAAGTGTCAGCATCATGTCCAAAAGACCCAACAGAACTTGCCACGCTTCAGTAAATCCCATGCAGAATGCCTGTTGACCAAGTCGACCAACTACGTACAAGGATGACCACCGGACAGAGACCTACACCCTGGAAAATGAATTCCATAAGGCTCCCTCAATGAAAGTCACTTAGAACCAGAGACCATTTTCTCAAATCAGGACAATGTGAAGAGCATCTGGGAACACAAGTCTCTCTTTTGCAGTCCATCCTTGACCTTATTTACTGAGAGACGACAAGGAGGAGGAAGAGGAGAAAGAAATACTCAAAACCAAAGGATTTATCCAAAGTCATCAGATAGTAAATGAAATAATAATACTTGAGTTTGGTGAAAATAAAAATAAACGCAGGAAACAGCGTAAGGTAACTTCAGTGGAAGGAAGTTTGAATAATTTGTCCTCTCTCAGCAGAGGACAAGTCCTCTTGAGGACTTGAGTTCGGTCCGAGTCCCCGTGAGAAGCCAGTAAGATTTCCTTTCTTCACACATGAGTCATAGAATATAACTGTCAGCCTCTCTACCATTACTTACATGTGGCCTGTTTGAACTTGGAGGGAGGCAAGAGGAGGCCCTGGGTCATAGGACAAGGCTTGTGTGAAGGAGGTTTTCCCAAAGAGGAAGGAATGCCGAGTGCTGGGGAGACAGAGTGCGAAGGATGCTGCTCACTTCTGTGTGTCCGTCTCCTATAACGTTGGGGGAAACGTGGCCAAATGAACACATGAAGGTGTCAGAAGGGCCTGGGTGAGGCCGCTCCTTTGAGATGTCGGTATCAGTCACAGCCTCACTATCCCGTCTCTACACCCAGAGTGATCCTTTCAACATAGAAGTCACATAACGGGGCTCCTGTGCCCCAACCCTTCATCGGCGCCCCGCCTTCTTAGAGCGGAAGCCAGAACCCTACCAGTGACCTGCTGACCTGTCCGACCTGCTGCCTGCTGCTTCCCCCTCAACCGCTCTGCTTCAGACAGGCTTGCTGCTCTGCTCTTCTCATACCGAACATGCTTCCGTTTTAAGGCCTGTGCACTGGCTGTCCTCTCGGCTCAACTCCTCTTCTGCTAAACACCTGCAGTCCTAATATATTATATTACTTATGTGTTTTTATGCTTTTTCTTTATTTCTGCTTCCTTCTTCTGGAGTGAATGCTTCACAAAGGCAGGGATTATTTTTGCCTGTTTTGTTTAAAAACATTTTTGATTCACTAGAATAGTATTTGGCCACACAGTAGACCTCCGTAAGTATATGCTCAATGGATGAAGGAAGGGAAGTGGGTAGGATAACCTCTCAACGAGTCTATTTTAGGCATCTTTTGAAATGGATGTAGTGATTAGTTCCTACAGGACTGTGCCTATTTTTTAAACGAATCCTTCATTACAGATAGATGCCTCAGAAAGTGGATACTTTGACCTGTTTCTTCCTAAAGGAAAGATGAAATTCCTGTTATGGAAAAAAAAAAATCTTCTATTTACTAGCCATAGTCTTGAACTGGAGGAAATTCTGATTTGATTTCACATTCATTTCTCTAAAATGCTGCAGGCTCTCTTGGGGATTCAGGGAAAGATTTACTCGTAAAAGCCATCTAATAAAGAAATTTCCCAATGAAATGCTCACTGGAGACCCAAGTCTCCAAGATCTCATTAAATTGTTATGCACACAATACGCTTCTTCGCTGCCTGGGTCACTTTGCTGCCAAGGTACATCATGAAGGGAAGGTGATAAATCTCATAGATCTTTCCTCTGTCTCACCCCCGGTTTCAAGTCAGAAAGATTGTCCTCCACCCAACACTGATCCAGATGGGCTGAGAGGCAACAATGAAATGTTCAAAAGAAACTACAGTGGCTTTGCTCACATGGAGTCTTTCTGAGATGTGAACACTGAGGACCTTGGGTCCTTGGGGTACTTTTGTTGTTAAAGAAACCGAATTCCTTTCAAGTGTGGTCACATTGAAAAGAGGAACAATGTTGGGGAGCCATTGTTATGTCTTCCTAGAGCAAATGTGCACAGCTTTCAAGTTAAAACTGGACATTTGAAAATCTAAAAGCTGTCTCTGTGGACTTTTACGTTAGAAGCTCTCTATAATATGTGGATCAGTGAGATCCTTTGGAACCTGTGTTCATTGTGCCCACATGAAATAGGCCAGACCCCACTGGGAATCAAGAAAAGAGTAAACTGCTCATTCATTTGGTGGAACTGGGTGGGAGCGGGAAGGGGGACGATTAACTCTTTCAGGAAACGGTATAGACGCAGACATAGGTGTGAGACATAAGATGGGGGAAGAGATGTTGTTTATAATGTGTCAGCCATTCAGGTATTTTATTTCTATAAAACAGGGATGCCCTTGATGTAATTTCTCAGGGCCTCTCTTTGAATGTAGATATGGGCATAGTTTAATTTTATGAAAGCATTTCTTTTGCAATAACCTTGTATACTTCAAAATTCAAAGTACCTGAAAGAAAATGGGGAAAAAAAATTGCCTTCAAAGAATATGTTGTGTTGGTAAGGTCCAAAATGAAATAGTTTTATCAGATAGATTCATGACAGGCTTTTGGTTCTATTTTTTATTTGGAGATTCTGATATTAAAAAGACTTCCTGGGGAGTAGTTTTGCAATGTAAAAAGGGTCGACGCCAAAATATGAAAACCTAAGATAGAACAAAACTGTTGTTTCTTCAACACTTATTAGAGGCCAGAAACTTTGTGAAGTGATAAAGACTTTATTTCGCTGAATCTTCGTAGCTATGACAAATGATGATTTCCATCTTACATCAGAGGAAATTGGCACTCAGAGAGTGTAAATTGTTTTTCCAAGGTCTCACAGCTTTCAAGGGAGGGGGACCCACACATTCAACTGTTCTACTGATTTCTAAACCTATGGTCCTCAAGGTCTACTTACACACCGTATATGTTGAAAAAAATAATTCCATTTCCTGCCCATAGAATCTGGCTTAGTCTATTTTTTCCCATTTTAATTGGGAAAATAACCTAATATTAAAAACTAAGAAGCATTCCTCATGCCAATTGTTTAAAATAATTAAAGGGCATTATGTTTACACAAAAATTTAGGCAAATATGTCTTTGCATGACTGTAACCATTAAGAACATAGACATTTTATACTTTGCTCTTAATTTTAGGTCATATACATTGGACGTGATGTTGAAATTTTAAAAACGTTTAAAAATATTTGTGTAACATTCGAATGACTGGACACATCATAATGTTGGACATGTTAGTTATTTATCATCTTTAGGTATTATTGTTAACATTGCAGCAAACATCTTAGTTAAAAGGAAAAAAAGCTAATGAATAGTTCCTCCAGAATAATTTGAGAATGAGATTACTGAAGTATCTTTATTTCTGTTGCTGTGTCTTGATACACTGTCTTTCAAAATGACAGACCCACATTGCAATCGCACCCCAGATTGTTGGAGCTTATAAGTTTTACCACATCTTCACCGTCTTTGGCAATTAAGATTTATTTTACAAGTTCATCTGTGCAATAGCCATGGAATAGAACCTCGTTGTTTTAATTCGCACTAATTTGATTATTTGTAAGACCCCAACATTCTCCCATATATTCATTGACAATGTTAATTTTCCTTTTTTATCATGCAAATGAGCTGTATTGCTTAAATACACTATTTTATCATTTTCCGTATTCACAAAGCATATACAGTATATCTTAATCTAAGTAACTATGTACTCTATGTATCTGTAGAAATATAAATGTGCTTGTGTACTTCACTTTAGTTAGATGAAATCATTGCAGGAGACATAAAATACTCAAGGATTCCTTTCTCTGAGAGGAAATCAAAAACTCTAATATCTTTATCATGTACTACTGAGCACTTAAATTATTTACTTTAATGAGATAATCCATATGACCTTTCCATGACTCTTAAGCTTCCAGGAACTCAATGAAATAGTCCCCCCCAGTCTAATTAGGATTTGTCATAAGGATCCTATCATTTTCAGGCTGGTGACCCTGCTGGTTGTAAAGGATGTGGCCCCAGAGTGTAGACGACAGGTGCAAGGTTCTGAGCACCCATGGTGCCTGCACCCTGTGCCCTGCTCGGGGGAAACCCAAGCCTTTAGTGCAGGTTTTTGGCCCAGTCACAGCCTGAAGAGTAAGTTCTGAGTGTCATTTGTAGCCACTGCCACCGAGACACCCACCACTTCGTCATAGGCGGTTTTTTTTGGTCTCCTACATTTTCGTGAAACTGCGGCTCTAGAAAGGATTTAAAACCGTAAAACTTCCCCTTGAAGTGAAAACAATAGAGTCTCTCCACTTGTGTGAAGTGTCTCAGCCACAGAAGCAAGTTTGGATGACTCGAGAGAGGGCGAAGGGCCTGCACCAACACACACAGAACTTCTTTCGTCGGCTTGGCAAGCACGATCGCGTTGGGCCGTATTTCAGAGGCTCTTTGACCCACAAGTGGGCAATGAAACGCCGTGATGTTGGGTAGAAAGTAATGAGAGCATGTGGCTCTCCGTCTTCCTTTTCTCCTTCATGGTTAGAACCCTCTGTGACGTTAACCAGGAATAGAACACTCCATGGCACGAGGTGTTCCCGGCAGGCTGGATGGTCCCAGAAGTGACATCCTTTATCTCAAAAATAATAATAATAATAATAAATTCATTTATCTTATCCCTCACTCACCAGTCAGGGAGCAGGTGTGCAACATGGTACAACAGAAAATTCGCACTTCAGCATTGTAACTTCTCAGTCCTCTGCCAGTTATTTAGCCATGTCCCTGGGCTCGTGGGTGGCATCTCCAAGACGAGGTTTCTTATTTCCAAAATGAGAGACCGGACCGACATCCCAAGTTTCCTTCTTGCTGTCAGATTTTGTGATTCTTCAGTAACACCCACATCAAGCATCTACTTCTGGCCCAAGACCCTTCTGGCTTAGGAGGAAAGCATGAGAGAAACGTAAACTGTATTCCCTGCCATGCCAGCATTTTACATCTTGTCATGTCCCACAAACAGCCGCTAAGTGACGATGCATGAACCCTAAGAAGTGGTGCATGCAAGAGCCGTGCTCCGAGGGCGTCTTGGCGATAGATGAGACAATACCAGGTGTGTGGAGGTTGGAGGGATCATCTCCGGGGCTGGAAGCTTGCAGACTCATGTTCCCAGTTCTACTACAGCACCTGCTGCCAGTGTCCTGTGCTTCAAGCGATTGGACTTCTAGGGTTTAATGTGCTTATCCTCCTCCAACAAATGGGAAGGGAATAATTTCCTTGAGTAGTTTGTTATTCTAAGAGTTAGGGATGGAACACATAGTGTGTCACCTGATACGTCGTGGACACCTGAAAAATGTCAGACAACATAAGGAGATGGGAGGGGTCACAGGAAGTGGAGAAATGTGAGCAGAACAAAGACTTTGGGTTGGGTTTTAGAGTATTTGTGTTGTCGTACTTTCAGCTGAATAAAGGAATTTGCAAAACGTGGCATACGTATATATAATTTACATCATGGAGCTTCCTGTTTTAGGGGGACAAACTGCCACCCCTGCCCCCCAGAAGGAATGGAGATGCGTTGTTACTGTGGCATGTGCTTTTAATGGCTGGGGTGCGTTGAGAACTTATAGCAAGATGACCTGATTTCATCTGATGTGTTGGAAAGATGATTCTCTAAGGAAGTGACCTCTGTGCTGAAATCTGAAGGATGCTAAATAGGAACCGATGAACTGAGAGGAGCTGCACACCTAAAACCCCAACACGGGAGGGAGGGGGGCATATCGGGTTATTAGAAGTAGGACAGGAATCGGGCAAGAGTGGTGCCATTGGGTCCAGTGGGTGGAGAATCACTGAGGGAAAATGTTAGGGGTGAGAGGGGATCCCTGCTAAGCGGATCTGACAGTCCTCTTGCTTCAGGCCGTCCACGATGATCAACTGTCCACTGGAGGATGATGAAGGACAGGGAATTCGGTCGATATCGGGGTGGAGATGGGCTGGGGGAAAATTCTCACTCAACTAAGACTTAGCAAGACTCTTGCTACAACGGACATCATGGTCTAGGCTTGGAGGCCTTAGAGGAGCCCAAAAAGAAAAGACACCTGGTCAGACATAACTGCGATTTATTTTCAATTAGTACATCTGATTAGAATAGGGAAACCCTGAATAGCTTCTTTCTAAAAGTATATATTACTTTTGTACATCGAGGCATAGCATCTTCTAAAATGATATCTATTTTTTTCTATTATTCACATACTATGCTAAGTTCAAAATAATCGGCATCTATAAAGAAATTTCCTTAAAGTGCGCAGGTTTTTAATGGGTGATAAACCTTTAAAGATAACGATGTCACCGCCTTTACAGGGGCTCAGCTTGCAATAGGTTGTCACGGGTGCTTTTTCCTTTGATGGGTGTCCAGTTACGTGCCACCCTTTCCGTTATGCATATGGAACTAGGGATGGAGCTTGGACAAAGGATAAGAACGTATCTTTTGTTCTCTAATGAAGCTCTTTCTTTTCTTCTTTAAATCATTACCGGAGGCCTTTAGTTCTGATGGTAAAGTCCCGGGTCTATCTTGGCAGACCCAAAATTTCTGTTTATATTGCCCTTCATAGGTTTATCCTTTGCATTCATATGTGATCTTCATGCCAGTTCTCCATGAAGTAGAAGCAATGGAGAGCAAGGATTAGGAACTTGAATTTTGTAGGGCACCTGGGTGGTGCAGTTGGTTAAGTGTCCCAATCTTAATTTTGGGATTTTGGGATCAGGTTGGGATCTCAGGGTCATGGGATCAAGCCCCACATCGGGCTCTGTGCTCACCACGGAATCTGTTGGGGATGCTCTTTCTCTCCCTCGCTCTGCCCCTACTCCTACTCTCTCTTTTTTCCTTCTCTCTTCAAGTAAATAAATAAGCCTTTATTTAAAAAAAAATAAATAAAGAAGTTGAATCTTGTACCCAGACCAACTGGGGTTCAAATCCTGGCTCTGCTATTCATCAGCGCTCTTTTGCTAAGTATCTCCCATGGATCGTTTTAAACTCGGTGTGAGAAGTGTTGTTATTTTCACATGTAGAGGGGAAAATTGAAGTGCAGGGGGGTAAGGATGTTTTTCCAACGGCACATACCTAACTCTAAAATGTAAGGCGATGGTGCTTGCTTAAGGTTAGCAACTTTCTCTTCTATAATAATTAAAAATGTTTCATATTTTCCTGACTCTGAAATTCTACAAACCTCTTGAGGTGGACCAATCTCTGGGCCCTTAAATACTTTGCCTTATTAAAAAGCAACAAAGTCTCCTGATGGAAGAGTTGCCTGGCCAGGGAAAACATTTTTTCTTGTTTCTTAATGGAAAATCAAGCCTGCTGATTAAAACAGAGTAATAGTTTCGAAAGCTTCCTCTTGACAGAGCATTTGCTTTCTCATTTCCTAATGAATTACTCCCCAAAGAAACTCATTATATTTCAAGGCACAAGACTCCCTGGAGACCTCCCCACCTCCACCATTCACTTACTAAAATGTTCATCATTTAGAAACCCATAGGCCTTGGCCAAATTCACTGAATCCTCCTTTGCTTATCAATAACTCTTTGTTCTAAGTTATGATCAAAGCTTTGCCCCCAGATAAACAGGAAAGGAAACCTTTTACAGAAAAGGAACATTTTGCTGATGAGTTGAAAAGATGCAATCAGTAATACGATTATATTATTGTTTTATTATTATTATTATTATTATTATTATTAACGTATTACAATTATACGTTAGCTAAGAGTCTTGGCTCATTGGGAGGTACACGTGAAACAGTTTTATTGTTTCTAACAAGAATTCCCCATAACGCTCAATTGATGCCTCTCTTTCCCATAGGGGAGCAGGTGCCTTTCATGATACCTAATTTCATAACATGTTACTCTCTTTTTAGGTTATTACAATCATTTTGTTTTAGTTCTTAAGGTTCACAACTTTTAATTATAAAACCTCAAACCCATGTCCGAAGGAAAGCTCTCCTATTCCTTTCTGACTCTGCACCAGCTCCCCAACATGCTGTTTGTGCCTAAACCATCGACTAAGCTGGTGGGGTTGCAGTACGGGGGTCTGTTCCACTTTATCCAACCCTCCCTTCACTATGGGAACCTCTTGGGTATTGGGGTGAGACGAAAGGGTGGGGGAAATATGTAAGTTGTGTGTGTGTTTGTTTTTTTTTTTCCTGGACAGCTTTGGACTCCTTTCCTGCCTTATTGATTCTGAGGTTGATGTGGACTGCTGGTGTTTTGGGTTTTTTGAAAAAAATTTAATTAATTAATTTATTTATTATATCTATCTATCTATCTATCTATCTATCTATTTATTTATGGGAGAGAGAGTGTGAGTGGGGTGGGGGTGAGGAGCAGAAGGAGAGGAACAAGAAGGCTCCATGCTGAGTGTGGAGCCTGACTCAGGGCACCATCTTACGACCCTAGGATCATGACCTGAGTCAAAATCAGGAGTCAGACACTTAACTGACTGAGCCACCTGGGTGGCCCAGACTGCTGGTGGTTTTAAGAGCTCTCCTGCTGGTGGGAACCCGAATCTCAGTAGCCCCACTGCACACTAAGGGTTCCTTGTGGGGCTCAGCCCTTAGTCACGTGGATGGTGTGCCGTCTTCCTTGTACCTCTTCTAACAGGCTGGGTCCCAGTCTCACCTACTCACTGTGGTCTCACCTGTGATATCTGCACACACTACTAGGGTCCATCTTTTGCACCTGTCCATCCCACCGTGCCATGTTAGCTCTTTGCCTTGCCCTGGAAGCATTGGGCACGCTTCCCTTACACTAGTTGCCTAGGGCTACCCTAACAAGGCACCACAAATTGGTTGGCTTAAAGCAACAAAAATTTATTCTCCCGCAGTTCTTGAGGCTAGAAGTCCACAGTCAAGGGATTGACAGGGCCACACTCCCTCTGAGGTTCAGAGTAGGACCCTTCTCTGCCTCATCCTACCCTCTGATGGTGGCCATTGCTCCCTGGCATTTTTGTCTTGCATCACTCCAGTCTCTGTCCCCATTGTCACATGACATCCTCCCTCTTCCCACAACATATTCTTATGAGGACTTTGTGGATTTTGGCAGCCGACTTCAGTGTAATCTCACCAAACTTCGCTAGTTGCATCTGTCACTCTTTCCTCCAAGTAAGATCACACTCTAAGGTGCTCAGGGGTGGACTTCAAAATACCATTTTTGAGGACACAGTTCTTTCCAGGCACTCCCAAATTTGACAAATGATTCCCTTGGCTTTGAGAAGCAGAACTGGTCACATGACTTCTTTCTGCCCCAACCAGAATGTAAAGAGGTAGAATTTCTTCATGAATATTGCATTATTCAAAACCAATAAAATTCCCCCTCCTCCCATTCTTTTAAAAATGGGATAACTAAATCTGCTGAAATGTTGCTTCTCTGCAGGACATGAGGGGAAATGGCCCAAGAGCTAGCAGGTCTGAACTTAGAATGTTGTAAACTTACCACCTTGATCCTCATCTGTGGGCCTTTGTTATCAACTTGAGAAAACAACAACAAAAACTTATATGCAGTATCTCACACGGTCTTGTTATATTAATAATACTGATAATGATGACAATGATGTCCACAAAGTTTTTTTGTGTGCAGTTGTGCCAGGTACTGCCATATACACTCATATTTAATTTTTATATACACATTTACATATACTGTCATATTTGATTTTTTTTGACTGAGATGCTTGCTTTTTTATTTCCTTAATTTTTAATTTTAAGTGAATGTTAGCCTTACAGAAAAGTTACAAAAATATAGTTTCCATCTGTCCCTCATCTCACTTTCCTTAATATTAATGTTATATGATTTTAGTACAATTATCAAGATCAAGAAATCACCCTGTACAACACTATTAACTAAATTATAAAATTTATATGTATTTCACCAGTTTTTCCACTGTTATCTTTTTTCTATTCTGGAGTCTTATCTAGGATCTCAAATTGCATTTAATTTTTATTTTTTCTTAACCTCTCATAGTCTGTAATATTTGTTAGCCTTTCCTTGGTTTTTATAGCCTTAACACTTTCTGGTGACTTTTGGTCACCTTTTTAACTGAGTTTTTGGTCAGTTATTTTCTCAAATGTCCCTCAATCTGGATTTTTCTCTTTCAGTTTCTCCTGATTGGACAGGCTGCAGATACACGTTTTTTTTGGGGCGGGGGGCAAAAATACTGTTGAAAAACTTCTCTATCCTTCTCCCTGCATGCTATCATGGGGTTCATGATGTTGTTAAGAGTCATCACTAGTGATACTGAGTTGGTCACTTCATAAAGGTGGTTCTGGTAGGTTTTTCCATTATAAGGTGAGTATATATTCTCTTTATAAGGAGAAATACCATGAGGGAGATACTTTGAGGCTATGTTCATCCTGTTTCTCTTCAAACTTGTACCTACTGATTTTAGCATCCATCATAGATCTTGTCTGCAGCAATTATTACTGTGGTATGATGTTTGTTTTCTATTTCCCTCTTTCCTTTTACACTTATGAATTGGAATTCAGCTGTAAGGTAGTGCTGCCTTTCTTCCTATTTATTTTATTATTTATTAAGTCAGGATAAGCTCAGGAATAGTTGTTTTTAAATTATGAGTTACAGTTCAGTATTGTCATAATTTTTTTTTTAGTTCAGGTCATTCGTCCTTTGATATTAATATAGTGTATATATAAATGATTTAGTAAATATACATACATTTCCTAACCATTTCCATTGAGAGGGCCTCCCTAGACTCAGTGCAACTCTAGTACTAAAGAGTACATCTAGCTCCTAATTCTTGGTTTCTAAACGATATTTTCCTTGTATTGGAAAATCTTTGGAGAAGAGGTGGATAACAAGGCTAAAACAGAGAAAAGCAAGATAAGTCTGAGTAGGAAGTGTTAAAAAAAAAGTTGGGGCTTTTTTGGAACCTCAAAGGAGCTCCTAATGGCCACATTTAATTTTTTAACTAAATTGTAAAGCAGCCTTAGCCATCCCCTTTATACAGATGAAGAATGACATTCAGAAACATGAAGTAACTTTCTTGACATCATACAATTAATAAGTCACAGAAAAGACACTAATACGGAAGAAATCATTCTGAGTCATTTTTACCCAGTTATATAGTAAGCCCTTTTTAATGAGTAGACACAGGTCTTGTTTTATTTTCAGAAAGTTTTCTTGGGTTATCATTTTAAGCATTAGTTTTGTTTTATTGTTTTGATGTTTGTCCTTATGTCATCAATTATACGTATTTTGGGCTTCCTTTGCTTGTCATTTATTTAAGCCACTTTCTCTCTGATTAGTCTTATATGTTTATCTAATGTTCATTCTTGATTGGTTGGCTGGTTCGCTTAAATTTTCCAAATTAAATATTTTTCATTTAAATCAACTTTATTGTTTTAACAAGTTTTAGTTATGGAGAGATGGTAGGTGTTGTACAGAGATTCCATATACTGCAATCTGGTTTTCCCTATGGTTAATATCTTACATTAGTATGACATATGTATTATCATTAATGAACCAATACTGACAGACACGTTATTATTAGCTCATGTTCATACTTCATTCAGATTCCCTTAGTTTTTGCCTAATATCCTTTTTTTCTGTTCCAGGATCCCAAACAAGATACTACATTACATTTAGTTGTCATGTCTCCTAGTTTCTCATATTTTTATTGTTTCTGATGATGATAGTTTTGTAGGTCAGATGTTTTTTAGCATGATGCTCTCTTTGGCTTTTGTTTGTTTGTTTGTTTCAAGGGAAGACTTGGGAAGGAAGTTTTTAGATATTTGGGGAGTTTTTGGGGGGAGTTTTTTGGGGAGAAAGACCATAGATGTAAAATGCCACTTTAATGAAATCCTTTTAAGAGTACATATAATTAACATGTTTTATCTCAGTCGATTTTGACCTTGGGCACTGAGATAGTGTTTGTCAGATTTCTCTACCATGGAGCTATTCTTCCCCCCCCCACCCCATTCATACTAGTTTCTGGAAGGAAGTCACTGTGCTTCCCACACTTGAGTTTGGGATTTGATTCCAGTCCTGGAGGGCATAGTAAGTCCACAAATTATTTGGAATTATAATGCACACATTTATCTTTTCCATTTAATTAATTATCCCATTATTGATTTATATCAGTATGAGCTCTTGGATATTTATTTTATACTATGAGTGTAATCCATTGCTTCTTTATACTGTTGATAATAGTCCGTGCTTCTTTATGTTGTTCAAATTTTTTTAGCTTTGGCCATTGGGAGCCCTTTCAGTTGCCTCCTGTGTGCCTTTGATGTATATGCCACCATTAAATTGTTTGGGGGGGATTGTCTAAAGCACTTGCTTACGGACACTACAACATGGTCCAGACTAATTTTACATATTTTTACCCCAGTTCTTGGATCAATCATTTCTCCAAGTAACTCTGGTCTCTTTTACTGGAAAGCAATATTAGAAGCCAAGATCAGGGTGCTAGGTGTCCTTGTTGCTACTGGAGTGTCAATGATTATAGGCCATTTTGACTGACAAAAGGGATATATATTTCTATATGCACACGTCTACAAACATTTTTTAATGTAACCTTCTATCTTCACTAAATTAAGCTACACATGAGTTCTTGCTGATGTTTCTTGGTGTCATCTGTTATCATATCTATTATTCCAGAAGGCTCGTCTTGCATATGAGTAAACTCTTATTCCAACTTTTATGTCCAAGAAATCTGGATTTTACCATCTGCCATCCATTTACTTAATTGTTCAGTTCTATTATACATGCACTGCACTATGAAGATTGCTAATCTACAGCCCCATGGGAAACAGCTTTGCCAACCAGAACATAATGCTCACATGCAGTTCCAGGCTCCCTTCACTTCCAGAGTTACTTAGGTCAGCACCTTCCCCATCCACTCCCTACGCTAAAGTTGTTTCATACATTTGTAATATGGTTAAGTTCTTTTGTACCATGCTACATTTCATCCAGTGATCCCCAAATGTCCTATTTTTTAAAAAATTAGTTTATGTGCATTAAGGTTTGATCTTTGTGCTCAAAGTTCTATGCGTTTTGACAAATGCGTAATGTCATGTATCTCCCATTACAGTATCACACGATAGTTTCTCCATTATATAAATATAACTGTGGTTTGATCTATTAAATCTTCCTTTTCTTGGACTTCTGGCACCTGTTGGAGGAGGTCATCAAGAGGACATGACCCCCAGTTGAACCAGGAGCCCCTCCCCTCCCCTATCCTTGGAATGTGTGTTCCACCCATCATTCGACAGCTGGAGCTGTTTCAAGGATGCAGCCTTGAGAGAGTAAGGTGTTGGGACCATCTGGACTGAATATGCTCCTGAACCCAGAGAAGATCTTTTTCTAAACTTCTAAGATTCTAGCAGGCAGCCTGGAGATCTACTCCTCTTACAGCTGCTCAAGGCAAGCCTCAGATGTAAGATCCCTTGCTTACTAACCCTGCCTCTTTCTTCAGCCCCTCCTTGCCTTCTGTGCATTGCCATCAGTTTGAGATTTCACCTGGGACGCTCCCAAGGTTGCAGCCCACCAGCAACAAGTGATCATTTTACTGTTTTCATAGTTTCGTCTTTTTCAGGGTGTCACAAAATCGGAATTATAAAATAAGTAATCTTTTCAGACTGACTTCCTTAGACATGTGCATTTAAGTGTCATCGATGTCTTTTGTAGCTTGATAGCTCATTTCTTTTTATCAGTGAATGCTGTTACATTATATGGATAGACCGGTTTGCTAATTCATTTGCATATTGAAGGACGTCTTGGTTGCTTCCAGTTTGGACATTATGGGTAGTTAGCACAAATATTCACATGCAGGTTTTTATATAAGCTTTAAAATAAGTTGGGTAAATACCTAAGAGTGAGATTGCTGAGTGATATGGTAAGACTGTACTTAGCTTGGCAATAAATAGCCATAATGTCTTCCTAACTAGCTGTGCCATTTTACAGTCCCGCCAGCAATGAATGAGAGTTCCCATTGCTCCATATCTTTTCCAGAGTTCGTATTGTCAGTTTTCTGGATTTTAACCATTTTAATAGGTAGGTCATGATATGTAAATATTGTTTTAATTTGTAGCTCTCTAATGAAAAGAGAGGTTGAACATCTTTTGATATGCTTATTTGATATCTGTATAGATAGCAATAAGATAGCAATAGATATCGTGAGATATCTGTTTAGATAATTTTCCACGTTTTTATTAACTTCAATTCTTAGAGTAATTTTAGGTGTAATCAAAAATTAGGTGGAAAGTATAGAGGGCTCCTATAGATGCCCTCTTCTTCCCACCAGCTTCCTCCTATTTTTAACACGTTGCATTATTGTGGAACATTTGTTTCAATTGATGAACCAATATTCACACCTTATTATTAACTACAGTCTTTGGATTACCTTAAGGATTGCTCTTTGTGTTATACAGTTCCGTAAGTTTTGATAAATGCATCATGTCATTATAACATCATGCAGAATGGTTTCATTGCCTTAAATATGCCTAAATATCCACCTACTATTCCTCCTCTCCACTTCCTGAAAAACAAGAGACTGCTGAAATTTTTAGTGTCTCCATAGTTTTGTGGCTTCCAGAATTTCACATAGATGAAATCACACATTATGTAGCCTTTTCAGATTGGCTTCTCTTATTACCAGTATGAGTTTAAGGCTCTCCCCCATGTATTTTTGTGACTTGATAACTCATTTGTTTTTATTGCTGAAGAAGAATATTCCATTTTAGGGAGACCTATTGAAGAACATCTTGCATACTTACATATTTTAGCAATTTTGAGTAAAACCACTATAAGTATTCTTGTTAAGGTTCTTGTGTGGACCTAAGGTTTTAGCTCCTTTGGTAAATACCTGAGTGTGGTGGTTGAATTGTATAGTAAGTCTAACTTTGTGAGTTTAGCTTTGGAAGAAGCCTCCAAACTGTCTTCCAAAGTAGCTGTACTGGTTTGCATTCCCACCAGCCACGAATGAAAGTTCCTGCCATTCACTTCCTTGCCAGGACTTGGTGTTCATGTATTTCCAACTCAGAGTTTTGTCCTCACATTTCCAAATGTTTGTTCGAGGATTTTTTAAAAATTCATTTTTGAGTGTAGTGTTACAGTTTTCTCAGCTTCGAGGTTGTCTTTTTGGAAGAAAGAGAGAAATTTCACCAGCTGAAATGCTTTGATTCATATTTTCTATTTTTATTTCTGTAGCTTTGTATGAATACAGTCAGAATTTTTGCTATTTCCATTCGCACTTTATTTATTTATTTTTTTAAACATTGTTCCTAGTTCAAGAATTCTGTTTTCCTTTGTCCTCTTCTATGCAGCTACTTCTGTGAATGGGGCTGGCGTGGTAGTGGGGAAGGAGGGGTTGATGAGCCTTATTTTTCTTTTGTTCGTCCAATCCTTAATTTCCCTCTCCCCACTTTGTTCCATACTATCTTTCACTGCCTCATTGCTAAGCACTACCGCCCACCCTGTATTTATATCTGAATATCCCCCAAAGCAATACTTCTGCATGGTCACCACTACCTGCCAAGTTCCTTCACTGTAGCCAGTGCTGTGAACCATGAGCTTCTGACCTGTGTTCGCTATGTTAGCATTTAATATTGGACTTCCGCTTTCTCGGGTGATTTTGTCTGTGCTTTTTCTGTGTCCTTCCTACTCTTTTTTTTCTTCATTAAAATTCCTTAAGCTTCTTCTATCCTGTTCTCCACATCTATGGGCTTACAGTAATGGGTAGGAACCCTGTTGGAATTTTTGAATCTACTTACAAGTCATTTTCTCTTGTGGTAGTAGTAAAGGCATATTATTTTCATTGTTATTAGGAGTCTCATAGGGAGGACGTTGGGAAGATTTGAAATCTGGCAGCTACCCTTGTGTTCAATCCACTAGCTTTGAATTGAGAGCAGAAATTTCAAAACTTCAGAAATGATTTGTCTTGGATACAGTTTTATGAGAAGGTAATGTCCTGAGCTTTCAGGGACTGAGGCTGTGAGCCCTGTATTGCAGCACAACATATGGAAAAGTGAAATATTTGAAATGAAATGAAGAAAAGATAGATGGTTAGATGAATGGATGAGTAAAGAGAAACATTTGGATGACTAGATATATTGTGAGGATTATATTAGAGGCAGAGGGATGCTGGAGAGCTTTTCGTGCTTTGTGAAGGACTAGCTGGCCCCATCCATTAAGTATGTGGTAGGGGAGTAAAAGGGAAGAAATTTCCTGCCAGAGAGAGACTGATTCATGATGACTTTCTGTCTGCATGTTGAGGTTAAGGCAAATTAAATTGGCAATTACTGCAAACATGAGGGTGAAAACAATTAGCAAAAAGTCAAAGAAAGAAGTTATTTTCTTAGGGAAAGGAAAGCCTTTTGGAGCATCCATGCCTCTGTATGGGGGGTATGTAGTAAGTTAAAGGGGCAGAGGTATTAGATCTGACCTGTGCCTCAGCTCTGGAGGAGATTCGTCTCCTTGCCCAGAAGTTTCTGGGCCACTGAATTGGTAGATTTTCCTGGCATCGCCAGCGAGTGGTGATAAGTGCATTAGGCCTGGGTGGGAGGGACAGAGAGAGGGAGGGAGAAGTATAAATAAGGCAAAAGGGATCTGGGGCAGTCTGCTTTCCCAACGTTGGGCAGACACAGGAGTTCTCCATGAGTGGAAAGGACACTGCAAAAGGTAAGAGAAGGCACCTTGTGAGTCCCCTAAATGAACAGCCATACCAGAGCAAGGGGATTTAGGCAGGAAATGGAGTAGCCCCTCTGTGGCATGGGGAGAAAGAAGAATCATTTCTCGTCAGGGTCACTGAAGTGAGGGATGTGTTCCAAGAGGAGCTTCCATGAGCCCCTAAATAATCAAAATATACATTCCAGAAGATTCCAGCACTATTTTTGCCAGCAGCTTAGAGAAAGTCAGAAGCCAGCTAATGCTACATGAGGACTTGGGGGTGAGGAAGATGGAGAAGCAGGCAACAGGCTTGTCAACTAGTCTGGGTAGTTAATCCCAAGGGCAGACATTGTCTTCTGCGGGGAGAAGGGAGAGTGTTCAGGGCCATTCCCCCCTTTCACCATCTCTGTAACACACACACACACACACACACACACACACACACACATGCACGCACTTCTGCTGGCAAGTCTTTGGAAAGTTCTGGTAATGGACAATTGGAGTATGAAAGATAAAAATGCTACCCCGGGCTGACTGAAATTACCCAGGACTAATTACCCAAAATGAGACCCCTTTAAGCAAAGAGGGAAGAGTTTGGGATTGATGATTATATGAAGAGACCAATATCCAATCAGTTGCTTTTCTTCCCAACTCATATAGTTTGTAGAGCAGAAGTCAAAAAAAAAGGGGGGGGGGGCGTTAATACCTGTTATTGAAGATAAATAAATGAAATCGTCCATGTACATTACATCCGAGAATTGACTCTCCCATTCCTTGTTACTAAACCTAAAATTCTGTCGCTAAAGATTCATTACCTTTAGATTGGAAATATGACTAAAATCTGTCCTGCGTACCCTCCCATGTTTGTTGAAAGGGATGAAAACAATGTATAATGATTACCACCATAAGTTGTAAAAAGCTGGTATGACTATCAAATAATAGAAATAAATTATAATCTATAATTATCAACTAGACCCTAATGTCCATGTTGAGAGTTCCTGGGTAGGTTTCTACAAGACGCTTTCCTTTCTGTTTTAGCTACTTTGTTTCTGACCCTTCCAACAAATGTGAACTAATGTGGAGAACTCCAAGAACCAGAGCAAGAGGAGACAAAGTAGAGTCGACTAAGAGTGGATTATAGGTAGGAGGGTGTTTCAAAGCATGTGTGGTGGGTAATGAAAAAAAAACACTACAAGAGTAAAAAAAACAGAACCAACCAACCTATCTTTTCATCTTAATCCAACAAGAAACAACCTTTTTATTACCTGAGCACCTGTACCTACGGTCCCTCCTGAAGCTAGTCAGCCTTCCTGTGTTGGGTACCTTTGAGGGGTCCTTAAACTTCTCCCTTGCCCTAAATGTTAGTTTTTTTTTTTTAATCTAGGCACTATTTAAAGAATTTTACATGTGTCATGTCATTTTGATAATTACAATGAAGAGGTAGGTCTTTTTTAACTTTAGGGAAGAGAAACTGAGGCACAAAGGGATTAAATAACTTGCTTTGTCACAGCTGTTAAGTACTGCAGCCAAGATTCAAAGCCAAGAAGAGGCCCAGCTCCAGGCAATGCTCAAATTTACTAACTTAAGCCGATAATTTTCATGGTTCATTTTCCTGTTTCTGGGCAGAGGCATTTGTAAACCATCATATTTAGATGACAATCCTGTTGCCTCTAAAATGAAAATTTGTTTCTGCTCTTGCTTACCTGTTCATAAATACACACACACACACACACACACACACACACACAGACACACACACTCACTCTCTTAAGCATTACCAATTTTTTTTTTAATTTTTGGAAAAGATGACTAGGACTTTTGGTGCCTTAATCCTTTTGTGGTCAATGAGTTATGTGTGTTTTAGCCTTAGATTTATTTTAACTTTAAAAATGACATAAAAATGACTCTGATGGCCATACATTTGAGAGCACTCTGAAGTAGGAATCATTCCATGCAAGGCCACCATTTATTAGCTCTGTATGTCCTTGGTTTTATGTAAACTTTCTAAGCTTCAGTTTCCTTTTCCTTAAGGAAAGATAATTCTACCCACTTTACAGGTGTTTATAAGGATTATATAAGATGCTGTGTATAAATTCTAAAGACTTTTCCAAATGGATGGTGCATGTGATAACTAATTTATCTTCTATTCTCTGTATCATCTCTTCATTTCTCCTTGAAAAATGAAATTTCCCTTGGTCTTTTATCCCCTGTGAATACTCTACAGTTTAAGTGGATAACCTAAGTTTCTCACATAGAAACTTCATCAGAGAAGTAAGAAATATGTATTTGAAAGTGAAGAAAAATGAGGCCAAAGAGTCACACAGGGGAATTGGAACCAGAGGCAGTTCTAACTCATAGTCTAAATCCATTTTCTTTAGATTATAGTGTTCACTTTTTCTCATCTCTGTTTTTTCTTTCATTTCATCATATTTTCATCTCTCTTCAGAGCTAAAGAAGGAAAAAAATGAAAACAAAAATGGACTCAAATCTCAATTGAGCAGGGTCTTTTTTTCATCAATTTTCAGGGTCCCAAGTTCCTTAAATAGAGAATATAAATGGGTAAGAATCTAAATTTTTATAGGACTTCATTTTTAGGTGTCTTTACATCATTATGTGTTACGTGTTTGAAAACACTCATTACATTCACTATTCAGCATGATTCCTCTCAATAATTTAAGACACATCAAGTAGATTGCATCATTCCTGTTTTATAGGTAAGGGTACAGAGGCTCAGGGAAATTGGACAGGATAGGCTACTGGCTGAAGGTTCACAGCTGGTTGAAGGAAGAGACAAGTGAGAGGAAAAAGATCCTTGACCATAAAGCAGAATTCAACTTCTTTCCACCTCAAGTATAACCATTTACTGCTTGATCAAAACCATTCAGTTAAGGGGATACAGCCTTTGTCCAGGTAATTTGTGGGACATGATACCTAACTGATGGTTGCACTGAAGTACAAAGCATTCAAATCGCCAGTGGTTTCTGACCTTGTCTAGGATTTTAAGGCCTATTTGAGATGATCCTCTATTTGGTAAGGGGTAGGTTGTGGGCCCCATGTATCTGCTGGGAATACGCTGGAGAGAATAGATTTCTGTAGAAAGGAAGTGATTTTCAGGATGTGATAGATAATCATTACACTCACATACGTTTGAGCATTTGCATACATTATTTGGTAATTAGCATATCTTATTGCCTTCTGACATTAGGAATTAGCTTACCTGTTTGCTTTGCTTCTCTGCTTAGTGCATTACCAAATGTGTCACCGGAGCCCACTGGTCACCACAGAGCTTTGTCTGTGGCCTGGGTCTCCCTTAACTCACAAAGGGCTCATCAGATAAAAGAGATGATTTCAGGATTTCAGAATCATCTCTGACCTGTGAAGTCCTTGAAGGGGGATCACATTCCATTTTGGTAATTTCCAGAGAGATTATAAATCCTGGTGATTATAGAGCATGGTAATAGAAAATAATTAGAGCTTATACTTAATGAATATGTATGCCATGCTGCTATTACATAATCCTAAAAATGATCATCATTACATGGCAACAAATCATACTCTTTTGCTGGCATATACAAACAATGTTCTAGCCCCAGATGGTGATGAGCCATGAAATAAGGTACATATGGGAAGGACTAGGTCAGTCACAAAGAACTTCAGGGGGAGTGATGAATCTTAAATACTTCTCATAGAAGGATAACGTAGTGATTGAGGTGTTGAGATTTTTCCAGGGAAAGTTGCTTGATTGGCCTTCAAGCAATCAGATAGGCAGATGTGATAGGCAGAAGAAGCCCTCTAAGTGTGATGGTTAAGTTATGTGGCAACCTGACTGTCCCGTGGGATACCCGCTTAGCTGGTTAAGCCTTAATTCTGGGTATGTCTGTGAGGGTGTCTCTAGAAGAGATTAGTATTTGAATTGTTGGGCTGAGTAGAACAGATTGTCCTCACCAACGTGGGTGAGCATCATGGAATCCATTGAGGTTCTCAGTAGAACTAAAAGGCAGGGGGATGTTGAAGTTGCCACCTGCCTGTCTCCTTGAGTTGAAGCATCAGCCTTCTCCTGCCCTCAGGGCCCCTGGCCCCCAGGCCTTCAGATCCTGGCTGGAATCTGTACCATTGGCTCTCCAGCACTCAGGCCTTTGGATCAATTACACCACCAGCTTCCCTAGGTCTCCAGCCTGTAAATGGCAGATCACAGGACTCCTCAGACACCACAATCATGTGAGTCAATACTTATAATAAATCTCTTTCAAGAGATGTTTGTATATAGATAGATATAGGTACATAGACCTAAGGAATTTGATACAAGATTATCTATCTCCATCTTCTATGGATTCTGTTTCTCTGGAAACTCTGGATAATGCACAAATACACCAAAGTTCCTCAGCTTTGCACATCCAGAAACTTGAACTTATTGGTACAGCTGAGTTGCACTGATTCGCGAAGCCTCATTCATGCTGAATAAGTTCACAAGAGACTAAAGAATGTCTACCAAAATGAAGTTGATTAATCTTTTCGATAAGTAAGATAAGGTCATCTTCTTGGAAAATAACAGAGGTGAGCTTGATGAATATAGATGCACAATAAAAATTAGTTACAAGACTGGGCAATTTAATGTCATCATTGTTTTCTGTGATATACTGTCCCTGAGGATTTGGATATTATTTTAAAGCTCTTCCTTTTGATCAGAATTTGAGTCCATGTTTAGAAAACAGGGCTAAAAATTTATTTTCGAATGTGAGGCATTTTATATAGAGTCAACCCCTTTGGTTTGATTAGCATCAAGTCTTGTGTTGGTCTGGCAATTTTTCTTTCCATTCAAGGTAATTTCGTATCACTACTGTGATGTATCTTGGGTTAGTTGTATAGTTTCTCTCTGAGAAGTTCTACTTTCTTTCTCCTAAAGAAATATTTTAGGAGTGTCTCATTATTGTCTCATTGCAATACCCAGAAGTCTTTTGGAACAGTCATAATCAACAGAAGTAGCTTGAGAATATCACCATTATATTATAAGTCCCTAGCTAACTTGACAGCATGAGTGAGGACTTTTAGGTAATAATGCACCATGTAGGGGAAGAGTTTAAGAAGACCAATGCTGTCTGAACAACTTAAAATACAGTCAAGAGTTATGAGATCAATAGGATGGATGTGGGATCCCTGGGTGGCTCAGCAGTTCGGCACCTGCCTTTGGCCCAGGGCGCGATCCTGGAGACCCGGGATCGAGTCCCACGTCGGGCTCCTGGCATGGAGCCTGCTTCTCCCTCTGCCTCTCTCTCTCTCTGTCTCTCTCTCATAAATAAATAAATAAATAAATAAATAAATAAATAAATAAATTTTTAAAAAAATTGGATGGATGCTGGGAAAGGTATCTTGGAGGTGAGCAGTTGCACATTCTGCAATGTAGAATAATTGGTAATAATAATTGAATATTGAATGAATATTGAATGAATTGAATTGAATAATTGGGAATAATAAGGTAAAATTCAATCTGGAAAGTAGAAGTGTTGTGAACCCTGATGCAGAGAGGGATGAGGCCCTCTCAGGTCAGTCTTAGACGCTCGCTGATGGAGTGCCGCTCTGCCTCTAGCCCCCTTCTGGAACCTGGGGACACAGGACCGAATGGCAGAAGGAAGCTTTCTGCTATACCATCTAGAGGGGAAGGCAGACATTAAGCAACTATTTAAAAAAGAAAAAGCATTAAATAATCATCAGTGGCAAAGTATCATAAAATAAAAGTCTAGTATTCCATGGCAGAGTATCCCCGTGGAATTAAACGGACTCTGGTGGGGTCTGGGTTCTGAAGCAACTCACTGGTATAATAGAATTATGGATTCATTGCTTATAATCGTGAATCTGCAATGACCAGCAGGGGGTTAGAATTCCTAAAAAGGTAAAGTGAGATACTGTCACTTACTGTGGACTCAGAGGATCTGAGAATTTTCCTTTCATTTTCATTTTTTTTTAATATTAGTAGCATAGGCCGGAGTCCTTGGGCAAATGTCTGAGACTTAGTGAATGTGTGAATGTCCGGGTGGTAACTGGCCTCCCTGGGATGCTAAGCTATATGTGACTTGGGTGCATCTACTTAATGGCTCTCTGCCCGTGACAAATTCCAAATGCCTCGTTTTAAGACTTATTTACTTTTCTGTGTGTAGGTGTGGGCCCTAGACAGGAATGTGGAAGATGGAACATCAATGAACTGTACCTGGAAACTCAGTAAAATGGAGAGGGCGACACAGAGTAGGTCGTGCTTGGTCCTCATCCATCCATTCATTCAGCTAATTGCCATCTGTGCCAAAATGTGTGGCCAAGGCTGCAGTGGGATTCCAGTGTTAATAAACTGTTTTCTCTCCTCCCGGGTTTGAAATGTCACGAGAGCGCTGAGATGCAATAGAGGATTTTAATGGACATTCAGGTGTATGATTCTTTCTATTATCATTCTGATTATTATTATCATTATTCACATCCTATTAGCTTTTCACCTCAAACTAATGTGACATTTCAGTGCCATGGAGAATCAATGAAGCAAAAATTTCTCATGGTACTGCAAACAATTACTGTTGATTTAAGTACAAAGACTAAATACCACGTGGACAATATGGATAAAGAGATTAAAACGCACACACACGGACGTAACCATCCATTATTGAGAATCTTTTAAGTGGCTTTCAAAGTTAGCGTTTTCTGCTGGGGAAGAAAAGGTTCCACTCTTGAATGACTGTAGCCTGAACTGAAACTTGCTTTCAGCATAATTAGCTATGTCCTCGCTTCTGATAATGATGCCGAACTTCGGGTTTCATTAGACTCTAATTGCTGTTTTAAATTGTCTCCTGCCTCACACTTTCCTTTTTGTGCCAGCTCATTCTGGCTGGTTTTATATATATATATCCCCCCCCCCATTTTCTACTTTTGTTCCTGTATTGACACCACAATACTAAACATATGAGCCACAGAACTTCTAACAAACAGGGTGATCCTACCAAGAACACGTGATGTTGTCCAAGCAGCTTCTCTCACGAAGATTTTGGGCCTGTTTGTTAAGCACATTTGCAGTTTCTCCAGGGAAGCAGCTAGCTCATGTTCCCTGGCATATAGACATGGCCGTGTGACCAGGTCCGGACCGTGGAGCATGTACAGGAGAGGTCCCTGCTCCTCACACCTTCACATGGTCTTCCATTGCCTTTCTTGCCCTGTCTCCCGGCCAGGAGATGATGTCCAGGTGACCCTGGAGGCCACACGGTCTCCAAGCCCTGCTCCCCTACCTACTGGTTTTCATTACATGAGTCAGAAACAATCTTCTGATGAGTTAGGCCGCAGAGATTGGGGTTACCCCAGGCTTGGCACAGTTGTGGGGGCTGGCAAGACCTAAGGCCATTCCATTGGGCACTCGTGTGGGTGGGAGACTGGCAGGAGCTGATGCTTTTATTTATTTTTGTTAAAGATTTTATTTATTTATTCATAAGAGACAGAGAGAGAGGCAGAGACACAGGCAGAGGGAGAAGCAGGCTCCCTGCAGGGAGCCCGATGCCGGACTCGATCCCGGGTCTCCAGGGTCAGGCCCTGGGCGCTAAACCGCTGAGCCACCCGGGCTGCCCGAGCTGATGCTTTTAGTCTTAAGACAGAATTTCTTCTTCTTCTCCTTCTCCTCCTTTTCCTCATCTTTCTACTCCTCCTCCTTCTCCTTCTTCTTCTCCTCCTCTTCTTCCTCCTCCTCCTTCTCTTCCTCCCCCTCCTCCTCTTCCTCCTTCTCCTCCTTTTCCTACTCCTCCTCTTCCTCCTCCTTCTCCTTTTCCCCCCTCCTTCTCCTCTTTCTCCTCTTCCTCCTCCTTCTCCTCCTCTTCTTCCTCCTCCTCCTTCTCCTTCTTTTCTTTTTTTTTTTTCCTTCTTCTCTTCCTCCTCCTTCTCCTTTTCCTCCTCCTCCTTCTTCCTGTGTCTCTTCCTCTCTTTCAGGAAAACCTCAGTTTTGCTGTTAAGGCCTTTCTACTGATTGGATGAGCCCTTCCCACACAACTGAGATACCCTCCTCTACTTCACATCAACTGATTACAGATGTTAACCACATCTACAAACCACATCTACTTCCACAGAAACACTCAGATTGGTGTTTATAACCCTGGCCAGGATGACACATTAAACTAGGGGAAGGAAACCCTCTTTGCTTAAGTCCAGAAATCTAAACTCTTAGAGATCATAGGAGAGCTTCTTACTCGTGTAATAGAAATGCTAAATAGAAAACTATTGCAAGTACAGAGTTTTTCTATTAGAAAAGGCATCTACATACTGGGAACCACTAAAATCAACAGTGGCCAGCCAGATGTGTACTGTGCATGGAGCTGAGCGTAAGAAGAGGGATGGTGTAGCATATGAAAAATTGGAGTTAGTCATTGAATCAGAAAGTTTGCAGTATTGCAGGTTGGTTACAACCACCTCTGGGTTGGTTACGATATGTACTAACCTCTAAATAGTGACATTTCTTTCTTCTTTCCCTAAAATTACTTAAACTGTTGGAATTGGATGATTTCTCTGGGATTGCTGACTCAGGAAATCCATAGCAGTTTTGACCTGGAAACATGGAAAAGGAAGAGGGAGATAGGCGGAGTCTACTCTCCACACAAACATAACTCCGGTGGGGATGCAGGGCAATGTGAGCCGATGGTTCGAGAATGTGTGTGAAGTCTCCATGGCCTCAGTCTTACAAGACAGTGCTTTCAGATCAAGTGAACAAACTGACAAATGCTATTTGATGAGACAGTCATTGGATGAGAGACAGCATGGCCTTCAAGTGCCTGCCCTGTCCCTCGTTGCCTTTGTAACCTTGAACGAAATAATTTTGAGCCTCAGTTTCCTCACCTATCAATTAAGGGGATTGTGCACAATGATCCACCCAGAACCTCTTAGCTGTACCAGGACGTGTCTGCTCTGAGGAGAGGTGTATGGTTCTCCTCACTTCCTGGTTGTAGCAAAGTACTGAAGAGTCACTTAGGACACAGCCACCCTTGACAAATACTCGTGAGAAACAGCAGTAGCTTCCACTCCTATTTGCCAAGTGCACGCAGGTGCCTGACACCTTA
This sequence comes from Vulpes vulpes, assembly GCF_048418805.1. NCBI lineage: Eukaryota > Metazoa > Chordata > Mammalia > Carnivora > Canidae > Vulpes > Vulpes vulpes. Next base: position 89,461,261 of record NC_132784.1, on the reverse strand, counting down.
TATGCAGCGTTGTGTAATCATCACAGTAGTCCAGTGAGGTGTGGAAGGTTAAAGCCGAGAAGCAGTCGGTTACACTGATCGCTGAGCTCACACAAGCTAAAAAGTGGCAGCGTGGGCGTGCCCTCCCGGGCTTCAGCTGCCGGGAGTCCTGACCCTGTGCTGCGGTGCCAGGTGGACCTCTCAGCCTTTACTCCGAGTCGTGCCCGATGTGTCCGAAGCACCCCTGCCTGCCTTTCTTTCTGCTCGACTTGGCTCCCTCCTCAAGAAGCAGTGCTTACATCTGCTCCTTATAGTGTTCATTGTCTCCTTCTTCGCCTCCCAGGCCCTCACAGGGGTCACACCTGCCTTGGCCTCCGGTGAGTGATGACAACCAGGGGACGTCCTGCTTCCAGACAGCTTTCCTTTCTGGTTGGGCTGAAACTCATAGTTTGTAAAAGCAGCAGAGGGGCAGCTCAATGGGGGGAAGGGGGGGAACTTGGGGACAGGCCGGCATCCGTTCTCCCCTTTCCTTGAAACATGTTTGCAGTTGGCTACACAATTTAGAGGAAGAAAGACAAGTTGAAAGGAAGCACAGTAAAATGGGAGAGCAGAGAGATGGCTTCTGAGATCTGGGAGATGTGCCCCTCCCAGACCGCTGGTGGCACCTTCCCTGGACAAGTCTCCTCCATCTGCTGCAGTAAGAAAACCTCTTTCAGGACCACGAACAGTGCCCTCCCGCTCCCGGGTCCCTGTCCCCCAGGGGTCACAGGGCCAGCTGCCCCACCGGTGAGAAAACCCATATATCCGAATTCTGCGAGTTTGTGTGGCAAATCTTTTTTCTTCAATTTCCTAGTCATCTAAGCCTGTATCTTAACTGATTGTGAAGCATACAATTTCTTTACCAAATTTCCCTCTTCAAGCATGTTTGAGAATTCCGCAGTGTCTCAGTATTGCCCAAATCTGTCCTGATTGTCCCTATTCTGATGGTCACCCCAGCCACCATAGGGCTTGTGTGTTACCGTCTGTCTCCACAGCCTGGAATATGTGCCCCTCTTGTCTTTGCATGTCAATGAGCTTTTTGTTGTCACCGTAACAAAGTTACCCCAACCTCATAGTGTAAAACAGCCCATGTTCATTATAGTTCAGTAGGTCAGAAGCCAAGTACAAATCTTAGCGAACTAGAATCAAGTTGTCAGCAGGGCCGCAATCTTTTCCGGAAGCCCTGGGGAGGAGTCCACTTCCTGCTCATTAGTGTTGTGGGCAGTATCCAGTTCCTCATGATCGTAGGGCCGAGGTCCCTGTTCTTCTCCTGGGTGTCAGCTGACCCTGTTCTCAGCTCCCAGAAGCTGTGACTCCCTTCGGCTTATGGCCTCTGTCCTCTGTCCTCTGTCTTCAAACCAGCAACAGTGGGTCCAGCCTTTCTCACCTCCCATCCTTCTGTCTTCCTCTTCTGTGTTTAAACTCAGTGACAACATTGGGCCCTCATGGATCATCCAAGATAATCTCCCCCCATCGAGGTTCTTAACCCTAATCACTTCTGCAAATTCTTTTGCCATGTAAGGTCACATCGTCACAGATTCTGAGCATAAATGGTGTGGACATCTCCGTTGGGGCCATTGTTCTGCTCTTCCTGTTGTTCAGACATCAGCTCAGATGTCGCTCTCAGAGGGGCCTTCCTTGATCCTAGAAAATACTGTTTACACAGTAATGATCGTTACTTGCATTTACTTTTCTCACTTACTGTTTTTACTTGTTTACTGTCCATGTCTCCAACTAGAGTGAAAGCTCCTTATGAGGGGTCTTGTTCACTGCTCTGTTCCAAATGCCTGAATAGCTATTGATACGTAATTGCTATTCAGTAAATGTTTATTGAATGGACAAAAGTATGCATAAATGGAAATGCTCTTGAGCCCATCTGGTATAGAGGATTCTGGTTTGGAGTCTTTATATCCTATATTTCCCTTGTCCATGTGGTTGACAAAATGTCTACTGTCTTCATCAAAACAACTCCTTCTGCCTCCACCTCCAAGTGTCTTTGGCCAGGGCATTAGAACATTATATTCCCAGTGCAGGACATTTCCCAAAGCCTGAGTTCTTCAGTCTAGGAAAATAATGCATAGAAGACTTCAGTAAATGATACAGATAGGACTTCAGTCTTGCCTACCAGATTCTCTAACCATCACGAGGTAAAGATGTGCCCCTCTGTCAGCAGGTCACAATAGCTAGTTCCTGCATATCCCTCAAAAATTTGCATGTACTTGTGGGGAGAGTATAGCTTTACCCTTATTTAGGAAAGATACATTTTCTTTCTTTCCTGAAAGAAGAAATACAGGATACAGTAGAGTTTAGCTGTCCGTTATCTCAAACTTTTTTCTTTTCCTTTCCTTTTTGCTTGCTTTATTGCACACAAACAAATAAAAATTTTTTATAAAAGAGAAAGGAAGAATTGCCCCAAAGTTGATATCAAAACTTTGTAAAGAAGCAGGAAAAATATTTATAAGTATAAAATGGAAGTCCACTCCTAACCACACACAGACAGACACACACACACATGCGCACGCACACACACACACACACACACACTTATACAGACTCTTCTAGCAAGAATTTAAAAATCCTGGGCTCATCTTATCATGACATGTCTTTATGGTAACATTTGTGGATCTCTAGACATGAAATGTAGCCTGTGCTCAGGTGCCATGTATATATGTAATCGCATTTAATAATGTTTTTAGCCTTCTGGGTAGGTACTGTTACCCCATGTTATACACAAGGACATTTTGGAGAAAGAGTTTCCAGGAGATAATTTGGACTCCAAATCTGGTTGTTTGATACCAAAATCAGCGTTCTTCTCAAGATTTTTTCATTGCTCTGAATCTGTCAACCTTTCTGCTTTCCTTTAGGTCACTCCAGTTAAGACAACTGTACACATGCACACATACTATCCTCATGCTGTCCATGAACGCATCCTTTTCTGTTCTTCTAGGGGAATATTCTCATTCTCAAAAACATATTTATTTTCCTTGACTCAAAATATTGTTTCCTTCCAAAGCTTGATCTCACCAAGGAAATCTCTGGGACTGATACTAAGTTGAAAGCAGTCTGGCCTGGTCAGAAAGATGTAGAACTTGAATTTGAGCCATGAGTCTACCAAGTTCGGTAGTAAGATTTTGGGCTAGGGATGTTGTAGAAAAGCCCTTGGGAAACAGTCATGTCTTCCTGAGACTTTTATCAGGCCTGTCCTCTGAGCTCTGCATCTGGTCAGCACACTTCCACTGGTTATCTCATTGAGTTTTATCAACATTCCAAGCCTCTGTTTCTGTATCTCTAAAATAGCATGGAGAACTTTAGTCCCTTTCCCACTAGTGGCATCAATGTTTTATGTTATACACGTGAAAATTATTTTCTAAATTCAAATCCTTGTACAAGTGATTGTGAAATCCAAAGTGAAATGATAAAAAAGAACCTTGACCTGTTTTAAGTAACAAGAACATTTAAATCTTGCATAAATGCAAGTCCAGAAGGGCAGACTCCAGGTGTGAATGGAACAGAGGCTTTAGAATGTCATCAAAGAGCCTGGTTCTCATTGTCTTTCCAATCTTCTATCCTCAGTATTGGCTTCATCTAAAGCTGTTTCTTTTATGATGTTAAAATACTTTGCAGATGAAATCATGACCAAAGAGATTCTTTTTCCTGTCCAGCTGGCAAAAGAGAGAGAGACCTGGTGCCAAGAATTTTACGTATATGCACTTTCCTTTAGTTGGATTGGGCTAATTTATGTTTAAACCACTACTAGATAGGAAAGAGTTACCCTAGGAAGGCTGATTGACTCAGAATAACAAGAGATGAGCTCCCTTCCCTGAGGCTCATGGAAATAGGGGGTCATTTGCATAAAATTGGAGCCCTGTGTGGAAGAACACAGTTGAGTCTGTGGCTAGGTAGCAAGCAAATCCACCTTCACAGGGGACCTCTGCCCCGTTTTCCACATGTCTTCTGTTTTCCTCTTCAGAAAGGCAGATTGGTTGCTCCTATTGACTGACTAGAGGCCAGGATGTTTATTATTTGCACTTGATAATGAAATGCTGCTCTGTATCCTTTCTGGCATAAGAAGTCAGGTCTGGAGAACAGATGAGACCATCCAAGGATTTCTTCCCACATGTATAGGCGTGTTCCATACAATGTATGTGCCTTTGCCACTCCTCCCATCAAGGAGTAAAATTTATTTCCCTACCTTGTCAATGGAGACTTGTCTTGGAAGTTGCTTAAACAAAAAACTGCAGTTGGATATTGCAAGGCTTTCAGCCTAAGTCTCAAAAGGCATGTAGCTTCTAAGCTTGCGTGCTACCCTAAGACTCCTGTGTCTAAAAGCCCGCATTAGCCTCGCTGAGGATGAGACACCACATGGAAAGAGAGGTCAAGCAGGCGGCTGACATGAGCAGATACATGATGTCTATTTCAAGCCTCTGTATTTGGAGTAGTTTGTTAAACAGTAATAGATAACTGGTATACAGTCTATGGGTCTGGTTATTTAAGAAAGAGGGGTGTTTTATATATTTATATTTATATTTATATTTATAATAAAGTATAAAGCATATTATACTTAATATGTATGCTGTATTTAAAATAGAATATGCCATAATATAGTTTAAAATGTTTATTTATAGGGGAAGAAAGAATAAAGTGAAGGGGAAAGATATAGAATTCTTTGTTGATTTGAATTTAAAATCATGTAAATATCATACATAATTACACAACAAAATAAAAGTTTTAAATACAATCCTAAAAATCAAAAGTAAAAGCAAAATGAACTTAAATTTCTATCTAGTGGTACAACTTTTCATAGTAACTTAAAAACAGTTGTCTATCCATCCCTGGAGGAGAAAAATAATTACAAAAAAAAAAAAAAAAAAAGACAAACAAACACCACCTTACACTTGGTTATTCCAGGAGAAATACCTATCTTTATTTACTATTTGAGTCCACTGTACCTTTTTAATCTTCATAATTTCAAGTTATTTTACAAATAAAAGAGTTCAGTGGACCCATATGGTAACCGCAAGACAAAATTAATTTTATTCTGTTTTTTAAAGTAAATTTTAATGTTTTTCTTCAGTAAATTATTCTGAGAAACGTCTTAATTGAATGAATTCCTGAATGAGTAATAAAAATTCGTTTCTTTATTTCTCCATTTAACACTGATTTTTCCCTCTTTGTTTACAATTAAATGTATTTTACAAAGGAGGAATTTGACAAAGTAAAATAAGATATGGATTTCGAATGTCCAGCAAAGGACTTTTTCTTAGATTGTGCATCTGCCTTCAAATCAGAACGACTTCAGGGGAAGCAGTCAGAACCCTAAATATTAAATGTTCTATATGGAATACTCTCAATAATTGCCTTTAAAAAATGTAACCACCCGTTTGAAGAAGGTGAATTAGGAACTCTGAGTTCTTTTTCCTCTTATTCAAGCGCTGAGACAGTACAACTATGCATTTAGCAGTGACAGACTCAGCTTTATGGGACTAATTATGAAAACCAATTATTTATTTTTCTTCATTAAAAAGCACAAATATATGTGAATAGCCTCCCTAAGGACTGGAGAGTTTCTAGGAATTTTTTTTTTTTCAACGAGAAGAGGTAAGAGTTTATTTTCTTGGAGCAGCTATTCCAGATTGGTTTTGTGTTTAATGGAATGAGCTGATCAAGTGCAAGTGGAGAACTGAGTATCTCTAGCCCAAGAGTCATTATGGACATATTGGAGTGGAGACCTTGGTAAATTAAGTATCAAGCTAAAAGCAAACTTAAAATGAATTCTAATCCCATTCGACATAGAAGGTACATCCACATTTGTCCAGGTGCTGATACAGAAAAAACTATGAGACAAAAATCTCTTTCTTTAAGAGATGACTTCCCAGTGAGGAAAAGAAACATTTGTGAAAATAAAACTGACATGTTGTGACAGCAACTGATGTGTCCACCAAATACTGTGGTATTCCAAGTATTTAATGAGTCAGCTTGAACTAGGTGACTAGAGCATGGACTCAGAGAGGATACATATGCTGGGATTCTAAGGGCAAGAAGGAGTTGGCTGGGTGCACCAAAGCATTGCTAGACAGAGGAAATGGCAGGATGGAAAAGCTGGATAGTGCAACATGCATTTGGGGAACGGTAGGAAGTCTAGAATGACTTAAGCCTGAGATGCATGAGACAAACGGGACCATTTAGTGGAGGCAAGGATTATCTGTGCCTCACATCCATTCTCTACAACTGTTCTGAGCCAATGTCTTTTGAGGGAAGCACTCAGAGGGCAAAATTGGCAGGTCTGGTCAAGAATTGGGAGCTTGGGGCCAATAGAGGGCATGGGTGGGAGAGGTCATTAATAGCATCCGATTGGCATTCACTCCAGTTTTTGGAAAGGGACCCCATCACTCCTTGTTTTGCTTCATCTTTCACATGCAACATAATGATTAAGAGTCATTCTAACATTTCTAATTACTAATGAGATATGCAGGGGAGTAATGGTGCAAGGACTTCTTGGACAATCTTGGCACTGCATGAAATCCTCATAAAGAGGATGAACATAGGGGAACCCTCTTGCTAATGGTGCTAGACATCCATGTAAACCTATGGAGTTGGAAGAGCAGAAGGAGGGCACAAAACATGGTGTCAATACCGATTGGACAGATACAGATCTGTGACGTTAAGATATTGTTTTTTTGTTTTGTTTTGTTTTGTTTTGTTTTGTTTTGTTTTGTTTTGTTTAAGGGGTGGCAATAGTGTTAATAGCAGGAAAGGAAGGAGATATGATTACTGCCATTATCATATATATATATATATGATCTTGTTTATAAGGAGTTTACTTTCTGACTGATGATGTCTGACTACACCTGGAGATAAAGCAGCAGGTTGGTAATGCATATTTCTACACATTTTGTATTGTGATTAACTACTATGGTTTTCTGTCTCCCAAGCACTCACTGCCTTGTACTCAATACATCTCTGTTGAATGAATGAATTGTGGGCCTTATATTATACAGGATTTTTGCATACTAGACTATACATTCTATGAAGTCAAGATTTTTTTTGCAGTAGATTGCTGAAAAATGGCTTCGAATTCCTCCACCCCTGGATGTGCACCACATTTGAAATATGTTTTTGCTACTCCTTCCAAGAAAAGATGGGATATGTTTCTTCAGCAGTTTGGATCTCAGCTGGACTTCTGACTTCCTTTGACTGGTGCAGTACAGTAGGTAGAACATTTTAAAAAGTTCTGAGTGTAATTCTCAGACCTTGAAGTTTCTGCTCTCACCCTCTTGAAATGAAGATCACTGTATAAAGTTGCTAGGTTGGCTTTCTTGGAGTTGAATAATCATATGTAGAGAGAGAGTTTGGTACCAACAACCAGCATATGTATGAAACCATCTTAGACTATGCCTTAGTCCAACTACCAGCTGATTGCCATCACAATGAATAATTACAGGTGGAATCAGTTGAAAATCATCCAGATGTATTAAGCCCAAATCAGGGACGCCTGGGTGGCTCAGTTGCTGAGTGTCTGTCTTTGGGCATGATCCTGGAGTCCTGGGATTGAGTCCCACATCAGGCTCCCTGCATGGAGCCTGCTTCTCCCTCTGCCTGTGTCTCTGCCTCTCTCTCTGTGTCTCTCATGAATAAATAAATAAAATCTTTAAAAAAACTAAAAGAGTTGCATGATTTAAAAAAAAAAAGCCCAAATTACTGGCCCACAGATTCATGAGTAAATAAAATGGTTATTTCAAGCTGTGGAATTGGGGGGGGGGGTTGGTTTGTTATGTAGCAATATATAACTGACATGCTTTATCTGTATGATTAATTGCTGGATTTCTAGAGCCTAGCCAATCTCCCAACACTTAAATAGCCCTTGTTAATTTTTTATCAACTACAAATTTTGATTCTTACAAGAATCATATGAGGTAGATTATTATACTCATATTTTTAAATGAGGAAAAAGAAATTCAGAGAGATAAAGTAACTGGTCTATAGTAGTCAAAATGCCAACAGGAAACATAACACCCACACCATAGATTAAATTGAGAAGAATTTCGTATAAGGGCTATTTACAGAGGCATGAATAGGGAGTTCAATTATCTGAGAGTCCTAACATGGAACCTCGTTGTGACTGCCTCAGACCTGAAGAGCAGAGAAGAAAGAGCAACCATAAATAATGTTTGCTTGACAGGAACTAAAAGCTTTGATGGAGTGATCCCTATGGGGAGGAAGATGCAAAATAAGTACCCTAATCCCACTGTCTTCCTATCCTCTGGTTTCTTGCTGATGCTTCATTGGACAAACCTAAACAGAAGCAGAGGCCTGAAGAGCGTGTTGAGGAATCCATGTGGACAGCTTCCCAGGCATGGATGGGAGAGAAGTATGGAAAGTGGATTTGGAGAGTCAAGAGAGTGGCAAATACGCAGCATGGGGCCAAGACCATTGCCTGTCAGGAATCCAGGTCTGATGACTCCCAGGACTCTGTGCAGCATGCATTTGGCTGTTTCAGGTCAGACATCAGATTCTTAGATTATGAGAACTGATCTCCAACATCTCTTTCCTAGTATTTTACGGAAATAATTGCCTAAAACCTGTCTGCATGGCATAGAGGTCATTTCTTGCTTGTTAGCAAATTAATTAGTCCCCAAGTGGGGCAGGAGAGTTGAGGGTGTTTGTCAAGAAAAGGAAGCAATCCTATTCATATATACATTTTTTAAGAGTATTTGTGCTCCTGGTACCCTTAAGAAGGCTGTTTCTTATGGCTGGAGAATATTGTCCTTCATAACCAGATCCTATTTTGAGTCTTATGAAAAGATGGAAAAGTAGTTACTGTAAGACTGCAGAGAAAAGCAAAGGGAGAGAGATAATCCAGACACTATATACTTTCTTCTTCATGAAGGGGCACCTGGATGGCTCAGTCCATTAAACACCTCAGGGTCTTTGACCTACATTGGGCTGGTCAAGTCCTGCATTGGGCTCCTTGCTCAGCAGGTGAGGAATCTGCTTGTCCTTCTCCTTCTCCCACTTTTGCTCTCTCTTACTTGCTCTTTCTCTATCAAATAAATAAAGAAAATCTTAAAAAAAAAAAAAAAAAGAAAGCAGATGAAGAATGGGTTTCACCCAAGAAAATAACTTAGTCATATAAGCACACAGAATTTCCAAATTTCTGGTAGATAATGTGGGTCGTGTAGTGTAGTGAAAAGAGCTCTGGGTTTGGGACTCCAGACCTATCCTCCTTACTGAAAGGTATAACATTGTGATTCAATTATTTCAACTCTCTGGGATTCCATTTTCTCATCTATCAAAATATCAAAATTATGTCTGACCTATCTACCTCAGAGGGTAGGGTATAATAACACGGTAACATTTTTCTCTATGGCACACTGTACTCTGTGTGTGTAAGGTATTCTTCTCAACAAATGCAAATATTTTGCAACCCCCTGGAAAAATCAAACAAGCAAACATGTGGCCGTATTTCTTTGAACAAATTCAGTTACCCTTGATGGCCTTCCTCCTGAACCCTGTCTTTGAAAGCTGTGCTTCATGAGAAAAGGCGATGAGTTGGCCACAAAGAGCCGTGACCTCGCGTGGCCTTCCTTTGTTCTGGCTGTCCTGGATAGCAGAGGGCTTAGCCGCGGGTAGCCCTCAGGGATCCAACCCCAAGCAAGTGATGTTTGATTCATAGAGTTCTTGAAAAATCAGAGGGAACAATTGAAGCCTGGCCTGGATTACAAGATTTATGAAATACAAAATTCACCAGTGGCCTCTGTCTCCTCTTTCCTTTTTGGTGATGGGTTAAGAGCTCAGGTTAGAGAAAAATAGAGAAGAAAGCAGTAGGCAAGTTAGGCGGTGACTGATGATCCTTCTGGCCTGAATCCAGGTGCGTGTTTGTGCACAGCTCCATGTTTGCACGGAGAAGGGAAGCATACAGGGGCACAGGACAAGTGATAAAGTAGGGCCACCAGCGTGGTGGAGACTACACAATGAGAATTTTTCCAAGATCCATTTTGGAGAGAAGGAAGTGACTTTGTTTTCCTTGCCCACTTTCTCTTAATGCTTTTTATACCGTTCAGATAAATGGATGGAGGTACATTGCCTCCATACTCATTACAGAGGGTCAAAGGAGATTTTTTTTTATCTGTAGAGGTTTGATGTCAGATATATTGAGGAAGTCTTTCTTTATTATGCTTTTATTTTGGCCAAATGAGCTGTGCTAAACTTAGCACACATGCCTGAAACAGTGCGGTAAAATAAGTTGTAGCGCTTATTTACATTTCTGGCATATCTTCTCTTATTTGCTGATTACCTATTTTTCACCCTATATCTTGTCCCATCCAAGTTAGAAATACTTGGCCCTATATAGATATATATGGAGGCAGGTAGGTGGGTCTATCTGTGTGTGCTGTGTATAGATGTGTGTATGTGGTTCTTGGTGTTTGGAGCCTGGCTTCCTCTTAGGAACAGTAGTTATGTCATCTTCCCACCTTTGGCTTCCTGTGCAGCCTCAGAGTAGATTCCCCACTTTCACTCTGGTTCCGTGGATGCCAGCCTCAGAGCAAAGCTAATTCAATGGCCTGACACAATTCTGACACTACGAAGGCAGTAGGAATGAAGCACATTCAATTTATGAAACTGTCATGACCTGTTTTCTTATGGATGGTTCTATATTTATTTATCTTATTTGGGAAAACAGTACAAAGCACATAACCATAACTTTCATATGAAAACAAAAATAATGCAGCTGTGATATACTTGCTTGGGATATTGTTGTAACACACCTTCAACAAATTGACCTTTTGGCTATTTTGCTTAAACCTTCATAGATCTCAGCCTCAGGAAGATGTTTGCTGTCTCTTCAATGAATGGATTACAAAGGGATAACAAAGAATAGTAACAACAGCTACTTATTCAATAGCACCCGCTAAGTAGGCCAGGCATTTAGAGTGTGTGTGATATATTTATGTGATATATATGATATATACACACATGTGATCTATACACACATATAAAATGTGTGTGAGTATAGATAATGCATATATTTATTATGTGTGTGTATGGAATTATCTCAAAGAGTAATGCAAAGATATTTATTCAGAGCATAGCAAAAAAATGATGCCAATAGAAGGGAGATCAATTATGCATAGACTGTCTCCATAGTCAAAGGCAAAGGTAGGACTTATGAATATTTCAACTCTAAGTGTGCATGATGTATCTATATCTGTGCAATGGTCATTAGTAGATAAGCCAGGCTTTGCCCCAATTCCTCCATTCTGATTTTTTTGTTCTCTTCTTGGTCAGCTCAGCTAGCAGAGGAACCTATTTATCAAGAAGACTCCAGTCTCTTCTTGATACAGCAGTATCAGCTGAATGTCGGCTCAAGATAATGACCAGCTAAGTAGGCTCCGTGTACCATTCCCCATCTAAGATGGAAGGTATTTGCATTAGGCAATTAAAAGGTATTTGCTACATTAGGCAATTAAAAGGTATTTGTTGATTGTCAGCCAAATGTCAAAACCGTGCAAGGTCATTCAGAAAGCATACGGGAGAAAATCTTTCTTTGAAGATCACGTAGGAAAACATGTTTGGGATTATGATTTAGTCTCAGTGAAGTCCCAATAACGTCTGAGTAGCTTTTGGTCCTAGCCACCAACGTGGAATGTCAGTGTCTTTCCTTTCATCAAAGTAAGTACATCCCTGTTATCCCACTTGTATTGTATCCAAACTTCAGTTCTGAGAAATAGTGTTTAGAAGGAGAGTGAGGGAGAGGGAAAGAAAAGAAGCAGGAGTCTAGAGGAATAAAGGAATAGATTATACATTATTACATGTGTAGTTTATCATTTTCAAATATTATGTTAACCATTCACTAAGTTGTCGTCATTAAACTATGCTTTACCAGCATATTCTTGGCTATTTTTGTGGGTCTTTACCATTAAAAGCCATATTCATATCATGTCCATATGTTTTTGTACGTCAGCTCCTATGTAAAAGGCCATATGATACATAACATTTAAAATTTGTAAGGGGGAGGGCATCTGGGCGGTTCAGTCAGTTAAACGTCTGACTCTTTAGTCTCAGCTCAGGTTGTGATCCTAAGATTTTGAGATCAAGTCCTGCATCAAGCTCCGCCCTCTGTGCTCACTGAAGAGTCTGCTAAAGTTTCTCCCTCTGCCCCAACCCCCTGCCCTGTGTGCACACACTCTCTGCTCTCTGTCTCTCTCTCTCTTAAAATAAATACATAAATCCTAAAAAAATAAAATTTTTATTGGGAATTTTCTTTTTCTGTCCTAGAAATTATACTTTGTTATTTTTCATATCAGGAAATTGAGATGTAAGTGATGATACTACCTTGGTCTTCGTCACGTTCAGTATGCTTATTTTCTTTTTTTTCCCTAAGATTTTTTTTTTTTGTATTACGATTTCATTTTCTTTTGAAACTCTGCATTTTCTGTGTTATGGCCCACCTCTGGTTATTTTTGTTAAGATGAGATAAATAGACAGAGAGATACCTGCCTACTGTCACTAGTAATCCATCGCAGAAAATCTGACATTCTGCATGCAAACAGGAACTGGGAGTCAATTTCCCCTTATTTTAAGTGAGATAAATTATAATGTGTTTCACACCAACCCAAAATCTGTGACAAACTTCCCAAATCGCAACTAAAACAAACTATCTATCTGAAGCTCAAACTGTGTTTGTTTAGGATAGAGGGTACTTAAAACATCACTTTCTGATCACCAATGTGTTTATTTTATTAAGAGTTGCTTGTTTGCAGTAACATCTCTTCTTCTATTATAACTATTTTTCTCCTTTATTTTCTCATTTTCTTTAGCAAAAAGTTAATTTTGTGGGGATGGGGAGAGTCATTGAATAGCATTAGTCGAACGAGGGCTAAGCATAAAAGATACTGTGGAGATCTCTTCAGCACAAGCTCAGGATGGCAGAAAATGGCTCACACTGAGTATGAATGACCCTGCGATGCCTCTCTTAGCACCAGCAAGTTTGGGACCCACATCCCCTTCATTGCTGCCCAGAGTTGCTTTTCAAAAGACACACCATGGTTCTGATTTCCCATCAGTTGTATCTGGAATGTAACTCACAGCCGTTACCGCTCATTGTCTTTTCACTGCACATTGTAAATGTTGCATTTAGAACTGGGGATGTATGTATAAACTTTTCTTAGGTATATTGCTGAAAAGTGTTATATCGAGAGATAAGTGCATTCAATCAAGTTAAGTATTGAACACTAACAAATGTTTTAGAAGGAAACAATTCAATAGGGAGAAGAATCTCGTAGACCGTGCCTTTATAATGTAAGCAGTTTTCAGAACTGTGGTAACCATGACTCTAATGGTGTGCTCTGTGGTGGGGATGAGAGGGTAAGTGCATGTTGTACTCCGTTTTGAGCAGCTCAGCTGAAGTAAAACAGAAGCTGGGGGGAGGGAAGCAACTAATGCCAAAACAAGAAGAGTCTTTTAGAATCACCTCATACATTAGAGTGTGGATGTCAGTAACCATTACATTTGTCGGAGATAAATTTCTTATTATGTACACTTTTATGGTTATTCTCTATTTGTAGCAAGGGCTTGGGGTTTTACACTTATTGTGCATATATTTATGTGAATTGGGTAAGATAATCTAAGTGGCATGTGAAGGAGGCAAAACTTACAATGATATTATGTGAAGATCTAAGAGACAGTCAACAAAACTATAAGACAACCTACAGAATGGGAGAAGATATTTGCAAATTATGTATCAGATAAAGGGCTAGTTTCCAAGATCTATAAAGAACTTATTAAACTCAACAGCAAAGAAACAAACAATCCAATCAGGAAATGGGCAAAAGACGTGAACAGAAATCTCACAGAGGAAGACATAGACATGGCCAACAAGCACATGAGAAAATGCTCCGCATCACTGGCCATCAGGGAAATACAAATCAAAACCACAATGAGATACCACCTCACACCAGTGAGAATGGGGAAAATTCACAAGGCAGGAAACCACAAATGTTGGAGAGGATGTGGAGAAAAGGGAACCCTCCTGCACTGTTGGTGGGAATGTGAACTGGTGCAGCCACTCTGGTAAACTGTGTGGAGGTTCCTCAGAGGTAAAAATAGACCTGCCCTATGACCCAGCAATTGCACTGTTGGGGATTTACCCCAAAGATACAGATGCAGTGAAACGCCGGGACATCTGCACCCCGATGTTTCTAGCAGCAATGTCCACAATAGCCAAACTGTGGAAGGAGCCTCAGTGTCCATCAAAAGATGAATGGATAAAGAAGATGTGGTTTATGTATACAATGGAATATTCCTCAGCCATTAGAAATGACAAATACCCACCATTTGCTTCAATGTGAATGGAACTGGAGGGTATTATGCTGAGTGAAATGAGTCAATCGGAGAAGGACAAACATTATATGGTCTCATTCATTTGGGGAATATAAAAAATAGTGAAAGGGAATAAAGGGGAAAGGAGAGAAAATGAGTGGGAAATACCAGAAAGGGAGACAGAACATGAAGACTCCTAACTCTAGGAAACGAACAAGGGGTGGTGGAAAGGGAGGTAGGTGGGGGGTGGGGGTGAATGGGTGACGGGCATTGAGGGGGGCACTTGATGGGATGAGCACTGGGTGTTATTCTATATGTTGGCAAATTGAACACCAATAAAAAATAAATTTATTTAAAAAAAAGAGCTAAAGATTTGTAACCATTGTAGGGTTGTCTCCTACTAACTACTATGCAATCTTGGTCAGGTTTCTTTAGCCTTTTTTTTTTTTTTTAAATCTTATTTACCTACCCATAAAATATGGGTAATTACAGTCAGCTTGTGATGGCTTTTAAAGATAAGTATATTGACTCAGTTTTCTTCAAATATAGACCACAGGACAAGTCAAGAGAGGCCATTGGGATGGGGTCTAATCCAAATGACTAGCATCCTTAGGAAGAGAAGATATTCACATATAAGGATCGTAGTATTTGAGTTATGCTGTATGTGGCAGGATCTGTTAATTCCATAGTCACGTGTACTGGCTCTATTCCCAAATGAAATTACATTTACAGGGACTGGAGGTTAAGACTTTGACATATCTTTTTGGTGGATACAATTTAACCAATAATAGTGAGTAAGAAAGGTGAAATTTTCCCAAGTTAGTCAATGAGGCTGACAACGAAAGAGGCCAGTGCTACTTCTACCTAATGTAGTTGGGTCAAAGTACATGCCACATCCTAGAGGACAACCATTCAGATTATTGTATTTAATTTAGTTCCTCAGCCAAATCTTTAAAAGGCCTTTCAAAAGTTCAATCAGAAAAAAAAAATTCAATCAGGATAGTAGTATTCGAGTGACACTGTAGGTGGTAGGATCTGTTAATTCCATAGTCGTGTGTACCTTCTTAATCATAAAATGGTTGCCTTAGTCTGAGATAATGGGAGGTGGTATTTTATGTCAACAATTCAAATATTCTTTGAGTCTATGGATGATAGTGACAGCTCAGGAAATGCCAGGCAGGGGAGCTCCTACCCAAAATAAATAATAATTCCTGAAGAGAGGAAGGGTTGCATTCCAGAATTGATGGCGCTCAAAGCAAGCAACTTTGCCAAGTGAATGGTCAGTCTTGGTAGGGGATCCTACTTACAGGAGATCAGTATGTTTTTGCTACTGACATGCCAGCAGCAGCATTTGCTAGGTCAGCCTCACTCAGAGGCAGTTCATACTAATGGGTCTAAAAATAGCCCTCCTCTCCACCACCATGTCTACTTTGTGCGCATTAGCGTGCTCACAGAAGGAATGTGGATAACCACCTCTGGATACATCTATCTATCTCTTATTCAGTGCTCCGTCTAAGGTAGATGCTTCCTAATGGCTGTGAAGTGAGATAGCATGACCTGCACAACCTGCACTTATTCTCATAAGTCTGTTTACATAATTTTTGTACAAATCTTCTTGTTTGCAATCATCTGACCTCACTCTTTCAGACCTCTTCAGGGGTCAGGCTAGATACTAAACAATTAAATATCTGGTTTTGCATAATTTTTGTACAAATCTTCTTGTTTCCAATCAACTGACCTCACTCTTTCAGACCTCTTCAGGGGTCAGGCTAGATACTAAACAATTTAATATCTGGTTTTGTAGTCCTTGTTGCAACTCTGTTTTGATTCTGTCATTGAAGTGTGAAAGTAGATATAGACAATAGGGAGAAAAAGTGACTCTGGTTATGTTCCAATAAAACTTTATTTACAAGAATAGGCAGTTGGCTATATCTGGCCCGTGAGCTGTTGCTTGTCAATCTCTATTCTATAGAAAGAGTTGATCAAATATACATGTCAGTGTTCTGCTTGCTGGAAGGGTTTCCCTCTCATCAGACAGAGCTCCTGCAGTCCGTTCTTGCTCACATCAGTGTTTTGAGCTCTTCCATCCATGAGCCAAGCCTGATTTCCTTTGTCATATGTCAGCTGATTTTAGGAGGTGACCAGAAGTCCACATTGTGAGCTGAGGGTGACATGTTGGTACAGCATTGGTAGGTGCTCTTGGGCTGTAGAATATCTGGTACATAACTTCTTTTTGTCTTTTAGTCCTGCTCGGCTCAAATACCAGATTTGTTGTTACCATATGATGGATTGCTTTTGCACGTGTCTAACTGGGTGAGTCTTACAATACCAACCAGTTGTAGGCAGCTACATTTTATAGCTATTTTATTTCCCATGGTGTAGCATTTAGTCTCTAGTAAGGCCTAGTAGCAGATTTTCAAATTATGAGTAATGCAGAAGACATGGCTTTGCCCTGGAACACTAGGGAAATTGAATGTAATTTTTCTATTGTACTTACTAGAGACTCCACATGTCGTCCTTATCTACCGTAGATGCTCTAGCATGAGTGGATCTGTTGTGGCCTGAGCTGAAGGGTGAGCTGTACTAAAGCTGATATCTACAACAGAATTCTTTTCTGCTTTGAAAATAATTCTCTGCTTGCAATATCAAAGGGCACACCAAACACTATGCATCTCCCTTAACGGGGAAGATATAAAAATTAACAGTAATTTTTGCATTACCTTAGAAGTAGTGTTCCAGCATATCTTGGAAGTGGTAGTCCTTTGAGTTTCTGTGAGTTTTATATTCCACAGTCTCACATGCATATGTTTTGACAGGGCATCCAAAGTAGTTGCCATTTTCTTTCTTTACTAGGTTCAAATACTCTGATGCTTCAGATCGAGTGTCTAAAGAATGAGATTCTGAGATGTAAATTAGTGTGCAGGAGGCTTATTAGGGAGGGCTATTAGAAGAGACGGTAAATGAGAGGCTGACTGGCCAGAAGGCGATGAGCTATGATGCAATTTTAGAGAAACTCTGGGGCTGGAATGAAATTTCTTCTTTAGAGTTTTTTTTTTTTCCCAAGTGGGCTGAGTCTGTCCAATCTTCATACCCCCACACAGATCAGTCATTGAAGTTAGTCCAATCCAGAAGAGGGCATGGACCAGGTTAATGTGACTCTTTCCACAGACAGGGTTAAGGGCCTTCTTTCCAGGAGATTCCCAAGGGGATTAAGAGCTGAAAGCCCTTTCTTGGCAGTACTCCCAGGAACTAGAAGTCATTTACTCCTCCATGGAGATTTGGGCCATTTTTCACATTATCCCCTCTATTAATATAGAGGACCCAGGATGATATTCTTCAGCTATCAAGGAAGTATTAGGCCCCTGGACATTACTGTGCATGAGGGCTAGAATGTTCACATAGCCATTATGAAGTGAGTAAATGTGAAGTGCTATCTTCCCCAAGTGAATGAAAGCTGCTTTGATTCTTTTTCCTGTTGGAGATTGAAAAGAACACATTTGTCACATCTGTGACCCCCTATATACTATCAAGCCTATGCTAATCTGTTGTTTTAAAATATATATTCAGTAGAGTAGATGTGGTTGGGACCATCATTTAGGTATGTTTAAATGATGATAGCCCTAATCTGCCTTGATTCATCTGATTCTTGCAGAGACCATTGCAATGATTTAAAGGTAGGGATATGCTGAGTACAGCAATCCCTATTCAAATATTTTAAGGTAAAAAAACAAAAAACAAATATCTTAAGGTATCACTTGAAATTCACCTGGGGGTATATATTACTTCTGATATATTTCTTGGCCAGTGGGGCAGTTTTAGATGCTTTCCACCAACTTATAAATCCCAATGGAAGATAAAAAAAAAATTAGACACAGGACAATTCTATGGCCCACTGGGCTCCCTGACCTAGTATTTTATTTGTTACCTGGAGTCTATACACTTTCACTATTCTAACAGGGAGTCATCCTAGTACTTCCAGTCTCCTGGTTATCAAATCAACCCCTTTTCTGAGAACTCTAAAATATTAAAACATATTTCCTTTACTCCAGTGTACATTTATACTGAACAATAGCCATAAAACCTTTAGGGGAAAGTGTTGAGAGAATATTTTATATATGTGCTGATGCATTGTAAGACTTTTTTCAGGAAAACCCACCTTTTCCTTCAGGAGATGGACTCTACTGAGTTTCAAAATGGCACCAATCTGGCAGCTAGGTGACAGAGCCTGATTGTCCATTGCTGTAACTGAATTCACCAGCTTTTGATATAAGTTAAGCAATTCTTTGTTGGCTGTCCGTCTCCAGGAAGACCACGGCCTATCAGCTGTTGCAACAATTCCCTGAGTGTCAAGGCTCACTTGTTTCTACTCCAGACTTATTGCTTATGATAGTAATCTATCCACCTTGCCTCAGAAGATTAAGTACCACCACTTTGCCTCTGTTCTCTGAGTTGTACTGTCCTCATTGATACTGGGGAACCCAGATCCATTGCAGCATCTTTTATTGTATTAATCTTGATCTATAGAGGACAGACACCATTACACTTTTTCAATGAAGCCATTGTGTCTCTCTCTTACTGGTGTAGTCTTACTGCTTTTATAAATGTAGTTAATTCTGAACCCTCCTAGGGCGGGATTAGCTGGTGGGTTTGCTGATTTCACATAATAAACATATTTTAAAAAATAAATATATTTTCATGTTCACCTCTTGAAGTTTTTTTCTCTCTTTATCCAAGGCATTTTTGACACAAAAACACTCACTTGTTGTAGGTCACTGTCCTGTTCAAGTTGTGGGAGCCATACCACTTTAATGTTTGGACTGTGTCCAAGCATCCTTGCCAAGATATTAAATTCTGGTCATGGGAGAGAGTTGTTATGTCAATGAATTCCTCTATGCAGCCTCACATTCCATATTTCCTAGTCCAACCCAGTATTATCTCACTAGTCACTGTTGTACGTATTAACTAATTCTGTAGTTCCTGGATAAATAAGAAAATTTCTACCAATGTAAGATTGTATATCTCTGTGTTTTCCAAGATCTGATTCCAGTTGTTAGTCTAGAAGTGAGGAATCAGGAGTAGATATTGAAGAAGTCGAGCATAATTTTGTGAGACGTACAGTTCATGTGAGGCTATTACATGTCCCTAATAAGGTTTTTGTGTCAGATAGGAAAGCTGCCGGTGTATTAAGTCTTTACAGCTTACTACGTTTCTGATCAAATACGTGGCTTGACACTCCTGCTGCAGGGAATGGGGTTTTCTTTAAAATCTGATAGGATTGCCTCCTCCTTTTCACAAAATACTTGGAATGAATAGCTGATTGACTTATGCTTGCCATTATTTCTTTTCAAGGCTTCTAGGACAATTAACAGAAGCCAATTTAATTCACTATGTGCCATTTTCCCCAGTATTTTTCAATAATGAAAACCATCATATAGCCAACATATCCCTTTCTACTTGTATCTAACCCTTAATCAACTCACAGTGAGAGGTTAGTAATCATGACATCACAGCTTTTCAGATATCATCACACCACTTAGCACCAGAAATGAGATCCATTGACTAGTAGGTGACCCAATCCCAGGATCTCATCTTAAGAGTGTGCTTTCAAGAGCCATTTCAGTACCAAGATTCAAAGATTGAACTCCCCTAAAAGCAGACCCTGAAATAAGAAAATGGTGGGCATATATAGTTTACTTTTGAGATGATTCTATGAAGCATACATATGAGAGTGGGGGAAAATGAGACAGAAAGGAGTAAAGCCAATGAAATCTGTCTTAGTATTTGGGTATATAGGTTATCTATTGCTGTGTAACAAATCACCCCAACACTAAGTGAATTAAAATGGTTTATCATGTCACACAAATTTCTCTTTTTAAAAAGATTTTATTTATTTATTAGAGAGAGGGAGCATGAGCAGGGTAGGCAGGGGGTGGGGGGAGGGTGGGTAACAGAGAAGCGGCAGAACAGGGCTCAATCCCAGGACCTTGAGATCATAACCAGAGCTGCAAGCAGCCCCTTAACTGACTGAGTGATCCAGGTGTTTCATGTCGCATAAGTTTCTGTTAGAAATTTGAATAGCTTATCTGGGTAATTCTGCCTGGAGGCTCTCCTGAGTTTGAAGTAAGATATTAGTTAGGGAGACAGTCATCTTGAAGATTGACTGGGGCTGGTGGATCTGCTTCCCTGATGGCTTACCCACATGGCTAGTACGTTGCTGCTGGCAACGTATGAGGTCTCAGTTCCTCATAACATGTACCTTTGTGGAGGTACATATCCATGTTTGAATATTTTTAATACATGACAGCTGTCTTTCTCCAGAGCAAGTGATCCAAGAGAGGCCAAAGCTGAAGTCCCACTATATTTCATGACATATCCTCAGAAACTGGACAATGTAACTTCCTTAATGTCCTACTGATTACACAGATCATCTCTAATCAATATGAAAAGGGAATATAGAGGGCAGGTTTTCCTTGGAAGTAAAGATCATTGGGGGCCATCTTGAAGGCTGGCCACCATGGTTGATCAACCCTACTGGAAACTCCTCCTAAATTCCACTGGGAAATTTTGAGATGTAGTATGCCTCAAAATTGTCCCACAGGATTGCTGGGATGCAGGGGTATCTACCTACAATATTCCATTCCCCGTTGGTTCGCTGACCCCAGGACTTGAACTTGTTCACATTTCTGAGCTGCATTCACATACAGCTGAGAGACCTTGTTGGCAGAGTCAGAGAGGCTCATGTTCTTGAGGCACAAAGCAATCAGCATACTAAAAATTGTCTCCCAACACTTCAGGCAAATGTGGAAGTGGGCAGAAGACTTGAAATGGGGCAGCAACAGCCCCATGAGAATAAATGTGAAATACCTAGGACTCAAGAAATAATACATTATTATTGTTATTATTTTATTATTATATAGCTGATTCTCATTTGTGGTAGTTATGTTCTATAAAGTCACCATGAATGCTGAATTAGCAAATACTGAACCATTCTTCCTGGGGGAGATACAGATTTAGAGTCCTGTGAGCCTTTGCTTGCAATATTTTTGTCAACCAGTCAATACATAACCTTGCTTTATGTGTGTCCCTGCTGAAAGACACCTTATTTAATATTACTATTGATTCATTAACATTGGACTAAGAGCCAGCAGTACTCTAACTCATGCCTGAATGATGCTTATCTAACACACATATTTTCTTTATGAGGCATAGCACAGCCTTCTTGCACTTCGGAGCACTAGACAGCATTTCAGCACGACATTTAGGGGCCATTTTAAAACAGCAGAATCACTAACAAAGAAAACAAAAAAATGTGAAAAAAGGACACTGGTGACACGATGAGAGCTGCAACCAGAAGGCAGAGCATCACCTTTTTTGTACCTCAGCTGCAAATATGTACACTCAGTCTTTTCTGTGCCTTTTTTGCCCGTTCTGTACATGTCTTTGAAAAACTACGGGAAGATATATTTTAGCATAAAGATGAATCGTCAGATACAGAATCTGTATACAGATCTCTATACAGAATGTTATAGATTTGTTCATCTATAAACAAATGAAGATCGACTGTATTATTAGATACTTTACTATGTTAACCATATTTGGAAAGGCTTGATTATAAAAATCAAGTATGACTGATCCTTATTAATTGCTTCCTATAAGCCAGTCACTATTCTAATTGTCTGATTTGTATTTTACTTTTGAAACAACATTGTGAAGTAGGCACCGTTACAATCTTTGTTTCCAGTTGTGGTAAGTGAGGCAAAGGGCAATTAAGCAATACGAACTGTCACCTTGACAGTGGATGAAAATCTGGATTTTAAGTATGTACAGAGTAACGCATCCCATTGCCGTTGTGAGTGCTGTACTGTGCCACACCCTGCATTGCCAACTGGTAGCCTGTAGCTGAAAAGTAGGTTTCCGGGAAGTAGTGTACAACAAAGGGAGATACCGTGCACAACACATGCACCCTTTCCAGGGGCCTTTGCATTCAGTGACTGATCCAATTGGGGATACCAAAGCCCAGCCCCCTCACCTCAGTAAAGGGCATTTCTGAAGGTTCCAGAGCTCCCCGTGGGGTTGGCTGAGACCTCTGTTGCAAACCATATCACAGTCCAACTTCTCCCTCATCGAGATTCTGCTTACTTCATTTCCTCGTAGGTGTCATTGCTGAGAACATCCCCAAAGGGATGATCTGTATGTACACACAGCTCTCCATTTCAGGGTCTGCTTCCTAGAAAACCAGCCTATGGTATTTAAATGGTCAGTGCTTATCCTTTTCCATTTATCACATGAATTGGTAGATTATTTGCTTCTTTTATAACAGGAAAGCTTAAAATAAAAACAGTTCTGGAAATTAGCATGTCCATTCCTGTCCAGAAGAATTCAAATGGTTTTGTGCATCTTAGAACTCAAACAATGCTCTGGGATTCTTCATGTAGCCTAGCCACTATTACTATTCTACGTCCCAGGTCTCCAAAGCCTAGCATATTACCAACACTCGATAAAGCATTTGAGGTTTGACCAATGGAAGGCAACTTTGGTTAGCTGTTCAGTCGGAGTGATAAGTACGAAGTTGTCTCTTCATATTTTCTTTACCTAGTCAAGAGGCACTTTATGAACTTTAACCTGTTTCTGATTATTCAGTATATGTCCTTTATTCAAGGAACTTCCATACTTTGTCTTGAGAAAGAGTTCTTCACCGGACTTCCCCACCATAGTTTCAGCAGTGAAAACCAAACTCAACATCCCAAGCAAAAGCTCTTTGAATGAAGAAGCTTCCCCTGCTCCATCCCAGCATTGGGAGAATTTGGTCAGGACCTGGAAGATGACCCATATAAAGAGCATTTAAAAGGAACGTTAGCCTGGAGAAGTCCACGACTCCCATAGTCTTCATTTAGATAACTCCCAGCAGGATGATGTCCCAGAAAACTATCTTACCCTCTCCCAGAAGGCCTGATGTCAGGACATTATCTGATCATTTCCTCAGCTTCTATTCCCAGGGGGTTAGACTGATCCATCAGAATCTAAGTGATGAAGACATTCTTATTTTTACCTCCACTGGAGAATGATGATTGTTCTTGCCTAGAGGTAAATTGAAACTTCAAAATGTCGGCTTCTGCTGTATGAAGATTCCTGCTCTCTGCCTCCTTCCCTTTTTGGTCATTAAACAGCAGTTGCTCTCTTTAGCAAGTCTTTCCATTTCCCATACCCTAATGTACCTTTATTAGTTTAAGCAAGTGCTGCTTTCTTATTCCAAGTTTTATGGCACATCAAAAGTATTTCTTTTTAATGATCTAGCTCTATTAGTAGCTACTGCTTTAGGAAGATCTCTGTTTAATATAGGCGGCTATTTTTAGAGATAAACTCTTCCCAAGCTGTATGAACATTTTCTATCTTTCATCTATATTTCATTTACTACCTCTTTTAACCTTTTGTGCTTCACTGTTCTGGGATAATATCCAGACCCACCAAAGGGAAAACAAATCAGGACAAGTTTTGTTTTCATGCATGCCACTCACATGCATGCTAAACAGTGTAGGAAATAATTGAAAACCCAATGGGAAAATTGATAGTATATTCATATTAATTTTTTACAACAACATAAAATTTGTATAAAGTATGTCTCTTTAGGATATCAAGCAATAGGAGAACTAAGTGGGCTAACAAGGAACCCCTGAAGGGTTTGATGTTTTATTTATTTGCTTTCTATTTGTGTATGCAACATGTGTATTTTCTCACTGTTTAGGATTTTATATTTGACCCTGTAGTACTTGGTTAACTTTTTCCGGATGAATTCTGAATTTTCCATCATGATTGTTGTTGACACACAACAAAGATGCTAATTTAAGAGACTCAGAATTCTAGATATGAAGAGGACTTTATAAATTCACCTTCATGTCTTAAAAGGGTACAAAACTGAGCTTTAGAAACTTTAAACAATGTACAGAATGTCACAGTGTGGCAAAGCCAGGACCCAAAATAAGTTTTTAGTTCCCAATCAAGAGTTTATCCTGCTGTATCACCATTTTATGTAAAGAGAGAAACCTTCCATTACATGAGGGCTCTAAAACTCACACCAGAAAAAGATAATTCTAGGAGAGAATAACCTAGAAAAATTAATTTGTTCAACCTGTAGTTCCTGCAATGTAGTACCGGTTTCACTCAGGGTTCTTGTAGGCAGCTTATCTGATCGCATGATATTTTTTTGCATGGTTATATCTATACTTTTCCTGGCATAAATAGTGTATTAATTAACCCCAAGTCTGGGAGGATCTATATTAAAATGGTAAAACAGCATACATTTTCTCTAGTTACTTCTCAGGTAAGATAATGTGAACTATCTGTCATTCACTACTTAATGGAAGTTAAATTGAGGGAAATATTATAGGAAGTTGAATAATACATAATGTGTATACTCTCTATTCTTCTGTAGTTCATCCTCAACAAGGTAACTTGCATACCTGGGACACACTGTTTTTTCTTTACCTTGCCATCCTGAAATTAATTCATATATTTTATTTAAAAATATTTACTGAGCACCTTCTGTATACCTGTGCTATATTAGGTATGGGAAATATGTACAGAGGTAAGCATAATCCTTACACACTTGAGGAGTTTTTAGGAAGAGGGCAAGGTAGACCCTAATGAAATAACAGTACAAATAAATTGAAATCATGTATATAAACACAAAATCATACCTCCTACAAAGGAAATGGACAGTGTGCAATGGTAGTATAAAAAAAGATATTTGACCTAATGACATGTCAGCAAAGGCTTTCCTGGGAAAGTAGCATTTGATTTGAGAACCAAAATGATAAGAAAGAATTGTGAAAGATGGTTATAAGAAGTGGTATTTAAAAATGGAGCAGCATGTGTAAAGTCCTTTGGTGAAAGAACATGATTTATTTGAAGATTAAAAGGTTAATGTAGGGCAGCCCGGGTGGCTCAGCGGTTTAGCACTGCCTTTGGCCCAGGGTGTGATCCTGGAGTCTTGGGATTGAGTCCCATGTCAGGCTCCCTGCATGGAGCCTGCTTCTCCCTCTGCCTGTGTCTCTGCCTCTCTCTCTCTCTCTCTCTCTCTCTCATGGATAAATAAATAAAATATTTTAAAAAAAATAAAAGTTCAATGTAGGCTTTGAAAGCTGAGGGGGTCATGGTGTGAGATGAGACTGGGACAGGATTTGGGGCCTAGGCCATGCTGAGCCATCTTAACTATGTTAATTGCACCCCAAGAGCAAAGAACAAAAACGAAATCCACTGAAGGATTTTACACATGTGATAAATTACCAAATTTGCATGTAGAAACCACTGCTCTAGTTGCAGGGAAGAGATTTAATTCCTTGGGGTTAAGTTGGGGGTTTAAAAACATGAAAGAGGAAGGAGAGTGTTTTGATAGTTTAAAAGATGAGAGGTTATTTGGGCCAGTGTAGTAACAATGGGAGTAGAAGGATTCAAAGTGTGTTTATATGTGGCATTCAGAATTTATTAATGGATGTAGAAAAGGAGAGGGAGTTGTCAAAGATGACTCCCAGGCACTTGACATGTAGAAAAGGATGAAAAGTAGTACCCTTCAATGAGAGAAAGAGAAATAGAAAAGATCTTAGAGTATAGAATAAGCAATGCTTCCAGTTTTGTATGTGTTCTGTTCAACCTGTTTGTAAAGTGTCAAGAGGGTAGCTGGAGGTAATATATATGGAAGCTCAGAGGAGAATTAGCAGTTTTCAACATGAAGACAGAGATTGAAGCTGTGGCTATAAATGAGAATGTTTTAATTTATTTACTGTATTTTCAGATAAAACAGACAAGAGGAATTAAGTGCTATTGAGAAAAGTGCAGTATTAATGGTGAAATAAATGATATATGGGGAGGAATAGGTTCATTTCTATGAAGCCAGATGAGAATGGACACTGAAGCCTAGGTGAGTTGTCTGCTAGAGAAAGTGTACCCCTTAAGTTTTAGTAAGAAGAAGGTAGTCTTATGATGTGGTAGTGAGATATGAAGAATTCCTGTCTTACAGCAGAAATTTCTCTCTGTGTTGGGCAATGAGAGTGAAGAGAGGATATACATAGACTTTTGTGGAAAGCACAAAAGTTTAACATAATTGTTGTGGAAAATGGAAAAGATTTGTTGTCAAGAGAAATACCTGATTTCAAGCACACATTAGGGTCTCTTTTAATTTGAAGATCATGGGAAAATTGCAGGATCAATTTGTTCTTTTGTGTACTTTTCTCAAGCAGTGTTTAGTTGCTTGGGTGAAAGCAGAAGGAAAAGGAATGTTTAATGTCATTTAGGGTTGATATTTTTCAAAGTGGGTTTCTAATAGAGAAGAAGAGGTGATTAGCAAGACTGTTTTTGAAATGGTGAACCAAAGAACCTAAACTGGATAATGAAAGAATTAGCAAGAGGGGAAGATTATTGGATTGGGGGAAAAAGTAAAAGGAACTAATAGTCTAGGTATAAAGTGGTCAATTGACTAAGCAAGCTGGAATAATAGGAAGCTGTGAGCACAGAGACTGGATTAAAGGGTTAGGAGTAGATTATAAATGATGAATTAGGAAGGAGGTTTTGTAGTAAGAAATATAAAGATGATGTTATTTGGACCATAGTGTTGAGTGGAGTGGAAGGTAGATGTGAGGTTAATGATTTTGGAAATGGAATTATTTCAGGTGATGATAAGCTTGAGTATATGACTTTGAGAATGGGTGGTTGAGAGAAGATCATCAGAGTTGAGGAGCTCGAGAATGTTGATTGAGGCCAGTGGTCTGAGTGGGTTGACCACATGAATGACAATGAAGGTAGAAAGGAAGACTTTCGAAGTGTCAAGGTCTCTGTTGCAGGAGAAGCAAGAGCAGGGTCGCTGAGAATGATGGTACGAGGAGAGAGGGAATGTTAGAGCCCGATGGCTATCGCTGGCAAGGAGCAGACTTTTTTATAAGACATTGGTGAAGAGTTTCAGAGACTGACTAGCCAATCCCATTTCCCCTTCTTGATCACAAAGAGGGACAACAGTCCTCATGTGACCCTTGCAGTCAGATGGGTTCTGAGTTCTACCCATTGGAAGACAAAAATAAGTGATGCTGTGTCTTTTAACAAGATGATAAGTAGCCAGTATATCTTCCCTTTGATATCTTCCCTCTATCTGTGTCAGTTGGATGTTTCCAGAATTTATTTACAGTGTAAAAGAAGAGGACTAAAAGATGGAAACAGACTGATTTTTGAGTCACTTCTCAGAAAAGAAATGCTCAAACAGCACTTATTGGACAGGGCAGTGATGTGATTAAGAATAAAAAGCCTTCCAAAGGGAGGAGCCCAAAGCCCATGGAGAGCCCTAGGCAAGAGATGTATCACAGAGAGCAAGAATCATAAACCCTAGGGTGGAGACTTACACTATGTCTGTCCAGCAACACTGCAGAATTGTTCAGACCAGTAAACATGGTGAATTTTTCAGTCTTCACCTGTCCAAATGGGAGTATTTACCGTTGATATTCGGTCCCCATTTTACCACTACATGTGGTGTGTTCATTTATGTGGGCGGGGAGAAGATGACTTACCCTTTTAGTCCAAATCCTTACAGGATCCTTATAAACCACATCCAGAGACGACAGAGATGGTTGGACCTCATGTACTGATTCCAGAAATCTAGCCAGAGACAGTGGCTGAATGGAGACTGGGTTCTATTATGCTAAGGGAGTGAGAAATTTTCTACCTGTGGAAGGAATATTGAGGCAAGAATTTATTGATCCAGACAGTTTGACTGTAACAGACACTGGCTGAATCTATCATCAATTTTACGTCCCTATCCATCCCTAGGCACGGAGAAGGATGGATTTCCTAATTTTCTTTGCTCTTAGTTAGGATCAAGTTAGTTAGAGGCAAGCGTTAGTTATGGTCAATTGAATGTGGGCATAAATGATGTAGGCTGTTTCTAGGTCTGAATTCTCAAACCACCAAAAGCCGTTTTGCCTGTTACCTCTCTTCTCAGTTTTGTGGGTAGAAAAAGGATTCTGAGATGACAGAGACATATGACAGAAGACAATAGGATGTGAATCGCCGCTTAAAGGAAAGCTGCCAGGAAACCTTAACTTTTACAACTGAATATGGCAAGATAGAGAACTAAACTTCCATTATATTAAGTCACTAAGAGTGTGAATACTTGTTCAGCAGCTGGTATCTCTGATCTTGAGCGGAATTGAATCAATACCACAAAAGTTTTTCACAAATATATGGCACTGGCTTAGTAGCAGAAAGCAAACAGGAAAAAGGTACCTCATGTTATGCTGGGAGAAAACACTTGGAAAATTGTCAGTTTTGGTGACACTTTGAAAGCAGATGATTTACCTAACTGACCTGGCAAGTCTAGTGAAAGAAATTTGAAAAGATCATGCAATTCATGTTAGTTGGCTGTTATGGACAACATTTGACAAAGTGTTATAGAAAAAGGGATGATGTAATGAAAATTTGGCTAGTTTCCTTGAAGAAATGAAATGGAGTAGATGGAGTAAAAAAATGGAGGATGTGTAGAATTAGAAAATATTCTTTGTAGACCTCAAATGATAACAAATGGAGTTACATGTGTGTGTATGTGTGTGTGTTTGTGTGAAAATCTGGCTCACCTTTTCATTTTACCAAAATGGTTCAGGGTGAGGATGAAATAGAGTATGTGGTCTGTATTTGTATTTATTTCAAGAGAGCATCAAGGTAATAGTCGTTATACATAGAGAAAATCACAGCTGGAGAATTAAATCTAGAAAGAACCTTGGATATGGGTATCAGAGTATGAATTGATTGGAAAAGACAATCAAGCCTAATAAATTTGGGGGGTAAAATGTATTTCCAGGGAAACTTCAAGCCCAGACTGAAAATCTCTAATGCTGTTGGAGTTACAGTCAAGAGGCAGCCTGACTTCCCTCTAGCCTGACTTGCCTCAGGGCGGTCATACTGAGTCTATCTAGGATGTGGCCATGCAGGGTAATGGGAAGGAGAATGCTTTCTAAGAGAAGAGCTTGAGGACATGGGGAGCTATGGCCAAAATTGATCTTTCCGAAGAATAGAACCGTTCATGGACTCTCCACTATCTCCCAGAAAATTACAATTCCCAGTGTCTTGTCCCCTAGCTTTCACAATTACTATGGACCTGTGACTCTGTGTTTCTTTTGTCTCCCCTCTCCTTTCTTTTTGGATGGAAGTGTCTGATATCCTGATATCCTTTCCACGCTCCAACATTCTGTATTGAAATGAGACAGATATTTTATCTTCACGGAAAAGAGCCACATGTGGACTTGATGTGGAGGAGTAGGAATCGCCTGCAGGACCTGATCTCAAGGTAGACGACAGTGACCAGATGGTACATTAGCCAGTCTCTTTTAGGAATAAAGAATGTATTCTGTGTTTTGGAGAAAGGGCAGAAATTTTTATTTGTGTGACTAGAATATTGAGTTGTGGCAGATACTGACCAGTATTATTTGCTCTTATGGAAAACCCTAGGAGTCTACATTTCAGAACAACTATTAAGTGGTGCCATATGACTGAGTATGACTATTAGAATGTAAGGAGAAATAACATGGCATGTTGAGCCAATAACATGGCTCATGTTATTACATGTGAGCCATGTTATTGGCTCAACGTGCCAATTGGGGTGCCAACTGGGGTGAGCAAATAAGTGTGTAGTGTGTATTCCCTCAGTTTGTATCTCTCCTTGTTGTCTGAATGATGCCCAGAGGACCTTAATGTCAAAAGAGGGTCGAACAGCTACAAAGAAGCAGCTGATCTGAGGGAAGTCACTTGACCTTCTCATCAGACTATGTTTTGAGTGAGGAACAAACTTTAGTGTCACACGGGCCTTTCAGAATTTCTTTGTTACTGTGGCTTATTCTAGCCTCACCTGACTGATACAGAGGATTAACACTTGTGAGTATCGAGTATCAAGGCTTAGGAGAAAGGAAAACAACTCTCTCCTCAGATTTATAATATATGAACCTTGAGAGAAGGTGTAATCATGATGTGGGGAATGATATCTTTAGGAGAAAGCAATGTTTTTATTGAAGCAGGAATTAAGGAAAGAGCTAAGGAAAGGATTAAAGATAAAAGTGAGTTTATTTCTTATACAGTAGTGTTTCAAGAGAGGACAGTGAGAAGTTTGGACAGGTAAGCATAAGGTATAGCTAGTTAGGATCAAGGAAATATAGAACATCTTGATAGTAGGAACTCTAAGGACTAGAGGGCCAGGATGATGGGGGGCAGGGTACTTACACAACAGGATGAAAAGCCGGATAGGTCCAGTTTATACTTTTGGTCTAATTAAACTGTGGCTACCAGGCCTAAGTGTTGGAGGAATTGTGTGACTCCATCGGGGGTGGACAGCTGCCAGCCCTTTCTTTCTCAGTGCCCCTGAAGCCCAGAGTGGTGGCAGGCCCTGCAGCTGTCATGCTTGGACAGCATGATGACAGCAATGATGATTTTGATTCTTATATTTTGTTTTCCTCAATTCTTGGATTGACTGCCCTAACCCTTCTCTGGAGGCTATTCAAAGGTCAATGTGTCATTGAGATGGTCAGTGGTTTCTTGAAGCATCTTCAGGTCAATTATCAACTTTGCTGTGATGCCATTAGAGATCCCTGGTTATGACAACTATTTCCTGCAGGTATTGTTTTTGATAATCCAAAGCTGGAGAAGAGTTTTCAAAGGGGACATGATTCCTTTCAGGCTTGTTTTTTCTCTTAGGGGCTTAAGTTTGATTTCCTTCTGGCTTTATGCATCTTCTATCTTTCTAGGAAGCTTGAGAATGACATTGTTTATCACACTGCATAGTGTTCTCTTTATTGAGGTCTTGGTATAGAAAAATCTCCATAATCTCGGTACTAGTAAAATGTACTTTTCCTGGAAAACTGGATTGTTTTGTTCTGCTATAGATAATGTGAATAGTGTCATGTTTACCGATGGTGTTGGTGGCTAGTTTTCATGTGAGTCTATAGTTTACCCCTTGCATGAAAAGTATTTTGGGCACGAATCGCACCTCGGGTCCATCTGTTTTTAACTTTTATTTTTCTTATTGTCTAGATTCCTTCAGCTTTATTTTTTTAAATGGCTCCATGGATATATTAAGGTGAATTTAAAGATTTTATTTTTATTTATTTATTTATTTTAGAGAGAGGGAGGGAGAGAGTGCAAGTGAGCATGAGCAGGTGGCGAGGGGGAGGGTCAGAGGAAGTGGGAGAGAGAGAGAATCTCAAGCAGACTCTCTAATGAGCATGGGATCTGGGGCTCCATCTCATGACCTGAGCTAAAATCAAGAGTCAAGTGCTTAAATCACTGAACCATCTAGATGCCCCATTAAGGTGAGATTATAGCCTTTTGTGGTAATTGTGGTGTCAGAAAGAATGAAAGAGACATAAGAAAGTAAAAGAAAGCAAGGACGGGCTAGAGTAAGAAGGAAAGAGTAATTTCTGCCAGAGTTTTGTTTATATTCCTTCAGACCCTGCTATTTTAGTGGGACTCAGCTGAGTCCCCACTGCTAGTGTCCATATCTGTACTGAGGTCACTTTCTGGAACCACAGAAGGCCGTGATGCATATGTGTGTGGAACGCTGGACGCATCAGAGAATTAGCTTCCCCTTTGCAAATGTCTTTATCAGTGACTCTTAGGTTGGTATATAAATACCCCACCTCCCTCACCCCTCAGCAGGGATATTTATGAGTTGTTTTGTATCACTTCCCAATTTGCCTGCTGGGTTGAGCTCTGGTCAGTCACTGTGATATTGAGCTGCTTTTTCTTCCATGTGTCTCTTCTCCATTCTCCTAACACTCTTTCACTTCTCAAAGACATCCTTGCTGCAAATTCTTGTGTCAGGTCTACTTCTAGGGAGACCGAGCTAACACAGAGAAAGAGGAGGAGGGAAAGAGGGAGAAAAGGAGAGAAAGAGGGAAAGAGGTTAAGAGAGAGACATGGGGGAGGAGGTAGAAGGGAAGAAGGGAGACAGGGGGAGAAACAGAGAAAATGCTTATTTTATGAACAATACATGTTCATTTTGCTACTTGAAGGATCCTCACTTTTCAGATAAGGTGTTTTATAGCTATTAGTATGTGATTTTTCTCTGTTAATAAAGAAGTAAAACTAAAAGGACTCAACTCACTTGCTTAAAGGTTTAAGGTAGTGAATAAATACTTATATAAGAGGTTTCTCTATTTCATTAATTAATGCCTAACTCTAAAAGCTTATCTGATTGTTTTTATTTATTGTTTTTATTCATACTCTTTTTCAGAACATTAATAAGAACTAATTTCATACTCAGTCCCACTCTGTGAAGTGTGATGAGCTACATTCTGACATTTTCTAAAAATCTCATTCACACTCAGTTGTCTCTTCAGTACAAGTTTCACTTGAATCTTATTCTTTTAGGGATGCCTGGGTGACTCAGCTGTTGAGCATCTGCCTTTGGCTCAGGGCGTGACCCCAGGGTCCTGGGATTGAGTCCCACATCGGGTTCCCAGCAGGGAGCTTGCTTCTCCCTCTCCTTGAGTTATGTTTTATAAACACAGGTGTAGAGCTCATGAGAAAGGCTGAAATTTGAATTTCGGAGTCGTCTGCATAAATGTAATTGAGGTAATCAAAGGCCAAAGTGAAGAAAAGAAAATAAACACTATGCTGAATACACTCTAACTTTACATCCAATAATATAGAGGACTAAAGTGAAAGTATTGGAAAAATAACTAATATTGCATACAACAATATCAAGAATAATGATACTATGCAAGTTTCTTGAGCATGGGGAGTATATCCTGTTAACCATCATATCTCTAGTCCTTTCACAGTTCCTGGCACATAATAAATATGTTTTTTTAAATTGATAAGTAACATTTTCATTGTACTTTACCATTTTTAATTTCCATTTTCAATATCCTCACTGTCTTAACAACTTTGTCATTTATACTATTAAAATAGTGTGTAACAGTTACATTTTTATACTTATAAAGAATGCATTTTTCCCTATACATCAAAAGGGAATATTTTCCTCACACACTTTCCTATAGTTAATGAGTAACCTTTTCCCATTTTTCCTGTTCTAGTATAAATCAGCTACATTTCTCAGTGGCCATCATGGGAGAAAGTCTGAGAAGAAGAAGGAAAAGCATAGCTGCCTTCACTTCAGAGAGTGTGTGTTTTGTTATGCTGCAGGCTAACATCTGTTAAAAGTCAGTGCTGAAATACAGTTTGCACTTCTATGATTGTACTAGAGAGGTTCCTGCATGGTGTTACAATGCAGTTTTTGCAGAAAAATAGTTCTAATTATATGAACTTCACAGGGATATTGTGAGGTGTCAGTGGGGTAAAGCTTGTAAACACAAAGTACAAACTCTCCAACACTCAGGAGAGGTGACACAAATGTTAGTTTCCTCATCGGTATTAGCAAATTCATCAGTCACCTGGGTAACAGCAGTAAAACTCTTCCAAGAATATCTAAGGTAAATCCTCTAATGGAGGAATGTAAGGTTACTGGCAGCCCAGGGACACAGGTCCTAATTGGACCATAGCTCTGGTGGCACAGGTTCTTGACTTACCTTGAGTTTGAAATGCATAGACTGTAGATCATTACAGCTGCTGCTTATTAGGATCCTAATGATAGACATGATTTCTAAGCAGGAGTCTATTCTTCTCTTAAATGCTAAACCCACAAGATAAATAGTTATTGCATGCATTTGATAATCTGACGACAAAAAGATCCATAGTAAACACTGGTCCCATTCTAATGCCTTGTGAGAAACATTATAGCAGTCGTGTTCTACTTTATTTTTAAATACTGCACCAAAAAAAAAATAAATAAATAAATAAATACTTCACCTTACAATCTCTTTGCATTATAAATATGTCAAGCAGAGTAAATATTATGGGACTATATTCTACTTTCCACATTCACCTAGATAAACTAGAGTGATAGCAGTGATGACACCCCTTCGGTGTTATGAATTATCCTTGTATCTTCTGTTCATCCCTTTGACATTCTCTTAACCATCACTGGAGGTCTCATTGCTCTGCCTCTAGGCTTCCACTTATTCTACTCTTTATTCTAACCAATAAATATAGATGACTAGATGAACAGATAGATGATAGATCGATAGATAGATAGACAGATAGATAGATAGATTTCTATATATAGAAACGCATATATATATGTGTGATGTGCGATATAGTTTATATTCAAATGTTACTTTCTTCATGTTTTTACTTTACAAAACAAGAACTTAGAACATATTATTCTTAGATATATTAATTTCATGTGAAATATTACTTGCAAAACACAGACAAATTATAATCTCCTTTACTATCCTGAAGATTCTGTAAGGCTTATATGACACATATATTCACATTTGACGGGTGAAAAGCTGAAGTTTATAGATTCTAAGTGACTTGCTGAAGTTCACACAGTATGTAGCAAACAACTAGATCTTGTTTCAATTAAAGTCTTTTTGTAGAAAAGCAAAACAAACCTACCTAACGGGAAAAATGAATTCGTCAAACAGGCTTGAAAAGCTGAAGAATCAAGCTCATAAAATGACATACAGAGTCTCACTTTCATGACTACTCACTCATCTTAATAGCATTGTTGAAGTAAATTATTTCTTACTGTTTTAAGTCGGCTTAAAGATTCAGATTCTAAGGAGGAAGATCTGATTGGTCTTGTTTGGGCAATGTGTCTGCTTTTTCAATAGAAATATGCTTGGCAAATTGATTAATAGTCCCACCTGACTGGTCATATGGGAGGAAGAGTCCCCCTAAAGAGGTGGAGTAAATGCTGGTGGCCACAAAGCCACACATGTCCCTATAAGCCTATATTCTTGGTTTACTATTTCCTTTTTTTTTTTTTAAAGATTTTATTTATTTATTCATGAGAGAGAGAGAGAGAGAGGCAGAGACACAGGCAGAGGAAGAAGCAGGCTCCATGCAGAGAGCCTGACGTGGGACTCGATCCCAGGTCTCCAAGATCAGGCCCTGGGCTGAAGGCAGACACTCAACTGATGAGCCACCCAGGCTGCCCTGGTTTTCTATTTCCAATTCTAATACTTGTTCTGTGATGAGAATAGATTTTTGCTCCTTAGAGTCAGAAGGTCTGATAATACAAACATATTGGCAGTCACTTTAACAATAGGAGACATGAACGACAGAGTTTGAACTCCTTTGGAGTGATGTTAAGATGCACATATAAGCCCTGCTATCACCACGAACCTCACCATCTGATCCTGGCTGCTCTTTTGTGTTTGTGAGGACCAATGAGATTGCTTTGGGTGGTCCCATTCTAGATTGAATGAAATACAAGTTAATTGGTAAAAGGAATAAATACCACTGTTCCAGGTTAGGGTAAGTTATGTATAAATGATACACTGTATTGTAACAAGGTAATATCTTCTCCAGATTTAATTAGCTGGGAATGTGAGTTATAACCTCTTTGTGAGGGAAGGGAATTAAATTCTTTTAGGAGGGGGAAAGCCGTCTGCAAATTTTCAACACAAATAAGTAATATTTTTTCCATATTAATTAAAGCCAATTTTCATGATTTAAACATTAGGGCCATGATTACTACTCTTTATTTTTGCAAGTAGGGGACAAGGCAAATGAAAATAGGAAATTGGGTAGAAAAGAAAGAAAAAGACAAAAAAAACCCCATAGAATACTCAATAAACTTTAACTCTTCTGGCAGTGAACTCTATAGCCCACCATTTATCCCATTATAAGGGATAAATCCCAATGTTGGGGTGGAAAAGCAATTTTTACTCAACTCCTGTAGGTTTTTGGCTATGAAGACCTTTTGTGGTAAAAGACAGATTAACAGGATGAAAACAAGTTTAATAACCTGTAATATACTTCCTATCTAAATGGCAGATACCAAGGAAAACTAAGGAACTCCCCTAAATGGCCCAAACCACCATCTTAAATAACATCTCCAGGTAAAGTCAAAAGTGGATCATGGAGGTTGGGAGCACCAGTTATTAGGAGATGGTATCATGAAAAGCAAAGTAAAGAATAGCATGATTGTTATGCAGATTTAAGTCTGTGCCTTCTTCATCAACAAAAGTTTCTAGAGATTTGATTGTCCTTCTCTTCCTGACAGAGAGGAAACAAGCTTACAGAGGGATTTCCCTTTTAAATGTATGTGTTTACACAGTATTCTTTTAGTCAGTTTTCAGAGCTTTGTTGTTTATAGTTTCTTAAAAATAATCAACTCAAATAATGAATATGCTAAGGAGGCATAGGTTGAGGTAGCATATTCTACTCCCTTCATCAATCAAGTTTTCTAAGGAAGCTGAGACATAAGTGGTCAATACCTACCTCGGAAGCTATCTGGTCATTTTACTCATTAAATGTATTAAATGACAGATTTATCTGTTTCCAATTGGTGGTCAGAATAAACACACTAAATTTATGTTTTGAAGACCTAGCCAGTTAGTTGCCCAGACCCAAAGAAGTTAGAATGATGAAATAGCATGGCTTCAAAGAAACTTATCTGGGTTGTTGGTCTCTGATATTTACATAAGCTTGGGAAAGTATATTACCTCTGACCCCTAGTAAAATCACCATAAAATAGTGATAATAATACCTGTCTCATATGCTTATTGAAAAACTCAATGAATATGTGAAAGTTTTCATGTCTGTGGGATAGTAGCAAACATTTGTTCAAATTTGCTCAAATTTGCCATAGAGAATACAAAGATATTTAAGACCACAATAGTAATTTAACTTCCAACTAGAAAGTGAAATAATACAAAGAATCAGCCAATTCAGACCCACATAAATCTTATACAATGTAAAGCTTTACTAATAATCTTAAGGACAAAGGTAATCATAATTCATATATGAAACCAAAAAAAAAAATCTCTAGGACTGTAGTTTCCCAGGTTCCTGTTTGTCCCTTCAGGGGCACACTATCTCAGATTAACATGAGATTCTTAAACAATATGTATGATTGCATCACTTACTCAGAAGAAGGCTTAGACATGACACATTTCTGTGTTATACTTAGTTAAGTAGCTTATATGACATTTTCCAGGAAGACATGTTTTCTTTCATAGTTGTGGAATAAAAGTTGATAAGCTAGAATTTATTAAAATGAAAACTTCTGGAAAAGACACTGTTAAGAGAATGAAAAAACAAGCCACAAATTGGAAGAAAATGTTTTCAAAACATGTATCTGATAAAGACATTTATCCAAACTATACAAAGAAGTCTTAAAACTCAACAATAAGAAAACAACACAATTATCTATGTGCCAACCATCGGAACAGACACATCACAAAAAGTCAAGTGTCAAATATGTATATGAAAAGATGTTCAACATCTTATGTCATTAGGCAATTGCCAATTTGTAATGCCAATTTATTTCTGCAATAATGAGATACCACTGTGCATCGATTAGAATAGCGAAAAACCAAAACACTAAAACCACCAGATGCTGATGAGGATGTGGAGCAAAGGAACTGTCATTTATTTCTGGTGGGAATGCAAAATAATACATCCACTTTGAAAGACATTTTGGCAGTTTCTTACAAAGCTAAAAATACTGTTATCATATGGTTTGGTATTTGTGCTTCTTAGGTATACCTACTTGAGTCAAAAACTTATTTCTAGAAAGAATGTGCATATGAATGTTTATAGCAGCTTTTTGTATAATGGCCAAAAATTGGACATAACCAAGGTATCCTTCAATAAGTGAATTAATGTATAAACTGTGGTATGTGCATAGAATGGAGTATTATTCAACAGTAAAAAGAAGTGAGCTATCAAGCCAAAAAATAGGTAGGAGCATTAAGTACATATTTCTACATGAAAGAAGCCAATCTGAAAAGGCTATATATTATATGATTCCAATTAAATGACATTCTAGAAAAGGCAAAACTATGGAAACAGTAAAAGATCTGTGGCTTACAGGGCTTCAGGGTTTAGGGGAGAGTTGAATAGGTGAAGTGTAGGAGATTTTTATGGTGGCAAAACTATTCTTTATGATACTGCAATGTATCATATATGACTATGCATTTTGAAAAATGCAGAAATTTACTGCACAAATGATCTAATTTAATGTATGCAAATATAAAAAATCATTTAGGAGCTTAGGGTATCACAGACAAGGGTGTAGTATGTGTCAAGAATATCTATCTGTATTACAAAAGCATAAAAAAATCCCCCTGAAGTGTGTGTGTAGGGGAGGATGCTGACCTAAGTAAGTAGAAGTGAGTGGATCTTGCAGTACTGATGACAAAGGAATGTGTTTGCTCGTTGTATTTTGGTTGATAGAGTTGT
Organism: Vulpes vulpes; assembly: GCF_048418805.1. Lineage (NCBI taxonomy): Eukaryota > Metazoa > Chordata > Mammalia > Carnivora > Canidae > Vulpes > Vulpes vulpes. Next base: position 89,422,645 of record NC_132784.1, on the reverse strand, counting down.
TTCCCTTGGAAGAAGGGGGTAACAATTCTGATACTTCTATGCATCTGCACTGGAATTGAGTAATTAAGTAAATGGATGGTAGATGGTGGGGACCAGGTTTCTCATTGTTAGAGTAGGAATTTGCAGATAAGTATGAGAAAGAGGGAAGAAAAATGCATCTGGTAATGACTTAGAGTTGGAGACATTGGTAAGATCTCAGGTTTATATATATATATATATATACACCATATATATGGTTTGTGTGTGTGTGTATTAAACCATATATAAACCGTATATGTTTGGTTACATATAGAAATATGTATAAATATGTGTATATACACGAGTTAATATACATATTTATTTCTTTTTTCTGTCTGCTGAGAGCACCCAAAAGAAGTGATACCACCATAGCAATAAGCACACTCAAGATCCAAACCTTGGTTTCTATTATCATGTGCTAGAAAAAGAAGCAGCTGTCCCTGGAGAAATGACTGAGTCTAGGCAATATATGGGATGAGCCTGAAGCATCCGATAGCATCAGAAAATATACAAGTGCTCAAACAAATAAAACCACAATGATTATGCCAGAGAGGCACAGAACCCAACTGAAAGAGCTCCCAATGGCCAAAGCTGGAAGAATTTGAACAAAATACATGAAGTAATATTAGATTATAACCCAAAGTACAAAATGAATATCCATGAATCCATGATGATATAAATAAAATTCAAACTATATTAATAAATGGGAAAGAAGAGACCAATCTGTGCAGAAGGATTCTCAATAATGTAGATTCTCTGCCCTCAAACATAGGGAGCATAAATCCACATTCTTTAAATGTGTATGCACAGCAGCTTCCTTCCAAAGAGTACAGAATGGAAAAAGGGGAAACTAGAATAAATTTGTAGTTCTGAAATCTGACAAACAGTGCTTAAGCCATGTGATCAAGGTCAACATCAATAGTCATAAAACAGGTTGATAGAATGTACCTTTCATATGATAAGAATGAGTGAATGAATGAATGAAAATGTATACAGTATTTCAGTCCCTGATAGTACTGGAGAGCTCACAAATTTGGCTTCATTTGTATACAATAGAACTTTTTGTTTGGCATAAGAAGAAATCCCCACTGCATTGTATTGTCACTTTTTATTGTTTCCTTTTAGTTGCATCTTCACACCATACTAAGAGAAAATCCAACATTTTTCTATTCTTTTATAAGCATGGCTATTTAAAGTATAAACTGCAAATGGGCATTTTTGAAGAGTTTTTAGAAGCACAAATCTAATAACTGTCTTCATCTGCCATAAAGAAAGCATTCCTTACCCTCCTTTTTCATTTTGCTTTTTTTAAAACTAAAAATTCATCTTTGCAAATTAAGAGGGTTATTTCTTCATCACTAGAAAGAAGGTTCTATGAGGACATGGGTTTCTGTCCTTTTTTTTTTTTTTTTTTTTTTTTGGTGCTGCAGTATTCCATAATTTAGAGAAGCACACAATAAATTTTTCTATGCTTTATGTGATAATTACTGTTTCAAAATGTCTTGCTCATAGTTTAGGCTCAAAAGTGAGAAGACGTATATTGCATATTGTTCAAATAGTCTTTGTGATCCTTCACCATCTTAAACGTAATACTGAATGCACAATAAACCTTTAATAAATACCATTTCACTTGTCATATTAATGGTTCTAGATTCCATTTTCCCTTTTCTTGAAAGCCATGATAGTCTTCTATTGCAAAATAATGGATAAATTATATTTTATATGTATACAAATAATAAGTGGATACTTCTAGCTAGCAAACAATTAAAAACATTACTATAACTTGAGAATAGTGTACAATAATACAATAATTCACTTGTGGATCCTTGAGTAACTTGTAGAGCACCTTAACTTTCATTGTTTCAGTGAATTTTATAGCAACCCTAGGAGGAAGCAGGGTATGATGTTACCATTATTTTGAGAAAAGGTAATAAAGTTTATGATTAGGTTTGGATTTGCATAACTGACATTGCCACTTATCATTTATGATCTTTGTCAATTCACTTAACATTTCTAGCTTCAGTTTCTTCTCCTATAAAATAGTCTTCTCTATAGATGTATTGAGACAATTCAGTCTGATAATCAAGTGCATTTGATTGCCATGCCACATACAAGCAGATATAGAGATAAACCGATTTCTGATTGGTTTAAAGGGAATATAAAATCGAATAGAATATGCACTTGGCAAATATAACAGCTGAGATTAGACTCAATCCTTTGTGTTCTCAAAAGCTTTTTCTTATACCTTTAGTCACACTGATATTTGGAGTGCTAGCATTTAGTATATTCTTGCTATATATTGCACTTGATTTTTTAGGTCCCAAAATTTATTCAAGAATATTTTAATAATCATTCCGCTGAAAATCTAATGTGAAGTTTGTCTCTCCAAAGGTAGATTTTCACTCTCTTAATAATAGCATCGAGAAATTGCTCAGAAGTTCCTTTTATTCCACAATATCTCAGAAATTGAGAGCAGATAATGAGAATGTATTTGCAGTCTTAATGTTGTAATTCCCAGTGGAGATCTTCACATTTTTAATTATTTAACGATGTCATTTAAATATTATCTGTCCTCCATGAATATTTCATGTTCATCAAAAATTCCCTGAAAAAGTAAAAATAACCTGTGCATTTGTTAAAGAAGACAGTATCAATAATAGCATCCAAATGGTATTTCACTGCCTTTGGCTTGGGGAATAGTTTTAATCCAATGGTTCCAATCAATCATCTAAAATTTTTGTAAGAGTACACAGACTGAGAGCATGTTAACAAAAGAAATCTTAGAAATAGGGTTTGAATAGTAAAGTAGAACTGGAAATAAGCTCTGTCTGTCTCAAGATGGGATGTTCTTCAGGAACATGTAGAAAGTCTCTAAAAGTCAAAGCTCAGCCACCTCCATTGATTTTCTCATTTTGAATGCGTGTGCTACAGACTGAATAGTGTTCACCCAAAATCTATATGTTGAACCCTAGCCTTGCCACATAATTGTATTTGGAGATGGCGAATTTAAAGAGGTACTTAAGTTTAAATGGGGTTGGAACCTTAATCCAATATGACTGGTGTCCTTGTAAGAAAAAGAAGAGACAGTAGGGATGTGTGCACGCAGAGAAAAGGCCACGTGAGGATCCAGCAAGAAGGTGGCTGTCTGCAAGCCACGGAGGGAGGCCTCAGAAGAGCCTGGTGTCCTGATCTTGGGCTTCTAGCCTTCAGAATTGTTTGAAAGCAAATTTCTGTTGTTGAAGCCACTCAGTCTGTGGGATTTTTGCCATGGCAGCCTCAGCAGACTAATACGCCATAGGTCCTTTTGGAGGTACCATGGACTGTGGAATATTAAGAGCAGAGGTGTGAAGTTAAGTAATTACATGAAGTATAGTTAAATAATATGAGTTACCATATATAGAAGATCTAGTTTCTTTTGAGAGATTAAGACAGATACTTTTTATTTCCAAATAAAACCTGTAATGTTGACATTATTATTGGCATAATTATTCTCAGTATATAGGTTGAGAAAACTGAGGATTGAAAGAATTAAGTAACTTCCTCCAATCAAAGAGATGAAAAGTAATTGATAGATGATTAGAACCTAGATTGTTTTCAGTTTAAAGTGGTGGCCTTGTCATTATGCCGTAATGCCCCCATCTCTGTATTTTTCTGGCTTTCACTCTATCTTCTTGTACTTTTCTCAGCCTTTCTCCCTCTCTCTTTCTCTCTCTCTCTCTCTCCCAACACACACACACACACACACACACACACACACACACACGCGTGCGCGCTCACATGCACACACATCCTGTCTTTTGTCTCTTCTATTCTGCTGTAGTTCTGGCTTATACATTGACATATACTTAGGAGGTATAGTATCCTAAGCTAAATATGTCCTTCAAAAAAAAAATATGTCCTTCAAACTACAGAGCATGAGGAACCAAGAGGTAGAGAACAGCGTCGGGAAGGACGTCGTTGTGGCTTTTCTGATTATTTACTGAGGACAGCTCGCCATCAGCTCAACCTTCAACCTGTTTTGCCTGCTTCTAACCGTTTTGTTTTCAATTACTATTGTACCTTGGCAACAAAGTCAAAAACTTTAAATGCATTAGTCTCATTGTTAATTTAATTAAAATGCAGCTCTAATTACATTCTCTGAGGAAGTAAGAAACAAGTTGGAAACCATTGAAAAGCAGACTATTGGAGAGCTTTTGAAGGTTATCAGAAAAGCTAAGAGATTGGGAAACGCTGCTTTATGAACAGAGAACAAAATAACTAATGGCAGGCATGTTGGTCTTCTCTCTTTCTATTCTCTCCCCCATCAACCCTTATCCCCTCTCCTCTGCACTTCTCCCCTCTCACTTTCTCTCCCACAGTGGTCATTCTTTCTTTGGAAACCTGCTTAGTTTGTTTCTAAGGATTCTGTCAGGAATGAATGAAATTGAGCAATTGCATGTGTGCCGTATGGAAATTTTTCTAGCTTCATGTTGTTTTGAACTAGGGAATTTTGATGCGAGTGATACAGGATGTTTCCACGCATTAATACAGTGCTTAAGTGTATTATCTCTTTTGGTGACAGCCAAAGGAATGGTTGCATGGGTTATTCCCATTTGTCAGATGTAGAAATTGTGTCATAAGTACGTTAGGCTACTTGTCAGAGACACATAATCTATAAGGATGGAACTTAGTAGCCTGAATCTATAGACTGTACTTATGCAGACTGTACAACATATTGAGTGTTCTCTATATAGTGCAATTTATAATACCTGCTTTAGGAAATAAGAAAGTTACTTCGTCGGGTGCCTAGGTATGGAGCCTGCTTAAGATTCCCTGTCTCCCTCTTCCTCACCCCTCCCCACTTCCCTCTTTCTCTCTCTCTCAAAAACAAAGTTACAACTTCCTTCTTAAATTTACAATAAGCAATGTGTTTTTACATGTTCAAAATAGAATTTATCTTTCGCTTCTTAAATCTGATAATCCAAGCTTTTTTTTATATACGTGTAAATGAGTTTCTTCCTAAATCCAGAGATATGTGAGAAGCCATATGCATATCAGACTATCAGATCTAAAACATAGAATATGGTAAATGACTCCTCTTATCAGTTCTTGACTCATGTTATACTCAGGTGTGTATGTGTGTATGTGTCTCCTTTGTTGAGGGTTGGGGTAGGGAGAGATTATATTTTTAAAATTTTTAAAAATTTTTTATTTATTTATGATAGTCACACAGATAGAGAGAGAGAGAGGCAGAGACATAGACAGAGGGAGAAGCAGGCTCCATGCACAGGGAGCCCGACGTGGGATTCGATCCGGGGACTCCAGGATCGCGCCCTGGGCCAAAGGCAGGTGCTAAACCGCTGCGCCACCCATGGATCCCCCAGGGAGAGATTATAGATATTAGTTAAGTCCATAGGCATTGGAATAAAAATGTCTGAGTTAACCACGTAGTAAACACTTCTTCTTAGATAGTCTACTTATCCATTTAGGTCTCAAGTTCTTAATTTGAAAATGAGGAGAATAATAGTACATGCCATACTAAACTCTATGAAATTAAATGATAAGATACATGAAAAATATTTAATACTTGTCATATAATAATTACTAATTAATAGGAAGCTATTTTTCTTCCCATAACACTTTATTTCTAGATTATTTATTCTGCGAGAAGGATGGATAACTAAGTTCTTGTGGCAATAAAAGATTGTCATGTTTAAGGTATATATATTCTTTAGATGCACTGAAAATAGTAATGTTAGTGATATCTTCTGATTGTTAGAACTGGTTGCCAGAAATGAGCAGTTCTAAAAAAAGGACATTTCAAATCTTGAATGTCAAAAAAGCCAGAAGATGATTGGAGTTCTGTTTTTTGGTTCTTGAGTTAGAAAGAAAACTACAAAATGACGCATGCAGCATTTCTAGGTGGCTTCTGCTGGATAAGGTTATATTCCAGTTGAGGATCCACAATACACAGTCTATCCAGGCCTTTCACCCAAATGTTTCTTGAACTGCCACCCTAACCATACACACACACATACATATCTGGAGTATGTGAACATGACAGTATAAAAGTATATTTACGTTTCCTGATTATGGAAGCCTGTTAACTCACTAGAATATATGTAATATACAGAAAAAAAATATTTAAAAATCATCAATAAACCCACCACCCAAATTTCCATTATGGAATAAAAACCACCCAAAAGAGAACAGCCTGTTTATTCAGAACTTGCTATTGCAAAAGAGATAGCCATTATCACTTGTGTTTGGTAGAGACAGAGGCAGACAGATGAGTGGGAAGGCTTACTAGTTAAAAATGGGGAAGGCTTCAGTATGCTGTGAAAGGAGGCTTTCAGGAAAATGGAAAAATTGTAGGTGGGCCAACTAGAAGTAGGGCATGCTATGGGATTAGTAAGAGATAATCAAGTATTGGCTCTTTGGGGTTGATTGTTACAGAGGTTATTGTTTGGATCCCTGGATTTTTGGTAGAGAAAATGGTCTTTCCTTATAAGTCTGACTTGCAGATAGCTAGTAGGCTGGCTTGCTAGGATGGTTGCTGCCAATTGTGAGCTAGAGTTCTATTTTTATATATGGTCTGGCTATTGCCCATTTATATATTCAGTCTCTCACTGTAGTTAATAGAATGTTTTATTCCAGACCCCCCATCCCATTATCAAGACATATATTTTATTGTAGAGTGATTAATTTAATTTTTACAGGTAGAAAAATGTATACTAAGCACTAAGCATCCCATTCCCTAAAGCCTAATATCAGTGGTCATATTTATTGCATATATAGAGCACCTACTATGTGGCAGGCTCTGATGGGTCTAGGGACTTAATGATGACATTGTTGCCTACTTCAGAGAAGCTAGAATTTTTGCAGGCATAGACATGATATGGGTCTAGATGTCCTGTTTGTGTCAACATTTTCCATGAATGACGTCATGCACTCATGGCTAAAGTAATCATATGCTAATTCATATGTGTTTGACCCATAAAATCAGAGAGGTTCATTACGCAAATGGAGAAATATCCAAGTGTAAAATGTGTAATGCTCAAAGTTAAACAAGTATTTTAAAAAATGAGAGTAATTCTGTATTTTAAACTAAAGTAATTAGCTGTCTGAAAAGTCTTTAATTAGTATATCATTTGAATTTAGAATTAATATTGCAGATATTAAATTACTGCTTATTTCAGATAATTTTAGTGGCTAAATCAAGTGCAATTGAATGCAGTTGCATTTGTTCTCAATGCACTATGCTGTTTTTATTAATGAAAATTAATTTAAACTTGGATTGTATAACTTGCTTGTGTATACAAAGTTAAATTTATAATTGCTATTAAATACCAACTCAAGAAGCATCATGAATGCAAAATTTTAAATGAATTTCATTTACATAGTCCCCAATAAAACTCTCACATATGTTAAATATGTACAAATACTTCTAGCGTTTATGATCTTTAGATGTGATGATCACTCGGATGTATACAATGGAATATTCCTCAGCAATTAGAAACGACAAATACCCACCATTTGCTTCAACGTGGATGGAACTGGAGGGTATTATGCTGAGTGAAATAAGTCAATCGGAGAAGGACAAACAGTGTATGTTCTCATTCATTTGGGGAATATGAATAATAATGAAAGGGAATACAAAGGAAGGGAAAAGAAATGTTGGGAAATATCAGGAAGGGAGACAGAACATAAAGACTCCTAACTCGGGGAAACGAACTAGGGGTGGTGGAAGGGGAGGTGGGCGGGTGTTGGAGGGGAATGGGTGACGGGCACTGAGGTGGACACTTGACGGGATGAGCACTGGGTGTTTTTCTGTATGTTGGTAAATTGAACACCAATAAAAGTTAATAAAAAAAAAATAAAAATATATTGAGTGATTAACGACATCAGTTCCCTGAAACTTGATTATTCTAATATAAACGTGTTTGAACTGAGAAGTCAGTGGATCCTGAATTGACTTATTTTGTGATTTCTGGAATGTGAAAGTGAATTTTTCTCCCATGATACCATGTCAAAACTAAATTGTGTCTATGTGTGTGTGCACAGTCACAAAAGTGGTTGTATGTATTTAGTTTATATTTTATGCTGGTGTGATCTTTTATTGTCCATACAAGATATAGTTTGGGGATAGATTAACAAAGGCTGTTTCTTAAACTTTGGAATCTGGCCATTCTGGAAACCAAGACTTTGACTCTAAATTTTGCTGGATTTTCTACCTTAACAAACTAAAAGGATTTTTTTTTTTTAATTTTGACTCTCTTGAAAGATATATAAATTCATTGAGAAGAATCTAGATATGTAGAATAAAAACTCAATCCATTAAATAGTTTAGTTACGACCTTGCTGTTCTTTCCTCCACATACTCATACTAATATAGAAGCAGTCTCTGTTTTTCCTCTTATGGCCAAAACCTTTTTATTAGGGTGATGTGGTGAGCGTCTTATTCTGGAAAGGCTTGTGATTATGAGTTTGACCTCGTCCTAATTTCTCTTTCTTTTCTGAACTCTATCCTGGTTCTCAAATGTGTTTTGGTCCCGCTTTGGGCACTCCTTTCCCAGTCCCAAATAGCCGCTTGCTTATTTCAAAGTTAAAATGCCAATTATACATTAGTTTTTGTGTCCACCTATAACCTTTCAAAGTTAAGACATTCCAGCACAGAACCCATTGCCCACCTTGTTGTTAGTTTACTGATTCTGTCCTTATTTGTTAGTACACTGATTCATGTAACTGTTAAAAATTCCTCCAGTTGTTAATATTTGCTTTCTATGACTTTTGCTACTACTTAGGGATTCTTTGTTTCTCTGAGCTGCTGCAGTATATGGCCATCACGTTGAGGCCACTCACTTTCTAAAAACAAACAATTTCTGATCTGAATGCTAGTAAAATTTTTATTACTAATTTTTTATTACCCTTACACACTATGGATTATTTTTTTGTGTCATCAGATCATTGCCAACCCTAGGGTTGACATCTGGGGTTTACTTTTCTCAGAATTACCTTACTAACTTCGTGGTGTAACGGTTTCATGCATATATTGATGCATATTCATGAGCTCATACATGTTAAGTGGCCATTTCCTCTGAAATACAACTTGTGGAATGATTTGATTTTATTAAGAGTTAAGTTAGAAGAAAGGGGGCTCGTATTTGTGAAGTGTTTATGGTTTTTCAGACACTACATTAATCTGCACATTTCTCTATTTTCTTAGAATAAACCTGTAAGGTTACTGTCATCAGACCCAATTTGCAAATGAAGAAACTGAGGCTCAAAAAGGTTAAATTGATCAGGATTACTGAGCTATACATTATAGAGGTTAAATTAATAATTCCAAACTGTCCTCAAAGCTTATGATTTTTTCCTAAAATATCATATTATGTGAAGGGTCAAGATTTCTAGTTTTCTTGTACCACAAATACCTTGAAAAGAAGGGACATGAGCATTTGGGGAGACAGATCTCAGAGTATCAAGTCATAGGCTTAGAAAGGATTCTATTAGATCATTCCTTGCACGTTAAGTAGGATCATATCAACTCACCTGAAACTGGCTGAGGTCCTATTTAAAAACATCTCTTTGAAAGAGGATTTGATGGCGTCCTCTTGGCAACATATTACGTTTTTGGAAAATCCCCATTTTATTTATCTACAATCAATCTATCAACAGGATTTTGTTAAGTGCTTACTGTATGCCACACTCCATAATATTCAACATCTGTAAGATGCAAGGTCTTGTCTTTCTACAGAGATAATTTAGTGCAGTTGGGGCGAGAAGGCAGATAGATGAAGTGAGAACTGGTTGTTCAGTATAAATGTTGAGTCTCAAATAAGCAGTAAAGGATTTCAGAAGATGAGGAAGTACCTGTGGATTATATGAGCCCCACAGGATTTTGGAAGTGATAGTTTAAAATGGAATTTGATGGGCAGCCCGGGTGGTTCAACAGTTTAGCGCCGCCTTCAGCCCAGGGAATGATCCTGGAGTCCCGGGATCGAGTCCTACGTCAGGCTCCCTGCATGGAGCCTGCTTCTCCCTCTGCCTGTGTCTCTGCCTCTCTCTCTCTCTCTGTGTGTCTCTCATGAGTAAATAAATAAAATCTTTAAAAAAAATTATTAAAAAAAATAAATTGAATTTGAAAAAGAAAGATGAATCCCTTTCTTCACATCCAAAAGTAATTCCTTTGAATATGAGACACAGGTAGCCACAGAACTACCTTAGTTGCTTATATAGCAATCCCTGGGTCCCGGAATGTCTTTTTCCAAGAATATGGGCTCTGGCACCTGGGCTCAACTCCAGGCTTTGCTAATCCTTTACCAGAAATGTGGGCAAATTATGTAAGTCCTCTGTACTTCAGTCTCCTCTTCGTGTAAAGTAGAGTCTTCATAATATCTTTTTCATATGGTCGTAGTGCAATTAGGTGAGTTATTACATTCAAATTGTTTAGAATGGTCTCAGGCACGTGGTAAGATCTCAGCATATGATGTTGTTGCTGCTGCTAATCAGAATGAAGATGAAGAAGGAGGTGGGGGGAGGAGAAAGAGGAGAGGAAAAGAAGGAGAAGGCGAAAGGAAAGAGAGAAGGAGAAGAAGGAGCAGAATTAACGAAGAGGAGGAAGAAGGGAGAGGGGGAAGCAGAAGCATGTGTTAATGATGATGATCCTCGCATGCATTAGATGATGCGACCTGCCACCCCTGCTTCATGGGCAGTAGGATCTATAAATACTATTAGAACGCTCTACCCCTGACACCTCCCACCTGGGTGAAAGCAGAGAGATGTTCCCTGTACTGACCCCTAACACAGAATATTGTCACAACGGTCTATTTTCTGACTTTACTGGGTGCCAAACGAGCCAGCCAGCCATGGGGCTCCTGCCGCCTTACTTATATTTCACAACCTGGAAGACAGTCGTGAATCTGGACCCCCGTACTTGAGCCATGCTAGCTTCTCTTCCAGGGACTCTCAGACTCTCCTGGTTGTAGTCACCCTTACACTGACTATTATGCTTTGAAAATTGTGTTTCTTATTCAATACCAAGAATTGATGCCTAGAGCCCCAGGGTGGTGCCCTACACAACATCCTGATTCCGCCCAAGCCAAACTCTTTTAAACAGTCCCCCAGATGGAATGCGGTTTCATGCCATGTATATGCTGCAAATTATAATATGTGACTTCAACTTTACCACACATTTACACCTTCTGGGTGAGGTCAGCCCCATGATCATGATTGATCTTCTTCTGTTCTTACCACTGGTCCCTACTTAGTCCCTTGAGCACAGGATCAGGACTATTAGCAAAATGTATGGCTTGTGACAGAATTGGTACTTAACGCTGATGGGGCACCTGGGTGGTTCAGTTGGTTAAGCATCCACCTCTTGATTTCTGCTCAGGTCATGGGGTTGAGCCCCGCATTGGGCTCCATGCTGGGTGTAGGCCCTGCTTAAGATTCTCTCTCTCTCCCTTTCTCTACATGAGGGCACACACACTACATGAGGGCACACACACTCTCTTTCTCTCTCTCAAGAAAAAGAATTGATAATTAACCCTGATATACAATGTAAAAATGTATATTATAGATAAATATATAATTTGCACATATATAACATATGTGTGTGTGTATATATATAAATATATATAACTTGACACATCTGGATGCTTGAGCTCTCATATAGCCTCACCTAAGATGACTGTGAACATTATAAAGTCATTATTACTTCTCACATTTTTTGTGCCTGATGGCTCTCTTGTCTGCATTGTTTCAGTACCTTGGGGAAATCTGAATATAGCTAGGGAGCTAAATAATAGATTTGGAGGTGAAAGCAGTGGCCCATCTTATGACTGTCTGTTAATAGGGTGCTCACTTCTCTTTCTCAACAAAGCTGTTGGTACCCTTTGCCTTAGGGTTAGCTCTTAAGAAGCAGATCCTGAGATGAGGACTTGTGGACAGTTGATTTATTAAAGACGCACACCCAGGGAAAGACTTAAAGATGGTGTGGGAAACTGGGCAGGAAGAAGATCTCAAGTCTTGGATTCAGATGGATCCTGAAGGGCAAGTGTGGAATGTAAATGACGTTTAATAATTTGTCCCAATTCTGAGAGAGGGGGCTGAGCCTTCCTGAGACTGCACCCATCAGTCATGAGCTAAGAGCCATCCACGGGAGATGTAATCTCCAAGCCACTTTTGGCAAATGGCTCAGTAGTGCAACGGCAGCCTACTGTTGCGGAGCATCCCAGGGCCATGCCAGTAGGCTCAAAGCACACATGAGCCCTGGAAAGGGAGTCTGTAGACAGTAAAGGCCAGTTTCCCTGTAGGCTTGCATGAGTTTCTCTGAGCTGTATACATAGGACCAGAGAGCCGGTCATGGTATCTGAGAGGGACTAATGCAGCAGTAGATGAAAGTTTGGGGATAGGAAGGATTCTAGGCTCTGGGCTCTCTCATGATTAGAATAGTTGCCATCTATTGGTTTAGGAGCCTGCCATTGATAAACATAACACTCAGGAAACAAGAAAGTTCTTTTTTGTCTCGGGAGTAGGTAAAAAGGTACTCAGGCTCAACAATCTTCCTGCAAAAATAACTCTTTAAATCAGTTCCAGATTGTAATTCACCTTCTTTATGTAATTTTCACAGGCCTCGTTCTTTGTAATAAATGAACAATTTACGTCTGCTTGCCTGTGTGAACACCGACTGTTCCTCGGGGGAATTGGATAAAGACAGGAGAAATGTACTCAGAAGAATGGCTGTCTCTGCTCTCCATCCATGGTTTTCATAATCTCTTCATTGAGCAAACATTTGCTGCCGTATATTAACGCCAGGACCAGTGCTTAGAGCAGGAAATGCAATGACAAATAAGACACAGTATTTGTCTTAAGGGAGTTTAGTGGAGGGAACAGACATTTCAATAAATAGTGAACAACAGGGTTTGCTCATCTGCAGCGTGGGGATATTAGTTGCCCATTCTATTATTCTGTTAATTATCTATTTCTGTGTTATGAATTAAGACAGAGAACACCAGGTTTGCTTGTTTTCACTCCATTGTGTCTAGCACCTCAGCTGGAAGACTTAAAGCCCGAGAGGCTAGTATTATCTGAAGGCCCATTTGTGCACATGCCTCATGGTGGAGGCTGGGTGCTTGCTGTGGGTTTAGTTTGGGTTGTTGGCCAGAATATTCACGTGACCTGGGCTTTCTCACAACATGGTAGATGGATCCCAATAAAAAGCATCCCAAGTGGAAGTGAACATCTCATAGTGCTACTGTGAAAATTCCAATATAAGATGCTAAGATCATCATTTGGCACATAGCGCTTAATGAGAGTTAGCTCTTACTACTACTGATGATAATATTATTAACAGTAAATTGCATACAAATGTAGGATTTTATGTAGATCCAGGGTAATTTAATCCCCTTTTTGGTTACTCTCCCAACAAATCAGTTGTTTATTTGGAAGCTGTGTTTCTGTTCTTTGTTAGTAGTCCTTGGGCTTCAGTGTGAGATTTTAGCTGAAAGAGCAGAACAGTGCAATCCAAAAGGATCATGGTAACTTTTGACTTCCGGTGAAAGAAAGCTGTCAGGAAGGGCAATCAAAAGTGCAGTCACAGAGACATACGATAATTTGGGAATTCTTGGAACTGTGTCTCCAGCTCCCAGTGTGCTGATTGGGTCACGGTCTTCACTTGTTAGCAATTTCGCTTTCATTCGTGATGCTCATTCCATTCAGCTTTGAAATGAAATTTGTTCCGGTATAGAAGGCCATATAAACAATAGTTTTCCTCAATTGGAGGTTATGGGTATAGTAGTAAGGGGAAGAGTAGAGACATGGAAGGGGAGTTAGAAAAGATACTGTTTGGCACGTAACACTGGACTGTCTCCATCTAGTAAACATCAGGTGCATATTACATCACCCTGAATGATCCCTCTCCAAAGAGTTTCACGGTGGTTGCCTCTGTCTCCCTTATTACCTGCCAAGGGAGGCAGTATAACCTGGAGTGATGCTGACTGAGTATAATCTTTCCCGTTTTTCTGCAAAAATCTGAAGCCATCTTGATCTTTGGTCATAGTATCACGCTATTATTCATCTGGGTGATGGTTTTCTTTCAGCCCACAAATTAGCCTGCCCTCCTTTAAAAATATCTTTCGGGACACCTAGGTGGCTCAGAGGTTGAGTGCCTGCCTTTGGCCCAGGGCGTGATCCTGGAGCCCTGGGATTGAGTCCCATGTTGGGTTCCTCCCTTCCTGGGAGCCTGCTTCTCTCTCTGCCTGTGTCTCTGCCTCTCTCTCTCTCTCTCTCTCTCTCTCTGTGTCTCTCATGAAAAAATAAATAAAATCTTTAAAATATATATATATATAAATCTTTCACTCCATCCCCCACACCACCCCTCTTGTCCCCAGTGCTCAAACCACATATGACTTCGTATAACCTCTGAATAAGACATAATTTAACACTTGTGAATTTTTATACAGTGTTATTCCTTTTTTGTATTGGAAAATTTCTCTCATTATTTTCCACTTTTCAAAATGAACACAAACCTTGTATTTTGAAAAATATCTTTCATTCCTTGTCTCTATCCAGAATTTATCACTTCCTCCTTCTTGCTCCCATAACTTTGAGTCCACATCATTTTTTTTATAGGGCACGTGCCATTTTAGTGCTGCTTGGTATATATGGTGTCTCTCCTCCTCCTTAAATTGTGGCTTCCTCTGGAGCAGGAACTATTTTATACTCTCGTTTATCTCTGATGTCTGTGCCCATTGGGTAAAATGGCTAGTGAGTGAATTAGAGTAAATTACTTGAATTGACGAACAACTGTATCCTGATCTGGCCTGGTCCCATTAGGCAGCCTTTCTTCTAGTCATGTGTTTGCATTTTCATGAATCTACTACTGTATAACAGAGCACCCCAAAACTCAGTGGCTTAAAACAAGGGTTATTTCTGAAGTTCCATGATTCTTGGGATAGACTGAGCTCACCCAGATGGTTCTTAATCAGTTTTATACAGTTATGATTCAGATGAGGGCTCAGATTAGAATCACTGTGAAAACGTCACTCACATAGCAACTAGTTGTTGCTGGCCGTCAGCTAAGACCTCAGGACTCTTGCTGGAACACCTATAAAGCATTGTCTTTATATGTAATGTAGGGAGATAGTAAAAACTAGACAAAAGTCACCTACTCATTCTTAAATCATGCTTGCATTTCCTTTGACGGTTGCTTCTTTTACATCTAATATGCATTCCCATGTTTCTTCTATGTCTCTAAATATAAATGCCTCCATATTTCAGTTTTAGCTTTCCTGGTCAATCCAGTCATCAGTTACCTTTACTATCTCTAATCGTTCATGACTCTTTTAATCTACCCTTGTTTTCTACTCAAAATCTCATTTGTGAGAAAAAAAAAAGCACTTGATAAAATCCAACCTATTTTTATGATGAGATCATAAAAAAAACAACAACTGGGGACCTTCTTCAACCTGATAAACAGCATTTATGACAAACCCAAAGGTACCATCGTGCTCAATTGCAGAAGATGGAAAGCTTTTCTTCAAGATCAGGAGCAGGAAAAGAATACCCACTTTATCACTTCTGTTCAACATTGTGCTGGAAGGTATAGGCAGAGAAATTAGGTGATGATAAATAAATAATTTAAATAAATAGCAACTGAATTAGAAAGGAAGAAATAGAACTAATCTCTGTTCTTAAATGACGTGATCTCATAGAGAGAAAATCTAAATTGAGATACCGTTTCACATGCACTAGGCTGTAATAAAAATTGAAAATAACTGTTGGTAAGAATAGGGAGAAATTGTAACCCTTGTACATTGCCGATGGGAATGTAAAGTGGTGCATCCATTGTGAAACAGTTTGGCAGCATCTCTGATCCAGTGATTCCACTCCTAGATACAGGCCCCCTCAAACTACAAACACACATTCAGACAAATACTCATACACGGATGTTCATAGCAGCACTATTCACAATAGCCACAGCGTGGGAACAACTCAAATGTCCACCAGTGGATGAATGGATACATGAAATGCGTTCTATACATAAGTGGAATATTATCTAAAATACAAAGTAAAGAAGTCCTGTAAGGAAGATGATAAGAAATACATAAAAGATCACATATGTTTCCATGTATATGAAATATCAAAAATAGGTAAATCCATAGAAGCAGAAAACAGATTAATAGTTGCCAGGAGTGGTGGTGGGGGGAGTAAGGGTTGACCGCTTAACAGGCACATGTCTTTTTTATGGGTGGTAAAAATATTTTGGAGCTACCTAGAAGTTATAGTTTGCATAGCACTGGGAATGTACCAATTGTCACTGAATCGTGCACTTTTTTTTTTTTAAGATTTTATTTATTTATTCATGAGTGACACAGAGAGGGAGAGAGGCAGAGACACAGGCAGAGGGAGAAGCAGGCTCCATGCAGGGAGCCCGACATGGGACTCGATCCTGGGACTCCAGGATCACATCCTGGGCTGAAGGCGGCCTGCTGAGCTGCTGAGCCACCTAGGCTGCCCTGAATCGCTCACTTTAAAATGGTTAATTTTATGTTACTTGAATTTCACCTCTAAAAAAAAAAAAAAAAGTTGTGATAGTTACATGACCTTAAGTTGTAGTGCATTTGCTTTACTGACTCAAATTAGTTTGTCAGTTTTCTGGATGAGATAATGTGGTAGAAAGGACAACAGAGTTAGAATCAAAACAGACTTCAGTCTTTTTCAGCTTTCGTTTGAGATCTGTTGCGGTCCTCTCACTGAGGGCTGGCTGGAAGGAGTGTGGAGACCACAGTGACTGTGAGATACAGCATCTCAGATCATCGCGTTTACCACTCTGGGTTTTTGTTCTCAGAGGGTAGGAATTGTACACCCGCTCCCTTCCACTGTAGCAGGTAGGCCGTCTTGGCTGGAGGAACCACTAGACATTACGACAGTCTATGTTTTCCAGAGAGAACGGTTCTAGTAGATGACAATGACATAAAATAGGGATGGTTGCTTTGTCCTTGAGGCATTCCCCTCTGGCACTCCACTAGTAATCCCATAAGCTCACCGGGTGAGAAGCTACATCAACTCTGTACGACTGTAACAACCTGCCATGCTCGCATTGTCTCTTTCTAAAGAGTGGGACCGCGTAATTTATTGCAACAACACAGTTTTGAGAGGGAAAGAGGACTTTATTATGAATTATACTGGGCAACAGTCACAAACTTGCACTGTTCTACGTAAACCAGGACCTGTGATCTCCTGTGTATGAGGATACGAACAAATACAGTTCATGGACTCTGCTGATTAGATTTCACAGAAGCCAGTGGTCCTAGATTTGCGACTCCCACACAGAGGCAGCATTGTGTAGGTTTTGACACTTGAATCCCAGGCTTTGATGTAAAAGGCTTTTGGTTCCTGCTTCATTGTCAGGCGTGTGTGCTGGTCTCTAGGTTTGCCATTGGTCAAAACTAGGTGCAGTGTCCAGGCTAGTGGCAGCAGGAATAAAGGGCCCCCTGGCGTAGTGTTGTATGTTGAATACAGATGCCCCTCCTTTTTTTTTTCCTCGTGGGATAATCACATTCATTTTTCCTACTTTTTAAAAAAGTTTTATTTATTTATTTTTTAAAAAAACATTAGAAACGACAAATGCCCACCATTTGCTTCGACGTGGATGGAACTGGAGGCTATTATGCTGAGTGAAGTAAGTCAATTGGAGAAGGACAAACATTATATGGTCTCATTCATTTGGGGAATATAAAAAATAGTGAAAGGGAATAAAGGGGAAAGGAGAAAAAATGAGAGGGAAATATCAGAAAGGGAGACGGAACATGAGAGACTCCTAACTCTGGGAAATGAACTAGGGGTGGTAGAAGGGGAGGTGGGCGGGGGAGTGGGGGTGACTGGGTGATGGGCACTGAAGGGGGCACTTGATGGGATGAGCACTGGGTGTTATTCTATATGTTGGCAAATTGAACACCAATAAAAAATTTATTAAAAAAATAAAAAAATAAAAAAACAACAAAAAAAGATTTATTTATTTATTGAGAGAGAGAGAGAGAGAGAAAGGAAATGCTCATGAGGTAGGGGCAGAGGGAGAGAGAGAATCTCAAGCAGACTCCCCATTGAGTATGGAGCCCCATGTGGGGCTTGATCCCTTGGCCCTGAGATCATGAACTGAGCTGAAGTCAAGAATCAGACGCCTAACCAGCTGAGCCACCCAAGCACCCCCAATGTGCCTACTTTTATATCCAAGGCCACTGAAGCTGATTTTCCTGGCCTTTCCTGCTGGGAGAATATCAGTATGTCCATGAAAAGGCATGTACTGCTTTGGGGCTGAGGAGCCTCTAAAAGCCTATGTCAATTCATGGAGACTTATATTGTATAAAGATAAAGGAATGTTCCTACCAAATGACACTTACGGTCTTGGCCAAATTAGCCTCACCTCATCTCTAGGAATCGAAAACCCTTGCTGCCAATCTTTGGACGAGTGATGAGCATGAGCACAAGCACATCAGAGGAAGCAGGACGAGGTGATGCTAAGTGTTTGCAGTCAGATCAGGCTGAGACCAAACGCTCCCTTTGCCATTTATAAACCATTCGTATCCTATTTTGTCCATGTTACATAACCAAGATGAGGCTAAATTCTTCTTTAAATAGCTAGGCCTGCTCAAGATGGTTGGATGAAAATATTTTAAAGCTTATATGGTAGAGTAAATCTGAAAATAGATAAGGGGAGAAAAAAAAGAAAAGGGATTGGGGGAAAAAACGAACGACCCACAAGGAGTACTTGTCCTCTAGATGCACCATTAGGCCTTTGTGCTGTTGGCAATAGACGGACAGATGATGGAACTGGACAGATAACTCAGCATAGCTCTGTGTATACAAGAAGGCTGTGTATGTAAAGGTGAGAGTTCAGCTAAATAAGCAGGAAAGGATGTACTTTTAATGAATGGTGATGATATCATTGGTTAAAAATAAAATTTAACTTCTATTTTAATATATACAAAACAAATTTCATGTGAAAAAAAGTCTTGCAAGAAAATCTAGCAGAATTTAACCAAATTTGGATATCCTAGAGCCATAATGTAGATGATAAAGGTAAAAATTAAGATAACTAAGAAAAAAATGAACATATCTGAAGTCAGCAGACAAGTATTGGGAAAATATGTGTCTCTGGTGAGAAAAAAATGTTGTGTCAATTACATACAAATCACTCTTTGAAAAAGACAGAAGTGGTAATCAAACAGAAAAACGGATGGAATACATGAAAGAGAAATTATAAATAATTTCTGATGACTTATACACACATGAAAAGGTGTTTAAAATTGCTGATATTTTGGGAAATGCAAAGTAACAATGATTTACCTGTTACAACATGACTGACTTCAATAAAGAATAATAACATATTTCTTGCATGATTGTAGGAAAAAGAGTATTCTTGTACCTTGCTAAGTTAGAACTGTCTCATGCCTTTAGCAAAGCAAGCTAGCAATATCTATTAAATTTTATACAGGAAATAGATTATATTGACCTAGCAATTCCACTTTTGGAAGTCTATCCTATTTCAAATAGGTAAATGTGTTAGTGTCTGCGAAGGCATTTGTAAGGATACTAATTATAGCATGAAAACTGTGCTAATCCAACGAATGCCTATCGGTAGAGGAATAAAGGAATGGACTCATAGTGCAATATTAATTAGCCAATATGATAAATGATTTGGAATATACCTCTAGGATTTGGAGGAATTTCCACGAGGTATCACTGACTGAGGCAAATTGTGAAATATGATTGTATTTTCATTTTAAAAAAATTAAAAACTTTGAAAGTATGTATACATTTAAATACTATGCTTTATTGAACCTACAGTATCATTGACTGCAGGGCACACCATCATTTCATATAAGGATAAAGAGTGTTTTTTTTTTTTTTTTTATCAAAGTCAGAAGGCTTTTTTTTATCTTAAAAAATCTACCTTTCATTTAAAGAGCTCTTTTAGGTTCAACTACATTTTATATATTTTAATATATACAAAACAAATTTTGTGCTTGCCTTTTGTAAGTTATTTTCATACATGAAAAAGGAACTTGTAAGCAAAATAAACTGGTCAAGGTTTTATTAAATCCTCTTCACAATCCACAGTGGGACTTTTCTGAGTCCCTTTTCAAATCCAGGTCATAGATATTCTGGGTTTTCACAGGATGTCTTCCTTTTCAATCAAGATCATTAACGTTTATAAAGTGAGAACCCCAGCATTGTCTACAGACTTTTTCCCAGGCCCTGAACTCCCATTCTTTAGATATTGATATGCCTGCAGTAGAGAAGAGAAACTAAGTCACCAGTTGGGTTTATCTCAGTTTTGGAGACCTTAACCTGCGACAAAGATGCAGCTGAGAAGCAGTGAAATCTAAAATCACCCGTGTAAGCAATTATATGATGCTGGAGAAAGCTATAGTAGAAACCATACTAGGCTCCTAACCCGGGGTATCTTGGTGGAGCTGGCCCATGGTGTGGACAGAGGGGACTGAGAGCAGAAGGAAGTAACATGAGAAAGGGCTAAAAATTGCTGCATTAGAAACACGGTCATGTGACCCAGTCTTGAAGAATGAAGTTGAGGGACTGATACCACCTGAATTCAAGGCTTTCCATAAAGCCACAGTAATCAAGACATCATGTGGGAAAAACAGTAAACAAAGAGATCAGCAGAACACAAGATGGAAGCTAAAAACCAACTGAAATAAATAGAGTCAACTGATATTTAAAAAGGGAACAAGGCCATAGAATGAGGCAAAGACAGTCTTCTCAACAAATTGTACAGGAATAACCGGACGTCCAAAAAAAAAAAAAAAAGAATCTAAATATCAACCTTACATCCTTCACAGAAATTAACTCAAAATGGATCATAGACATGAATTTAAAACCTAAAACCTCAAAATTCCTAAAAGGTAACATAGGAGGGAAAAACCTAGATGACTTTGGGTACGGTGACGCCTTTAGATACGACATCAAAGCACAGTCCATGAAATACATTAACTGATAAGCAGGACTTTATGAAAATTAAAAACTTGGGTTCTGTGAAACATAATATCAAGAACATGGCAAGACAAGCCATACACGGGGAGAAAATAATGTGAAAGACACATCTGAGAAAGCACCCTTGTCCAGAATATGCAAAGAACACTTAAAACTCAGCAATAAGGAAACCAACAACCCACATAAAAAATGGGCCCCGAACCGTAACAGGCAGCTTAGCCAGGAAGATACATGGATGGTGTGGAAGCTCGTGAGCAGATGCGCACGGGTATGTAAAGCAGTTTTGTTCATAATGGCCAAAACTCTGAAGCACCAAGATTTCCCTTTGGTAGGTGAGTGGATTAATAAAGTGCGGTGCATCCCAGCAGCATAATATTATTCAGCACGTGCACACATGTGCACACTGAGCTATCAAGCCATGAAAAGATGTGGAGAGGGGACCCCGGGGGGCTCAGCGGTGGAGCTCCTGCCTTTGGTCCAGGGCATGACCCCTGGCTCCTGGGATCGAGTCCCGCATCGGGCTTCCTGCATGGAGCCTGCTTCTCCCTCTGCTTATGTCTCTGCCTCTCTCTGTGTCCCTCATGAATAAATAAATAAAATCTTTAAAAAACATAAAAATGATGTGGAGGAAACTTATATGCATCTTACTAAGTGAGGCCAATCTTGAAAAGCTGTATTTCTGGCTACATAGCTTTCTGGAAAAAGGCAGAACGGTGGAGACAGTAAAAAGATCAGCAATTGCCAGAGGTTGGGAGGTGGGGTGAGGGACAAAAAGGACACAGAGGATTTTTAGGGCAGGGAAATGACTCTGTGTGATATTATAATGATGGATACATGTCGTTAGACATTTGTTCAAACCACAGAATGGATGACCCCCAGAGTGAGCCCAAATGTAAGCCGCAGACCCTTCTGGGTGACTATGACGTGTCAGTATAGGTTCAGCAGTTATAACAAGTGTCCCCCTCCAGTGAGAGATGTCAGTAATGGGGACAGGCTCTGCATGCGCAGAGGCAGGGGCTCGGGGAGAGAGCTCTATACCTTCTTCTCCATTTTGCAGTGAACCTGAAACTGCTGTTAAAAACAAACAAACAAACAAAAGCAACAAACTCAGTCTGAAAAATATAAATACATACACACATGCATAAATAAATTTTATTTTTATTTTTTAAAAAGATTTTATTTATTTATTCATGAGAATCAGAGAGAGGCAGAGACACAGGCAGAGGGAGAAGCAGGCTCCCTGCAGGGAGCCCAATGTGGGACTCCATCCCAGGACCCTGGGGTCAGGCCCTGAGCTTAAGGGAGCCGCTCAACCGCTGGGCCCCCCAGATGCCCCAATAAATTTTAAAACACAGTTGTAACATGTAAGTAATTGCACTTTTGTATTACTGTAATATTATATTTGCCTATTCATAGGTAAAAATCATTAAAACTTTTTTCTTAAATGCAAGGACAAGAGGTTGGTGGAGGACTTCTCAGTGTGCTGTGTGCTCTGCGCAGTTGCAGGAGTTCAGGAGACATTTGAAGGGATTAAATGAAAAAGCCTAAGAGCTAGTAATAAAAGATAGTAAAGTCATCATATCATGTGCGACACGTAAGAAAATGCCATTTACTTTTTCTCCCCCCTCCTTTAAGTCCTAGACATTTCTCTTTTCCCACCCTCTTTGCTGGAGGAGTGCTGAGAACGTTGCTGAAATTCAAAAATATTTGTTGATAGAATGATCAATAACAAAACCAGCATTTTCTGTGGTGAGTTTTGTAGGATGTCGACCATTTAATGTATTCTGTGGAAAAATGGCTCTACGATTTGAGGGAAACTCTAATACTCTGTCTTTTTTTGGCAGATTCACAATTGCTTCATGATTTTCTGAAACACCTGATTATGGAGACTGTTTAGCATATGAAACACGTCACCGTCCGGAACTTGTATTCTATGGAGTAGAGAGAAACTGGTTTGTAGTAACTGGTTTAGGTGACAGGAACTGGAAAGGTATGGGCCTATCACTTCACACGTGTGTGGTGTAGAGAGTTATCATTTCCCTTGATATTTTAGGGCAACGATTTAGGAAGGAATTGGTGTATACATTCTCAGAAGACAGATTCTTCAGCTCTATGTCATTGTGACGTCGGGAGCGTGGTAATTGAAAAAAAAAAATAATGGTGATGATGTCAATAATGTGGACCATTGGACCACACGGGTTTAAGCTGTGTGCGTCCACCTGTAACATGGATTTTTTTTTCTTTTCAGTAAATGTATGGAAGAATTTTTTGGAGATTCGTGACAATTTGAAAAAAAACTCACAGATGAACTCTAGCCTAGAAATACCATAAAAAGAAAAAAAAAGGAAAAAAAGGTATTACAGTAAGAATATGGGAATACATACTTTATATCTGGCGTCTAATGCTTATAACCTACAAAATATGTGTGAATTTCTGTTTATGTTGTTGGCAAGGTGTCCGGTTGATTGTAGACTATTAGTAATGAAGTTTTGGGGCAGTTAGAAGCTTTTTGTAGGTTTTCAAACATGCGGGCAAGGGGGGCCCTGCGCCCTGAGCCCCTGTTATCTTATAGCAAGGTCATAAACCTCTGGCATCAGCTTGTGTTTCTGTTGTGCTGTTTTTAAGGAGCCCAGAGAGGCTGTGGTGGTGCCCGGAAGGGTGCATTGCCTCGGAGACTCTGAATGACTGCTTCTAGCAGGAAACAGGATCTTCTAGTTTTCGTTAAGTCTTGGCCTAAAAAAAAAAAAAAGAGCCAATCAAGCTTCCTGCCTGGCCCGGGACAAGTTTCTCTGCGTGTTTCCAGAGGAGTGCCACTCTGATGGGCCACACACAGTAAAGGAAGAGAAATCAGATGTGAGATTGGAGAATGGAGAAAGGATTTCCATTTCTCGGTCCTCGAAGCTAAAAACGAGAACAAGTGTAAACCACTGATGTCGTCTATGAACAGGGCAGGGCACTAGTGTCACGGGATGATGATGAAGGTGGTGGTGATGTACGTTGTACTCGGACAGACTTGGACTTGAATCCTAGCCCCTCACTTCCCAGCTAAACAACCTCAGACTAGTCCCATTAGCTGCAGGAATTTTGGGTTTTTCCACTGTCAAAGGTTGATATTCGTGTGTATAAGGTGTTGTGACAATTAGACTGGGTTGCACCTGTAAAGCACTTAGCACAGTGCCTCAGAGATGAACATAACCTAGACCAGCCCACCTTTCTTGCCGGCCTCATTTTGGACCAGCGTGATGGTCTACATTCACCCTTCCAACACCCCAGCCTTGCCTTAGTCTCTGGGTCTTTGTAATGTTTCCGCTGCTGGGAAGGGCTCTCCCAAACCCTCCAATTCTTCCTTGGCCTGGGTGATGTTTTCCAACATCAAGGTTACACCTTTTATTTTTATTTTTATTTTATTTTAAATTTTATTTCACTGGAGTTCAATTTGCCAACATATAGCACAACACCCAGGGCTCATCCCATTCACCTTTTAAACGGGATTCGTCAAACAAGCTCATTAGTGTGTCTTTAGCCACAAAGCAGGTGAGATCTCACATGTGTGTTTTATGTTGTGTTTCTTAGCCCCTTGCTGTTATCCGCCCGCTGCACTTAATTACAGCTGTGGTTAAATATATATTTTGCAAATGCTCTTTTTAAATGTTGGTCTACCGCACAGAGCTGAAAGCCTTAGGAAGGAAAGAAACTGTCTTGTTCACCAGCTACCTCCAGCCCCTCCAGCCCCTGGCCGCAGGAACGGTGCCCAGGAGACACTCAACAAACCCTCGCAGGTTACGGCTCCGGTCCCTGTGGTGGCTCACGGGGAGAGAATCAGTGAGCATCACCCAATCGGAAGGACGATGCCTGTAAAGCAAATGGGAGATGTTACTTGGGTCCAGGCAAGTACGGTTCTCTTACAAAGGCTGCAGCTTCTTTATTGTCCTTTTCCTTTCTCCAGCATCCCTGAAACACATGCAAAGCACGAGAGAGTCCAAAGGGATACGGAGATGATCTAGGGGCCCTGTGGGGAGAGGCTGGCTTCCCCCACAGAATGCTTATGTTTCTTCAGCTCAAGTTGGATTGGGTTCATGGATTTGGTAAAAACACGTCAAAAGGACCTCCAGGAGAGTTCAATGTGCTGGATCACATGGATACATTCTGGAGTGGGTATTTGAATTTCAAGCTATATTTAAGAGTGAAACTTAACTTCCCCAATGTGAGAAGGTAGTTCACAGAACTTGACAAAAATCAACCGTGGAGAGTCATAACTGTGCTGTATAAATTTTCCACTCATATATGGATCCCTGCAAGAAGGACTGTGTTTTATTGTTTCTAGATATCTAGTCGCTGAAAGAGCACCTAGTACATAGTGGTAATTTATACATTTTTTCAATGGATGGGTGGATTGAAGGACGGACGGATGGATGGGTCACTCAAACATAAGCTGGTAACCCACAGTGCGACTGTATATGGGAAATGGATTTTCTTGAGTGTTACAGTTTTTCATTTCATTGCTTATTTAATTCATGTAATGATCTTATGGAGAAGCACCCTCTATTTACAGATAATAGCACTGAGAAAGTCTACCAGAGAGCTCGTCCAAGACTTTGCAGAGCTGACTCTGAAGTGTAAGAAACCCAACCGCAGGGCTGCGTGGTGAGTCCTAATGTATGACTTGTAATCTAGAAATTCTATACAGGAAGTGATAGAGGAGCATAGGAGAGGATGCTTAAAATCTCCAGATAAGGAAAATTTTTAGAAAATGAGTGACTTTATTCTGATACTGAAGGAAGAAGAAGCTGGGACCCAGACAATGAGCCACGGATGGTATTTCCAGAAAAAAGAAATAGCCAATATGAAGCCTTGTTAGAAATGTGAACTTAGGGGATCCCTGGGTGGCTCAGCAGTTTAGCACCTGCCTTCAGCCCAGGGAATGACCCTGGAGACCTGGGATTGAGTCCCACGTCGGGCTTCCTTGCATGGAGCCTGCTTCTTCCTGTGTCTCTGCCTCTCTCTCTCTGTGTCTCTCATGGATAAATTAAAAAAAAAAAAAAAAAAAAAAAAAAAAAAAGAAATGTGAACTTGGCACCCTTGAGGAAGCCACAGACTACTGGGTGGATGTAAGGGCGGCTTAGGTAGAGGAGCTGTGAGAGATGAGATCAGGGGCCGGAAGAGCAAGAGTCCCATTAACCCATTAACCTGAGGCCCAGAGGAACCACCACGTGCCTTCAAGTCCCTGGAGATGTAAAGTTGTTTTTTGTTTGTTTGTTTTTTAAATTTTTACAGAATCCAATTACAGTCTAGAAAAATGGGTTGAGGCGGGGCACAACTGGAAGAAGGGGTGAGAGGGCCAGGTAGGAAGGCGCAGTAGCGGCCTATGTAAAGAGAAGGCATGAGGCTCAGGAGGCGGATGCAGATGTATTATGAGATGCTCAGGAGAGAACCAACATCTCAACAGCGTGGCCAGTACCACTGTTTCTAACTTATAGATGAAGGATCCCAAGGTCAAGAGGGGGAAAATAATCTGTCCAAGGGCAGAGCAAGACCTCAAGACCAGATAGGCCCATAGTCTTACCCGGTTCACGTGCCACCATCTCCCAAAAGCCTGATGTCCCAGATATTTGAAGCTGTGGTCTCCAACCCACATCCCC
The DNA here is from genome assembly GCF_048418805.1 of Vulpes vulpes. Classification (NCBI taxonomy): domain Eukaryota; kingdom Metazoa; phylum Chordata; class Mammalia; order Carnivora; family Canidae; genus Vulpes; species Vulpes vulpes. The sequence goes on along the minus strand of NC_132784.1, from coordinate 89,395,994 downwards.
AGCAGTTCAAGTCCTCTTTCCTACCACCTTCCATTTCTTCCCCCAAGGACCAGCTGTTGTGCCACACACTTCAAATTATCAAATGCAAATGCCTTTGAAAATCAATTTCAGGATGCTTAGCCAGAAATTTTGTTAAGCAGTTATCGACTGAAAGCAGAAAAGTTAACATGCAAATCAAATCTGCATTACCTGGGTCTCTAACACACATAACATCATCTTTCACTGACATAGATAAGATCCTGCTGCTTAAAAAAATAAATAAAGAAAGAAAAAAGAAAAAGAAAGAAAGAAATCCTCCTTGTTGGCACCCCAGACGCAAGCACCCCTTCACTTAATTTGTTGATTTCTTTGACAAGAATAAACAAATCTTTAAAAATATAATGAGTCAGGCCGTTCTCTCTGTGGTATGCAAGCGGCTCCAAGGGAGTCCAGAAGGCCCCTGCTGAGGGTCATTACCTCTTCCAGGCCCTCTGGGAAGCATTCGGTAAATAATTGCTTCCCCGCACTGCGTAGACACCCTGGTGTGCCAACACGGGCTGGGCCCAGGGACTAACTTCTGAACTGGGAGGATTTGGCTGATTAACTTTCCATTAAGTGCCTCCCGACTCCACGCTGACACTTGGGGGATCAAGCCGAGAGCCGAGAGAATAGAAACAGTCCACAAGCTCCGCTGGTAATTCACACCAGCAGGTGACAAATCCACGCTACCTGGCTGTTCCCTGAACACTGCTGCCCGGGGAGCCCAGCCTTCCAGTCCAGAGCCTCCCGCTTGCTCTTCCGAGGTTCCTGTCGCTCCAAAAACCCAAAGGGGAAAGCGGGTTAGATGGTTTTCCTGGCCTGTAGGTGGTAGGTAATGAGGCCTGAAGATGTCAACAGATCTTCCAAGGAAAAGAGGCTTGGCGGGGGGAGGGGGACGGATAAAAAGCCACCATGAAGTAAATTACAATCTAAGATGTTAGGCAAAAAATATGTGAATTTGGGCAAGTGCTTTTTAGACCCTGGTATGTATAAGAACTAACCAGAAGAACCTGCTGGCTGCTGGGGATTTACCCCAAAGATACAGATGCAGTGAAACGCCAGGACCCCTGCACCCCGATGTTTCTAGCAGCAATGTCCACAATAGCCAAACTGTGGAGGGAGCCTCGGTGTCCATCGACAGATGATGGATAGAGAAGCTGTGGTCTGTGTATACAGTGGGATATGCCTCAGCTGTTAGAAACGACAAATAACCACCATTTGCTTCGACGTGGATGGAACTGGAGGGTATGATGCTGAGTGAAACAAGTCAGAGAAGGACAAACATTACATGGTCTCATTCATTTGGGGAATATAAAAAATAGTGAAAGGGAATAAAGGGGAAAGGAGAAAAAATGAGTGGGAAATATCAGAAAGGGAGACAGAACATGAGAGACTCCTAACTCTGGGAAATGAACTAGGGGTGGTGGAAGGGGAGGTGGGCAGGGGGTGGGGATGACTGGGTGACGGGCACTGAAGGGGGCACTTGATGGGATGAGCACTGGGTGTTATTCTATATGTTGGCAAATTGAACACCAATAAAAAATAAATGTATAAATAAATAAATAAATAAATAAATAAATAAATAAAAAAAACTGTTATATGATTATAAAAATGTAATCAACCTGAAACCTCGGTTTCCTTGTTTCTGATTCAGGTGGATGTTGTTAGGAATAAATACAGTGTTTAGAAATATTTGAACAGGATGTGATGAGCACCGGGCGTTATACTATATGTTATAAATTGAATTTAAATAAAGAAAGAAAGAAGTAAGAAGAAGAAGGAGGAGGAGGAGGAGGAGGAGGAGGAGGAGGAGGAGGAGGAGGAGGAGGAGAAAGAGAACCTGCTGGGAATGCGGATTCCAGAAATTCCGTCTCAGGGGTATCTGTTACAAGGTCCCCTAGATCACAGTGGTGCGCAGGTGGTTGCTAATCACACGTGAAGAATCGCTGTTGAATGCCTAACCGTTCGGCTTGTGAGGTAGGTAGAGCCCAGCAATTCAAGAAGCACTGGTGTCCTGATGACTGAGTAGTTCTTTGACAAAGCGATGCATATAAATTGAAAGAAAAATTAACTTTCTCCCTTCTTAAATCACCACAAGTGGTGCTCCTAATGGGACGTGTGCACTTGTTGCACACTGCACAACTTCTCAAAACTTGGAGTCCGATCAGACACTGCCACCCTCACTTCTTATTCACACTAATTTTCATAGGGGGCCTGCTTTTTTTTTTTTATATCACTGCAATTGCTGAGAATCCAGTTTCCTAGAGACATGATACCATTGACAGGAATATAAAGTGACTGTGGAAAATGTGAAGTAGGAGCTAGTAACGCCGACAGCCCCTCACAAGAGTCGAATCATCACTGTGTTTTCCTATCAATGAGCCATCAATACCTCAGGGTACCCCTACGAATGTGGGGTGGGCCTCCAGGATGCCTCAGCACACGCTTTGGGAATCACGGACACGAACAGCAGCTGAACCGAAGAGATCGGACGGCCCCAGAGCCCCAGGGGCTCTTCACAGCAGAGAAGGGACAACTAGACAGATGCTTGAGGATAAGGAGTTGGCCATCCTTGGAAGATGGAAACACTTTCCTATTTCTGGGTGCGTGGCCTCTAGCACGCCAGGTTTTGGCTTCCCCGGGAGCCTAACTGGAATGATTTGTTATTTGCTAGTAAGTGGTATGGTTTAGTTAAGCCCTGAGAGCTTTAAATTTAGAAATGGCTTGGTTTGGTCCTGTTTTGACTGTTGCACACCTACTATGCACATTCATCAGTACATTTAATCTGCCCGACCACCTGTAAGATACCGTTAACGCCGTTTTCCTGATGGGGAATCTAGGGATTAAACTGGGTAAGATGCTCGCATGCTCTACAGGTGGTCAGTGCTGTTAGACCTTGGACTCAGGTTTAACTGGCTCCAAAGCTCAAGCCCTTGGCTCTGTAAGACAGCATCCCTTTTCTGAGGAAGAGCCCATTCAGGTGGCCACCATGTAAGTCTAGAAGGCTCGGCTTGAGAGGCTTGCTCCCCTGTTCAGTAGTCACGTGAGCCAACAGTGTCATGTGTCATGTTTTACCCCCAAAGAGGATAAATAATAGTAACTATGTTGTAGTTAATTGAGAATGAACTGACATGAGGCCTTTGCACATTAAAAAAAAATGCCAAATCCATCAGTGATAACTATGGTTATGACCACACACAGTGCCATTGGGCAGGTATACACTCCCCACGAACCTGTACGTCAACATTTTAAAAGAAGAGATTGTATCAAAAGATAATGGCTGGCTCTATTTTACATTAGGTAGACTCCCCAATCATTCAGAAAGGTGACAACGCTTTGGAAATAAGATCTCCTCCATAAAACCTCACTGTGACCTTTAGGTGTAGGTGTCACCCCTTTGTACCGACGGCAAACGGAGATTTTTATGTAAAAACCCAATACAAATAAATGGAGGAGATCCCAAGGTACAAAGTGGAGGGCGATTATGACCAGCTCCTCCCTTCCAATAAATTCCAGGTAAAGATAACTCTACCCTCTAGATTCCCCACCTCCCATCCCCCCGCCCCCCGTGCTTCATTTGGGGAAACCATCAGATCACAATCTCTTTGGGACTCAGTTCCCTCTTTAATGCATATTTCTGTTAAATGGTATCTGTGTTACTCAATATCAATGCAGTTCACCCCAAATCAGCAGATTTTTAATTGACCCTGAATTGTGTTAAGTGTTGAAACTATGAGATGAGAAATACTCTACAAATCAGAATCTTAAGACTGAGTGTGTCTGTGTGTGACAGAGAGAGACTGAGAGACTGGAACCAAAAGCAAGGGATATTTTCTGCCCTTTCTATTTTGGAACTTATATTAAAAGTGACAGCCCTGCTCGTACCTCCTGTGCTTCCATTGGTCCAAGCTGAACAATTTTCTTGAGACCCATTAAAAACAAAATATAGCAATTAACTTTTCCTGTCCCCCATGCTTTAAAAATCTTGGTTTCAGACCATTAATTACGTGTCAGTGGTTGAAGGAGAGGTGAAAATTAAGGCTCTAACTGAAGTGAAGTTTAAAGAACCTAGGAAAACTTTACTTTTTAATATTGCTATTCCACTTACACATAAGAATACTGATTTGCACCGACTTTCGGGGCTCACAATTGTCCCTAATATCATTCAATATTAGGTATGATTATCATCAGACTATTTTAACCTCTAAATTGAAATATAGATACAGATGCTCCAGATACAACTATCCATGTAGATGCAGCCGTGGACACACACAAGTCTAGGTACCCAACTGGAAGGCACCAGGCCTCCCCTCCATACCCTGGGATTCCCACCGTGGTTCTATCATGTATGAATAAGGCGGGGGGCAAGGCAAGCTGTGCTTTTTCATTTTCTTCCTTTAGTTCCCCACTCCCAATTACTAAAAGTCTGGTATTACCATGAAATATTTACTTATTTGTAGGCATATACTTTAACTTAGGGGTGGTTTATGGGGAGTGGGAAAGGAGAGGAAGGGGTGAGGCCTTGTGTTTTGGTGATTTTCATTTCAATCCCCTTTTGACCCTTTAGTGGCAAATGCTCACGTCGGGCAGAGAAAAGGAGTGACGCGATTCTCATTAGTGCTACAGGGGTTCGCGGGCTAACATTTACTTGGCTGTGTTTATGACTCTATGGATGAACGGGTGCATTGTTAACAGGGCACCTATAGGGTCGCAAAAAAATGCTGTGGCACAGTGAAACCAGAGAAGAGGAAAGCACTCACTTCTTGGTGCTGTTTTGACAGCTGAGAGTTCAAGACTCTCTCTAAACAGAACAATCATGCTAATAAAAGTCCGTGCCTTCAGCCCCTAGTGTGTGCCCGGCGTGGTGTTTGGGGTAGGGGGTGGGAGCTGATGAGAAACAGGGAAGATTCATTCCATCCCTTGGAATCTACGGTATCCTTAGTTCCACGCGGCCCTCACGGCGGCACTAGGGGTAGGTCTCATCACCTCCGGTTCATGAATGTGCAAACCCAAGTTTCAGAGACGTCAAGTCACCTGCCCGCAGGGAGAAAGTGTCGGAGTCGGAATCTAAAGCTGTTCCACTTACACACAAGTCTAGGTCCTTTTGCCCCCAAAATCCAGTCCTTCTCACTACGATGAGCCGCCTCCCTCCCCAGGTACATCAAGGACACAAGCAATCAGTTCCCTGGTTGCGCCTCAACTTTTTTTCCCAGCATTGACTGGTTTCATGGATAGTTCTATGCTCTCTGGCAAATTGATGGTGACTTTAATGCTGAAGGAATTCTAACATACACGTGGCAACGGCAACACTCGCTGAAGCGAGGAGTGAGCAGAGTTCTCCTGAGTCGCGGGACTCCATCTATGAATCTTCAGAACAACACGTAAGCCATATTATCATTAGGCCGACACAGGTAATTATGAGGAAAGGACATGTTCCATTGACATCCTCATTTCACATGATAAATGGCCCAGAACCGTCCTTTCCGAATTTCAGTCCTCTGGTCCACTACCAGCCCATCACCTGGGCAGCTGGCGGAAAACATCGACTCCACGCTCTTACTGAGTCAGCACCTCCAGAGGGAGGACAAAACCAAACCCACCTGGGGAACCTGTATTTACAGCCTTTTCCCAGGTCACCTGGGTCTGTAGTACGTGTGGGGGCCCCTCCTGCCGGGGCGCCATTCCCCCCCTTTATTGCTACGGCCGGGATCCTGGAAAGATCAGAACCTCATCCAGCACAGTGGCGGGGGTTGTGAATTCATGTGTTACGTCTCCCCCAAACGGGATGTCTGTGTTTTAACACTTCACCCAGGACATTTCATTTGCATTTCTTTTGTATATACTCAAATACAGTTTTCTTTGTCAGAGTCCAAGAATCTGGCAGAAAAAAAAATCATCTCAATAAAGAGAAAGGGTGTCTTATCCCACCACTCCGTGCCACACCCATGCCCCTAGCACAGCCACTTTTTCCTTTTCTTCCGTAAGTACAGGATCCAGCATTTACACAAATTAAAAAAGCTGTGCCTAGAATAATAATTTCCGTAGGCTCAGCAATGCTATTCTTCACTGCATTTGTGTTTGAAATCACAGTCAAACTGAGTGAACCTCCTCCTTCCCTCTGACACAGCCGCTGCGGATTGTGAATTATGGCTAAATACCAAAGTGTTATTTAATGCAGCCGGGAAGGAGTGATGTGAATGATAGCCCATTACCATTTTACACCCAGAGATCAGTCTCCAAGTTCAAGGCTATTCTCTTAGCCATGCCAGAAAAATTACACAGGCCGCTACTAGTTTTTATAACCCCCCTAGGCGATACTGGAGCGATAAACATGATGGGAGTGAAGTCTTGCCATGTGTATCTAACAGCACCGAAGAGAGTGGCTAGTTCAGTGCTGACGCAGCACTCAGCTGATGTTACAGGTTTAACACATCACCTAGCTCTTTCCCCGGGTATCTCCTGAGCAGGAGCAGGCTGTGTGTGCATGGTTGCGAGTCTCCATATATCTATACTCTGTTACACAACTGAGCTCCCGCTGTCGTTCTAAAGAGAGAAGGAGAGAAGGAGAGCTTCGCCGTCAGCTCAAACTGTACTGATGTGGTGCTGGTTTCTATGGCCTCCGAGCAAGGAGCTGCCCCCTGCGTAGGCCAAGACTTAAACATCTGCTCTTCCAAATCCACGTTCTTTTTTTTTTCTTAATAAATTTATTTGTTATTGGTTTTCAATTTCAGAATAACACCCAGTGCTCATCCTGTCAAGTGCCCCCCTCAGTGCCCGTCACCCAGTCACCCACATCCCCCGCCCTCCTCCCCTTCCAACACCCCTAGTTCGTTTCCCAGAGTTAGGAGTCTCTCATGTTCTGTCTCACTTTCTGATATTTCCCACTCATTTTTTCTCCTTTCCCCTTTATTCCCTTTCACTATTTTTTATATTTCCCAAATGAATGAGACCATATAATGTTTGTCCTTCTCCGATTGACTTACTTCACTCAGCATAATACCCTCCAGTTCCATCCATGTTGAAGCAAATGGTGGGTATTTGTCGTTTCTAATGGCTGAGGAATATTCCAGTGTATACGGAGACCACATCTTCTTTATCCATCATCTTTCGATGGACACCGAGGCTCCTTCCACAGTTTGGCTACCAAATCCACGTTCTTGAAGTTCCCACCTCGCAACTCCTTACTCATAGTTTTCAACGACACGTGATGCCCAGCTAGTCCTCTGTGAGCCCAGCATCCGTAGCTGATTGGTTCCTTAGCAGACATTTGTCCTCAAGGAAGTCAATCTTCAAGTCCAGGGCATGAACTGCAGTCAGACTCTACTGATGGGCTCCAGTGGGAACACACTGGGTTGGTCAGATCTTTCCAGGGGAATTTGAAAGCTAATTGGAAGACAGGTAGGAGAACCCAAAGGTAGAAATGATAAGTAGTGGCTGGTTTACTTAGGATAATGACAGAGAACCAGATAGGGGTTAACGCCCTCTTGCCGTGGAGACACGGAAGAGTCAGTGAGGTCAGGAGACAGAAATTAGCTATGGACCAACTTTTCAGTTGCTAAACTGGGTTTTCATCTTTGTAAGATGTGACTATATAGCTTTTCCTATATTTTTATACTTCTTTTTATGCGTCGTTTCTTGTTATCTCATCAGTTTATAGCCGTGCGGTTGCCCTTGGTTTTTCTGGTGCCTGGAGGAATAGCTAAGGTTCTATCTTAATTATTTCTGCTGGATGCCTACAATAATTTTGCTGTAAAGTATTTGTTGCCGTTCAATAAATAGCCATTGCTTGAATGACTTGAATAACTCTTGGGTTTTTTTTTTTTACAACCCAAACTATTTTTTAACTCCAGAAAAAAAAATTGTAAGAGTATGTAGCTGAACGTAACATACCTCGCACAGTGGTTCCTCCAGAGGGTCTCTAGTTTGGAGTTTCAAGGTGAGTTCTGCCACCTAGGATCTTTTTGTTTTTTTTTTTTTTTTGTAACATCACTCCATTTTTTGGATGGGAGATAGCATCTCTCTACTCTAAGATGGTAAATAACCCTATGGATAAGTGGGATTTCTCTACTTTCACATATTTCTGGTGAATTGGCACAGTGAGCAAAGTCTGAAACTGAGAAGGACAAACCCACATGTGTTAGGGTTCTCCAGAGAAAAAGAACTGATGATAAGGTATCTCTGTGAAGAGATTTATAATAGGATTTGGCTCAAGCAGATATGAGGCTGACTAGGCCCACAGCCTGCTGTGCACAAGCTGGTGAACCAGGAAAGTCGACGCGAGTCTGAAGGCCTGAGCACTGGTAGCCATGGGTATAAAGACCCATAGGCCAACTTCTTGAGAAGCAGGAGCTCTCATGTCCAGGAGCTAGAAGAGATGAATGCCCCAACTTAAGAAGAGATAGAGGGAAGTTTTCCTTCCTTTGCCTTCTTGTTCCCAGTTCATTGGATGATGCCCATCCACACTGCTGAGAGCAAATCTCTTTATCCAGCCTACTGAATCAAATGCTAACTTCTTCCAGAAACTCCTTACAGACACACTCAGAAATACTGTTTTGCCAGCTATCTGCACACCCCTTAGCCCAGTTGACACATAAATTTAACTGTCACAACACACATGCAAGAAAATCATTATCTGTAAATAAAGATTGCAGCAGAATGGACCCTGACTCGAAATAGGACCTGAATGGTGGAGGGACTCATGATAGAGAAACAGCTTGAATCCCACCCTAACTCTGCAACTGACCTCGCAGAACTCTGGAATAAAGGAAAAAACTCGAATTAGGAGTCTGGCATCTCTGCTGTGGGAACCCCTCATAAAAAAAATAGAAGTAGAAGCAAAGTGATTTCCCTACTAATGGGGAAGGAGAAGAGCTCCAGAGGCCTAGCAAGGTCAGAGACCTAGAGATTTTTGCAATATGTCATGAACTTCGATCTCTGGGCTGCAGTGCAATAGATCAATGTGGGAGGAGGCACACGTTAAAAATGCCTCCCGGAGATACCAGGTCTAACTGCTGGAAAACTGAAAATACTACCATATATATATATATATAAAAGTGGCCCTTGCAGACGTGATTAAATTTAGGATTTTTGAGATAGGGATATTATCCTGCATTATCTGAGTGGCCCGGAAGTAGGGTCACAAGTCTTCTTAGAGAGGCAGAGGGAGATATGATACAGAAAGAGAGAAGACAACTTGGCCACAAGGTAGAGATTGGTTAACATAGGCACAGTCAAGGAATGACTGCGGCCACGTGAAGCTGGAAGAGCCAAAGAACCAATTCTCCCCTAGAGACTGTGGTGTCACGGAACTGCGTTTTCCTGGATTTGTCCCGGTGAGACTGGTTTTGGGCCTCTGGCATCCAGAACTAGGAGATAATACATTTCTGTTGGCTTCAGGCCACGAAGTTTGCGGTGGGTAATTCATTACAGAAGCCGCAGGAAATGACAAGAGACAAGAACCACCTAAAAGAGGGACCGGAGGTGTGGCAGACACTGAAGCAGAGGGTGGTAATTCCCCACCCAGGGGACTTTGGGAAGAAAAGGGACCTTACCTCTGATGGCCAGGCTGGTATCTACTGCCTCATTCTTGGTAGTATTTGGAAAGGAAAATCTGAGGAAAGCCTGGATTTTTTTGTTAACCAAATAAATACAGCTTTGAGCCATAATATTGGGGAGTCTCGGTGTGAGTTAGCACGTAAGGCAGCTTGAGCGATAGTGAACATGGGGCTGACATTACTATTACGTGTCCTTCATAGATTTGCTACCGCAGCTACTCTTATTTTTATTCCTCCCTCCATCCCTCCCTCCCTCCTTCGTTTTCTCCCTCCGTCCCTCCCTCCCTCTCTCTTTACTTCTTTGAAAAGCGAGGCAGTGGGTACACAAAAGCTTTATAAATTAAGAAATGGTTGAAATAATTTTTATGAAGGGTTCCTTGGTGGTACCTGGCATTTCCCAAGTCAGGGAAGAGGGATTTTGGTCACGCTCTCCGGTGCCCTGGCTTCGTCCGCCCACATTGCTCTTCGGGCTTGCTAGTCCCTTCCTTCTACTCTGAGGTGGACTCTTCGCTGCTCCCGACCCAGCTTCAAGCTGCTGCAGATCGCCTGCCCAAAGTCAATTCTGTCTTCGCTGTTAAACTCCCTCACTGCACCAGGCTCTGGTCCTCCAAAGCTTGTGGAGCAGTTGTGCCACGTGCATGTGTAGGTCTCACTATCAGTCCTCTCTCTACCCCGGATGTTTGATGACGCCATCCCTCTCTACTGCATAGAAGTGTCATAGATGTCACTGATGGAAGCTCTCTGGTGCGTTGGGATCCCTGAAAGGTATAAAAGAGGCCCAAGGTTTCCATACACTCAGAAGTAAGCCTCCACATCTTTATTGATCGTCTTTCAAAACAACTCATTGATGATCTGGCTGATTATGGAAATGGAGTAGGATATTATGGAAGGCAGTGACTACAATCCTGTTCACCTCATAGGATTAGAACCTCAGCCCTCAGCTTTCTCGCTGGGTTATGTAGCAGCCAGCTCATGATCCCTATGATGGGACTCTCCTATGACCTGTCCTTTTAACCCTCACCCCAAGTCAAAATACCCCAAAATCTCCGCCTTGGCCATAATATGTAGTGGGGGAAAGCTCTATGCAGTCATATGATCTGTAGAAGTATTCCCCAGAATGAAGACTGCCTCCTACGGTGTTGAGCAGAACACTCTAGCATCCTTGGTGCCTGTGTTAGTGGCTGGAGTGAGCCGGGAGATCTGTGAAAGTTTGTAAAAGAAATCAGCTCTCACATTTACTTAGAGCTCCCTAGTTTTCGAAGGACTTCTGAAACTCTTTTCTCATAAATCTTTGAAGAGGCAGCACACAAGCACTCTTCTTGGAGTTGGAAAGGAGCCCGAGAAATCAGCACAGTTCCATCTTTTTTACACAAAGGAGGATAAGTGGCTTGAAGAACGATGATTTGGTTAATACCAGAAACACCTGGGGCCTTGTGATCTTTTGCTGCCTCTGTAGGATCTTCCTTTTCTCCCCATAATAATATCTGATGGATACTCGTCAGTAACTATTGGTAGAGATGACGATGCCGTCTATCCATCTGGGTCCCAGACCTGTCAAGAGATGATCCCATTTGTGCCCTATTTACCTGACCACACCATCTCTCCAAACCATTATCTTAAATGTCTTTTTCTGCCTCCTTATCTACTCCTCTCCTCTCCTCGGTAACTTGAGATCTTCGAGGTTGTATCCTTAATTAAAAAATGTTTTTTCCCATCACGACCAGAGAATGAGTCCAAAGGGACATATAAGTAGTGGTGGGCGGCGGGGGGGGGGGGGGGAGGGGGGAGGGGAGGAGGACATGGCCTCGACAGTATGACCAGAAGAGTGAACAGTGACAAGCACCAGCACGACCAATGTCACAATCAATCATTGACATTCTGCTTGTGGTGAGGAGACTTAATTAAAATCTATGTAACCATGTTGAAAAATACTTTCTAATTTACAAAACGAATGGCTTTCCCTTGCCCTTTTAAAGGTGGGCCCTATTATGTATATCTTCCCAAACCATAGCTTTCTGCGCTGTAAACCCTTGAAAAAAATTTAGCAGAGGTCGCATAAGCCTAGAAAAGAATAAATAGGATGGTTATTAGGTATCGGAGAGTACAACTGAGCTAGGGTCAACCATATGACTGTCTCTTGAGGCCCCAAGCAGAGCTCAAAATAAAAAATAAAATGCTATCATTTGATGCCCCCTCGGGACGTATCAGTGTATTGGACCTATATATCTTGTTTTCTTTATCTGCAAAATGGACTTGATCATAATTCCCTTGGAGATCTGCTAGGAGCGCTGAATGAGATAAACAAGAAGATTGCAGTGTGAAGAATGGAATATAATGAATGATTAAGGGAAGCTATTTACCGCCCCCCCTCCTTGCCCCTCGTGTATCTCCTTTCCCTCCCCTCCTTTTCCCTTCTGTGAATTTGATCAAATGATCTGGAAAACAGTAATGCATCTGCCTGGGGGGACCTCCAGGCGTGGCTGCTGGGATGCAGAGAGAATCCGAATCACCAAACCACCACATGCATAGCAGAGAGAGGAAAAGGCTCTGCGGAAGCTGATGCAGCCTTTTGGCTTCTGGTCGAAGTTGCAAATACATCTACTCCCCAGTGAGCCCAGGAGCGATATTTGCTGACTTAAGTTTCTCTTTATATCCACTCTGACTTACTGAGTGTTTCTTAATACCTAGAATACATATTCTCAGCAGGTAAACAAAGATTTTCCTTCATTTCAATAACAAAAATAAATATGTATCCAAAACTCACTTTTATGTGAGGGAGACAAATACCAAAGAAGAACAGACATACAACAATCAGAAAAAGTCAGTGAAATGGTTAAGAAAGTAAACCGTGGAGAGCCTTACATTTAGTTATTTATCCTTATATTCAAGGGCTTATGAAATAAGAGCAACTTCTGTGAATAAGGAATAGTAGAAATATTATAAATTGAAAATAAGATTGCCATATCTGATTAAGAACAATTTGTTTTTTTATTTTTTTTTAATTTTCATTTTTTAAAGATTTTATTTATTTATTCATGAGAGACAGATATATATAAAATATCTATATATCTCTATCTATCTATCTATCTATCTATCTATCTATCTATCTATTATCTATCTATCTATCATCTATCTATAGAGAGAGAGGCAGAGACACAGGCGGAGGGAGAAGCAGGCTCCATGCAAGGAGCCCGACGCGGGACTCAATCCTGGGTCTCTAGGATCAGGCCCTGAAGGCGACGCTAAACCGCTGAGCCACCGGGGCTGTCCCTGATTAAGAACAGTTTAAAAAATATACAAAGGACTCTTATTTTTTTTTTTTTTAATTAAATTTTATTGGTGTTCAATTTACCAACAAAGGACTCTTAAAATGCAACAATAAGAAAACAAAAAACCCAGTTAAGAAATGGATCAGAGCTCTTAACAGAGACGTCACCAAGGGAGACAGATGGCAAATAAGCATCAGAAAAGATGCCTGGCATCATGTGTCATAAGGAAAATGCAAATCAAACAACATTGAGATGCCACTGAATACCTATTAGAATGACCAAAATCTGGCACCAAATGCTGGCAAGGAAGCCACTATGTGATTTAGGATCTCTATAGTTCCACGACCCCGTGTGGTCTCTAGGTCTTAGTCCATAACCTGTACTTCCCACTCAAACTTCTTACACCTGCGCCTATTCCCTGCTGACCTCTCCTTTCCTACTTCTTTCAGAAAATGCTGACCATCTGATGGTATTCCCGCATTTTACCTCCACCAAGCCCTTAACTGTACCTACAGCAGCACCCATATTTTCTCATTAAAACAGACTTCGATGTCTATCAAAGGTCAGTGCCTCCTCTAACGCATCGCATCCTAATGGGTTTTCTTTGCTTATGTCTTTGTCGCTGTGGCAGACTCATTTATTTTCACTGTCCGGTACCTTCCTCTCCTTGCCTTCCTCTTCTTTGCCACTATCAGCAAAAGAGCGTGATGGGGAAGGACTCATCTCAGAAACAAAGTGAGGTGTTAGTGAGGTGTTCTTTGAAACCCTCCGATGCCCTAAGGTTGTCTCTCCCCTGGCCTTGGCAGTGAAGTCTTGAAAGAACTGCTTCCCTGGGGGCCGCCCCGCTCCTTCCCCTCTTGCCCCCCAGCCTGGTGTCCTGGCCTCCCTCTAATCCCTGTGCTGAAATCTTTACCATCTTTGACGTTTTCAAGACCAAGCAACATTTGTCAGACCTTCATTTCCTTGTTAATCCCTCAATCCCATAGTCGGCCTGGTGGACTTTTTTTTTTTTTTTTTTTTTTTTTTTTAAGACTCTCCAGGTTGGTTTTATTGACTCATTGCTCGCAACTCTTGCTTTATTTTCCTGCCTTGTCCAAACCATCTACTCAGTTTTGCAAGTGTCTGCGTAGGCCCGGGCCGAGCCTGGGGCCCTCTTCCTCTCTTTCTCTGAACTACGGACTCAGATCTTCTCCAGGGGTTTCAACACCACTTTCTGGTGGTGACGCCCAAATGCCTTTTCTCAAGTTAAGACTTCTCCTGGAGCTCTTGGTCCATGTCCAGGTATCCAACTGTTTCCTTGCCATTCTTGGAACCTTGATCTCTGACTCCGGCTTCTCCCAAAAAAATCCACCCAGTCCTCCCCAGGTTTTTTTTTTTTTTTTTTTTTTGCATATCAGCGAATGACAGGTGACTATTTCCCCAGTTGCTTAAGCCCAACGTGTAAAAGAAGGGAAGGGAGAAGAAATGGGTAGGAAATATCAGAAAGAGAGACAGAACATAAAGACCCCTAACTCTGGGAAACGAACTAGGGGTGGTGGAAGGGGAGGTGGGTGGGGGGTGGGGGTGACTGGGTGACGGGCACTGAGGGGGGCACTTGACGGGATGAGCACTGGGTGTTATTCTGTATGTTGGCAAATTGAACAGCAATAAAAAATAAATTTATTATTAAAAAATGAAAAAAAATAAAAGAAAGCCCTGATTTCGTTTTTTTTTTTTCTTTCCAGAGTGGCCTCCTCTGCACCCTATGCAAGTTTTATCGGTTCTCCCTTCAGAATATCTCAGATCTGACCACTTTTCCCTGATTCCGTCTCCCCTCCTCTTGCCAGAGCAGGATCACGTGATGTGTAGACTCTCATAATAGCTTTCTAAATGCTGGTTTCTCTGCTTTGGCCTTTACGTCTGTTGGGTTCCATTTGCTGTGCAGCAGAGGCATCTTTTCAAAATGCAGATCGTCTTCCATCATCCTCTTGCCCCTGCTTTCCACTGCACGTAGAATAAAATCCCAACTCTTCGCCAAGGCCTCTTCTCCGTGTGTCCCTCTGGTCTCTTTGTGCTTTGTCTTTCCTTTGCTCACACACTTGGCACCTGATTTCCTTTGTTGTTGTTCTGTGATCTTCTCAACTTGAGGTTTCTTAGCTTTTTTTTTTTTTTTTGTAGCAGGTGCTTCTTTATCCCCCAGATCTTACCTAAAACACCACCCACCTCAGGACTTGGTCTCCACCACTGTACCTACCCTAGATACCTACCTTACCCTCACATTTTTAACCATCTCGCGCATTTGTTTCTTTTCTTTTACTCATTCCACATACACATGTAGAATGAGAGCCCCTTAAAAGCAGGGGCTTTTAGGTTAACTAAAGCTCAGTCTATTTGCACCACCTGTAATCAGCACATAAAATAGTCATTTAATATTTCAAAATTAACACGTATATCAAAATAGATCATTTCAACATGTATAAAGTATATCTTAGTATGTTTTATTTTCCTTATATGTGTATCTTTTTCTTTTTTTTTCTTTTTTTTGTGTATCTTTTTCATTAGGAATAATTTTTGAGCTTAAATGTCTCTCTGGAAGGAATTGAGATGTTAATGAGTCCCCCTCTTTTTTTTTTTTTAATATGATCTACCAAACATTTCATGTCTTATATAAACAGATTTCTTGATATTAAACCATCCTTCATTTTTAGTGTCTACTCTAGCTGTTTCAGGTTTTGTTAATGTTTTAACACCTCGATGTATTCTATTTGGTGATCTTTTATTTAAGGTTTTCATATAGAGAACATGAGATTAATTATAGCCAATAATTTACAGTCCCTTATGGTTGATTTTTATTGCTCACTGGGCCATTTCTTACATCACGAGAGCAGTGATTCTCAACTGAGTGAGAGTGTGTCTTTCACGTGACATTTAACAATATCTGGAGAATTGTTTGCGGTCTTAGTTGGGAGAAAGGGAGGAAAGAGGCACTACTGAAATCTAGAGGGTTCTGCTGCTAAATGTCTCATGATGCACAGGACAAACCCCCACAACGAGGAATTATGTGGCCTGAATGTCTGTCTACTACCGTTGAGCTATCTTGCTCAGGATTAATACCTCTTCCTTCTTGTGTAGATCTGCTTGGGGCATAAATGCCTCCAGCCTGGGGAGATACCCAGGCCCAGCCCACAAAGAGTCTGCTTGTGTAGGAGAGTTCTTGACAGAAACTTTAATTGGGATAAATAGCCTTAATTGGGGCAGGTGAAATAAAGCTCATCAGGCGAATTGAGAGTATTTCAAATTACTATGACTTCCCATCTCTAGACCTGCATTTGGGCCTACCGAATGCAGTTTGCATATTCACACCCAGATTGTGCACTTCTTTATAGTACTTGAGGTCCAGGTTGAAATAACAAAGGATTGATACCACTGAAGGCTGCGGCCTCTGGCTGCCTCCTCCTCTCTCCCCCAGCCTTAAAGATCTCAATTTTCCCTGGGGGCAGTGCAGCATAGAACATCCTAATTCTGTTCTAGGATATTAATCCCATCATATTCATTTGTTGTGGTTGGTTATTTTATGACTAGGCTCTGTTGTAAATTCCTCAAGAATATTAACTAATTAGTTATTAAAAACTCCTATTAAGAGATACAGCCATAATCTTTAACTGTGGGGAACCCAAGACAAAGAAAGATTAGGTGACTTGTCCAAGGTCATAAGATCATAAAGCTAGTAGACCACCAAGGCAGTTTGGCTTACGATTTCATGGCTTCTCATCTCTGCTCTTTTGCCTTTCCTAGCAAAATTGTAATTAAATTAATAAGATTAAAAAACCCCATTAATGTGAATGTTTAGGAGAAGAAATTATTTGGATTATGATTTCTTTGCCTTGCTCATTTACGTATTTTTTATCATATTCTAACACCCACTTGTACAAAGAGATAGCAGACACTTAAAATGTTTCAGGAAAATAAACACAATAATCAGGGATAAGCAGCTTAAAATTGAGAAAATCTATTTACTTATGTTTTAAATATGAAACATAAACAAATACTGCTTTTTTTAAAGCTGCAAAGCAGCCCATTGCAGAGCCAACACCATAAGTAATAACAATGACCATAATGGCTAGTTTATTAAAGTCCCTACTATGTGTCAGCTGTTATGCCAGCCCTATTATACACCTTTATTTACACTGCACAAAGCTAATTATATGAGATAGAAACTATTATTTTGTCCGTTTTAGAGATGGGGACTCTAAGATCATTTTTTGTTTGGTTGGTTTTTTTAAAGACTTTATTTATTTGAGAGAGAGAGAGAGTGCATGCACATGTGAGCATAGTGAGGAGCAGAGGGGAGGAGCAGAGGGTTCTGCAGAAGCAGAGGGAAAGGGAGCGGGAGAGGGAGAAGCAAATCCTGCTAAGCCCAGCCGGGGCTCCATCCCAGGACTTTGGATTAAGAGTCAGTTGCTTAACTGACTGAGCCACCCAGGTGCCCTGGGAACCTAACATTATAAGAGATAAGTTGACCGGTCTGAGCTTATCCAGCTTGTACATGGTGAAGCAGGATTTTGCCTTTGTGTTCCCCTCCCCCTTCAAAGCCTCTCATGCTTTTGACGACAGCAGCCTTCATCAAAATGTTGCATTTGGAACATGGTTTGTGATCACAAAATTAAGAAATTCCCCCCACCCCGAACCCTTCACTAACCAGAAGAGTTAGGATGATGGCAATGCCAAGTGGTGGCATTCCCCATCAGCAGTTTGAAGGGATGTGAGTCAGAATCTTCCTCCTTTGTTAGAGGAAGACCATATTCTGAAGGCAGCCTCTCCTGGAGTAACTGCAAGGGCTTTATTTCTATATCCATTTCTTAGGGTTGAACGGAGGCTTTATAAAATCCTAATTTTATATAATTGCTTTCAGTATTTATTAAGCATCCTAGCAAGGGGGAACCAAAGTCATTGCTGAGTACCCACACACCTGGAAAAAAGGAAAATGAGGGCTAGCATCTTTTCCTAATGGTATTTGGTATTAGTTCACAAGCCTCGATCTGATTTCAGATGTTCTGATTTCTGTAAATGACCGTTGATGAAAACAAACCATAAAAAACAGATAAGCATTCACAAATTTGAATGCTGAGCTTCTGGGACTTTGGCACTTGTTGTAAAATTAGGTAAGATTTAGAAGGGAAAAAAAAGAACGACTTCTAGAGAAATCGGTTCAGCTTTGCTGGCTTATCCCTGGTCGCCATCTTTTGAAAGGTCAGAAAATCCTTGAGGAGATTCAGATTCATGAGCAAAGTGAGCTCCTAGAAGCTGGGGATTTGACAGGGCTAGAAGGCCAAGTTGGAAGGGTAAGTTCTAAAATGGAGAAATGAAAGAGACGGTGAGGGAGAAAGGTGGCCTCGAAATATGAGGAACCAGGATATCTGCCAACAACAGAGGTGGGATAAGCCAACATCCTTCCTGTGGAAGTCAGCCGGCAGGTGAATGGCTTGGCTGTGCTGCTCCAGAGAACTGAGGCAGCCCCTTTAAAAAATTATTTACGTATTTAAAATCAATTAATTAACATATAATGTATTATTAATTTCAGGGGTAGAGTCAGTGATTCATCAGTTTGCATGTAATACCCACTGCTTATCACGTCACGTGCCCTCCTTAATGCCCGTCACCCAGTTACCCCATCACCCACCCTCCTCCCTCCAGCGACCCTGTTTCCTAGAGTTAAGAGTCTCTTATAGTTTGTCTTCCTCTCTGAGTTCATTTTATTTAATTTTTCCTTCCCTTCCCCTATGTTCATCAGTTTTGTTTCTTAAATTCTGCATGTGAGTGAAATCATATGATAATTGTCTTTCTCCGACTTATTTTGCTCAGAATGATACCCTCTGGTTCCATCCACGTCATTCCAAATGACAAGATTCCACTTTTTTGATGGCTGAGTAATCTTCCCTTGTGTATATACTCCCTATCTTTATCCATTCATCTGTTGATGGACATCTGGACTCTTTCCACAGTTTGGCTACTGCGGACATCGCTGCTATGAACATTGGGGTGTAGGTGCCCCTGTGAATCTCTCTGTGTGTATCCCTTGGATAAACACCTAACAGTGAAATTGCTGGGCAGTAGGACAACTCTGAAAAACACTATGGAGATTCCTGAAAAAGTTAAAAATAGAGGCAGGCACTTTTTAAAGAGGTCCAACTTAAAACAAGATCTTCAGATTCCACTTCCAATAAAATACAACCACCCCTGAATCCCATCTCATCTACCACCACCCCTCCAAAAAAAGAAAAAAAAAGAATAATAATGTTTATCAGGAAGCATTAGCCTTGGAAGGGACTTAATCTTGCAAATGAAAGCAACAAAGTTGTCAAGTGTAGACAAGGCACTAAGCTGCTTGCAACAATATTTGCTCACATTATCCGCATCTAGTGGGAGATGTTATTTTCTTGTTTATTATGTACTTCATGCTCTTGCAAGATTAGTTTCTGATTTTCTCTTAACTTTGGTGCCTTACATTTGGAAATGTAACTTTGCTTTAAAGGAGGTTTCTCATTTAATTAAAGAATGCATTCTAGAGCTTGACTGCTAATTAAAATCCAACATTTGCTTAACGTGGATGGGTTAATAATTATAGGAAAATCTTATTATTTTTTTTGTACTTCATGATTGAGTTGCTGTTTAATTTTGTACTCAATATTGTGATTAATATATGTTGCTGTATTTGATTTTGTCTCGTTTTTGAAAATAAGAGAGTAAAAAGGGTTCCCTTGTTTTTTAAGAAAATTTGCCTGCGTAACTTGTATTCCACTTGATCATCTTAAGGCGACAACCGAGTTTTCCGTCAAACCGATGTCTGTGCCCCAAATATCATTTGCTCTTTCTCTAAGCTGTCTCACGCCATTATTATAGATCAGTGTTAAATTTGTTTGATTGGCTTACATTCATCGGGTGTCTTTTTGATCTTAGGCTAAATCATGCAGGTGGAGAAATAGCCAAATATATATATATATATATATATATATATATATATATATATATAGTCCTGAAGAAGCTCACCACCTACTAAGAGAGACAGACAAGTGAAAAAGGCTTTAGAAAATCATATAATGTGTACAATAAAAGCATGGGTTATATATTTGAGGAGCAGAGGAGTCATGGCTTTAGAAATTATCTGAAAAGTTATGTCACAACCAACTTTTCTCAGTTGGCATCCTCCCATTTCATGTGACTTATTACTTTAAATCTCTTACTTTAGATTTATGACACAATCTCTAGTCCTTTTTCTTACAACTTCTATTTGCCAGTCAATTATATAAGTAAAATTGGCTAACAGTATGTGTAATTTCAGTGGAACGAAACACCAAGGCATCTGGCTTTTAATCCAACATATTTAAACTCAGCAGTTTTGTGCCTTTGATGTAGGGTTCAGATGTCAAGCTAATGTTTAGATGAAGATCAAATAGTCATAGTAACAGATGCTGCCTAGAGAGCCTCCGTGTTACACGATCCGTTCATACAGTAAGGAGGTCTCTTTACAGTGGACAGTGGTTCATACAGTAAGGAGGCCTCTTTACAGTAAAAATCTGGAATTACATAATAACTTTTTCAGGTATTTTTTGGAGAAAGTGAGGTTTTTTTTTTAAACATTAGCTGGACCATGGGGATGTCCAGCTTCTATTCTTTGTTTAGCAGATTAACACACTGATGCACGTATAAAATATGCCAACTGGAATGATGCCTGCCTTCTACCTTGTTTTTCACCTGGTCAAGTAATTTTCTCTCTGAAAGTCAGCCAGGCATATGGGAAAAGCTATTTTTCCAAATTTCAACCTTATGGCAGCATTATGTAAATGGCCTCTGAACATTATTATGTAATACAATGTGTAACATGTTAATAATGCAAAAATAGTAAAACATTTTCCTACACACACACACACACACACACACACACACAAATAAACAAAATCAAATATTCCTCGGGGCAAAATCTTAAGCCTTCAATATTTCTCCACCAAAAAAAAACAAATCACTGAAAATTTTAGGACAAGGTCTTTGTAGGTAGGATGTGAAGAATATATTTGAAGGGAGCAATAGATACTCCATATGACATTAGCTATGATACTCATGGTTATGAATACATATATTCTTGGTAATGCTATTTATAATAAGAAATGATAGAAAGCATCCTCAAAGACTGACGAGAGAATACTGGTAAGTTAAAATGACCAATCCTTCAGTGGAACATTGTATAACTATTTAAACTCATATTTTGTAAGAGTATACAACCACATATTAAATTTTCTCTTAATAGTAAGTGAATGAAGCGACAGTATATACATAGTATAGTTGCAACTATGTAAAGAAATTAAAGACAAGAGGAAAACCAGTATTATGCAGAAAACATGATGGAACAAAATTTACCAAAATATTAACTCATTCATTTATAATTCATTTATCATTTTATTCACTTATCCATTTACTTACATGATATTTATAAGGGGCCTTAATGCTATATATAGCAAGTAGATGTTGAGAATATAGTAAAGACAATAAGACAAACCCTGAGATTATGAAACAGACTTTTATCTGATTCTGACTGTAAGGTTTTAATACTCTGGCCTTTGAATTTGTTATTCTTTCTATAAAATGTGTAGATTTTTTAAAAAAATGTGTAGATTTTTTAATGATGGAAAAATTATTTTTTTCCATTATTGAAAAATGGGGGAAAAATTTACCACTAAAACAAAACACAAAAACAGAAATATTATTACTGTATCACAGATTTTCCTAAACCTGGATTTTGAGCCTGGCTAACTGATAATCTATAGATACAGTGGAGTTTCATTAGTGTTGGAAGAGACAATACATTTTGTTGTCAAGTGAAATCCCAGAGGAAAGTCCTTGGCAACATCTAATGACCTAACCTGAAATGGATCCAAGGTGATTGCAAATCTATAGCTTAGGTCTTATGAAAAACATATTAGAAACGTTAAGAATTCAAAGTGTTAGTAGCTATTTAGCCACAAAGGCCACACTGACTAACTTAGATTTTGTCTCAGTGATATCAGACCTCAAAAAACCAAAACCAACCCAAAAAAACCCTAAAAAAAAAAAAAACTCAGTTACTCATCAAAACACTGTTTTACCAATTTTCTCTGCTGAACCCACATACTTTTTCTACCATTTAATGAATAACATTCACCAGTCCTATTATAATATCATAATCTTGTGGCTCAGTCCTATCTCAGTTCTAGTCCTTGATAAAGAATGCCCAGACACCTGCTCATCCACCTTTCCCATATGTATCTCCAGCCTGGAAACGCGGGATCCCCTCCTAGAGAACATCCACTACCTTTATCACACTTGCCAGAGAGGTTTCAAAATTGCCTTTCTCACTTCACAGACCAAAGTGGCCAGTACAGAGCATCAGTGGGCTCCCTGAATACCTCCCTACCGGTCTCCTCTTTGTTCCCAGAATCTGGCATTCCTTCCCTCCCACATCATGTTCCCTGAGTTCAAACCCCAGTGCTTTAGGATGCCATTATCCTCAGGCTGCAGTCTTGAGTCACAAACCCTATACCTCAAAGAAATATGGGCCAGGGGTGTGTTCCTATCTTTTACCCACAACTTCTCTATGCACTGTTTCCTCTCTCTTTCTGGAACCTCTTGACTATTTGAATTCCCACCCCGGTAAGTTCTTCTGAGGTTCACATTAGATGTGGTAAGCCAGCTGCCAACCGCCCAGCTCAGATGGAGTAAATGAAGAATGAAGCCATAGCTTTCTGTTCCATTGGGAATTGCCTTCTGTTCTACATTGTGCGGTATGGCAGGGAGATAGGATTTTTCCCCCCATTGAATGAGCTTCAAGTCAGGTCAAATAATGACAATGCCATATGAATGGGGCTCTCCCAGGAAGGTCTGAGATGCATCAAACAGTAACAGTGCTCCGGAGATGGGACTTTTTAAGGAGGTCCAAGCCCCGTCTGCCCCTTCTGTGGTTGTAAGACCCCTGCCATGGAGTGGGGAGAGGCGGTGGGAGTAAGACAAGTTAAAATGTCCCAAACATCCACTGTTTTTGCTGACGTTTAGCAGTTTTTCTTAGATAAATGCTCTTTATACAGTTATAATCCTTTCATTAATTTCCAGAGTTCTGAAAAAGTTGATTTGGACCATTTTGCCCACAATTTTTGTTGCTTCTGTTGGAGGCACAGATGTGCAGAGGTTCTCAGCCCATCATTCCCGAAATTACCCAATCCCTCCCTCTAGTAATAAAAGCTTTCTCGGTTCTGAAAATAAGTATAAAACCTGGAGGTGGGAACTAGATCTGTTCTCGCCCCTTACAAGTAACCAACCAGCTTCATGGATTTGTTTTTTTACTTTTATTTCTACCAAATTGTCTTAAACTCTCTCAAAGTCTTGCCTTTCATCCTTTCATAGACATTTGATTCCAAATAACTCCAGGTGAATAATTTAAATGATTGTTTGCTACCACTTGCTATGAACTACCAGGGCTCCATTGATTGCCAGCACCCACATTATTAGTGCCTTTAACACTTAACCCATCAAAGAACTTGAACTTCTTTATAGTGGTCTCCATGGCCGCCCAATCAATAGGAACCTCAGTACCCAGCCCAGTACTGTCTAACCCAATACATCTAATTTAATTAGATTTTTTTTTTCACAGAAACTTTTATTAGGTACAATTATTTATTTGTTTTCTTTTAAAAAATTTTTAGTTTGTTATATGTTTATCCAACGTGGATTTCTCAAAGCAATTTTCTCAAAGCAAATAGCCTTATCCACTTCGTTTATTGTTGTATCGCTAGCAATTTTAACACTAGAAGGCACTTAGTGGGAACGTTGTGAATGTCTGTTGCATGCCTCAAACTAAATCAGAATTTACCGTGTCAAGAAGAAGAAAACTTTTGTTTTAATATAATTTTCAAATAATTAGGTGTGAATAACAACCAAAACTGACCACGTAGTTGATTTCATGACTGGATTCTCAATGAATATTTGTTGAAATAATGAATGAATAATGAGTAAATGTTTTCACTGCTTTGTGAACAAAAATCAAGTGAGGCTCTGAGTGTATCCTTGGTACAGATTGTTTAAGTATCCTCTTACTACAAAACGGCAGC
This sequence comes from Vulpes vulpes, assembly GCF_048418805.1. NCBI lineage: Eukaryota > Metazoa > Chordata > Mammalia > Carnivora > Canidae > Vulpes > Vulpes vulpes. The sequence goes on along the minus strand of NC_132784.1, from coordinate 89,372,042 downwards.
GGCATAAATTTGAGGGTGGGTGATGGTCTGGAAATGTTGGAAAGGAATGGTTCATTGGCAGGTGAAGCGGGGGCCATGGCAGTCCTGGAGGAGCGATGCTGTGGTAGGAGTTTAGGCTGTGACCTGAATTCAGAAAGAGGTAACATGAGACAAAAACTCAAGCTTACCTCCTTTCCCCCAGATTTTACAGAATCTAAATAATTGGAAAATAGGCCCAGCTATCCTGCCTTTGGAGCTACCATACCAGGAGACATCTGGCTCATGTAGTTATTGGGTTGCTTGCTTCTACCCGCATTAACCCCTGGAAGTTAACTGGGTTGATGTCATCTTCAGCTTTGTTATAGATGGAGCAGGTAGCATTCAGCAGCTTTCCAACAGGTGCCCCAATAGATATTTGCTAAATAACAACTGCCCACTCCGTGCCCGTAAAGTTACCAAAGATCTATCCACCTGCAAGGCAGTGTCCTTTCACAGAATCTCGTATTTTGGCTCCAAGTATCATGAGATCTTCTCTGCCTGAGCCATACGTTGCTGTGCTGAGAGCGAAGGCTGCTTCCCTCTGGTGTCATGTCACTTCCACTTACACACCACTCCAGAGCTAACCCATCCTGCTTGGACTTTAATTAAATAACCTTCAAGGATGAAGTACCACAGGGGGCAAGGTCGCAGGGATCGCTACAATTATTTCCTGCAGCTATTGATTTTACACTAATGATCTTAAATGATGCATAGCTCTAGATCCAGCCATCTCACTCAGAATGGCAGGTGTGGACTTGTGCTTTGGCTCCCACAAGAGACCAGAGCAATTTGGACAGATTTAAACTTGTTGATGCTATTTCTAAGTGTGAAGGAGGACGAGAGTCTGAAATAAGGAGGTTATGCAAAAATATAACAGAGGGTATGACATTAAGATGAGAGGCTTTGGAACCAGAAAGAACTAAGTTCAAATGATAGTTTTTCCATAACTGAGGGCCTGGAGCACAGAGCTCAACACCTCTGAGGGGTTTTTTTTTTCATCATTAAAATAGAGATGATGATGTGTATTTTATATTTTTTAGAGTATAGAAGATGGCAATTTAAAATCATTACCCATTCTGCTATGATAATTGCTCCTTCCTTTTCTGCTTTTATTCAAGACATTGGATACATATTTAACCCCCTAGGGATGTTTATCTTTAATACTTGGAGCACCAAAAGCCTTCAAGTATCAAATAAGTATATACCTAATGATGGGATTAGGCTCTCAACCTGGCTATGGTAAAATAGGAAAACACTTGAGTTGGGACTTTAAAGAGCTGGTTTTGGAACCAAATTTTACCCTGCTGTGGGGTTACCTTCGGTAACTTTTTGCCCTCTCTGAGCCTTTTGTACTTTTTGAAAAAGTATGGATACCAATGGATCCCACACTGGTTGTTTTAATGACAAAAGAGATTAAAAACATGAAAGCATTTGACTGACACATAAGTTCTATAAAGTGTCAATAGACATTATCCCACAAATACACCTTAGTGGTCAGAATCCCTGAAGGACCAGGAATGGAGGCATTTTCACAGCTTTACAGAGAGTATTGGTTTAAAAGCCACTGCTGATAACTTAGGAAATGATGTGCATGTGCAAGAAAGCAGTTGTTTTTCTCCTTTTCTTTGACTTCTGATGCCGAAGTGACCAATAATCAAGAGGTTGAAGAAATCAGACCTTAAGAGTAGAAGCTTACATTAAGAAACAAAGTTGTAAAAACAGTCATGAGTCATAGCTCCCTCCCTCTCTCTCTTCTCACTCCCCCGACACCCCCCGGGATCCATGACAGTAGCTGTACTCCTTTGCTTTATGGCAGATTCTTTCATGATGAAGACAAACTCCTGTGTCAAACTGGCATTTTCTCATATGAGTTCCTCATGGTATTTTTTTATCTTCTAATTTTTCAAGACTATTTCCCCAGTTCTTTGGGTTGAAATACTCACACTCTGACCCTAACTTACTGTGTCCAAAATTCACATATCTACTTACTTATCTTCTTCTCTAGCAAAGTATATTCAGAATCTACTATATGTGCTCCCTATATTCTAGATCTTGGAAGTCCTACTAAACATCTTCACCTCACTTAGAAGGGAAGTCAAATGAATGAAAAATGAATGACTAATGTCCCAATAGTGAGTGTAAGTAAGGAATGTCATGGAAGGCATTTGGAAAGAAATGAGGGCTAAGTTGAGGACAACGGGGGTGAGTGGGCCAAGGTAGTGATGCTGGGGATAGAGAATAGGCTTTCAGGGCAAGTTTGAGAATCTGTAAATAATTTCAAATAGGCAGAGCAGAGTTCAGGAGGGAAGGGAGGGTAGTATCTGAATGAGTTGGACAGGTAATTTGACTGATCATGTGCTACTTTGTGGTGCAGACAGTGATGCCCGCCCACACCTCCCTCCAAGCATTTCTTTCCCTGTCTACTGGGAGTGCTGTAGGCCAATAGGCTCCATTGCTAGGGAAGCAACACCTTGCTGTTCAGGGATTGCTTAGCCTGTAGAGCCCCCTTGCTCAACATCATAGCCCTTCTTGGGCTAGCCCATACATAATGGCTCAGTGAGAGAGAGGATAAAGATCTGGCCAGCTCCACTTTGGAAGGCCATTCTAGTACTAGCGTATCCCATGAAGTGGCCAGTACTTCCCTTGGCCCTGCAGCAGAGCTCAACTACTCCTTCTGCTAATTCTTGCTCCCTCTACCTCCCCTCCAGAGGTTTTGATATTGTGGGCAGTGCTTAAAATCCACTTCTCAGGGATTTCAGCCTACTACAGACATCACATCTCGGGGGGTTACCTCATCATGCTGTGCAGCGACCCTCATCTTACAAATAGAAAATGAAGACTAGAAAAGGACGGTAATTTGTCAAAGAACCACCATTAACCATTGGCTGTATAGGTTCTAGAATCTAGGTATCTGGCCTCTAATTCAGTCCTCTTTCCCTATAATGGAAACATTGCCATTGGTGTGCAACTTCTGTGAACTGGAAAGAGAGGACTTTGTGAGTTGGCCCTATCTCCCCTCGCCAGTCTCCTCTCTCATTACTGTCTCCTTACCTTCTGTGCTATAGCTCTAAGAACTTGTTTTCAAGTCTCCCAGTGTGGGTGATGAGTTATTTCAGTCTTCATTATCTGTGAATAACTCTCCAGCTAGAGTCCCCGGCTCCTGCCCATTGGCTGCCTGGCTACACATCTAAAGCAAGAGTTTATCCGTGGAGTCTTTTGCCTCCTCTGGGCAGAATTAGACAAGTGTGACAGCCCCTTTGTAACCTTATAATGTGCATAACTCCCAGAGAATATACTCTCTGTTTTCTTAAGTTTTCCCATTATAGGCTCAAAGTTCCTTAAGACCTTGATAATTTCCCCCCTCATTTCTGTATTTGCATCACTTAGGACAATCGATAGAAAACAAAATAAATAGAAGAAGTTATAAATTAAAAAAAAAAGTAAAAAAAAAGAAGAAGTTATAAATTTACAAAGACTTTTGGGCATATGAGCTTCAAAATAAATAATGATGATGCTGATAGTAGTAGCGATTACAATAATCATGAATATTTGAAAGAGCATAACAACATTAAAGAACTTTGACAAATACTTTGTACTATTAGGAAATATCATCCAAAATATGAAAGATATGTGGAAAAGGATGACTCTTTGTCCTTTCAAAATTACACCAGAATATCATCCACCAAAGAATCATTTACTTCTAAGTGAATGCATATTTGATTGACATTGTATTTAGTATTTATTAGAAGCATGAGTCCGTAAAATTACACATTTTGAGATGTGTTTTTCTGGGGTAAAAGATATCTATACAGCTTAAGGATATATTGCTCTAGTGATCTTACTCCAGTGTCCTTTCTTTCAGTGCTTGTTTTTACTCAGTTTCTCTAATTCTCCGTTGGACTAGCTTTACCATCCTGCTGTTTCTTCCATTTATTACTTCAACCTTTGACAGGTGCTCACTATATATTTGTATAAGAGGCATGTTTTTCATGTTTTTGAAAATTATGCTTTGACAGTCCTTGATGTGAGATGAGCAAAATAGAGGTACCTAACCTAATTATACATATGAGTAACTAAGACTTTAAATGAGCTGAATTACCTGGTATGTAATGGTGGCAGGTTTCAAATCTAATTCTCTTGAGTTTGGCACTTTGTGTGCACACGAGAATCTTGGATGTGTTTGGGAATGTGTCAGATGGTAGGAAGCTAGTTCTCAGAAGAGACGTAGGTGTTGGAGTGTTGAGAATATATGGCACTGAGTATGTGGTTTTGCCAGTTGTTGGCCTCAATAAATAAATAAATAATCTGGGAAACATTTCAAAACCACATTCTCTCCATTTTCTTTAAATTTGAAGTCTTAGGCTACTATGTTGGTATTGAAATTTAACAATTTTTTACACTCACTTTTACAAGGATTTCTGATGTGTCTGAATGTTAGTGAGAGAGTAAGAAAAAAAAAAAGAGAAGGAGATCTGTGATCTGCCTTGTATAATTATACTATATATGTATTGATGGCTCTGTTTTCCCTGAGGGACATTTCTATGAATGACACAGGAAACAAGGTAGGGTTTTGTAAGTGAGATTTGTGGGTGATGCACTGAATGGATAGATCCTAAACTAATTAAGCATCATTTTTTTTCAAATGAGAAATGATGCCTTTATGAGATTTCCCCTGTCATTTGAGAAGAAAAACAAATCTTTGTAATTTTGTTATCATATCTTTGATCTGACTGAAGAGATTTATGTTTATTCAACCTGTTTCTCAGGCAAGAAGGTCAGAGTAGGATGAAGGTCTGTGACATTCATGTAACTAATGTTAGATAAATGTCATGTGTCTTTAGAAATATGGAAATAGTTTTTCAGCCCAAGTAGCTCAACATCACTTCACATGCATTTAATTGGTGTCTAGCATGCAAAGAGGTGCTGCGGGTAACACCAACTGCATGCCTTTTGCCTTATATATATTTTTTTATCTTTTAAAGACTTACTGTACTTATTTTATAGGGAGAGGGAGGAGCTAAAGGAGAGAGAGAAGCTCAAGCAGATTCTCTTCTGAGCCCAGAGCTCTAGGTGGGCCTGGATCCCACAATCTGAGATCTTGACCCAAACCAAAATCAGGAGTTGGACACTTACTTAGCTGAGCCACCCAGACACTCCTGCCTTGTGCCTTATGAAGTATTTTGAACATGGTATTCTATGTAACTGTAAAATGATATCATGATGTAATGGGAGTGATCCCATTTGAGCACTGATGGAACTGAGGCTCAGTATTTAAGTATTTATGAATAATTATAAAACTAGGAAGTGATTACACTGGTATATATCTATATACATATAATATATATGTTCTATCTTTCTATCTCTCTATCTATTACTGAGTTCAGGAAAGCCCACTTCTTCCTCTGCTGATAATTGGAGGGAAACCATGGAAAGGTGAAGAAAAAAGACATCATCCTAACAAGTCATTCAACTGAAGTGACCTAATGCCTCAACATGGTAAAAGGTGTATAATCTTATATCCTGATCTATCTCAAATCCAAACTTGATTCTTCCTGTGTACTAACAGACACCCACATAATTATTATATATTTCCTCCCTCATCATGCATGGTTCAAATGCTCAATATGTACCGGGCAATGTGAAATAATACAAATTTTGTAGAACAAATTCTATAAAATAGTATGAGAGTAATTTAGTACTAACACACTGGAAGCAATGTAATCCAAATATATTAAAAATAAAAATTTAGAGAAAAATATGCCAGGAAAATTATAATAAAAACTAATATCATAGCAATATTAATAACATAAAATAACAGGTAAAAATCCAAGGGAAATTTATTATGCACAAGGAACAATGTTTTATATGAGCAAAAATAATGAATAATCCACCATCAAAATAATCATGTGTATGTATGAACTTAACAGGATCAGATAAAATGAATATAAAGAAACAAATAATGGACATTTAAGGGTAGATTGACAGATACAAGAAGGGATTAAACACACAGTCTTTGGAAACCTCATAAAACAGAAAGCAATATTATTAAACATATACATGACTTGAAATACATAATTAATAATTTGATGTGACATGTAGAATGTGCCTCCAACCAAAAAGAATTGCTGATGTATGTGAATTAAGTCAATACAGTGCTGATGCAGTAGTAGAAGTCTATTGTAGCTGGGGTGAGAAACACATGTACGCAGAAATTTGAAGTAATACAACAAATGAGTGGTGAACAGGTAGGTTGCAATACTGGAAAATCTGACTTTCTATTTAAGAAAAATAAGTAAATTGGTACTTATTTAACTTATAAGCCAAATATACATTCCAGATGGATTAGAAACTAAAGCATGGAAAGTGAACGAAACCAAAAAAGCCAGAACCTTAAAACTTGCAGAAAGATTTAGAACAGAACATCTGTTTGACCTCGATATAGAAGTATTTATAAAATTATGCACCAAAAGCATGAAACATGAAGGAAAGGGTCGATAAATCTGAATACTCAATTTTTAAAGACACACAGTCCTTTAGCAGAAACAGACAAAATACTAGCTTCTAGAATATGTGATGCAAATTATGACAAACAGCCCAACAGAAAAGTTCAAGGTATTTGAACAAGACTAAAAAAAAAATATTCAATAAATTCACCATTGAAAGATATCGTCATCCTACTCGCTAGAACCTGTGAGTGTTGCCTTATGTGGCTCATGGGACTTGCACAAGTGATCAGTTGAAGGATTTTGAGATGGAGAGATTATTCTGGAGCATCCAAGTCAGCCCACTATAATCACGAGTGGTTTATGATCCTATAAGTTTTCTTATAACTCCTATGGTAATTATATAGAAAAAAAAACCTTAAAATTTTTCAGTTTTGCAAATTTATTTTCTTAAAATTCTAGAGGCCAGAAGTCCAAAGTCAGATTCATTGAGCTAAAGTGTTGGAAGGGTTGATTCCTTTCTGGAGTCTCTGTGGGGAATGTTTCCTTGCCTTTTCCAGCTTCTGTAAGCCACCTGCATTCCTTGGCACATGATCCCATCTTCGGATCATCCCAAGCTCTTGCTTCCATGGTCACTTCTTCCACTTTCTCCTCTGATCCTCTCGTTTCCTTATTCTCACTAAGAAAATCAAGGAGTTGGATGCACGTAATCTATCTCTGACTGGCACATGGTGGGAAATGAATAAGGATTGCCATTAGTATAGCTATTAGCATTTCCACTATGGCCAAGGATTGATGAAAAACAGTTGCTTATTAATACAATAAAAACGGGTAGAAAAGGAGGCTATGGCAGGAGAAAGTACTGTATCTGAAGTGAGCAAACTTTTAATGGAATTTTAAAATTTTAAATGTACAAAGGAGTTGGAGGTTATTAAGCATTCCTCTCTCCCCTTTGTTACCCATCCCAAGAAGAATTTATAGTCTAGTCGAATCTCTAATACATTTGCTGGCCAGAAGGGCGGTTGTCTAGGTTAAAATCTTCTGTGCTCTTTCTCCTCTCACATGCACGTGTCTTGAGTATTAAGATGACTTGCAAAGAGAGTATCTCTGGAGTTACCACCTAAACCAGGACACCTTTAAAAAGGAAAGAAGCATCATTAAAAATTTTGTGGGACCAAAAGTTTGCCTTGGGATTGTCTCAGGTGTAGCAGAGCTTGTAGCCACCCTACATGTGGGGCGATATCTGTCTTTTCTTGCATGCGCTCAACTTATATGTGGGGTTCTCTGTCCTTCATTTTTCACCACAGCTACAAAAGTAATAAAAAAAGAACTGGAACCGGACCTAGTCATTTCTCTCTTCATTCCAGTCACACACAGCTGACTGCATTAGTCAAAGTTTGAAATAAGCCTGGCCAGCTTTCTTTCTCGTTCCTTATTTCTGTGCACCTTGACTGCTACAATCTACCGAGATCTGTATGTGGACACAGAGGGAAGGGCAAGAGCCCTAGGCCTGGACTCCAGTCGCACCAACCAAAATGTGCTGCAAAAAAAAATAATAATAATAATAATTAAAATTAAAATCAAAATTAAAAAAAAGTGCTGCAAAGGATAACGTAGCTAACGATATAGTGATTCTTTTTTTTTTTTAAAGATTTATTTATTTATGATAGACATAAAGAGAGAGAGAGAGAGAGAGAGAGAGAGGCAGAAACACAGGAGGAGGGAGAAGCAGGCTCCATGCCGGGAGCCTGATGTGGGACTCGATCCCAGGACTCCAGGATCATGCCCTGGGCCAAAGGCAGGCGCTAAACCGCTGAGCCACCCAGGGATCCCCCTGATATAGTGATTCTTTTGCCTTTTTTCCCTGTGTTTTCCACTTTTGAGGACACCATAAGGAGGAATAATTTACACTACACTGCGTATCATATATGCAAACATCTCTTGCTCCCCTGATCACAAATACCATCTTGATACCATTGAAAATGTTCATTTCAAACAGTAAAGTTAAATGCTAAGCTTTCCCACTAAATATTAGGTCATCCTACTTAAGACCAGATACTGTTCCATGTCTTTGTGTGCATGGGTGCATGCGTGTGTATGTATTATTTTATATGTAAGACGTATATGTAGTATGAAAATATTGTATCTTCATCATTTATATTTGAATATATTTTATATTATTCTATATAAAAATTTTACATAGACTATTAGGCATTGTGTATGCATCCATCTGTGTCTGTGTGTCGACATACACGTGTGTATGTACATGTAAGTTCATGTGTATATCATCTATATTTATTGTCGTTTTTTTTTTCTATTGGCACTATTCTCATTTATCTATCTCTACACCCATCCATCAAAATTTTTTTTTTTTGGCATAAGCAAATGTTATCTTTCTTTCCCTGAACTCTGACAGTGATGATATTTTTAATACCCTTTCTACAGACCTTCTCATTTAGAGAGCTATTACTTGTTATCACTTTAGGGAAAAGGTACATCAAAAACAACAAAGTTAAGGCAATAACTGCTTGAGCTCTCTGACTGAATTTTTGACATCCGAGAATCTGATCTATGATTTCTGATTCCCATTCTAAGAGGGCAACAGTAGTCTTGTTTTCTCATTTTGGATTGTTTGCGATAGGAATGTGTATCTACCTAACAGCATCCTGGGCTGCTCCGATCAACGACGTAGTAAAATTGCACGTCGAAAGACCTCAAGTCTGGTACTTCTTTCCAACAGATCCCTATCAGCTGTTAATTCTTCCAGCATTTTACTGAATGCTTTATATTTGCCAGGCAGGATAATAGGCCCTGTGGTAACAATGGGAATTGAACAGATTCAACCTGTGGCCGGTGCCCTCCGTGAGCTAGTAGGCTGGTGGAGTTGGGAGACAGATTAATAGGTTAAAAACAAAAACAAAAACAAAAACCTAAACCAGGATGGGCTGGAGATGGAGGAGGTCAGGAAAAGCTTTTTTGACAATTTGGTACCTTTTTTTTTTTTTTTTTTTTTTGAAGACAAGGTACCTATTACTTGGTGGATAGGAATACCAAAGACATTCTGTGGGCATGGCATTTAATACTGTTCCTTTACCAAGGGGTTAGAAAATCAGCTCAGATAATATGTCTTCCCCTCACTAAATCTTTTATCCTTAGACTGAAGTTACCCTATTAAAATCAGGATTGGATCACAGGTCCCGGCGTGATGCTTTCCTCCAGGGGAGACCCCCAACGCCTCAAAGTCTTTTCTATTCATTGCTTTTCCAGCACCAGAATGCTCTGGAAGGGATGAGAGGTTACATTATTCCATGGCTTATTAGTCCATTTTCCTGGGGTGGAGGTGAAAAGGTCTTGATTTTTATTTTCAAACTGTTCAGATCTTTGATCTCTAAGGGGTAATGTGCAGCTGGATTTTCCCATACAAATTTTGGGCCTGGCCTTGTCTCAGGCTATTTTGGGGTAAGCTGAAGATCCATCATCTGTCCCTAATAGGACTAAAAGTTATTGGTGTGAGCTCTAGAAAACAATTACGGATAAATTAATTTTCAAGAAGAGGAGGGACTCAAAATACCCACTGGTTTTCTGCACAGATGTTATTATTGATATTTTATATATATGTAATTGTATAATATACCATAATAATATTTTATACTCTCATTTACAGTGTACCCAGAGCTTTTACCTAAGTGTTCTCATGTTATATTCATAGCAAACCTAGGAGCAAGAATTTGCTACTCCTTCTCCAAATGAGGAACCTGGAGCTTGTGGAAAATAACCAATTAGCTCGCTGACACATAGCAGATTTGTGTTGTAACATCTTGAATCTAAAACCTGGGTTAAAAAAAATAAATAAATAAAACCTGGGTTTCTTTAAGTCTATATTCCTCTGCAGTCACATGTTTATTTAAAATAATCTATGGAAAGCTCAACTATAATGAGGATTTTATTAGAGAATTTAATTTATCCTTGAGAGATCCTCAAATAAATTTTAGAAAATGTATGACATTTTTTTTTAGGATTTCTATTGTGTAAACATAGCCTCTGATAGCACATCTTCTTCAGTATTTGCAAACAGCTCTTTGGAAGGCATTATCTGTTTTGCTTTATTATTTTGGCACATCTTGTCCCAGCACCAAAGCTCCTGCACAGTTGGTATATATACATATAGACAGTGGTGTTATTGTCTGTGCAGCAATAGGATTTTCAATGAGAAAGGAAATTAAAAAGCAACAGGTGATGAAAACAGAATGATTACATCTGGGCATAAACACTGGCAACACCTGATAATCTTGAAAGACATTTAGTTCTGTCCAATAAATACTTGTATCTGTGCAATGGAACCATTTTTCATTATTTCTGAAGCCGTCGTCGTGACCAGATTTTACACGTTCAGTTTAATGCTTGTTAAGAAAATGAATATGAAAGCTCTGGAAATTTTGCACAAAGCCCCCTCAAATGGGCTTGTTTAAGCTCCCCTTAAAGCTGTAGAGCAGTATTTTGCACCTTCCCTTTGAAAATGTGGCCACTACAAATTTTAATGCTACTCCCTCGTACCCCTAAAGAAACACTAACCCCTTGGCTCCATGTAAAGAAGCCTTTCGCCACTGAAGATGCGGCTTGGTGTGTTATTTGAACACTGTAGAAATCCTTATGGGAATCCAACAGACTAGTATGCGGGTCCTCCCGTCCTCAAAGACAAACAATTCAGTTTCCTTATCGAGTAGGTTCCTATTAACCTCTCTGGGTGGGCGGGGGGTAGGGGTCCCAGCACCACGGGTAACATAATCTAAGTTCTTTGCTTTGTTTTCCGATATCAGTACCCCTCCACTGTTTATAGGAGGTAGCATCTCTGTTTGTCTGTCCATGACTTGCCAGTAAGAGACGTTCGCCAAGCAGTAGCACACCAAGGTCATGTGAGTCCCTAAGCAGGTACTCAGTGACTAAGGCCCCTCTTCCTATCCTTCCCTTGCCGTCGGAAAATAAAGACCCACTGTGTTCCAGGACCCTTCTGTGTCCTATTTCACTTACTAGTCGTGGCAAGTTGAGATGTGGGTGTAATCATTCCTATTTTAGAGATGAGGACGCTGAAGTTTGGAAAGACTAGGTTTTGTGACTGATGTCACCTCGCTTGAGCTGGGATCTCCAGTCCTTCTGCTCCTTAAATCCACGGCCCTCCCTACTGCAGGAATCGGGTCTACTATGCCTCTGTCTGTACAGTGAATCATTCTGGCAAATGCATCCTTTGGTGCCGTTCAGGTCGGTCATGTATGTGTCCCCTGAATCAGCTATTTCTGTTTGGAGACGTGGTAACCATAGTCAGCTTGACTGTTAGGATGAAATTCAAGTAGCCAGGAAAACCAAGACTGTCCGTGGCAGGAAAAATAAATAAATAAAAATAAAGGAGGGGAGTTAAAGTCATCTGTGTGCATGACCACAGACTCAGGGGACCTCACTTATGTTTGTATTGAAAAGGCTTTCTCAACTTCCCACTGTGCTTGGTATAAAACCCAGAGATCTTCTTGATGCCCATGAGGCCTGGCTCCTCTACTTGATTCCATCCTCAGTCCCTTGTAATAGGTTCCCTTTCTCTTGTGCTCCAAGTTCAGGACCTTCTGAGGGCTTCTAGAACTAGCACAAGGGGCCTTCTTGGCTGTCTACCTGTATTCTTCCTCCCTTCTCTGCCCCTTCCTTCCCTTCCTTCCTTCCTTCCTTCCTTCCTTCCTTCCTTCCTTCCTTCCTTCTTTCCTTCCTTCTTTCCTTCCTCCCTCCCTCCCTCCCTCCTTCCATTTCCTTTCCTCATCTCCTTCCTTCAACAGATATTTATTGTGAACTTTTTACTCCAGACAGAGATGCTAAAGATCACAGAGTGGACAAAATAGCGAATGCTGTCTCTATAGATCTTACATTCTAGTGCAAGGGACGGCATACGTTTCGTATGTGTGGAGAATAGCAAGACGTCAGAGTCAATAGAGCGAAGCAAGAGAGAAAGAGGGTGGTAAGAAAGCAGGTGTAAAGGGAGTAAGGGGTTGCCAATGGTAGTGGTTTTGAATTTTATTCTAAATGACGTACGGAGGCAATGGATGTTTTAAACAGAAAATAGATGTAAACTCTGGCTGCCGTGCGGAGAATAAAATGCAGGGAAGCAACAGGAACAGAAAGGCCAAGCTTAATGTTGTCCAGGTGGGAGATGATGATAGTGTGGCTTGGTAGAGATGAAGATAATAAGAGGTAGTGAGATTTGGGAGATATTTTGAAGGTAAAGCTAATAATATATTTTTTTTCTTTACCTTAAAAAGAATGATTCAGACTTTTTTTAGCTAAAGCAGTGGGTGACTGTGTCCCATTTGCCAATACTGGGGGGCTGGAGGGAGAGGGCATGTTTTGGGGGAGGAATCGAGAATTTATTAAAGTTGACATTTTTATTAGACATCGAGGGCTAATGTCAATATGCCGTCTGGAATTCAGGGGGCTTGAGAGCTGCAGTTACCTATGGGGCTTATCAGGATACATCTGACCTTCTCATCTTGGGACATTTCCCTCTGCCTGGAATGTTCTGGTTTTTATCTACTTGGCTGTTTCCCATTACTCAGGTCTTAGTTGAAACGTGTTCTCTGACCACACGGTCAGAAGTAGATGCTTCCGTCTCCCCCCTACCCTGCCTACGTACAATCTACGTATTGTTGCTTTTCTCATTGGTGTTGATTTCTCTTCAAAGAACTACTTTACACTTCACATTCATTTGTTTTAATTGTTTTCTTCTTGATTTATTATCTCTCTTTTCACTATGATGTAGGCCCTGTGAAGTCACAAACCACACCTGTCTTACTAATTGTCACATCCCTACATGCACAGCTCACGCATGTAGTCGCACAAATATATGTGCAGTAAATGGACATTTTTTGTGTTCTTCCCACATCTCACTAAAGCTTTCCCTGTCGGTTGTGCCCCTACCCTGAGCCCATCCACAAAGGCCAACTCTTGTACGAGTGATGCCCACTTGCCCACTTGCCTGATGCCCACTTGCTGCCAAAATCTGGGCTGGTCCATTTACTCTGAGGTTGATATCCTTTGTGTCTGGCCGGAGGCAAGGGCACCTCTGTGCAGACCTCAGCCTTCAAAGGCGGATCAGAGCCACTTTGTTTGCCCAGGCTTACTTCACAGGATTTGAAGTCTGTCTCTGAAGTAGTCACGTATGTACACAGCTGCAAAGGAACGTGCCACCTGCCAGAAGGTGGCTTTTGTTCGGTGGGCTTTGCAAATAGAGGACACACCCACCTCTAGCTGAGGGTATCTGCGGGGCTTCACAAAACGGACCATCCTTTCGCTGAGCCCAGGGAGTAGAGAAGCTTAATGGATTAACAGGGATCTAATGTAATTCAAAGCATATGAATCCTATGCACAAAAGATCAAATTTTAAATCCCAGATCTTCCGCTTAGAGTTTATAGCCTCGTTCAGGTCAGTTAAATTCTGGAAGTCTCGGTTTCCCCATCTATAACGCAAGGGTAAAAAGATGAACTTTTCAGGGTTTGTGTAAACATTAAGATGATGTACAGACCCTTGCACTTTGGCTGGATTCTCTATACACTAAAAGTACACTGAATTGGTGTGGTTATCATCAATGAAAAAATGCAAATGAAATGGAGAGAAATGCAGAGGTGCAGAGGGAAGGAGATCATACCATTTGAGGAAAATGATGTTACTCGTGCTTTAAGTATAGAATCTTAAGAAATTATATTTGTTACTTTTGCCTGCATGCTAATTTTCTAACAAAACAGTAAGTTCCTTAAGGAAGAGAGATGCTTCATGCTTCTGGTTAGCCCATGGAAGTTTTATCTAGTTTATTTTGCTTTGTATTTCCAGATGGCTCTGTAGTTTTTGAGAAAGGCAGTATTTCATGATGGAAACAGCAAATGCTTTGAAGGTGAACAAAATATCCATCACTCCTTATCTGTGGGACCTTGAACGGGATGCTAAACTTCCTGAACTTCAGATTTCTTATTTGTGGACTGGGAGCAATAATACTTCTCAGAGTTATTTTTATGGGTTTAGATATATAAAAGTCGCTAACATATTCTCAGCACATAGTTCCTACTCCCTATATGGAATAATAGTAAGATAGCAATAGTGGTAGTGGTGGGAGGAGTAGTTGCACTGCACTGGAACACTTAGTAGGACCTCATCATCTTAGATAATTCTCTGTACCGCAGGTTGTCTGTACAGGTTCATCGTGGTGAAGACTTCCAGTGCATACCCAAATCTTGTTCCTTTTTCTCCTGTGCTCCCAGAGCAGTAGGACGTATCCTCAACCCCTTGCAAGTAGGCAGGGCAAAGTGCTAGTTTTGGCCAAGAAACTATGTACAGAATCTGTGTGTTTCACATCTAGGTAAAAGTTAAAAAGAGCCAGCAGGTGAGCCAATAATTCTCTGCCCTTACTGTAGTCATCATGAAGTCCTCTTTCCAGATGGAGCAAATACAAGATAATGGAACCTCCTTTAGCTTAGATCTCGAGTGGAGTAGAACCCTGGGCGACCCGTGTGGATAATACATGAGAAATAAATACATTTGTAATGTGATAAGCCAACAGGATTTGGGAATGTTTATCACGGCAGCATTACCTAATTTACACTGACTAATACACGTAAGTAATAGTTAATTCTGAGTTTCAGAGCAAGAATAAGTTTAATAATTTCTTCTCTTAAAAGGCCTTTATAGACAATAATTCCCTGGTGATTAACATAAAAGTAAGGCAGTAATTTATTCCAAAAGCAATGAAAATGAAATAGTTCTTGTTTCGTGAATCCTAGAAACATAAGCCAGACAATATAATTTTAAGAACTGATATAGGGTCCAAGTGTTTTGAATAGATTATTACAGATAAAATAGAGAGTTCCAGTGGTCTTTGGTTGAAAAAAGACCTCAGATTTAAAGGAGTTACTTTATTTTTTTTCCCTTGGTGCTTGGTTATTAAAGCAGTGTCTCTGTTGGCCTTTCTGAATGGGGATCTCAAATAAATAAATAAACAAACAAACAAACAAAAACCCAACTTAGGAAAGATTGGAATTGAAGTTTCTTTCTCTTTAACAGGCACTTAAGTACATAGTGGGGTGGGTGGGAGGGATGTGATGACCACCTACGGCTCTGCATCTGGCACACTTGCTTCTAGCCCCTCATTTTTCACTACCCCCTTGATGGGTGTCCTTAGATATGTAATCTGCATTAAAAGACAGTATAACCTAATGGATAAAAGCCTGAATCTTGGAGCCAGACTGCCTAATTCATATTATATCTCTGTGGCTTATTAGCTGTGTGACCTTAGGCAATTGACTTAAAACCTCTATTCCTCAGTTCCCTTATTGGTAAAATGGAGATGCTAATAGTAAATATGCTATAGACTTTTTGTGCAAATTAAATGAGTTAAAACATCTGAAGCACTTATAAAAGTACCAGGCATGTGAATAATAACATTTCAGTAACTATTAGCTTTTTATATTATCTATGTCTCTCTGGGACTCTGTTTTATTATCTATAAAATAAAATGATTGGACTAAATGATCCATTAAACTTCTGTTATTTTTTTTTTTCTTCCAAGAATGAAGGTTCCATGAGTTTAGGGCCTATGACTGTGTTTGTCCCACTATAGTGAAAATAACCTAATGAATTCCAACACAAAAGACACTCAATAACTATTTATTAAATACATGTGTCAATAAATTTATGATAACAGCTACCACTTATTGAGAATTTGAACATGACACACACTGTCCTAGGTGCTATTATCTTAAATTCTTGCAATGAACCAATAAAGTAAGTACTATTATCACCTCAAATTATAGATGAAGAAATGATGTAAAAAGATGTTAGATAACTATTTCAAGGTCACATGTTTAGTGAGTGGAGAACAGTGGAAGAATGGGACTTGGATTTTATTTATTTATTTATTTATATTTTATATTTTATTTATTTATTCATGAGAGACACAGAGAGAGAGGCAGAGACACAGACAGAGGGAGAAGCAGGCTCCCTGCGGGGAGCCTGACGTGGGACCTGATCTCAGGACTCCAGGATCACTACCTGAGCCAAAGACAGATGTCCAACCGCTGAGCCACCCAGGTCTCCCCGGGACTTGGATTTTAGATCTGTTTGGTTTCTAAGTTCTTAAGTGGAACCATTTTTTTCTTTAAGTACCTTTATGAGGACAATTTGTAATATAGCTATGGAGTTGATCTAGAAAGCCAGAGATGACTCTTAAAATAGCACTTCCATTACTCACTGCTCTACAAAATGGCAGTCACCTTTGTACTTGCCTGTGCCACCCGTAAAGAAATACAATTTTTTGAGAACGAAGAATGTGTTTATCTTGTCTGAGTACAATGCCTGATACAGGTACTCACTATGTGTTAATGGATGAAGAAATGAATAGTAATTAGGAACGTGGTCGTTGCTGCAGGAGGCGTTGATAGGTTAATACATTTCAAATGTTGTTTTATATCAAATCACCAAAGTCATGATTAGATTTGACTCTATGCCAGGTGTCTTATCTATTTTATTTGCTCAATTATCACACAAATATGTAAGGTGAGGACTATTAGTTTTACCAATGAGAATACAAGTACTGCGAAAATAACTTACCAGGAGCTCAACCGTGAGGCCAAGTGTTTTGGATCCTAACTCCTAGTTTTTCTACCACTTCAGGTTAGCATGCAATTGTTTTTAAATTTAAAAGCAAATTTAGAGTAGTTTAGCGTTTCCCCAAAATTATAGCTCTCTTGAGGGTTGAACACTTCTCAGGGAGGTGAAGGCAAGAGAGTTGTAGTACTAATAGCAAGCAAGAGCCAACATGTACCTTCATATTATTTTTATTTCCTCCATTCTGTTGTTGAGCAGGTCTTAGATTAATAAGTCTTGAAAAGTATCACCCTCTTTGAAGTGGGCACACGGTTAAGTGCCTTAATTTACCAGCATCTTGGAGCCATTAGCTTTTTGGGGGAAGCAGAGTATTTCTAGTTCTCTCCCTAGAGTAATCGGTGAGAGACTGTGTAAGCTGTGTGAAAAGGTTTGGGGTGCTTTGCCAAAGCCATTTAGGGTTACCTATCAGGTGAGGTAGTGGTACCCATAATCTGTGAAGACTTCCGTATTTTTGGCCTAGCAGTTCAGCTCAGCATGGTGATAGCTGGCAGGAGCTCAACAGCTCATTGTTATAGACAGGGGGTTCTAAATTGAATGGATCAATGCCTTGATTAAAAGCTAGAGATGTAAGCCAGTCAGGGTGGTCAAAATGTTTGGTCCACTGACATTTTCCTGTAAACCATTGAATCATTTGGCCAATAGACCCAACTTCTAGATCAGAGAATAATAATTATGGCTGGCCAATTGGTAATGGATTCTCTCAACCGACTCCCTGAGAACTTGTGGCACTATTTTAAAGCAGCACAATTGGAAAGCTCCACTCCAGTGCTTCACAAAATCATTCCTGGAGTGTGAGACAATTTGGCTTAACATCAAACAGAAATGGCACATTAATGTGGAACCATTCTCTTGGCACTGAATGCACTTTGCCGGAAAAAATGGCAAACTGATTTTGAGAAAAGATTTACAGACCTATAGATGAGTAACTGTCTTGCTTTTTTTTTTTCTCTTTTCAAACAAAACACCGAGTAATTAAGGGAGAATATAAATACTGAATTACATTTTAAAATAGGTTTGCTGTACTATTCCTTTCCTTACAATCTGTTGAAAGGAAACAGCATTTCTGCTTCTTGAGATGATATGTTTCTAAACAAATCATGAAGCCAGGACTTGGCTTATGTGTAAAGCTAACAAATGCTAGCACCAAGTCCCATTGACTAGATATCAGTGTAATGCATGTTTCTGCAGGGATTTTTAGTTTCTTTAATATTACCCTCTTCCTTGTTTAAGTGGAGAACACTCTTTGAAAGCTGGATATGAGTTCTTTAATATGATTTGAGAATATCTCTGACAAAGGCATAAAGGGCTCCTCTTCTCTCCCTATCTGGCCATTTAAGAATAGAAAGACGTTACTCAGATTCTGTATTTCTTTATATCAATCTCCTTTGAATCTCAAAATATCTTTTCATGGTTTACCCAATACTTCCAAGAATAGATGTGCTTTTATATGGAGTGATTCACTAGGCACATTAAGCAGGTTGTCAATCTTGGCATCATTAACAATAGGAACCCCTTACCATTCCTGTCTCCTCACCTGATGGAAAAAGAAGTAATCAACATCCCTATATAGTATCCCTACCATGACTCTAATGATGAGGGAACACAAATTCAGAATGTGACAAGATCTGATTTCCTAGTTATAAGTACCCTTCTGTCAAGGAGAACACTTTCTATTATAGTGAAATATACTCCACCCACAGCAAATGCTTGTGATTCAGTAGTTTTAAACCAAACTTCAACCAAACTTTAAAGGTACCTATTAATTTGACATTAGCTTTATTCCTAGTTGCTTTTTCCTTTCTTAGGCTGTAAAAGTCACCTCTCTTGTCCATTCAGTTGATCAAGTGCAGAGACTGCCATAAGGTGGCAAATTAGGTTGCTTTATTTTTTTTCTTAAAAAATTATTTTAATGGGTTTCAATGTGAATTTTGAAATTGACATGGGAGTCACCAGTGCCCAGGTAGCATTACTCAAGAAAAATTGATATGTCTCAGGGTTCCATAGGAGTGTGTTATTGGGATATATCCCAAGAGTATGTCTGCTATAGAAAATAATAAGTCTTATGAGAATGGATTATGTCAATTCCGAATGTTCATAAAGCTAAACGATGTCTCCTGGTGGTTATTTTTGCGACCTGACCTTATTTTCCCCGAATGGGCAATTACTTGCAGTCAGAAATTTTCAAACTTTTTTTGTACTTCCATTTCCATTAAAAAAAAAAAAGACAGCTAAATAGTCTTGTTGAATTAATGGATCAAAGGGGGTGTGTGTGGATGAGACGATGAATGTGGCTAGGGGCATGTTCACAGTTTTCCTGTCACTGTCTGTTGAAAAGTTTCCATGACTTTAATCAGATTTCTTCATTTGGTAGGGATCATTTACGAGAGACACCAAATAAAAAACATACCCATTAGACTTCCCCTGGGGAGACAATTTTGGAAGTTGTAATTTTCCACTCTAAGTATGAACAGCTTCACCATGAAAAGAAGGCTTCACATGGATAATGACAATAATGCAGTTTAATTTTTAAGGCGCCCAGCCTGAAGGCCTCCTAAATGGGAAACAGATGTGCTGGGCATCTTCACTTTTTCTCCAGCAGTACATGCAATTTATAGAGATCTAGAGCATCAGACGAGGCTGGGAGAAGACCCCTGTCTAACGACCTGGGCCACAATATCCAGCAGAGAAAAGATCATGTTCAGTAATGTTTACCGAACACTTAGGATACACCAAGCACCTCAGTAGTCAAATCTCACATCAACATTACGAACTTAGTCCTATTGTTACCTTCATTTTGTTAAGAAAAATGGGACTCAAAGAGATTAAGAGAATCATCTGATGTCACAAATGTTAAATGCATATCAAGCAGTCTGACCCAGAGACCATGCTTTTAAGTGAAGGAAACCACCAAACCATATGAGGATTTATTGAGTTTTTACAGGATAATTTTCATACATTAGTCTAAGCCTTTATGGCAGCCCTCAACATAAACATTATAATCAGTGTAGACAGGTAGAAAGTGATATTCAGAGACATGAGGTCCTTCCCCACAGTTATTGTTCTGCTAATTGGCTAATACTTACACACTCGTTGTCACTTCCAAAACAGTGTCATTTAAAGCATATCAAGTTTGCTCTGTGTGTTGCTTATTGAAGTTTTCTCTTTTTGCCTGGCTTCCCCTTATGCTTCTAATTTATATATAAAATGGCATAAAATTGTGCAAAGATATTTGGGCCTAAATTTCTATCATAGATAATCCTAGGGTGATCAGGAAATATGACCAAAGTAAATGGAATTTTTGTCAAATTTGGGAGAAAAAATAATCCCAGGTTCCAGTAATAATTACAACAAATTGAGCTAATCCTAAGTTATTAAGAAAGAATATTGCACAAGTGGCGTGGACTGTGTTTTACACTATTCTCTGTCCTAAGTATTGCTGTAAGCCACTATGGCAGAGGTTACTTTTCCCTCAATATACAATCTTGCTTTCTTCCTTTTGGTACTAGAAGACCTCAACATGTGGGGTTGTTTACATGGCAGGTCACAGGTTGCCCCAGTAGATACATTTCTAAGCTCCTCTTGCACATGGTATGATCATGTGAATAAATGAATTCCATAGAATGAAAGCAGAAGTGAAGGGCTTAATTCCAGTGCCACATCCATAATAGAAAACTGCTTTTTCTGCATTTCTTCTCTGCCTCTTTCTTTGTTGTGCTTAAAGAGAAAGTTGTATTGGGAAGCTAGGTTCAACCATGCAGATGTGAGAAAGCCACCATAGTGGAATAGTGGAGTGACAAGATGGGAGGGAACTGGATTCCTGGACAAACTCATGGAGCAGACCTGCCCACCTGCTGGACTCTCTCTACTTCTGTGCTGAGAGAGAAACAGACATTTATTCTGCTTAAGGGCACTGTATTCTGAGGTCTCTTTGTTATGTGAGCTTGGTATCTATCCTATTACATCAGTGTTTCCTGGAATTAAAAAAAAAATCAACATTCATTGTCTGAATCAAGAAAAATTTAAGAATTATAATCTGTTTTATATAGTAATCTCTATATTTCCTAGAAGTCTTATAGGGACAGATTACGTGATATTGTGGGCTGAATTATGTCCCTCCAAAATTTGTATGTTGAGGTGTTTACCTCATAATATGACTATATTTGGAGATAGAGTCTTTAAAGAAATAATTAAAATTAAATAAAATCTTTGGGGTCTAATCTAATATGGCTGGTATTCTTATAAGAGGAAGAGATTAGGACACAGAAACATGCACACACTGACAGAGGGAAGACCTTATGATGACAGAGGGAGAAGACAGCCATCTACAAACCAAGGAGAAAGGCCTCAGAAGAAACTAATCCTGATGACACCTTGATCTCAGACTTCTATACTTTAGAATTGTGCAAAAATTAATTACTGTCATTTAAGCCACTTAGTCTGTGGCACTTTGTTATGGCAGACATAGAAAACTCAAAAGAAGTTTAGAGTCTTCCAAGAACTCCAAAAATCTGGGCAAACTATCCTTGTGAGAGTTACATTAAAAAAAAAAAATCAACACATAAGAGATGAGAAATCAATCATGTAAGGAAGTTTAAAAAGGCCCTACTGTATACTGGGACAATTCTATGCATTGAGGATAAACAATGTCTAAGACATACTGAATCCAGCAACCCACTATTTCCTGATGCCCAAATTTTTATATAAAAAGAAAAACAATCAGGATAAAGACCGATATGTTGGGAAAGAGTAACCTACTTCATTCTGGGCATTCGAGGAGGATCTTTTTGGGCAGCAGTATTTATGTTGAGACCTAAGTGACACACCACAATAATGTCAACCATGCATATCGGGTCAGGGTGGCGGAGACTTTCAGACAGGAAGAGATGACATATGCAAAGGTACCAAGACAAAACTGAGATTGGCTTGTCTGTTGAACAGACTCTCGGTAGCCCCAGTCCCGAGGCTTAGGGCAGAGGCTATATGGCCTTGACACTGAGGCAATGCCTGCCCCCAAACTTTTGGAACTGAGGAAGTAACCCCAATGATCTCCAAGTCTGGTTCAAGGTCATTAGTACTTTGTGTGAATTCTTGAAGAATTTCGCATGTTCACAGCCAAATAGCTCTATCGGCCCAGTCCCGTAAAATCCAAGAAATCAGAGAGCCTTTCTTCATTTCATTCTGTCTTCATCCCCTTCAGCCCAAATTGGCAGTGTTCCCACTGGGCTGGTTCACTGTGAGGTTCACACCTACACTAACCTCCTTATCAAATGATGGGTCCCCCATTCCATTAGTGTTCTCTTCTGATAGGTTTCTCTCTCTCTCTCTCTCTCTCTCTCTCTCTCTCTCTTTTTGTAATATGGAAGGTTGGAGAATTTTCTCAATCTTTAAGTTCCACTTCTGTTTTGCTTAACAATTTTTTTTCTTCAATTTATTTCTCTGTTCTCAAATTTTACTACAAGCAGTCAGGAGGAACCAAATGTGACTTCAACACTTTGCTTAAAAACGTTTGCAGCTGAATAACCAATTTCTTGAAAGTTCTGTCTTCCACAAAATACTGGAACACAAACACCATGCAGCCAAGTTCTTTGCCACTTCCTAAGGAAGATCACCTTTTTTCCATTGTTTGATACCATGTTTCCCATTTATGTCTGAGACCTCACCAAGATGGCCTTTACTATCTGTATGTCTACCAACATCCTGTTCATGATTATGTGTATTTTCTCTAAGGTAGAAGCTCTAAGGCAGAAGCTCTAAGGCTCTGCACTTTCTAAGTTCTCCCCAGAACCAACTTTAAAATTTTGGTCAGGCCAATCTAGGCTCTCTTCTCGCACACACCTCAAAACTCTTCAAACCTCTACCCATTGCCCAGATCCAAAATCACTTTCACAATTTTAGGTATTTGTCACAGCAGCACTCTGCTTCTTGGCACCAATTTTTGTCTCAGTCTGCTCCCTCGAAGACCTAGTCTACTTGGTAGCAAATACCATAGACTGGGTGGCTCAAATAACAAACATTTATTTCCGAAACTTGTGGAGGCTGGCATCACGAGTGCTGGCAGATTTGGCGTCTTGCCCTCCTCCTGCCTTACAGACAGCCACTTCTTGCTGTATCTTCACATGGAAGAGGGTTTCTCCTTGGGTCTATTTTTATAGGACACTAATTTCATCTTGGAGGCTCCACTTTCATGGCCTTATGTAAACCTGCTTACCTTCCATATCCCCATCTCTTAAAACCATCACATTAGTGATTAAGGCTTTGGCAAACATCCAGCCCATATTACCACTCTTCTCCTTTCTCAGTTCTCAGCTAAATGTTAAACATCCACATCTGGGTATTTTCTCGCAGTTATGGGCAAAACTTAATGGCTGCTTCATTTGGGGTTTCTCAGCATGTGGTTGTACCTTTAATATGACATTGGTGAATTGACATTATATATATATTTTTTGCTCTGGAGTCTGCTTCCCTCAAAGAACAGAGGATATTAGTGAATTTGTGACTGTGTCTTATTTATCTGCGTAGTCTCTATCCCTGACATAATCTCTAATGTCTGTAGGTCCTCTGGCATCTTGCAGGTAAATGTTGGTACAGTGACTACAGATAAGTACTATTTGTATTTAAGTCATAGCATTTGTGTTGAAAGATATGTTCACAGTAAAAGATGGAGAGGACAGGATTAGAAGGGTTTCAGATAAATGAAGATGTCCTAGTACAATTCTGCAGACAATCAGGAAATTAAAAGATTTCCCTGCTCATTTCCAATTGCTTTTTGCAAAAGGAAACCTCATGCCAAAAAACTTTCCAAAGCAGAAGCTTTATTCCTGTTTCCTTTAAAATAAAACCCAGGCTGTCCTTGTCTGTAATGTTCATCATATGTCCTTCCAACTTTCCCCAGCTACAAAGGCTGTGATCATGCTACTAAATACTGTCTACAATGATGCCAGCACCTCTGGCATCTCGTTAAGCAAAACTTGGTGTTGTACTTGCGGGAATAACTCGTCAAAGTCAACAAATTGTGCTGAAGGGCAGATTCAGTTGCCTCTAATGTAAGAAACCAGTCCTTCGGGAGTCTGCAGAGAAGAAGCTAAAGTCACATCTTAGACTTAATTGTCTGACTCTGAAGCACAAATTCTTACGATGATACAGAATGAGATTCATTAACCATTATGATTCAGCAAATATTTAATCAGAAACTAATATGTGCCAGGCATCATGCTAGGCATTGTAGGTTTGATGATGAATGATACTCACTCTGCTTTTCTGGTGTGCCTGATACATTAAGGTGGGCCAGATAGCTTAGAAAAACAACACTATTTTGGCAGAACCACTAGGGCAGGGACTGTGTATGATTTGTTTACTCTGTAAGAGCCTGGAATAGGTCCTGAGACTGATAATTCTACAAATTTTGTTCAGCATATTAAAAACATTATTGGATAGTGTACTACAAATGGGAGAATATTCAAGGCATCATGCTCTGATCGGCTCTGTCGTGAAAGAGCAAGCAAGACTGGGGGAAGAGTTTCCCAGTCCCAGGACTGGGACTTCACAGAGTTTTTTTGTGGGAAGGGTCAGTATTTCGAAGGGTGGAGGGATGCCTTGTGGGAGGGTGTGGAATGGGAAATGAGGGCTGGAATTGGGTGAATGAAGCCTTCCAGGCACAGGGGTGATGTGTGTGAATGCATGGGACTCTGAAACAGGATGGTAGGTATTGAAAGCGGCTTACAGAAAATGCAGAAATATGATGTAAAAGCAATCTCCCTTAAAAGGTTGGGGGGTAAGGGGAGGTGCCACTAACAGTGAAGGAGAGTGACTTGTGTTGCCAAGAACTACTGAAAATGGCAGCTCCTTCAGCTTTAAAGATCAGCTCTAGCCCAGTACAAAGTAAGACCTTATGTCAAGGGCTCCCAGAACTGGTTGCCCCCACTCTTTGAAGGAGGAATTCAGAGACCTGGCACATCCATACAGCAGAGGAATCGTGTCTTAGCAGTCCTGAGTCCTAGAACATTGGCATTCAGAGGTGGGAAGTGGAGCAAGGACTACTGCTTAGAAGTCTCATTTGCTTTTGGCCATTGCAGAGTTTCTTTCTCTGCTGAGTAAAATTTAGACTTACCGAGTTTGTAGCTGAGTTATATTGGTGCTGCTTACAGAAGTACTCCTTTGCTTTTATCCTCTAGTGAAGATATAGACAGATAATAGACTCATCTTCTTCACGATGCCAGAGACTTTAAATCCAACCCCAAATCAGAAGTGACACAGGGTGATGGAAAGAGTGAGGCTGTTGACGTGAGAAAACCCGAGGTCAAGATCCTATTTTCTAGCTTCTACCTAAGTGAGTCTTTAGTTTCCCTAAGTCTCAATTTCCTAATACATATGATAAGGCTAATAAAATTTGCCAAAACTACCAAAAAGTTAATCTCAATGTATAAAATAAAAATTAATAAAAGTTAATCCTAGCGTATAATAATATCAGTACTAATGTCCACTTACTGAGTGTTCGCCCCATCTCTGCCAAGGTTCTTTTATATTTATTACATCATGTAATCATCTTGATTACCCCTGCAGATTGACTTCTCTAATATACAAATAATGAAACTAAGTTTCAAAAAGAGAAGCTCTTAATAGCTCACACAAATGTAAATGCCACTAATATTTGTATTTATTACCAAATCTTGATTTTTTTTTCTATCATGTATCTTTTGGATAGGAATAATGTACTTAGGGTTAAATCCTCAAGTAGGAGGAATTTTGAGTTGGTTCACATCAGACTCCAAAAATACATATTCATAGCTAGAATTACTAAAGTTATGCATGCGGTAATGATGATAATATTTTGTAGAAGCCAAAATGTATTGAGCGGCTACTGTCTGTATCAAACAGCTGCTAAGTCCTTTCCTTGGAGTTCAGCATTAGTTCCTCATACCAAAATGTATATTTCATGCTTGATATTCATACTACTATATGAATGATGGCATCACCATTTTCACCACGAGAAAACAAAGGCTTCGAAGGACAAAGAAGTTTCCCAATTTCCCAAAACAGAAAGTGGAGGAGTTAGAACTCCATGCAGCCTCATTGCAATGTTGTGCTGATCTGAGATTTTCAGCTGTGCATCAGTACGTAGTGTTGATGCTGCGACATGGCATTTACCAAAATGCCACATTCAACCCAACCCACTCTCGTGTATACCACTGTTCACTCCATTGTAATCGTCAATTTCTGTTAGATCTTTGATTGCGCCCTTCTTCAGTGCTGCATGGATGGTGAAGGGGGGTAGACTAGTTTGCCCTAGAAATAAGGGAATCTGGAGACAAGTAGTCTGCACTAGTCCTTTTGTGGCCATTCCTGAACTGCTTCCCAATTTACTAATCATTATATCTATTAAGAGCAATCGTAGTTTCCAATGTTGGCATCAATGATTAGGTTTTTACCCTGTTAACACGCTTCATACTCCTGCTGCTCACTTTCTATACTTCATCAGAAAACAAAACAACAACAACAGCTTGACATGGGTTTTATTCTTCATCACATATATTTCTGTTTTCATTTCTAAAATGTTATTTATTAGCTTATTTCAATAATATATTTATAAACATGTAGATTTGTAGGGCATCAAGAGAACCCCAAATGTCCATCTGTTTAAAATCTGAAATTCTTTCATTCCTTTTGGGTAAAAAGGGGCTATTACTTTCAGTCACTTTATTACCATGGTTATTCAATGAATATTTACTGAGACAGGAACACTATGAATAAATGAATATTCTCCCCGCTACCAGATGATCTGGTAGGAGAGAGAAAAAAATAACAAAGATAATTTTCAATTATCTTAAAATTATCTTAAAAGTGAGGGGGCATAAGACGTTCTCAGTGAAAAGGTGACATTTGGGCTGAGACCTGAATGAAGGAGGAATCTGCCTATGAAGGTGAGGGAAAGTTTCAAGTAGAAGTAACAGCAAATGTAACATTCCCCAAGGAGAAAACAAGTTTATTTGTTTATTTATTTATTTTTTAAAGATTTTATTTATTCATTCATGAGAGACACACACAGAGAGAGGCAGAGACACAGGCAGAGGGAGAAGCAGGCCTCATGCAGGGAGCCCGATGGGGGACTTGATCCCAGGTCTCCAGGATCACACCCTGGCCCGAAGGCATCGCTAAACCACTGAGCCACCGGGCTGCCCAGAAAACAAGTTTAATCTATTTCAGAAACTTAAGTATATCAGTAAAGCTGCCATGTAGAGAGATGAGCACATCCTGGTATGAAATGAGATCATGGAGGGGGGAACCAAATTTAGTGGGGTTTTCTGGACCATGATAAGACCTTTGGTCTTTATTCTGAGAATATGTTAATTTTGATAATAATTAAATATGAAAACAACGTGAACATTGAAAGACTTTTCCCAATACCATTTCCAAGCATACAATGTTTTCTAAGTGGAAGCAGGGATCTAATTATGGCATCGAGTTGAGCAGAGACCACAGAGATAAAAGGAAAATGAAATACGGGTCTGGGGCCTGGGTAGAGAGGATAGTGTGAACCACAACAGAGGACTGTACAACGTTTTTTCCAGGCTCAGCCTTCATGTCAACTAAGTGAATCCATTTTTTTTTTTTTTTTTGGTGCAATTGTGATTCGTAGTCACCAGTATCCTTTTTCCCTTCCTTTATAAATAATACCTAGAAAATAATCCTCCACTGGAAATGGAGGAACTTTGACCCCTATTGATTCCACTCAATGTACCTGGGGGTGTAAGGAGGATGGCATTTGGGATTTTTGCCTGACTAGATAATCCCATTGTTCTGGTCACAAAATTTGGGGTGTATGTCCCAACTTTGGCTAATGAATGCTACTTCTAGATTTCTGTTCAAATATCTGAAAAAGAAAACCTTTATTATTTATTTATTTATTTATTTATTTATTTATTTATTTATTTATTTTTGGACTGCACCATGGAAGGCTATAAGTTTGGACTTATGAGTAACCATCATGCCACTACATGAAATCTAAAAATGAACCAAGATGAAGGAGCATAAAGCTGAGAAATAGAGAAAGAGTAGGTCTTCGTAACATGGTTTAGGCCCTAGATCAAGCAGCCCTTGGCTTGTGTCAGGCAGGTCCTCAGGGGAGGCAGAACACACCCCAAATGTTTTATATGAAAACCTTTTGATGAGACAACTATTTACAGAGGAGTAAGAGAAATTAAGGGAATAAATAAAGAGGCAGCCCGGGTGGCTCAGCGGTTTAGCGCTGCCTTCAGCCCAGGGCATGATCCTGGAAACCTGGGATCGAGTCCCACATCGGGCTCCCTACATGGAGCCTGCTTCTCCCTTGACTGTGTCTCTGCCTCTCTCTCTCTCTCTCTTTCTCTCTCTGTATCTCTCATTAATAAGTAAACAAATAAAAAATCTTTAAAAAAAGAATAAATAAGGAAGAATGAGGCCCTTGACATCTAGAAAAAGTAGAAAGTGGTTACCATCTCTGGAGCCAAAGAGACAAGGGGAAGACACTGTATTATTCCGTCTCAGTAAAAGCTGGAATGGTCAAGTGCCTTGTGGGGGTGTTGGCAGTAGAGGGATGGAAACTCATACCCGAAGGAAAGTGAGTGGAGCAGAAATGATTGGTGTTTCTCTCAGCTAGCCCCCCAGTCTTTGCCTAGAGCTCCCCTGTCATCACCCAACCAAAGGAGAGCCAGCAAGAAGGTCAGCGAAGTAATGAACATAAATCAGCCCCCACTGTCATGGAAAAGGCTGAAGAAAGGCGGATAGCGCATGGGAAGTAGAGCACAAAGAGGAGAATTTGCACCCAGCCATACGGAGCCTCATGTAACTGTTCGTACACACGAGCTAAAAACACTTGTGCATCTCTGCCTTTCCTTGTAAGGCACCTGGAAATTAGTATTTCTGTCTGTTGCAATCAAGAAGATATTAACTAATAAATCCTTTGGATCTTGAAAAACTACGGTAGCCTCTGGCACACGGATATCTTTGCTGTTGTGTATCTTGCTCCATGGAGGGTCAGAGCATCCAGTTAGGCAATTAGTGAGTGGAGTGTGTGTGTGTGTGTACACACTGTCCCAGTTCTCTCTGCAGAGACCAGCTGCGAAAGTGATCACGAGTCCGTGCTTCTTCCATTTCTACTAGAGCAAAATGCTAATAGAATGAGCGGAGTAGTTGGAATATTTTCATGTCTAGTTTAATGTGGATGGGTAAATATTCATATGATGGCAGTTTCTTTTCACACAGAGCTCGGTGGGGACGCTCCTTCAAATCAAATGAGTCCAGTGGGGCATTTAAAGTCAGAAAAGGAGAGGGAGGAATGTTTCTGTAAGATGTAGGTGAATGAGTGCATGAGTCTCGGATCCCCAGGCCCCAGAAAGTATTTCCTCTGTGATTCCAATTAGATTCTTTACCATAAGGCGGAGCTGATGAAAAGGTA
Source organism: Vulpes vulpes (assembly GCF_048418805.1). NCBI lineage: Eukaryota > Metazoa > Chordata > Mammalia > Carnivora > Canidae > Vulpes > Vulpes vulpes. The sequence goes on along the minus strand of NC_132784.1, from coordinate 89,342,464 downwards.
ACAGGTGAATCCTAAACTTTATCCTCTGGAAGGGAGGTCACAGAGTCCACCTCCTTCATTTTACAGGTGGGGAAAAAACGGGAGCCAGCGAGGTGCAGTGACTCGCAGAATGTCACCCGGCTCGTCAGTGGCCAAGCGAGACTTGGAGCTTGAATTTGCAAAGTCTTGCTCTTCTGCATTTCATCCTGCCTTGTCCCGTTATAGAGTTCAGGATGCACGAACATGAGAGGTGGCCATGGTTCCAGCTCGGTGGCCTGGTCGCCGTGTCTGTAGGCAAGGTGCTTGCCTTTCCCAGCATGGTGTGTGATACCCACTGGTTTTCAATCATTGCCACTTGTCGGGAGCCCAGGCCACAGCTGCACTGGCAAATATGCACTTTCCATTTCACAAGGGACGCATCGTCTTCCCAAACCTTGTCAGTGCCTTTGTGACCACAGAATGAGGACGTTCATCGGGGTGCTGTGTGCATGTAAAAGCGTTGGAGCTCACAGGCCCCCCTGCACCCCGGTCAGGGTGCTGTCCAGGTCAAGACCGCTCCTCCCTGCACCCCTGAGGACATCAGCAGGCCAAGTTACGGGTGACAGTGGCCACGTTTGCTGATCCTTCAACTTTTTCATTGAAGGTAACTAGCCCCCGCATATTAAGGCAAACGCTTCAAACTCCTTTGTCCGGAGTTAATAAGCACACATTGATTTTTCTCTTTGTTAACTGCCCACTGTCCAAGCAATCCAATTGAAAAGCTGGCCATCATCTAGGGCCTCCCACTTTTAAGAAGAGCTTGCAGAATGGCTTAGTTCAGCCTTCCCCCCCCCCCTCTGGTGTACCCCAAAGAAGCAATAAGGGCTTGACTGCATTTGCCATTTTTAGTGGTTTGGTCTCTCCTGATGTGACAGCAACATTGGGCCAGCGGGTTAGGTTTGATTTACTCTGTAATGAGGCTTTAGGGACAGTTTTCTCTCCTAATCTCGTGCTCCACTTGAGTAGCAGCAAGTGTGGCTTATAAATGTTGCCGTTCTCCAGCTCCCTGAAAGACTTGCTGATCAGTGGGAAATGTCAATGTCACGGTTATTTCTTTGAACTTGAGTTATTTTAGTCTTGTACCTCAAGCCCCAAATGAAGTTCCTAAACCATAAATAAATGCAGTAATTGGCCCAAACCACGGTGACACTGGCAAGTCTTTGATATATCGCTAAACAGTCACATGCTCCTCTTGGAATCAAAGCATCTCAGAGTTGGACGAGGCCTAGAAGGTCGTGTGCTCCTACTCTTTATTCAACCCTCCAGTTACACTGCAACTGGGGTCTCAAAGGTCACGCGGGCCTCTGATATTTAAAGAAAATTGGTTTGAACCGCTTTACCCTCATTCTGTGCAAGTAGTGCTCTCCAGAAAGACTTTTGCAAATTTTTCACATGCTTCTATTCAGTCGTCGCCTCTCTTTTCGACGAGACACTTGACTCCAGTGCTTCTTTCTCTTCTCCCTGGAGTGAGAAACACAGGATCCTGACTGTTCTCCTGAGTCCCTCCAGCTCCTCCTTTGAAAAGGACATTTGTGAGTATTTAGAACTTTGCTGAAGACCCCATGCAACTTGTGGAACCACACAGCAAACAATTTAAAATTGAATAAGCTTCCCCAACTTTAAAGTCTCCGAGGCTGAGATGCCACTGGAATTTCTTCACAGGACTTCTGCTCAGCGCCTTGGCCTTTATATATATATATATATATATATATATATATATATATATATATATATATATAATTTATATATATTTTTAAGATTTATTATTTATTTATTTATTTATTTATTTATTTATTTATTTATTTATGAGAGACAGAGAGAGAGGCAGAGACACAGGCAGAGGGAGAAGCAGGCTCCACACTGGGAGCCTGACGTGGGACTCAATCCTGGGTCCCCAGGATCACGCCCTGGGCCAAAGGCGGTGCTAAACTGCTGAGCCACCCAGGCTGCCCTTGGCCTTTTTTAAAAGATGCCTCAGCCGTGCTGCACATTTGATTCTGCTTCATCATGAGTATTTAACTTTGTTCAGTGTAACTGAGGTTTTCTAGTCCTATCTGGCAAAACATAGCACAAGGAGCTTCATCTGAATGAATAAATAAACTCGCTAAAGTGGGTTCCTAAATATGTACCATTTTTTCCCTGACAAGAAGTCTGCTCTTGACCAGTTTTCACCTCCCAACGCTCTCCCTTCCTTCCTTTGTCTTTCTTCACCTTCCTCTCTACTTCTCACCCCATCCCTTCCCCTCCTCTTCTCTCTCCTTCCCCGTCTCTTTCTCTCTCTCTCTCTCCCCATTACCAAGGTACAAGGGTGCAAGAGTGCCTGACTCCAGAAGGCCCAAGTAAACCAGCCATTTACTGCTAGCAAAATCCAAAGGCAGAGAGATGAGTGGTGATGAAACAAGAAAATAATTGATTGCAGTAAAGCCAACACCAGGGGGAAGTGGTCTAGCATCTCAAAGATTGTCTCCAATGTGCTGAAGATGCTTCTAGGTTTATGGAAGGAAAACGTGGAAGGTCGGTGGGTACCTGCAGGTGGGCAGTACAGGCCAGGCTGATCGTTGTCTTGGGGCCAGTCATGCAGAGTCTTGCTGGTACAAGCTAGTCCTCACTGCTTGAGGGATAGTTTCGGTCTCCATCATGGGCTGCTCTGCCTACCAAGTCTTCTGCCTGAGTTGAGAGAGAAGCCGGAAAGAAGAATTTTTATCAGAAAGGAAAGACTAGTTGCAGTCCTCTTTCCTCCCTACCTTTCTCATATTCCTATCTCCTTTTCTCTCTCCTTTCTTTTTCAAGACTTTGGAAAGAAAGAAAATAATTTTCCCTCTCTCCTTTTAGGTTCTGGCTTAAACTCCCCTGTAATAAAAGACAGATTAACAGGAGGAAAACAGAAGTTTAATAACTTGTAAACTACATCTTCTATATGTGAGATACGACCAGAAAACATGAGTAGCAACCCAAACCAAGCCATCACATGAAATATCCTCTTGAGCTACTGACAAAATAAAAGCTTGAGGGACATGAGTGGGGTGGGGTGGGGTAAGTGTTAATGGGAGGTTACCAGGAAAAGCAGTGGCCAGTAGCAACAGTCGGCCGTTAGGCTAATTTCAGTCCCCCGATGAGGGTTTCTGGAGATGTGGTCATTCTTCTCCTCCTGGTACAAAAGTGGAAGACTTACTTACAAATGGAGATTTTCCTTATAAATATAAATTTCTCTGACAAAAAAGGAACTTCTGCTGTGTTTTCAGAGCTTCTATGTCTGCTGTTTCTTAAAAATAGCCAGCTCAAGATAATCTTTATGTCATAGAGACATATTTTGAGGTGGCAAATTCTGTTCCCCTTCAACTACAAGGCTATTAAAACTAGGAGGTCACACACACACACACACACACACACACACACACACTATATGATCCTTCTTCAAAAATTTTAATCAGATAAGAACAAAAACCTTTATAAGTTTGAAGATAATGCTCAAGCATTATTTTACTTACGCATTATTTTACTGTTAAAAATCACGCAAATGTTAATATATTGATACTAAAAGCCTTTTTTTTTTTTAAGGGAAGTTTTAGGCTCACAGCAATGTTGAAAAGAAAGTGAGGATATAATCCTTGCCCCCATGCATGGCCTCCCTAGCTATTCATAAGCCCCATTGGGGTAGACCATTTGTTAAAATTCATAAACCTACATTGCCGTATTATCACCCAGACTTCCCAGTTTATATTGGGGTCCATTCTTGGTGTTGCACATTCTTTGAGTTTGGACAAATGTATAATGACATGTATTCATCATTAGAGTATCATAAAAAGTACCATCACTGCCCTAAAAATCCTCTGTGGTCTGCTTGTTCATCTCTCCCCACATCAACCCCAGCCCTAGCGACTATTGATTTTTTTACCTCCATAGTTTTGCCTTTTCCAGAATGTCATGTAGTTGGCATCACACAAGATATAGTCCTTTCAGAAGACTGGCTTATTTCACTTAGTAGGATTCCCATAGTCCTTTTATATTTTTCTATGGCTTAGCCTATTTCTTTTTAGGACTGAATAATATCCTATTGTGTGGATGTAACCACAGTTTATGTATTTCCATTTACCTCCCAAAGAATATCCTGGTTGCTTCTAGCTTTTGACAATTATGAATAAAGACACTGCAAACAATCGTGTGAAGGTCTTTGTGTCGACAATAAGTTCCAACATTGTTGGGTAGACGCCAAGGCGCACGATTGCTGCATTATATGGTAAAAGTATATCTAATTTTATAAGAAGCCATCAAACTGTCTTCCAAAGTGGCTGTACCGTTTTGTATCCTCAGCGAAGCCTGAGAATTCCTCTTGCTCCACATCCTCATCATCAGCATTTGGTGCTGTCAGTGTCCCAGATTTTGGCCGTCTTCTAGGCATTTAGTGGTATCTTACTGTTGTTTTAATTTGCATTTTCCCGATAACATATACGTATTTACCATCTGTAGATCTTCCTTGGTGAAGTATCTGTTAGGATCTTTCTTTGACCCATCTTTTAATTAAGTTGTTTGTTTTCTTAATCTGTTGAGTTTTAAGAATTCTTTGTATATTTTGGATAACAGATGTTATCCAAATCCTTTATCAGATCTGTCTTTTGCAAGTATTTTCTTCCAGTCTGTGGCTTATTCTGGCATTCTTTTGACATTGTCTTTTGCAAAACACAGGTTTTAAATTTTAATAGAGTCCATCTAATCAATTATGTCTTTCATGGATTGTGCCATTGGTGTTGTTAGAAGTTTTCTCATTCCCATTTTCTGAATTTCAATCTCGGCCACTTAGTCAATGTGCTGCTTTCTGTGTTATATTAATAGAGGTATATGTAATAAGTGTAGATTCTGAGAAATTTAAATGTGAATACTTGCATTTTCTTAGTGGTTATGGATTTTTGAAAAAAAAAATAAGAGCAACTTTCTTTGAATTTTTACCAATTGTTTTTATACTTCATCACTCTTTAAAAGAGCTTCCAGCGATATTTCATGATATATTTCATTTCCCAGTTTATGCTCTAGTCTATAGGGAATGAATTTTTGTGCATGTTGTGAAGTAAAGTCAAAGTTTACGTTTTAATATGATATCCAATTAAGCAAGCAGTACTTATTAAAGGACTATCCTTTTTGTGCTGAATTTTAGTGGCAACTTGCTTGAAAAATCAAGTGTTTGTATATGCCTGTCTGTTTCCGGGCTGTGTGTTCTGTTCCACTGGATTCTTTCTCTTTAAAAACAAAGAGCATGGATATCACACAGTCCTAATATGTTAGCTTCATAGTAATTCTTGATGTTTAGTACTTATAAGTCCTATAGTTTTGCTCTTTTTTAACAAGATTGTGTTAGCTGTTATAGATAATACTCATTGCCATTTAATTCTTTAAATAGGCTTGCAAATTTATCCTAAAAATCCTTGTGGATTTGACTGGGATTGCATTACATTTTTAAATAAAACTGGGAAATGGATTCTTCACAATATTGATCTTTTAAATCATGGACATAGCATATTCCTTAATTTATTTAGGTATGCTGTAATGTTTCTCAAAATGCTTGTAGTTTTCTATGTATATGTTCTACACATCTTTCATTTGGTTTATCCTAAGGTTGTTGATGCCTTATATATTATTATAAATAATGCCTATAAAATTTATTTACAGTTGTTTTGTACTAATCTCTAGAAATACAATTGATTTCTACATGTATTGAAATTTTACTTAAAATCCATAAATTTCTTTCATTATTTCTGACAGTTATTTTCAGAATTATTTTGATTTTTAAGTGAATTATCATCTGTAAATGAAGAGTTTTAATTTCTTTTTTTCTGATTTTTATGGCAATTATTTTATTACCTTATCACACTAACCTTGGCTGCCTCATCATTGTATTATGTTTAATAGAATCGGAAATAATGGACATTGCTTGACTTGTTTCTTGCCTCCAAAGGAAGCTGTTCAGTGTTTCACTGCATTTTTCTGACAGCTTTTGTTTTCTCTTTGTCTGTTGCTTCCTTTTCTGTAGATAGCTTTTAGTAGGCTAAAGCATATCTCTTCTATTCCTGGCTTCCTGGGAGTATTTTTTTGTTGTTATTTAATGAATAGATATTGAAATTTATCAAGTGATTTTTCTACATTTGTGGAGATACTGATATGTTATTGTATTCTCTTTTACTCATGCAGTACAGTGCTTTGATGGGTTTTCAAATTATAATTACAATTTCACGTACCTGGAATAAACCTCATTAATCAAGATGAAATATCATTTTTAGTTAACACTGGGTTATAAAGCTTGGATTTTTTGTGTCCTTGTCCATGGGAGATATTGGTCTGTAAATTTTCTCTTGCATACTATTCTTATCAGATTTTTAAATAACAAAGTTACGTTAGTTCACAAAATGGGTTTTGAGGTGTCTTCACTTTTTCTATTCTCTGAAGAAGTGTTTTTTTCCTTAAACATTCGAAAAAATTTACTGGTGAAACCATTTGCTCCTGTATATTTTCCCTAACGGGAAGGTTTTCACTTACATATTTAATTTATTAGTAAAAGAGAGGTTTCTCTCTGTCAAATTTTCCTTTTAAATACCAATACTGATTACTTGGTTTTCAAATTGTCAAATTTATGGTGTAGACTTGCTAATTATGTACTTTGGTTACTCTTTTTAAGATATGTAGAATCTGAAATAAGGTAAACATTTTCATCCTTGACATTATCTATTTATCTTTTCTCTAATTTTTTCTAATTAGTTTAGCTAGATATTTATCAATACAATCAATGTTTAAGAGAATGATCCTCTTCCCTATAAAATGTATGTTTTATGTTCTTGATTGCATTCTTCTTTTTACTCTCTTTCAATTAAACTGTATATTCTTTTGCTAGTTTCTTGAAAAGAAAGTTTAGATCACTGATTTTTGAATTTTCTTTTTTTTTTATAGTACATGCATTGTCCTCTAAACACTGAAATAGCTGAATCTCATACATTTTTTCTTGCCATAATATTAGGGTAATTCAGTGGAAAATATTTCCAAATTTTTATTTTGGTATTTTCTTTGTTCCATTGGGGTACCTGGAAGTCTGTTTTTTCATGTCCAGACACTTGGGGTTCATAAAGTTATAATGAGTATATTGAGTTCCATTGTAATTGAAATATTCAGAACATACTCTGGTTTCATTCTTAGGCAATTATTGGAAGTTATTTTTTGGATCAATGTGTGGTCATGATAAATGTTTCATATACACTTAAGATAAATATTATTGTGAAATTTTACTGAGCTCTTTCTTGCTAATTCTAAGTGAACTTTTTTTTTTTTTTTTTTACCAATTTTTCATGAACCTATGTTGGAATACCCAAATACAATTGTTTTCCATTCGATCATTATATTCTCACTTTTAGCTTGTTGGCTTGACATATTAAAATTTAAATCATATTATAACACCAATAAATTTAGAATTGTTATATTTCTCTGTTTTATTGATCCTTTAGCTCTATGTAATTATTTTTGTTTATCTCTACTAATATTTCTCCCCTTAAAATATCCTTCCATCATATGAATATAGTTGGGTGAATATTCTTTTAATTAGGGTTTACATTATATGTTCTTCTTGTTCTCTTACTTTCAAGATATTTTGGTTCTTATTTTAAACTGTGTACTTTATAAAAATATGTAGTTTATTTTACATTTTTGATTTTTAAGGAGTATTTTAGTAACTTTATTGAGTGATGCACAAATATACATATATATATGTATGCATATGTATATTCAGAATACAGAATTTGTTGAGTTTTGTCATATTGGATGCACTCAGGAAACAAACATCATAGTCAGACAATGAACATAGTAATTATACCCCCAAAATTTCCTGGTAGCTTTTTTTTTTTTTTTTTTTTTTTAATTAATTTTTATTGGTGTTCAATTTACCAACATACAAAAAAACACCCAGTGCTCATCCCGTCAAGTGTCCACCTCAGTGCCCGTCACCCATTCCCCTCCAACACCCGCCCTCCTCCCCCTCCACCACCCCTAGTTCGTTTCCCCGAGTTAGGAGTCTTTATGTTCTGTCTCCCTTCCTGATATTTCCCAACATTTCTTCTCCCTTCCTTTATATTCCTGGTAGCTTTTTGAATTCCTTTTCCATCCCAGGCAATTTTGTTAATCTGCATTCCGTTGCTAGTTTGCATTTTCTAGAAATTTATACAGAAATTGAATCATAAAAGCTGTACTTTTTTATGGCCCGACTTCTTTCACTCAGCATAATTATTTTGAGATTCATCCATATTGTTTATATCACTAGTCCATTCTTTTCATTGCCAAGTAGTATTGTATTTTATAGATATAACACAATTTATTTATAAATTCTTGGCTAAGTGTTGATGGACAGTTGGGTTGTTTCTGATTTTTGAAAAAAATAAAGGTGCTATGAACATTTGCAATTTACATATACACCTTTATGTGAACATACACTTGCATTTTTCTTGGGTAGAAGCAAGGAATTGGATAAGTGGATAATCATATGGTAGTTTATTTTTAACTTTTAAAGAAACTCCCAAAATCTTTTCAAATTTTCTATTTTGCATTACCAGTAGATTATCTCTTTTACAGAGTACAAGCAATTCATTTATTCTCCCCAGACTTAGTAAAGTCATTCTTTTTAATTGTAGCCATTCTAGTTGGTAAGTAGTGATAGATCACTATGATTTTAATTTGCATTTGCCTAAGAAAAAATGATGTTGAGCATTTTTATGGCCTTATTTACCATCTGTATATCCTTTTTAGGTTTATTTATTTTTTGAATTGTAATTGACCCACAACATTATATTAGTTTCAGGTATAAAACATAATGATTTCATATTTGTACATATTGTGAAATGATCACCACAATAAGCCTAGTTAACATCCATCACTACACATGGTTGTAATTTTTTTCTTGTAATGAGAACTTTTCAGATTTGCTCTCTTAGCAACTTTCCAATATACAATGTTAGTATAGTTAGTATTCTGTATGTTACATTTCCATAATATTTATTTTATAACTGGAAGTTTGTACCTTTTGATCACCTTTACCCATTTGCTCACACTCTACTGTCCACCTTGGCAACTACTAATCTATTCTCTATATGTATTAACTCAGTTTTTCTGGTTTGTCTTTTTTTTAGACTCCACATATAAGTGAGGTTGTACAGTATTTTTTTTCTCTGAACTATTTCACTTAGCATAATGTCTATAGGATCCAATCATATTGTGTCAAATGTCATTATCTTTTTCATGGCTGAATAATATTTCATAGTGGGTCTGTACCATATTTTCTATATCCATTAATTTGTTGAAAGACACTTAGGTTGTTTCCATATCTTGGCTGCAAAGAACATAAGGGTACAGAGATCTTTTCCACTTAGTGTTTTTATTTTTGGATAAATATCCAGAAATTGAATTGCTAGATCATATGGTAGTTTGAAAAAACTTCATACTGTTTTCTATAGTGGCTGCATCAGTTTACATTCCCACCAACAGTGCACCAGGGTTCCCTTTTCTCCACATCCTCACTAATACTTCTTATTTCTTGTCTTTTTGATGATAGTCATTCTGACAAGTGTTGTATCTCACTGAGGTTTTGATTTGTATTTCTCTGATAGTGTTACATTAGTTTCTGGTGTATAATATAGTAATTCAACAATTCTCTACATTATCCAGTGCTCATCATAACAAGTGTGCTCCTTAATCCCCATCTCCTATTTCACCCATTGCCTCATCCTCTCCCCTCTAATGACCATCATTATATTCTGTATAGTTAAGAGTCCATTTCTTGGTTGTCTTTCTTTTTTTCCTTTGCTCATATTTTTTTTTGTTTTTAAATTCTACATACAAGTGAAATTATATGGTATTTCTTTGACTGGTTTATTTCATTTAGCATTATACTCTCTAGCTCTATCCATGTCATTGCAAATGGCAAGATTCACTTTTTATGGTTAAATAATATTATGTTTTATATATATATGTATATATACATATATATACCACTTTGTTATCTCTTCATCTGTGAACGGACACTTGTGTTGCTTCCATAATTTGGCTACTGTAAATAATGCTACTATAAACATAGGGGTGCATGTATCCTTTTGAATTAGTGTTTTTGTATTTTTTGTGTAAATTCTCAGTAGCATGATTAATGGATTGTAGAGTAGTTCTATATTTAACTTCTTGAGAAGCTTACATTATTTTCCACAGTGGCTGCACCAGTTTGCATTACTACCAACAGTGCAAGCGGTTCTTTTTTCTCGACACCCTCAGCAACACTTATTGTTTCTTGTGTTTCTGATTTTAGCTATTCTGACAAGTGTGATGTGATATCTCATTATAGTTTTCTTCTGTGCATTTTTTAAGTGGGATCATTTATTTGTTTGCTGTTGCCATTTAGTTTTTAATTTTGTTTTTCATTTATAGAAGTTTATTTGATTAAAATAAAACTTGTAGTTGATAATTTTTAGTAAATGCCAATTTTTTAATTCATGCTTTCGTTCCCACATTAGATTTCCTTAAACATAATTTATTTTTATTTTATGTAGTTAGTAATTCTAGTATCTTAAATATATACACCTATGATTCTGGCTTTTGTTTGTTAGTTTGTAATTATTATAAATTCTATGAATTTTATAAACAGCTATTGCTATTTATTTATTTATTTACTTTTAAGGATTTTATTTATTTATTCATGAGAGACACACAGAAAGAGAGAGAGAGAGAGAGAGAGAGAGAGAGGCAGAGACACAGGCAGAGGAAGAAGCAGTCTCCATGCAGGGAGCCCGATGTGGGACTCGATCCCGGGTCTCCAGGATCAGGCCCTGGGCTGAAAGCAGGCCCCAAACCACTGAGCCACTGGGGATGCCCAGCTATTGCTATTTAAAGTTATTTGTAGGGCTCTCTAAGGTCTGGGATGAGGATGTATCCCTCCAGAAAATACCCATGTTGGAAGTTGTCTGGGGATACTGCCAAACTGGTGATTCCAATAAAAATTTTTAATGTCCTGTTTTGCAGGTACATGCTTCATCCATAATATAATGTGTTTCCTGTATTGCTTCAGAATTGTCCTCTATGCTTTTAAGAAAAAAGAATAACAAATGGGTTAGATGAAGCCCAAAACAATTGTTAACTATAGATTGTAAGTGCATCATTAACCTATAGGACATGTTAAATATAGATTGAACAAATAGGCATTTGTGTGTTAAATATAGGTAAAAAGGATGAAACAAATAAATGATAATATTACTTGTAGATAGAGATAGAAAGGTGCCTGAGTGGCTCAGTTGGTTGAGCATCTGACTCTTGGTTTTGCCTCAGGTCATGATCTCATGGACTATAGGATTGAGCCCAGCATCAGGCTCTGTGCTCAGTGAGGATTCTGCTTGAAGATTCTCTCCTTCTGACCCTACTCCCACTTGCTCGCTCTTTCTCTCTCTTAAATAAATAAATAAATAAATAAATAAATAAATAAATAAATAAATAAATAAATATTTAAAGGAAAAGAAATGGAAAGCGACATAAATCTTAAATATAAAACATGGATCAGCTTTATCTATCTCAAATTGGCTAACCCAATGGGGGAAAAATCAAATATTTTGCTTGCCTTCTTTTTAATTTACAAAGATAGCCTCAATTTAGGTCCAAATACTAGCCTTTCTTGCAGATATTAAATTTCAAAAAAGACTTTATTTATGTATTTCTTCTTTATATACTGCTCAAAGGAAGTCAATCAGATTTTTGTCCTATTTTCCTTTAGTGGGAAGAATTTTCTTCCTAATTTAAACTTTATATGAGATTGTAGACTTCAGTGGTTCTCAGATTTATGCACATGTCATCTACCAATTCTCCATCTTTTATGAAGTTAGTATTTTGTCTCTTGACTACTGTATGTAACCTTTTAAACCAGAGTACCTGGTTACCCCATTTGATAACAGATATCGGAAAACTTTAATTTTAGCCCTTGCTTATACTTCTGGATTAGTTTATGCTTGTTAGCATTTATAATTTTTGTTATTTTGGCAAAGATTTTATTATTCATATAGTGGTTTTTTTGGATATTTTGTAACAAGACAGTTTCAGAAAACCCAAAATAAAATAAAGAATCAATAGTTATTATTGTTCTGAGATATTAACCACATTTTAAAGATTGTTCCCAAGTTCCAGTCTTTAGGGAAGCTTCACCACCAAATCATTTTCTCTGTCAATTTTATATAACATTTATATATTTAAATAATTATTAAATGTAATCACTGAAGACAAACCTATTTCTGAATTTTCACAGGGAGAAATAAATGATTATAATAACTCAGTATCCTTTGGTAAAATATATTAAAGTGAATATTGGATATATAAGTATATGTGGATTAATAAGAAAGGCAACTATAATTTACACTTTTAAGAGAATCAAATCATGTTCTTTGTGAACTGGGTTTGTTCAAAATGATAGCATTCAAATATCTAATTACCAAACTTCTTATTACTCTATGAATTGCATTCCTTCCCACTGAAGTTCCAGACCCTTACCCTCCTTATTCTTAGTTCAAGATGATATATATAATACTTTTTGCCTGAGTGTCTTTGGAATATCCATGTCTGTGTAGATTTCCCATATGTACAAAATTGAATTTGATTTTCTCCTCCTATTCTGTCTCATGTCAGGGTGATTCTTAGTCCAGACAGAACAACAGCTTGTTGTTAATTAAATCCTAGCAATCTTTTTATAACTTTCCTCTCAATTACGTCAATGAGTAAATGAAAATTACAAATGAGGGGATGTAATTTAAAGCTACCAAATAAAAAAACTAAAAGCGATAATTATTTATTTTGGAAGAATATGAAAACAATGGTCTAAGAGGTGGCCACAATCCCTTCTTTTGGAGTGTATCAAATATATCATTCAGTATTTCCTCGTATTTTATTATGTTTTCAATATACTATCCAATAACTCTAACGTGTTTGTTTCTCACTACATCCCCAGAAAAGTTTGCTTAATGACAACCTGTTATCATTATCCTGTTTCACTTTCCCTCACACATAGGAAACAAACATTTAGGAAGGGTGTGTGACATGTAGAGCATCAGAATGAAGACTTAAGTCTTACTCTTAACTCTTCAATATACCTTTTGTTGTTGTTCAAAACCTCAGAGGAAACAAGCTAAATCTCCAGAACCTTCTCAAACTGCTCTTCTCCCCTTCAAAGCAGCTGTGGTTTTGTCAGACAGGTCTCACCAGTCATCTCTCTTTAGCAATTTCAAGGTTTGGTTGGGGGAGGTTGGGCAGATGACAAGTAAAATGTTCTGGGGTAAATAAACAGTATCTGCTAAGTATGGTGTAGAGCACCACAAAAAGAGTTGCATATACACGTATGAAAATAGGGAGACTGGACTTCCACAGCTGTGTTATTGATGCCAGTGTTTCTGTCTAGTAAATAGATGCAAAACCATAACATTTATCTTGTGATTTTTCTGTATTCCTAATTCAAGCCACACATAGCTAAACTATGGATTTTCCAGTCCCTCCATGTGGAAGCAGCAAGCCTTTCATCATGGGATTGATCCCAGAGCACTTTTACAGGACATCTGTCTTTAGGAAAGACAAATTGTTTTTCCTACTGGTTGAATGCCACTGATAGGGATATTTTTCCAGCAATGAAGAGGATCTAAGAATGTATTTTGATTGGAGATAAAATATTAACATCCAGTCTCTGAATAAACCAACGTGGTTCTCACCATAAAAGGAAAATTTGAGAAATTTGAGAAAGAATGATAGATCAGTCTACTCATTTTGACTACTGGATAATATTTCCATTTTTCCTATATCTGGAAATACATTGAATATCCTTTGGGCATGAGATATTGTAGAAAAGAAGATCTGACATGATTCATGGTATATAGCTGAGGAAATAGAGAAAAATCCAGTTTAAAGTTGGAGGCACAACAGGAATATGAAGAAAAGAGTGGGTGTCGGGGAAATAGAAAATTAGTCTGCTGTGAAAGTTGTCATGCTTAGATGCACATCTATAAGATCTGTGATTTGATGATCATTGGTGGCTTGCCTCTTTTCTTGCAAATGTCTCATAAAAGCTAAACGAAGGAGAGGATATGAAGTATCTTTAAGATTTCTGCAGAATTTTCATTTAATATATGCCATTAGAAAAAAAGGACAAATGATCTAGTCTATTTTTGCTGCAGGCTATATGGTATTATTTCTGAACACATTTTCATAAAGGATAGCACTCATATAAAGAAGTACACAGGCTAGTCTCAATGGATTTTGCACAAACTTGAAGACACCTTGATATCTAGCAGTAGGTTAAGGAACAGAGCATTTCTAGTATCCCAGGAGTCCCATAGTTCTCCTTCTGTAACTATTTCCCCCTAAGAATCAACGATATCCTGACTTCTGATATAATGAGTTTGCCTGTTAATGAACTATTGTAAATGGATTCATATAGTAGCATAGTAGCATTTTTTAGTATGATTATTTTCTCGCAATATCATGTTTATGTTTTAATCCATTCATACTCGTTGCTTAATGATATTCTTTGTAAGAATTTCTGCTAACCAGATATTTATTAGAAAATACCTTTCAGCCATGTCTTCGCCTATTCATTCAATATTGGGAGCCAAGTATAGTAGTTGGAGGACTAAATATAGCAAAGAAAGAAATCATGATATTTCATTCTGGGACGTGTGAGGCTACAAGCTGGATATATAATAATAAGTTAAGAAATCTAATGTTAAAATATGCAAATTCTATTAAAGAAGTGAATGAAGTAAAAAAATTTAAAAAGTAGATTTTTACTTAAACATTAGATTAAAGATTGAAAAGATTTGTCTCAGGCAAATACTTGGATAAGTACCTTTGAGCTTTAAAGAGACAAAAACCAAATATTTTTTCCATGTTTACTTTTCAGTGGTTAACAAAATAAAAGCTAATTATGCCCCACACATTTTTAAAAAATATTTTATTTATTTATTCATGAGAGACAGAGAGAGAGGCAGAGACACAAGCAGAGGGAGAAGCAGGCTCCATGCAGGGACCCCGACATGGGACTGCATCCCAGGTCTCCAGGATCACGCCCTGGGCTGAAAGCGGCACTAAACCACTGAGCCACCCAGGTTGCCCTGCCCCACACATTCTTACACTGAGTAATAAAGTCTTTAGTGTTGGCCAATGGATCAAGCCAGGGGCTTGACAAACTCTCTGACTTACAAAAAGTTTGGGGAATATTACATAATAAATGCTTTTCATTCGAATAATTTTACTTTGTTACCAATAATTTTGAAATTTGAAGAAATCAGATTTAAATGATATTTTTGTCCCTTTGTTTCCTTTCTTTAATTTCTATTAAACTATCCCTCCACATTCCCATTTCCCCCAGTTTTGCTATGAAAATGATTTGACTAGAGCATTTAAAAGTAGTAATTATTCACAGATTTAATGCAATCCCCGTCAAAATACCAATAGCATTTTTCACAGAACTAGAACAGGTAATCTGAAAATTTGTATGGAACCACAAAAAAACAAAAACAAAACAAAAACCCAGAGAGCCAAAGATGTCTTGAAAAAGAATAAAACTGGAGGTTTCACAATCCCTGACATCAAACTATACTATAAAGCTATAGTAATCAAAACAGGATGGTACTGGCACAAAAATAGACACACAGACCAGTAGAACAGAAGACAGACCCCAGAAGCAAACCTATGATTATTTGGTCAACCAGTCTTTGACAAAGGAGGCAAGAATATGCAATGGGAAAAGGACAGTCTTTTCAACAAATGGTGTTGGAAAACTGAACAGCTACATGCAAAAGAATGAAACTGGATCGCTTTCTCACAACATACACAAAAATAAACTCGAAATGAAGTAAAGATATAAATGTGAGACCTGAAACTATAAAAATACTAAAAGAAAGCACAAAACTGTATTCTCTCTGACATTGGCTATAGCAACAGTTTTCTAGATATGTCTCCTAAGGAAACAAAAGGAAAAATAAACTGTTAACACTACATCAAAATGACAAGTTTTTGTATAGCAAAAGAAACAATCAACAAACCTAAAAGATGACCTACTGAATGCGAGAAGATACTTGCAAATAACATATCTGATAAAGAGTTGGTATCCAAAATGTACAAAGAATTGATATAATGCAACACCCAAAACCAAAGAAGCCAAGTAAAGATGGGCAGGAGACATGAGCACATATTTCCCCAAAGAAGCATCCAGATGGCCAACAGACACATGTAAACGATGCTCAACATCACTCATCATCAGATAAATGCAAATTAAAACCACGATGAGATATCCTCACACCTATCAGAATGGCTAAAATCAAAAATAAGAAACAACAAGTGTTGGCAAGGATGTAGAGAAAGATCCTCATGCACTTCTGGTGGGAGTGCAAACTGGTGCAGCCTGTGTGGAAAACAGTAGGGGACTTCCTCAAGAAATAAAAAAAAAATAGAATTACCGTATGATCCAGTAACCCACTACTGGGTATTTACCCAAAGAATATGAAGACCCTAATTTGGAAAGATATATGCACCCCTATGTTTGTGGCAGCATTATTTCAAGTAGCCAAATTGTGGAAGCAACTCAAGCTTCATGGATAGATGAATAGATAAAGAAGAAGTGGTGTATACATACAATGGAATATTACTCAGCCATATGAAAGAATTAAATCTTGTCATTTGCAACAACATGGATTAATTTATAGGGTATAATGCGAAGTGAAATACGCAGTCAGAAAAAGACAATACCGTATGATTTCACTTGTATGTGGAATTTAAGAAACAAAACAAATGGACAAAGGGAAAAGAAAAGACAAACCAAAAAACAGACTCTTAACTATAGAGAGCAAACTGAAGGTCACCAGAGAGGAGGTGGGTGGGGAAATGGGTGAAACGAGTGAAGAGGACTAAGGAGACTTCTCATGATGAACACTGAGTAGTATATGGAATTCCTGAATCACTGTATTGTACACCTGAAACTAAAATAGCTCTGTATGTTAACTATTACTGGAATTTTTTAAAGAAAGGGAATAGTAATGATTCAGTCAGTTTTCCAGCCAGTCCCTGACCTTATCACGTCCCCAAACTCTTAATCGATTTAATTTTACTCTGTGGTTCTTATCTTTTGTTGCATCGGATTTTAGCTTCAGTTTTTTATATTTGAAAATAATTTTATTTTTAGGGCTGACATAATTTTCTGCGACGAGGATGTGATATGTAGCAACATATGTAATATACCCTATATACGTATAACAACTATATACACATCACATTTTAATGTCCAAAAAAGTCAATACCAACAAATGAGCACTTATTAATTAAACTGTGTGTTTTCTACCACAATAACTCTGTGAGGTAGATGGAACATGGTTGTTTCTTTTTTTATGGTACAGAATTCTGAAGATTAGCTTGTCCATAGTTACATGGCTAGTCAACAGCAGACCTGCTATTTGAATTCAGATCTTTTAAGTCAAACTGAGCATGCATTCCAGTACCCAAGAAACAAATTAATGTACATTTATTATTTTTATCTTTCTTCCATTGAAATTAGGGCATCCTGAGTGCATGGCACACCCGGTAAAAGAGTAAGAGTACAAAGAATGTTGAGGGCAAAGAAAGAAAAATAAAGTTAAGAAATTCCAAATTTTAACTTCACCTGGATTTCACTTTTACCGAAGGCCGATATGACTCATTCCTATCCTGTTTCTCCAATGATGTTCTAGTTTTTATGAATGTTAATAGAAATGGCAAATAAAAGTAACAGTAATAAAAATAGAGATAGATGGCAAAGTGTAATTCTATCAACAAAAAGTATTCAAAAATAAACAGATTTCTTTGCTCTAAAACATGTCTGTGCCTTTAATGTGGTAGTGGAAAGGAAGGGAACTTAATTGACTGTGAAATCCTATTGATTTTTCTTATGAGGCATGTCATATAGTGTACCATAGAACACACGTAAGAAATGCATTAGGAAATTATGCACCTGTTTCAGGGAGCTAGCCTACACAAGGATTTACACAGGAAAAATTAAGAAAAATATATCTATAATTTTATCCCAAATAGAATTGTACAGCAGTATTACCAGAATTGTTTATCACCTAGTGTTTTAATTTTAGAGACTATGTGCCTATATTCCCAGACAGAAAATCCATTCTATAACCTTATCTTCCATCAAAAGTGGGCTACGGACTTTAAAGAACAGAGCTATGTGATAGACTGTCTTCCCAAACTTTCAGTCTTTGTGTGGTCAGGGAACAAGAATTTTCTGTCCCTTTCAAAAGTCCTTCTGTCTGGACTAAGAACCACACTAAAATGAGGCAGATTAAGAGGAGAAAATCAAATTCAATGTTGTACATATGGGAAATCTACCCAGACGTGAAATTCCAAAGACCACCAGGGAGAATGAAATATATATGTCATCCTGGACTAAGGAGGAGGAGGTCAGGGTCTGGAACTCCAGAAGGAAGGAGTGCAATTTAAAGGGTCTTAAGAAAGGGAGATGTTTGGTAATTAGATGTTTACCCTGCCATACATACGGGCCACTCAAATAAAATTTATCTTTGCCAATAACCCTTTTTCTGGGAAAGTCCCCAATTTAGATTATTCTGTGAGGTTAAGGGAGGGGACAATGTTCTCTTGAGCCCACAGGGTCTCCATTGCCTTCAGCTCAACATAATCTTCACACCAAAGTGGCCCATCTTGGTGTGGCGTGATTAATGCTCAAGATGAAGTTGTTATTGGATTGCATACATACATATTTAGGGGAATAAAATAAAATTTATTGGGGCCCCTGGGTGACTCAGTGGTTGAGCATCCACCTTTGGAGCAGGTCATGATCCCAGGGTCCTGGGATCAAGTCCTGCATCGGGATCCCTGCAGGGAACCTGCTTCTCCATCTGTCTATCTCTCTCTCTCTCTGTGTATATCATGAAGAAGTAAAATATTTTTTAAAAATTTACTATGAAAAATAATCAGTTACTTTTAAATAGCCTTTTAAGACGGTCCTTTCCTCAGAATAAGTAGTTCTAAAAATTGGCAATAGGAGTCATGACCCATGAAGAAACTTGAGTGTCAGTTTCACCTAGATCAGACCAAATGGGCCAACCGATTCCTTTTTTGACCTCTGATGGTTAAATAAGTAACACTGCTGCTCAATAAAACATGAACATGGGACCTCTGCCTTGACCTCTCTTTTGGTTCACCAGCTGTTGTTTGAAGACACCACACTGTTTGGATCTCTGTCTGCAGTAGAGTATAATGTTTCTGGATTGGTTTGTTTGTTTTGTTTTCCCATTCTATAAGTTTCCCCTGTAGGAAGAAAGAGACAATTTGTGTCTTAGATAATTAGTATTTACTATTCCAGATCTTTTTTGACAGTCTCTATAATGAAGATTATTTCTCTTTTTGGATCATTCCCAGAAGGGTTAAATGCAGAAGTAATGTGCCATTTAAGAGTTAGAAACCTTAATAGAATGCTATGCATGCCCCCCTCAGCTCCCTGATATTCCCATCACCAACCCTATTGTAGCATCCATCCCGCAAGACCTCCACTGACATATTTTCCTTAAAGATTGTCCTTTAGAGACTAAAGCTTCCTTACCTGGAGTGGCTTGGCAGTTATGTGTCATTCTACTCTCCTTGCTTCAAGAAAGGACAGCCTCTGAGGCAGTGTAGACTCTGGACATCCATGAGAGATCATGTTGAATTTAAAGTTCATCTGAACTCACATTCCTATCTTATTTCTCTTATTCATAATAGCTTCTCCTGAGAAATTCCTCACAGTAAATCACATGCATACAAATGTCAACATCAGGCTTTGTTTTTAGAGAAACTACCCTAAGATGGATGTCAAATATGATACAGTGAGGAATGGAGGAGCAAAGACATGCAACCCCAAAAGTTTATCCAGAGTTTAGGGACCAGAGAAAACCCAGTGCTTTAGTTTTGTAGCATATTGATTACAACAAAAAAATGAACAGAAGTGAGATTAGTCAGATGCTTGTAAATCATTAGTAAATTCATTAGACTACAGACAAGACTGAACTATTAACAGCAAATGGAAGCAGTCAAGAGAACAGTCTAGGAGTGGATAAGAAGAGTTCCTTTCAAGTTAGGATATAAAAGGATTTTCACACCCCCCCAAAAGGGGGGGCAGTTTAATTGAAATCACATTGAGATTGTCAAAGAATAGTGAATTCAAGAAAGTCCAGAAGAATTCATTTCAGAAGAGAAGCCTTTCACAAGAGAGGAGAGAGTCCTAGTTCTTTCCTGCGGGGAAATGCCAGGTCTAGATGCGGGCAAGAGAATAAGGCCTTCTAGATAATTTGCAGAATTGATTAGAAACCATAAGTTCAAGCTATTGGCAATGATAGGGAAGGTAAGGCAGTTTGGAGCTGCGGGTCCAATAAAAGTAAAAATAATAATTTAGCTTGGCAATTCATAATTACACCCAGTTTGTCAAAGTAAGTGGCAGTAAAGGCAGGGCTAGAAAGTATAGTGTCTGCAGTCTTGAGCGTTTTCACTGGGCTTGGATAAAAGTGAACCCGTCACTGATTGTGAAGGTGAGAAAGCACAAGCCAACTGCCTCTTGGATCAAACCTAATAAAATAAAAGAGATTAGCCCCTCATGAGAGTAACCACAACAACACATTGGTTGGTAGGTGAGCTAACCAAAAATGCATTAACCTTATTAAATCTGAAGCTCAGTTGTAGATCAACTTGGCACCTCATCTCAGTTGCAAGACATAGGAAAAGAGCTCAGAATTTCTAGGCAAACCAGAAGATCATTATAGTATGCTTCAAACTCCACTATTCTTCTACATGCAACATCTTGTTTGCAACTAAAAATGTGAAGTATACAGCAAATAATTAGAATTGGCAGGCAAGAACTTGGCAATAATTACTCTAAATGTGTTTAAGGATTTACAAAAAGATAAATAGGTGAACAGATGCCCATTCTTAGCAAAGAAGGGGAATCTACAAAAACAAGTCAAAATTCTGTAGGTAAAAACATGCTATACTGAAATGAAAAAAGAAACCAAAACAACAAAAAAAAAAAACAAAAAAAAAAAGAAAACAATGAACACTAGATAGAATTAATCGGAAGAATGGATATTGCAGGTGACCTTGAAAACAAGTCAATAAGTATTAACTAAACAAGATCATAGGAAAAAGGAATTTTTTAATTGAATGGACTATAAATAACCAATGGAACAATGTCAAACAGTCTAATGTATATGAGTCTAGGGAAGACTAAAAAAGGTCTGAAATATTTTGCTGGCATATTAATGAATCTCTAAAATGTTATCTAAGTAGGATCTGTTTTAAGAGATTGCCCATGAAGTAGCCAAACCCCAAAGAATTAAAACTTCAGTTCCCATTTGAAAAAAGAGATTTTGAACTTGTTTTCACTACATGCAGGTACCAAAATGCATATCCCATTCTTCATCTGAGAAGTTTAGAAAGTATTTATTCCGTTAACTAAGGAAAATAATGTGAATATTCAGAAATGGAGTAAAAAAGAAACCTCCCTTCTATTTGTAATTTGCTGCACGATTTTACCATAGAAGGATATTGAATTTTGTTAATGTGCCTAAATACATTCATTTTTGAATCGAAAAATTTCACCAGTGATATTCTATTTATATATTTCTGGATTTGATTTTTTGATAGTTTTCTTCGGAATATCTGTTTCTGTGTTCATAAGGGATATTGTTCTATTTTTTGTAATATTATTATTATCAGATTTTGGTGGTAGGGTTATGTTGCTTTCATAAAATAGGTTGGGGAGCGATTTGTCCTCCATTGTTTGGTAAGAGTTAGTCAAAGTTTAGGATTATATTCTTTTTAAATTTGTAATAGAACTTCCCTGAAAAGGACACCTGGGTGGCTCAGTTAAGCATCTGGCTTAACTGAGGTCATGATCAGGTCATGATCTTGGGGTCCTGGGATCCGCTGAGTCTGGCTCCCTGCTGAGTGGGGAGTCTGCTTCTCCCTCTTCCTCTATCCCTTCCCCTCGCTTGTGTGTGCTCTCTCTCAAATGACATAATATACTATATTTTTAATATGTGTGTGATGTCTAGTAATATCCCTTCCTTTTTTTCCACTAACGATGTATTGATTTTATTTATCTGTTTAAGGAATCAGCTTTTAGCATTAAATATTTTGTTTCTGTTTTATTCATCTGTTTTTTATTTCATTGATTTCTACTCTGATCATTAATTGTCTCTTTCTGTTTAGTGTAGGTTTAATTTACTTTTCTTTTGCCAGATTCTTAAGGTGGGAGTTAATTAATTTTGAGCCTTTCATCTTACTAACATGAGGATCTAAAGCTACACATTTCTCTATAGGCATTGTTTTAGCTGCATCCCATAAGTTTTGTTGTGCTGTAATCTACCGTCATTCAGTTGAGATTATGATTTCCAATTTCCCATTTAGGTTAGGTTCTTCTTGACATGTAAGTTGTACAGTTGTGTTGCTTATTTTTTTTAAATATTTGTGAACTTTCTAGATGTTGCTATTGATTTCTAATTTAATTCTGTTGTGATAAAAAAAATACCCTGTACAATTTTAGTCACTTGAAATTTATTGAGGCAATGTATTGCCAATCATATGATATATCTTTGTTATCATTCTATGTGCACTTACAAAATATGTACTCTTCAGTTATTGGCTGTAGTGCTCTATAAATTTTAAACAAGTTGGTTGATAGTATTTTCAAATATTCTACAATTTACTGATTTTTTTGGCCTAGTTCTTCTACTAATAACTCTTAGAATTGATATTAAGATCCCCAGTTTTGAATTTGCATTTGCTTCTTCACCTGAAGCCTTATTATAGACTTTCTTCTAGTCCTTCAAAGAGACCAAGCTCTTTGCCACCTCGGAGTCATGACACTTGATCCCTCTCTCTCCCTCTCTCTCTCTGCTACCTTCGAGTGATTTCTTTTCACTATTCTAGCTTCAGGTTTTCACCTTCACAGAAATTTTATGATCACCTCATTGTAGTTTACTTGCCTTCAGTGTTTTCCTCCATCATTACTTTCCATTTCCTCTTTCCTATGAAAGAAAAGGAAAGAGGAAATGATATCTATTATTTTTAAATTATAAATAGATAAATTATAAATAGATATTTCACTTTTCCTAACTTAAATTACTCATTTGTGTTTTATCAGGGAGTATACCTGCCTTTTATTCCTCAGTGCCTTGTATGTCTGGCACATAATATATATTCAGTAAATATGTGCCAAATACATAAGCAAATTAATATGAAACGATCAGTAAATACCTGAGTGTAAGAGTGAATCCATCTGGTACTGGATATATTGCTTTTTTGCTTCCTTAGGCTTCTTAGACTCTTCCCTGGTAGAGCTGTCCTACCCTTCTTTCAACTTAAAAGTGGACGCGTCTCAGGTTTAAGTAATTGGAGACTAGGTGGTCTGATGAGCTCTCCTTCTCAGTCTTACCTTTCATTTCCTTTCAAAACTCCTGTGGTAATTCTGATGACATCCTGGGGGTTGATGGGTAGTCTCGCTCAAAAAAATACTATTCTATAGAACACATAAATATACAAATATGCCTTCTCTCGCAAAGACAAAATACTTTGTGGGCAATTATAAAATATTTTCTCTTCACAGAGAATAGGAATCTCTAATTTCATTTCTATAGTGCTGTGGCAGTGTAAATATAGAAGCAACCTATATTTATTGAGTTACTGTTAGTTAAAGCAATGCGGTAACCACAAGGGAATAAAAAGGGAAGATTATAGGGATTAATCCAGTTTAAACTGGCTGTCATGTAGCATAAGAGAGTTTCAAAATGCTCTAAGAATTATATGATATTTAATCATAGGGATTGTTAAATAAGAAAGAAATGACAGGTTGCTTTTTTAGGGAAGGTGACCTCTTTGCAGAAGTTAGAATGAAATGCTTAATAAGTAGGCAGTTGCTAAGAGTTATACATATATTATAATAAAGAAGGTGTTCTAACTAAAACAAGACGGGCCGTGAATTCCATCTAATCCTGTCACTTACTAACCTATAATGCATCTGAAACTCAGCTGCATCTTAGAAGCATTTGGAAAAATATCTATCTTGTAAGATTGTCTTCATGATCAAATGAGCTATGTAAGCTATGCCAATCGGCACTCATATAATTAATACACTTTGTTCATATTGTTGATATCACAAACATTGAATTGGCTACCATGATGTGCTATAGAAAAACGATAGCTTTCTTTTTAAAGATTTATTAAAGCATGTGCACATGCACAAGCACAGTAGGGAGAGAGTCAAAAGGGAAGAATCTTCAAGCAGACTCTCTGCTGAGTTCGGAGACTGATACAAGGCTCGATCTCATGACCCATGAGATCATGACCTGTGAGGAAACCAAGAACTGGATGCTTAATTGATGGAGCCACCCAGGTACCTAATACCTTTCTTTTTTAAAATCAATTTTAAGAAGTAAAATGCTTTCTTTTTCTGCATATCCATATTATTTCTACAACCCCAACATGCCTATCATGTGTATCAGTGTATCACTTAGCACTCAGCTCCGATACAATCTATTTTGTAAAAGTTTGTTGTTGTTTTAAAGACTGTATGTAATTATTCATGAGAGACACAGAGACAGAGGCAGAGACCCAGGCAGAGGGAGAAGCAGGCTCCCTGTGGGGAGCCCGATGTGGGACTCCATCCCAGAACCCCGGGATCATGACCGGAGCCAAAGGCAGATGCTCAACCACCCAGGTACTCCTATTTTGTCAAGGTTTTGATGTCATATGAGAATAATGAGGAACATACCCTAAGCCATAAATTCATGACTTATATTACTATTTAATTTTTTATTTCATGACAGAGAGTACTCTTTTATTTTCATTCACTGTGCCATAGCCAAGCTGAAGTCATTGAATATTTGTTAGCCAATATCTGTTCATCGAAAGTATTATTCTTCCTTTTAGCACATTCCTAAAATAGAGTGCTTGAATAATCCGAACTTCAAATATAGAAAGTGCAGTTATCAACTACAAAAAAACAATTAATGCGGATTATAAAAGTAGTGCTTTTGGCTCTGCAAAAGGTAGTTAACAATTATCCCTACATAAAGCTTAAAATCAAAGGCAGAGGCCACAGATCTTGTTCCATTTCTAAGCCTGCTGTTAGTAGTCATATATCATGAGAAGTAACTTTAATAGGCCTCAGACATTTTATGGATATATAAAATTAAGGGGTTGCATTAATCAATGTTTCTCAAACTCAAGTACCTTTTAAAAAGTTTTTGCCATATTGCATGTCCTACATTATGTCTATATAGTATTTTCCTTGAAATCAACTTGAAGGTTTTCTATTACTTCATAATAAAATGATAGGAGCTTACAGCTTAAATACCCCCACACATTTATTATCCCAGTTTATGTAGGTGGAGAGTCTGGGTGTAGTTCAGGGTCCTCTTCAAGGCTGTCATCAAGGCATGGTCCAGGATTTGATTCTAACCTGGAAACTCAACTGGCAATGGATCCACTTCAACTTTACTCAGATTTCTAGCAGAATCGTTTTCCTTAGGACTGTAAGACTGAGTGCTCTGGCTTCTTTCTAGGTGTTGGGCAGAGACTGTTCTCTGCGTTTAGAGGCTGTATTTAGCCTCCAGAAGACACTGCAGTTCCTTGTCACATGGTTCTCTCCCTAGCTCCTCTCACAGTATGGAAGCTTCTTTCTTCCCAGACAAGGGAGAAAGGGAGAGCGAGTCTGCTCTGCATCTGTAGTCTAATCTAGGCAGGAGGAGAGGGAGCCACTCACTCCAGCCATGACTCTCAATATCCACAGAAGTCCTTACACAGGATTCAGCAATAATGTCTTAAATGTGGAACAACTTCCAAAACACCTTTATTTGCTTTCAGTCAACTGATTTTTTTCATAATTTTAAAAATAATTTCGGTCACTCAGAATAATGGTTCAGTTACCCAGTTTTGTCATTTAACCAAGCCGTCATTTATAAATCATCTACCTTTTGATCATTAGAAATATGACTAATAATCCTAATCACTGTATTTTTAAAAATATAACTCTAAATTTCCTGAATAGTCTGGATGCAAACATTACAAAATGGAGAATGAAATCTGAGAATGTTTCTATCCTTAAAGTCAGCAACTGGTTGGGCTAAGATTGTAATCAATAAATACCAAAGATAATCGGCGCATGCTTAAAAATTTTAAAATGGACCCTTGTCATTTGTCATTTTTGGGAAATGGGAAAAACTGAAGTTGGCGTTTTGCAAATGTCTTTCTTTTGACTTACAATCTGTCTACAACAGAAGGGCTACCCGGCTCCAAATGGATTCAACAACCCTTTCTTCTTAAGATCATCACCAGAGATTATTTTTTCCAGTACTTATCCAATTTTAAACAAATAAAAAATAAAAACAGCCTCAAACAATCTGGAAGCCTCTTTAGTTTCCAGCCTTTTTCACCAAAAGTCTACATTTTTGTCTTGTTCTCTGGAGGTGAAAATGTGTTGGTATGTCACAATGAAGTAGATAGAGCAAGAAAAAAATTATAGTTAACAACCGAGTTCTGATTAACTGTGTATTTCATTGTTTTAAAGATTTTATTTATTTATTAGCGAGAGAGGGGGAGCACGAGCAGGAGCACAGGGAGAGGCGAGGGGACAGCAGGCTCTCTCTGCTGAGCAGGAACCCGAAGCATCATGACCTGAGCGGAAGGCACCAGGCGCTCCCCAACTGTGTATTTCTGAATTGCCTTGAGAACTAAGTTTTGTAGTCTGGAAGACATATACTTTGTTGATTTCATCCATTTCATTTTGTTCCCATAATAAACATTCTTCTGCTGCTGCTTTAAAATAGAAAACATCAGATTTTGTCATTATTTCAGATATTTATTTTGGGCCACTTAATCGATAGCAAATAAATATCAAAGCTTATACTATAGATAACCTTTCTTGCTAGTTATTTCCTAGTTATTTTGCTGCCTGCAGAGATATTTTTAGCATTTTTCTCCACATATGAGCTGACAGTGACGAATTTTATAAATACTTGCCTCTGCCTTTTGAAGTTATTTGCATTTATGTGTGTGAAACTATTAGTTTGTTATTAAAATGTACTTTAGACCTCCCTACTACTGATACGGTCTTTTCAATATTAATAAGATCTAGATTCCTCAAGGCCGACAATCAACCTAGGCATGGTATACTTCTTTAAAAAAAAATTCTATTTGTGTTTTTAATTTCTTTCTTTTCTTTTCTATTTAATATTTTATTCATTTATTCATGAGAGACACAGAGGGGCAGAGACCCAGGCAGAGGGAGAAGCAGGCTCCATGCAGGGAGCCTGACCTGGGACTTGACCCCGGGCTCCGGGGTCACGCCCTGGGCTGAAGGCAGACACTAAACTGCTGAGCCACCCAGGGATCCCTCTTCTTTTCTTTCCTTTTCTTTCCTTTCCTTTCCTTTTCTTTTCTTTTCTTTTCTTTTCTTTTCTTTTCTTTTCTTTTTTTCTTTTCCTTTCCTTTCCTTTCCTTTCTTTTCTTTCTTTTCTTTCTTTTCTTTTTTTTCTTTTCTTTTCTTTTTTTCTTTTCTTTTCTTTCTTTTCTTTTCTTTTTTCTTTTCTTTTCTTTTCTTCTTTTTTTTTTTTTTTTGTGTGTGTGTGTTTAGTTTCTAAAAAAAAAGTGAACTTTTAGGACAAAGAATGTTTCCTTGATCATTCCCATGGACCAGGAGTAGTATTCTTTCAAAGTTTCTAAAGATATTACACATAAAACACTGTAGTCAACCATAATGTTTATCAATAGAGGATTGCTCAAGTCAATTATGGTTCGGTCGTATAGTAAAATTTGACCATTAAACCATTTGAAGCTGCCATTTTATAAATCAAAAGGAATTGAATATCAGCAGTTTCATGCAGTTCACCTAACATTATCTAGCAGTTTAAAAGAAAGAAGTTTGATCTGTAAAGAAGAATGTCCCCAAAATCTGCTCAACTTAATAAAAGGGCAAATTTTAAAGAAATATGCTAGCTATAACACCACTTTATATATATTATATATAATGTATTATATATAATATATATATATAATGAATATGATTGCAAATATGTGAAAAATTCTGGAAAAAATGTGAACACTCTTAGAACTGAGGCTAGGGAAGAGGAGAAATGGGGAATCTGTTTTTTTAATTTAGTTCTTGATTCCTCAGTGTAAGCACAAACTAACAGCATAATGTTATTATTATACTTATGGCATTAAAAAGCAACAACAAGCAGTCTCTCTCAGTGCTATCTAACGTTCAGCTCATGGCTGACACCAGTTTGTAAGATTTACCAGTCTTTAATGAGATAGGTACAGAAATTGAGAGAAACTTTTTGAAACATGCATAACAGTTTTGTTTCACTTGAATCTAATAATGAAAACTGGAGCCTGCATTTTGTACATCCATTTTCACTTGGTCTACTAATTGATTTTCATTTTTATTCTATCTATGATTTAATTGGAAAGGGAAGAAAGAAGAAAGAAAGAAAGAATCCTTTATCTTTTGATAGTATATATATATATATATATATTTTTTTTTTTTTCCAGAACTCAGGTCAGGTTCTGGCACAGCAGTTGCTGAATTAATGCAAGCTGAATAAATAAATGAATGCAGTTGACAGATTTGAGGCGCTCCAAGAAAATAAACAGAATTTGGCGCTGCTTTGGATCGATGCTGAGGGAGAACAGGGGATCATAGAAAACTGCCAGTTGTTTACAGTGGTTCCTGGAAGCTGCTGATACCATTTCCTAATATAGGAAACACCAGCAGAGTAGCAGAGTCATGTCATGTTTACAGATGATAAATTCATTTTTGAACACTTTGACAATGAGATTATCTATGAAATATCCAAATGGAGATGTCAGCAAGCAGACACATGGATTAGAAGTTCGAGAAGCAAAGTCTGGGCTGAGATAGAGATGTCAGAGTTGCAGCCTCTAGAGCGAATGAGACTACATAGAATGCAGATTGGGAAAGGAAAAGGCTAAGGATAGACCTCTGGGTGCTTAGCAGTGTCCAGCACGTGGTACATGATTAGTAACTTTGTCAAACGAAGAATAGGTAGATATGAACCTATTTCATTGCAAGCCCCAGCTTTCCTTACTAATTCCATTCCTTCACACTGCACAGCATCCTAATAGATACTGCTTGGGGCTGGGGGCCAGGTAAGGAAGAAAGAGAATTCAGAAACACATGGAAAGTCCTTCAGAAGAGGCCCAGCTGTGTTGAATGCTGCTAAAAGATCAGGATAACAAGAGAAAAATGTTTACTGGATTTATCAACATAAAGGTCATTGGTAGGTAGCCTTAATAGGTATTCTTTCCGTGGATTGATAGGGATAAGACCTGTTTTAAGCAGGTTGAAAGTAAGTGGAAAGCATAACATTGTAGGCAATATATCCATTCTTTGTTAGCTAGAAACACAAATCAAGAAATCTTGGAGTTCATTTAATAAGTTATTTTGCATGTGGGTAATAGAGACTGGACCTCCAGGTAAGATGGTTCATTAACATCTCTTTGGGGCCCCTGGGTGGTGCACTTGGGTAAGCATCCAACTCTTGGTTCCAGCTCAGTTCATTGATCTCACGGTCATGAAATGGAGCCTCGTGTCAGGCTCTGTGCTTGGCACAAGGTCTGCCTGAGATTCTCTCTCTTCCTCTCCCTCTGCCCCTCTCTCCTTCAATTAAAAAAAAATAATAAATCTTTAAAAAACTGGAATCTGACTTAAACTTCATAATACTAGAATTAAAAATAATGCCGAATAAGAAATATATAATTTGTTAAGTGACTCTTAGGTGCTAGGTATTTTACCTAAGTAAGTTGTTGCTATACATTGTTTGGTGTAGTTTTGTTTGTTTGTTTTTTTAAAGATTTTATTTATTTATTCACGAGAGACACAGAGAGAGAGAGGGGCAGACGCTCATCCGCTGAGCCACCCAGGCATCCCTCATTTTCATTTTAGACATGAGAAAATTTATATTTAAGAAGATTAAGGGACTTGTCCAGGTTGGCTAAGTATTAAATAGCAGAACCCAACTGTGAACTCAGCTTTGTTTGCTTTTAGAACCTAACCCATGCTCTTAGTTGATGCATCTACCTTAATTTTT
This sequence comes from Vulpes vulpes, assembly GCF_048418805.1. Lineage (NCBI taxonomy): Eukaryota > Metazoa > Chordata > Mammalia > Carnivora > Canidae > Vulpes > Vulpes vulpes. Next base: position 89,312,279 of record NC_132784.1, on the reverse strand, counting down.
AAACATTAGGAAAAAATAACATATTACAATGTATAGGCCTTTAGCAGTTCACATAGACTTCGTTTATAAGTTCCTTGAAGGCAAGAAACAAATTCAAAAGAGCCTTTAACCAGAAGTCAGCTGTCCTGGATGCCTCGTCTGATATTTCCAAGAATTGGCTGCATTTCCTGGGACAAGTCAATTCTCCATAGTAGACCTCGTTGTGTCATTGTAAATTTAGAGTTTTAGACTAAATCGCTCTTGGTACATTTTTTCAGCTCTGGTATTCCATCATTTCTTATTATATTCTTTTGTTTTCATTTTAAAACATTCATATATATATTAAAAGAATGTGAAGAGTCCTATTCTTATCAGAAGCCTGTCTACATTTATTTACTAGATGTTTATAAACTAGTTTGAGAATGAGACACTTTTCTATTTTTTTATTAATATTGCAAAAAGAAATTATTCCAAGCTCTGGTGATAAAAATGTAGTTGTTGTTTTCATTAATATTTTCATCATTACTAATTAACTACACTTATTGAGACCAGCTTCTTGAGGATTGGAACTTTGAATGGGTGCAGTTTGGTGGAGTCAGCTCAGGAAGAAACCATTGTCTAACTACAGGCTTGGGTGGGATGGCATTAGGTGAAGAGTATTGGAGCCCTGGAACCTTGTAATAGATAACAACCTCCAACGCTCTGTTGCCTACCTAGCATTGAAATCTTCCATGTTTAAAGCTTCTGTTATATCAGACTTGGTGAGAGATGCCTGTTTCAAAGCCACCCTGTTTGGTTTTTTGAGAATTCCAGCAGCCAAGGCTCAAGAATATACTTAGGTTCTATCCATTTGATGCTTGGGAGGGGAACTTAACTTCTGAATCTGGTGACAAAAATAAGCAAGGGACATTTCTGCTTCACACAGTGGATTGGACTCCCTTTGTTCAGTCTGAAACCTGCTGGAAAGCAGTAAGCTATGTAATCCCCAAGGACAAAAATAAAAGGAGAGGAGGTGACATTAATAATGTATAGTGACTAGCAACTGATGTATCAGGCCAGATAACAAAAGAAACCTAACCCATTGTGAGGGGGAGTTTCAAAGTGAGGGGATTACCATCACAGAACCATAAAAAATGTCAAGAATTGAAAATAAAAATAATTCTGGGTGTGTGGCTGAAAATCATGAAATTGGTTATGGTTGGAAGCCTATAGAAGAATCATATAGACACCATATTTTATTCCCCATTTAGGAAGGAATCTAGTAAATGACTCCTTGGGGAGAGTGAGCCAGAGAGACTCTGCTCTTAGTGACATGGGACACAACTGAGAGGTGAGCTGTCATAATTAAATCAGGGTGGGTAAGTGAAAAGTGAGTCTACTTGCACCCCTTCCCTGTGAGGCTTCCAGAATGCTGGTAGCCAGGATTAAACAATTCAGGCAGAAGATATATATTTTTTCCTCTGGGTATACTCACTAGCTCAAAAGAAAACACCTATAGAAATAAATAGTTAGATGTCCTTCCTATGAAACAGCTCAACAAGATCATCCTACAGTGAAGTCCACCGTTTTACAAGCTCAGTCTACATATAAAACATCACTCATCTACCTTTCCTGCTTCAACCTCAAGTAGGAGCAGAGTGCTGAAGACCCCCAGCATTTGAGAGAATTCCGAAACATTAAAGACAAACACCAAATAAAAACAACAACAAAAAGAAATCATAGGAAACAGTGCAGAGATCCGAGCAGGGGAACACTAACACCAAAACATCATAACCCTATTGTCTCTTTCCAAGTTCCTGAATATGGTTGGTGTGCTCTGAACCTGGTGGCATTCCTGGAATGGTGTCGTAATCCATCGAGTGGCAATTACTACGGCAGGAAAGGCAAAGGAGCGTCGGTGCTAATCCTTCTCACCAAAATAGCACATTTGAACCAATGGCTCATCTCTGAAAAACCTGCCAGTTTGTGCCACCACCAGAAGAGTTACAGGCAGGGAGGGGATGGCTTCCATTTTAAAAATCTCCTTTAAGTCTCAAGTTTGGGTGCAGAGGTTAGACAGTTTCTAGAAGAAGACAGGAAGTTAATGCAAACTTAGTGCTACAGGTTAGAATCTTTTGGAAACAGGCTGAAATGGAGTTAAAAGCCCAAAAGGTTTTTGGTTTGTAACATCTGTGAACAGAAAATAGGAGGAAGCAGGGTTACTTCAAACCATGGGGGAATACTTAAAACCGTGATGCAGATTCGAGGAAATCTCTGTCAGCCCAAAAAAAGAGCTCCAGGGCAAAGATTGCCCATTAGAGAGGTCTCTCATTGGACAGAAATGGCCAGGCTGCTTCACCACCCATCACCACCCATCACCCTGCTAGCTCATTGGCCAGGGCTGCCCTGAGAAGAGTAGAGTATAATCTTGAATCCTGGATCAGTGAAAATGGAACTCGAGGGGTGCTACCAGCTGGAAGCTGTCAGCTGTCTACGTTCCTTGCAGCTGGGTGGCAAATCCTTCCTTGAAAGGGGACCTAAGTGGAGCATCTCCATAGCTTCCACACTTCTCAAAGGGTAATTGACTGAAGCTGATGACTTGGTTACAGTTATAGTCTCCTCTTTTGATCTATTAGGCGATATTTATTCTTTTATCCTAATAAACTGAAAAGGCTAGTTATAGTTATTTGGCTTGAATGCCAATACCTTGCTAACATATGTCAGAATCAGGCCATCCCTTTAGCTCTGTATCACAGTTTAGTTTACTGAGGCCTTGAGTGTCTTATCAACCCATAAGACATTATACAGACTGACAGCAGTGATAACGTAGTGTTGCTAGAACTGAGAAAGCAGTAGGTAGCTGGTATCCTAGATGTCTCAGGATGGCGTATGTCCATAATAAGGTGAGAGACAAACCTCACTATAGATATATGCCACGCCAGTGGAGTTTCTGTCCTTCTGAAACCTGTTGAGATGTCACCTGCAAAGTCCAGAACATTGCCTCATCCCCATGCTAAGAAATATACCCAATGACTTCTGTGCATCTTTGAGTTTTGAAAGCAAAAGAAATCACATTTTTGGCATGCTATTCTGACCAGTTTACCAGATGATCTAAAATGCCTCTGGTTTCACGTTGGGAAATGAGGATATGAAAAGATATTACAGTAGGTAAATGAATAAGTAACACTGGTTCTAATGGAAGGGGAGACCCAAGAGTGCTTGGAATGTCTGGGGAAGATGGAGATATTATATCGTACCTGAGATGCTCCAGTGGTGAATTTCTCATGGAAGCCTTTATGATTTGAGGACAAAACTGTACCATCTTCTAAATTTAACTTACCATCATTTAACAAAATAGCTTTTCTTTCCTATGAGAAACTAAGAATAGATACCTAATTATGAAATACCAATGACCATGTAGCTCAAGCTGCCTATCATAAGATATCCATGACTTGATCCATTGATTCTTCAGATTAGTTGTGCCCAGTCACCTTTAATAATCATGTGAAAGTGATAGATCCAAACCGAGAAGGTATTGAAGATATAGCATATATATATTTTTAATGGGCTACTTCTAATTTGGTGTCATTCATTCTTTAGCCTGTAACTGTAGCCTCATGGGTAGTATCTATGACCCATTGTCTAAGAGGAAAAAAAAGCCAATAGAGTTTTAAAAATATATCTGCATGATATATTGACATCCAGTGAAAATGACACTACTAATATATTCTAAGCTGATCAGACATTGAGAAACAGTTGGGGGGAAATTCTCTCAGTGATTTACAAATGGTGAGATAATGATTTCAATGGATGGTCAAGGTCTTTGAAGGCGCTAGAGTTCATAGCAAAGATATCTACGTAAAACCTATAAGGATGGATTTCTGGAAATGGGTCCAACGTTTGATAAAAATGGTTTTTCAAGTGAAATTTTACTAAACACCCTTTCTGGGAAGAAGGTTCTTAAGAAGAAGTAGACTAAGTAACAGTCAGCTTTCTTCCTCAGCTCTCTAGAGATTGCTTATTAGGCTTATGTACTAAATAGTCACAGAAACTATGCATGTGCTCAGTAGTATGGACTTGTTTCTCTCTTTCTATTCTTCAGCTTGCAAACAACAGAAACTAAACCTGGGCCCCCAAAGGATATGACTTAACAGAAGAAATAAGCCATACAGCAAACGGTTGATGGTGGTGAGCCCCCATTCATCAGGTAGGAAATAGTAATGTATGCTAACCTGAAAAACATCTGAGTTGGTATTTGCTTCCTCTAGTTGATCATTCTTTTTTTTTTGCCTGGAATGTCACCTGAAACATGCTGAATGTCCTACTATGTTATCCCATGCAAAGTGAACTCACTTTTCAGGGAACATATGAAGCAATGATATCTATAGGAATCAGTAGTCTCACCATATTCGCGTCACCCAGGGAAATAGGTTCGCGTAACGATAGAATGGCTAGGGAGACTCATGTAAGCTTTAAGATGGAGATATGCTTTATAATGTTGGGATGCTCTGGTATAGGGTGTGTAGAATACAGTTAAATATGTGTACATGGGTGTAGAAGCCAAAGTACAGAAATAGAGGTCATTCCATTTATCATTACCCATAATTAGCTATTAATGACATTTTAGTTTTCAGACTGTGACTCTGAGTCCTAGAAACACAGATACCTTAATGCTCAAAGTATGAATGCTTCCGCCAGAGAACCAAACACTATTGTAGAACACAGATTTTCTATTAATTTGAAGTTAAGTGTTCGACGTGGCCATGTCAGTCTTCTCTTGTCAGTGGGTAAGAGAGAAAATAGGAAGTTGTGAGTTTGTTTGGCTTATCTAATAAGAGAAAATAAGATGCTGATAAGCAAAGGGACATGAAGGAGTCTAGAAACAATCCGGATGATCCTTATTGGTGTTACCTTATGCTGCTCCAATTACTATTAACAGTTAATGTAGGACGCAGCAAGCATATGTAGGAAGCATCAACACAGGCTTAGTTAGACCGCTCATAAATCAAGTTATGGTCCCTCAACCCGTTAATAAAATCGAAATGGCTACATTGTCTAAAAATTAGCAACTGTGTGAGGTTGCTTGACTATTTCTTCTTTACTGGGTGATGTGGCTAAATGCCGTGGGTGACTTTGCACATAAATAGGTCAAGTAGGCACTCTCCATCTGTGGAATACAGTTGTTGAGGGCAAATAGCTCTGTTGGAAACCCTCGGCCATTCTTAGTTCTTGGAAACAATATTAGGGTCATTTCTTCCCTGCCTACCTGACATGGTATGTTCCAGAGAGAGAGGCAGGCTTTGACACCAGAGACATTCTCTCACCCTTTCTTTTATATGACTTGTCAAAAGGCTAAGGTAAAGTGAAAAATCTACCAGCCAGCAATGGGGTGAAAAATGAGCTTGGGAGTTATGAGTTTCAATTGACTCTGATGATATCCAGGGGACATTTTCATTATGTGATAGTTGAATGGGGGAGAAAGTGGGTGCCTTTTCCTTTTGAAAAAAATAAATGGCTTGTAATGTTTCCTTTCTATTCCCTGGATAAGAATCTCAGGCTCTTTCAGTATTTGGGTAATGCCTTTGAGACTACTGGGGATTATTATTACTCTAGGGGGATAGATCAGAGAGTTTATTTCTTTGGTGGGTAGTTTCTGTTCTGTGGCATCTCCAGCAGGGAAGAACCTTCAGTTCCACTCAACATTCAGTATTGGGTAAAATAAGAACCCAGTTGTAAGTCAGTCTCTACCTTCTACTGGATGCTAAGAAGAAATGAGACACTCCCACACAGCTAATACAAATATCCTTCTGTTATTCCATCCATTCATCTAAATAGCCACTGAGCCAGCCTCTGTAATGAAATATACTTATTTATTAAGAAATTACAATGCATCCATAATTATATGAACTTTTGCTGGAAATATGAGAAACAGAATAGTAAATCATGTAAAAAAAATCTGAGCTGTCAAAGAAAACAGACACATCTACTCCCAACACTATCTTTGTGAAAGTGGAAAATGAAGTTTCCAAGTGATTTTTTTTCAAGGCAGAGATGTCTATAATTTTATGGCAGCCTTGAGCAAGCCTCAGAGTGAGTCAACATCAGAGCCAAAGCTAAGAACCAGGCCATCCAACCCAAAGACAATATGTCTGCTGTTTCTGAAATTATAATCCAACTGTGGAGGGGGACCTGACATAAGTGAGACAATTCGGAGTAATGAGGTGATACAGTGTCTCTGTAATCAGTATCACATAGGGTGTCACTTGTTTGGAATTATATGTACTTATATAATTATAGCTATATGAATTATATATGTGTAAAATAAGGGTGAATAGGGGTGTGGACTGGTTTTGGAATAATCAGGAAAGCTTCTAAGGACATATGAGTATGGAAATATGTGGTTTGAGCCATGATGGTGCATAGGATTTAGATACTGGAGAGACCTTTGATAAAATGAGTATGAATTTGTTTCGGTGGAGCTATCAGTCGGGTGGATGGATGGACCTTTCTTGCTGCATCAGAAGGTCAGAACTGGCAAGAGGGATATTTTGACAAACTTCACACCCTTGATCCCTGGGTGACTAACTATGAGGTGTTTTGTTTTCTTTTTTCTTTTTGTTTTTGTCTAGTTGTTTCCTTTTGGTTTGAATCTCCCCCGTTTTTGTTTTGTTGTTGCTCATTTGTGTTCTTTTGGTTTGAACTTCCTTTTGTTTTCCTGAGCTGCAGGAAATAGGGTGTCCTTGCACCAACTTTCTACCTTAGGATCTTCCTTGAAGAGAGCTCCGCGGTGTCTCAGGGCAGTGAGTTCAAACTCTAAATGCAAAGCAGCCCCAGTCCTTCTGGTGTTAGTGTATAGCTCCTTCCAATGCAGCTGGCTTGCTGTTTCTCACTCAGCTTTCTTAAAAATGTTATTGGAAAACTGTAACCGCTTTTGCCCTTGCTGATCTGCATGGTGGACCTCTCCTAATTCCTAAGCTGCAAATTAAATGCTTGAGGATGAACAGAGATCAGATTAGAAACTTCACACTTCACGGAGACCAGCTCAGCAGGAGCAGTTAGACTGTTTAAGCCATCCTGAAGGAGTGGAAACAGGCTGCTCCTGTCTGGAAGCCCATTAAAGCAGTAGCTGGAAGAGCTGTAATGCGATATTAAAGCTAATTTCCTACAGGCTGAGAGGTACCTCGGACACAATAAATAATAATAATAACATTATACTGTCTTGTCAAAACATGCTTTATACGGACATTGATGTGACTTATTATTTAAAAAGAATAGTGTTGGCTGTAATCTCGTTGACATTTACCAGAGCTTTAAGAAATGGAATTAATATTACAATAGGATAATTTCCTAAGGGGTTTTAATGCAACAAGAGACTGTTTATTCCAAAGTCTAAATTGTCTTGAGATATAATTACTCATAATGCACTTCTGAGCTGTTCCTGTGATACATCTTGTTAGTGAAATCACCTGTCTTAGAAAATATAAAATAGGTGAAAAAGTAGCAGTTGGAGAGTCCAAAAGTTAATTAAAAAAAAATACTGATTTGTTGGGGCACCCGGGTGGCTTAGATGGTTGACTGGCCAACTCTTGATTTCAGCTCCTGATCTCAGGGTCCCTGCTCTTCAGGGAGTCTAGCTTCTCTCTCTCTCCCTCTGCCCCTCCCCTTGCTCATGCACTCTCTCTCCCTCTCTCTAAAATAAAATAAATAAATCTTAAAAACATTTAAAAAATACATTTGCTGATTTCTTAATTAAATAATGCATTTTTAAAAGAAGACACAAAATAATGTAGCTATTTTAATTGGCCACATGTGGACTTGGGAGCTCCTGTTCTCTATGCCTCACAGATATTGACATGACAAGACAAGATGTGATTGTAGCTAGAATGGGTTTATTCATGTCAAGAAAAATGAAGTTAAGTGGGTGGAAACGAGTAGTATTTTAGTAGGGAAAAGCGGGAGGACCAAAGGTTAGCAATAACAAAGAAGGGAATCATGCAAATTGATGACTCAAGGGAATAATGTAGAAAAGGAGAAAACATGAATTTTGTAAATAACCCTGAGTAACTACAATTTATGTTTCAGGTAAGAGAAGGAGGAAACCAGAAAGGAACTGATGGGTATCTGGACAAGCCCACAATAAATTATGTAGTATATGTTGGCACAAAATTAAGGGAAGAGATTGTTTCAACCAGATGAGAATTCTCAACACTAATGAATGTTGAGAAAAGGTGAAGAGATACACGTTTTAAAAGGTTCAGTAATAAAGAGGTTTTTGTTGCTGTTGGTAAGAATAGCGGGCTCTGGTCGTAAGAGTTATGAGAGACATGGAGGGCCAAATCTCTTCTTTGCAGATATACTCTAATTTTCCATGGCTACTTAACCAAAAAGGAGGGTCCATTCAAAATACTGGATGCCAGCATGGATGTTATGGTTTTCCCTAGGAGCATGGGGACTGCATATGAAGCCGGGAATGCCAACATTCCTCGGTAGTAAATAGGCAGGGGAATGAGACCAAAACTGAGAAGGTGTCCAAAGGTCATACACTGAAGAGAGCCATAATATTAATGTCTGATAGAGATTTGGAATAGATGTTTTTCAGAATCAAAAATAACAGTGGGGCTTTAGGAATCAGACAGATGTTTGCCACAACAATTTTCGTTTTATTCCTTGATCCTTTTCTTAGATCATTTCATCATTATATGTGATTTTATTTTATTTTTTAAAGATTTTATTTATTTATTCATGAGAGACACACACAGAGAGAGAGAGAGAGAGAGAGAGAGAGAGACAGGCAGAGGGAGAGCCTCATGCAGGACTCAATCCTGGGACCCCGGGATCATGACCAAAGACAGATGCTCAACCGCTGAGCCACCCAGGTGTCCCCATACGTGATTTTAATAACTTATGGTTATGACTTCCAGCCTTATTTGTCCCACCTATATTTTGCCTTTGAGCTTCAAACTCCTATATCTAACTGCCTATGGGACATGTCTTTAATAATCATTAAACTCTAAAATTTCAGCCTGCAAAACTGAGGTCATAATCTGTCTCCTTCAAACCTGCTTCTCATTTCCCCCATTTCAATCGAAGTTATTTTAATTTATCTAGTTGGCCAGACAAGTAACCTAAAAATCATGTGTCTTTTTCTTGTTTCACCAACTTCTAATCAGCTCCCAAGTCTTGTTGATTTTATTTACTAAATACCACTCAACTCCATTTGCTTATTTTCATTTTCCTTGACATTACCCTGTTCTAGGCCACCATTACTTGTTGTCTGATATTTGCAACAACGGCTTAGTTGTCTGCCTATCACCAAACATGGTTCTCGACAATTCATTCTGCCTCACAGAGGCAGAATGGTCATTTGAACATGCATAATTAATTTTGTCATTCTCCTTATTAAACCTCTTCAAAGTCTTTGGAGTGCTTTTAAAATTAGGTCCAATTGTATTAATCCAATTTGAAGATTCATAATCTGGACTTTGCTTATCTCTGCAGTATTATTTCATACTGCTCTTCCCCATGCTTCTCACTCCAGCCTCATTAGCCTTCATTCAGTTCCTCCAACTTACCAAGTTCCTTCCTGCCTCGGGGCCTGTGAATATAGTTTTCTCTCTGCCTAGAGCATTCTTACCTGTTTTGAGCCATGTTTTTATCTTTTTCTTGGGTAACTTCTACTCATTCTTTATTTTCTAGCTCAGAAGTTCCTTCTTTTGGTACGCCTTGTCATTTTTTTCTTGCTAGCCAGGCATGACATACCAGGTAAAATGAACTGCTATAAGTAGCCCTTTAGTAATGTGATGAGGTCTAGGGAGAGCATCCTATGGTCCTATGATTAGGATTCAGTCTTTTAGTGAGCCTATGCCTCTGAAATGTGAATTTCACAAGTGTTTCCATGTTCTTCTTCCTGCTTAGGTGGATCAGGATGGCTAGAGCAGGCTAGAGTTTATCTCCCTTCCCTGAAATAAATGAGGCTTTAAAAATACCACATCTTGTTAGGTTCTGAGTAACTAGTTTTCCCTCAGGACAGGCTTTGTTAAAGAACAATCCTCTGGCTTATAGCAAATGGTTCCTCCTCTCCTTCCCATGCTCGAACCACAAGGGGATTTTCTCAGATATTTACTATGAGAACCTGGTTGAGCTTCTGGAGGCAAATCACAATATTGGGGGAGAGGGTCCCTCTGAAGTTTTTGACCCCATTAATTGTTCACACTGAGTTTACAGCGTTCTGATTTCCCACCCCAGTAACGGGTTCCCATTACAGTTTCCCACCCTAGTAACTGGTTCCCAATATAGTTTCCCACCCCAGTAACTGGTTCCCAATACAGTTTCCTGTGTTTGCCTGTTTCTCCAATCTTGGGAGCAGTGATTTCCCTGAGTCCTCCTCTCTCTTACAGATCCAAGAAGAGTTTTGATTTTTCAGTTATGTTCAGCGTTTTACTTGTTAGGACAGAGGGGTAACTTCCAAGCCCATATATGCAGAATGGAAAACTAGAAGTTTCTTATTCTTTGTTTCCCTCAAGTTTGATTTAGGTGCCTCATTATATGTGTTTCTTCTGTACCTTAAACTTTCCCTAAGAAGTTCCTCTCATGTTGTAGTATAGTTAAACTGATTTGCTTTTCTTCCACAGACTGTAAGAGGACATGAAGCATTTTGACTGTGTCATCAATGTATTTTCAGTATACCGCAATAATCAGAGAAGTTCTTCATAAATGGTGCTGAATGACTGAGTAACTGAAAGATAAACATAGTTGGATTTGGCAAAAGCCTAGTAATACTTAAATCCATATTTGGCATTTCACAGCAGGCATGCAGCCATCTATCACTACCAATCCAAGGTAGGGATCCCTAACGTGTGATGCTACTCTTTGATTTTGAATCCAACTAGGATGTAACAGTCCATTTATATATGGAGCCACTCTCACCCACCAGGAGTTGCTGTATGGCATAAAACTTATTTTTCTTCCATGTTCTGGACTATACAGACTAAATCTAAATGGGTGACAATGTTCTTAAACTTCCCCTAGGTTCATGGTTTTTGTGCTATGTTGACATCTTCATACTGTTTTTGGAAACATAAAAAAGCTGCTGCTTACAAAAGCATGATCTAGATTCTAAAAAAATAATTCTAAAAAAGGCCAAAATGCTCCCGATGAGGTTGGATGGCAAATCCTGGTATCCAGACTTGGTCTTAATTGGCAAAAATTGGAATGGAAACAGGTTATTAAAATGTTTGTTCATCAAACACGCTCATGCCAAAGAGATTTATTAGTTATTCACTGTGTGTTTAGCTGTGCTTCGGTTACTCTGGTGGATCAAGCATAATCGTTGCCTTTGAAGAGCTCACAGTCCACCCAAGAGAAAGTCATATAAGAGACTAGTTACGATAATATATATATATATATACATATATATATATATGTATATATACTATAAATGGGTGATATGTAAAGTCCCGTGAGACTAAATAGAGCCAGTTAATACTGTTGTGAGTCACATCTCTAAGAACAAGATCTTAGGGCTTTTCTGTAGTCTAACACAACACCCTGGCCATTCATCTGGGCTCCTCTTCCCTCCAAAGACTGGTTTCTTCCTGCCCCTTTTCTTAAAACTCCAAAACTTCATTCTATTCCTGACTTTCAAATGATGACTTTATGTTTTTTATTAGACTAAGAAAATAAAAGTATGTAGAAAAGGACTTCCAGAAGTTTTATCTACATACTGCTCCAGTGCCCTATGATCCCCTACGATCTATCAGATCCAGTTCCCTACCGCTGCCCCCTGCCATGCTCACACCACTCTAGTCACATAGGCCTCTTCAGTACTCCTCCAACTAACCAGGCATATATTCCTGCCTCAGGGATTTTGCACTTGCTGTTTCCTCTGCCCCAAACTCTCCCTAGACATCTGAAGAAATTGCTCTCTCACATTGCTAAGGTCACAGCTACCTTATGTCTGAAGTCTGCCCTGGCTATTCTATATAATACTGTATTATCTTCCCACTCCTCAATGTTGCTTTATTTTTTTAAAGATTTTATTTGTTTATTCATGAGAGAGAGAGAGAGAGAGAGAGAGAGAGGCAGAGACACAGGCAGAGGGAGAAGCAGGCTCCATGCTGGGAGCCAGACGTGGGACTCGATCCCAGGACTCTAGGATCAAGCCCTATGCCGAAGGCAGGCATTAACCACTGAGCCACCCAGGGATCCCCTATTTTCTCCATATTTCTTGCCCCTAAACACAGCCTACATTGTCTATTTTTTTACTGTCTCTGTCCCTCCACTAAAAATAACTTTCATAAGGACAGAAACATTAACAGTTTTGTTCATTCATACCTTCCTAAGCATAAATGGTGTCCTTCACTGATAGTTTTTTCATTGCTTAGAACAGAGCCTATCATATATTATATACTCAATAAACATTGTTGAGTAAAATAATGTGTTGAAAGAGTAGGAGTTAGCACATAAACTATGTTCAACAAACAATATTCACCAGAGAAATTAACACTAGGTAAAGAAATAAATTAACATAAGATAGTTCCATATAGAGAAGAGAGAATATCCACAGGTCATAATACAACCTTTAAGACTGGGTCTCATGCCTTATAATCTTTGTAGCTCTAGTATCTACCATAGTGTCTGGTAAACAGTAGAGAGGCACTGAATAAATAACTGAAAAATAAATATCACCCATTAAATCTATTAAGTCCATTTAGATCTGTTAAATCACCTTGAATATTTAATACTATGGGGCAGCCTTTTAATAAATATTCTGTGAAAGGTATGTCACACAACTTTCTGCCCAGTATGATTCCCACATGTAAAAGAATATATTTACAATAACTTTAGGCATAGAAGACTAGATGGCTAAATTTCAGAAACTATACCAGTGTTTATCTATAGGTTATGACATGAGGATGAGTCATCTTGTATTTTGTGCATGTCATAGTTCTTCTAATTATTGTTTTTAAATCAAAGTAAAAAATGTTATAAAATCACATGAGGTTACTAAAATAGGGATGGGAAAAGTAACGGAAAAAGGCAGCAATTAGTTATCTGGTGTCCAAGACTACCTTTTCACATTAGTGCAGCTTTATGAGCCATTCAAATGGTTGGTATTTATGTGTGGTGCACAAAGGCTGAGCTGCCATCAGCAGTTTTCAGAATGTCACTTGAACTTCTGTCAGGTAACAGGATATTCATTCATCTTCATCAGCTATAAATTTGGAATCCCAAATCAATTTAAAAATATTTATTGAGCCCTTAATATGTGCCAGGCACTCTGCCAAGGCACTAAAGCCACAAAGGCAAACAAGACACAGTCCATGACCTCAAGGTTTTCCATTTAGACCGACGACAGACATGTTTAAAAACAAAGGCAAAACAAACACAAGCAAATAAACAAAACCCATCAAATTCAGTGTGACGGTTATAAGGAAATCTCTGCGAGGGCAGGGACCATAACTGTTTTATCTACCTTGCTTCCTTTGTGCCAAACATAATACCCAAAATGCAGAAGGCAACCAACAGCTATGTGTTCAATTTTAAGTTTAGGAGTGAAACTCGAGAAGTAGTCTCAAGGCATGTGGTATTGTGAGTCCGAATGCCTTCTTCAAATGAAATATTGGTTTCTAGCCTTTCTTAATGTTTCTGAATGTTAGAAATTAGGTCTGGTTTCCATGGGCTGTTCTTATATTTGAAAAGTAAAGTCTCACTAGTTGCATGCCTTATTCAGCAGGAATGGGAGACTAACTATAGGTAGGAAACTTCTTTGAAGACTTGCATATAGCCTAGACATCCTCTTTCACTACCCATTACATCATGGCACCGGGGGGCTACAAGAATAAACATAGAAGTGAGACAATATGTAAAGGGAAAAGAGCATGGATTCTGAGTCAGAAAAACCACATGGCTGTGGATTTTAAGCACAGCATCTAATATTTAGCAGGATGACCTAGAGTAAATGGCTTAATCTTGCTGAGTCTTTTTAATCTTTAAAAATGAAGGTGGTGGATGCATCTCAGAATTATTATGGAAATGAAAGGAAATAATATGTGCAAGTTTCAGTGAAAATTAGGGATAAGAAGTATGGTATATTAATTTGTTGGGGCTACTATAACAAAGTACCACAGATTGGGTGGCTTAAACAAAGAGAAAATTGTTTTCTCATAATTCTGAGGACACAAGTCCAAAATCAAGGTGTTGGCAGAGTTAGTTTATTCTGAGTCCTCTCTCCTTGGCTTGTAGGCAGCTGCCTTCTCCCTGTGTCTTCACCTCATCTTCCCTCTGTGTATCTGTGTTCTAATCTTTTTTTCTCGTAAGGACGCTAGTCATATTGGATTAGGGCTGAGTCTAACGATCTCATTTTAATTGAAGTATCTCTTTGAAAACCCTATCTCCAAAGAGAGTTGCAATCTGGATACCAGGGGTTAGGACTTCTACATATGAAATTTGGTGGGAACGCACTTCAGCCCATGACATATGAGTTTCCTTTGCTTTTTCCCCATCACCGTTTTTGGATAGAGTTTTGATATTCGAATTTATTGAAAGCTTCTGGCAAAATAATCCCCTCCTACCAACACCACCAAAGGATATAGGCATAGCTTGGCAGGATGAAGGTTCTTCTTTGGGCTCTTTGATTGTTCTAGGATGTAGCCTGGGTTTAATGTAGATGCATAATGACATTTTAGACCTGATGGGGAATGGAAAACTTTATCAGCTACTGAAAAATATTTTGTATGTTTATAGACAAACTTTTAAATGAGAAGAATTGGAGTTCACGCACCAGTTTCAGCTCATTTGACTACTCTTAAAACTTGATTCTCACTAACATGCTGTATAAACCAGAAACAGATATAATAAAACTAAGTATATGAGTGCTCTATGTCGCAGGACTTACTGATTGTCCTGGTTGAGCTCAGTTAGGTGCCATATTACCAGCGTCATTTTCTGTGCATAGTAAAATTGATATAAAGAACAGCTCAATAGAAGAGATACAGTCTGCAGTGAAGAGTTTATAACACTTGTCATAATGGATCTGTCAGAAGAAAAAATGTTTACAGTTCATTGCAGAATATAAAATGTTTGCTAAATCAGCAGTAAAAGTCGAAGCTCAGATAAATTTGCAGCAAGGGTAGCAACACAACACAGCATAACATAAATACACCCAGCAGGAGAGGAGGAGAAAAAAAAAAAGCAACAACTTAGTTCTGAGCAGGATTTGATTTATGTCATAAATAAATATAAGGGGTATTAGGAAGATTAGTGCATTAGAATGTTAACACAAATCAAGATGTCCTGTGCCAAGCGGGATTGCTTGCACAACAATAAACTGTGCCAATGTCAGGTAAGTTGCCGCAGCTTCTTACTGAGCTTTTCATTTCAAGCTGGGAAGTTTCTGGGTGTGGGGTAGCCATGTAATTATGGATAGTGGTGTTCGGATGTCCAACTGGAACTCAACCATGTGGACCATTGCCTGACCATTGACTCAGCTCTTCCCAGATAAGCTAAGAATTGGCTGGTTTTGAATTTTGAAAAGGGGAAAAAAAAGGCTGTAAAAGAAAGATTAATGTTATTTTATGAAGCAACTCTTCTTTAGTAGGAAGAACTCATGAAATATATTTAAGAGTTCTGTCCCGACCCACAGGGTAATAGGAGAAGGCCTGGTAGCCATGCTAGTCCCTCATGACCGCCTTCCAGTGATGGAGCTTCGTGGATCATCATCAAACAGTCATCAACAAACCCAAGTTGGACAAATAGACTCTGCCAGAATTTGGAATTGCTTATGAATGAGGCTGTCTCTGTGTCATTAGATCTATAATATGCATGCTCCCCTGTGAGACCGCACACCCTGCGGCCCTCCATCGGGCTGGAACAAGGGTATTTGCTCTTTCTCTCTGTTCCCAATTGCTGCTTCCTGACCATTCTTCCTCCTACCTTCATACAAATTCCCACTACTCAGCCTTGTCCTCACCTACATATTCTTGGGTCATTCCCTAAACCCTGGGAGATTTTAGCCTTTGGTTGACTGTTTCATTCTCCAACATTACCTCCATCATAGCTATGGATGATTTTAGTGCCAATCGAGATGAGAGTTCCATTATATTGGGCTTTAAATTCTTAGCCTTTTCTGAGCCAATAATTGTGTCCTCCATCCTACATTAACTACTCTTCGCCAGAGCCATACCTTAGGTATAGTTGTGAGCTGTAAATACATCCCTTCTGTATTTTAAATTTTGGGAAATCCACATTTAGAATCCCATCTTTCCAAGTCACTCCTTGAAGCATGTGACTCTAGCAAATACTCCATCTTGCCAGGATCTTTAGTCTTTTTAATTTTAACTCCTTTGTAATGTCCTTCATTTCCCCTACCTTCTGTGTCTTCTCTTGGGGTTCTTGAACAGTTTGAGTTTCATGGCCTATCATTGTAATAACTCCCTCGCATGCACATACTTTCAATTATTTTGCTAATTTCTCATTTTATATATTCAGCTGACAAAAAATCTACCCTTGATTATCTTGAATTCTCTTCCCACATCTTGACTAGACTTCACAGCTGAATTGAACACGGTTGGAAAAAACAAACAAACAAACAAACAAACAAAACCTATAACCATCCTACTTTGTCTTGCTGTAAAACCCTGGCCACTCTTCTCAGGTGGACTTTGGCATCTAGCCATCCTAACTACTTTTCTCTCCATTCACTCTCCCATGTCCTCAGATAAATTTGCAGCAAGGGTAGCAACCTTCTGTGAATTTATTTGCACCTTCTCTTTTTTCTTTAAACATCCAGCACCTCCTTTTCCCTCCTCCTTCTCAGAGGTTTGCTTGGTGTTCTGTTTCACTGAGAAAATAGAAACTGAGGAAAGAACTTCTTCCAGTTTCCACCCACTGACCTGCATCTTTGCCAATATATTTCTCCCATTCCTCCTATTAAAATGGAACAATTGCACTCCCTTCTGGATCCACACCTCCAACCGTTCATTAGTCCCATACCCTCTTGCCCACTAAGAACATTATTTCAATCATTCTCCTCTATTAGGATAATTCTTTCTCTACCAAGTCATTCTCCCAAGTCTAGCTCGCATCTTCAACAACAGCCGCAGCAATAGCAAAAGCCATTTCTCCTCTTGCTGTTGCTGCAATTCTGTGATCCTGCTCTTCTTACAGCAAATGTATCTAGAACCAATGCTCTAATTCTTTTTCTCTCATTTTCTTTGGAATCATCTCTAATCAGGTTTTCCACACCACTCCACAAAACTGCTTCTGTAAACGTCAGCATTGACCTTCTTGTGACTAAATCCAACAGGGCTCATTCTAATGATCTGGTTATTAGAATTTGATGGAGTTGATTTCTGTGTCCTTAATTTTTAAATCTTTCTTCCAGTGGCTTATGGAGCAGCAGATACTCTTGATTCTCTCTTACATTACTGGCCTCTTGATTTTGGTGCCCTTTGCTAGTCCTCTCTAACAACTAAAATTCTCAGCTCTTATACTTCTCAAACTATATTCACTCTCTCTGGATCTTCTTGTCTTATCTAGTCTCATGGCTTTGAATACCATTTATTTGCTTTTAAGCCTCAAATATGTATTGCTATCCCAAGCCTTCTCTTCTGAAATTCAAAGTCATATATAAAATTTCCTACTCATCTTCTCTACCTGGATTATAAATTATATCTCAGATTTAATGTGTCCAAATTAGAATTCCTGTATTCTTCCTCCTATGCCTTCCAAAGCCACTGCTCCCATAGGATGGCAACTCCAGCCTTCCGAGTGCTGAGGCCAAAACATTTATGGAAAGAAAGTGCCAGTGACTGATTAGTGGCTTCTTTTATACTCAGGGACAACTGATGGATCAAATCTTGATCAAACCTTACCCTACTACACTAACTCATGAAATTTATGGGAGCATAACAGATCCAAGCTGGGTGAGATTCTGGCCACGGTTATCATGTACAGGACCAAGCACCTGTACTTCATTGCTGAGATTGTTTATCAAATGACTAACCAATATTTATGAGGTACAGCTGTACCTGTAAATGGGCACAAAGTCTAAAAGCTGTAAATGGGACCACAGAGCTAATGGTTTCACTGAGCTGATGTCAACCTTTCTCACTCAGCTTCTCTTAGAACTTGTGCATGCCAAATGCAAAGTGATTGGGGGTTTTAGAAATTGCTAATGTGAATCACAAGATTTCTGTTATGACGTTGTCATGAATTCTACATGGACTCCTATCATGCAGCCTCTCTTAAAGCTAAGTAAACATGATGCTTAATGAAACACTGTATTCAGTGAGTGTGGCCATCAGTCTGAAACCAAGACCGATGCTTGGTCAATTGTGATGAGTGTTGCAGTTTAGAGTCACATTCAGTTTGCTTCCTGTTTTCATTCTACAAATTCAGTCAACAATTCTGTTGGCTGAATTTTCAAAATATATTTCAAAATCTGAAAAAAATTCTCACTCACCTGCACTGCTGTAATCCTGATTCTAACCATAGATAGCTCTTTTCTAGATATGTAAGAGCCTTTTAATGGATGTCTGTGTTCGTTCCCTGTCCACCCACCTCTTTTCAAAACTGCAGGTAAAGTGTTTCTTTTAAGATGTGAGTCAGATCATGTCACTCTTCTGAGTATCCTCCCAAGGATTTTCTATCACGCTCAAAGTAAAAGTCAAGTTCGTGCAGTGACCTGTAAGGTCCTACCTAGCCTTGCCATTGCTCTCTCCCAGATCCTATCTCTTTTGCTCTCCCCGCAGATCTCTCTATTCCAGTCACACTGGCATCCTTGTCTTTTGCAAATAACTAGCACTCTCACCTTGAGAGTACCTTGTACCTGTACTTCTTCCTAGTAGAAGGTTCTTTCTCAGAATATCTGCATGACTTGTCCATTCACCTTCCCTCAGTCCTTGCTCCTACCTCATCTTCTCAATGAAGCTTTCTTTGATCATCCTGTCTAAAATTATAGTTCTTCCTTGTCCCTATTTTTCTTCATACTTCTTAACCTCTGACATTATAAATAAATAGTTTCTTTATTGCCTGTCTATTACTTATTTTCCTATCTATTACCTAATTCTCTCTACTAGAATATAAACTCTAATAGGTATAAACAAAGCTTTTTCTTTGTTTTATTTGCTTCTGTATTTCTAGTGTCTAAGATGAGCCCAGGACTTGGTAGGTGGTCAATAAATACTAATTGAATAAAGTAGACAATGGACTATCAAAAATACCTGATGTAGTGGATACTCTGGTGCCCTTTACATGTCCCCTGTTTCGAGCCAGTGCACTTATCTCCTGCTGCTGGGAGTTCACTGTTAATGGCACACAGGTAGTTTCTTCTCTCTGAAGATTGACCTCTGCCTACCAGGGCCTACCTGATTGGTTATACCTATCCCTAAGGAGGTAGCCCATAGCTATTGTCTGGTTACACAGTAGTATAAAAGGTTGCAACCTTTCTTCTCAAGGAAGGACTGACTCTGGGGTACATTAATTGTTCAGACATGAAGATCAGATTGCAGGTAGTCTTCAGCTGAAAGCATAACCTGACTTAGCATTTTTCTTCTCCCACCTGGTTTCTTCATTTCCCTCCCCTTACTTTCCTCTCCTAACAAGTCACTTGAATTAGAGTTCTTGGGACGCCTGGGTGGCTCAGTGGTTGAGCATCTGCCTTTGGCTCAAGTCGTGATCCCGGAATCCTGGGACCGAGTCCCACATCAGGCTCCCACATGGATCCTGCTTCGACCTCTGCCTGTGTCTCTGTCTCTCTCCCTGTGTCTCTCATGAATAGATAAATAAAATCTTAAAAAAAAAATAATCTCATCTCAAACTCTACTTCTAGAGAATCCAACCTAAGATTCCCCAAAAGAGGATGAGAATTTATAAGAAATAAGTTTAGATACCTTCTCTTCAGCCTACTTTTTGAAGAAAGATAGAGAAGGCAATAAAATGGAGAAGGTTACTTCTACAGAACATTTCTTTCTTTCTTTTTTTTATACAGAACATTTCAATGAGCACCTATTAAAAGAGACATATTATGTAAGCCCATGGTCTCTTGGCATGTAGGAAGGATAACATAAAATCTCTCAGACTTCCAATTTAGTTCCTGCCTTTCTTATATTACTTGGGGATCAAGGGAAATTTAACTACTGGCTTCAAGATGAGCTGTAAGATCTTAAACATTCTTATTAGACTCTCCAAGGCACATATATAAAATTTTGAATTAAAACAAAAATTCTAGTTTTCAAGGCTAATGCGAGAATTACATAAGATCATGTAGGTGAAACTACATAATATAGTTCATGGCATGTGATCTATAGATCAATATGGATTTCCACTGGAGATTTAAGGGTAGAGGTGAGACATTATAGCAGATTCATAAAACTTTTGCTTAAATGTGTTTCTTTAAACCTGCTGCAGTCTGAGTCATTTAAGAACTAAATTCTAAGACATAGGTTAGTTTGAAATATATTTATTAAGGAGTTTCCTTGGGTTAGACACTCACAGAAGGGAATAAAACAGGACTGGGCAGGGGGACAAGTTATGTTGATATGTAGGTACAATCCAGCCTTCACCAATCCTAAGGGAACTCTAGAGCTTGAATGACCCCTCAAATCTGTTCCTTGTTTGGCCCACATGGCCAAGCCTTTAGAGTCCCATATTGTTCAGTCATTGACATGACCCACCGTGAGAATGAATGGGTGTGGCCTTGAGCTAAGCAGTAGTTTGCAGCTGAGTCAATCCCTGAAGGTGCTGCTGATAGCTGAAGGTAGGCTGCTGACAACATTCCCAGGAGATGGGGTAAAAGGTTAAAAGTAGCCCATGAGATTGGTCGCCACAAATCCTAATACATTAGAAGAAAATGGAGACCTCTACTCTTTCATTCAGTTACTCACTCAAGAAATATCTCTTGAGCCCTTATGTATTTGGCACTGTGCTGGGGACTGGAGAGATAATGAGGAATAAAATTTGTCCTTGACCTTGAACAGTTGGTGGTCACTGTGGCAGAAGATTTGTATGTAAACAAATACATACAAGCTGGTGAATGCTATTTCAGAAGTAAGAAAAAAGTGCTGTAGGAGCATAAAGGACAGAACAAACAACTCAGCAGGGGAATTTGGGGAACACTTCACCTTGGCTTCACCACTCATTTATGTCTAAGTAGCTGAGCTGTTTCTACACATAACTACAAAGAAATTGCTTGCATAATATATCACTTTCAATAGATGCTCACTGAAACATTTTAAACTGTTGTTTAGAGCAAGGCTTTGTCTCCAGACAAATGTGTGCCCCAAACTATCCATTTAGCTTATGGCATATAGCAAATCAAGTTCTTGCTCAAAAATTACAGAGATTTAGGTGTCTGTGTCAAGGGATGTGTATTCCTTGACTTGGGGAAGTTTTAAATGGCTGAAGGTAGCTATTCTTAGAAAAAAAATAATAAAAGACTTATTTGGGGGGAAAGAAAAGGAACCTGCACAACTTACTGTCACACTGGTTCAACACGGTGTTCGGACATAAGTACTCAACAACTGAGTACAAAGTACTGATTCACTCAATAATCAAATGCATATTGAGGGCCCATAATGATTAAGAATTTATGATATTATATATCTTTACATTCATTAAAAGCATAAGCCAAACACTAATGATGTGAGTCTTGAGACTATGATTTGGTCAGTCTGAACAACATATATTTCATTTTTTTTAACAGCATATATTTTAATCACTAATACCCATTTATAATCTGAATTTTTGGAGATGCCCTAAAATAAAAACCTAAAGAATGAACCAGCTGAAAGTTGAAAGAAGCAGAAGAAAACTAGAGCCTGCTTTGGAAACTGGCCATGGAAAAGCATTGCAAACCCACAAAGTAGGCTTTTGAATCACAGGGACCTGCAACTTGTTTCTTAACCTGTTTGAGCCTGGATTTTTTTTTTTTTAATCTACTAGAAAAAAAATAGTATTCTCCCCAAAAATGCATTGTAATGTTTAAATAAGTTAATACATGTTAAGTGCTTGGCTCAGAGTAAGTACCCACAAATGTCAGTCCCTTTGATTTTCCATCCCTTGGAAATACTTTCTAAGAAAAATCACAATGGGAGATTGCAGTGTTTAATAGGACCAGCTCCTTCAGTGAATGAAAACGACACTTTTATTTCAGGGTTCAGAAAGGTTAATGTCAATAGTTATTATAAATAACAATTTCATCAGTAATGGCCCATACTGTCATTTACATAAACGGTTGAGAGTAAAAATGGCTTGTGTACATAGAAAACTTTGGGAGGCCTTATAAAACATTAGAAAGACAATGGGCATTGCTGCATGTAGACCTGAATTTTAATTTTAGCATCCCTGCAAACAAGCTGTGTGACCTTGTAGCGGTGGTTACTTAACCTCTCTGAGGTTCCATCAGTCACATAATATTGGGGATTAAATATTCCAACTCCATAGGATTTTTCTAAGGATTACCTAAAATAATATGCATTAACTGTTTGGTGTAGTTATAAGTTTTAGTCAGTAAATGAGCATAGAATCTTGCAGAATCCTCAACAATTTCACACCTGTCCTACCCTTTGGGTTCCCCTCTTCCACCTCAAATCCCCTTAGACGTCTGGCTCCTTCCTACTCCGTGTCATGAAAGTTTTGAAAATAATTTCTCTAATGGCGCCAACCTCCTTCACAGTTGGCTGTAAGCCCTTCCACTAAATTTTATTCCAGTTTATCAAACAGCACCCAGTACTGTGGCTAATAAGATAGAAATGGAGTTTCAGAACATAAACATTCATAGGATTGCAGATTGTTAGAGCAGGAAGGGACCTCAGAGATATCTATTCTCCTCACCTCATTTTACAGATGAGGAGACTGTGGTCTCTCCTGGGACTTAGAATGTCCTTCAGGTAAATCATTGGCCGTAGACAAGGTACAACTGACATCAGCTCATGGTGACTTTACAATCACCTTTAGAATTTACCCCTTAAAGGTAATGCTTATTTTTTCTTTGATCTCTAATTACTTTAATGTTACAAGGGTTTCCTACAATCTATGACTTCAAATACATCTGCATTTGGATATTTGAATTCCACCCTGAGAGCCTGACCACATTCTTCTACGTTTCTGACCCTCACTGCAAAATGAGGACAATCATGACTATTGTGAACTGTTACGTAGGCTTCACTCCGTACTGCAAATCAACTTCATAATTTCTTCCTCCTTTATTTCTGGCATATAATAATTTCCTTGATGTTAGAGACTATACTTATTTGTCATTGATGTCTCAGATAACTTCGTAAATGTCGGTAGATTTAAACTTTTTTTTTTTTAACAGTTGGCAAAATTTATAGTAACTGGCTACCACAATGATTATTGAACAGCAACCGGCATTTGTTGACTGTGAATGTCTTGCTAAGCACTGTTCTCTGCGCTTCAGTTATTAACTCTTTTGCCCTTCATATCGAATCTCTGAAGCTATTATTGTGACCATTTTATAGATAAGGAAACTCAGTTACAGACATTAAATGATTTGCCAGAATTCACATGTGCCACAAGTGGGAATACGAGGATTTGAACTCCAGTGGACTGAGTGCCCACTGCACTGAATGAATGTTTTACTCACAAGACAATTTTTTGAAGATCAGGAGTAAACTATCTGGATGTGTTCTGATCAGTGTTGTTGTTGGTTCTAACCCTTTCTCATTCTTGGGTCTCTGTTTTGTATGCCACATTATTGGAAATTATGGTAATGTAAATAGATCACATCATATGACTCGTGTGCAACGTTCAAAGGAAAAGTTCCTGCCCTGAACTCTCTAGGTCTCATAACATTTTACTCAAAGTCCTTCCTGCCCTTGTCAGCAGCAGAATCAGCAGCTGTAGCCAGGAGTGTCAGTAAAGAGGCTTGATTAAATATAAATACATCTATGGAGTCATATTTAAGGCAAACTTTTTAGGTCACTGCTGTTGGGAATAGAAAATGATTTTGGATTCTGAGTGTGAGATTAATTTCTAAATAAATGAGGCTGAAAAAATAGAGTACATTGCACCTATGGGTACCCTGAATCTAGTGACTGAGGAAAAACATTAAGAACAGTTTTAAAAACCACGTGGGGGTAGGCTGTAATATCTTTTGTTTATCTTACCTCATAAAAAAAAAATCCCAGCCAGGAAGATCGTAAGTGAAAAATGTATAATAACTTGCACTAGTGGTACCACTTAAATGAAATAGAAACTTCTTCCTTCCACTCATCTAATTCTCTAACTATAGAGGAAAATGAATAATATAAATAGAATGTATTAAACTCAAAATTTACGCTTGAAGTTTTCTGAAAGCATTTGGGCTTGAAAGATAATTTGAGAAGATTTCTGGTTCTGACCCAGATGAGGCCTCCGGGTCCTCTTCCTTACAACTAAAGGACCTGTGCATGACCCAACAAATGAGCACAGAAACAAGTAAAGGCAGAAAGAAGTTGGGCTGCCTACAAGCCTTGGAGCTTGAGGAGCAACATAGACCTTGAGTTTCCTGTTTCCTCATTGGCCCCCAAATATTCAAGACCGGGCCTTCATTTTGGTACAGTTAACAAATCAAGGGAAGCTTTGAGAAAGCCTGTCACCCATAGTCAGTTGACTGGGCAAGTGGTGACCCATGAGAGCCAGAAACCTTCCTGGCGATACTTAGGCTACTCAAGCCAAACACCCACACAGAAACTGCCGCCCCTTCCTCCATAGTTCTAGGAGGGTTGAGTGAGTTGTTAAGGTTCCCCTCCATCAGGCCAACCCTAGGAAGCATATTCACTCACCTTGTGAGGATACAGTGCCTAGCAATGAGCTAATTGCCATCCCAGCTCAACATACACAGGCAGGATCCGGTTTCTGTAGCCAGCCATGGTGGTGTATGTGGTTCTGAGTGGGGAGTTAGTCTTCATCCCCCAGCCAGCAGGAGGCTGTGGATGTCATATGGTAGAGCACAGTGGTTAGCTGAATCTCCACCCTTTGCCCCACAATGAGACTCCAATAGATGGTGGAAGTAAGAGGAAATCAGTACCTTACTTTCCTCCACCTCTGGTGTCAGTGGGATCTAGACCTCCCGAACCTCCTCCTCTTGGCACCTCCAAAAGTTACCAAGGCAGTGTGAGGCAGTAGGGCTTAGCACACCACTCCTGGCCATATCCAGCTCCTCACCTCTGTGACAGAGCACAGTGGGGAGCTGAGTCTCCACCCCTAGCTGGCGTCAATGAGGTGAAATGAGGTGGTGCCCAGTGCTGCTAGTTGAGGCTCTTGATATCATACCCTCTATTAACTGCATTTCTTCCCCCCTTTTCAGTTTCCCACTGCTCTGCAGATGATTTTTCAGCTCCCAAATACTTATCCCAAATTCTTGCCTCAGGGTCAACTTCAAGATAAGACATCATAATATTTACTGAGATTTTCCAAGTCAAGAGCATTGTAGGAGTGGCTGCATTTCTGAAAAAGTAGTATAAAGTAAATTGCCTCTATTGTCATGGAGTCAACATTTCAGCGGAGACAGATTCATCATGTTAGAAAGAAATTAAAATAGGTTAAGTGGTATGAGGACAAATGAAATGACATAGGGACAATCTAATGCTAATGAAATATATAAGGCCCTTTGAGTTTAATCATAATTTCATGTCATTATCCAGGTTTGAACCCAGGCTCACAAATTCCTTTGCCACTCCAACTCTTTCTAGAAGGCTTATCAACTAGGATGAAAGCAACATACATTCATTCATTCATTCATTGGCCAAATAAAACTTTATTAAAAATTAATATGGGTCAGGCACTGTATTACACAGCTGACATTATGCTGGGACCATGATTTATTAAATCAACCAGAACATAATATCAGAGAGTGAAGTGTTGACTTTAATGGAAGAGAACAGAGGAA
The DNA here is from genome assembly GCF_048418805.1 of Vulpes vulpes. NCBI lineage: Eukaryota > Metazoa > Chordata > Mammalia > Carnivora > Canidae > Vulpes > Vulpes vulpes. The sequence continues at coordinate 89,286,430 of NC_132784.1, read as the reverse complement.
GAGAGAAAACTCCTTCCTAAGGAGAAGAATAGGAGGTTTTAGCATCGAGGGAAGCACAAACCCTCTCTTGCCCCCCCCGCCCCCCCAGAATAAGACAGAAAATATCAGGGTATAAAGATAGGTGATTCTACTCTGAATTTTCAGTACCACATTTGAAAAAGCTGAAAGATTCATAGGGGGAAGAAAGGATAAAAGCTATAAAAATGTACTTGGAAAGTACATTTCAATTTATTTCAGTTCATTATTCTTTATCTACCTCATCTAAATAGTTCCTTTAAGTTAAAAGGATAGAATTGTGGAGTAGTCAATAGGGACCACAGAGGCAGGGACTGTACCTTGTTCGATGATGGAATCAAATGTCTATGCCATTGTGTCTCTGCGTGTGCCCTGTTTTAACCTTCAAGTCTCAGCATCCAGAGATTTCTGCCATGATTAGTAAATGCCAGATCAATTGAAGAATCGTTGCACTGGAGAGCAAGGGGTTAAATCATCCCTTGGAGACCGAGAATAGATTCTGATATTGGTTTTATTGAATCACTTAATTCTCTTTAAAGACAGAGAGAAGCCTAACTGTGACAAATGTCTGGAAGCCAGTAGTGCCATTTTACACAGGCCTTTCCTTCTTGGATTTGTCACCTATGAAAGGTCATCCCCTGGGTTACACTAGCACCAAATGAAGGATTTTGTTTTTTGTTTGTTTGTTTGGAGGGTTTTTTCGTGGCTTCTAATTTTTTTTTTTTTTTTTTTTTTTACTTTTCTCATTTATATCATCACAACACAAAGATAGAACAGACATTGGTTTCTCCGGCATATGTTCTCAAATACCTACAGATATTCTTGTGCCTACTTTAAAATTTTTTTTATTTAATCAGTTGCATACATCACCCAGTGCTTATAAATTTTTTTTTATTTAAATTCAATTTAGTTAACATAGAGTGCATTATTAGTTTCAGGGGTAGAATTTAGGGATCCATCAGTTGCATATGACACCCAGTGCTCATTACTTTGAGTGCCCTCCTTAATGCCCACCACCCAATTACCCCATTTCCTTACCCACCATCCCTCCAGCAACCCTCAGATTGTGTCCTATAGTTCAAAGTCTCTTATGGTTTGCTTGTCTCTCTGTTTTCATCTAATTTTGTTTTTCCTTACCTTCCTCTATGTTAATCAGTTTTGTTTCTTAAGTGCCACTTGTGAGTGAAGTCATATGGTATTTGTCTTTCTCTGTCTGACTTATTTTGCTTAGCGTAATACCCTCTAGTTCCATCTGTGTCATTGCAAATGGCAAGATTTTATTCTTTTTTTTTTCTTAAGATTTTATTTATTTATTTGACACAGAGCGAAAGAAAGAGCATAAACAAGGGGAGTGGGAGAAGGATAAGCAGGCTTCCCAAGGAGCAGGGAGCCTGATACAGGGTAATCCCACAGCTCTGAGATCATGACCTGAGCTAAAGGTAAATAGTTAACTGACTGAGCCACCCAGGCACCCCAAGATTTTATTATTTTTGAAGGATGAGTAATATTCCATCAAATATGGAATTTTATTTGATGGAATATGTATATATATGGCACATCTTCTTTATCCATTCATCTGTCAATGGATATCTGGGTTCTTTACATATTTGGCTATTGTGAACATTGCTGCTATAAACATTGGGGTGCAGGTGCCCCTTCAAATCCCCATGTTTCTATTCTTTGGATTAATCCCTAGTGCAATTGCTGGGTCTTAGGATAGTTTCATTTTAAACATCTTGAGGAACCACCATACTGTTTTCACCAGTTTGCATTCCCACCAACTGCCTTTCTCCACATCCTCACCCACATCTGTTGTTTCCTCTCTTGTTAATTTTGGTCATTCTGACTGGTATGAGGTGGTATCTCATTGTGGTTTTGATCTGTATTTCCCTGATGCCAAGTGATGGTGAGCATTTTTTCATATGTCTATTAGTCATTTTTATATTTTCTTTGGAGAAATGTCTGTTTATGTCTTTTGCCCATTTCTTGATTGGATTTTTTGGTTTTTTTTGGGTGTGGGGTTTGATAAGGTCTTTATATATTTTGGATACAAGCCCTTCATCCGATAAGACATTTGCAAATATCTTCTCCCATTCTATTGTTTGCCTTTTCGTTTTGTAGATTGTTCCTTTTCTAGGCAAAAGCTCTTTATCCTGAAGAAGTCCCAATAGTTCATTTTTGCTTTTGTTTCCCTTGCCTTTGGAGACGTGTCTAGCAAGAAGTTACTGTGGCCAAGGTCAAAGAGGTGGCTGCCTGTGTTCTCCTCTAGGATTTTGATGGATTCCTTCCTGTCTCACATTTAGGTCTTTCATCCATTTTGAGTTGATTTTTGTGTTCCTGTATTTATTTTTATTACATTGACCACAATTAATCAAAGAAATTATTGTTTAATATTTTTCTTCACTGCTGGAATTTACTCAGTTTCGTATTGGCAGAACCTGTCTTGTTCATCACCATCAACCACGTTGTCCAGTTTTCAGGAAAGTGCTTTGCACAAAGTAAATATTTGTTGGATGAATAGTGGAATGCTAAGAAAGCCATTTTTAAATGGATGTATTTTAAACTTTAGTGCATTTAAAAAGTCTGATCTCTCTCCCATGCCCTCCCCTGCCCATTTTGATTCATTAAATAGGGTCAAGGCTTATGCTTTTCATTTCTAACAAGCCCAAGAATCATAATCAGGCTGCTGATTTGGGCACCACACTTTGAACAGCATTTTTCCACATAACGTTGGATCACTGTATGACCTAGGTAAGGAAACCAATGGTAAGGTTCCATGTCCACACTTAAATCATTGTGGCCTCTGCAGACCATTTAAGATACTGAGCACAGAAATCAGGGATTTCTGGTGTCCTCATATAAAGAATGAAACTCTGTAGCAGATCACTGTCTCCTATATTATGATCACTATCTACTTAGGCCCGGAGCAGAATCAGCCCAAGGAATTATGAATTCCTTGGATATTGATACTCTGGACTATCCAGAGCACATCACTCTATTTTGGAGGATGAAAATACTCACATCATGGTTTTATATTTCTTCCTTTTGTATCAGTTTTAATCAAGCTATTGACCACCACTATCTTCCTTCCTTCCTAGCCACTAATTTGTTTCTGAGTTTTGAAGGACAGTTTTTAAGGAACATGGAGTTCATATTCATCTGCCCCTTTCCTCACCATCCGAGATTGATTCCCAAATACCACATGTTAATTCGTGCCTAAGAGTGCGCAGAGCTATATTGTTTACTGGCATGAAAAATGGCTTATCTGTCTACTGCCACTTCTTGTTGTAATTCTCATAATGTCCAGTTTCAAAAAAATTTAAATTAAACTCAGCTGTGATATTTCTACAATGACTGACATGTTAATAGCTGTTTTGAATTGAATGAGTTGCAAATTACTGTACCTACTACTATCTTGAGGAATGGTTGTCTTAAGTTTTGAGAGAGAGAAAGCAGTGAGTTAATCAAGGAAGTTAGTGGGGAAAAGGTAATAACGTATATATGGGGAACTCTTACAATTGCTACATGTCCCATTCTTTGGAGGCAAAAGTAGGCTGCAGTCCCTGCACTTTGAACATTAAAGAATCTTTTCTGTATCCTTTTCTGGAGCTAGACTGTGAATGTTTGCCTGTTTTAGAAAACAAGGAAGACAATGGAATAACCATCTTTTCTCAATCTGATCTTCAGCTCTTTCCTTCACTGATTTGGAGCTCTACGATCTGCCATTCCTCCTCATGGGGACTAGGGACTTATGGTCAGTGCTGTTCTTCCCAGTCATAAGCTGATTTCCCTGGTCCATATAGGGCGTATTTCCTGCAAAGCATCTCCAAGTTTCCAACTGTCTATAAAAAGGAAGAAAGAAACAAATAAAAACAAACAAACAAACAAACTTTAGCCAGTACGATACTTGGCAAATTGACTATTGTTAGAAAGTAGATTTGGACTTTCCCTCCAAGGTTCTAGTTTGCCTCTTGGTATCACACTTTGTTCTTAGAAATCACAAATTTCTCATTCCTTCAATGGAACTGAAGAAGTCTTTATGTGAAAGATTATCATGAATCCCAAACTCGCATCATTGAAAATTTCTTATCCAGGGTTTTGAACTGAGAGTGTACCTCCTCTCTCTTGTTTATACTTCATACTGGAAGAAATTGTCTCTTCTTGTTAATCCTCTAGCTTATTTTGTTCTAAATTTCTAGACTCCTGTCTATTAGTAGATCTCGTTGGCTCTTTATAGAGACTTCGGTAAGTGGGATTTTCCTACGTCAATCTTCTCTTCACCTCCTACATTAATCTTCTTACCGCTTTCTCTTTTGGACATTGACAAATTAATGTCTCCCCCACCCTTAGTTCCTTTAAATACACAACCCACCTTCTTCAGCTAAATAGAGCCAGGATATCACCAGCTCCAAACCAGTGAACTTGAAACAAATGACCCTGACTTCCTAGAAACTTTGTATTGAATAAACAGCCTAGATTTCTGTTTCCCCCTGTGATTCACTGTCTCTGAGAAATGTTTTAAAAAGTAGGCATAAGGAGAGCAATAACAACCGTACTTGGTATCTGTAAGAGTCCTTGCTAACCAGTGTCATTACCAATGTAAAGCTTTTGTGTATATTTTTCAGTAAACATTTCTTAGTCAAGGTACATAAGTGTTCTCATCTAGCAAAAGAAAGACAGCCAGTGATGCAAAATATAAAAGACCTTGGTTGAAAAAGCACTGGAATAGAGAATACATCACATATAGATGCTCAGAAAATATTTACTGACTTGGTTAACACAGCAAATCAACTAAGTTCCTTAGAAAAGTACATGGATATCCAGCTCAATGTTTCTCTCCAAAAGTTCCCACTTGTGTATGCGTGTAACACAAAGTACAGTTGTACTTTGTACACAGGAGTGGGGGGCAGAGATGCCTTTATTTCTTTACCTTCACTTCGTAGAAGTGAGGATACCTCTCCTCCTTTGTTTAATACACTTATATGATGATTTGGAAAATAATACAAAGAAGGTTGCTCCTTGAGGCAAGAGAATATGTCATATTGAACTCTATGGCCACAGCACCTAGCAGTATGTCTGGATTGTAGTAGCTGTCTGATGGATACTGACTGGATGAGAGGAAGACTGGAGGGAGAATAAGCAAAGCCATAAAAGAACTCTCCAAATCACACCCTCTCCGTTCAAATATTCATGAACTGATGAGGCGGAGAAATTGTTCTGCTCTGTTACAATATCTGTCCCCGTTCCCTCTTCCACACATGTAAGCAGCAAGCACTTACTGTCAGATTGTGACCCTGGGGAAGTCATTCATTTCTACTTGAACCAGCTGTTTCAAATAACTTGTGCATGTTGCGTTTACCAAAGGAAAATTATACCTTTTTTTTCTTTGATTTACTGAGGGATTTTTATTTGGAAAACATTTACTTGTATCTTTCAGCTGTTGTGATAGATTTCACAGCAGCCTCCTCACTATGAAAGAGGAACCCCTACAAATTCCTAACCTTCTTCAAGGCCTCTTGGGGTGCCAGGGTGCCAGGCAAAGGGGAACATGGAGGGACGTGTAAGGGGAGCACATCGTTCTGGAATCCACTTGTGCCACGTCTGAGCATATGTATTGGAAAGCAGCCTGTAGGAAGGGAAGCAGTCAAGGTGGGGTTCAAATATTAGATTCAAAATTTTAAGTTATTGGGTCTTCCTATTCCACCTCTGTGAGAACAAATGTGAATAAGATACACCTCTATACAGCATATGCAATGTTTCCAGTACATAACAGGTGCTCAAAAATTGTAGGTACTATTTTAATCATTCAGGAAAAAAAAACAAAACCCTACCCTTTTAAATGAGGAAACATTAAAACTTACATATCACTAGGGACATCATTAGGGAGCACTTCAGATAGTTTTTCCAATAGAGGTGATGGAATTACACCAACTTAGTAATACTCCACACTCCACATTCTCTTGCTAGGTCCAACTTGTAACAAATAATTTGCATTTCTAGGGGGCAAGTTCTTTGCCTGTGGTGTCAAAAAATAGTCCCAGCATACAGTAGATATTTAATAAGCATGTGTTTAATAAAAAAATGTGTACACTAGGAGAATGGACTGTGATGATGATAAACAATAGTGCGACATTCATTAGTAGGAACTGACTAGATGCAGAGCTTTAGGTGTTATAGAATATAAAAATGAATGATGGAGACACTGCCTTTGCATGAATTGGTAGTCAGGGTATATAGGACATGTTCCAGGAAAAGTGAGTCATTTTGTGATGCAACATAAGATTTGGGGAGATTTGAGATTTAAGGTTAAATATATTTGGAAATGTAGAATGATACAATATAATAAATGACCTTGAATTCTCAGAAGCCCGGCAAAAATGTTTGATCCAAAGGAAAGGCTGATCAGATGGGAGCAGTTAGGGGAATATTAAAATAGTCTAGTTTGCTAGTTTTCCAACAATGAAGTACAGGAAATACAGAGAGACGAGTGGCAGTGCTCCGTGATCCATACCCTTACACTGACCAGACTTTGTCTACTTTAAAATCAGTTATATATTGAAAAATAAGTAGTCTTTGGAAGAAGGGAGGAGACGACCAGCTCTGACTTGACATGTCAGGGGAAAACATAAGTCAAATTTGTTAGTTATTGGACAATTTCAGTTCAGAGTTTGGTGAGTTAGAGTGAAAATCAAAAGATGGTCATAAGAGCCCATGCTGAAGTAAAGATGAAATTAATCCAGAAAAAAACATGCAAGAGGAAGACTGGCTTTGATGAAAAGATGAAAAATTCTAGATACAAACTAAAGTGAAGCCAATGAATTCATAGGGAGTAGAACAAGGGATTTCACAAGCTAAATACTGTAACACAGGGATTCTCCAAAAGTTGCCCATAGACGTCTGCCAAATTGAATTGATCAGAGTTGACTTGGCAGCTTTAAAAAATTACACATTCTTGGGCCTTTGCCTTTTGAAATTCTAATTCTGGAGATCTGGGGTAGATCAGGGAAAGCCGTAATTTTTCTTTTTTTATCTTTTTATTTATTCATTTATTTTTAAAAATATTTTTATTTATTTACTCATGAGAGACAGAGAGAGGCAGAGACACAGGAAGAGGGAGAAGCAGGTTCCCTGCAGGGAGCCTGATGCAGGACTCGACCCCAGGATCCCGGGGGTCACACCCTGAGCCAAGGCAGACACTCACCACTGAGCCACCCGGGCGTCCCAAGCTATATTTTTCCTTAACATGCTTCTGTTTTCTGGTAGACAGCCATTGGGCAGAATCACTGATCTACTTCAGCATCCTGAGATGTCCACATGGATTTTGGCCTAATTTGGGACCTTAGAAATAAACACTAAACAAATAACTAAAGGAAGAAAATATAAAAATGAAATCCACCAGTTTTTTTTTTCCCCATTGACACTTTTTTTTTGTTGTTCTCTCCTAATGATTAAAAAAAAAAAAAAATTCCAGTCCTGACAAGCTGAAGTTTTGTTTTGGTGAATGTGGTCCTTTCAAGGAAGGGAGTGATACTCCATTTCTGTCATGAAAAACTTCCCTTCCCTTGCTGAAGCCAAGATACCAAATTTTTTCTTGTAAAGGAAATTAAAATGTGAAATTAAGGACACTACCATTTTAGCATTTGAGGTAAGTGTAAGTATCACATGGCCCAACTATCTCATTTAAGGAAGTTGAAAATGTCAAAGGAATTATCTGGTTTGTCTTCTAGGTTAAAAGCTACTTAGAGGCCAGGATGATTTCTTACTTAATTTTGTATTCTCTGTACCTATTATGTTTCAGGTTCATGGTAAATATATATAAGTTTTATGTGCTATACTGTTTTACCCAAGAGGTTTATTTCTTCTTTCCCTCTCTCTCCTGCATATGCACATATATGCACACATGTGCCCGCGCACACCTACATCACACATCGATCACTGGCTATGGTCCATTTGCAGTCAGTGTAATGTCAAGATTCATCACCTTCCAAAGTGTGGCTTCACTAGACAGAGCAATCATCTATTTCTTTTTTCAATAGACTACTTTAAAAAATTTGTCACGTAGAGAGATAATAAAGAATTCAGTAATTTGCCATTTTCAGAGAATGGTTTCCTATTTTCAGTTCTTTCTCAATATGGGATGGGATGAAAATCTCAAGGTTGTAGAATTTCACACGAGGTTGTCTATGAAGTTAGGCAATGGCTATGTTGAAATTACAACTTAAATAATAATCAGGACAATAGCTGAGCAATTTTTTACCCCAAGTGGAATTAGAAGGAGAAAAAGATTAAAGGGAATTCAAAAGGAGTAGGGAATGTTTCAGATTTTCCTTCAGACTTTGAAGATATTTGCAGGGTTTTAATTGAATGATGGTGAACAATATAATAATCCATACATTTATAGAGAACTTTCCATTTTGCAAAGCACCCTCACAAATCTTATCTCATTTAATTCACAAAGCAATACAATATCGTGATTCCAATGGATATTAGTTTCTTCCGTTGGTAGATGAGGAAATTAAGACACCAATGGTTAATCAGAGACATTTGGGCTGAGTTACTTTTCTTGCACTTGGGAAGTTTTTTTATTCCTCTTGGTTACATAAAAATCAATGTGGGAGAAAGATAGAAGGCATGCTTTGCCACTTTTTTTAAATGGCCAGGAAAGACCATCTTTGAGAAGATACCATGTGATGGTATTACAAGCAACACACTGAGCCGTGCCATCAAAAGTGATTCTGGATGGGCTAATAACTGACTTCAAGCAACTCCATTTTGCTTCTGAATTACATTTTTATCTTGGCGAAGACAAAGAACACAGCATTTTCAGTCTTCCTTAGCAGCTCTTAGATCCATAATAGCCCAATCCAATTAAAGGCCTATTCACTTCCACCATTACCATTACACTAGGTTGCTCTGCAAAGATAAAAGTAAGTTGAGCAAGGCAAATCCCATCTGAAGATGAGCAGTTCTGCCCATTTATTGACATCATCCTTGTCTTTTGTAGATTGGCTTGGCATTCATTTCATGGGGCTTTCAGGAGTGATTGTTTGCTAAGTGAATGAAAGAAAAATTGAAAGCATCAATGTTTACCTGACCTAAGACTTACATGGCAAAAGCTACGACCAAAAGCAAATTAATGAACACATTGGTCACAAACCATAGAGGCAAATGTTTGGAATGTCTGAAAAGTTTAACACTTATTTTACACTACATTGGGGACATTTAAGAGCTTTGACCTTAGCCTATAATGATCTGGGAAGAAAAGAAAGGAAAGGAAAGGAAATCTTAGCTACACATCTAACAAACTGAATTTGTGTCTGATAATGTGAAATATTTATTTAAGCAAGCACAGCAGAATATGATAATCCATGGGCTAAAAATGGGGGACATGAGTTCTAGATGTTACCAGTAGTTATCAGTGTGCTTATACTAAATCATTGGAGCACTGTTGGGTTTGATCTAGAAGACCAAGGCAAAACAACTGTTTTGCAGTCAGAAAATCTAGGACAGGATTCTAAAATCTACAAGGAATCCCTCACCCTGCTGAATGTAGATAAATTATGCATAGACCCAAACATTGATATTATGCCTATGACCTAAGGCTGAAACCACAAACTTTATTATTAGCCATTTCTCTGGAGACTTCCTAGACCAAGCTAATTCCTAATTGAGAGATAAGCTTAAATCTCATTTATCATAGACATTCTGGCAACATGTGAAACCCAGGTTCTCATGGAGGCCAGGAAAAATGCAAATTCTAAGTTACAAAATCCTTCATCATGTCAAAGTTCTGGCCTCAGTGCACTCCCTTGTTCTTAATCTTAACCCACCCTCTGGAGACAAATGAAGATGAAGTAGGAGTAGAGTGGAATGCATGTAGTAAGAATTATTGAAATTTTATTAAAACATCTGACAAAATGCCAGGCATATAAAAACATTAAAGTTCAGTTGTTATTATTATTATTATTATTAACTATTATCATCACCAGCAGCAGCAGCAGCAGCCACAGCAAAACCATCTTAAAGGCTAAAGGCAATTTTATCGACTGAGTTAGCAACTTTGAATGTAATCTCTGTTCTCAAATGACACAGTATGAGCTTTGTATCTATGGGACATAAATTAAAGGCACAGTGTCTTTCAACTGGGTAATCCGGGACATATGATTCCATCAAACAAGACCTGGACCTTCTCTGTGCAAAATATCTATCAAAACGTCAAGATAGCTGTACATCTGCATTCCTATAACTGACACCCAGTTTTTCTGAAGCATAGATCAATGCCACCCAGGTGTGGGTGTGAACAAACAGAACAGGCTAAACTGGCTGTCCTCAAATAAGTCCCTCAAAAAGAAAGATGAGACTCGATTATTCAAACTGAGCTAGGTACCCTAGAGCCACCAGTTATCTTGGAATCACTGTCAAGCTATACCCTGCAACTCATATAGGTCCCACCTGGGGAAAGTGCAACAATGGTAAAAAAACAAAAACTCTTTCCAGGGGCATCATATGAACCCTTGAGAGTGCAATTTTTGTGTAGAAGTCAGACATTAACTTGCCTTTCTTCTAAAAACATGGTGACTGCCCTTTAGAGGCCATAGAAATCCTTAAATGTTTAAGGAAACAGTACCAGCAGGTCATGTAGCCTTCAGATGACTACAGAGATTCTTTCTTTCTTTCTTTCTTTCTTTCTTTCTTTCTTTCTTTCTTTCTTTCTTTCTTTCTTTCTTCCTTCCTTCCTTCCTTCCTTCCTTCCTTCCTTCCTTCCTTCCTTCCTTCCTTTCTTCTTTCTTTCTTTCTTTCTTTCTTTCTTTCTTTCTTTCTTTCTTTCTTTCTCTTTCTTTCTTCTTTCCCTTTCTTTCTCTTTCCCTTTCCCTTTTCTTTTTTTCTTTTTCTTTTTCTTTTTTTTTCTCTTTGAGAGATCTCTTTTTAAAGTAAAAGTACCCTGGTTTACTAAGGGAGTTTCTTGGAGGGAAAACCAAAGGTATTGTTATTTTTGTGTACCCTGCAAGCATTTATCTTGATGGGAGGGGCCATCCACTTAGATAAGCTGGTCAAAATGTATCCCTGAAATGCATAAAAGTCAGATTCAACTCACTAGCCAGAGTTGTTAGAGTGATCAAATTACCCTAGAATTTCTCCTTGCAGGCCAATCTCATGCAATCACTAAGAGACATTTCTGTACTTGGCTTAATGCCATGGGCCAAATGGACAAGTCAATGCAGACCCTTAAGGAGAGAATCACCTACCTGTTTCTAAGGTAGACAGTGATAATTTTTGGATTTGTTCAACTTGTTGGGTCCAGGACCAAAGGAACATGGTTAAAATCACCATTGTTGGATGACCTCATCCTGATACCTGGAATTCTACTGATACAAGCCTTTATTCAATGCTATATGAGAAAAATTGAACTGATTTATTTCTAGACAAAGCTTTTTGGATTAACTGGAGTGGTGATGGATTATCATATTCATGGGAACATTTTCTAGAAGCCAAGACAGTGTAGGAAAGAGGTGTAAATATCTTGGGGAGGCAATTTTCCATGTGCTCCTATTTCCACATGTCTTACAAGCAGAGCCATTGACTCCTTTTGTTCTATAATATCTTTTCAAGGACATTTGTAGAGCAAACAGCCTTGGAAGATAGAGATAATATGTCCCTTTAGAGAATAGTGCAGGTTTGTTTGCTGTACCATATAATAAAGATTTTATCTCTGTTGGGCAAAAATTAAGTAGCTTCATTGGCTATTATCAAAGATTTGGGTTCTCTAAGCTGGGATTCCTGTGGTATAAACACACATTGCATATGTAGATGTCAGTTGGCTTTTTCTGTGTTCTACAGGATTTGAAGTTCGAAGAACAGCAGAAATGCTGATACTCTAGATACTGCTATTGCTGTGAGTAATAAAGTTCCTCTCTGATCCAGGAGTCTTCTGTCTTTTGTCACCTTCCATTAAATTGTGACAGGCTAACTTCTTAGTTTGCAAGTGAGGTCCGGAGTTCTTGAGAGGGTTGGCAGGGTGGTAGAAGTATGGTGATACGTGTTCTTATTTTTTTTTTAGACTTTTGCATATCATTTCATTTTGTGTTAGCTAATATTTTTGTAATGTTAATTACCAGATACTCTCTTAAAAAAAAGATTCAGTCTCCAATGTGGAGGCTGATTTACCCTGAGATCATCAAGTGCAGCTTTTGTATCTCATTGGGAAAATAATTGCATTAGCAAATTGTGACTATTTCCTACCAGTCTTAAAAGCAAATTAAGTCAAGATCATGTACCACTTACTAGGGACAGATTCATAAGAAAACATGTGATATCTGTAAATATTCTACTAAAACTCCTTTGTTTATAAAACACGTGTAATTTAAGGGTGGAGTAGGCTTATGCTGAGGCCACAAATAACCCTTAAAGTATTAGTGGCATTAATATGTAAAATTTATTTCTCATTCACACACATTTTGCTAACAACCCCCCTCCCCCCCCCGAAGAGTTCCTTATGCAGTGAACTTAGCCATCTAGGTCTAGGCTCTCCATTTGTGCCTTCACACTCACTTCAGGGGGTAAGAGAGTGTTGGAATACTACATATAAGTTTTTCATTGCCTCAACATAAAAATGACACGTGCCAATTCCACCCACAGTTCATGGGCCAGAATTATTCAGATGATCCCAAACAGGAAACTGAGAAGTGTAATCTTTCTTATGTTTATAAAAGATAGTGCTTTCTAATTTCCTATACAAAATTAGAAAAAAAATGACCTTTATACCCCATTAGCAAAAGAAAGTAAAAATTGAGTCTTTATCAGTTCCCACTGTCTACACAGGGAAAATAAACATGCATAACCAAAAACAAAACAAAACAAAACAAAACAAAACACCCTATAGGTAGAATGGTCAGCTGGTTATTCCTGAAGGGGATGAGCTGCAGGCATCATGTAAGACTCCTCTTACACCCTTTTATGAGATAATCTAACAAATGATGACAACTGTCAGCCTCAGAAATGTTTGTATGAATATTTCAGAGACCATTTTAAGTATATTTCATATACATTATCTCATTAAATCCTCATAAAACCCCACAAGTAAAGTTTTATTATGATTTTTATTTTGAAAGTGAGGAAAAGTAGTTAAGGAGAGGTTGCCCATGGATTTAAAGCCAGTGGGGAATCCTAGCAGTTTAGCTCTTGAGTCCAGACTCTTCACTGCCTCTATCTACTGCCACTTGTCATATCAATGTACTACTAAGAAATGCATTGGACAAGGTCTACTAAGTGGTTGCTGTCTCTTAGAATCCTAAAAAGTCTGTCTCACTGTTTAAAAGAAATGAGCTAAATAAATTTGGGTCTAGTTCCAAATGTATCAAGTTTTAGCAAGTGAATATGTTAGAATATAATTTTGAGCGTGAAGACTTTGTGGTCAATCTGGGTTAGTTTTGTGCTCCATTTTGCTTTGTAATTTGCGTCGTGAAGACTGATGAGACACTTTGAGGTCTTGGTTATTGGCTGATGTTTGCCTTATTTCAAGAGTACATAGGAAACCTATCCATATTTTAAAACCATCTTTCAAAATATGATTGTGTAAGGCATGATTATATTTGGGGTAGTATTCACAAACTAGTGAATTAAACTGGCAACAATGTTTAAATTTTACTAATTTAAAAATACAGGGTAATATATTGGCCATATGTTAAATAATAATGATTTCTTATAGCATATAATATATTTTCAAAGGAGTTTTATGTCTACTATCTGACTTAGGGTTTCAAACATATGGTTAGTGAGGTAGAAAATATATATTGTTATCACCATAATAGAAATGGAGAAATTATGGCAGAAGTTAAATGGCTTTATTTATTTTTAACTCTAAGTCAGGTTAGGTGACAATGAAATGAGATCTTTCTTAGATATTAAAGAATGTGCAGTCTCCAAAAGGTAGAACAGTGAGTCAGTGATGGGATTAAACTGAATCAAATATAATTTGGTTAAGGTCCCATCAGGATAATATTCTGATGCTCTGGTTCTGACCTAGTTCAATTAAATATGAACACAGAGAAAAGTGACAATTCAAACTGGTTTGGTTCATGGTTTGATTAATTGTTAATATCTTTAGACAATTAAGTACATTCATGATCTTTTCCCAGTTGTAGACATATGGCTTGGTTGTAAGCAAGTTGCTAGTTGAGTTGGAACACATCTAGGAAGGAAGTAGTGCTTAATTTTTAAGAGCTTATGATGTGTATGCTTCTTTATCACTTCATCTCTATTAGCTCTATGAAATACCTATCATTATTACCACTTACAGATAAAAAACTTAAAACATTAAGTTGGTTCAGTCACCTATTTAGAGTTGGTGGTGAAAATTAGGATTGTTCCAATTTGTTCATTTTTGTGACTTGGATGCTCATATGACTTTATCATACAGCATATGACTTTTATGTGTATGAGAGTGTGTCCATTCTTTATGGGGGACTATTTCTGATTAACTTTCTATTTGTCTGCACTTAATTGAGAGTATTCTCTATGCAGAACTTCATGTCATGTTTCATGTACCCAAATAAGACAGACTGAAGACATTATCAAGAAACTTTGTAAAAAAAACCTATATTTTAAGTTTATGATTTTAACAGCACGGTAAACTGTTTTCTGTTTTTTTTTTTTTTTTTTTTTTTTTTAACAATGCTCACATCTGTATACTCTGGTAAATTCATTCCAATCATATCTGTTTACTGTCATACAAATATGGTCCAGATATTATGGATGATGCCTGAAGTCCCTAGGGAAAATCAATTCAAATTCATGGAAGAGTGATTTAGAATAAGAAAGGAGTGTAGAATTCATAATTCTACATCTGGATTTGGGAGAATTACCATTTAGATTCAGTGCTGACCCTGACTCAGGAGATTTGTCTTGATATTAAGAAAGCTTTTTTTGTATTACCATCATCCCTTCAAGCTAGGGTATTATTGCATCTTTGAAAAAAATTGCAAACTAATAAAATCTGGGGGAACTCATCAGGTTTCTAGAGAGTTTGAATTCCACACGTGCAAACTGTCAGCTTTGAGTAAGTCATGCAAAACTCTATTTAAATGATTCAGCCTTTCCCTGAATATGGGAAATGGGAAATGTTATTCGGTAGTTAGAATAAAATGGTTTGAATGGCGAGGAATAGATTAAACCTGCTCACAGTCACTGAGCAGAGATAATAAGAGATGATTTGAAAGTGGAAATAGTCATTTGTGATGGGCCTCGCCGTTAACACACTAGCACGTGTGAAAGCGTTAGAGAGCATAGGTGAAACCAGTTAACATCCCCATCTCAGTAAATCAAGCTTTCATCACAGGTGTCTGCCTGCTAGAGAACATCTCCTACCTGCCCCAAGTTCCATCCCCAGCCAGCCCAGGGGGGCAGGGTAGAAAGAACAGAGATCCATCGGTGGAGGCAAATCGAGGAACTGTGGGCAAGGTCCCCTGAAGAGACCTTTGCAGGACAATTCCTGACAACCAAAATTCAGACGAGAGAACGCCAAGGGCACGTTACTTTAAATATGTGTGGCAGAGAGGTTTGGTGTGGGGCTTGGGGTTTACTCACAGCTGAATCACAGCCCTGCTTCTGTCCCTTTCTAGCCTTTGTGTTATCCTGATTCGACAAGTTACTTAATTTCTTGGAGTCAGTTTTCTCATTAGTGACTAAGTGATAATAAGATATATATATATATATATATATATATATATATATATATATATATATCATCATGAACTGAATTAGGCCATTTACACAAATGTGTGCTACGCATTCTGGTCCATAGTAATGTTTAAATGTTATTTAAAATTCAAGATCAAAAACTCTATCAGACTTACAACATTTGGGGGACTATTTGAATACAGAAGCAATATGTTTACCAGTATTTTCGACAGTTCATTAATCAGGATTTTTGAAAATCTTAATCTAGTTCGGTCCTTCATATAGCTGAAGCCCTGAAGTCCCCAGACAATGAAGAGAAGATACACTTCCCTAGAAAACATCTAGTTTTCCCTATGCCATAAAACCAATTAAGTTTCCACACCTGGAGGCTTTTATATCTTACCATTTGCGAAATATGGGGCTTCTCTGACAGTTCCCCAAGCCACAAGCCCCTCTCTCTGCTCTACTCAGGGGGAGAAAACCGTTTTGCAATTGCCTTTTTTGTAATTCTCCTTGCCTCTTTTAGACTACCTTTTAGTGTAAAATGCTTCCTGTGATTGATAAATTGTTCTTATCTGTATTCACTGGTTAATTACTTTCCAAAGCATCTGTTGCTTGTCAGGCAAATATGTTCCACATTTTTGTAAAAATGGCTTTTCTTTCTGGAAAATTCATTCAAGACATTCTGTAATACAAGGAATTAGAAAATAAAGTCCCTCCCACTTGTTAGGCACATATTACGTGTCAGCCACTTGTCTAACCATTTCTTTTAATCCTCTTAGCGCCCTGAGAAACAAGTAGTATTATACCCATTTTACAAGCAAAAGAATTGTAGAAATTAAATAATTTACCATACACATTGAACGTGAATCTAGGTCTATATTGCTCTAAAGTTCTTGGAGCAATGTT
This sequence comes from Vulpes vulpes, assembly GCF_048418805.1. NCBI lineage: Eukaryota > Metazoa > Chordata > Mammalia > Carnivora > Canidae > Vulpes > Vulpes vulpes. Next base: position 89,269,831 of record NC_132784.1, on the reverse strand, counting down.
TTCTGATTTGATATTTGGAGTGTGGGAATCATATCATGGAGACATTTTGTTGCCTTGTATAAAATGACAATAATAGCTATGGGTACATTCTCCATCACAATCACCACTTAAAATCCAAAATAATTTTACATCACAGAATGTCACTCTCAAGGAAATATTCTGTATGCAAGAAGGAGGTATGGGGGTAAAGGAAGTGTGTTAGGCAAAAGTCAGTGGTCTCCAGGACTCCCACTTCCCTATATGATCACCTTGCATGTGGGTGGGACTTGTGAATGCGATGAGTCTTCACACCTGTGACTATGTTACATAATGTATCAGAAGGGATCTTTCAGATGTAATTTAGTTCCCTAATCAATTGACATTGAATTCATAAAAAGAGGTTACCCTGACCAGAGGTATTATGCAAAGCAAAATAAGTCAATCAGAGAAAGACAATTATCATAAGATTTAACTCATATGTGGAATTTAAGAAACAAAACAGAAGAGCATAAGGAAGGGGGGGGGACAAAACAAAATGAAATTAGAGAGGGAGACAAATGATAAGAGACTCTTAACCATAGGAAACAAACAAGGTTACTGGAGGGGTGAGGGTGGGGGGACAGAGTAACTGAGTGATGGGCATTAAGGAGGGCATGTGATGTGATGAGCACAGGCTGTTATATAAGACTGATGAATCCATGAGCTCTACCTCTGAAACTGATAGTACACTAAATGTTAATTCATTTAATTTAAATTAAAAAAAAATTGTTAATTAAAGAGGTTATTCTGGGTGGACCTGACTTAACCAGATGAGTCTTTAGAAGAGATCAGATAAATTCAAAGTGCCAGAGACTGCTCCTGCTTGCACTGAAGTAGTAAACAACCAATGTTGTGAACTGAACATGAAGAAAGCCATGTGGCAAGGACAAAAGGTCAGCCTCTAGGAGCTTAGGGCATTCCCTAACCAATACCCAACAAGAAAATGGAGACCTTATTCCAATAAATGCCAGAAACAAAATTCTGCTAATAACCACTCACTTTGGAAGGGGACCCTGAGGCTTAGGTGAGATTATAGCCCTGGTCGACACTTTAGGATTTCAGCCTGATGAAACCCTGAGAGGAGGACCCAGCTAATCTATGCCTAGACTTTTAACCTAGAGAAATTGTAAGATAGATCAATTTATCTATCATCTATCAATCAATCAATCATTTATCTATCTATAGATTTAAACTAAGTTTTTGTAATTTGTTACATAGTAATAGAAAACTAATACATTAAATTGAATGCCAAATGAGGGATAGATGGTAGGCACTACAGATGGGAAGTTCCATAAAGTAGAAATAAATCTGTTTCTGGGGAAAAGATGATAATATTGCTGTAGAAAAATCTTCAGCTCAGTGGGGATTGATGCTGTATACCAGACAGTTCCATTCTACTTTTCTCTGTAATTTATCATTTTCTTATATGATATATTGGTTTCCCCAGAAACAGACTCGAAGACAAAAGAATTATGTGAAGATTCCCAGGAAAAGCTAGGTAGAGAAAGAGAAGACAAACAAGGGGGAAGTTTCAGGAAAAATCTCAGCAGTACTTGAATCTTACACAAGTAAGCTGGAATATAATTGCACCCTGAAGTTTACCCTTGCTTGGGACAAGAAATGTGAGCTTTCATATTTAACAGTGGTCAGTCATTGGCTAATTGCATCATGATGCTGGCATTGCCAGCTCATTGTGAGTGTGAGCAAAAACAAGCAAGTCCAGTAATTCAAGAGCATTCCGTGAAAGAGAGACATAGATGAGAATAGTAAAAAACAACAACAACAAAGCTGAAAGAGGTGGACTGCTGGCTTCCAGTTCAGCATGTAAGAAGCTTGAAAGTCACCATTCTGTCATAACAAGAAGTGAAATCTGAACAAACAGAAAAAATCAACAACTCTTCTTAGATCCATAAGAGATATAAGGTCATAAGGCAAACCAACACCTTCAAAATTGAAGAAAATGATAGATACAGAGAATTACAATTTACCAGAGCAGAAACTTCTGTGGGGACTACTAATGTCAGAGTAAGAAACCCAGAACTATAATTGATGAATTTCTGCATATTTCTATTAAAGAAATTGAATCAATAATGAATAGTCCTCCAAAATAGAAAGCACTGGGCCCAGATGGATTCCCTGGTGAGTTCTGCCAAACATATAAGGAAAAAATTATATCAATTTCTATAAGTCTAAACACATCAAAATGCATATATTAGACATGTGCATTTTTTAATATCCGTTATAACTCAATGAAGCTTTGAATAGATTGTATACTAGTTACATAATAAAGAAGCACAGGGTATACTTCACTCATTTTATGAGGACAGCATTTTCATAATATCAGAGCTAGACAAAGACATTGCAAGAAAAGAAAACTACAGACCCACATCTCTCATGAACATATATGCAGAAATCCTCAGCAAAATACTAGCCAATAAAATACATTGGTGCAGAGAAAGGATTATAGACCACAACCAAATGGAATTTATCCGTCAGGCAAGGCTAGTTCAATATTTGAAATCAATTAATGTAATACATTACATCAGAAGGCTAAAAAAGAAAATTGGGCAGCCTGTGTGGCTCAACGGTTTAGTGCTGCCTTCAGCCCAGGGCGTGATCCTGGAGGCCTGGAATCGAGTCCCATGTCAGGCTCCCTGCATGGAGCCTGCTTCTCCCTCTGCCTGTGTCTCTGCCTCTCTCTCTTTCTCTCTCTCTCTCTGTCTCTCATGAATAAATAAATAAAATCTTTTAAAAAAAGGAAGAAAATTCACAGGATCATATCAATAGATGCCAAAAAAGCATTTGACAAAATTCAACACCCATTAATGATTTTACACCCAGCTATTATAAAAGTTCATAGAAAACTAGGAACATAGGAGAATTTCTTCAACTTGATAAAGAATATTTACAAAACCCCCACAGTTGATATCAGACTCACTAATTAAAAACTCAAAATTTCCCCATCAAGACGAGAAATCAGGCAAGGTTGCAGGACGCAAGGTTAATATACAAGAGTAAATAACTTTCTTATATACTAGAGAAGAACAAGTGGAATTTGAAATTAAAAACAGAATACCATTTACATTAGCATTGCCCCCAAAAGAGCAATACTTAGGTATAAATCTAGCAAAATATGTATAAAATCCATGATAAAAACTACAAAACTCCAATGAAGGAAATCAAAGGAGAACTAAACAAATGGAGAGATATTCCATATTAATGAATAGGAAGGCTCAGGATTGTTAAGATGTTGGTTTTTCCTAACTCCATGTATAGACTCAGTACAAAAATCCCAGTAAGTTATTTTTTGAATATCATCAAATTGATTCTAGAGTTTATATGGAAACCAATGATAGCTAGAATAGCCAACACAATATTGAAGAACAAAGTTGAAGGACTGACACTACCCAACTTCAAGACCTACTGTAATGCCATAGGAATCAATACGGCATGGGATTGACAAAAACATCGAGAAATAGATTGGTAAAACAGAATAGAAAGCCCACAAACAGACTCACATAAATACAGTCAACTTATCTTTAACAAAGGAACAGAGGCAATACAGTGGGGAAAAATTGATGCTGGAATAACTGCTCATCTACATGAAAAGAAATCTAAAAACAGATTTCAACATTCTTCTTCAAAATTAACTCAAAATGGATTAAAGATCTAAACATAAAACACAAAACAATAAAATTCCTAAAACAACATAGTAGAAAATCTAGATTATCTTGGGTTTGTCAATGACTTTTTAGAAACAACACCAAAGACATGATTCATGAAAGACATAAATGATAAGCTGGAATTCATTAAAATTAAAGTCTTCAGCTCTGTTCTAGACAATATCAGGAGAATGAAAAGATAAGCCACAGATTGGGAGAAAAATCTACAGAAAGCATATGTGATAAAGAACTATTACCCAATTATACAAAGAAGTCTTAAAACTCAACAATAAGAAAATAATCAAGCCAATTAAAAATTGGGCCGAAGACCTTAACCTCACCAAAGAGAATATACAGACAGCAAATAAGTGTATGAAAAGAAAAGATGTTCCACCTCCTATGTCATCAGCGAACTGCAAATTAAAACACTCCCACTACGTACCTATTAAAATGGTCAAAATCTGGGGATCCCTGGGTGGCTCAGCGGTTTAGCACCTGCCTTTGGCCCAGGGCGTGATCCTGGGGTCCCGGGATTGAGTCCCCCAGCAGGCTCCCTGCATGTCTGTGTCTCTGCCCCCCTCCTCCCTCTCTATGTCTATCATGAATAAATAAATAAAATCTTTAAAAAAATAAAATTAAAATAAATAAAAAGGTCAAAATCTGGAACTCTAAGAACATGAAATCCTACTGAGAATGTGGAACAAGAGCTCTCACTCATTGCTGGTGGGAATGAAAAATGGTGCAGCCACTTTTGAAGACAGTTTCATGGTTCCTTACAAAACTAAACATACTCTTACCATATGATCCTGTAATTATGTTCCTTGGTGTTTACCTGAAGGTGTTGAAAGCTTATGTATACATAAACACTTGCACGTGGATGTTTATAGCAGTTTTATTCGTAATTGTCAAAACTTGGAAGGAAACAAGACGTCTTTCAGAAGGTAAATGGATAAACCGTCGTATATCCAAACAATGGAATATTATTCAATGCTAAAATGAGTTTATGGGTTTATGGGTTATAAAACCATGAAAAAACATAGAGAAAACTTAAATGCATATTATTAAATGAAATAAGCCAATCTGGAAAAGCTACAAACTGTACGACTCCAATTATATGACATTCAAAACTATGGAGACAGATAAAAGATCAGTGGTTGCTAGGGGTTGGGGCAGGGAAGGCTAAATAGGCTGAACACAGGATTTTTAGGGCAGTGAAACTATTCTATATGACACTATTATGGTGTATGTATGTTATTCATCCAAATCTATAGAATGTACAAGAATGAACCCTCATGTAAAACTATGGACTTTAAATGATAATGAAGTGTCAGTGTAGGTTCATCAGTGGTAACAAACGTACTACTCTGGTGGGTTGATAATGGGATATTAATAATGAGGGACACAGTGCCCATACGGGGGCAGGTGTATATGGAAAATTTCTCTACCTTCTTCTCATTTTTTCTGTGAACCCAAACTGTTACGTTAAAAAAGTCTATAACGAAAAAGAAAAGAAAAGAAAAACAGAGAGGAGCATGATAATTCACTGGAAATTTGTCAAAGGATTTAAATGAATCATAGGTGATGTACCAACGTCTATTATAATCATGAGCCATTGAAAAGATTACAGTTAAGAGCATAATAACTATGGAGTATTATTATGAAAATTTTGTAAAAACAGCAAATTAAGAGAATGTGTCTTTTATTTCTCCTATGACTTCCATTCATTAAATGACTATTATGTTCCAGATACTATTTCATTTAATAATTAGCACAACCTATGACATTAATTCTACTAGAACCTCCACTTTACACATGAAGAAATTTTCGTTACAAGAGATAAAATTAGTTGGCTGTTTGTGCCTTTTTTGTGGGCGATCTGAGATATGACTTCTCTGAGTGAAATTGTGTGTCTACTCCAGAACACCAAGCCTTTACCACTTTGAGTAAGTTTGAGGTAAGGTGTTGCCACCTGTGGTCAAATAAAAACCATACAAAGTGTTAATATGTACCAGGGCGTCTTTATATGGATTAACACACTCAACACATACTTCAAAAGGAGTACATCTTTATCATTTTTGAGGATGAGGTGTGTGACTATGGTCTGCAAATATGACACAATAAGAGGTGTTTTAATACATTGCAATCATGCTTATAATTTCTCTTTCTCCCTTCCAGTCTCCTTTCCTTAGTCTCCTTTCCTTTCCTTTTCTTTCTTTCTTTCTTTCTGTCTTTCTTTCTTTCTTTCTTCCTTCTTTCCTTCCTTATTTATTCTTTAACAAACTTGTATTGGACATGATATTCATGCAAAACTCACTGTGGTATTAGTGAGTTACAAAAGATCAATTAAATATGACACTTGCCCTCTAGAAACTTAAAATCTATTACCCCCCCCCAAAAAAATTAGATGAATACATAAATGCTTGCAGTGTAAGCTTGAAAGGGCTGGGGGTGGTGGGGCAGAGAAACTACTCTGTAGATATTTGAAGAAGGAAGAAATTATATTCATTTGACAGTGTTGACAATTAAAAATAAATGGGATTCAAACTTATTGCAATGGAAAGACAAATCACCAGAAGTGGAAGGAACAGTATGAATAAATTCATTAAGACAGGAAGGAGCAGCTTTTCTGGTATCCAGATGGTTCAATTTGGGTAGTAAAGGGGGCAGGTAGCATGCGGGTCAGGGCCAGAGGGTGGACTCCAAACCCCAAGGTAAGAAGTTTAGGCTTTAACTTTTCCTCAGAGTTCAATGCTCCAGTTTCTAAAACCCAGTTGGCTGAGAAGAATATCCGATTTTGAACAACCTTAAATGTGTGTTTTTACCCAAGATAATTGCCCATCCCTTGATGTAAAACCAAGGGATATTTTAAGAGTTAGTTTATTTTGCTGTTTCACTAGATACCAAAGAAGATAATGTGAGGTGAAGCTTCTTTAAAATATTTTCTTATGACCAACAAACACCTGCTGTGAGATTGTGTTTATCTTTTATGTCCTTTCAATCTGTTTACCAATTTGCAGTTAGAAAACAAAGCAGCTAGAGTCGTGTTAAGTCTGGGAGCAAAGTAATCCTCACCTCCCTTTTAGATCAGCATTAGTTCTATTGAACACACTTACTTGGTTTTTCGTTTGTTTTCTCAAGAAGGGGGCAAAAAACCTTATTTGTAAAACTTGAATTAATGATCTGAAATAGCACTACAGAGACAGTGGGTTTTGCTTTTTTTTTTTTTTTTTACATTTATTTAAACAATCTGTTCTAGATATGTGGAATTGAGCATAGAAAGTAATGGACAAGTATTGGGGTGCCTGAGTGGGTAAGTGGTGGCTAACTCTTGATTTATTTTTCTAACTCTTGATTTTGACTCAGGTCATGATCTCAAGGTCATGAGATTGAGCCCCACGTTGGGCTTTGCTCGGTGGAGAGTCTACTTGATATCCTCTCTCTCCCTCTGTCTATCCCCCATTCACAAGTGCTCTCTCTTTCAAATAAATAAATAAAACTTTTTTAAAGAAGTTTTAGAAGTTTTAAAAGAAGAAAATAACGGATAAGTACTATTAACAGTTTCATTGTAAGTCAGTAGATGTGAAATCTCAAGTTGAATCTCATCATATCAAACTACAAAGCACCCGAAAGGGTGGGTTTTTGAGTGCCTCCCAGAACTTAAATTACCCAAAGTAAAATTTCTTCACTGAGAAGGTCTAACAGAGAGTATTACCCACTCTCTCTGCCTGAATGCTTATATGCAAGGTGAACATGTAATATATTATCCAAAGAGGAATGGTTTTAACAGGAAAATAAGGGGCTATCCATAATTACAGCAGGACAACAACATACACACAAACCAGGCTAACTGGAGTACAGTGTCACCTGATATATGTAGAAATCCAAAGAAGCTAGGGGATTTAGTGTAGATACCAGACCCATTGTCAACAAAGGCAATGGCTGTGACTTCTCACTTCTCCCTATACTGTGAAAAAAAAATTCTGAGTAGGGCTCAATGATGGCAAAGTAGTTTGTGAGCTCCCCAAATTCTTGATTCTGGTCATAACTCAAACAGCCTAGAGAGATATTTGAATTTCATGGATAGATAACTTTTCCTTGGAACTCAAACTCAAGGGTCATATATTATTATTCCAGATAATGAAAGAGTGTACATTTATAAGGAATTTTAGGGGCACCTGGGTGGCTCTGTCAGTTAAGCATATGCCTTTGGCTCAGGTCATGATCCCAGGGTTTTGAGACTGACCCCCAAATTGGGCTTCCTATTCAGTGAGGAGCCTGCTTTTCCCACTCCCCCTGCTTATAATCTTCTCTCTCTCTCTCTCTCTCTCTCTCTCTCTCTCTCTCAAATAAATAAATAAATAAATAAATAAATAAATAAATATTTTTTAAGGAGAAGGAATTTTATAAAATTTCCTGTCCTGAGCGCTTCATTTAAGAGATATATTGATTTTGACTCTAAATGTGAAAGTGACTCATCTCAACTCCCATCTCATGGTACTTACATGATTTATGAGAAACACTTCTTGGCTAATGATACAGGAAAGATATTTCTCAGGAAATGCATCAGTGTTGGTATCTCTCTGTCCTTTAACATTTAGAATTTCAGGAAGGAAGCATAGTGTGGAAACATATTTGTGGGTAGGCAAATTGTATTTCAATTCTAGTTCTGCACTTACTAGCCAAGTGATTCTGGATTAAATACTTACCCTATCTGAACCTTCATTTTTTCATCACCTCATAATACTCCCTGTGAGTCAAGCTTTCTGATAAGCACTTTATATGATTCATCTAATTCTAACTTGTCACAGCAGCTCTTTGAGGTAGGTATTATTAATATCCCATTGGCAGACAATGGAGCTGGCACCTTTGTAACCTCTTTCCATGCTTTATTTTTTGTTTATAGCGTTTTCATTTATATATTTATATGTCCAAGTAGTGCGTAATTTCCAAGGGACAGAAATTATGCCATTTTTTTATCATGCCGGACACATAATTTGGTTCTCAAAAATATATATTTTATAAGAAAGAAGGAAGGAAAGAAAGAAAGAAAAAAGAGCAAAAGAAAGGGTGAAAGAAGAAAGGAAAAGGGGAGGGAAGGACAGAGAAAATAAGGATGGAAGGAAAGTAGGAGGAAGCTAAAGAAAGGTGATGTAACTTTTCAGGATTTGAATTAGGAGTTGAACCCAACTAATCTGGACCCACAGTCCAGGTGCTTCACTACTGTATACTGTCTCCCCAGCTCACAGTGCCACTGTGAAAATTAAATGAGGAGTTTCCTAAAGTAGGAACTCAACGACTATGAATTCCTTCCCTTTCCTTCATCTTTGATCTGTGACTGGGCAATCACGTGTCAGAAAATAGAGATGCATTGCTTTGTCCAACTCTCAAGGGACTCATTCATACCAGAGAGCTCATTTAATGATTTAGAATGGATGAATATCTTTTTCCTTGGCAGAAAATCTATTTGAAAAAAAAAAACAAAAAAACAAATTAAGATCAGTTACTTGATGCATTTATGGGACCCGATCCAAGAAACCCCAGAAAGGAATTACTTTGTCAGAGTCCATCTCTTTCAACAGTCTAAGCTACTTTTTCAGTGTTTTTGATTAGAGTAGACCCTTGATGTATATTGATACTCTTATTATCATTATCATTACTATTAATGAAAATAACATTAGCACTCTCAGAGATGCATGAATGAGTAATGATATATAATTTGTAACATTTCCAAAGTGTGAATTTGAATTTTGCATGACAGGAGACTGGTATTCACAGTAAAAGCTTAAGCTTTGAAAAAATAAGCAACATGAGGGTGCGGAGAAATGGGATCCCTGTAGGTTGCTGGTGCAGCCACTGTGGAAATGATTTTAAAGTGCCATAAGAAACGGAACACATAATTAGCATATGGCCCAACAATTTCATTCCTATGTGTTTGACCAAAAGAATGAAGAACAAAGACTCAAGCAGATGCTTGCATGCCAGTGTTCATTGAAGCATTACTCAGTATTTCTGCATGGGGTGATAAAGAAGTTTTGGAAATAGATAATGGTGATGTTGCACAATATCGTGAGTGTAATTGATTTCACTGAATTGTACATTTAAAAGTGGTTAAAATGACAAATTTTATATTTTATGGATTTTTACCACAGTAAAACATAGAAATAGCAATGTGACTTTTCAGTCTTTTTCATGCCAAACGTAGTAACTCTCATCATGTAAATAGAGCATTTTTTTATAGGAGAATTTTCCAAAGAGCAGAACTCTAGATGAATGTGAAGGGGTGTTGGACCGTGACAAAGGAAATGCATGAGTATCCATGGAAATATGATATGGAGAAAGCTTGGTGAGAAATATTTTATAGCCAAGTTTTAAAATGTATAGATTTCTCGGGAGATATTTCTGGTGAATGTAGTGGGTTTGTTGTCCCACCTAAGTTCCCAATGTTGAACTGCTATCTCCATAATGATATTTCCCAGCATGTAAAGAGAGAGGTCTCAAGATCAATAATTTAGGCAAGTTGGGGTTGATCATATAGATATCATTATTAGGGCGCCACTCACTTTATTTGATATCCTCCTGTATATAGCAAATTGCCACAGAAAAGATCCTGTCTTCAGCAGTTCCATAACTCACTTTACCTAGAATTTATTCAGGCACGTTATCAGTAAGACAAATATTTACCACAAACTACAGTCTTGGGTAGTCTTGGAGGTTTAGTCTTGGGGCTACCACCTATAGTATTCATTCCCTCAACAAATGGGAGGTCAGGTATGATAAATTATATTTTTGATTAAAAACATGCCCATATTCTTCCCTGCATAACAATTTCTCTTTTCCTACTCATCTCGGGCTTGCCAATGTGACTTGCTTTGGCCAATGAAATGTGAATGGATTTTCCCAGGTTGAACCTTTAAGGACCAGTGTGTCCCACGCTTCTCTATTCCGTGCTATGGGAAGTGTTCCTCACAGAGGCTGTTCTGTCGGCCAAATTAGTGATGGACATTTTCTGAATCTGGGAAAGAAGACGGGTAAATAATTGCAATCGGGAAAGTTAACAGTGATAGGCCATAGTATTGCTTGAAAAATATCATCTCCTTTTTTCCTATAGGATTATGCTTCTCTGTTCCAGTCCCGGGCATGGTTATGTGGCTCATCCCACCAGTGTGAGCAGAAGTGGTGTGTGTCCTGTCTGGTGAGCCAGTGTGCAGTGTTCCATGCCTCTTTTCTCTATTCATGACCTATAAGTATTCCATATGGAGGCTGTTTAGTCAGTTTGGGTCCTGTATTAACAATGACACGGAGCAGAACTACGGTTCATCCGGGGATGGACTACGGCATGCACGACAAAGAAGTTAATATTTTTAAACCACTGACATTTTGAAGTTGTTTGTTGCCCCAGATAGCCCAGCCAGACTAATAGATCAGGAAACCTAGGATATGCTAATTAATTATCCCATCTCCCTGGATACTGTGGATTGCCTTGGAATAGGCTCACAGGTCAAACCAGGCTAATTAACAATCTCTCCTAGCATTTGTCTTATTTGAAGAGTTGATTTCAAGGCAATAAATATTTAATCCAATCCTTCTGGGGAAAGTTGCCCTTAGAGAATGAAGCGTAGAGAAGTGATGATGGAGGGGGACAGAGATTCCGTGTCATTAATGTCAGATTGTTAACAGGTATAATTGTTTCAAGCCAGTTACTCCTCCCAAATTTGGGTACACGAGCCAATGAATTTATCCATCCCCCAACTCACCATTTTTCAAATTTTCGTATATATTTGCATAATTTTTCCATTACTAAAAAGGCAAAGGTGTGTTAGACATTGCAGGTCAGAAAATGTGGAGCAGGTTCCTTAGCTACAGGGCTTGGTAAAGCTCTGTCTTGTACTAATGTGCCTTTTGTTTCTTCAGGAGGGGTCATAACATACGTAGCTATTCCCCGACTTGCTTTTGTCACAGAATCTGTCTCTGATTAATGCTTTGTAAAATCTGCTTTGGAAAACTCTGCTCTCTTAGCAGCCTGTGGCTTCTGAGTGTCTTCTGTCCCGGAGGGCAGATCTGCAGCTCCGTGTAACCCAAATAAATGTCGTCACAGGAATTCAACATACTCAACTTAGATGCGTGTTCTGACCGCCCTAAATGAGTTCACGAGGACATAATCTGCCAACACCCACCATTTGGAGAAATCATGAAAGATGATGGAATTCTGATGGGCGCCAAGGAAATTCTGATGGGCGGCTCATTCTCTGAAGCTCCAGAAGAGCACCTTACCTACTCTTTTCTTACAGCCACATGAAAAAAATGGTATTTTCAAGGATTTATGCTGACTGCACACATTTATTACTATATTTAGGGGATACCTTTCATAATAGAAATCTGTAATCCTCCCATCAATTCTCTGAAGTCTTTCCTCTCCGTACAGTTCACTGTGTGAGCCCACACATCATCTCCACACCTCAGTCTTGGATGGGGCCTGCCTGACCTACAGTGGACCCATCAGATTCTCTTTCCTTGAAAATTGTGATTAGGGTTAAGAGTCTGCTCCTGAATGTACTAGAAATGTAATACACACACTCCAGGAGATACGCACAACTATTTTCCACTCTGAATGGAAAAACCAGGAAATATAAAATCTGCAGAGATGGGGGAGATGGGAGCCATATGTTCTAGGAAGAGCCAAGTTTCAGATGACCCTACATTTTAATGTCTAGTTCCTCCTGAGATAAAGTCATACCAATGGACGCTAGAGAAAATAGAACACAAAGAGACCCTTAGATGTTTTCTTCTTGTTTTTGCAGCTAGCACAGATGAGTTTCTACCATTTCAAAGCACCTAAATGAAAACACTGGAAAAGAGCTCTAGAGAGAAAAGCTTAATTTCTGGACAAATACAAGGGACAGTTGAAAATACTGCTTCTCTTGCTTTTCTTTATTTCTTCAATCTCTTAACTATTTGATAGGCAATATATATTACTTATGAGATATGCATACTTTGGTGCATTATTGAACCTCACCTTTCATCAATTTCCCCTTCTATAAAGTAGGGGTGATGAGAGGGGTACCTGTATCACAAAATCATACTGAGGATTAAATGAGTTGATACATATAAAGTACTTAGATAAATATCAGGGATATACTAAATGCCCAGTCCATGTATTATTATTGTATTTTCTGCAGGTTTGTGGAAAGCTCTGGAATATCCTTTGTTTTGTTCTCTGGAAGATATTAAAATTTTGTCATCAATGCTTTTAGGCAATTTTATTATGATACGGCTTCTTTGGGTGTGTGTATGTGTGCATGCTTAGGGATTATCTGTCTCAAGTTTATTGAGTTTTCCATTCTATGACTTTAACAGTTTCATTAAATTTGGGAAATCGTTGGCCATTATAACTTCAAGTATACTATGTAGTTACTCTACATTATTTTCTTCTGGGGCTTTCATTACAGATATGCTGGACCACCTCATATTTTCCAAGAGATGCTAAGGTTCTCTTTATATTTTTCCATCTTTTTCTTGTTTCTCTTTGTACTTCAGCTTTGACACTTTCTATTTTTCTATTTTGTCGGGTTCACTAATCTTTTTTTCCTGCAGTCTCTAATTTGGAGGTTAATCTCATCCAGTGAATTTTTCATTTCAGACACTGTATTTCTACCTCTAGAATTTCCCTGAGTTCTATCACCTTTATATTTTTGATGTCCCCTAAACAGATTATTGAACAGATTGTTATAGCTCTTTTGAAATCCTACTCTGTCAACCCCATCACTGCTAACATTTCTAGATCTATTTTTATTTACTAATTATTTTTCCAGATTTGGGTCACGTTTTCCCGCCTCTTGGAATGCTCAGTAACTTTTTATTGAACGAGCGCAGGAATCGTCATTCCATCCCAATGCATTACATTGTTATGTGTCTGAGTTTACAGTATTGTTTTAAAAAATGTTGAGCTTTCTCCTGTCAGGTAGTTAAGTTGCTTTCCTATTGGCTCAATCCTTTCTGAACTTGTTTTTAAGTTTTTAAAGGCATTTTAGTACAGTCTTTAGAGATAGCTTAGCCTTAGCACTGAGGGAGGCATGGATGGCATTGCTAGGCTCCCTCCCAAATGCTCTCGGTATTCAACAAGATCGGCCATTTTGACAGGTTGGAAGTCAGATATTTTCAAGCTCTGAGCTCTCTGAATTGTTTGGTTTATTATTCTTAGGGTTTTTTTTTTTTTTTTTTTTTTTTTTTACCCAGGCTCATGGAGCTTCACAGTCAAAGCTCCAGGGGACTCCTCTACCGGCTGTTTTCTGCATAGCTCCTCCTTCTCTAAAGATCTTTTCTACAAATTCCAGCTAGGTCATTCTCTGCCCTCTTATCTCTGTCTCCTCAACTCACCGAGACAGCCATTTTCCAGTTAGAAGCATTCTCATGGAATCATTGTCCAGAAATTGCTTCCAGGCAAAAATCTGTTGCAAATTTAAATCTCTTGTTTACTTTTCTCCTCTGAAGTATTACAGTCTTGAGCTGTCATCCACTGTCTGGAAAAAAAAATGAATGTATAATATTTTCTGTTTTTTATAATTTTTTTACAAGAGAAGGGTAAGTCGATCTAACTTATTCAATTAATGCTGGGAACGGGATTCCCATCATTTTTATTGCTGGTTTTATAAATGACAAGAGTGGAAATGCATTTTGTTCTGGTAGTTTTCACGGTTAACCCCACCAGTAAGGGTTTCTGATACCATCTTGCCACTTGCTATTGTTACTTGCTATTGTTCTTGGAATAGTATTTTCGTGATTCCATGATCTTTTCTGGACAAAAATTTGTGCTCATTAGTAAATTACCTTGGTCATAAATTAAATCAGAGATATATGGGCTCTAAACTTTTTAAAAGTTTTTATTTATTTATTCATGTGAGACACAGAGAGAGGGGCAGAGAGGCAGAGGGAGAAGCAGGCTCCCTGTGGGGAGCCCGATGTGGGACTGGATCCCTGGGGCCCTGAGATCACGACCTGAGCCTAAGGCAGAAACTCAACCACTCAACTGTAGAGCCCGCCAGGCGTCCCCTAAATAAACTTTCTTTCATAGACTTTACATATTGATATTAGTTACTCTGTTGGGTTCCTACGATGTGTCACATTTTATATAAACAACCTTTAATTTACCTAATAGAGTATATATAAGGTATATATAAGGGAATTTGGAAAATTTTTTTATTTAAAACATTTAGTTGATTTACATAGCTTATGTAGCTAACAAATATGCTATAATTTGAAGTCATAATTCTTCATCTTTGTCTAGCGCAAGAAAAAGAAGAGAAGCTAAGTTAGGAAGTAAAGGTTCCACTCATGTGTCTTCAAACGATACTCAAGATGTGGTCTGTAAAGTGCTTCTGTTTTAGACTGTTAATTCTCCATGAGATTAGACTCTGACTTCCTGAACAAATTAAGCCACTAAACAGTGTTACACTCCTACTGATGATTTCCATAGCAAAACTTTCTCAAGGAAGGAAGCTGTGAATTATTGCTTTTTTTTTTTAACATCCTGTTGCAAGCATATATCATCATAAAATAGTAACAAACTGTTCATGTACTGGCACATGGGGCAGCACAGTCTTACACCCTCTGGCTTCATATCACTGTATGACTCATGTAACTTCTCTCAACTGAAAATAAGAGATTTGAACAAGAAGAGCTTGCATCTTTTTTCCTACTCTTAGCATAGTGATAACAAACTGTTTAGGCATAAACACACATAACAGGGACAGGAGGAAGTAAGCAAATTAATAAATATATCTTTTATTTTTCTCATGAAGGCACTGAGAAGTATCTGAAAAATGTTTAATTTTTCTTATGGGTATGTTAGACCACTAGAAGACTGAATCTCCAGATAGCATGGCATTTAAAACACAGGTTCTTTTACCAGCTCAACCTTGGGTCACATTCTCTGTGTCATTTATTATCGGTGTGGTCTCGAGCAATTACTTTAATCTCTGAGTTTCGGTTTAAATTATTTGAAAAATAGAGATAGCAATGCCCAGACCACAGAATTTTTGTGACTGTTAAATGACTACATGAACATAAAGGGGTTAGCTCAGTGCCCATTATGGTATAAACGGATGAAAAAGTGGTATTGTTTATTAAATCAATTATTTGTACATATATTCTTCTGGCATCACATGGCTTTTTTTTTTTACTTTGCGTATCTTATATCGCTCGTATAGTCTTCGCTTATATATTACTTATTTGTTTATGTTTATCCATAGAATTAGGGTATAAACGTCCTCAGACCAGGTAACATGGCTTAGCCATAAATATGCTAATAGCTCATGTACAATTATGATTGAATAAACACATGAATTAGTTAACACCCTACATTTATAACAATATACTAAGCTTTGCTGAGCTACACAGTACTTAGTACACTTAGTACTTAGTACACAGTAGTGCCACTTTTGGAGGTAACGGCTTGTCACCTAAGCACAGCACAGTGCCTTAGAGAATGACTGGAATGCTTGAGACAAAAAAAAAAAAACACCTCATTTTTTTTTTTTCTGCCTGTATTCGTTGGCTGGGGCTACTGTAACAAAATACCATAGCCTGGGTGGCTTAAACAACAGAAATGTATTTTCCCACAGTTCAGGAGGCTAGAAGTCCAAGATCAGGGTGTTGGCAGATTTGGTTTCTCCTGAGGCCTTGCTTCTTGGTTTGCAGGTGGCCACCTTCTTAGGGTACTCTTCCATGGTTTTCTCTTTCTGTGTACACCCTTGTCGTCTCTCCATATGTCAGAATTTTCTGTTTTTATGAGGTCACCAGTCAGATTGGATTAGAGCCCTCCCTACCAACTCATTTTAATTGTCCCTTTAATGACCTATCTTCAAAAGTAGTTGTATTCTGAACACCCAGTGATGAAGTTCTGGAATATAGGTGAGGTCTGGAGCCGATGACCAGAAAACAGTTCTTGAGATGTCTGTGGTGCAAAGTGGTGATTTTATGAAACCCCGGGGACAGGACCTGGGGGCAGGAAGAGCAGCTGCCCCGGCCTGGGAGGGGAGGCTGATGATGTACCTGGGAGTTGGGGGGGGGCTTGGGGACAGCGTGCCCTCTGAGGAATGATGGGAGCAAGGTCTCCAGGACCTGGAAGGGGCTACTAGCTGTTGTTGGGAAAAGGGCACTGATTACCATCTAATAAAACCTGAGTCATGAGACCCTGCAGATGTGCATCATGGGCCATGTGCTGGAGGTGATCACCAACACCGATCTCGGGGTGGGGGGGTAGAGATAAAGGACAATTCTAAAGGGATTTTTATAGTTAAACTAGACTTACAGGCTCCTGGGGGTTGGGCTGAGATTCCTTTTGCCCTTAGCAAAGTATTAACATGGAGGCAGCTGAGTCCCTAGAGGAAGGTCCCTCTGCCTGTTTCCAGGACTTGTCAATGGGCTGCTCAGGGCTTGTGCTTTGTCCTCAGCCAGCCCTGTTCTCCATCGCTGGGGGTTAGGACTTCAACATATGAATTTCCTTGGGTGGTGGGGAGGGTACCATTCAGCTCATAACATTGTCTTTTTCCCCTCTGCCTTGATTAAATTTCTCACTTAACTGTAGCGAGTTGAATGATAACCTGCTGGCCAAGTGTTTCTGTGTTGTGTGTGCACCTGTGCAAGTGAGTGTGTTTAAAACCACACACCTAAGGATACATGACATTCAAAATAAAAAAGTGAGGAAAATATAATACTCTTGTATATATTTTCTTCGAGTCACCAGTATGTTCCTTC
The DNA here is from genome assembly GCF_048418805.1 of Vulpes vulpes. Taxonomy (NCBI): domain Eukaryota; kingdom Metazoa; phylum Chordata; class Mammalia; order Carnivora; family Canidae; genus Vulpes; species Vulpes vulpes. Next base: position 89,252,399 of record NC_132784.1, on the reverse strand, counting down.
AGACTTCTGACAAGCTGTATGCATGCCTTGGGAAGGGGATTTGCACTGAGGATACTATAAAATCAGTATTCAGTGGGGGGTGCTTAGAAACTTTAGGATGGTATCCATTTTACACTTGAAAATTTATGTCAAGAAATTTCACTTCTCTCCAAGGAGCAAATCTCAAGTGATAGTTACAGTTAGGGTACCTTCAATCCTTTCATTTTGTGCCTTAAGGGTGCACTGTCTTTCCAGCTGACAGACCTTTATGTCTCTTCTTTCGAATTGCATTTTACACAACCCTCTGAATCACCACAGAGAATCACCGTGATTAATCAATGAAGGCCGGAGAAATGAGAGAATAACCACTTATCTCTGCTCAGCTTCCTTTGATGCAATATATACAGTGAGCTTGAGTTTTAGGAGTTTGAAAGCTACATTTGATTATAAGCAGAACTTTTTTTTTTATGATAGGAGCTGCTTCGTCTTTGCATTTAGAGTCACAAAGAAATTTATTCAAAGTATATAAGAACCAATTAGAATTAATGACAAAACTATAAAAATTTATTTTTAGAGGGACATGTGGTATTCATATTGGTACTCACTTATTTTATGGAGTTTTTAGTGAGTGGGAGTATTGACTAACATTTTGAAGGGTGTGGGAATATGCTACCCCAAAATATATCTTTTCAGCATATGGATTATTTTGAGCCAGGCCTTTGAGAACCAGGAGATGCAGGAAAAGCTCTAAAAACAGGTCACATGTTTTCCTTTTGTAAAGGAAACTGACATTTATAAAGGAAATTTCCATTTGTAAAGATGTATCCTTCTCCCACACCAGGAAGGAGAGGGCTCTTAATAACTTGAATCTTTGGAGAAGGCACCTATTGAAATCTGCATAACAAACCTTGTTAAAAACCCTTGTTTACTATACTTTTCTTGGTCTTCTTCCCACAACCTGCCTACCCTCTCCAGAAGCCCCAAGCCCCTGTTTCCTTTGGTTAGCCTAAGATGATATATAAGCCTAAATTCTAAGGACACTTTTGGGTTACTCTTTTACGGGTGTTCCCCTGTATACAAGCACAATGCACATGTCAATAAATTTAGGTTTGTCTTGTTAATCTGCCTTTTGTTAATCTAATTTACAGTCTAATCTCCAGCTGGAGAATCTAAGATGGGTAGAGGAGCAGGCAGGGTTCTTTCCCCTCTGGTACAATGTTATGACCACCTCAGTGACGGAAGCTCACCTATTGGTGCTTTGGGATTTTAGCAAATTAAAACAACATGTTTGCTCACTTCTGAAATGTCCAAACATATTTCTCATCCAAGTAAATGGAATCTTTATGACATAGCAGTACTTAAAATTCTGTTCCTGAGTTTCCAAGGATAACTAGGAGAGCTTTCAAGCAATCATAGGGGAGAGAGAAAGAGAGAGAGAGACGGGTAAGTAATCCATACCATTAGAAGGGATTCAGAACTAGGTTCCACAAAACGTACCTCTTTGGCATGTGGATTATTTTGAGCTGAAGACAATCAAGGCACAAAAGAGTCAGGAAAAACTTTTTCCCTCCCCCTTAATTGCCTCTAAGACTTGAGATGGAGGGCCTGATCCAGGAAGAGAGGTATCACTAGAGATAAATTAAAAAAAAAAAAAAAAAAAAAGAGTATGGTAGGCTGAGAGTAGAGGGGAGCTCAGTAATGTCTATTTTGTTTTGTTTTTCAAATTTTTCTCCCTGTCCTATTTCTCTGCAAAGCATGATAAGCATGTGCTTACCAGGCATCTGCTCTCCCCATCTTGCTGTGAATCGTCTTCCTTCCCATTGAAGCCCTAGAGCCCTACTCCCTTCTCCTTAGCTCAGGTGGGACATAAGCCTCAATTACCGCACTGTCATCGAGCCTTTCATATCTTTGTGGGGCTCCTTTATTTTGAAATTAAATTTGTTTTTCTCTTGTTAATCTGTCTTATATCAATTTAATAGACTGGTGAAGGGAATCTAGGAAGGTAGAGGAAAAAATTTCCTCTCCGACATTGTACATAGGTTGTCCCCTTCTTCAGTTATAGCTAATGATGTTTCATTCTTAACCTATTTGTGATAGTCTTTTATCATAGTTTTACTCATCTTTAGATGCCATCTGAATCCCTCTAGGTATGCAATAGAAGTAGCTTTTATAGAATACTTACCAGAGTTTTATTAGATTTTGATGAAATCCAAGAAATATTTTATTTTTTTAAACTTTTACTTGATTAAGGTGTTCTAACATTACCAAGTTTGAGTACAGCTTGAGTATAAACTTCTGGCCCCTTTGAGTCAAATGTTATTCCATACTTTTTATTCAAGATTCTGTCCTCCATTAACTTCTCAAATTGTGGTACAATGCAATTTTGCAAAAACATTGAAATAGGAATGCTTCAGTTTTAATTGAGTGAGAAACCATTTGGAGAATCCTAAAATGCTATGACGCTCCTCTCTGGGGAAATGTATATAGGTATTGACATGTGTTTTGTATGCAAGTTCAGGGTAATGATTGATACCCTATCAATGATTTCAAGTTTTGTTTTGTTTTTTTTTAAACCTGCTTCATAATAAATTAACTTGGCCCTAAGAATTTTCTGGAATCACTTCTTGGGCTTGGTTTGTGGAATCCCAAAACATGAATATCTCTGTTTAGTTTTGTTAAAAAGTTTGTTCATTTTTATGGCTTCTGCTGCCATAATTGTACCCTATCTAAAACATCTTAGATTATGAGGTAGTATTTTTTCTATCACATAATCTGCTCACCTAAATATTTTCAGTCATAGCTATCTTGGTTAAAAACAATTACTTACTTATCTTAGTCTGCTTGGGTTTCCCTAACAAGGTACCCCAGACTGGGTGGCTTACATAACAGGAATTTGTTTTCCCTTAGTTCTGGGGACCAGAAATCCAAGATCAAGGTGCCAGCAGGGTTGGTTATGTTAAAATCCCTCCACTTGGTGTGTGCCCGCCTCTTTGCACACATATGAAGAGAATGAGCTTTGGCATCTCTTCTTCTAAGGACACTAATCATATCCATCAGAACCCTACCCTTAAAACCTTATTTAATCTTAACTACTTCCTTAGAGGTCTCATCTCCAAATATAGCACACTGGGATTTAGGGCTTCAACAGAAGAGTTTTGCAGAGGGCAAAAACATTAAGTCCATAAAGCCACTATTAAGTAAGTAAAACTGAAAGACATAGGGAGAGAAAGAGATTTTTTAAAATATAAAGAACATTCAAAGATGTAGAGAATAATAGATGTATCACACTTCTGTTTCTTTAAAAGTGGAGAAGGAAAATGCTAATTGGAGGGAGGTACTATTTGAAGAAATAATGCCTGAGAATACCCCTAATTTTTTTTTAAAGCAAAACCTAAATTTGTATAGTTTCAAAGAATATCATGCAGAAGAGATTAAAAACACACTGTCAAATGAGAAAAGACTGGATAAAATTAAATTTATTTTTTTTAAATATAAAAAATGATTTGAAAAAAACAAAACAAACAAACAAACAAACAAAAAAAAACTCCAGGAAAACGAAGCAGATTACATGCCCCAAAACAAGCATCAGGTTAACATTAGTATTTATCATCAGCTACGCAGTTGCAAGTAAATGAAGTAAAAATTTTAAACTACTAAAAGAAAAGACATAAGAAACTTTAACATAGAATTATATATCCACCTAAATTATCATTTAAATGTGAAAATGAAATATTAAATATTATCAAGTAGATAAGCCTTTAAAATTTTACCACATAGGAATGCTCTTTGAAATTATTCTCAGATGAAGTAATCTAGGTATCTGTAAATGTTTTCCTTAAGTCCAAGGTATTCCATATTTTCAGCTTTGTAGGTCACATAAGGTCTCTGCATGTTCTTTGTTTTTCACAGCATTTAAATAATATAAAAAACATATTCTTAGCTCAGGTGTACACCAAAATAGGCTACAAACTAAATTTGGCCCATGGAATAGATAATATAATGTGAAGACCCCTGAAGGAATCAAATGAAAAGAGAAAAGCAATCTAAAGAATATAAAAAATAAAGAAGATCAAATAACTTAATAAAAAAAATTACCTTAAAAAAACTTAGAGCCAGAATTAAAAGGATCCAAACTTCCTAACATTATGGTACATATTAAAAATAATAATTGAATGACATGCAAGGATAAATGGATGAAATATTATCTGGCTAACCCAAATCACCAGAATAATTTAAAATTAAATATATAATATTTGAATCATTAAATTAAAAAATAAATCTTTATAAAGAAACTATAGTTAAAAAATATGAGATAAGATGAAAAAAAAGTCCTGCTGTTATACATTTGTGATAAAAAAAGATCATGATATAGTAATTATTACCATACACACTAGTAACAATATAGTCTCCTAATAATAATGACAATAATTAGTAAACCTGAGCTCAAGATAATAAACTGAAAAATCAACTTTTTAGTAAGCTGTTTTAGCACAGTTCTCTCAGAAAATAATAAAGCAGTAAGAAAATAAAATCCAGACTGTTTAATACTGTGATTAACAAGATTTCCTTCTCTGTTTGCCAAATAGTCCATAAGCATGGGACTTAAGACATGGTCTTAAAACATGGAACAGAATCAACACAATAACCCTATGATCTCTGACAAAATAAAATAAGACTTGAAATAAATAGGAGAAAAAGAAATAGTTTAAAAAAACTATTTGGAAATGCAAAAAATCTAAAACTAGGTAACTTTTGGATTAAGGAAGAAATCATAACTAAAACATAAAACATTTAGAACTGAAAGCAATTTAAGATCGTAATCAACCTTATTCAACCTGACTAGTAAACACGGAGCTCCAACAAACAGTAGGATATAACTTTATGCTTATGTAACAGGTCAAAATTAGCAAGTATGTAATTTTTAAGTGTTAGCAAGAATATAGGTAAATGGAAGAGTAAAAAAATTGGTACAAAAATTCTATAGATCAATTAGGTAAAACTGTATGCACCCAATGACAGGGAAATTGCCACTTTTAGAAAATATATCCACTCCCATCGCACAGATTTCAAAGGAAATGTAGAAGCTGGAGCGTCTTGGTGCTGATTTTGATGGTAAACATTGTAGTTAGCTTACATACTTTTCGTAGAGGAAGTAGGTAAAACGGGATGGATACATACCATGGGGTACTTATGTAATAGTCATGAGCAGCAAATTAGGTGTTCTTCAATAAACCAATATAGATATATCTTTAAAATATGAGATACATAACATAACATTTTTATGTAAATCAAAAAACATGTGCATACATGAAATAGTTTATATGCTTAAAAGATGCATTTAGAAAATTTTATAATAAATGCTGGTGGATAGGAAGAGGAATGACATACAAAGGAAAACGATATCATGGAAGAGAACAAAAACAAGGAGGACTTTGCAAGGAGCAATAATGACGGTTTGCCATAAACTGGTCAATATACTTAATTCAGCTCTCTGAACTTTAGGTCTAAGAATTAAAAAAAAATGAAATTATAGGCTTACAGTTAATTATAGAAGAATTAAACTTGGTTTCTGACAAATAAAAAATATTGAAGATTAGCTAAAGGAGTAATGGACTGAACAAGAGGTTAAAAAAGCAGATACCCGGAAGAGCGCCCATTAGGTAGTTTGAAGTTTTGGGGTGTCTGAGTGGCTCCGTTGGTTGAGAGTCTGACTCTTCATTTCCCCTAACTCATGATCTCAGTGTCGTGAGATTGAGCTCTATATTGGGCTCTGCTCTCCCCTACTCCCTGTTCACACGCATATACTCTCTCTCTAAAAAGAATATAAATAGTTTGAAGTGTTGCCTTAAAGTTACTTGTGAGACTAAAACCTGGTAAACAGGGAAGAACTTGGGTTTTTAGAATGGAAAGAAAATAAGCAAATGCGAAATACAACCAACACTATCATTTACTTAAATACAAAGACTGTGTAATTAGTTAGGTATATAAGATTTTGTGGCTTCTCCAGGACAACCTCTACAGCCCTATGGCCAAAGCAGAAAGAGCAGATAGGTGAGATAATTTAGAAGCATAGATAAGATTTATAAAATATTCAGAGGGTTAAATGTTCTTGGTTCTAGGGATAGAAGTCATGAGTGAGGAGGAAGGCCTGCACTGCAAAGAGTAGATTAAAAGTCGTAGAGAAATAGGAGGGAAAGAAATGATTTAAGGATTTGATAATACTTCCAATGAAATGGCCTTGAAATATCTATTAGAGCTTATATAAAAACTAGTTCATAGTTTGTGATTTTTTGATCATGTCAGTCAGATTTTGCTAAGTTATGCAGCGGTGACGCTTTAAAAATCTCACTGGCTTACACACACAACAGTCCATTTCTCATTCTTGTTACATGGTGGTGGCTCCAGATCAGCTGTCGTTCTTCTCTCCCGCATAAGTTGTCTTTGTTCCAAGATTCTGGGTGAAGAAGCGGCTCCTACTTGAGATATGAGCTTTTGCGTAGCAGAGAGAAAGAGCAAGATGGCTGGCTCTTAAATCTTCCCTGGTTCTTAAAGCTTGTGCTCAGTCATGCCCACGGTGTATCCAATCACATCCTGGGGCCAAAGTAAGGCACATAGATCAACTCCTGCATCGGTAGGATGGGGGCTGTATATTCCTCCCAGTGGAGGCCCAGTAAATCTTACAACATCGGGGGAAAGTTCTTCAAGCCCTGACTCATCTTTTATAAAGAGAAGGTGGGAAGAAAAAGCAAGACTTTTTTGACTCACCTTTCATTAAAAAGTAGGCTCTCTCCTTGCTATCTGTGAAAATGTCTGTCAGTTACGAATCCTTGCTCCTTTACTCTCTGGACACCTATTGGAAACTAGGAACGACAGACCAAGTAAGTAGCAGCATACTGATAAATTCACAAATTATTTGCGAGTGAATAAAGCTAAACAGAGGAAGTGGAGCAGTGGGAAGTAGTGGGGGTTGAATGGTCATTGTGAAAGTACAGAAATAAAAGGAATCTGCCTGTTTTTCGTGGGGTGGCTGTATGGCCTCCGTTGAGCAGGACACCGACCTCATTGAATCATGAAGGACTCTGCCTCAATCTGGCAGTTGATGTGATCTGACTTCTTTTTCTGAATTTTTAGTTGGCATATAGAACATTACATTACCAAGACTTTTCATTTCATCTTCCTGCTATTGATAGCAACACCGTTAACCGTAACAACACTAATATTGGTGTGTGTTAGCTCATCATTTAAAAACACTCTCCTATAATCCAATTTCGTTCTCACACAAATCCTGTGTGATACCTTGGTTGGTTATCCTCTCATTTTACTCTTCCACCCCATCCACTGTTCCCCTTTATGTGCCATTTTGTGCGCTTCTTAGGACGGGCTGGGCTGATTCATACTGTTTTACCTGTACTCCATGATCTTAGACTTACAGTTGGGTTCGGTCAAGGGGAGAAGGGGGAGGTAACATGGCTATGGAAAGAAGTTTGACCTTTATCAAAGGACTTTTTTTTTTTAATTCCAAGAGCATCCTGAGAAGCTGGCAGGAGGCAGAGCACGTTTCTGTACATCCATCCAAAGGCCTACCTGTAAGAGAGGAGTTACAACCCAACCCCTTCCTTGAGCAAAACAAGGGAAAATATTATCAATAATTTTATCAATAAAAAGAATTCTGCTCTGCTCTTCAGAGATTATGCATTCTCTATAGGGAAAGAAAGAAACACCTAAACAAGTATTTCATGAGGGCTCCAATGATACAATCTCTATTCCCAGTTACTCCGGATAAGATTCTTTTCCCACATCCTTGCTATGCCATCACCATCACCATTATCATCAATGCCGTCAATAAATGGCATGCTCTAAAGGGATGTTGTCAACTGTTTCAGTTTAATGCAACATGGGGGTTTATAAACCTGAAGCCTCAGCATGTAGATGATACAATGGTTATTCATGACCCTTTGGACCTACAAAACATGGGCATGGCCACCAAACCTTCTCAGCATACCCCAGCTGCCCTTCTAGCTGTCTTTGATACCAATGTCACAGTCACAAGGTGGGCCTGTTGAGCTCAGCCAAGGTCTACTCAGATCATGGCTTGGCTTTATCTTAAGTTAATATCCTAATGGAACCCTTGCTGTGGAATTTGCAACAATCCATTTGGGGAGGGGGGAGGAGGGTTACTTATGACAGCCTTCTCTTTTATGCCAACCAAAGCATTGCAATATAAATTAGTACCTCCAAACTGCTTACTCCCCGTAATTAACTCTGCTCTCAGAATAGCTGTTTTATAACTGTTGCAAATCAACGTACTATGCCACTGAAGTATTCACTTGCCAGGAGACCGTGACATCTCATCCATTAAAGGGATGATGTTTAGAATGATGTTTAAAAGCAGACTCTTCTCCTTTTCTTTTTGAAAGATTGCTTCACTGAAGGGATATTGCCTTGAGTTGTACAGAGAGAAATGGGAGTTGAATCAGCAGCACTCGTACAATGTGTATACCTGCCCCCCCTTACTCTCCTCCCAGGAGCTTTGGAATTTGCATGGCTTAGCCAACTGGAGGCTGTACTGATAGAACTCAGAGTGGGTTGGCAGCACTGGAATGTCTAAGAATGTACTAGGCTCATAGTCTCCATTTTTTTCAGAATTTACCTCTTAAGAGGCAGACAGTGCTTTTGAGGACATGGCTAATAGTCCCTAATTCCTTGGGTGTTCATTGCGGAATGCTATTATCCTTGCTAAGGTAATTTGCTATTAATATGGATGTAATCCACAATGCTATCAAAATTTTCACTGTAATGCAGTCTTCATAAATGTCTATTACTGTTTGAACAGCTCCTGATTCCGGAGTTTGAATTAACCCCCTTGAAGATGAGTCAGAGTTATTCCGCACGGTGCCGCAGTACATAGTTAGTTGCAAATGCAGCGGGGGCCAGGGGAGCATTAGTTACTCATGTAGACCGTACCTTCCTCCCACAGTCATATGGGAGAGGCCCAGATGGTGTGTATCACACAAAGGACGTCTCCTAGTTATGAGAAACTCAATAGCAGAATAAAACTTACGCCCCTAAAATCTGCCTCATTATTTGCTTCAAGTTAATGCTATCAACGTAATATGATGGATATACCTGGTGAGGTATTTCTGCCTTTTATGCCTCTGAAGAAAGTGGCTTTGCTTTGTCCCATCGTCAGCTGTTACAATCAGGAGTTAAGAAATTTTCTGTGCTTGAGACACAAGATTGAGTTGATGATAAACTAATGTTAAGAAATTTGAGGGATTTGAACATGGGGATTTGGAAGAGAAGAATTAATCTTTGAATAAACACAATTTCAAGATGCAGATAATTAAAATTTTATCTTTGATTTTGCAAATAGATTTGAAGACGCAGGAGGTCCATGAAAAAGCAGTCAATCTTGGCAAATGGCTTTTTTTTTTTTTTTTTTCCTATTTGGTCAAAAACCCTTCTTTACAGTTGATTTTGTTCTTCCTATTCAGGGGTCTACGTTTCAGCTCCTTTATTGGACTGTGAGCTGAAGGTAAGAAAGGAAGCTCTGTGCGACTCTGTGCCCCCTCCAGTGCCTAGCCTATTTTGCAGAGTAAGTATTTAAAAGCTGTTTGTTGAATGGAAGTATGATTTAAGTGGTGGTGAGCTGCACTGGCTCAATATAATACAGTCTTAAAACAAAGAAGTAAACACATGCTGACTTCTTCCTGACAAATCCCCTGCTCTATTTACAGTAGACCTCTCTGAATTTCCTTAAGGTGTATTTTCACCAATGTTAGGATGTCTGCCCATATTAGGTAAGTTCTGGTGACTCCTTGCTTTATACTTATCACTCGAAGAAGGTTGCATAAAATTTCCCGTGCCGAGTCTGCGAAAGTTGGTCAATAAACTAGAAGATACTTTGCACACATAAATCTAATATACCAGCATTATCCGATTTCCAATATGCAAAATATACTTACATCCCATTTTTTTTTGGAAAAAAAAATAATTCCTGGCCTGAAAAGCAATGCAAATAGATGTCCTAAATTTGCAAATATTTGCCTGGCACTGACACTAGATTTATTTAATGCCATGACTTAAACATATTTTAATAGATTCCCAACATAAAAAAAGACAGTGAAAGAGCTTGGCCTGCTCAAATAAAATGATGAATAAATAAATATAGCAGCTAATAATAGAAAGAAATATGACATAAATTACGGTAAGCTGGAAAGTAATTGTAGAAGTTTATGGTTATTGGGCTGAATCTAATATGATGTTAAATTTCTACTGGCATTTCAAGAGCTGTCCTAATTAATCAATTGGTAATTGCAGCTATGATTACTGGTTGTGATTATGATTAATTGCCAATTTTGATTGATCCTCCAATAATTCTGGCATGTTCTTCAATATAGAATCTCTGCTGCATTAAGTAGGATTTTGGAGGCAGAGTTATTAAAAGCAAATAATCAAACCCTTCACTCTCATTATGGATCTGTCCTCAGGGGACAAGATTTGTGACGGTGGAATCATGGATAGATTCACAGTGGTGGAAAGCCAAGAGAGGACAACATTATGCTAGAGATTATTTTAATAAAATAGACTCATTGTGGAGATGGAGTGTACATTTTATAATGATTCATTCACTTCAGGCTTACATTCATTACACCCCCTACTAGTTGAGCTTCCTTCATTATAACAGTATGATCTCTTCAGCCCAGTCCAATCACTACTACCATTTTTAGTCCTATGAGGAGTGTAAATAAATATCCCTGTGCTTTTCCAACTGTCACATGAAAAAAAAAAATGTTCATTATCCAGTTATTTGGGCAAGTACCGTGAACCTAAGGTCACAAACAGAGGAAAAATATTTCTGGGGTTACGTTATAAATAAGAAAGTCTTGAAAGTCATTTTCTCTAATATGTCCTTAACCTGGTGCCAGTGGAGGTGCACAGGGGGCAGTAGCGCTTCTGCAGCGGAACGCGGTAGTTTGTTACCATGAGAGCTCCCCCAAACTACTGATTGAAGAGCTTCACACTTTAGTTTAAAACAGTCACTTCAGGAAGGTGAGCTTATTGGAAAATCAGACTCATTTTCAACAAATAAGAAAAGGGAATCAGAATATATGTGCCAGAAGGGCAGAGTACATATCTTTTATGCTCTGCTGCAGCTTGAGTACTTTAAAAGTACCTATACTGGGGTAGAAATCCAAGAACTAATGAATACATGAAAACATGAACCCTTGTACATTCCCTCCTCCGAAGGGTGGAGACTTGGCATGTATTGAGAATTGACTCATTATCTCATTACATATAATTAATATTTAATTTGTATTAACTGCATTATATTGCATTATATATATTTCATCCTCCTAGCAGCCTCCTAAACCTTACTTAGAACCATGAAAACATTAGAAAAGTAAATAACACAGTTAAATCCACATAATAAGTAGTTGGCAGTCGAATAAAGGACTTGAGCTAAGCTCACTACAGCTCCAAAGCTCATGCTTTTAACTATTACAATTTTCTGCCTAATTTTCAGAAATGCCTAGAAGGTCAGTTGTTTCGTCCCAATCTTACAAAACAACAGGCCAGGTTACCAGAGTTGATAGCGGACTTTGGGCTTGAATCCATCCGAGTGTTGCTGTAACCCTTTCCTCCATGCCCTGCCTCCGCCCCATCTTTGCTCTTTGTGGATTTGCTTCCCCAGAGTCCTCTGCTCACAGAGGCTGATCTTCCAGTGATGTGTGACGCCACCCTCATCCCTAACTCTGTGGCCAGGATATGGACTTGTATTAGATTCCTACTGCTACTCTGACAAATTACCACAAACGTAGTGACTTAAAACAACACAGATTTATTATTTTGCAGTTCTAGAGGTTGTTAAGTCCAAAATCAGTCTCATTAGGCTAAAGGAAAGATGTCAACAGGGCAGGCCCCACCCGAGACTGTTGGAGAGAATCTGTTTCTTTGTCTTTGCCTTCTAGAGGCTGTGTGCGTTCCGCGTCCCATGGCTCCACCTCAAAGCCAGTAGGCAGCATAGTGTTATCGCGTCTTCTTGACTGACTTGCTTCTGTTTTCACAGCATCTTCTCTGACTCTAACTCTCTTGCCTCCCTTTTATGAGGAGACTTGTGATTATGCTGAGGCCACCCAGATAATCCAGGAGAGAATCTTCCCATTGCAAGATCTTTAATTTACAAAGTCTCTTTTGCCATGTAGGGTAACATTTTTAGGATCTGGGGATTAGGACACAGACCTCTTTGGGGAGCCATTATTCATCTGCTGTAGACCTATGTGGTCTCATCTGGAATGTCTTACCCTTCAATTTGCCTCAAGCATACCCATTTTCCTGCTTTTAGGCTTGGGTTAATAATATATCCCTAACCTAAAAAAGAATAAGAACCATTGTTCAGAAATATCTATGACAGTATCGTTTATGCTTGGCAAGTGTTGGAAGCCATATTAATATCATTTATTAAAGGCTCCTAGTTATTGAAATACTGACGAAAACAATGATGGAAAATGAAGGCTTGCTTATATTTTAAGTAAAAGAAGGAGGATACAAGACAGTGTCAGCCTTGTAACATTTATGTATTCAAATAAGTTTAGAAGAAAATACAGGAACTTGAGTGTAATTTATGGGAAATTATTTTCATTAAACCTTCCTTAGTATTGTTATCTTATTCTCAGGCTTATTTTCACTAAACACCAGCCTTCACTCATATCCTATCTTTCCTAAATTATGCCTTATAATGTGCACCTGAAAATTTAGCTTACTTAGTATTGCATGGTGCAATCTTTTCTATCCAGCTTGCCTGTGTGTTTCAGAATCCCAGACCACTTACTGTGTAACTGAACATTCGACAAAGGTCTATAGATGATATCACATTCAACAAAAACATGTGGAATGTATACTATGCACTGTCACCAGGTGTCCTACTTTGCCTGGACTAGAACCATTTATGTCTGTCTTCCCATAGGAATTACTTAGAGGGCCTCTTTCACTTGCAAAAATATCCTGATTTGAGTGATAAATTATGTAATTCCCCTAGATACGTAGCAAGTGTTATGAGTCGGTCTCGGTAATAACAGTAAGCTGAGGCTCCTATTGTCAACAAAAGAGCCCTCAACAATTTGAGGCAGTAGAGCCAGCAGAACAGTAGTTCTCTCAAATGCCTACATCCCCATCTCGGGAGCCTGTGACTATGTTGTACTACATACACAGCATAGAGGGGTTAAGGTTGAATATGGGATTAAGTTTGCTGTTCAGTTGGCCTCAAAATAAGAGGATTATCCTGGATTGCTAGGGTGCACTTAATGTAATCACAGGGGTCCATAAATGGGGAAGGGAGAGGTGGAAAAGAATAAGAGGCAGACGTGACTATGGAGGAAAGACAGAGAGAGATGCAACATTGCTGGCTTTGCTGGGGGAGGCAGGGTAGTATGACCCAAGGAACACAGGCCTCCTCTGGAAACTGGAGAAGGCAAGGGAGCAGATTCTCCCCCAGAGGAAATGCAGCCCTGCCAACACTTTAATTTTAGCCCCAGGATACCCATGATAGACCTCTAGAACTGCAAGATAATGCTCTTGTGCTGTTCTAAGCCACTGCACTTGTCATAATTTATTACGGCAGCAATAGCTTAGTGCCTTTTTACAATTCTGGGGCTGGGGGTGAAGAAGCCCAGTGGTCCTGGGGAGAGCAACCAGCCCGTGTTGAGAAGCGGACCTATGGCATCCCCCGATGTGCTGAGGGTGAGCCCACGCCGCAGCAAGGCTGTTCCAGCAGGCTAGGCCGATGTGCCAGGTTCACCGACCAAAGGGTGGATGCCTCTTTCCTTTGCCTGCTCCTTCATAGCTTTAAAATGATAAAACTGTCAATCAGGTTTTTAAGAATTCTCCCTATTTCCTTCCTCAACAAGATGACTGGCAATAATGGTGGCCAACACTCCTGGTCTGCCCAGGACGAAGGGATTCCCCAGGGTGAGGGACTCTCAGGGCTAACATCAGGACAGTCCCAGGGTTAACTAGGGTCGTTGTTTACCTTCCATATGGCACCAATTCCATTCACCCAAAAATATCTCCAGGTAGGAATGTGTAGCATAAAAAAACAATAAAGAGAAAATAGAAATAAGCAAAAGCAATTGTTGATTATTAAAGTTTTAAAATTTCGGTTCATGACATTAAAATATATAAGGGGATACTCTTAGACATTCCCATAAAAATAGAAACTATATAAACTCAAACTTGAGGAACAATGCCACGTTTAAAATTTTGTGGGCTGTCTTCATCTAATAGATGTCACAGAAGGAAATGAACCAAATTAGCATTTCTTTCTTTCTTTCTTTCTTTCTTTTTTTCTTTCTTTCTTTCTTTCTTTCTTTCTTTCTTTCTTTCTTTCTTTCTTTTCTTTCTTTCTTCTTTCTGTCTTTTTCTTTCTTTCTTTCTTTCTTTCTTTCTTTCTTTCTTTCTTCTTTCTTCTTTCTTTCTTTTTCTTTCTTTCTTTTCTTTTCTCATGGAATCATGGAGTTGTATAATTGAAGGGACTTTAGATTTCTCAAAATTTGTTTCTGAGAAGTCCTAATGTCTATGGGATGCCTCAAAGATCATGGTCAGGAGCAGAAGGAAGATTGAGGGATGCTTTTCCCTCTGCTCCTGCCTGGACCAAAGCCATCTGTAGTCTTTATTTGACACTTTTCTTTGCAAAAGCAGTCTTTGGTTGGAATATAAGTGAGGCCACTGTTTTCATACAAACCTGTTTTGTCCCAAATGAGGAAACAAAATCCCACAAAGAGAAATTATTAGTCCAAAGCCACACAAGTTACAACCTCAGGCTCCTGACCAGACCCTATTTCCTTTCTACAGGTACCTAGAATTGTCTTAGGAAAACACGTAGATGTGGTCTTCTGTGAGAATATTGTGTCTGATAATAAAACAGATACCAACTACCGAAAGATCCAGAAGGTTGGAACTTGCACGATGTTTTTTTTATTGTGTGAAATCATAATATCACTAAATGTTAGAGCCAGAAGGAACGTTTTCAATTGTCTCATATTAGTTAGGATCCATGATCCATGGAGGTTAAGGGAGATTTTCTAAAGTCACTCAACTAATGAATGGCAGTATCAATACTGAAATTCCAGAGGAATTCCATTGTACCACACTTTTCCTTTCATATTAGTTGTTGTTATTCTTTTAGTTTCTTAAACAGTCATCTGTAAAATTACTCAAGTCCAGCCTTTTCTTTGGACAATAACTATAATAAATATTGCCGGGATAAAATATTCAAGTAGTAAAGATTTAATTGCTGAATAATTTAGAACTGAAAAAGGAAAACAAGGACTAAATTTACTTACCAAGTGAGTCTACAAGGGTTCTCAAAGACATGTGATGATTTTCAGAAAGAATTAGTCAAATCCAAAGGCTTGCTTTGACTCAGTGTCGCCATTTCTCTGAATAGAAACAGCTCTGAGTTTAGTTGATTTGCCAAAGTAAATGAAAGCTATGCTATTCAGGATTCTGGGAGAGGAGATGTGCCACGTGGTCTGATAAAAGCACTTGATTCGGATACAGTAGTGGCTGAAAATTAAACTTGAGATTGCTGCTTCTTGAGGTAGGAGGAGCCAAAGCAGAGGAAGGAACTCCACTCACTGAGGAGCCCCCTCATCTTGAACCCTTCCTGGATATGCCAACAGCCTTCTCCTTGAGTGAAGTGTTCTGGGCCCTTTGATCTCCATCCAACAAGATAGGTCACCCACTCTCTCAGTGAGCTTGATCAGTAGTGGAAAGGAGGGAGTACTTCAGATAAGGAAAAGAAAGTGATGAACATTTGGAAGTTCTTACGCTGGATACTTTATATATTATCTCAGTCAACACACAACAACACCCTAAGGGATAGATTTTTGCATTAGGATTCTTTGTATTGCAAGCGACAGAGTCATAATGAAAACCATGTTAAATGCATATGGGAGTTGAGGGTCTCAGGCAGCTGAGAGTTCTAGGAGTGTCTCAGGCCTTAACAAATGTGAGTCTCAGATACTATCCTTTCTCTCTCCCTCCTTTCTTCTCTCTTTCTCTTCATGTTGTGGCATCATTTCATGCACAGCGGGATGGAATACACAACTGGGCCTTCTGGGCTTAAATCACTTGAGTAACTCAGAGGATGCTGGTTAACCCGGCATGGGCATGTGACCATCCTTGAGCCAATCTTCATAGCTAAGGAGATGGAGACTAAGACTGATCAAGTCTACATCACAAGAACAACCCTGGGACAAGGGAGGGGATAGAAGAAGACCGAAATGGAGGTCGTGTTAAGTTGGCGGTGGGGGGTGGTGGTGTTTCCCCAATAAAAGAAGACTTCTGTCAACAGAAGAGGAGGGCTACTGAACTAGCAAATGTGAAGAGGTGTCCATTGGAGTATAATTTTCCCCACGTAGAAATGAGTAATAAAGATTTCATTGTGCATTTCAAGGTCATAGGACTAATACATACATGATAGATGGGACCTGGAGCTGGTTTACCTTATTCTGAAGTCTGTACTGTGTCTGCTGTAGGCCCTGTGCTGCTCCAGTATTCATAGACCCTTGAAAAGGATATATTTTTTTTAAACAACATTAAAATTACTATATTCGATTTAATAATAGGACTAAAAATCATGCTATTAAGTTATAGAAATTATTATTTTGGGAGAATATAAATGTTTCTCTGGATATTGTTTAGCAAGGAGCTTGGTTTTCATTGTCGTTTTAAAATGTTTTAAAAGGGACATTACAATCTCTTAAGACCACTAGAAGAGTCTTTTAGTGGCTTAAAATGATTTTTTACATGATTCGAAGACTTTTCTCACTTACACAGCTCATAATAAAAAAAATTACTATCTTAACTGTTCAAATGGGGTAAGACAAATCTTTCATCCCTCTATAATGCTAATAGGATTTCAAAATGGCCCACCTTTTGGGCATGGGGAAATGTGGCCAGAAGAAGCAAAGTCCTAAAAAATAGAATTTTTTCAGTTAAAAAAAAAAAAAAAGAACCCTATGCCTTTGGAATTTACATTAAGGGATTTATTCTACAGAAATAATCAGACAAGTACATAAATTTGGTTTCACAAGGATTCTCCAGTGTTAGAGATAATAGAGAACATGGAAACAACCCAAACATAGAGAGGATTGGCTAAATAAATTATGCAAAAATGCTTAACGTTTATTGAACCCACGCAATGTGCTAAATATTGTACATAATAATAATCAAGGCACTTATTTATGTCTTTTCATTTTCACAATCAACAGTCTACAAATTATATTATTATCTCTATCACCTTCCTCTTCAGTTAAAACAAAAACAAAAACAAAAAAACAAAAACAAAAAACAAAAACAAAACCAGAACAAACTGATTTGGAGAGAATAAGCTAAATATGAAGGATACTTATTTTTTAATCAGCAGAGCCTGGACTCAAATCCAGATTTATCTGCTTCCAAAACTCTTGCTCTGAACCATTATATCATATTTATATATTCAGTGGAAAAATAAACCATGAAAAAAAAAATAAACCATGATTGAAAAATTTTATAATGATCTTTATAAATATGAGAAGGTATTTATGAAAATTATTAGGTTAAAAAAAGGTAACAACTGAGAATGCCTATTGGGACCCTCATAATTTTTTGTTAGTATTTACTTGTAAGTATGGATATACACTAACTTGTAAGCATGATTATCGTTGTGTAATGAATACAGGCCATTTTTACATTCTTGATTTTATTTTTTCTGTAATGAATTAATTATTTATAGTAAGCATGAAATACTTTCCTAATTATGAGAGTAAATTAATCACTTCCATTTTGGAAAAGGAAAGAAGTATTTTGCTCATCATTTCTCATCCCATTCCATCTACCTTTGTTAATTCATCCTGTCAGATACTCTAGTCCTTGAGATTTAGATCATTCCCTCTTTGTGTCCAAAGCTTTCCTGTTGGTAAAGGTTTACAGGATAGCAGGTACCAGGTTAACAGGGTAACAACACTGAATTCCTAGGGCAGAAGGCTGCAGCTTATAACTGAATCTTTATGCTTCTCCTTGGGAAACATCAGCAAGCGCTAAAAATAATTCTTAAAAAATGAGTTCATCAAATATTTTCAACCTCCAGAAAGATTCGTTGGACTCTGGGAAATGATTAGGCTTTCTGCTTAATCCCCTGCTGAATTCCTATCTTGCTAATCCTGTGCTGTTCCGTGAATGATTACAAAGCTCTGACTCACTAATGCTCCAATATAAAAAATAATCATTATTATTCCCTTGACCAAGAGTACTTTTGAAAAACTGCAAAATATTCCTCTGCGATTTATTTATTTATTTATTATTTCCTCTGTGTTTTAAAAATGGAGGGAAAAAAGCTATAAAACTTAAAATTGTTAAGAAAGAAGGGGAATGGCTTTAATTGAATAATCGTCTTAATAAAGAGGCAATTTTGAAGGATTGTCTGTCTTCTGAAATTGCAAGCAGAAGTTCGGAGTTGTTTCTGGCCTCCTCCTTTCAATCGTGGTAACACTGGGAAGACCAAACAGAAGTTAGAATCACATCCGAGTTCAACACCTTCCATCGACAGACAACTAATGGATAGGAAACATGTTTTTTTCATGATGTAAGAAAGCTTTCAAACAGGATGTCAAAACAAAGATGGGTCTTGGATGCTACAGTGACATTCCACAACACCAGTCCCCTGTGACTTCAGCCCATTTTTCTCCCTCTGATGTTACAAGTCCACAGGGAGCCTTGCCCCAAATCTGTGAATAACAAAATAGCTTTTAAAATGCTCTTGAAGTTTTTGGCCTAATTGTTAAATCTGCTGCCATCATATGGTGACAAGTGAAGAGAATAAGGTCATCTGTAGCTCTCAAAGCTGAGATCCTAATTATAAAGAGCCAGAAAAATCCCCCTCTACGTTTTCCTCTGATGGTGCAATTCCCCAATACCAATACACAGAATTTGTATCTTTTATTTTACAAAATATAAGGGCTCCCACCAGAACACCAACAGAAAGAATCCTCTTCTACTTTGAGATTCATGGTCAAATTCAAGATATTTTGAGAAAAGGGATGCACAATGGACTAAGCTGACAGCTTCTGCTAAGACAGAGGTAAGAACAGAGGTTAGGATCAATATAGGGCAGTTTTGAAACCAGACAGGTTTGCAAGTATTCTCTCCACGTGTGATTTCCTGCCCACAAAAGTTCCTCCTGACTCATGACTTTCCTACCATAGACGTTTCTTTGCTATCTAGAAACGTCCTGACCTCACATAGGTGACCCTGGGAAAATAGTTCCTTTGTCATAGAGCCAGATCATGATCACGTCACAGATGATCAAATCTCAACGGAATTTTGGTGATTACCCCATTTTAGGGATGTCAACACCTATAAATGCCAACTACTGTCTCCCAGTTATTGATAAATTTGGGACTACAACCAGCATCTCCTGCTCTTCCTTCCCACTGCCCTCTTTTGTCTGCTCCTTGTCCGGCTGTGGCTCACAATCAATATAATGATACATGTCCTATATCAGCCTAACGATTGACAACCCAAACCAAGTACAGCTGGCATCCACTTAAGTCCAGTCTTCATGTACAGCCAATCCGAAGGAAAAACAATCCAATAGAAAACTACTGCCGACACAATTTCAATGTTCGCTTTGTCTCTCGAAAAAAATGGCAAAAGGTGGATGGTTGTGTAGGGGCCGAGGGGAGGGAGGCTAATATGCAGAGAAAAGGGGAAGAAGCATTTTTTTTAATTTAAGCAGTGGTTCTTGGGACACCTCGGTGGCTCAGGGGTTGAGCATCTGCCTTCAACCCAGGGCATGACCCTGAGGTCCTGGGATCGAGTCCCCCATTGGGCTCCCTGCAGGGAGCCTGCTTCTCCCTCTGCCTGTGTCTCTGCCTCTCTCTGTGTCTCTCATGAATAAATAAATTAAATCTTAAAAAAAAAAAAAGAAAGAAAAGGAAAAAGCAGTGCTTCTCAAATAAGGAAAATTTTGCCCCTCAGAGAATATTTGGCGTGGAATATAAACATTTTTGTTTGCTACAACTGGGAGGCTGCTCCTGGCTTCTAGCAGAAAGAGGCAGGGATGCTTCCTAGCATCCTTACGATGCCCATGACAGTTCTCTACAGCAAGAAATCATCTAGTCCAAAATGTCAATAATGCCGAATTTGAGAAAATCTGTTCCTAAGTATATCTTTGAAAACTTATTTCTATCCATATCAGCTGTTGGGCTCCCCCAACTTTTCTTCCCTTCACTTTCAGTCTCCATCACCAATTGTCTTCATGCTGTAAAGACCTCTTTTCTCTTACAGCTCTTTCTTTTAGCTTTCTATGCATTTTTATTTGAATCTTCGCCTTCATATGCCTTATCTGCTATTTCCTTCCTTTCCCATTATACACCCCCCACCCCCAACTGTGGTACAAAAAGCAGAAAGCTTCTTGGAAAGACAAAGATGGGATTATTGTCAGGAGGCGAAAGGGAGGGGAGAGAAGGTTGTGGACATTTATGCATCCATGACATCTTTTGCTTCATTCTATCAGCAAATTTACACATGTCGTCATATACATCTTAAATGACAATGAGAGATCTCTGCATTTTTATATTACAACTCCTGGTCAAGGGATTGAAATTACAGACTAATGCCAGAATTTCCCAGCATATAGAAGAAAGGCGTTTTTTTTCTCTGTGTTTATGGCAGAAACCAGAACGTGAAAAGAAATCAAGTTGAGGGAGGCAGGGATTTACAGGGGACTTCAGACATTACGTCAGGACATTCCATTGGTTCCTCGGGTGACCCCGCACTGACCTAGCTCCGTTCCCAGTCCCACCTGGATCAGAATCAAAAGTTATCATTTATAGGAATAATAAACTTCTTGATCCTACTCTCACAGAACATGAAAACAAAGGGAATGTTATGAATTGATGCAAATGGACAATTGGAGGGAGAAATAAAACTTTATTTCTAGAAGACAGGTATGTATTCTCTGCCGTTATTGTTGCAATACAAAACGCTATGAAACGAGGATCTTAAAATGATTGTGAACCATATGGCCCCACCAATAGGTAAGCATTTTATGAGACCATTTTACTATTTGATGAAAAATGTGTTAGAGAAAGTTTGGTTTATCCAGAAAAATGATAGTCTAAGGAAAAGGATATAGATGAGTCCAATATTTCTTTTCTTTTCTTTTTTAAAGATTGAACGATTGATTGATTTGAGAGAGAGAGAGAGAGCACAGTGGGGAGGGGCAGAGGGAGAAGGAGAGAGAGTCCCAAATAGACTCCACACTCAGCGCTTGGGGCTTAGTCCCATGACCCTGAGATCATGACCTGAGCTGATACCAACAGATGGTCAGTTAACCGAGTGAGCCATCCAGGCGCCCCTAGATGAGTCCAATATTTGTGAACCTGCCAACTTTTTGATATATAAAATGTTCCAAGATGTATATTCATGTTACATCAATACAATTCTAGATGTCAGGGCTTTGCTTTTTCTCTTCTTCTTCTTTGTTGTAAAATATTTCTTTATTTACTTTAGAAAGAGAGAGTGAGATGGCGGGGGAGGGACAAAGAGAGAGAAAGAGAGAGAGAGAGAGAGAATCTCAAGCTGACTCTCCACCGAACAGGGAGCCAAGGCAGGGCTGGATCCCAGGACCCTGAGATCACGACCTGAGCTGAAATCAAGAGTCTGAACCAACTGAGCCACCCAAATGCCCCCTCCTATTACTCTTAATAGAAATTTTATAATTAAGAATTTTAGGATAGATTATGGATTATTTAAAGGTGAATATATAAGTACAGACACTTACTTTTGAAGAGCCCTTTATAAATAAACTAAATATTAGGAGATTATAACAAAATGTTTAATAAGCCATTGTACAAGTATTTAACTGATTATCTTGCAGACATTAAAAATAACATTTTTGGAGTATTTTAAAGAACACGGGGAAAAACAGCATACACAAATTGTCTCATTCTGATTCTATTAAAAATAAACTCAAGGTTTTCTTTCTTTAGAAAGAGAACTTTTATAAAAATTCCAAAATGGTGGTTTTTATCATCATTTCTATGACCATGAATAATTTTTACTTCTTTCTTTATTGCTATGCTTCCTTTTTTTTTTTTTTTTTCCATGAAAAGATCTTACTGTTAAATAAGGGGGAAAATGAATGCTAGTTTTAAGTGGGTCCTATAGAGAGATTTTTCTTTTTC
Organism: Vulpes vulpes; assembly: GCF_048418805.1. NCBI lineage: Eukaryota > Metazoa > Chordata > Mammalia > Carnivora > Canidae > Vulpes > Vulpes vulpes. The sequence goes on along the minus strand of NC_132784.1, from coordinate 89,230,191 downwards.
TTTAATGCATCGCTAAAACCATTTCCATGTCAGTTCCATCCACTCTATCTCGGAAAACAGGGAGGAAAATGCATCTGTAGTAAACGAGGACCACAGACAACAAAATGTGGCCAAATCTATAAATCTTCTTGCTTAGCAAAGCAATTTTTGCGGCTGCAACAGTTGGAATCAATTACTGTAGAACTTCAATACCGTGGTGTCGACAGTCTCAACTTCTGGAGTTGGAGCTTGGGAAGGAGTCACTTGCATTGGGCAGAGGGGCTAAGAAAAGAGGCCATTTTGATAAAAAATGACATCATTTCACAAATCATTATGCTCTTACTCCGTGCTCAAGGATAACCAGTTAGGCAGGGTCATGGGATAGCCGTCTCCCTAGCACGGCTCTCAAAAAACCGAGCTCAGCTCCCATCTCATTGGGCTGATAGGAAAGGAAGGTGCGTGGTGCTCTACTGTCAGCATTACGCTAGTTTATCTATCCTGTGTTCTGTGTGCTACAAATGGGAATTTACATGCGGCTTAGAAAACTCAGTGGACGGAAATTTGGGAAAGAGAGTATCTCCAATAGAGTCAAGAATAGCACAACCTAAAAAGAAAAAAGAAAAAAAAAAAAAGAATAGCACAACTTTCTAATGCTCAGAATCCAGGAACAGTGCATTCTCTGGTAGGTTAGTTTTGCAAACCTTGATTTGCATTGCTTTTGCAAAGCAGCATGCAGGGCCTGTCAGGGAGTCCTCAGAGTGCTGTCATTGCAGAGGTCACTTGATCCTTTGGATTTTGAGAAATGTTGCTTCCAGTAGTGGTTGTCTTATCATTTTTTGGAAATACGGGCGAAATTAGGCATAGAAAACCTACAAAGAACTGCTTATAATGAACCAATCCATATACATGACCAGCACAGAGTGCAGAGGTCTCTTTTAATCTACAAACTATGGTGGCCTACTAGCAATCTCCATTTGAATGACAGCCTCATGCACAAGTCAAAATAACATGCTAAATGTTGAACTTTATGTTTTTCTTCTTTGCTTCTGCCCCCCCCCCACCCCATTTTATTGTGGTATGAATACCTAACCTGAGAACTACCTTCTTAAAACATTTTAAGAGCACAATACAGTCTAGTTAACCATAAGCACAAGGTGGTCCGGCAGATCCAAGACCTTACTCATCTTGCGTGACTATAACTTTATGCCCAGTGGTTAGCAACTCCCTGTTGAACTCTCCATCTCCTAATCTCGTGTCTTACCCATCCCAGTGAGAGCTGTTTATTAACACTGAAGCCAGAAATTTTGAAATTCTTGACCACTTCCCCTTTGTTAGCACCGACAACTCACTCAAGGGCAAGGCTTTTTGGTTCACCCTCCTAGGTCCCGCCTTCTTTGGCTGTGATCTAGTGGCTTTTCCACTTCCCTCCGGTGCTCCTTTCACCCCTTGGGTTGTGCCACCATCGTAGCCTCTCTGGGTGTACGTTGGACACTCATTCTGCCCACATTCCACTCATTCTCCATAAGCCAGCCAAACTGCTTCTTACAAATCATAGTGCAGATTCAAGCTCTCCATGGGCCAAAACCTATCATGTCCTCACTACATGTGGGTTAAAACTCAACTCTTTAAGATATGGCCTATCGACCATATCTATGGACTAGATCCTTATGTCCTTTTAAAATTCCCCTTTTGCTACTTTCCACTCTTATGATCCACACTCCAGTCATCATCAAATACAGCAATGTTTTTCCAGCATCCAAGCTCTTCTCCATGTAAGTTTACCCCACTTAGTTTTTCCTGGCTAAACATCTGCGTGTTCTTTAAATCAGAGCCAAAACATTACTATCTAGGCACAAGCACATAAGTGAGGACTTCTCCAGGTTGCAGATTGGAGAGCTACCTTGGCATGGAGCTGCTCGGAGGTCCGCAGGAGCAATTCAGGAGCTGACCCCACATGGGAAGGCCCTGCTTAAGCTTGGCCAGTTTCCAACACTGCGACACCCCAGCTTTGGCCCTGACCATGCTCTTGGGCCCGTTACCCTACCAGGGTGGTTCACATATGACTCCACTTGGTGTTAGTAATAATTTAAGACTCCTATTACACCATAAATCAGACCTGGATGCTCAAGAAAAGTATAAACTTTGGAAACAAAGTACAGGTTCTTTTTATAGGGTCCTTATTTTTTCAGAATTGGGGCAGAGTGTTGTTTTAATGGCTCCGCTCCTACATTTAAGCGTAGGAATAAATATAAATTGTGCTTTAGCACCTGCTGAAATCCAGGCCATGATGTTACCTAATATTTGATTCACCATCATAAGTGGTCCTCATCGAAGAAGCTGCTTTGAGTTATATAAGCTGCAGAGACTTATGCGGGCAATGCCTATAGACACAAACATATTTTTATAGTGCGTTTCCCTCCTGTATTATTTCAACTCCTACACTACTCACATATTTATAGAAGCCTCTGGTGATTCTTAATGATGTTGTTCAGTTTAGTTTCTTAATAATTTCCTTGGTTTTATGCTAACATTCCTGCTGTTGATTGTTCTTTTATTTTAATTATGCCGCATTCTAAGCAGTGCTTCTGGGAGCAGGTTGGAGTTTACACCGCAGCACTTTACAGGTGACTCTAACTTTTAAAATCCCATTAGGAGCAAAATTCCTACCCTTTGCACTTTGGTGGGGGTAGGTGGGTAGGGCCCCATCAATACTAAAAAAAAAAAAAAAATATATTACTTGACCGTAGAGGCTGATGGCCACTGTAGTAAGTCAGTAAATAAAAATGATGGTGGCTAACACGGATTGGCTAACATGGATTGGATGGTGACTAACATCCAATCCATGGATTGGATTGGACATACACATCTGCAGAGCCCGGGTCAGGTGCTTGATGTTCCATCCTTCATCCACCCCACAAGCCTATGAAGCAGGTGTTATCAACATGCCTCTTTGCCTCACACAGACCTAGAGCATCTCACTGCGGCCCAATCCGCCGGGTGGTGAGGAAGGCAGCCCTCTCTGACCCCATACCCAAGAGTCCCTGCTACTCTTCTGCTTTTTTACTGTAAAAGTAAACCTTGCTTCATCCTACAGGTAGGAAGAGAAAAACCACACCTGGTCATCCAAGCTTTTCCTTGCATAGGAACACCAGGGGTTTTAAAGAATTGTCTTGCTGTTGAGGGGTTAATCATTTAATTGATGTCTCTAGTTTAAGAAGTAGAGCCTGCGCTCTCTTGGGGCTGGTGACTCGCTTTTGGTAAGTAAAAGCAGAAGTGACAGTGTATACCTACAGGGATGAAGTCATAAAACACGTTGGGACATAAGAATATTGTTCTCAATCGAATCTTTTTTTTTCTTTTTCTTTTTAAATATTTATTTATTTATTTATTTATTTATTTATTTATTTATTTATGATAGACAGAGAGAGAGAGAGAGAGGCAGAGACACAGGAGAAAGGAGAAGCTGGCTCCATGCCACGAGCCCGACATGGGACTCGATCCCGGGACTCCAGGATCGCGCCCTGGGCCAAAGGCAGGCGCCAAACCGCTGAGCCACCCAGGGACCCCTCAACTGAATCTTTTTCTTTTAAAAAAAATGATCCCACCTTTCACATATTCATGTTTTATTTCACCTCCTAAACCATAAATCCCTTGAAAGGATAGGCCTCACCCAGTTCTCCAGTGTGTGTCTGCCAATATAACTTGGCAGAGAAGAAGCACTCAACCAGGGTGTATTTGATTGGTATCATCATCTCCCTGTTTTTTTATGAAGCTCTTCGTGATTAGAAAAACAACTTCATAATTTGAGATAATTATTATTATTATTTTTTTAAACCACCGTGCGGAATTTTACTGGGGCTAAAAATAGAGACTTGGAGAAGAATGCCAGAGGACTCAGATGGGATCTCAAAGGCTGCATCTGTAGATGTGACCATGTTCTGATCAATTCAACATTGAAAGAATCATCCAGCTGGTGCACGATGGTGAGTCCATGAGCATGGTGATAAAGAGCATAAGACTTAAGTCTCAGCTTCTTGTCCTTTTAGGTACGGATGATAAAAATGGGTTAGCTTGAGGGAAAACATAAGATCATCTCTCTGGAGTGCTTCATAGAGGTCAACAACTATTGTTTTTATTTTCACCTTTTTCTTTTGTCCCATTTCCTCCACTGAAGGACAGGTATCGAACTGAGATGATCTTCTAGACATTTTTTTTAGAATTTTCTGGTACACAGAGAGAGCTTTAAATATATGCTGTGTGAGGAAGTAAAGAATAGAGATAAACGTCTTCATATCATCCTAACAAAGTCTGTGAAACAACACAACCAAAAAGAGGATATTTAATGTAATTCCAAAGCCATAGACTGGAACACACCAAGATGGGACAGAGAAGAGAGATGGCTAGATTTGGAGAGCAATTCTGGTGTGGGGGAACAAAAAATTCTTGCGCAGAGGTTCATATTCACGCAAAACGGTAATCCTCTGGTCATCAACATCACAGAAGGATACAAGTAAACATGCAGCACACTATGCAGATATTTGCATTTTTATACGAACAATTTTTTAATGATGTCACAGAGAAATGTTAACTAATTTCATTTTTAATTAGTTTTAGGGTGTAGAAGAATTAAAAGTGGTTATATTTAGAACTTATTTAATTAAAATGGATAAACTGTATTTCAAGTGCATAATATAGATAATCTCACTAGGTTCTACTCCTGGCTATACTACCGACTTAATTAATAGGAAGAATTGCAGCATATTAATGAGAAGAAAATGGAAACCATTGCCTTCTTCCTTTATTGTGATTGCAAGTCATTCCAGGTTCTGGGTAAGTGGGTAGTTGATATCGAAGGCAGGAAATGTTTATTATTCAGTGCAGTAGGCTGCAGTGACATTTCTTATCATTTCAGCATAACTGTGCCAGAGGGTCTGTAAATAGTATTTGCCAAAGGCAATTTTACACATTCATAATATCCTTTGATGTCTGGGCTGGGCCCCACTCACAGAGCCCCCGAGGCTATCTTTCTGCTGCTCCTGCAGGCCGATAAACCGGTGTGGGAGTTTACAGAGAAATAAAACAAACTCAAGAAAATTTCATTTAGTGATTTTTGAATTAAATTCACCTTGAGGAAGCCCATGCCTGGCAGAGAGTGGCCATTTAATAAGTAGTTTTCAGGCAAGGGGAGGCCAACGCGCGTCGAGGGCACGGAGAATAATTTCAAGAGGGCAATTTTACCTTCTGGGCGGCTTTGACTTGACGCTTTTTCGGCGTAGGAGAGAGAAGATGAGGAAAGTGAGACCCTCATTCTCTGCAAGATGAATAATATTTAATAATTAATTAACAGTTACTGATGAGCTCTTGCTCTGCTCACTGGCTGAAGGGACTTCTGTCCGTTTCCTCATTTATCACAGTGTCAGGCCTCTAAGGTCGACAGGGAAACTAAGATGCCTAAAGATCACCCAAGAGCACACAACTAGTAAGTGGTAGGAAATTAAAGAAAAAAAAAAAAAAAGAAAAAGATGAAGAAGACGACGCTACGTGTATTTCCTGTTATTTACCAATATCGCTATTTCTTAAAGCCCCAAATTACCCTATCCACCTCCCCTGACTCAGCAACTACCCCTAAAATGACCCTGTACGTTTTCTTTCAAAAATCTATGATTTTTGGAAATTACTATATTTATGTCATTATGGTTTTTGTTTTTTTGCTTAGTTTTTTGATTCATGCTTATTATTTGTCTCTAAGAATATAAGTGATTCACAGTCTCATCTACCATTTATTTATTCTCTACCCCTGCACAAGGCTCATTTTTTTCTTAAAAGTCCAACATCCACAATGAGGTATATAGCTCTGCTTTTTCTTTCTCTTTTTTTTTTTTTTTCTTTCTTGAATGATGTTTAGTGTCTTCAACCTGCCTTCATGTCACTCTGTCAGTCTGCCTCCCCCGGGTGCACAACGGCCTCTAGGTCACTGTAGCCTCTGCCTCCTAGTCCGTGGCACCTGGGCCTGCTCCCACCTGCGTGCTTGAGGCTGGCTCTGCTCTCACAGGTGCAGCCACACGCAGGCCCCGCTGCTATCCCTGTGGACCTCATTAGCATCCGCCCCCATCCTCTCCCTGGGCCCTGGCCCCACATTTCCTGGCCTTCCGCTGCCCCTTGGTGGCCCTGTGCCTGGTGGCCCGGCCGTGCCCAATTGGAGTCTCCAGCAGATGGTCCCGTGCTGGCGAGGCATCCTCTCTGGCGTCGGGCAGGCCAGGTAACAGGTCCTGGCTCCCTGGGTGCCTCGGGTGGCCCCTTGCTGCACAGAGAAGAAATGGATCCTGCCCAGATCTCCCTTCGGGAGCCGTGGCCCATTTTCCCCAGCTGCTGAGAGTCACAGCGGGCAGAGAACCTTGACTGTTGGCCCATTTCACCTATGGCCTCCACCGAAGGGACCCATGGTGCCTTGTCCCCAGGACCCCCTCCTGGACTGCCGGTGTCCATGACTGCTCCACACGGGACAGGCCAGGAACCTGACCCCCAGACCCCTCCAGCAGCTCTGCAGGGCCACTCAGCTGCAGGCCTCCCGAGAGGCCCCTGTGGCCGCCACTGCGCTGGTGGCTCCTCCTGTCGGGCTCTGTTCCTTCCTTTCTGGGTTCTCCCAGGCCACTCCTCAAAGAGCCTCCTACATTCTATTGATTTCCTTTTAAAGGTTTTATTTATTGGTTTGAGAGAGACAGAGATAGTGACAGAGGTGGGGAAAGAGCAGGAACAAGGAGAAGACAGGGAGACCAATGTGGGGCTCGATCCTGGGACCCTGGGGTCACGCCCTCAGCTCAAGGCAGACGCTTGGCCAGCTGAGCCCCCTGGACGCCCCAAACCTCCTAAGTGAGAAACTCCTCAGAGTCCTCCTCGCAGAGAACCCCGCCAGTAATACTCCCTGATCATACATTGCGTGATCACACGTGTCCCTTTTCTCACCGTGAGGATGACGGGGGATATGGATGAAAGAAAAGGAGCAAGAAGAGAGACAAAGACAATCAAAAGGGACAATTAGGGGGAATCGGTGAACTCGTCTTTGCGTTTTGCGGAAAGCTTTTGTTTTGTTTTGCCCTATCTGTTGCACCGTTGGTCTTAGACAATTTTGTCCTGCTCTTTAAAAATCATCGTCCCGGGATCCCTGGGTGGCGCAGCGGTTTGGCGCCTGCCTTTGGCCCGGGGCGCGATCCTGGAGACCCGGGATCGAACCCACATCAGGCTTCCGGTGCATAGAGCCTGCTTCTCCCTCTGCCTATGTCTCTGCCTCTCTCTCTCTCTGTGACTATCATAAATAAATAAAAAAATTAAAAAAAAAATAAAAATAAAAATCATCGTCCCTATGAAGGTAGAATGATGACCATTGTCTTTAAAAAATGATGGGTAGGAATGTATGAGAGGAAGAAAATGACAGTCGAGGTGGAGTTGCATGGGTGCAGCGGACAGACGGCGTGGGGACATGCTCGCCAGGCCACTCGCTCTCCAGCCTCAAGGAGAAATAAATAATTGTCATTTATTAAACAAACAAACAAACAAATAAATAAATAATTTATTCATTTAATAATAATATAATAAAGAATATAATAAATATAATATAAACAAATAATAATAATAAATAAATGCCATTTATTTCATTTATTTCATTCAAGAAAAAGGAGAGGACATCTCGGAATTGCCGAAGAATGCTCACAAACGTATTTTGGAAACCCCGAGAGTGAACACTCAGACCGTCCTCAAATACCAAGACCACGTCCTTCTCTCTATCTGGGCCCTGCACCCCGGCTGATGCAGAGAGCCCGCAGCACCCCCCATCGTCCGTTTGTCCCTTGGGAGCTCGGCCGTGGGCCTCACTCTGGCCGCACCGACCCCTCGGTCAGCCCGCCCGTAAGCGTGCTCACCAGCGGTGCCACTCCTGCATTTCACAAACATTCAAAAATATTCAGGCAAATTGGCTAGCTTCTTAGCAACCATCTTCATAAAAATGAACAGCTTTGGTAGTGAGAACAAGCATTTCAACCCCTTGAAAGTAACAGCAGAGGTGTTTTTCTTCCACTCTGCCTCCCCGATGAATATTTAGCCTCTTTTTCTTGAAAAGAAAGAACGAATCAAGCACAGAATTTTTTTTCATTTCTCAACTTCATGTTAGTGGCAGTGGCGGGTTGGCGTGTCTTTGGGGGCAGCCTTGATGCTTGTTTTTCTTCCTGAGAAAAACTGCATTAGACCCCCCCAAAAAAAATTCCCCTGAGATTTAATTATCTTTCTATATTATTTTTCACTACAAAGACACTTACTCTTTTATTGTGTTGCTCTGTTGAAAAAAAAAATCTTTAGTAGATGCACTTTTTTTTTTTTTTTATTTTTCCTAATGGTAAAGGCAGCATGACTTCAAAGATGGACTGCTTGCCTTTCTTGTCTTTGACAAAAGGAGCCGAGTGCTTTGAATGATTTCAAGGTGACATGAAGGTTTGTGGTCAAGATGGGTATGGAAAATAAAGGAATACGGAATCTGGGGTATTGCCCCTTGAGATGCCTCATACTTTTTGCCTCTGTTTGGGGGTCTCTAATGATGACTGGTAACACAGAGTTTGTGTATTTAAGCTTTCATATAAAAGTAATAAATCGTTTTCATGGACCTAGAGGGTGGGGTCGACAATGGACATCAAAAACAGACAGAAGCCAAGGACTCTAAAATAATAGGGACCCGCAGAAATCCTCCTCTGGGTCTTTGATCTCTGCTTCGCTTGGCACACACGTTCTTGTTTTCATTTCCCTTTCTTACCAGGCGTCCCGGTGCACCTGGCAGGATGCACCTGCCATCAAATGTGGTGAGCTTTACGGTCTTCCCACTCAGCCGCACCGAGACTCTCCCATTCCTTCCAGTTCAAATTTTTAGGGAGACTTGTGCTTGACCCAACCAACCTAGAGTGTCTGTTGTCTCCCTGTTGTCCAGAAATCCTCTCCGAGTCCGTCATCCTGGAAAGTCGTGGCTGCTCCCTTCTCAATCACGTGGATAGGGAGAAGGGGAAGTATAAAGAGAACTAATCAGGACAACCACCTGAAAACAGGGGTTGCATCCATGTTACGCTTTGTGTCATGATGGTCAACTATTCATCTGAAAATAGGAAAAACATAGGAAGGGAATATGTTGAGCATAAGGCTAAACGGCTCCTTTTTTTTTTTTTAATTTTGACTAATGTATGTTTGAATCTGGCATTTATTTGCCTATCAGGAGAAGCATCTGGATACTTCATTGTTAATGAATTCATTTTGTGTGTCTCTGTTTATTCATTCATCTATCTTCTCCCTCAAGCTGAAAGTCCTTTTGTTTCTTTATTGAAGGGATACAGAATTAGAAGCATATAGGTGCCTTCAGGTAAGGAACACATCCAGAACAAATCAAGGATTGCTCCAGAACGAATCAAGGATCGTTCCAGAACGAATCCAGAATCTCAAGGACGGTGGGTATGTGGGGCCGAGTACGCCCACTACTGACACGGACACACACACTCATGATGGCTCAACACAAAAACCCTTTATTCAATACCGAGAGGAGTTTTCCTTCCTGCTGATGCTTAGAGACTCAAGCTCCTTCTAGTGACTAGTGACTAGTGACTAGTGAGTAGGCCATTCCCTGGACTGCAGGATGCTTTTCCGGTCTTCTGCGTCTGATCGGCTGGTGAATGAAGAGAGGGAATGGGAGGATTTCATGAAAATCTTCGTAAAGACTAGGCCTAGAAATGGCATGCTTTCGCTCCTTCTGCATTCCTTAGGTAGCTATACCGGAGCCCCGGGAGTCTATGGTGTGCAATCGCACAGCAAGAAAAAGGAAAAGTACTGCTTTTAGGACCTGAGCAAGAGGGGGCCTCTGCTCTGGGCTGAGTCTTTTACACAGAGAGTCCCAGGATTGCCTCCGGTTGCACCACTCCCTGTAGGAAATGAGACCATGGGGCCGAGATCCCAGGGGGCCTGGGATGCTGGACTTCTCTGGAAACAAAGTCCTTCTAATCATTTTCAGGTGCAGCTTGGTGCTCTTTCCTGGGTTCACCTTCTCAAAGGTCCCTTATGTGCATCCTTTTGTCCCAGGCGTAGCCAAGGACTGGCTCTTTGTGAGGAATTTGGATGAAACTCACAGTGGCAGACCCGGTGTACACGATGCCCTCATCATGCAGCTCAGGTGGGCTGGAAGAGGGGGAGGCCCCGGGACAGGGCTGAGGGCCCAGGCCAGGCCTTCCCATGCTGTTTCTAGCTTGCAACTCTCAGGAGTTCCAGAAGTCTAAATTCAAACCTATGCTTCCACGGTTTTGTGAAGGTATTTGGTAATGCAGGAAGCTGCAATATGTTTTATTTAGCAGGCTGTCAGCCTGGCTTATAACTCGTAAACATCGAGGTGTGTTGTGTGTAGGCCTCCACCTGTGTTCTTGCCCTGAGCCTGGAAAGTACTAGGGATGGTGCTTGTGGCAAGCCGTAGCAGCCTCTGACCTAGTGCATGGCCAGTGTGACTTATGCTCCACTTGGTGTGCTTCTGAAAGGAAGGGGGAAACTTAAAATAGTTCTATTAGACAAAAATAAAATTTTCATTTCTGTGTTTCACCAAGCCTTATTCAATGGGCCATTTCTGCTTCTATTACCTTAAGCACTAATAAACTCTACAAAGCTACTAATGAACACTTTGGTTTCATTTAATAATAGCCTCCCCCCACACCCCGCAACTCTCAATATGTGCCAGACACTGTGCTAACAATTTAATGTGCTATCGTGTGTCTAACAGTTCTTTTTTTTTTTTTTTTTTTGGTTCTTTTCATTATTATCCCTATTTTGACAGATCAGGAAACAGAAACTGAGGAAGGAAACTACAGATCTAGAATACAAATGCAGGTCGGCCTCGATCCAAAGTCTCTCTCCAGCGATGGCACACAAACGATTCAGGTAGGAATGCATCATAGGTATCAGAGAGGCCGGCCCCCTCCTTGCCCATTGGGATTCTTGATCTGTCTCTGTCACAGTCCAGACAAGTATGTGACCTGTCTGGACAGAGACACTGCCCGTGACACGTGCCTCCATGTACTAATACACCAGGAACATTAGCATATTAAAGCAATTTTTAACTTAGAAATTATGATGCATTTGCATGTTTATTTTTTTTATTTTTTTAAAATTTTTTTTTATTTATTATTTATGATGGTCACACACACACACACACACACACACACACAGAGAGAGAGAGAGAGAGGCAGATACATAGGCAGAGGGAGAAGCAGACTCCATGCACCGGAGCCTGATGTGGGATTCGATCCCGGGTCTCCAGGATTGCGCCCTGAGCCAAAGGCAGGCGCCAAATCGCTGTGCCACCCAGGGATCCCTTGCATGTTTATAATAAGGAAAAAACGGGTGACATTACAGCCAAGGGACCAGGGCTCCTATGCCAATTGCAGCCCTTCTGACTTGTACTGGGTATAGCATTTTCTTTTTCTTTTTCTTTTTTTTTTTTTTTTTTTTTAGATTTATTTATTTATGATAGACATAGAGAGAGAGAGAGGCAGAGACACAGGAGGAGGGAGAAGCAGGATCCATGCCGGGAGCCCGACGTGGGACTCAATCCCGGGACTCCAGGATTGCGCCCTGGGCCAAAGGCAGGCGCTAAACTGCTGAGCCACCCAGGGATCCCCTTTCTTCTTCTTCTTTTTTTTTAAAGATTTTATTTATTTATTCATGAGAGACACAGACAGAGGGAGAAGCAGGCTCCCTGCAGGGAGCCCGACGTAGGACTCCATCCCAGGACCCGGGGTCATGGCCTGGGCTGAAGGCAGCGTTAACCCACTGAGCCACCCGGGCTGCCCATAAAATTTTCAATATTCCCATGTCAGTCAGTCATGCACATAAGTGTCAGTTTGGGAAAGATAATTGTACTCAAAATTTAAAGATCCAAACTCTCTGAGTTGTCTTTGCGTTTATTTTGTTTTCCTTCCTATTGTGTGGATAGAGATTACAGTGACGCTTGAGCAGACCTTGGAGATTTTTTCTTTTTCTTTTTCTCTTTTTCTTTTTCTTTTTTTCTTTTTCTTTTTTTTCTTTTTCTTTTTCTTTTTTTCTTTTTCATTTTCTTTTTCTTTCTTTTTTTTTTTTTTCACATGTGGTCCAAAGCCAGTCCTCTCGGGAAATTTGTGCCTGTCTGTCTGTGTGTTGTCACCATAAGTAGCAGAATCCTCAAATGTGTTATCCGGACTGAGACACTTTTGAGGATGCAATGGGGCGCTATCAATAAGGATGCATCAGTGGAAACAGTCCCAGGAAAATGGAGCTTGGCGCTGTCACAGGGCGCCTATTTGTATGACATTCTCGAAAAGACCAGAGAAGGCCACAGATGCGAAGCCGGCAGAGGCAAGGAGTGGAGTGAAGGATTGACAGCACGGGGGCATAAGGAAATTTTTGGAGATGATAGAATGACGATTGTGTGTTCATGACCGTGCGCACTTGTCAGAACCCACAGAACCAGGCACCGAAAAGTGGGTATTACCCTCTGTACATCATACCTCAATCAAAAAAACAAAAAAACAAACAAACAAACAAACAAAAAAAACAAAAACAAAAAAAACAAAAACAGAAACAAAAAAACAAAAAACCACAAAACAAAACAAAACAAAAACAAGTGTAGGAGGTCCTATAACAGGAATGGCAGAAACACGATTTTAAAGATCCCTTCTTCTGTACTTTTGGCTATGATGCAAACATTTAAGCAGCCCACAACTGTCAAGAAGAAGCAAAATGATAATTAGATCTGCTTTGTGACGAAGTTACAGAATCCATCACTTAGATCATTTGGAAAGAGTAAAATCTGAAAAGAGGAATTTTCTTCCTCTATCACCCCCCACACCAGGTAGGTGACAGCTCAGCCACACGGCAGGGTCCAGAGTCCGCATGCGCCGTTGTCCTTTGTGGCAGGTGGGACAAAAGTGGGGGGGGGTGTTAGCGAGAGAGGACCTGGGCGGGTGGGTGTGGAGAACCCCGGGAATAGATGGCTGGGGAGAGTGCTCAGGGAACCAACGACAGATTGGAGCATGTTGGGGACGTCCCCTGGGCAAGGGCATGAAGCCTCAGGAGGACCAGCAGGTAGTAATAAGGCAGCGCCACACAGGCTCTCTATATTGATTGACGGTGGGGCCGCCGGGGGCTCAGTGAGTTGAGCATCCGACTCTTGAGTTGGGCTCAGGTCACGACCTCTCAGGGCTGAGAGTCAGCATGGGGTCTGCTTGAGAGTCTCTCTTGCCTCTGCACCCCCCTCACACACTCTCTCTCTCTCAATAAATAAATAAAATTAAAAAATATATATATATAGGGTATCTTGGTAGGATGGCATTGATACCCAGGGATTGGTGAGGTCAGCAGAGCTGAAGTCCTGCAACCTACGAGGACGTCAGTAGGAGCAAGCTAATTGCAGGACATCTTTCTCAGATGCCGATGCCATTTTCATATTGGCAATAACACCACTGTTCAGTTTAAATAAGTTCCTGGATCCTTAAAAAAAAAAAAATGAAAACTGCCCGTGTTTGATTAGCACCGACTAGGTCATAACCCGTGATTGCCTTATCCTGTATTTTGTCCTATGTTTCGACTTCAAAAGACCTGTGTCATCGACTTTCCCAGAATGTTCCAAGGTCTCCAAGGCCCCTCACAGCTCCAAAACCCAGAGGCCCTGCGATTGCAGTCATGCCCACGGGCCCAGAGCAGCCTGGCACCTCCATCTATGTTCGTGGATGGCAGCGCACACGGTCTCGAGAAGAGCTTCGAGTTCTTGCCTCGACCTGCACACCGTTTGCACGTTTGCACGTGCGGTTTTTTAAAAAAGAGGGAATTCCTGTGGCTGCCTGGTGTGCGTGGGGCTGCGGCCAAGCCGGGGAGGGAAACCATCATACGCGGGGGCATCTGGGGCTGCTGGGCGCTCAGCCGGGGGTGGACCCGACACCAGGACCGAGCGTTGCCAGTGGCCGTCAACCCGAGGCCAGCAGGGCACAGACAATGACAGGTGCCGTGGGTCACGTCTCCGAGCTCAGGCAGCTGGCAGCTGGCGGCCCCCCTGACCGCAGCAGGACGCTGGGCCAGGTCACTGTCTGGCCTCGGGCGTCAGGACCTCACCCTTGCATGATTCTGAGCCCCTGGAGGTGGGCGAAGCGCTGCGGGGCACACATGACTGTGTGTGACATAGACACACATTTTAGCGGATTCACTGTGAGATCCGTTGGTGCTTCCCCAAGACCATTTGGGGGGGGTGCTAACCTAGAGCCCGGCCCCTACATTCCAAGGGCTTGGGGAGTACGTGTGAGGCCCTTGGGGGGTCCAGACCCCTCCTTGGGGATCTTGGCATGTCTCCTGCCCAGACTAGGATTGAAGCCTGCGTGGGGATTGAAGATCTCCGGAGAGCCGTGGGGAGCTGGGGCACAGCTGCACCCCGCGGGGCCTCTGCAGAGCCTGGGTGCCCAGGCCTCGCCAGCCCTGAATACGGGGTGGGGGGGTGGTCTGGGCCCCAGCACAAGGCCTCCGGGGGCATCTCACCTTCCACTCCTAGCCATCGCTTGGAAGCGCGCCTTGGCCCTGCTCCTCGGGTGAGCGGCCACCTGGGCCCTGCAGCCCTCGAGGTGAGCCATTCACGCTGACCAAGGTGCCCTAGAAGACCAGATTCCTAACGTCTGTGTGCTCGCCTTACCAAGCACACCGCACAGTCACGTCTGGTATTTCAGTTCGTGTCGGGCCAGGGTCTCTAACTTAGGGACCCGGCGTGCGAGGGTGGGGGTGGGGGCAGAGAGCTCTGCAGCCTGTCTGTCCCTTCCAGTGTTGGCTTCACTGTAGTCACTGCATTCATTCACGCCTTCATTCATTCTCCCAGGAGGTACACGTCGAGACCCTTCTTGGGATAAGGCTCCTCCTTAAGCTCCGGAACATACTAGAACCTGATGTAACCTGTGGCATGGGGCGCGGGCTCCGCCAACAGCTGCATTAGGGTCAAGTACAGCGTGGTCAAGAATAGAGACCCGGGGGCCACAGCTGACGTGAGGAATCACAGTCCCTCTTGCAGGGGCCGGACGGGGCCTGGGGTGTCGGGTCTCCCTGTGGGAGACAGGAGACTAATTAGAAAAGTATCGTAATTATTTTTTTTTTAAGATTTTATTTATTTATTCATGAGAGACACAGGCAGAGGGAGGAGCAGGCTTCATGCAGGGAGCCCGATGTGGGACTCGATCCCGGGACTCTAGGATCACACCCTGGGCCAAAGGCAGGTGCTAAATGGCTGAACCACCCAGGGATCCCCAAAACTATCATAATTAGAACAGTTGTAGGGCTCTTGGCCAGAAAATCCCAGAAGCCTAGAATGAATAGCAGAACTGAGGAGTTACCTAAGAGGAGATGGGACTCAGCCAAGCTGGTGACCGCGGGAGGCTGATGAGCAAGTGCCTTAGTTCGGAAACTTCTAAGCCACCGAGTCTGGGCGGGCACGGGGGCCAGGCGGAGGCTGGCAGGTTCACCCCTAAAACCCTCCTGCCCCCAGGACTCCGGGGAACGATCCTGAGCTCAGGTATGCCAAAGCACAGGGCGCCTGTCCACTGTCCGCTGAGGTGACCCCATCAGGTCCACGGCCTTCCTGTTGAGGCCAAAGGCAAGGAGGGAGGGAGGAGGGTCCAGGGAACTAGCTCGGAGAGCATCACCTCTCTGCTGCCTCTCAGCGAGACACCTGAGCCTTGTTTCCACCGCTCTTTAACAGCTGATCCCACCTTGGCGGTGAAAATATTTCAGGGACTCCCTTGGGCCGGAGAAATCCAAGTATATTAAACTAGATGCCTTAGCAACATCAGCCACCGAAAAGCCCCAGACGCTGCAAGCCGCGCTGTCTCCCCGTTCCAGGGCCTTCTTGGTGGCCCTGGGCAGGATGGGAGGCACTGGTCTTACACCTCCGTCGGGATCTTTGTTATTTTTACTTTCTTTTTGGTGACCCTTAGGAAGGGCACAGCTCACCACGAAGCCTCAACGTTGCTCAGCTGCAAAATTCGGCTTTTAGCAGAATGCTGTTAGCCACGTGGAAATCCGCGTGTGTCACGCCTGGGCTAGGACACTTCCAAGGACTCTCCCCGCCTCCTGAACTGTGTCCTACCTCCTCCTGCTGCAATAGAGAACATCCTGTGGTGTAATCAGACGCTGCTTTGCCAGGCTCACCCCTGCCTCACAGCCCAAGCACCTTTCCACCTCCAGCCAGATGGCGCCGCACCACTGCCCGGGCCTGGTTTCCCGAATTCCCATCCATGCTGCACTCCAGTGTGCCTTCTCTTCTTCCAACTCTGCACATCCATCCCCCGGGGTCTTTTCCAAGCATCACCTTCTCGGCCCAGGAGTACCTGCATATGGATATCTCCAATCCATAAGTTCTCATATCCCATTTCATTGGATGTGATTTGCTTCTCTCTCTTTGTGACCCTAAGTCCTCTTTTTGTCTTTTTTTTTTGTCTCTTTTCTATGCTGACCATCAAGTCCACTCTAGGTCCAACGAGAAAAGTGATCCTCAAACAAAGGCCAACAAACCCTACTGGAAACTTCAGAGGAATAAAGTCTGTTTCTCCCTAGGAGGATTAAGGTATATCTGTAGAGCACCCGGGAAGGGAAAAATCTTGGTCCTGTTAATGGCTATTATTATTATGGATTTCCATAGATGCAGGCAGTCTTAGAGTCTTGACTAACACTCACAAGGGAGTCTTAAAAAATAAGGCTTCTTGGGATAAGGCTCCTTGTTAAGCCCCGGAAAGTAGCTAGTGGAAGCTCCACTTAGCTAGTGGAAACGGGGGATGAAACCTTAAATGGCAAAGTCTCCTTGGGTTCTGAGCTTAACCCTAAAGATAATGAATTTTCATTGTAGAAATCCGGCCAGTGGCCACAGCATCTGCTTTGAGGAAGAGGAAAGCTTATTATTACTAGTTCCGACCTAGGCTCAATTTTTGCTTGCTTTCACAAAATTAAGTTCCATGTTAGTGGCTTTTCTTTTTTTCCAAGTTTACCACCCTTTGGTGCTTAATGGACACTTTTTGTTTTTCTAACGCCAGTTTTCAAAAATGCATAGTGATAAATGCGTGATGTGAAAATCTTACCTCTATCTTGAGACCTACTTGTAACCGGCCTCAGGAGGCCATTCTCTGGAATTGTGCAGTGAGTGTTGATTTGCAAACGGCAGAGCCTCCTGTGCGCTTCCGAGGGAGCCAGTGCTGAAACAGGGTTGAAGGCCCTTATTTATCTTCCACAAAGACAGTTAAACAGTAGGCATCAAGATGAGGAAAATGCGACTGAAGTAAGCCATGAAAACGAGCTTTCAGTTCCTTCAATCTAACTCAGGAGATTTCGACAGTTGAACACATAGCAATAATCTTTCTCAAAATATGATAATTCCTGTCAGCATGTATTTTTACAGAAACTTAAGAGCATAAACAAGTGAAAACACAATACTGTGGGGACAACGAGAATCCAGACAATAGAAAACAAATTGTGAAGAAATTCAGTTTTATTATTTTTCTAAGTACCCACACTTGTATGAGCGCCACATCCAAAATATATTTGATTCTAGATTAAACAGGGCCCAACAAATAGATTTCATTTATAGTTAGGTCTTTATTTTCTAGTAATTGTCTCTAGAATGCTAGATAATTGTTTATCCTTTCGAGCAGAATGTCCCCCTTACCAATTTCTAAAACAATATCAATTTTTGTAGAACGCATTGTACTTGAAGTGCAAAAATACGTGTCGTATGCCAGCCAGTTTCATCCGCTACATTTTACATTTAAAGATCTCAGTCTTGGGATGCCTGGGTGGCTCAGCGGTTGAGCGTCTGCCTTTGGCCCAGGGCATGATCCTGGAATCTCAGGATCGAGTCCCATATCGGGCTCCCTGCATGGAGTCTGCTTCTCCCTCTGCCTCTCTCTCTCTCTGTGTGTGTCTCTCATGAATAAATAAATAAAATCTAAAATAAATAAATAAATAAAGATCTCAGTCTAGTTTGCATGTTAATTTACATATTTAATTACATTAACTCATTAGCTTATTTAGCAAATATACTGTAACAGCACGCCGGGTATTCAGATGGCCAAAAGGAAGAAAAAAGTACTAATCTTGACCCCAAAGGATGCATTCCACCTCTAATTTTAAACCCAAGCCTCACTTCTACGTCTGTCTTACCACGCATAAACGATCTATCACAAGTTACCACAATAACGTTCAGCAGAGAATGAAGAGCAAGATACAGACTTACACAAAGCAAGGAACACCTCCTGGGAAAGAGTTTTGTATGTCATTTACTAAAATAGTGGAGGATTCCAAAGTAGAGGGAGCCAGCCACAGAGGAGCTCGGGACAATTCAGTGGGGTATTAAAGGAAAAAATAAAGAATAGTTTATTTTGACCTTGTGGTATTTATTTTGTGTGCGTGCTTGCACTGGTGTGATTTCTGATGTGCACGCTCTATGTCACGCCGAGATATATAACTAGTAAATAGACACATTCTGAGAGCTCGCGCTCTTTTTGTTTTTGACTTACAGTGCCAAAATATATAAAACATATATAAAATTGCAGACCACTTGGAATCGTCCAGCCACTGGACGATTTTAAGCTGGCTAGAATATAGACCCGTTTTGTGTTTTAGGAAGGCTGCTTGGTGACAATGTGGAGAGTAAACGCAGGGGAGTGAAAATGGACAAAGATGTTGGTGAAAAATGATGCATTTCTGAGCTAAAGGAGAAGACTGATAGGACATCTATCAGGGGAGAAGGAATGAGTGAAAATTAACGTAATATGAGGCAAGAGGCTTTCCCCGTTTGGGTGTCTAGAGAGAGTCTACCTCTGAGATTCTAAGTTTAGTGATATAATCCACGGTACATCGTTAATTGAGATATTTAATACAAGAAAGGATTGGGGCTGATTAAAATAAGAGGAAGCATGAGTTCAGTTTAGCATTTGTGTTGGAGATGTGGGGGGGCGCATGTTTCTAAGTCGAGATGTTCAGGTAGCAGCTGCATAATTAGGTAGTTTACTGAAAAGGGACCAGATGGTGACCAGATTTATGAGTGCTTTTAAACATAGATAGTAGTAGAGTTGTTTATCTTTTATAGAAGGAGGCCAATTTTAGATTTCTTGGAAGTACTTAAAACCTTGTGCATGGACAGAATAAATAGTTGCTTCCGTAGCATCACTTCTTAGTGCTAATTTTTTTTTCTGAAACAAATTATTTATTGTATAGGCCCTACATTTGCAATTCCAAAGGTAGCAATCTTAGAGTTTGCGTATTTAATAGAATGAACATGGCTGGCCTAGCCCTTAGGATGGCTGCGGAGATCAAAAAAGGGCAAATGTAATTGCAAGATTGCAGCAAAGGCCAAGGATGGAACGTGTTACGAACGGTCTGCATTGAACTGAGACCATGATAAAGAGTTAAGGCCAAGAGAAATATAAGAGGTGTATCTAAAAAAATGAGAGGAAAGAGACAAACTTTGAACGTTAAGTGTCCTGTACTTCTCTATGCTGCCCACATTTTGCTAGGGCAAGGATTTTTATTACACTTGATGTAATGAAAGCTGAAAGAATTGTACATAGGAGAAAATAATATGATATCAAATGAGAAGCTGAGTTCTTCTGAATATTGTTAATTGATGGTCATTAGATCTTGAATCACAGAGACATGTCTGTTAGATCTTCTCCCTCTTATAACTAAATGTTATATTAAGGGAGTATTATGGCAGATTCCAGTAGCTTTAAACATTTTTTTCATACAATTAAGCCTTCAGGTCTGATGACTATCAGTATATTCGTCTGGCACCTCCTGGACCTGGATGATGCGTGTACGTGTGTGGAGTGGTGAACATTTTTAATATGAACAGATATACATCCTACATATATTTTTTTTAAAGTGGGATCATACAAATTTAAACTAATATATAGTCTTCATTTACTGTTCACTGATTCATTCTATATATTTCTCATTTTTAAAAGCTGTGTGGTATTCCACACTAGGGGTATTGTGATTTACAAAAGCCATGGCCATTCTTGTAAGTCTCCAATTCTTTCACCATGATAAACAGTTTCAGTGACTCAAAGGGTAGTGTTAAATTATAATTCCCCAAGAAATAAATCCTACTATATGAAAAATACCTCTTAAATTTATGATCATTGACATAAAACACTTATAGTATGAGAGGACTACAGATGAAGTCATCCGAGGGACTAGAAGATCACAACTGTCATCTCATATTCATTCTAGGACAAGCAGGATTACCCGAACAATTTATATTTTATATATAAAATGTGTATTGTGTAAGAGTGTGCCTGTGGGTGTATGTATGTCTATGTGCCAGTAATTGGATCTGTAGAAGTCAAATGCATGGATGCATGTCTGATATGATTACTAAGCCTTTCCTCCCCAGAACCATGAGTTGGCGTGAGATACAACTGAATTGTCTGAACAATACCTAAGCTCAAGAAACTTAAGTTTGGAAAACATATTATATTTTTCAGACGTTTTCTTTGCTGCCATTAACAACTCAACAAATTATCTTAGATAATAGAACCTGGCTCTCACTGAAGTCATTTCTAAAGTCTACAGTTTCTATTTACAGTTTAAGTGATGCTATCAGGCTTCAATTTTTCTCTCAGTTTTCATCTCAGGGAGACTTTCCTTTTGTGATATGTAAAGCTTGGCCCATAATAGGTTCTTTGCAAATATTCTTTGAAAGAGTGAGTGATGGCGAACTCTATTATCCTAAGAAATAAGGAAAGTGATTCTTTTTGCCAACAATTCTAACAAAAATCCCATGAGTAAGCCTCATAGATCCAGTGTGGGTCACTGGTCTATCATTGCACCAACTTTGTGATCAAGAGACCAGAATGCACAGGGGCACCTGGGTGTCTCAGTTGCTGAAGTGTCTGCCTTCGGAAGCATAGGTCATCATCTCAGAGTCCTGAGATTGAGCTCTGCATCTGGCCCCCTGCTCAGCGAGGAGTCTGCTCCTCCCTCTGCCCCTCACCTTGCTTGTGTACTCTCTCTCCTTCTCCCAATAAATACGTAAAAGCTTAAAAAAAAAAAAGAGTATGAAATGCACAGATGGGCCAGGTATCAGTCTCAGAGATATGATACAGGGAAGGATATAATTTGATCCAAGGAATCTGTATTGTGAAGCACAGATTTATGCCTGATAGCCTACTAGGTATTCTGAAAGATCTCAAGATGTGTATTGGATCTTCTCTATCTTAGAAGAATTCACCACTTGGTAAAGAAGCTAACCACGCAGGTATGGACTGGTAGACTTGATATTATCTATCCCTTTATTTCTGGGATTTCAAGAACCTTCTAACTTGTACACATCATATAATCTGCAAATGAAACTCCGTTAAAAGGCATTATCAAATTATTATTATAAAAATAAAATGTTCAGAACTTAGTAGTAAAGTTTTATGTGTATATAAAACTAGATCAGTCATTACTACATTTTTGCAAACTTCTTCAAAAGAAAGGTATCCCCCGGAGCTAGTATTGTTTGTTGTATCCAGAAGAAAATACAAATTTTAAAAAGTCTGTTTTTTTGGAGGATGCAAAAATAGCACTGCAATGAGATATTTGAGTCAAAGCTGTGATCATGTACAGAGAGCCATGTTATAGTTTATTCTTTATGGTGAAGCCATATGTTCGGACTTCACTAAGAGTTACATGTTGTCTCTCGCTATTCAGGCCAAATGTATGCAGTTATTTTGGAAAGCCAAGTGGAACTTGATTGCTTATCCTGTCAACTTTTCCATCAGTTAAGGTCTTGGTTTAGGATGGTTTAGTGATAATGCAAGAAAAATGTATCAAGAATATCACCAGCTAGAATGAATGAACAGAAAAAAAAAATGTTTGGCCTATCATCAGAGCTTTGTACTGAAAGGATTAGAGCTTTTAAATTGACCTACATGAAAAATATCAACATATGATCCCATCTAAGTTGTAGGCAAACAATAGCTCTTCAATGCACACGAATAGAGAGGGCACGATAAAAATAGATTTAACTCATTTCCCCTGTGTTGTTTCTATTCCTGCGTAGTGCAGCCAACCCTTTCTTCACTGACAGTGCAAGGTAGACTTCAGCTCAAGCACAGATGCTACATCACAAATATTTAATTAGGCCTAAATTAATGAGGTTGAGGTTCTGCTCTACTGCCTTCTGAACCTCACATGCATTGACTT
This sequence comes from Vulpes vulpes, assembly GCF_048418805.1. Taxonomy (NCBI): domain Eukaryota; kingdom Metazoa; phylum Chordata; class Mammalia; order Carnivora; family Canidae; genus Vulpes; species Vulpes vulpes. Next base: position 89,207,961 of record NC_132784.1, on the reverse strand, counting down.
CTTACGGGCAAGGAGCCTCACACAAGGAAGTCTCTACCTCCACCCAGTATTCCAAATTCAAATAATACTGACTTTAGCGTCTCATCATGGGAAATTGACATAATTAAGCACTCTTCAAAGAAAAATAGACTCTGATGCCTCTAATGCTATTAAATATTTACTGTGCACATCATTGCTGTAAATTCCCTGACAGAAAGTGGTTCTACCAAAGTAGATCAAATGGGAACATCACATCACCTTGTAGCAACTGTATCCAGCTTTATAAATTATTAAGGAATATATATCTATATGCATAAAATATAAATGTAGTAGCTGCATAGTGTGGAGGCTGAAGAGTCTATAAAAGTATGTCTGGAATATGTTTCCCTGTATTCCCAATTCTTAGCTCAGACATGAAGCTTGCTATGCTTATCTCTGCAGGCAGGGATTCCCTCATAGTGAATGTTGGCCCGATGCTGCAATTAGAATCAAAGAGAAAATAATTATAATAGTGCAGTTCCTTGTGCAAAAAAATAGGAATTTTATATATAAAATTATATATATATAAAATTATATATATATATATATATTCAAAGGAGTGAAAAAAACTTACTGAATTAGAAGACCAACCCAAATTATGTCAGATCTCAAATCAGCCTTTTTTGATGTGGAAATCGAATAGGCAAGGAGAAAAAAACATCTGGCCGATGTCTGTTAATATGTTCACACCCTCCAGAAAAACTGGGTCATCAGGAATACTGACTTAACAGGAGTGGCAAAGCTGTCTTTTGGTAAAATGCCATTAAATTTTAACTTTTGAGTGTTTCTGGATTCTAGATGGGAGAGCAGAGGTGCTAGACGCTTTTCAAAATGACTCAATTAAAAAAATAATTATTTGAGAAAGTTAAGATATTTGGTAATGACTACGAAGAGAATCTGTAGTAAGCTAGTTTGAACACCTCTAAACTATATTCTGATTACTCACCTGGATAAGTATTACCCCAACCATGCTCAAAGAGAGTGTATTGGTTATGAGGTTAACTAGTCACTGGAATCATTTTTCAAAAAGTATTTCTTTAGAGCACCAGATAAATACAAATATATGTGGAAAGGGTGCCTGGGTGGCTCGGTCAGTCAAGCTCTGACTCTTGATTTTGCCTCAGGTCATGACCTCAGGGTCCCACAGCGGGCTCCTCGCTCAGCAGGGAATCTGCTTCTCCCTCAGCCCCTCCCCTTGCTCGTTCTCTCTCTCTCTCTTCCTCAAATAAATAAAATCTTTTAAAATAAAATTAAAAACCTCGAATGTATGTGAAAGGGAGAATTGAAGTCTAATGAATATTGACCACACATTTACTGGATACTATCATAGGATTTTGTTTGACTTATATTTTTTTGGTCATCAAGAGGAATATGAAGTTAGTAGTAACATAATCACTTTTTAGATGAAGAATTGAGGTTTATACAAGGGAGAAAATTTCAGGCCTTGAATTCAAATCCAGATCTGATTCAAAGATTCATGCTCTAGTCTCTACATAATGTTGCTTCTCTAAAACTACATTGAAACAGTACATAATTCAACGGCAGAATAAATAGCCTATTTCAAAGTCCAGATAGGAAGATACAAAAAGGAAATAATAAGCAGGAGTTTGTAGGATCTTCTTCCAAGCGATCTCTTACTAGGATATCATTCTATACCTTTTATCCCCCCCATACTATCTGTTCCATCACAGGGTGCAGGCAGAGTTAGAGGTACAAATGAGCCAATAAAGTTAAGATACTCTCTTTTGCTTGTTCGCTGTTTCATTTTGTTTTGTTTTTTAGTTTTAGAATTCTAATCTCAAAATAAGACTGAGCGTCTTCTACTGATTATACTGAGATTGGCTCTATTGTATTTTTTCAATATAATCATGATATGACTAGTTCTATAAATTTCGTTCTTAAAAGAAAGCATTTACTAATAATGATGCTTAAACACTCTAAGAAATCTCCAAGGATCTGAAGAGCTTTATGAAATTCTTTGTGAGATGGTTAATTTTTTTCTTCAGCTTACTCTTTAACTTTTATGATAAGCACTTTCAAAAAGAAATGTTTTGTAGACTCAAGATAAATTCCTTAAATCAGTTAGAAATCATTTGCCTTGGTAATTGCTTGCTCCCTTTACCAGTTATCAAATAAATGCATGTGTACATATTGGACATTTTGATGAGCAAACAGTATAAAAGAGCAGAACAAGAAATACCCATAAAAATGTAATTGTCAGTGTTCGGTATGCTTATTTCTTATTTTTTCTATATTTACTTTTATACAATTCGCTCATAAGGTTTGTCATAAGGTTTGTATATTACTATTGTAATTATATGTATACAATATACATATAAAATTTTATGTGTTCATATACTTTTGTAAACTTCATATTATATTTATGTGTATATATTATCTATATACATATAAAATTTTTATCTAGCATTTTCACTAAATGTTGTAAGGATTTTTCCCATATCACTATAAATTCTTCGTAAGCATAGTAATTCAAGGTTCATTAATGTTTACATTCTCAAGCTATGAATTATCACCCTAAAGTCAGGCTTTTATTTTATTTTATTTTATTTTCCCTAAAGCATATAATGCTTTGATCAGTACCTTTTTGCAAAGTTATTTGTCCACACTTTTAATGATTGCTATAGCATTGCTTCCTAGAAGGTAACTAGTTAAACTAAAGGATGGGAAATTTAAAAAGAAATCAGCCGTTCATTCTTAAAATTTTTAAATACAAGTAAGAGTAAAAAGAACAGCATAATAAACCCTCATTAGCCCCCCCGTTCATATACCAAAATTATTATTATTTTTTTCCCTTAGATTTGAATCTATTCCTTTTCTCTTTTTTGTTATCTTTTAATCAGTTTTTCAAGAGGCATTTTATCCCAAAATATCATTATTTTTCCCCCACAAAATTTTTCAGTATGCATTTCTAAAATATAAAGAAAAACACCACTTTACATAATGGCTAAATCATTTTTGTACCTAAAAATTCACACCTAAATTCTGAAAATTAACAATTGCTTTATGTCATCAAGTACTCAACCCATATTCAAATTAAAAAAAAAAAAAACTTTGTTATTCAGTCAGTCAGTTGAAATCGTGATCTATCAAGTCTCCCCACTGCATTTGGCTTTCCTCTGTCATTTCTTGGATCTTTCAATTTATGAATGTCCACTTTTCCATCTTATTCCTGTGCCAGTAATTGTTTTAAGGAAACAAGTCTGTTTCTCAGTAGAGCTTCCCACGTTTAGGATTCATTTGGTTGCTTATTCATGGGTCCTTCAGCTTACCTACATATTTTTTGTTCTTGTAAACCGGAAGTTGGGCCCCCAAATCTTGGCAAGATTACTCTCTAAATGTTGTTTTATCCTTCATATTACATCATATCAGGAACCATACAAGGTCCTGATCTTGGCGATGGTTAAGATGATTGCTTTTCTAGTGTCAGGAGCTTTACTCTATTCTAAAGTTGCAAGTTTTCCAATATGATCAGTGCATCATTCATGGAGTCATACTTCATTCTCTGCAATAAGTTCTCTGTTTACTTTTCCTCTGGAGGCATTAGCAATCGTAGATGAACTTCACTTAAATCAATGATTTGATTAGAGATTGCAAAATGAAAATACAAGTTTTAAATTCGTGTTGCTTAATTGTTTTCCTGAAAGATCTTTATCAGATTAAACACTCGTATTGATATATAATTATATCTTTACCAACATGCATTTGCCACAGTATTGTTTTAAGAAAAATATTTGCTTGCTTGATAGATAGATAAAAATATACATATTCTGTTAATGATTTCTTTCTGATATTTTTTTTTCTTTCCCTGCCTTCTATTATCATATCACAATTTAATGCATTTAAACTAGGGTAATAGACAAACCTTATGAGCGAATTGTATTTTTGCATTATATATCAGATGCCTTTCTTGATTTGTGTTTGCTGTTGCATTCAATCATCTAACCATAGGTTATTATTTTTTTTCTATGAGAGAAAGCATGTGAGTGCGAGGAGGGTTGTGTGAGGAGGTGATCAAGGGCCGAGGGAGACAGACAGAGGATCTTAAGCAGGTTCCATGCCCAGCCAGGAGCCCGACACAGTGCTCATCAGTCTTATGACCCTGAGATCGTGACCTGAGCCAAAAATCAAGAGTCAGATGTTCAACCGACAGAGCCACCCAGGCGCCCCAATAGTTAAATAATTTATGATAAACTGCATGTTGATCGCTGTGTTTCATGCTCTTAAAGATTTTTATGTGGTGTATAACCTTAAAATTTGAGGTGTTTTTGTTATTCTCTGCCCTCTTAATAATAGCTAATATGTTGAGAATATGCTTTGTGCCACACATGGTTCTGAGTCTTGTATTAATTACCTAGTTTAATATTCGAGGCAACTTTACCATCAGCCACAATTTTTAAAGATCATTTATTTATTTATTAGAGGAAGAGAGAGAGGGCATGAGTGGGGGGAAGAGCAAGAGGAGGGGGAGGAGCAGACTCCCCGCTGAGCTGGGACCTCCCCCATATGTGGTGCTTGATCCCAGGACCCCGAGATCATGACCTGAGCTTAAGTCAGATGCTTAACCTACAGAGCCAGCCAGGCGCCACCCCTATCAGCCACATTTTGAGCATGAGGACATTAAGGTCCTTTAGACCTGACGGTGTAATCTATACCTCAGAGCCAGACTGTCTCTAGAACCTGTGTGTGTAATCAAGGTACTGCAGTATTTCCAGCTATGATACATCTTTAAGTTATTTTCCTTTGGGGCTATTTAAATCGGAGACATAAAATATCAAGTGATGACTTTTTTTTGTCACTTTCACAAATAAGTGAAAACAGATCTGGGCATAAATTTCTTAAATCACAACTTTTTTCCCACTCAAAACACCGTAGGAAAGTATTTTTAAATAATGCTTCTTGAAATAACAAGTATCAACAGAAAATAATATATATTTTATGAGCGATTAAAGGAGTTAAATAGATTTTTTAATAATAAATTTATTTTTTATTGGTGTTCAATTTGCCAACATACAGAATAACACCCAGTGCTCATCCCGTCAAGTGCCCCCCTCAGTGCCCGTCACCCATTCACCCCCACCCCCGCCCTCCTCCCCTTCCACCACCCTGAGTTAAATAGATTACTTTTGTTTTATTCAGCATTCAGTGAACTTTTCCAGAAAAGGACCAGATTAGATATTTCCAGCTATGTAGTCTTGGTTGAAACTGCTTTATCATAGTGCAAAAGCATCATGACAATCTATGAAAGAGTGAGTGGGGCTGTGTTCTAATAAAGTTTTATTTACAAAAATAGGCAGTGGGCCATATCTGGCTTGTCAGTTGTAGTTTGCAGATCCCTGATTTTATTTTTAACTCCTGGGTATTCAGAGCATTCCGTCTGTTACCATATATTATGGCTCTTTAAGATGTCTCCAAGAGGCCACTTATTTACAGATTGCATAATGCTCTTAGCTGGAAAGAGAGAGGAACATAGGCCAACAGACATTATCTTTCTAATCTCTGCTATCAGTTCCCTAACTGCTCAATACCTAACCCCGAAGCCAACGTCATGTATTTTGGGTGTTATTTATTGATCTATTTATTTATTTTACAGTTCCCCATACCTAGGTACAAACTTCTATTTAGTCACTTTTGCTTTATTGACAAACGATCTCAAAATCTCAGGGATACAAAAGGAAAAAAAAACCCAACAACCATCTAATCCTCATGTTATAATATGTCGGTTGAGGGTCAGCACTAAATTCACCCCTACTCAGCCCTTGTTCTCTTCCTTTGGCAGCAGAGTATCGTTCTCCATAGTGTGGCTGCCTTGTCAACAGCATCTCACTGCACAGACAATCTTGGGAACGCGGCTGGCTTGAGAAGAGCCGAATCTGAGCCCTCACCCACTCACAACTGACAGGTAACGTGGGTGAGAAATGATGCTTCGTTGTTACAAACCACTGGGATTTTGTGGTTATTTGTTACTATGGCGAAGCTTACAAATATCTAGTCTCTTAATAGATAACATAGCGGAAAAAAGGAGCCTTTGGGAAATGGGAAAGTTCGTCCGGGGCCAATGGCAAAAGGACGTACGTCTGGCTCTTCAGTTAGTTTCCATGCAGTAGAACAATACATATATGAGTTTATGTGTGTTTGTGTGCACATGTGCATATGTGTGCACATACGGATGTGTGCAAAGATGGGAGGAAGGGGAGGGGGAGGGGTGGGAGGTGGGGAGAGAAGGAAGGAAGGGAAGGAGAAAATAAAGAATTGTTTTAGGGAAGCTCCCTCACCTCAGACTCGGGAACAAAACTGTGGGACAATATCAGTGAATCAAATATTTTTTAGTTTCTTACGGCCATCTGGGCTATTCTGGCTGAGATTAAAAAAAAAATGCATGCATAGTGTAAAAATATATCCTTCTCGGCCCATCTTTAGTGGTTGTGTTGTCATTGAGATTTCCCTCACACCTTGCTCTGTGATCTTATTTTTCAATTGTCATCTGGTGGTTAGCGTTTCTAAGTATTTTTAAGGAAATTTATTGGAGAACCTATTGAGAATTATTAGTGTTCTTCAATATTAAGCCGGGTTTAGTTTTCTGACATTTTTGAGCCGGTGTTCTCTCTCTCTCTCTCCCTCTCTCTCTCTCTCTCAATATAAATAGGACATTGCATATTTTCTTTCCCTAATGTTTGCTTAGTTAGAAGTACAAATCAACGTCTTGGAAAATAAGGAGATTGCAGTTTGGTGAGATTCGTTCGTGGCCATCATCACGTCTGTTAATTGTTGGCGTGTTTGGGAACAATCGAGGGACAGGCTGCTGTAGCGGGGGGAGGACGGGAGCCTCGGTGTCATGACTGTCCCTTCCTCCCCCCAACACACGTCCGCTGCATGGCAGAGAAGTGCTTTATGTTCCCTTAGCCTTCTCGTCTACCAGGAGACAGTATCATACTGGATGTCAGGGAAGATTTATAGCCTGTTGAATTCACCTTTTTTTTTTGCTCTCTTCTCTAAGAGTTAATGTAAGCAATAAAGAACACAAGCTCATGAAAAGACATAACTCTTTTTGTCAGCGGTGTCACTACGATTCAATACATTCACGTACGAGAAGCCAGTAGTGTCTGCTACAGTGCTGCAGCTTTACGAACCCTCCCCTCCCGCACCTCCACCTTCCCAGAGAAAGAACAGGGGGGAAATAGTATTTTGTCATATTAAAATTTCACCACAACAGAGGCCATATTAGCCGAGAAGCTAAATCTCCCACCAAATCTGATGCTGTCATTAGTTGATTTATAGTCTTATTTCAGTATTAAGCTCTTTTTCTGCAGGTTGGGGAGGAGGGTTGGACTAGCCTCCTTTATTTTATTTTTATTTGTTTTCATTTTTTAGACTAGCCTTTTTAAAATTCACTCTTTTCAACCTGTTTATAGTTGCCACTCAGAACAAATGGTGATTTCAGCAGATGAAAAGCACAAATTGTTTTCTTTTTCTCCAGCAGGTGCCTAGAAAAATCACTTACTCACTGAGGGAAAAGTGTATTAATTACTGCCTCTGCCTCCTCTCTCCTCTCTCCTCCTCCTCCTCTTCCTCCTTCTTTTGGTAAATATAATTAATTTTTTCTAATAAACAGACTCTTTTTAACTATTGCTACAATAGTTGTTTGAGTAAGCCTATACCCCCTCAATGGTAGTGCAGGAAACGTATCAATAAGGATCTGGCATTTATAGAGAAAGAACTACATGATTTCCTCAAAGTTGAACAAGTTTCTTTTCTAGTAATCATTAGGCTCTTCTGCATCAGATTTCACGGTGATGTGTTTAAAATTAAATTTTAAAAATCTATGATACAAATAAATTTATTTGGCCCATTTTTTCCCTTAATGTCCCCCAGAGTAAGGAGTTAAGGGATCAACTATTATTTATAGTAAAGGCTGAAGTTGGGAAATTCATTGAAATATTACATACTAATGATAAGGAGGAGAAAGAGAAAGTGAAGAAATTATACAGAAATGAAGCTGAGCAAGAATTTCTGGTATTTAAAGAAGTATTTATAAATCTCAGAGCACAGGGGAAGTGATCTATAGGTGTGTGCCACGTAAATAGATAAAAACCCTCCTCCTCTGTACCTCTGAGCTGAGTGGTTAGTGAAATTAAATCAAATAGCAACATCTAATTGACATT